>NC_090925.1:1235868812-1237118812 GCF_040938575.1 Ambystoma mexicanum | reverse complement strand
TACATTTCAGGAAGGAACTTTTCCAAGAATTGGTTGGGCGGACCAAGAAAAACTGCAGTGTTCGTCCACACAGCTTCCTCTAATGTTCAGGTTGGTTCCAACCACTTTTCTTGGGAAATTGACCAATGGATTTCCTCAAGTATTACCACGTTTACATCTGTTGCATTTGAGCATCTTTAAAATCTCAGGCAGGCAGCAGTCAAAGCCTATGTATTTGGGTTCCCTCAAAGGCCACTTATCTTCCAATGCGTTGTTTTAAAATTAATTCAAAGGTGGTTGTAACTTCCTGACTACACCATAAGAAGTGAGGGTGGTCTTTGCCCTCATCAATTAATTTAGAGGATGCCTCGGTGGATGCAAACTGGGATAGATCCGGGGGCTGTGATTCAGCTGGTGAAACAGAACAGGGAAAAGTATATAAGTATATTAGGAGAAGACAAAATATTGGCCTGTATCTTTTGGTCTTTCGGAAAGCTTGCGTCCTGCAAAGTTTTTAATACGCCAAGTTTTTTACAATAAAATAGAAGATTTATTCATAAATATTTAAGCACTTTTAAAAAAAAGTCAGTTGTATCAAGTTGAACAATTCTCATTGAGTAACTGAATTCAACTGGATTATTAGTTGAAATTGTAAAAGTTCGTCATTTGCACTGTGAACATTTCATTCAAAAACACACAATCTTGAGTTTTCCCGCAGTCCACAAAGATAATCAACGTGCAACTGCCAGAGATTATTTATACAAAGATGTAATTGGTCATAATATTTTACAATCCAATCCTACCAGCACAATACCATTAGTGCATTTCCATCAGGTTTTTAGACTCCATCCAAATATCAAAACCTATTGGCATGAGCACTTAAATCCTAAAAGCACATTTTCGATCTGTGCAGTTTTGCCTAACATGCCATGTTTCTGTTCCTAAGGACACACATGCTGAACATTAATCAGGGGCCACTTGGTACATGGAGGGACTGTGTTAAAAAATGATTGCATTTGTATCCACAGTTGATCTTGCGTGGCGTTCATGAGAGAGTGCAAACCCAATCTTCAGAAAGACCAAAGACACGCTATTATTGCTACAAGCAGTCTTAGAAGAACAATAAAGTAGATAAGACTGAGAGGGGAAACCCAATAAACCTAGGGCATCAATGTGGTAGATTTTCCCCAGATGTGTGTTGCACCACACACGTTAATAGGCGAATTGTCCTATGTATAGAAAAACAATGCGTTACGTGGAGGAGTGGCAGGTTACTTCCGGGTTCACTTGTTCTTGGAGACAGCCTGCGGAGGCGTTTTTTTTTTTTTGGTGCGCATCTCGACGCATTCTCCAGGGCGTTTCGTTTTACACAATAGTGTGTTTGCTGGTGGTTCGGGACTATGGCGATGCGGCCCCCCTGTTTCCTCATCCGACATGAGGTGAGTGTTGTGTGTGGTCATATTGTCCTAATGTTGTAAATAGTTACCCGGATTTCGGCTTACTTTGGCCTGCTGCGTGGAACTTCTTCCACATTATTCCTTACCTTTACCTCCCCTGCACGCCTTGAGCTTTATTTATTCCCCCATGCCTCCTCTGAATGCGGCATAACGTGGCCTGCATTGCATTACATCACTTGAAGCCTGATCTGCACAATACCCCTTCACACAATGCCCGTTACCACATATACTCTGATGGACGCTACATGTATGCCTGGTGTCCCGTTTCGGATGGGGGATGCCGGTCTAGTCTTGGTGTTATCTTTGCATCCCTCCAGGGTGTATATTGTGGAGATCTGTATTGCGGGGTTGGAGCCGGGGTTGGGCTGGTGGCTCAGCAGTGGGGTGGGTCATATTGGCATGTATACTTTATACTCAGGGCTGGGGTGTTGTTTGTAGACGTGCATATGTTGGCGGAGGAAGTTAGTTCCTCTGCATATTGTTTTGTTTGTTGTTTTTTTTTAGGGCATGCAGGTTGGTTGCTCTAGGGAATACAGATTAATATGGGGTTTGAATGGTTTCTGGGTCAGTCATGTTGAGCCACCACTAAATGCACAAATATTAGGGTCCTGCAATTCATTGGTCAGTTTGCCCTCCAGATAGCGGTGAGTGCAGGCTTCCAGAATAATGTCAACAGCCCACAAGTTATGAGGTAATGGATGCTGCAGAAACACCAATATAGAACTTGAGGATAAAAGAGGAGACATTTGGACTTGATTGTTGGAGAGCAAGGCAATGCAGGGGTTGCACATTTAAAGGACTCAGTAACAGAGAACCACCTCTTTGTAACTATGGGGTAAATATTGACTGTATGAATACGAACCATATGGGACCCAATTACTGAGATGTGCTCGATTCCAGAAAACATAAATGTTTGAAAGGACGGCCATATGCTGATTCATTAGTCTCTATAGGGGATTGGTCTCCTTTCATTGGGGGGTTTGGGATGGAGTTCTGTTTCCAGAAAGAAGTTTGCTTGATTTCCTACTTAGAGTCTTCTTATGTGTTACCACATGTCAGGCGGGTGTCGTCATTCTCACGGTAGATACTGAGTGACTGACACTAATGTTGCTATATATTGTATTATTCACCGATTCCCGCATTGTGGGTTGTTATGCTGATGTTTACGTTATTCATATTGTAATTTTGAGCCTTTTTCGACTGGGGGTTAGGGGCATTGTTCACAGCATTGTGTGGGGACCATGATGGCTGTGAGGAGAGCAGCGCTGTACTGGACTGGTATAGATGATGATATGTGTGCATTGACAAGATGTTTTTGACATGGATGTGCACTTCTTTTGTGAAATGGCTGCTTTCCTTATATTTGCTCATTTTTCTTCATGTATACGCTTTCTACGCCCTGGCGGGGGATTCTAAATGCATTATTACATGGTTGGTGTTGCCTCACATATCATTCACCTTTCATGTTAACACTGCCTTTCACCTATAATCAAGTCCAATCAAGATCTATATGCTTTGATCTTTGGTTTGTTATCGTCCCACGCACATGATGCAACATTCAATTGTTCAATTGCCTTAGCCTCAGAATATTATGGCCATTCCTCTTTCTTTTGTGGTCGTGCCTTTTTGTTTCATTGAGGTACTGTGATTTGGTGCCTCAATCTTGTATGGTGATAAGATGTGTCTGCTTGACCCAGATTTATGTGAAGTTAGATCTTCTCATGTAGTGAAAGTGTAGTTGGATTTGACTATATATTCTGATGCTGCCTGTAAGGGGTAAGATCTGATAGTTTGTAGATTGATACTGGTGACGGGTTGTACTATGCTTCGCTAATGTGAATGGGTTGTCCTTGTTATATGTGGATGTTATAGAGTTCTGTTCCAGGTTTGTGTGTGAATTTAGGGTGGGGACGGGAGACTTGAGTTTGGAGTTTACTGAAAGTTTAGTGTTCAGTGACATTATACTTTTAGTTGCCTTGCTGCTGTATCTGTACAGTGTGCCATCTACTTGTTACTATTTTTAGCATATTCTAGTGTTTGTTGCCCCTTATGGGCATGTGCTTTACCTTTACTCTTTTCTTTCTTTTCTTTTTTCTATTTTCCTTTTCTATCCTGTTCTTTGATTGTAATTGCATACGTTATAATATATCTCGAAATTCTACTTGTAACATGAGTACTAAAATTGTGGATCATCTGAATATTGTCTCATGGAATGTTAATGGAATCAACAATGTGGTGAAAAGGACTAAGATTTTATCTCAACTGCGTTCATGCTCTTGTGACATCGCATTCCTCCAGGAGACGCATTTAGAAGACCCAGAGGCTGAAAAATTGAAAAGAGGTTGGGATGGAGATACTTATTTTTCTAATAATTCTTCTAGTAGAAGAGGTGTTTCGATACTTATTAAAAAGAATCTGCCTATATCAGTCATCAGGAGCAAGGGAGACAAAGAAGGAAGAATTATTTGCGTTCTGGTGAGAATTCAAGGTGTGGACATTCTACTCTGCAATCTGTATGCACCAAATTTGGATGACCCGATCTTTTTTCATGAAGTGGCTCAATTGCTTCAAAGTTTTAATATGGACTCCATTGTGGTGGGTGGTGATTTCAATCAGGTCATGGACTCTGCTTTGGATCGATCAAATGGAGATTATACTAGGACACCAAATAGATGCAAACGATCCTTGGAGAATTTGATTGAGGAGTTCAACCTGGCTGACATCTGGAGGCTGGAGCACCCGTCGGACAGGGATTATAGTTTTCATTCACAGTGTCATGACACATACTCTAGAATTGACTTCTTTTTTACCTCTGGCCGAGTGACTTCCAGTTGCTATGATTCGGCTATTGGCCTTATTGCCCTATCTGACCACGCACCTATTTCATTGCGATTGTCCTTGCAATACTCTTTGGTCAAATCTCCAAGGTGGAGAATGAACTCTTATATACTGAAAAATGATCAGATCAGACAGGAGGTGACAGAAGAAATTGATAACTTCGTCCTAATTAATAGGACTGCCGATGTTCAACTTTCAACAGTTTGGGAAGCTCTGAAATGCTTTGTTAGGGGGATACTGATTTCAAAAACTGGCAAAGAAAGGAAATTGAGAACGAAAGAAATTCAGAGACTCTCTTCTGAAGCTAAACGCCTGGATGTTCTGTTTGCAGCAACCAGAGATGAAAATGCAAAGAATGAACTACGAAAAACTAAGTATGAACTTAACAAACTCATCTCTAGCCAAGTTGACTATGCACTGTTTAGACAAAAAATTAATTATTTTGAGAATGGTGAGAAGGCAGGGAAATTGCTGGCACATCGGCTGAAGATGGCTGAAAGCGATCGTTTCATTCCTGCAATAAGGAGTCTTGCTAACACATTGGAGACGCAGCAAAAACAGATTAACAATTCATTCCGTGGCTTCTATGAAAAACTCTATGCCTCAGATCTGTCCTGTGGAAATGATGAAATTGAAAACTTCCTTGACTCTCATGTTCTCCCTAGCCTGACAACAGATGATGCGATGAGTTTAGAAGGGAAGGTGGAAATAGATGATGTTCAGCACGCAATTTCAAAACTAACAATGGGTAAATCACCTGGCACTGATGGACTACCTAATGAATTTTATAAGGCCCTCCCTGATTCCACACTACAGCTTTTGTGTGATGTTTTTAATGCTGCTTTTGAATCTGGTTCACTGCCGGACTCAATGAGACATGCATTGATTACAGTGATGAGGAAGAAAGACAGATCTGCTACCAGATGTGAGAATTATCGACCGATCAGTCTGATAAACTGTGACTGCAAAATACTGGCCAAGATCCTGGCTGTTCGGTTAAATAGGGGGGTTTCAACTCTGGTACATGAGAACCAAGTGGGTTTTGTCTCTGGCAGGGCAGTGGCGGACAACATGAGACGCCTGCTATTGACCATTGAGAAAGGGCATAATCAACCAATTGCCAGTGCGGTCATTTCCCTGGATGCTGAAAAGGCATTTGATCGTGTTGAATGGAACTTTTTATTTGCATGCTTGGGGAAGATGAAATTTGGGCAAGATTTCCAGCGATGGGTTAAGTTGTTATATACCAACCCTTCTGCAAGTGTGCTGACGAATGGCCTTATTTCCGATCCGTTTGAGCTTCATCGTGGTACAAGGCAGGGTTGCCCTCTTTCACCTCTCCTTTTTATTATATCTATGGAACCTCTAGCAGTGAGCTTAAGGGCGGATGTACGCCTTCAACCGGTAATTGGAAATGGTCGGAATAATTTGGTTTGGTTATATGCTGATGATTTGTTGATTGCCCTTCAAGACCCGGCTGTTGGTATTTCTTATTTGATGCAAGACATTCATTCCTTCTCCGTGATATCGGGATATAAGATTAACTGGAGTAAATCCGAGATCCTTCCAATCAATGGGTTGTGTCAACGACATACATGTGTTCAATTTCAATTCAGGTGGTGTGCTGAAAAGTTGAAATATCGTGGCATATGGATTGGAGCAGACATAGTGAAGTTACCTGCCATTAACTTTGCTCGGATTCTTCCGACTCTAAAATCAGATTTGATGAGGTGGAGTCTTTTGAAGTTATCGACATGGGGCAGAATCAACTGTTTGAAGATGAACCTGGCTCCTCGGATAAATTACTTCCTGAGCATGCTCCCCATTAAGATACCAGGAAACATCTTTAAGGAGGTCAATAGGATTATGCAGAACTTTATTTGGAATGGGAAGCCTCCGAGACTTGCAATCTGGAAACTTCAACTCCCATTGAAATTGGGGGGAATGAATTTGCCTAATTTCTCAGACTACCATTTATCCTTTTCCACTCGACATTTGTGCAAAGTTATTGACTCTGGAGATGTACAGTCTGAGCATTTTCACCTCTTATCTTGGGAATGCAGTGCTGTATCCCAATTAGACCCGAGAGCTCTGCTAACCACTCGAAGGAATAAATCAAGAAAAATCAGCGCCCTTACTTCATTCTTACAAGACTGCTGGTGTGAACTCTCAATCCGTATGAGTGCAGATCCATATTTACATCCAGATGCCTCCATATGGAATAATCCAGCCTTGAAGTATCAGGGCAAAACACTGTTTTGGACGGAATGGTTTGTGGCTGGTATCAAATACATTGGAGATTTGTTTGATGGGGAGAACTGGTTAACGTTCACTCAGCTTGGCCAGAGGTGTGATATGACGGAATGCTCATTTGCCGAATATCGAAAGTTGAAGATTATTATTTCAGCTTGTATTGAGGTGCCACAATTGACTGTTCAGAGTCCAGCCTGGGCAGCTATAACTGTATGCCTCAGTGCATCTCACCCTGCTTCTACCATGTATAGTATCATAAAAGCTACTCGGAAAGGTGATCCGAGATTACCTGCTCTGTGGGCAGATGAATTGGGGGAAGATGTGAACTTCAGATGTTGGCGAAGGTGCTGTGAGAACACTCGTTTGGTGAGTTTGGATTGGTCCCTCAGAGCTTCTCAAACGAAGTTGTTGTTTAGGGCCTATTGGACGCCGGAGAAACTATTCAGGAGACAACTTTTAGACAACAATCTTTGCTGGAAATGTAAATGTTCTAGAGGATCTCTGAGTCACTTGATTTGGTCCTGTCCTAAAACGATGCAGTTCTGGGAAAAGGTATGTGAGAGATTAAGCTTGGTCTTAAACATTGCAATCCCCATGAATGCCTCATTATTGATTTTAGGCGATGATTCTCTTCTGGAGGAAATTGACTTTGGAAAGAAAGTTTGGCTGCTACGTGCATGTATGGTTGCTAAAAAATTCATTTTGAGGTCCTGGAAATCGAGTAATTCTTTCAACATTGATGATTGGGTGGAGGAGCTTCTTACAATTTCGACATATGAAAGAGCTATTTACAAACTCACTGATGACATTGACAAGTTTTGGGACATTTGGGGCTGCTTTCTTGATGCCTATGAGTAAAGCAGAACTTTGATCTGGGACAATATATACATATCCTTGTACACTATTGTGTTGTATGACATCTATAGGATGTGCATTGGTTGTTTTATTATTGAATTTGTTGTATGGTTCATGCAATTAGTATTCTTAGTCCTTATTTCCTGCATTTGCTCTCTTTTTTTCCTTTCTCTTTCCTTTCTTTTTCTTTCCCTTTTTTTTTTTTCTTCTTCTTCAACCGGTTCTATTTTTAGTACATTGATGATTATTTTTAAATTGGTTGTGATATGTTGCTTATTTACATTGAATTGATTGGCTGTGTGTTTATTGGATTATTCATGTTCATGTTTATTTATGTAAAAATAAAAATTGTAAAGCTCAGAAAAACAATGCACAATAAGATGCATAATCAGACTCAAATCCCAACGGTCCTCCACCACCAAATGTGTGATAAATTTGGGAATGACAAGTCCAACTTTGAGAATGACAGGGTGTTCAGAAGACCAACATATGGCCGGGCTAAAACACTCACTGGAAGTCATGATCTGTGGTACTAGGGAATTCCATCTCCCGGTAAATATGTGACCAAGTATTCAGCGATATATACCACAGTGGCTGATCACAACGATACTGGCGAACTCCAGTCCAGTAGTCCAGAGTAGGTGTTCTCATTGAGGGAGATGCTCTGTATAATGGAAGTGTAAACTTCACTAGTCCATTTTCAATTTCTAACAAAGATGGGCCAGTGTTCTTCTATTGTCAGTATGTGGTGGCCATATTGAGATGTTATTACATGGTAGTGTTGTAAGGGTTCAGATCCAGCGCTCCCAAGGGAAGCACACATATCAGTTACCCAAGCAACGTGGGTACCTAAAAGTCACATGATGGGTGACCTCGGGAGTGGTGACATCATTGAGCGTGGCTCAGGTAGTATAGGTACAGTATGTTGAGACACAAGAGATGGAGCAGCGCAACAGGGCACAGGGGAATACAAAGGAGGGGGCATAACTTGCTTAGTAATGGAGTAGCTGGTGTAGCGCGGGCATGGATGTGGGCCTTATGAGGTTTTGTGATAGGGGTTTTTTAAGCCATATTTGAAAATTAGAGAAGCTATCTTTTTTTAGGCCCATGTTAGGAAAACATTTTTTGTAGACCGCTCATAATAAAGGGCTGCAGGCTTTCATGGCAGCAAGGTTTATTTGTGAAAACTTAGCAGAACACATTAATGTTGCAAGACTGAGGTTTCCCAGGAGAATGCAGTCCTAGCAAAGTCTCTCCATGCTATACTTTCGAGGCCACTGAGCTAGGCATTTGGGCGTCCAAAGAGAAGTGGTAGGGGAAAAGAATTCAAATATATTTAATTAAAATATATTCATGGTGTTGGATATGTTTTTAGAAGCACGCCTGGCAGCGAGGCCTGAGAAGAGAGCTGGGGTGCTAGAGCATGACAGGTAGCCAATCAGCAGGAAGATGTTTTGGTGTTCTTAGGGTAAAACATTGTACAGTGTCCTCGCTGATATCCACAAGGCCCATCATTTGTCAGACTTGGTGGGAAGGTCTTGCCATTTCAAGATGCCATGTCCAATCAGTATACAGCAGGTTATCTATTTGTATTTTGAACAGTGCCAACCAGGGACCCATAAGTGTTTTTTGTTGATTGATCAGCACAAGGACGTGATTGCACGGCAGTGTGGGAAGTTTTGTGATGTCACTCTAACATCCCTTCTGTCCTCATCCTACTCGATCTGTCTTCTGCCTTTGACACGGTCAACCATGCCATCCTGCTCAACCACCTCTGTGACAACCTGAGTATCACCGATCGGGCCCTGGCCTGGCTGACCTCTTTCCTCTCTGATCGACCCTCCTAGGTCCAACTTGGGTCCTTCCTTTCCTCTATCTCACTCTCTACATGTGGTGTTCCCCAGGGGTCTAACCTCTCTCCCTGACTTTTCAACCAATACCTGGCATCCCTCGCCCACTGCATTGCTGCTCTCTGCTCCAACTTTTAGTGCTATGCGGATGGCACTTCCATGCTTCCCTCTGCCACCTCTTCTCCTTCTCTCATCTCTGGCTGTCTGTCTGCTATCCAGGAGTGGTGTGCCACCAATGATCTCTGCATTAATTCCAGTAAGACTGAGATTCTCCTCATCGGCACACCTGCATCCTCCTTTCCTGTCACTCTCTGGGTGGCCTCCGTTGGCCCTCTTCCTGCTACCACCTGTGAGGCTAAGAACCTCACGGTCATCTTTGACTCCACACTCTCCTTTCTCCTCACATCTCCGACGTCTCTAAGAAGTCAATCTACCAATTGCACCTCCTCAGAGGTATTCTCCCTTTCTTCTCCTTCCCCCAAAAGCTCACTGTCTTTAGAGCTCTGGTTCTCTCTAGGCTTGACTACTGCAACAGCCTCTTTCTAAATATGCCTGCTTCTACTCTCCACCCTCTGCAACTCGACCAGATCAAGACTGCAAGACTTGTCCTTGGCCTCAAGCCCTGGGATAGTATCTCTCCAGCCCTGAAATCTCTTCATTGGCTCCCAGTGGTTGCAAGGATTACATTGAAGACCCTTTGCATTGTCCACAAGGCTTTTTGGGGACTAGGTCCACTATACTTTGATCTCTCCCTCCGTAAATACCTTCCTACTCGAGCTCTTCGCTCCTCCACCTCCCTCAGGGTCAGTCGCTTCTTCAAGCAACGAGCTGGGGGCAGACCTCTTTCTTCGGCTGGGTCCTCCCTCTGGAACAGCCTCCCTGCCTCCCTGAAACTTGAGGAGAACCATCTTCGGTTCCCGAAGCAACTCAAGACCTTCCTTTTTGCTTCTGCCTTCCTCTCCCCTGCTGATCTGTCTGCTTCGGCACCAGGCACCCAGTGTTACCCTCTAATTTGCAGGCCCAGCTCCCTGCCAACCCAGCCACACAACCGCACTGCCTCCTGGCAACCCATGCACTTGGGTCTGTATCTGTAACTCTACAATCCCCTTACCTGCACTTATCTGACACCCCTTGTCTGCGTTTTAACCTTGCACTTGTGACCTTGCAGGCTGCATTACCAGTTGTTGTTTTATCCTTTGCTCAGCAGCACTTTTCATGCCTCCCCTCTCCCTTGCACTTCAAACTTCCCTTCAGGCTATAGGGTTTGACGTAGTTCCACCAATCAGCTCCTATGACCTTCCCCAATAAAATGTAACAAAAATGTTGTATGGTAATTTTGTAATTTGTTTATAAAAAAGTACAGCCGCAGTGGGCAGAGTCAAGAGCTCATTTAATTCAGTTTAGTTCCACGGGGCTGTCTGAACTGTGTTACCCAGCTGTTTGGGTCCAATAAATCTGTTACTTCTCGCTTGGTGGGCACTCCTTTTGATTACTTTTTCTTTCCTGAGATAACTTTTAACGGAAGTCCACTGGTACAGTAGTGTGACGAATCAGTCATACTGGTGCTAGCGGTCAAAATGTCCATTATGAACACCCAATTATGGGACTCTCTCTAATGGAAATGGTCAAGATAAGGGCACAGGCATACAAGGCCATTCATCTGCCACTGTATCACATGCCAACAAATGAACATCTACAATTGGTCTGATTGAAGACTACGTCTGTCAAAAGAATTGGGGGGAATGTTGTTAAATATATACATTTTCCCCTAATTTTATGTCATGTGTAAAGGTGTTGAAGAAGGATTCTGACACAAAGATGGCATGGTTTTGGTTATATTGTATAGGCGTGGAGATTGGTTACCCCTCCCTTACTCAATCACAACAGTTGCGATTATCCTCGCCTGTCCTAATGACTAGTCAATAACCACCATTGAACACCAGAGTATCATTTATATCAAAAATGCGTTCTTTAATTATTTTCATTTAAACATTAATTGTTTTTTGTATCTCGCATAGATTGTACACACTAGACATACTTGTATAAATGGACTCGTCAGAAATCAGCAACAAACATTCTAAAAGCTTTTAGTGCATGGGGGTTAGTACACAGTGACTTCAAAAACTTTTCAGGTACACTGTTTGAAACAAATAGATCTGGACAACCTATTTGGTTGTTTTCATTAGGAAAAAACGACAATTAACACATCTGTAATCTGTACCTCCACTAGGAAGGTTAAATGACACAAAATCCTGCAGTCAAAAATATTTGCCTAGGTTGACATTATACAGACATACAGGCATTGTGGACTGAGGACTTCATGATTGTACTGTCCTGTAAGGAAAAACCGGGGGACTAGACAAAGATGTATACTCTAGTCATCTGTCGGCACATGTTTTGGCATTTCTGCTAAGATTTGCTTTTCATGGCGTACCCAGACTGTTGGTTATAAGGCCTTCATCAGGGCAGTAACCTAGCTCAAAGTTGGACTTAATCTTAGGTATCCCAACTATTCATAGCCACTCTAAAAACAACAGAGATACAACATAACACCACCAGTTTAAAAAGACGCAAGTCTATTTTTCTGTATGGCGTCCAGACTACAATACACATGTAGTCTATGATGAGTGAAGAATGTACTTACCTTAGTGTTAGTGCCAACTGTGTATAAGGATATCATCATACTCCTCTGTTTGTTACGTGGGGGATTGGGGTTTTTAGGTCTCTTTTGTAAAAAAATAAGGATGTGGGCAATTTTTCATTGAATGACCTCTCAATTTAATTTTTATCACAGTTTCACAAATGCTGATTTTACTTAGCCAGACAACACACTGATCTGTTCTTCGATGGTATTAGGCATGTATTCCTTTCGGTGTGGCATACTCGCTTATGTACTCGCGTATGTATGAGTACGCCACACCCAAAGGAATACATGCCTAACACCACTAGAAAGAACTAGCCTAGAAAAAATGACTTGTGTGACGACTTTCAGTCCCATTAGTACAACTTGACTCGGGAGGTAGCTTAGGGGCAATGCGCTCGCCTTAAAAGCAAGACGACGCAGAGCAACACAGGTTCAATCCCCGGGTCTGTGCTTAGAAACCTCTGGATATTAAGCGTGTTACAAATAACCAATTACAATTACAACTTAAAGACGGATGATCCTAAAAAATTGGAATATGATACAAACAGCGGATTTCCTCCCTACAAAGCCAAGTTTTGGCTTCAAAAGACAGAGAAATCAAGAGTTGTACTAGTACACACATATGAACACCTAGGGAAGAGAACCTTCGCACAAACACCATTATGGGATCTCCCCCCCAGTAGTGGGTCATTTTAAATGTGTCAATTGCTCAGTCTGAGACATGACAAATAACTTCAAATAAATAGATTTAAATGGCCTCAAATGGTGCTTAAATGGCTTTACAAACTGTAAGTTAGTGTGGCTCATCGATGGAATTAAATGCCCTTGTGGCCTTATCTATGTCTGCAAAACTAAACAAGAAGTCAAACAATGAATTTGTGAACATCCGTCATGTCTGAAAAACAGAGTGGATGAAAAACACATGGTGGCACACTTTGCACGACTGAAACATAGCTGTACAGATATGTTATGGTTCGTCATTCAAACTAGCAGAACAAAAATGGATATTTAAATTAGACAAGTCAATTATGGCCTTAACAGCAGCATTGAATGGGGCTTGTTCATGCATTAAAAGGCGGTATGAGACACATGCCCCAGACATCGTAAACATCTGTCATTGTGAATCATTATTGGTGACGTAACGGTCCATATGGGCGTTTTAGTAATATGTCGTACGTCTGTTTTTCCAACTAATAAATAGCGTAATCCCCCCATTTGATATTCTGTATTGTTACTGTAAATCGGTCATTTTTTGCAATACACAGTTTAGTTATACACACCACTAAGTTGGGGTTGAGTACATTAAAGACAACACTGACCCATTAATGCTTTGTTGTGAGAATTACAGCTTGGATGTGTTCTAAGTAACTGGGGAAGTGCAATCTTGTATTAGCATGCACTTTCCAGTTGATGCCTGTCACAAAAATGGCCGCCAAATAAGGACATAGGTCAGGCAAAGAAAGAGGACTCCAGTTCATATATCTAATGAGCATTCTGTCTCCCTGCGCGAGCAGGGAAACAAGGACACGCCGAAGGGCTGCAAGACTCTAATAGATCATGCACGGTAAGCCAATGGTTTTGAATAATCTATGCCTTTTCGCTGCTCAACCACTTTCTCCTGTACTTTACTGAAGATAAATGTGGGAACAATTAAGCACAGTGATCTTCCAACTATGAATAGGGTGGGCATATTTAATAGCTTCTGAAATAGGATGACGTGAACATGTATGAGGGCATTTTGCTGCATTTTTGGGACAGAATTCATTGAATGACCTCTCAATTTAATTTTTATCACAGTTTCACAAATGCTGATATTACTTAGCCAGACAACACACTGATCTGTTCTCTCTCACACTACAACTGAAAAAGGTAACTAAAAGAACCTTTCTTCTTTAAGGAGAATGTCTCCCTTTCTCCTGCTTGTTGGAGGTAGTTCAACAAAATGTTCCTTCAAAACAAATATACCAAGGGAAATGACTCCCTTGCACGGGCTTGCAAGTTTCAGACAGTCTTTATACAATGTTCTCTCCAGGAGAATGGCTTTGCACAATTTCCAATAGAAACGGTGAATGACTCCCTTTAGCTGGTATGGCTTGGTACAATTCACAACAAGGACAAGGGGAATGACTGCCTTCCCCTGGCTTCTTCACCTTAACTCTCAGTTCAGTACCAAGAGAATGCCTCCATTCTCTTGGTCTGCTTTGGTATAGCTCAACACAAAGCCACAGGGAATCACTCCCTTACCCATGCGTTTCTATCACAACTTCTAATTTGGTATAGCTTGAAACAGTTCCTTCTTACTGCTTCCAACTTGATTGTCACTTTGCCTCTGTGACTTGTTTTCAACAATGTCCCAAATCTTGTTAGGATCCCATACCCTTCTGTGTGTTCTAATGGTCTCCTCTTGACCACTGTGATGAGTAAGTATCCCTCATGTGTTTCGCCCCATTACGTTGGGGTCCCAGACCCTTCTCTCATAACTAATGGATTTATCTCTGCCAGTATAATGAGGAAGATTTCCTCTATGCTTTGGTTTACTTCTGTTGGGGTCCTAGACCCTTCTTGTATGACCAGTGCTTTCCTCTTTCCCACTGCTATGGTGGATAGGGTCCAGGACCCTTCCCTGGTGGCCAATGGACTTCTCGTCCCCACTGTTACGGTGGACAGGGATGCCAGACCCTTCAAAGGTCACCAGTGGGCTTCTCTTACACACTGGTACGAGGAGGAGGAGGAGGAGGTTGGATGCACTCTTGACCATTCAGGAGTTTGTCAGCGGTATCCCTTGTACGCAGCCAGGAAAGGACTGCTTGCTCGCCTCTTGCCTGTGTCTCTGCATCCCCTTCGGGTCTCCCGTCCCACCCTTTACCTGCTTTCGGGCATCAGTAAGTCACTGAACTTCCAGGGATGATGGGCCTTTCTTCTCGACGGGCTCAGCTTTCCCCGTCTGCTTCTGCGGCATCTCCAGCTGCTGGGCCGCCTAACTCTTCTTCCCCTTAGCCTTGTGCATGGGTCCGTTGCTGTGGAACCCTGTGAGGACTCACACGGCTGACCGCCAGCATCCTATGTCCCTCTTCTCCTCTGGTCTGCAACCAGATTTTGGATTTCCTCATCAAACGCTCTCTGCGTCTGTTGCCTCTCCCAGCAGGCGTTGCTGCCACTGAACTCTGGGCTGGGGTTGATGGCTTTCTTAGTCCATTGTCAGTTTTCATATAATGTATTCCGTTCTTAAGGGGCGGGCTGTCAAAGTCACTTGTTACTTTTGACAGGTTGATCTCTATGCCTCCTCAGGGCCACCTCATCTTAGTACCTGTCTTCGGAGAAATCTTTGTGTTTGCTGTGTTCTTCCTCGTCTTGATGTTTTCGAGGTCATTTGCTTCTTTTGAATCATGATAGTATATGGTTTGGTTTTAAACAAGAAGGTTGGGGATGGAAGGATGGGCTAAAGAATGTGTAGATGTTTTGCTATTCTCTGGGCTAACCCCAAGATGGTCGTCTTTGTCCCCAAGGAGGGAGTTCCCCCGCATGAGGTCCTCCCACATTAAAGCACCCCCAGGGGGACTATTGTGTAGCGGCCTCACCTCCCAAGCCTCATGAGAAGGGGCTCCCCCTTGGGGTAGAAGTGATGACACCTTGTGAATTGTTGCACATGCAACATCATCATTCAACCCACTCTGATGACTACCCATAAGGAAAATCAATTTTTGCTCAGTCTTAAGAAGTCTGTACTCCCTTTCTTTCTTATTGCTACTTCCAATTCTAGGGCCCATCTAAAACCCTCATAGCCATGTTTCAATTCCACAAAGTGTTTCACTAGTGAGCATTCTCCACCTTGTGCTTTAAAATCTTTTGTGTTCAAAAATCTAGGTTTTGCTTTTTCTAATTATGCCTATATATTTGAGGTCACACAGGCAAGAAATCATATATACCACATAGTCTGTATTGCAATTCGAGAAAACCGTTTTGTGACCACTTCCTGCTGTCAAAGGTTTCCCCCCCCGGCTCACCTGAGTTCTCTTCTTGTGGCGTTCCGCAGAGGACTCCTTCTCCCGGCCGGACCGGGACTTGTATAAGTGCGCACGAGTCGAGTCTGACTCCAGCGCGAGCGTTGAAAGTTCCAGGAAGTCGCGTGTTCCAGGACGTCCAGGAAGAGGATCGAAAAAAGGTAAGAGATACTGGAAACGGGGGAAAAGGGAAGAAAGAATAAGGGAGTTGGCCAGGAACTTGGAAGGGTAACGCCGAGCAGCACACAGACGTCGAGACACTACCCAGAGATAGCGTTGAGACGCGCGGAGGCGCGGGCGAGTGGCTCATTTATAGAATGTGCCATGTCCGACGTACAGGCTAGTACGGAACACGGCACTGGGCACGGCCATGTTGGAAGTATCAAGGAGCACACTCTCCGTCTGGACCAGGACCAGAAAGACCAGAAGGGGCTATGTCCATGGTTCATGACAGCATGCCTCCTCCGAAACCCCGTCCCACCAGGCTTTCCAGGGTGTATGAGATGGAATCTTCTCAGCAATCGAGGGGTGTTTAGGTTGGATAGTGGTTCCCATGTTCTCTCGCTAGGAGGATAGCCTTTCCACTCGACCAGGTATTGAAGCCGACCCCGTTTGTACCTGGAGTCACATATTCTGGATACTTCATATTCCAGCTGATTGTCCACAATCACAGGACTGGGTCTGCCGGTTTTCCGGGTGGAGTGGATGTAGGGTTTGAGTAGAGAAGTGTGAAAAACTGGATGTATTCTCTTCCAGGAGTCTGGTAGCTTGAGCTGATAAGAAACAGGATTGATGATTTCTTTTATGGAAAATGGACCATAATATCGGGGGGCTAACTTGTTAGGGCGTAGATGTCGTGGTAATAGTTTCGAGGACAACCAGACCTGGTCACCAATAGAATAGGAGGGTGCTGGTCTTCTTTTGGAATCAGCATATCGCTTAGTGCAAATCTGGGCCTTTCCCAATTGTTCCTTGGCTTCCTTGTGGCTGTTGAGGAGAGTTTCAATCCAGGAATCAAGTGAAGGTACTGGAGTTGGATGTGGTAGAACTGAAGGTAACACGGAGGATGAAAACCTTGACTGCAATAGAAGGGGCTAACGTTGATCGCTGAGTGATCTGAATTGTTATAGGCAAATTCGGCCAAGGGTATAAGGAGGGACCAATCATCCTGTACCTTGGTTGCGAAACAACAAAGATATTGCTCCAGGTTTTGATTAACACGTTCTGTGGCCCCGTTGGTCTGTGGGTGATATCCAGATGAAAGAGCGTGTTGAATCCCTAGAACACGACAGAGATGTTTCCAGAATTGTGAAATATATTGCAGTCCTCGGTCCGATATGATCTTGGAAGGGAGTCCATGAAGACGGAAAATGTGTTCTAGGAAAATTCCTGCGAGCTCTGAAGAGGAAGGAAGTTTATAGAGAGGCGTGAAATGTGCCATATGAGTAAACAAGTTTATGGTTACCATGATGGTCGTGTAACCCCGGGAAGGTGGTAATTCCACGATGAAGTCTGTAGCTATACATTCCCATGGTCTTGTTGGCAGTGTAGGTTGCAATAGAAGGCCCGCCGGTCTCTTATTGTCGTGCTTATTCTGACTGCAGACAGTACAGGTCTTGATGTACTCTTGTACCTTGCATTTCATTTCCGGCCACCAAAGCTGTCTTTGTATAAGACGGAGCGTGTTGGTTACACCACGATGTCCAGAATGAAAAGTATCATGGCAGAGAGTTATTATTTTATGTTGAAGTTTCGGTGTGGGAATGACCAAGGCATTGTCCTTGAATAAGTATCCTTCCTTGATTCTTAAGTTCCAGGGATTCTTCCTAGAGACGTCTTTCCAGAGGTCAGAGGACTGGGTTTTGGCTCGAATCTCTTCCAAGAGGTTGATCGCCTGAGCTATAAAGATTGTGTTGGGAAATATTATAGGATAGGTCCTATCTTCAGTGGTTAAATAGTCAGGACGTCGGGACAAGGCGTCCGCAATCACGTTTTGTGATCCAGGAATATGAGTGATTTGGAATCGGTACTGGGCGAAGAAGTAGGCCCAACGCGCCTGACGACTGTTCCTGCACTCCATAGATTGGAGAATTTGTAGATTTCGATGGTCCGTACGGACCTGGACTGGATATCTAGCACCCAGGAGTAAATGTCGCCATTCTGTGAAGGCTTGGCGGATTGCCAACAGCTCCTTTTCCAGGACGGAGTAATGGGTTTCGCTGGTTGTTACGGTTCGAGAGGTAAGCCACTGGGTGGTCCATCTTGTCCTCAAGCACCTGTTTCAAGACTGCTCCTATGGCATGGTTGGAGGCATCCGTTTCCACTATGAAAGGGCGATCTAAGTCAGGCTGAGCCAGGACGGGGGCTTGCGTGAATCTTGTCTTTCTTCAAGCGTTGAAAAGCCTTCTCTTGCGAGGAAGACCAGATGAAGGGAACATCCTTCTTCAGCAGAGCAACGATCGGTTGGACGAGCTCAGAAAAGGTAGGAATGAACTTTCGATAAAAGTTAGCAAGTCCCAAGAAAGACTGAACCTGTTTCACCGATGTAGGAGCAGGCCAGGCCAGTATGGCCTTTACCTTTGAAGGGTCCATTCCAACTCCTTCTGGGCTGAGGATGAATCCAAGGTAATGAACTGAAGTCACGTGAAAAAGACATTTCTCAGGTTTGACCAAGAGCTTGTTTTCACGGAGCCGTTGTAGTACCGCCATGACATGTTCATGTTTCAAGGGATCCTTGGAATAAATCAAAATGTCGTCTAGATAGACAATGACAAAGAGAAAAAGCATGTCAGAAAACACCCTATCCATGAAACGTTGAAAAACTGCAGGGGCATTAGCTAATCCAAAGGGCATGACTAGATATTCAAAGTGACCAAAGGGCGTTCTAAAGGCGGTCTTCCATTCGTCCCCTTCCCGGATACGGATTAAGTGATAGGCACCCCGGAGGTCCAACTTCGTGAATATTACGGTGCCTCTGACAGCTTCCAGGATATCTGAAATCAGAGGCAGAGGGTACCGATCTTTGAGGGTGCATTGATTTAGACCACGGTAGTCGAGGCAGGGTCTGAGTTCCTTGGAATCCTTCTTAGGAACGAAGAACAATGAGGCACCCGCTGGAGATTTTGAGGGTCTTATGGTGCCATTTTCCAAATTGATGTCCAGGTATTCTCGGAGGGCCTTTTTCTCAGGTTCTGAAAGGATAAACATTCTGCCAAAGGGAATTACTGCTGAGGGATCTGTCTCAATGGCACAATCTTCGGGTCCGTGAGGGGGTAAAGCCTGGACTATGGCAATCGAAAAGACATCAGTATATCCTTGGTAGACCTCTGGGACTTGTACAATGTTGGAAACCATGAGTGAGGTTTTTTGCTCTCCTGAATGTTCAATAGCTGGTGTTAAGGAGAGATCCAGGGATAAACAGTGGGACATACAAAACTCAGAGCCCAGAAAAAATGACCCTGCTGTCCAATTAATGTACGGATTATGTCTTTGAAGCCAGGGCATACCCAGAACCATTGGGTAATGGGCTGATTTGATGATGTCGAATGTAATCTGCTCTTGGTGGTGGTTTATGGAGAGACGGACCTCTTTTGTCTGTAGGGTTATGGGTCCTGAAGAGAGAGGTCTCCCATCAATTGCTTCTACCGGCTGTTTAATGTTCCGTGACTCATATAGTATTTTATGTCTGATAACCCAGTCTTGATCAATGAAAATTCCCATAGCTCCACAATCCACCAGGGCCAGTATGGGATAGGTCTTGTGCTTGGAGGGCGATAGAAAGGCCTGTAGCACCACCAGGTTATTCTGCCCAGGAGAGTTCAAGGATGTGATTGATATGGAGCAGACATCTTTCTCCCGAAACCTCGCTCCATCTAGGGCCGGGAGCTGGCGTTTCCCGAACGCCGTGGAGGGGCTAAAGGACATTCTCTAACGAGATGCTTGTCTGAGGCACAATACATACAGAGGCCGGTGTGAATTCTTCTCATCCTTTCTTGTGGAGTAATTGCCCCACGAAAGGCGCCTATTTGCATTGGTTCGGAGTCGTTATCAGGGGTTGAGACCGGATCGGATTTCACAGTCGGCTCCGGAGGGGTTCGTTGAAAGGCAGTCTTAGCCTTTTTCCTTTCAGCCCTTCTTTCCTGGATGCGAAAGTCTATTTGTAAGGCTAGATCTACCAAAGCCTGAAACGAACTGGGGCGAGCCACTCTGGCTAATTCATCCTTGATATCGTCATTTAGACCCCTGCGAAATAAGGTGAAACTTGCTTCAGGGCCCCAATCAGCCTCCTTTACCAGCTGTTTGAATCTGGTAACGAACGTTAGCATATCCTGGGATCCTTGCCGAAAATCAAGTAGGCGTTCCTGGGCGCTGAACACTTGTTCGGGGCGGTCAAACATAGACTTGAGCGCCTGGATAAATGCATCATAATCGTCCAGGAGGACGTCTCCAGAGTTCACTAGGGGAGTGGCCCAAGATAACGCATTCCCTGTAAGATGGGAGATTATGAAGCACACCTTGGCCCTGGAAGTTGAAAAATAATGGGGCTTGAATGTAAAATGCACCAAGCAGGAATCCAGAAATCCACGTAAGGATTTTGGCGAGCCATCGTATTTGTCTACCACTCCACCCAGTATCACTGTCAATTTCAGTCATTATCTTAGTCAATTTACAGACTCCACAAGAGCCACAAAGGTGATGTCCTATGAGCGGGGGCAATCCCCATGTTTGAGGCGAAGTGATTACTGTAGACTGCGGTTTCCCCATCCTATTTTTGCTGACCATATTGCAGATTGGCAAGCTATTTTTGTAGACGAAAATGGGTCTCATGGCCTCTTCTCCTTCTTTGTGGAACCCCTTCCAATTTTTACAAATGATATTCTTAATTTTCAAGCTTAGATCTGTAAAGATCATAACTCAGACCATCTGTTGTGACATTGGTTCTTTTGGTTGGTGTTCCAACAAAGCTTCTCTGTCATTATTATAGGCCCTTTTTGCTGACCTGCGAATAAGTCTTTTGGGATAACCTCTTCCCCGCAGTTTCTCACACAGAAGGAATGCTTCAGACTAAAATGACTACTTGGTGCTGCTGTTTCTTTTGAATCTTAAAAACTGCCCAAATGGCAGAGTATCCCTGAGGTGTTTGACATGGCGACTCTGGTAGTGAAGTAACAAGTTTTTGTCAGTGGTTTTATGGAAAGGTTTAATCAATAGCCATCCATTCTGATGATAAATGGTGATATCAAAGACATTCAACTGACTATTATTCATATTGTGGGTACATTTCAAATGTGCACTCTGGCTGTTAAGCCACTCGATTAATGCTTCTGCCTCATCTCTTGTTCCCTCCCAAATTACCATGACGTTGTCAATTTAACGCCTCCACAATTTAATGTGTTGACTTAATGGATTGGACTCAGAGTACCTTATAGATTTCTCAAACCTCTCCACGTATAGATTTGCCAGTATTGGTCACATAGTGATCCCCATTGCGGTACCTTCTACTTGATGGTAAAGGACGCCCATAAACTCGAAGTAATTTTGGGTGAGTGCAAGTTCCACACACCGAATTAGGGACCGGATCTGCTTGGTAACATCCAAGGTGGCTCTCTGAGGCATTCTCGTGTGAAGTGAAACTGTGTCCAAGCCAATGAGCAAGTTAGTAGTGAGATCAAATTCTCCGTTTTCAAAAAAATTAATGGCCTTGCTTGTATTTTTGATGTATGATTGCATACCTTTAAACAGAAGGTTTAAAAAGTGATTAGCAAATTTAGAATGCGGGTCCAAAACCAAGTCTATACCCGCAACTATAAGTCACCCAGGAGGATGTTGTAAATGTTTATGAATTTTTGATAAACAGTTAAAGTAAGGAATATTGTTGACTAAAAAGTCCCCTTCCCGTTTACTGATCCAATTCCTTTCAACTGCTTTCTGAACTCTGATATTGATACTTTGCTTGAAATAGTCACCAAGGTCTGTTTCCAGTCGCCTGTAGTAAGAAAGATCTTGTAGTTAATGGTTACATCCGGCTACATAATCGTCAACATTTTGAATGACGATGGCCTCGCCTTTGTCGGCATTTTTAATAATGATGTGACGATTTCTCGATGGGTAATCCAATGCTGACCTCTCTTCTTTACTTAAATTATAGAATTGTTTTTGGTGTGCGTGTTTGAGGTTGGTGACCTATGCTCAAATATCAAGGATTCTGGAGAGAAAGTATGTGAGGCGGGCAAAAAAAGAGGAAGGTTTTCTAAAACATATGGGGTGGTCTGAAGGCAACGGGTCTGCATTCTGCAAGAAAAAGTCTTGGATGTGCAATTTTCTCATGAAGTTTTTAAACTACTCTGAATTCAAAAGGATTGTGGTGTTTTGTTATGACAAAACCCAGGCCTTTATTCTGGGCTGTTTCCTCAATTAGAGTAAGTAAATGGTCTGAAATGTTGACTGCAAGTGTTTCCAACTCCTGGTCTGTCTGTGTTCGAATTCCCAATCTCCCCAATTCTAGCATTGATGTAAAAAAGACCTATTGCTCCTGTTCCTATTGCTCCGTCCTCTTCTCAAAGTATCTCTACCTCTATTTTGTCAACTCTAGAATTAGATGGTCCATTAAACTTTAGAATTAGATTGTCCAAACATGGCATGTTGGGCAAAACTGCATGGAGCAATGCGTGCTTTTAGGATTAAAGTATTCATGTCAATACACTTGTAATATTTGGATGGAGCCTAAAAACCTGATGGAAATGCACTAATGGTATTGTGGCGGGTGGATTGGATTGTGAAATAATATGACCAATGACATTTTTGTATAAATAATCCTCTGGCAGTTGCACGTTAATTATCTTTGTGGGCTGTGGGAAAACTCACGATTGTGTGCAAGTGTTTTTGAATTAATTGATCACTGGTGCAAATGACGACCTTTGATAATTTCAACTAATAATCTAGTTCAATACAGTTACTCAATGAGAATTGGTCAGTTTGATAGAACTGATATTTGGTTGTACTTTTGAAAAAAGTGTTTAAATATTTATGAATCTATTTTTTATGAACAACTTTGCAGGACCCCAAGCTTTGTGGAAGAGCAAAAAGATAAAAGGCCAATATTTTGTCTTCTGTAGGTTGAGTCTGGGGGTGGCCTGTACCGTATATACCAATCCTTTAGATGGTGCTGATTGGGTGAATGGATCTGCACAGAATGTTGTTACCTCATGTGTGTAGAGTGCCATTTGAGGAGGACATTATGGGGTGTAGTAATAATCCATCATTACTTT
Organism: Ambystoma mexicanum; assembly: GCF_040938575.1. Classification (NCBI taxonomy): domain Eukaryota; kingdom Metazoa; phylum Chordata; class Amphibia; order Caudata; family Ambystomatidae; genus Ambystoma; species Ambystoma mexicanum. Next base: position 1,237,095,667 of record NC_090925.1, on the reverse strand, counting down.
CCATGGCTCAGCAGTGATATTGACCTCCAATTCCGACCATTGTACATAGGCATCCTGCATTCGACCATTGGGTAGAGAATTTTACATCTCCATCAACAGTTCCTCCCAAGTCACTGTAGTTTGACTTGCAACATCCTGTGATTTTGTTGTGGCCTGATTGTTACTGTTCTTTTTCCTAGACCGCTTATCCAAATGATAAAAAATGCATGGGATTGTTCGCAAATAAAAATAGAATTCCAACATGCCAATGAACAAACATCAGTAAAAGCCACAAAAGAGACTGAACAATTATGTATTTAGAATAATCAAATATATGTACACATTACCCTGCTTTTATTTTTAATGGGCTGTAAAAAAGTCACTGTTCCTATGCCCGTGTCAGCCTCCTGTTACAATAATACTATTAAAATATGAGATGACCATTACAAAGGAAATTAAAAACTGGACTGTCATTTTAAAACTGTTTCTAAAAATGAGCAATAGTAACTGAAAATCAATCGATATACAATGTTATTACACAATAATTACATTAATAACCATCCTGTCATTTTATGCCTGTGTTATTTGCTTGATGTTGGTTGTTCCATTATGAATGCTTGACATCGCAGTGTCATCCTGATGTACAAACAATAATTTCATGCTTTAATATGTATGTTGGATAAAAACACAGTATCAAGCCTATACTATATTCCTGCTAGTGTCATACGCCCACAGCTATAACATGAATGTATAAACATTTACAAATGGTGAAACATAAAGACACAATTGCAATACAACTTTTGTACCTGTTCTTCTTGGGTTTCCTCATGTTGCACCGAACCAGGAGACGTCTCCTTACAAACCGCCAAGCATAATTAAAGTATACAAATATAATGATAGCATTAATAGTGAGGTTAGTATGTATTGTATTTTTCTTTAAGAATATAGCAATATCGTTCAATTATTATATTATTGTTTTAATCAAGACTATATACCCTAACCAAGAACACGCACAGCACAAAAGCTTGCAATACAATCATTGCCATTGTATGTATTTAAATGATGCGACAAGATGACTGCCCGTTACAGTATTATCCTTCTGTAGAACAAGTTAAGGGAAAAGTAGATACAAATATATAATGCTATACATTGTAGTTGAGGTATGTATAAATAAAGACTTATTTGTATTTACGGTGTTGTTAATTACACTCTAATTTTCCAATATTAGAACATGAGAGCAATAACAAACGTTTTAAAAAGAAATACCAGATGTACCTCTGTAGTGTCATATGGAACTGACATCAGAGTGTTGTGATGAATCTGAGGCTATCATCCCAAAAACCCTGGCCTGGACCTCTTTTCAGGTGGCCAGGGAAAGGCAGACGCTACCTGATCCGGACGCTGGGGGTGGTATTATGTGGGAGGATCACTTGGGAGGGAATTCAGGTCCGGGGGAATGGGTGAACCCTATCGATAACTTCCCTTATGATCATACAGTCTTAATGGTTTATTGCAAAATTGATAATGTCGACCTAAGAACATTAAGGACTTCACAATGAGTAAGAGGGGCCCAGAGTTACTAAACCATCATGAGCGATTTAGTTGTAATAATCAACACCTGAGCAGGACCTCTAAACAATTAAAGACCCTTCAGGTGTGTGAAAGCAGAAGCTGCCGTTGTGACGGCAGCAGGATGCAATGGAGACATAGAGGTAGAAGTTGTGACTCCTGAGAGATGCAGATGGCGCCAAGCAGGAAGCAGTATTGAAGCTGATAACCCTGTGAGGGAGAGGCTCTATACACGCCATGAACTGCTTCGGTAACAGATCCAGCAAAACAAAAGAGGTAATGGCTGGAAGTTTTAGAGTTAATCTTAACCTCTGGCATTGCTCTGGGTAATCCTCCAGACCATCGTTCTTTGCCTGCCAAGCCATTATAAAAGGGGAAAGACCATATGCAAATCAGGCTTGGTCCCACCCCAAAAGGGGTAGTCCAGCCCAAGCTGCTAGGTCACATCCCTTCTGCATGAGACCACAAGCATCCCAAGAATTTTTCGGCCTTGTGGTAACGGATCTATACTGGGAAGTACACAGAGCTGCAGAAGCTCTATCGGAGGTCAGCATGAGTGGCTGCAGACTGACCGGAGCTATCAATGGCAGAGGAAGTCCGGCAGAGTGATGCAGGACATTTACCAGCGAGTCAGAAGAAGACTCCAGGATAAACCGGTGAGTTGGCCAGAAACAGGTAACCCCAGGGCGCTCCGAGGAAGACCGCTAGATACTGACTGTTATTTTGAATACCGAACAATTGAAGAAAGGCAAATTGGGTGCAATTCTCCTACTGAGGGATTCCGAATAGGTGAACAATGTAACCCACATTTCCAAAGCCAAAGGGAAGTTATAAGAAAGTCAAGTGGATATAATTCTCCTAAAGAGGGATTTCAAATAGGGGAATATTATAATCTGCATTGCCAGCAGCCAAAAGGTTGAATATGTAGAAAGCAAAGACTGCAGGAGCAATGCCCTCCTTGTAAAAGGAGTCAAGGGGGAGATAACTGTAACCTGTGGTGCCTATGACAAACAGATCAACAAGAGAATCATTGTCCTTTTGTGAAGTATACATTTGGAAGAAGATGTAATCCAATTGTGTTAGAAACACTGACCATAGAAGCAATTGTTGGTTCAAATCCCCTTTTAATTGATTATAGTGTGGAATGTTTGGAACAAGGCTTCTCACAGAGCACAAGCACTAGTAGTAGGAGTTTTTTTTTTTTTGATACAAGATATCTTTACAACAGTTCTTAATGTTATTTCATAAATTTACAAAAGGATTTGTTAAAATACACATAATACCTAAAAACATAATCACATTACCGAAGTGTTTTACATAAAATCAACGAATAATCAAATAATGAAAAGGGAGAACCATATTTACACTCTAAATACGATAACAAACAAAACATCGTTACAATAACACATCACCACCAATTGCAGGTTATTTAACTAAATTAGAGTCAGTAATTTTTCCATTGAAATGACCTAGTTTTGGTATATTCATTCATCTATTGTGTTCACTAAAATCGTTTTATCTAATATATCAAAACAGTTATTCGCCACTCCATTTTTGCCTGAATTCTTGGACATCAGATTCTTATCATTTTCATGCAACAGTTGTGTCAAATCGATGATCATAGACATACGATAACCCCACATGCATTGTGTCCAAAACATCTCACTTTGGTAGGCTGTTGCTACATTTTGATGTTTCAGCAGATTGTTTTGCCGTGCTTTTGCAAAGAAGACGCAATGTAAGACAAGATGTTTCAACGTTTCTTTTTGAGCATTCATACAAAATCTACATCCTTCATCTTCTAAATCGGAACAGTTGAGCCAGTTCTTACTGCGCTCTAAAGTTGGAATTAAGTTAAATTTAAACCTCATGTACATTGTGCGCATTTTGTGACCAGGACACTGTCTCAAGTATGGCAATAGTGGTAATTGTTTATGCCGAAATTTTGCATACTCCTTGTGAGAGTTATATTGCCAGATTTTATCTGAATTCACTGCCCAATCGTATTGAATTAGTCTTGCCTTTACAACCTGAGGACGATTTATTAAATCTTCCCTTCCCATGGCTAATTGTGCAAGATTTTCATTGCACCTTTTCCCTTCATCTGCTACCGAAGCCGGATTTCTCTTTTTTAGCATTATTCCAAGATCTTCATAAAGGGAATTTGGCAAAGGGTCTAGGATTTTTGCATGAGACGCAAACTTGCGCCATAGATGTTTGGTAGCTAATGATGTCAATCCCAATTCGTGCATAATAATCGAGGTTGGTAGTGACATTGGCAAATGCAAGACTTTCTTCCATATTTTTCCTTGGATTTTGTTTAGTATAGAACCAATTTCCAAGTAACACAGATCTAGGCCGTATATGATAATTGCTTCCACTTTAAGCTTATAGAAATCTATCAATGGAATTAAGGAGAAGTTACAGATTTTTGAGTAGATTAATTTAATTTGTGCGATCAATCGCATCGCTTTAATTGAAATTTCTTTATTCCATTTGTCAATTGAATCAGAGTTGTTCAAGTTATAACCCAAGTAAATCATGCCCAAAGCACGTGGTATCGGAAGACCCTTTATTTTCCATTGGTATCTTACAAGCTTTCTTTTGTTTGAGAATACCAATATGTGTGATTTATTCGGGTTTAACTGGAGATTGCGCTTATCACAGAATTCAACTAAGCATTCAAGTTTATTTTGCAGCCCAAACGGAGTAAGATCAAACATTATCAAGTCGTCTGCAAAAGCTAGCTAATCCAAGCAAAGATCCCCTTCTTTAATCGCAAATGAGTTACACATAGACCAAATTGAAGCTATTTCAGATAGATACAGGTTGAACAGTGTGGCTGCAAGGTTACAGCCTTGCTTTACACCTATAAAGGTAAGAATGGGTGGTGTTAGCGAACCTTCCTTATCGATCTTGATCCTGTAACTTGTGTTGGAATGCAACATAATGATCATAGCTATCAGGTGCAATGGAATATGAATGTCCTACATCCTTTGCCACAACTGTTGTCTAATTACAGAATCAAATGCCCCGGATATGTCAACAAGCGCCATATACAGTGGCCCATGATCTTTCTTTCTAGATATCTTTAGTAAGTGTGTCAGCAGGGTTGCGTTCAACTGTGTACCCATGCCTTTGCGAAACCCAGTTTGAAACCGCGAAAGAATTTTCTGTTTTAGGATGAAAGCATTTAAGTCCTTCAATATTAGGGCAGCAAAGATCTTTGCGGAGATGTCGATTAAAGCTATGGGTCTAAAGTTGGAGGGGTCGTTCAAAGGACCCTTTTTGTGTAGTGGAATTATGATCGCGGATAGCCACGACTCTAGTACTCTCTTTGCTTTAAATACACATTCCAGCCTCCTTAGGATGATTTTTGCCCATAATTTCGGGTCGTCCTTTAAGACGCACGGTGGAATACCATCCGGCCCAGCAGCTTTAGAAGGTTTTAACTTTGCAATTATAGAGATGATGTCATTCAATCCCCAGGGACATAATAGAGGGAATATTTATTGCCAGATCCGGAGTTAGTAACTCACAAAATTTCTGTGGCATAGCATATTTGGATTCATAGATTTTACACCATACTTCTCCACTTACAGCAGAGCAAAGATCTGGTTTTCCTTTCAATAATGGGTCCTTCAGTATTGCCCAAGTTTCCCTTGAGTTTTTGCCAATTAAGTTCTGGATCATTTTTTGATTGGTTTCGATAAATGAACCAATCTTCAGGTGTTTGACATCATTTCTATAAATTGCAAGGATTTTCTTTTTCTCAGTTGCATAACCCCCTATATTAATGGATAATTTCAACAGTTTACGAATTTCTCTGTTTTTTTGTTTTTTCCTTGATGCAATTTCTACGTTAAAACTCTTCTTGTAGTCGAACTTTTTGGCTGTTGAGCTTCTCTCCACCAAAGTGTCAAGATGCCTGCCTATCATTCCAGCATTTTGCCTTTCCCAAATGTTAAGATCAGAACTGGACAACGTTTCAACATTATCTTTTACCATGTCTCTGTTAACCAGATAGTTTAGCTGCCTATATAATCTAGCATTCCACCTGATGGTAGTAGGAGTAGGAGTTTTATCCTGGCAGGCGAGTAAACCAGGAAAGGGACAAATAGTGGTTAGTCCTGGCAGGCGAGTGGACCAGGAAGATGATGATTTAAAGTACTGTGGTTTTTGTAAAATGTTGCGGTGGAAAAGAAGTGTCAATTCCACCACCTTGCTTTGATGAACTGTTGCATAACCTAAATCGATTGTTAAAATATCCTGACTAAAGTGTTTCTTTTGAAAGAGCCATCTTGACAAAAACATTTCCTATAAAGAAGAAATATGATGTGCTAACTATTGGCTTATGGAGAAAATAACATTGTTATTTTGATCACTGAACTGACATTGAAGGAAAATACTTTCGATTTACCAAGCAGAGGATTGTGGAAGTGTTATTAATTGGTTTTGAACTGTGAAGAAACTTTTGAAAGTAAGAACGTTACTTTGTCCAACGAAAGGATATAAATATTGAATGGAAAAAACATTATATCTTACATTAAGTAGAACTTTGTTACTGAATCTAACTTTCTTGAAATTGAACTGTATTCCAAAGAATCCTGAATTGATCCAGGAGAAGGGAATGCATCCTGGTCACAATGATTAATGGTTGTAACCTTTGAGTTATAGGTATATTCCTTTATGATTTTGTTGTGTATGCTAGTGTGAGGGTGAGATACATTCGGACACTAGGTTATTTTTCTTTAGCCTTAGTTTGTTAGGCAGGGGTATCCTTGTTAGTTTAGGGAAAGATAGGCGTTTGTCTAAACCTTTTGATTTCAATAAAAATGGCAACAACTGCATCAACAACTGGATCTATTTGTCCGTCTCACATTTCTGACCCATCACAGTGTGCATAAGAGTTTACTCCCGTGGATCAAATATACAAACCAGGACGATTACATTCACTAAGTATGAGTGCAAATAGCTGTTTGATAACCCAAGTTCTTCTTCGTGCATATAGAAACACGTAAATATTTTGTCAAAGAGGATGCAAATAAAGAACAATTGTAAAATGCACATAAACAGAAATGCATTACTGTTTGCCCTCGGCCCTGCATAATAATTGGCATAATATTGCATAAAAGATGTTTTTATACTAGTTCACTATATTGATGATAGGCAAGACCATATTCAATAATAAATTAAACAAAAATATGAGTAGGCAAAATTCATGAAAATCTTGTGAATCACATGTAATGCTACTGTAAATACAGGTAACATTGTCATAAACATACATAGAAAAGTCTCAAGACAATGGAGGGGCCGCTGCAAGATGGCTGCTGAGCTCTGAGCCCCCATGCAAGGTGTCTTGAAGGAAATACAATCAGCGGTGTACTTAGGAGGACTTCCTGCATGACTTGTGAAAGTTTGCTGAGAAACAACCAGCCGCTCTTCAGAAATTTCCTAATGTATAAATAAGACACCAAGAAAGCCCAGCCGTCCCTTCGACATCATATGCTCCCTCACCTTCCCCTCATTGCCTTTAGACACACGGCAGTGCATCAGAATGCCCAGAACCACCGAGAAATTATCTATGAGCCCTCAGCACCCCACAGTGGCCGCCCGATAACACAACAGGTGCAGCGAGAGGGAGAGGACTTTGTGGATGCTGCGGGTAAACCCAGAGGCTCTCTCACTATATAAACATGGTGACGGAAACAGTTAGCAGCCTGTCCTGAGCCTATTCACTTATGCTACATGTAGGAGCCCGGACCTGCAGGATTACCATCCACGACTCCTCAACCTTATCATCAAACACTAGCACCGTGTGGGACACCACTCCTCCTGCATAGACAACAGCGGTGGAGTTGTAAATCTCTGGCCGACTCATATACGCTAACTACTGCAAGGAATATTGAGCGACAAATAAGTAGTTCCCTTTGGTAACACGCAATGAAAAGTGTGAAGGCTTGATGATCCAGACTAGCATAGAGCATTATAGGTGATGCAAACAACTCAATGTGATGCTACATCAGATGTATTTACTTTGTGTCTTCCCTATGCTGCTTTTGGCAATCCCAGGGTGCAAAACCACACCTGAGACTGAGATGCAGAAACATTACTTGTAAACTTGTATACTAAATATGTGCACAGCGGGTCTGTCATCTGCAGGGTGCTATAGTATAGTTGCATACTCTGGTCTCGTCACTATACGCAAGCCATTACAGTAAGCACCACAGGAAGTACTCAGTAAAGTACACACTGTGATACCTTTTGGAATAGAGAAGAGGCAAGACATCTCAGACTGCAACTATGCCCAGAGGTGGAGGGAGCCAGAAAAAGCCAAATTCGCTTGACTCGTATACTAGTCAAATTAGTCAGCCTAAGTCAGGAGCACCTCTGGAGACCCGTAGACCAGCTAACATGGAGGAAGATCCTGAGGTGCCCAGTCTCAAGCAAATTATGGATAACATGCAGGCAGGGTTTGCCTCTCTTACAGGTAAACTAAATGACATAACAACTGATATAGCTACTGTCAACAGCCAGATGGAATGTGTTTGCATGTGACTCACAGAAGCTGAGTCGTGCATTGGCACAGTTGAGGATGACGTACACACCCTCGAAACTCAGATGGTGTCTTTGACTACAGACCTGAGAAGAGCCCTTGCTAAATGCAATGATTTAGAATGCAGATCTAGCAGAAGCAACATACGTATACTGGGTGCTCCCTGAAAGCTTTGGACATGGCCGCATGGAAACTGATGTTGATGACTTGTTGAAGGAACTACTGGGGGCCCGGCAGTTCTCTGTGGAGAGAGCTCATAGAACACTTACTGTAAGGCCCAAACCTGGAGACCCACCCAGAGCAGTAATAGCGAAGCTCCTTAATTACCGCAACAGGGATGCCATTATCTAACTGGCAAGAGAGAGAGCCCGCTGAAATATGATAACACATCTCTGCAGGAGTGATAAACTTTTCTGGGAGTCAAGCGCATACTACGAGAGAGGTCTACATTGTATGCTATGCTTTTCCCAGCGATACTTCTTATACAACACCGAAGGAAGACTTTATTTTTCACAATACCAGAGGAGGCAGTCTCTTAGAAATGTAAACTTTACCCACTTTAAAGATATTTGTTGGAATTTATAATGTTGATACCAAATATCCGTACTAGTATCGAGATGCAGAGATGGACTCCATAAACTTTATACAATGCAGGTTTGTTAATCCTTAGGTTAATTGCGAAAGGCGCACCGCTTTCGCGAGGTCCATACACAGAGGCAGCAGCCCCCAGGCAAGGTTGCAGCTGTTTTGCTGTAGCATTAATGCACAAGTTGGGTTAAGTGCAATATTGGGTATGTTAGGGAGGGAATGGTTATAATATACATAGCCCTTATAGTGGGGGGGGCAATGAGGGAAGGGGGCTGGGAGAGAAGTTAGGTGATTGAAAATTTGGAGAAAAATGGTCAGGCAATCATGAAGTTCAACACAATAAGATTATGTATATTTAAGACAGTACATGGATCCATTTATACTGGTGGTACACCCGTCTTTATTTACAATACACTATGGTCGCTTAATGTTCTGAGCTGGAATGTATGGGATCTTGGTAACTTCACTAAAGCAAGAAGGGTGATAGCCTATATTAATCATCAGAAAGCTCAGATTTTATTCTTGCAAGAAACTCACGCGAAAGGAGGAGTGAATGTTAAGTTTGCCAAGAACTGGGGCCCAAATAGATTCTTTACCAGCTACTCTTCACAATCCAGATGGGTACTGACGCTGGTTCATAGAGAAGTTGCCTTCACTCTGTTACATTCACACATTGACCGGGAGGGTAGATATGTTATTGCTCACTGTAAAATACGAACATAGGATATACTATTAGTGAATTCCTACCGTCCCAATCTAGACGACCTGAATTACTACCAGTAGTTGGCAGCCATCATCATGGGTTACCCACTGGTCCCGGTAATATGGGCAGGCGACCTGAACACAATCCTTAATTTAGACCTGCACTGTACAAGCCGAGAGCCCAGGCTCTTATTGAAAGCAGTGAATTGCATCATAGAATTGCTGAATACACTTGCTTTACAAGATATATGTCAAAATCTGCAGAAGCCTCCCCCTGTGTCTCCTCACCTGTGACCTCCGGTGTAAGGGTTAGGTTATACTCTCTATCTCTTCTTCTTTCCTTTCTTCGTACTTCTTCACCTTTTTCCGCCTTCTTCCCCTTCCTTCGTTCGTAGAGAAAAGGACGCTCTCCACCCGAGGCCACCTTGACAATGATTTGAGAATCGTCAGGCGGACCCAAGGGAGCTCGCCCCCAAAATGCAGGGAAAAAGCCTAGTAAGGCGCAAAAAACCCTGAGCGGAAGCAACCTTCAGATGTAGATCTTGCTTCGGAGAAACGATCCAATTCCTTAACCGGAGTATGCAGTGGACCCAGGTCAGCTTCGGTGTAATGGCGTACTAGCTGTACCTCCTGGAAGAGGCACGATCCTGAGAACACGGAGTCCAGATTGGTTCTGAAGGTAGGACAGCCACCTATACAGGTAAGATAGGGAGAGCTGGAGAATGATGGCTAACCAAAAAAGGGGGAACGATAGGATAGTAAGAGAGAAAGAAGAAGGTGAAGCTGGCAAGGTGCAAGAGAGGGGGAAAGAAGCGCTGACGTGCGAGGCAGGCTGTCAGCGAAGGGGGAAAAGAGAGAAGGAAGGCAAACACGGTACGCGGAAGGACGCGACCGTAGAAGGAAAAAAAAAGGAATTAAAGTATATCGTCTTGGCCGTCGCGAAGGAGGGCAAACATAGGCAAGGAAGATATGCGGTAAGGTAAGAGGGCTGAGAGCGTAGGAAACTGAACAAAAACCACACGGAGAGAGCACCGAGCGGTCCGACGCGGGCAGTTCGAAAGAGTTGCAGCGCGTCTGGCAAGGGGGCGTGTCGGCCTATGTAAACAAAAGGCACATGAAACACTAGTACGCTGGTACTGATTCTGCGGTGGCCTAATGAAGCCGCCATTTGTTCCATACTTTCCACGGTTGAACCGTGACAGCATGCCCCCTCTTCAGTAAACTACCACCGGGTTTACCCGGGTGAAGGTGATGAAAGCGCCTGAGTAACCTGGGGGCGTGAATATGCTTTCTGGGTTCCCACGTGCGTTCCTCCACAGGATAACCTTTCCAATGCACTAAATATTGGAGGGTTCCATGCTTGTATCGGGAGTCAACAAGTCTTTCCACCTCGTATTCATCTGGAGGCGGGTTCTTGAAGGTTAGAGGTCGTACCTTCTTGCGGCCGTAAGTGTCTGGCTTGAAGGCTTTTAATAACAAGGTGTGAAATACCGGATGTACCCTCTTAAGACTAGGAGGTAACTTCAAACGAAAAGCCACAGGGTTGATTTGGGATTCGATGAGATACGGACCTATGTACCGGGCAGTGAATTTCCCAGCATGAGTCCACCTAGGAAGAAACTTAGTGGACAGCCACACCTTGGTACCTGGAGTCCAGCCGGGGTTAGGTAACCTCTTGCGGTCTGCCTGTTTCTTGTATTGAGATCGGCTGGCTTCAAGTTGTAGCTTGGCGTCTCTCTGTATGCATCGCAGGTCTTCCAAGTGTGTATCTACAGAAGGTACGACGGTGGGAGGCAATCCAAAGAAAGGAATGTGTCTGGGATGATACCCATAAGTGAACAGAAATGGACTGACCCCAATAGCGGAATGTCTTGAGTTATTGTATGCAAACTCAGCCATAGAGAGGAATGACGCCCATCTCTCTTGTTCTTGGCTACAAAAGCAGCGGAGATACTGTTCTAAGGTGGCATTAAGTCGTTCTGTAAGGCCGTTACTCTGGGGGTGGTAGCCCGAGGAGAGGGCGCGCTTAATACCCAATGATTTACACATTGCAGACCAAAACCTTGAGGTAAATTGAGTCCCTCTGTCAGAAACAATACTCTTGGGTAAACCATGTAGTCTGACAACATCCTTCAAGAGGACAGCCGCTGCTTCAGGAGCAGAAGGAAGGCTTGAGAGCGGGGAAAAGTGTGCCAATTTACTCAACGAGTCCACTGTGACCATAATCGTGGTGTAGCCCGAAGATGGCGGTAAATCAACTATAAAGTCAGTCGAGATAAGCTCCCAGGGCTGGGATGGTAGCGGTTCTTGTTGAAGTAGGCCTAAAGGTTTGGATGCTGAATATTTATTGGAAGCACATACTGGGCAACTAGCCACATATTCCTTAACATCCTGATGCATGTTTGGCCACCAGAATTGTCTAGACAAAAGGTCTAAGGTAGCGATACGGCCCTTGTGTCCCGCAGATGGCAGATCGTGACACCAAGACATTGCTTGTATCTGCAGGTCTCTTGCGGGTAGGTACAGCCTGCCTTGTAGAAAGTAGAACGGTCCTCTCCTTTCCAGGTCCGTTCGTCGTAAAATTGGATCAGTCGTTACCTTATCGCTTGTTCCACTTCCTGTAAAAAGGAATTAACAGCACCAATGAATCTTTTTCCTGATAAGATGTGGTCTACCTTCGGCTGACCCCTAGTCTTATCTTCTTCTTCAAGACTTCGGGATAAAGCGTCAGCCAATACGTTCTCTTTCCCAGGCAGGTAGGTGATTTCAAAATCATATTGTGAAAAAAAATAAGCCCAACGAGCATGTCTGGAATTGCGACACTCCATTTGTTGCAGCACTCGTAAATTACGATGATCCGTGCGTACTTGAAAGGGATGAGTGGATCCTTGAAGTAGGTGTCTCCATTCGATACAAGCTTGACGAATGGCCAAAAGCTCTTTCTCTAACACAGAATAATTCACTTCACTAGGAGTGAGAGTTCGGGAATAGTACGCCACTGGATGCTCCTCGCCATCCTCTCCTTCTTGTAACAGTGCCGCTCCTATTGCTCCTCCGGAGGCATCAGTCTCAACTATAAATGGTAAGGATTGATTAGGGTGGGTCAAAATTGGAGCCGAGGTAAAAGATGCCTTGAGCTGTTGAAAGGCTTGATCAGCCTCCTGACCCCATTCAAACCTTCTTCCTTTCTTTAGCATCAGAGTAATCGGTAGGACCTTGTCGGAGAAGTTGGGAATAAATCTTCTATAAAAGTTAGCGAGACCTAAGAACCGTTGGATGTCCTTTACGGTCTTTGGAACAGGCCATTGCAGGACTGCCTTAACCTTTCCTGGGTCCATCTGTACCCCTTCCCGGGAGAGGATAAAGCCCAAATAAGAGATAGAAGATACTTCGAAGATACACTTTTCGGGTTTCACCAACAACTGATGGTCCCATAATCTTTGTAATACTTCAGTGACATGTCTTTTGTGTTCAGTCGGATTGGAGGAGAAGATCAAAATATCATCCAAGTATACCACTACTGAAGAAAACAGCAAGTCCGAGAATATCTTGTCAACAAAACGCTGAAATATTGCTGGGGCATTAACCAACCCAAAAGGCATCACTCTATACTCAAAGTGCCCTAGTGGAGTGCGGAAGGCCGTCTTCCATTCATTGCCCTCTCGGTTTCTCAGCAGATGATATGCCCCACGTAGATCAAGTTTAGTAAAGATCCTGGCTCCCTTAACCGCCTCCAACACCTCCTTTATTAAGGGCATAGGATAGCGGTCTCGGATGGTCATGCTATTGAGACCACGGTAGTCAATACAAGGCCTCAACTCAGTGGTACCCTTCTTGGGTATAAAAAACATGGACGCCCCCGCCGAGGAATGAGATTCTTGAATAAGTCCATTCTGTAGATTGGCATCAAGATACTCCCTGAGCGCTCTTCTTTCTGGGAGAGACATTGGATACATACGGCCAAACGGTACAGAAGCTCCCGGTCTCAGATCAATATTGCAGTCTTCTAATCGGTGAGGAGGCAAGGAACGAGGTAATTTGTCTTCAAAAATGTCCATAAACTGATGGTAATAAGGGGGAATCGACTGCACCACTGTGGTTGATACGGGCATAGAGAGGCTAGTTGCAAAAGCAGGGTGAGCCAAGGGGAGACAATGCTGCGTACAATAAGTGGAAGCGAAGTGGATGGTATTGGCTGACCAATCAATCAGGGGATTGTGGCGACGTAACCACGGGATTCCCAATATCACGGGAAAATGAGCTGCCCTGATGATGTCGAAAGAGAGTTGTTCTTGATGTTGCAAAAGAGACATTAGACCAATATCGGTCTCTTGTGAAACGGGTCCAGAGGATAGCGGGTTGCCATCTACCCCTTCAACAGGGATGGGGTTTTCTTTGAACAGCAAAGGAATTTGGTGTTCCAAGGCCCAATGAGTGTCCATGAAGTTACCGGCGGCCCCACAGTCTAGCATAGCGAGTGTCTCAATTGGAGGGCCGGCTCCGAAGATCAAAGTGATTGAAAAAACCATTAGGCGATGGTCGTCGGTGGGTACGTTCTCTTGGCTATCTCGACAGGGACTAGTCCTTCCCGCCCGGATCCTATCCCTGCTCAGGACCGGAGAAATCCGTTTCCCGACCGTCTGGGCGGAACTTCGGGACAATTTCGAAGCAGGTGTTTAGAGGATCTGCAGTACATGCAGAGCCCCAGATTCTTGCGGCGTTGTCGTTCATCCGGAGTTAAAGGACCTCTTGCGGCCCCAATTTGCATGGGTTCTTCCGGTTGAGTCTTCCCAGGAGAGCTCATGGGTGTCGTTCTGGAGGGAAATTGAATCTTGGTCCTTCGTCTTTCCTGTCTTCTCTCCTGCAAGCGGTATTCTAACTGAAGGGTAAGCGTAACCAGGTCTCTGAAGGAATCAGGTCGGGCCATTCTTGCTAGTTCATCCTTCAATTCTTCATGTAAACCACGGCGAAATAGGGTCTGTTGAGCCGAATCTGGCCAGGCTGCTTCAGTAGCCAATCTACTGAATGAGGAGGCATAGGTTTGGACATCCTGTGACCCCTGTCTGATATCAAGGAGTGCCTCATAGGCAGAATATTGGACTTCTGCTCGCCCGAACCTGGATCTTAGAAGTTGAGTGAATTGGGAATAGTCATTAATGGCTGGGTCTTCTTGAGTGATTAGAGGAGTAGCCCAAGCCAGGGCATTTCCAGTCAAGTTAGTGATTATGAACCCCACCCTGGAGCGGTCGGATTCATAAGCCTTGGGGCGAAAGGTAAAATACACTGTGCAAGCATCCAAAAACTCCTTCAATGTCTTGGGATCTCTTTCATACTTCCCAAATGAGAACACAAGGGGGGGCAGATCGCCACGAGTCTCTTCCCTGACGGTTATTTGCTGTTTTAGGGTTTGATTCTCGGCACGTAGATTCTGGACTTCTGCCTGAAGACCTTGGATGGCGTTGACCATCTCTTGAAATTGTTCAAGGGACGCCATGGGTTTTAAAGGGCGCTGCAAGCTGTCAAAATCTGCAGAAGCCTCCCCCTGTGTCTCCTCACCTGTGACCTCCGGTGTAAGGGTTAGGTTAGACTCTCTATCTCTTCTTCTTTCCTTTCTTCGTACTTCTTCACCTTTTTCCGCCTTCTTCCCCTTCCTTCGTTCGTAGAGAAAAGGACGCTCTCCACCCGAGGCCACCTTGACAATGATTTGAGAATTGTCAGGCGGACCCAAGGGAGCTCGCCCCCAAAATGCAGGGAAAAAGCCTAGTAAGGTGCAAAAAACCCTGAGCGGAAGCAACCTTCAGATGTAGATCTTGCTTCGGAGAAACGATCCAATTCCTTAACCGGAGTATGCAGTGGACCCAGGTCAGCTTCGGTGTAATGGCGTACTAGCTGTACCTCCTGGAAGAGGCACGATCCTGAGAACTCGGAGTCCAGATTGGTTCTGAAGGTAGGACAGCCACCTATACAGGTAAGATAGGGAGAGCTGGAGAATGATGGCTAACCAAAAAAGGGGGAACGATAGGATAGTAAGAGAGAAAGAAGAAGGTGAAGCTGGCAAGGTGCAAGAGAGGGGGAAAGAAGCGCTGACGTGCGAGGCAGGCTATCAGCGAAGGGGGAAAAGAGAGAAGGAAGGCAAACACGGTACGCGGAAGGACGCGACCGTAGAAGGAAAAAAAAGGAATTAAAGTATATCGTCTTGGCCGTCACGAAGGAGGGCAAACATAGGCAAGGAAGATATGCGGTAAGGTAAGAGGGCTGAGAGCGTAGGAAACTGAACAAAAACCACACGGAGAGAGCACCGAGCGGTCCGACGCGGGCAGTTCGAAAGAGTTGCAGCGCGTCTGGCAAGGGGGCGTGTCGGCCTATGTAAACAAAAGGCACATGAAACACTAGTACGCTGGTACTGATTCTGCGGTGGCCTAATGAAGCCGCCATTTGTTCCATACTTTCCACGGTTGAACCGTGACAATATATGGCGGCTGCAACATCCGTCCAACAGGAGTTATGCATACTATTCCGCCGTACATGATATATCATCCAGAAAAGAAGTCTTTTTCATATCGGACTGTTTGGTGGGGCAAGTAATAGAGTCTAGCATCCTATTTCGTACCTACTCTGTTCATTCCCCAATCAAGCTGTCCTTGAATTGGGATAAGGTCGTTCGTGCCCATTACCCTTGGAGGTTTAAACCACTGGCTCTGCAAGATATAGTGTTTCACACTGACTTAGAAAACAAAATATGCACATATTTCTCACTGAATTACAATGGGCAGTGACACAGGCTACACTCTGGAAAGCTTTTAAGGTATCTATTCTGGGAATGGCCATGTCACGTGAATTTGGGGTATTGAAGGATATACGCAGAGATTTAGTAAAAAGTGAGAGCGAGCTTCAGAAACTAGAAGCGGAATATGCAGGAAATCCGGAACGCAATAACCTAGCGGAGATTCAAACGCAATTAGAGACATATAAGCAAGTAGCGGACAGGGAAGTAAGATACTTTGCTAAACCCACCATGGCTCGCCGCTACAGTGAGACCAGGCGAGAGACCAGGAAGAGTACTATCCGCATCTGTGAAGTTAGATAAAGGACGCAGGCATATGGTGGCGATCAAAGATAAAAATAATACATTGTGGTACTCTGAAGCAGGAATTTACGAGGAATTTACAACGTCTTATAAGGAGTTATGTCATGCACAAAATTCATGAAGTGGACCGGAGATTGAAGCATTACTTGACTCCATTCCCCTATCTGAATTATCGGCAGAAGCTACAGCTCAAATTGGTGTCCCATCCACAACAGAGGAAATACTCTGAGTGATGAAAGAACTACCGAGACAAAGTCCCAGGCCCAGATGGCCTCACAGCTGAATTCTATGTTGAATACGGCGCCCACTTAGCACCTCATTTATCAAAGCTGTGGTCAGAGACAGTTGCAGAGGGACAACTCCCGCAATCCCTTCGTGAAGCAACTATAACCATCTTACTTAAACCGAATAAACCGTGCGATGAGTAAAGCTCTTACAGACCATTATCGCTGATGAATGTTGATACTAAAATGTATGCAAATATCCTAGCTAATAGACTATTACCACGTATGCCTGCATTAATACATCAAGATCAAGCCGGCTTTATACCTGTGAGAGCAACGTCAATCAATCTCAGATGGTTGTTTAATTTCATGGTCTGTATATATCCCCGGAGACACATGCAGTAGCTGCAGCTTTGGGTGCCTAGAAGACATTTGACATGGTAGTGTGACCGTATTTGTTTACAGTCCTTCGAAAATGCAAACTGGGCTAGGCCTTTATAGGCTATGTTAGAATTCTATACACTAAGCCTATAGCTTCTGTCCTAACTAACAAGACTCAGTCAGCCCCGTTTGAACTAGGCAGAGGGACACATCAAGGATGCCCACTGTCCCCACTACTCTTCGCCATGGTAATGAAGTCCATAGCAGACTTAATCCCGGCCAAATATGCGAATAAAGGCATACAAATAGCTGTAATCAAAGAGATAATTCCGTTATATGCAGATAACGTCCTGATTTATGTTAGGGATTCACAACATAACGTAGACCCTATAATGCAGGATGTGGCCCGAATTGGAGCATATTCTGAATTCACAACAAATTATGGAAAATCAGAGATGTTCCTGCTTACAAATGCTACGCACAAACCTCTGATATAAACCCTGCTAAAATGGACACCGACTAAGCTGGGAAATCTAGGAATAGCTGTCTCTAGATCTAAAGAAGGATTATTGGCAGAATACTACACTGGCCTGATGAAGTATGTCAACACAAAAATAACTGCATGGCTGCAGATTCTCCTTTCAGAAGCAGGTAGACTTTCACTCATTAAAGTGATGTTAGTACCTAAAGCGCTGTTTACATTTGTAAATGTACGCATCTGACCAGGCGCCTGCTTTTTTGTAGAAATGCACAACACTCTAGCTAGGTTCCTGTGGCACTCTGGAGCCGTACAGAAAAAATGGAAATCAATGGCACAGCCGTATACTAAGGGCAGGTTTAACAGACCGGATCTAGAGATCTATTGGCTAGCGTCTCAAGCACAATTTGCCTCCCATTGGTACGATCAGGGAGAAACCTTGCCACATGTTAGGTCACAAAAATCAGCAGTGGAAGGATTGGAAATGAGAACACTTATAGTAGATAACACTTATAAAGATGACTGCCCATGTGACCCTGTCTCTACTAATTAAAAGCTTGGAAGCACATCTTTCATAGAACAGAAGGGAAGAATCCATACTACCACTGGCTACCCTTGTGGGACTTTCCACACTTCTCGCCCACACAAGATATTGCCATCTGTACATGATAGGAGCCCCTGGGATATAAATGCATACATAGGTGACATGTTCCCTGAGGGGAAGTTCCTGATGCTAGAGGAGCACAAAACATGGTAACACACAAGTGGGGCTGCTACAATACTATAGACTATGTGCAGCAATCCGGGCTAGATGGAACTCATACCCTATTGAAACACCTGAAAATAAGCTGCTGGCCTATGTATCAAACTCCAGTGGTTGTAGACATATACTTGCTGCCATATATTGGGAGACACTGCTTGGAACATCGATGCCGGACGATCCCTCACGAGAAAAGTGGGCAAGGGAATTAAGTCAAGAAATAAACAATGTACAATGAGGGGGAAATGTGTAGGTTTACTATGTCAGTCTCTATGAATGGTCGACTGAAGTTAATGCAGTATAAAATATTGCATATGCTACATTTTACGCTATACAGACTCAAGAGAATATTCCCGGATCATAATGGACTCTGTCCGAGATGCAGGACAATAGAAGCGGGATATCTGCACATGTTCTGGTCCTGTCCAATCCTGTCACACTATTGGTTACATATATACAAAGTAATGTCAGAAATAATCAGCAGGAATCTGGACGCTACACCGCTGTCAACACTATTTGGAAAGTGGCCTGAAGCAATTGAAAACAAGACTAGGTCCTTTCTAAATGTTTGTAATATGGTAGCGAAAAGATGTATACTTCTGAAAATGGAAAGCTAGATGCCCTCCGTCTACACAGAAATGGTTGAAAGACTCAACGTGGGTAAACGAATATAAAGAACTGTATATATCATTATCTCTGCGTATGTTTCGCCCCAAGGACATCTGAGAGAGAGTTTAGAACTTATCTAGCTAAAGACTAAAAGATGCAGTCATACATATAAACTTGGTAATGAGTGTACTAGCCATCTTTAGATCCACAATGGTGTAATGCTGCGCATAGAGATTATATATGACTGATAGATGTACTGGTAAATCTTTTGCTTTCTATTTTTGGTATTTACTTTGTGATTGCTGATCTGAAAAACAATACAAAAAATGAAATAAAAAAAGTCTCAAGACAGCACATGTTGTCATACCTCTATGTCCTTAGCAGTTTGCAATGATATGTATGATAATGACGTCCCGGTAGTCTCCTGTAAGTATTGATATTAAAAGAAATATAGAAAATTATGTTGTAACATAATTTGTTTTACGATTTTTAAAGTTGTACATACGGTAATACTATGCCAGTGTTCTGGCTCCAGTGGACATTCAACCAAACAAAATTATACTCGTGCATATATCAGCTTAAAAGATTTATGCAGCCAAACTAAAGATAATAGCTTCTAACATATTACACAACACTGTATCCAATGACTGTCAGCGTATATACAAATGTAAAACTAAATAAAGCAAACTTGAAAGCCAAGCAACATGTCAGTAGTTTCTGGTAAACTTGTACAAGTGGAAGATTGTCCCTGTTGAAAATTAATGTGTCAATAAACTGATTCAAAGAAGAAATAATAAAGATAACACAGACATATTAGAAAACAAAATCAATTCATCACTATGTAAGCCATATAGCCTCCCTGGAGGGTCAATAGAAGTGTGTAGTTTATTCTGTGTATATCAGGAGACACTAATTTCTTGGTGTGCTGCCCAGGCCAGTTGAAAACAAAACCTTTCTCCCAATATCCCCATTGAGGTTCTAAGAATGATACTCCAACAGGATGATTGGGCCAAAATGCCAGAAAGGTGCACCATCACCTTATTGCAGGGGCTACAAGGAAACAAGATTAGTCTGTACATATCGTAGAACCCACCAATCTCAACTTGATATGTAATTACCTGTATAAGGTTCAGAGGAAGGTCCCAAAATGCAAGAAGAAATTCCAGACCAACCAAAGGAAGACATGCCAAGTCCTTTAACAAAAACTCGGGAGAACCTTGCGGAGGAGCTATCGCAGGCGTAACAAGGGACACCGAGGAGCTTGGAGAGTAAAAGTCAGGAAACACAGGAGAGGTCCAACCAGGTCCAAAAACAAATAGCAGAAGCAGCAGAAATCCACAGGAATCCCCAAAAGGCACAGTACTGGGATCCAAGAAAAACCACAATCAAAGTCACAATCCATAGAGCAGCCAGTAAGGAAGTCTGAGGTCAATAATAAAAAAACTAACAAAAGGCCAAATCAAAATCCAATAGCAGGACAAACGTTCCAGGAACCAAAAGAGGGTCGAAGGATAGAAGCAAACCAAAAGAAGTCAGCGCCATGGCAGGAAGAACACAGCAGTGAGGTGCAGCGGTCAGGTCTTACCTGGCTTATAAGCCGTAATGCGGCGCTCCATCCCAATTCCTTTCCGGGATGTGCTGCTTCCCGTGATGGAGTGCACACAATGACGTACACAGAAACTGTGTGCACGGTGCGATAAAGAGTCTGAGGAGAAACGTTTTTCACAGTCTCATTGCTGAGCCAGTCAGCAGGGCTACCTGCATTGTTTACTGCACGACAGATCACCTACCCAAATCCTGCAGTCCCTGCGCCGCGTCTGGATGGGTACCGTGAAAATGGGCTACGAGGCAGGGAGCATACACTTCAGAAGCGGGTTCCCAAGACCTTTCTTTTGGATCATAGCACTTGCAATCGATGAGGTACTGTAACACCCCTCATTGCAATTGGGAGACCATTGCTTTATCTTGTATTCCACTGCAGAACCTCATTGGTGTTTAGACCGACAACAAAAAAGACAATTATTACAACATTCTCCACTCCACCTTCTTCTAGAACCTCCTATTGATCTAGCGAGTGGAGGATGGTAAAAAATTGTCAGTAATTGCTACATAAGATAGATACCACATTCACTTTCAATTTATGAGCAATATTTTACCATCATCCACTCGCTAGATCAATAGGAGGTTCTAGAAGAAGGCGGAGTGGAGAATATTGTAATTGTTGTCTTTTTTGTTGTCGGTCTAAAGACTAGCTCAGAGTGATTTCAACCTGACCATGTGATCTTCCTTGTTTTAAAAATCACAGTGGACGAGTTGTGACTAACAATCCTTGGGTAAATAAATTTGTATATAACCCATAGGATGCTGTTGCTCCCCATCACAATAACACTGTTTTTAGATCTGGTATTTGTCTCTCCCCATGCAAACACATACGGGGAGAGAGTGGTTGTAGGGCACATTTGCTGCAAGGCTGAATGGTATATTACATTTAGAAGAAGCTAGTTTTTCCTCATATTCTATCCCCTGTTTTTTGTAGGCGGCCCAGCAGCGCTACACAGGGACAGAATAGCTGACTAGGAAGGGATACTTAGAATCTCATTCTATCCTTTTCTGTCTTCCCACACAGCCTTGCCCCTGTGCATGTTAAAACCCACAGTAGTTCCCTCCCTCAGTAGCAACTAATTGTGCCCTCAACCACGTTGGTTTTATTCCGATGAACAGGTTGTTTACCTGACTTTGGAAAGTAGACTAGACTCTACTTCCGGATCGACCTATTCCTTCTCAATGTGAAAAGGCTGTTCTAAAGGAATACCTCCAATCCAATTTGCAAAATGGGCTTATTACCGAATCAGTTTCCCCAGCGGGTGCTTCTCTTTTTTTATTCCTAAAAAAGACTCTAATGAACTCAGACCATGCATCGATTATCGGGGCCTTAATAAAATCACCATCGCCGACAAGTATCCCATGCCTTTAATACCTGATATCATTGAATCGGTCTGGGGAGCCTCCCTCTACACAAAACTTGACCTTCGAGGGGCATATCATCTCATTCGTATCGCTCCCGGGGACGAGTGGAAGACAGCCTTTCGGACACCTTTCGGACATTACGAATACCACGTTATGCCGTGTGGACTAGTTAATGTACCCGCAGTTTTCCAACGGTTCATGGACCATCTGTTTGCGGACATCCTGTTTCACTTCGTCATCATATATTTAGACGATATTCTACTAACAGAGAAGACCACATTAATCTTGTGAACACTGTTCTTGAACGTCTTCAGTCCAATCACCTATAATGCAAGGCAACAAAGTGTGAATTTCATCAGGAGCAGGTTACTTATCTAGGATTTGTTTTGTCGGCTCAGGGCATATCTATGGATCCTAAAAAAGTTTTGGCAGTATTAGATTGCCCTACCCCATCCAATATCAAAGAAATCCAATGATTTTTAGGGTTCGCAAACTTTTATAGGAAGTTTATTCCCTGTTTCTCTGAGATCATTCTGCCCATTACCCGTCTTTTGAAAAAAGGGATCTCATTCTCCTGGGATGAATCGGCACAAACCACCTTCAAAACCCTGAAGATGATGTTTACTTCTGCATCTATTTTGACCACTCCCAACCAGACCAAGCAATTTATAATAGAGACAGATGCATCCCAATACGCTTTAGGTGCAGTGGCACGGATCAGGGGGGTAGAAAGACCAGTGGCTTACCTTTCAAAAACTTTCAGTGCTTTGGAACAGAATTATTTGGTTCTTGAGAAGGAGCTTTTAGCTATAAAGAGAGCCTTTGAAGAATGGAGGCATTTATTGCTGGGATCTCCATTCCCAGTGGAGGTCCGCACCGACCATCAAAATCTCAGAGTGTTACAGAATGCTCATACCAATAACAGTAGACAGACCCGCTGGGCATATTTCTTCCTTCCATTCCGGATAGAATTCACCTTTCTTCTGGGGAAAAACACAATTTAAGGGCGGATGCCCTTTCCCGTAAGGATTCCCCTAGATCTAAATTCTGTTCAGAAAGACTCTTTCCCAATGCAAGGTTTATCGCTGTTCTTACTGATTTTCTCCAAGAGCTGAAGTCCGCTACCACTCTAAACAAGCCACTATGCGAAAGTATTGCTTCTTCCCATCATCTCATCGAAGAAAAGGACTAATTTTTTCACGGATCTCAAGTCCTGGTTCCAACTCTGTTACTACAGCAAGAAGTTTTGCAAATGTGCCATGACTCACGAGCGGCGGGTCATCGGGGCTCTCAATCCACGTTGGATTTAATTCAATGCCATTTTTGGTGGCCAGATATAAGATCTGATGTCCAAGATTATGTAGCTGCATGTACCATTTGCTCTCAATCCAAGACTCCATGAGTGCCACCTTGGGGATTGTTATCAAGAATGCCTATTCCAGATCATCCGTGGCAAATTATATCTACGGATTTTATAGTAGAACTTCCCCCTTGGGAGAACAAAACCGCCATCATGGTCACTATAGACTATTTCACAAAATTAGCGCATTTTACACCATTAACCAAACTGCCTGGAGCTGCACGGATGGCTAAGATCTTTCTCTCTTCTGAAATATTTTCCCGACATGGTCTCCCGGATACTGTTGTATCAGACCGAGATCCCCAATATACTTCACTTTTCTGGCAAAAAGTCTGTCATGCTTTGGGAATTAAACGGGCCCTCAGTTCGGGATATCATCCCCAAACCAACGGGAAAACCGAACGCTTAAATCAAACTTTGGAAGGATATTTGCAATGTTTTGTATCGGCGGCCCAGGATAATTGGGTAGAACTACTTCCATTTGCAGAATTTGCCTATAATAATGCCAGACACTCTGCCCTTCACACCAGTCCTTTCCATTGTTCCTATAGATATCACCCTTCATTTGTTCCTTCAGTGACCACTACATCTACCAGCTATCCTGGGGTAGATAGCCTTATCTCAGACATTCACGAAGGTCATAGACTCGCCAAACTGTCTCTGCAAATGGCTCAAGACCGGGCGAAGAGGAATGCAGATCGTCATCGCCGAGACGCCCCGTCACTTACCATAGGAGATTCAGTCTGGTTGGCATCTCGGTTCCTACCTCGTCATCTAGTTCCATCTAAACTTTCTCCCCGATTCTTCGGACCCTTTAAAGTGGTGTCTTTGGTGGGTTCGGCTGCAGTCAAACTAGCACTTCCATCATCATGATCTTGCATACACCCTGTGTTTCATTTATCACAGATTAAATTGGCCGTGCAAGATCGTTTTCATCGGTTGAGTATGATTCCACCACCCCCTGTCTCCACTGATACTGGTCCTCAATTTGAAGTGGCCAGCATCTGTGATTCACGATATCGAAGGGGACGATTACAGTTTCTTGTGGATTGGAAGGGGTATTTGCCCGCAGAAAGGACATGGGAACCTGCTTCTAGGGTTCACGCATCCCGACTGGTCCCACGTTTTTTCCAGCTGCATCCGGGTAAACCAGGGTTGCTCCCCAGGAGAAGGGGGCATACTGTTACACATATCAGCCGTTGGTATCTTTGGTCCCGTAACCGCTTATGCGGTATCCTTAGAAATGGTACTTCCAAGATGGAGGTTCAGTGTATTACCTGGTTGGAGAGCAGCGGTTCAGTCTCTGCACATCCGCAAGAGACGCCGAGGATCGCTCATGTGATCCTTTATACGGAACAGAGACCGAACAATCTTCGCGTCGCTTCTGTTGTTGCTGGCGCTCCGTGAGTTCGCTTCTAGGTGTTCTCTGACCTTGCTTTATATCTAAGATCCAATACTCACTGTCTATTCTAACTCTATTCCTCTGCTCCTTTCATATCGCATCAGCGAGATTCTTCCTGTGCTAAATTGTCTTGAGCTCTTACCTCCGCCTTCCGAGCTCCTTTTTCCCCCTTCTAGCTTCAGATCGCCATTTCGGGCATTGCTTCCTTCTCTACAGCCTTTAAGAGTGAGTTCATTCTATTAACCGATGACCTTTCATTCATTCCTCCCAACTCGCCATTACTCACTCTTCTGCCTGTTATAAATATCCTGTCTCCCGTCTACCTCGGATCCAGTTTGCAAGTCATTGCCTCGAATTCTTTACTAGTTCCACGTCATCAGGTGAGGGAATCTCTCCCGTACCTTTCCACTGTTCCATCCTAATTTCCTTCTTTCTTCAGTATCCTCCTCTCAACTCCTTTGTTTCTCTGTCCATTAGAAGAAGCCTTCCCACCTCCAGTCCGTTATCAACTGTCGGTGAAACCTCAGCTACACGGCCATCCAGAGTCACTGGTTCCCAGATTCATCCAGGGTTTTTTTCCCCCCAGAGGGTTTCCCTGACGGTCGTGTCCTTTCCCTCGGGTTATTTCTTTCTGGGCCGGGAAGGACAGATCGGTCGGGGGAGCTTTCACCTTCAGCATTGGCTCTTCCAATTTGGGATTCTACTGTCTGTCAAGGTGAGATCTTGATAGTAACTAATTTGTACTTTCACCAACGCATTCAGACTCAAGGGGTAATAGCCTGGCTAACAACGGCAAGACCATTGTAACCAGGAGTGTTAGCAGGTCCCTACGGCCAGTGCCCATAAATGGCAGCAGCCTGCATGGAAGCTGAGAATGGAATGCCAGCTAAGCCAAAGCTTGAGAAGTCAAACGACCGAGTGACAAGCCCTGCCAAGTTCCCCTGCATACACAAAGGTACCGGGGAGAACGGGAGAAGCGAGAGGCGGCCGAGGGAACAGTAGATGAGTGGCGAAACTCGTCCCAGTCATAAAGACGATATACAAGCAGTAAACCAGCCTAACTGGAGTTGTGAGAAGCCAATAAACAACGTAACAAATAACCCTGTAGGGAAAGTAAAGAGAGACTGGAAACGAAAACCCTGGAAAAATGGGAAAAGCCCCAGGAGTAAATGGTGGAAGAGTGCAGACAACACACCACAAACACATCTAATACGTATTGTGAGATAAGACTGTGCAGCGAACAACATGAGAGAAGTAATAATACAATACAGGGAACTCAGAAGAGGGGAGACTACAATTGGATAAAGTCATATCAAACCTAGCAGAGGTTGAATTTAAAGGCTGAGAGATATATGACCAAAAACAAGAATGTGAGAGAGTGTCTCAAGGAAAGCTGCCATAATCTTATCACTAACGTGAGTTTAGTCGTTACCTAGAACAAAGTCAATCACAATAGAAAACAGAGTCTCTACGCCTGCGTCACATTCCACAATAACGGCGTTCGCGAGTAAGCAGATGAGGCGCAGAGTGGGACATTGGGATGCTGATTGAGAAGCCCAGGCCGTGGCATTGAGCAGCGTTGGCCCAGGCTTCAGTCCATCGTCATTCTACGGAGTCCGGGTGTTCTCACGAATAACCCGGACATGCAGATAAGTTCCTAGCATTTATTATTGTGTTGTGCAGTGTTCACAGAGCCATGTTGGGTTATGGAGCTAATATGTATGAATACTGCCAATCTCTAATCCTGTGAAAGACGAACAGGGAAAGTATTTAGAGACAAGTGTGTGCAGCTTTTATGATAGGCGCAAGCTTTTATGTTGAGCTCCTGACATATGGGTTTGTCCAGCAGTGTTCTGCATTAAGGAGCAACATTAACGACACTTTCATTTCCGGAGTATGATGCAAATACCCTCTGGAATGTACCCTGAGAATGGGTGCACGCTATTAGTTGTTGGATGTCGGACATTAAGGACACGTATCTCAGAATATTACATGTCAACTAGAAGTGTATTCTCTAGTCAAGGAAAGACGAGCGCTTCTGAATGTAACTGTGGTTTGTTGTTTTTGCTAGCCCAAAGGGACATGTGTTTTGTTTCTTCATCATAGGGAAGTTCCCTTGTTTGGTCATACGGCTTGCTGTTAACATCATGTCTTGCATTTGGGTCAATGTACGCTTTATGTTTGGTGTTCTGCTACTTCATGTTTTATGTTAGAGGCACCAATTTGTCTTCATGCGTGTGAAAGTTGAGTATGCAGGTAATATGATGCATAGGTTAAGCAGGTAGGCAGAAGTTATGAATGATTAGCAATTACCAGGTTGTGGCGGTCAGGCTTAGTATTGTAGGATCTCAGTAGGTTTTGATTGTGCAATAAATATAGATATGCATGTTCTCTCTTCCGCACCTTTCCTTTATCTGTCCACACCCATTCCCTTACTCTGTCTTCCCCCCATTGGCTGGCACATGGTTACCTGTGTTCTAAATATCCAGGCTCCCGTGCCAACCATGGTAGGATGGTCCATCTATTAGGCTTCCTGTGGTTCGGGAGAAGGGGTCGATACCCTTTCATCCCTTTAAAAGTTTGACACCTGTAGTCTGTTTTCACATGTGTTTTGTATTGTTTTCTGGCCAGGAATACATGTGGGACTCCGGGTAGTGCAGCTCTTCCTATTTTTGGTTTGTTGTACAGACCCTTGGGATTCCCTCATGGCACTCATGGGTGGGGGTACAACCCTGTGCCCCTAGTGTAAGTTTTTGGGCACCTGTGTGTGGCCCAGAGAGCAGGGTATGGGCTGGTGGCAGCTTCATGCTGAAATTGACAGTTGCTTTGAGTATCCTCCATTTTGGGCATATCCAGGCCCTGCCATTGGAATCAGTTGATTCCTGATAGGAGACAAGATGGCCCCTGTGGTCTCTTGCTTTCTATTGCCTGTTACCTTATTTTCCCCAAAGTCCTGGGAAGCCCTGATTCTATCCCTTCCCCCTGACTGGTTGTTGGGTGGAAGTTTCACATATGGTATTGTGGGGAAGTCCAGGCCAGACTGGCTGGAGCGTTTCCAGTGACTGTATGTTGAGGGTACACCCTGTGGGTGGGACCTGGGTGAATGGAGTGTGTGACCAATTTGCACTTCTTGTTATAGGTGTCTGGTTTCTGGTATGTAGTACAATGAATGAGACAGCCCTGCCTGAAACTGGTATGAATGCAGTGTGTAGTGCTGAATGGCTGGAATGGCTGGGCACTTGTCCCAATACACATTCCTTGTTGTGAGTGTCTGAGAGGGAGGCCCGAATGCACTGTGAGCCTGATTGGCTGCATGTCTGCTGAATGCCCTTCTGAGTGATTGGTTGGTTGCCTGAGTGTGACCCAGCAGAACGAATGAGAGACAGAACAGTATATCCGGGGGCCTCTGATAGCTAGAATTGGTTCAGAAGCTGAAGTTGATAGTTGATGCTTATCCTTGAAGCCCAGCTGGAAGAAGAAGACTTGCTGTTGCATTTGCTTCAACCGGATCCTAAAGCTATCGAGTTTGTCGAGGACTGATCCGCGAGAGCACCTGGCTAGGAGACCTCTTCCCGAGCTATGAGGGAACATCATGCACCGCTAACCTTTGCCAAAGCTGCCTGGAAGCCAGACCCTTGACATGCTGCCGACCGGAGACGGGGACCGCCGAGGAGAACGAAGAGAAGCACCGGACATTCCGTCCACTGTCGTCGACCAGGGTTGGCAGGTTTGCTACAACCGCTGGAGGCCCGGCTGTTAAGACACAGATTTATGACACAGATTTCAGATTCACAGGATATACTTTACAAGGTATTGGATTCTTCGAAAAGGATACAAACTTGTAGCAAAGGATACACTTGGCGTCTTTTCCCAACTGGGTGGAGAGCGAAGTGGAACGTAGTGCAGTCAATAAAAACCTTCTAACTAATGCCACTCTTTGACTGGATTTAGTCAGCAGTCAGAGAGAGTTATTAGAGGGAAGGGCGAGAGTGAACCAAGTAGCACCAGGCTGCAGATGAGACAAGGAAACTATCAGAATGGTATTTTGAAAGAGAGATAATGAATAAAACCTAACTATTGTGCACTAACCTGCAATGAGCCAACTGGAAGTCTCGGGGAAGTTTGATGAAGTCCAAGGAAGTTTGCGGCAGTCCAGAGATAAGAAGGAAATCCAGGAAAACAACGACAGGAAGGGTAAGTGAGGAGACTAACCCGTACGAAACGAGGGTCGCACTAAATCCGAGTTGGTGCACCCCGGAAAGCGTCCAAAGTTCAGTGCACTTGGAGCAATTGGGTCCTTGATCCAAACTGAAGAATCCTATGAAGTTGAAATCGTGGGAGAGGCCCAGTGAGAATCCATGAGACTCGGAGAGGAAGGATTAATAGAAACCGCGTAGATGAAACGACAGACTGGAGGCTCCGCGGGGAGCGGGAGGTAAGTGTGAGTCCGATGTGGAATGCAGTAGACTGGAGGCTCCGCCGGGAGCGGGAGGTTGACGAGAGTCCGTGGGTGGAACCAAGGCAGGAATGGAAGCTCCGCGGGGAGCGAAAAGTTAGATTGGGCCGCGCAGGCAACCCGATAGAAACTCTGTACGGAACAGAGCGGAATATCAGGGCGAGATGGAAGATTTGCTGGAAACAATCACCCTGATGACGAAGGAACAGCAGGAGCGTCTGCTCATAACAGCAGGGGAAGTCTCCGGAACTTTAGAGTACGTAAACGCAATCAGAAGCGTCTGTGCTTGGAACTCGCACAGCTAAATAGAGTCAGCTGACAAAACGCCTGACCAACGTGATGACGAAGCATTGGTCATGTGACCTGGGCTAGTAACCAGAAAGTGAAAATTGGTAAACAGTATGATAGCAACCGCTGATTTTAACGGCGCCTTCCAGATAGTTTCCACAACGTGTAGAAAGGTCTAGCCATTCTGAAGGGCACAGGCGCCGGTAAGCGGGAGCGGGTTGGAGTATGAAGCAATCCATATGATGCAGGCATGACACCGGCAAAGCCGCGTTGCCCAGAAGCGGGGACCGCTTGACGCGATGCCGCCAACAACTGGAGTCGCAACGCTCCATTGATTAAGACAATTTAAATCCAAGGATGCTCTCGCCTGCACCGTCGAACACTTTGTCCCGCCTGAGAAAGTCGAGGCAGCCAACGCGCAGAGGAGCATCTGCCAGTGGGTTTCCGGCCACGCGAAGACTGCAGAGACGTCGGACGACTCGATGCCCTTGCTGGACCAAAGTTTTTCATAGACTCTTTGCGGCTACGAACCCTTGTTGTTGAGGTGCATCGCACACCTCGTTTTTGCAGGACGTCCACAACCGATTGGCGACGAGCACTGACAGGACCGAAGCTGCTGCCTCGACGCCATCAAACCTTTTCATCAATGACTTTCGACGCCAAGGTTCACCTTCTTCAAGGTCTATCGACGATCTGTGGTTTCTGCTTTAAAGGGGGCCACTCAGGAAGGATCCCTCAATGCCTCATCGAAGAAATATGCTATTCCAGGTACATTTGGGGCGGTAGAACTATTTAGGAGGAAATAAGACTCATATTGAACAATATAAGGACTGGACTTGTTTTACATCTTTATTTACAGGTTGCCCAGGTGGGGGGATCTCCACACAGAGCTGTGTCTAGTGGTAAGGGCCAGTATTCTGCCTATTGTTCTAACCAACTGTTTTTCCTCCTATGCCTATGGTTGGTTCACTTTATTACTTGATTTGTGTGACATTTAAACTAAGTACAGTTGATGCACTTTAATGAAATCCCATAGTAATTGTGGTACCACGTAGAACTGTGTATATATTTGCCATTTTAGATTAACTGAGCACAAAGTGTGTTATTGTGATTGTGTACATAACCTGAATCCTATTTATATAAATACTGTGTTTTGACTAATACAGTGTGTGGACATTCCTTTGTGGTTGCTTGGGGACTACACTGTACTTAAGAACCAGCCTGCATCACCTTCTGAGAGCTAGGCCTTGATTGCTCAACCACATTTTACCAAATAGAGAATCTTGGCTGGGGTCCTCTGTGCCTCTCATCTGCCGTATAGAGAGCAGGAGTACAGATACCCCCTCCAGTGTTTACACTGGTGGCAGCAGTGGGATAATTATGGTTTTAAGAATCTGTGTGCAACCTTTCAACTTGCCAAAATATCCACACTTTGTTAAACTGAGGTTTAGTTTTGTACAAGATAACTACAATACAAGCAATGAAGCCTATTGCAATATGGTAAATTGACTAGGATGAGCTTAGAGGCTCTACAGAGTGCTTGTGAAGCCAGGGCATTAGACATTGAGGATAAGCCTAGGGCTGAGCTTATAGCTGCCCTGGTGGACTACCAGACTGATTGTGAAGCTCTTGAAGGGGGAATGCAACCAATGAGGACTCTGCCCATAGGGTTGATATTGAATCTGATTCTGGGAATGCCACCACTCCTGCTGCCTCTGTTCCGACCTAAAGCCATGTTTCTTCAGGGAATTCCTTGAAACTTGAATTATTAAGGATGGCCTTTGAATATAGAAAGTTGGAAACTGAAGCTGAGCTTAAGAAAGAGGAGTTGGCATAGCAAGTGATACTCAAAGATAATGATCTTGAACTTAATAACAAGGACACAGAATGTCAGAAAATCGAGCTAGAGAAAGCTAGAGTGATTACTTCAGCTAAACCAGTTGAGAGTGTCAGGTCCCCAGCCACCAAGTTTATTAAAGATTCGGTTGGTGTGTATGTGGAGGGTTCTGATATCCTCCAATGGATTTAAGCTTTTGAAATGGCTTGTGCAATTCATGATGTTGATAAAAGAGATTGGGCTAAGTGTTTGTTAAGCAGAGTGCCTCAGAATGGCTATCACTGTATTCTGAAACTGAGTGTGGAAGAAGGGGGTCAGTATGAGTGCATGAAGTCTGCTTTGATTGCCAAGTTTGGCAAGACACCTAACCAATACCTTAAACGGTTCAGGGAATTTAAGAAAAGAGAGAATGTGTCTTGGGTTGACTGGGTGAGTGCTGCACATATGAACATGATGGGGTGGATTGATGGTTACAAAGTGAAAATGGTTGTTGAATTGTCCTATCTTTTGGTTTTTAGCATTTTTCGGAAGCCTGTTCATCAGAGCGGCGTCTGTATGTACAAGTGGGTCTACCACCGGGTCTTCCATAAGGGCTCCAGTAGGAAGACAAGGACAAAGAAAAAGGGACCAAGGCTACCAGAGATAATTTGGGAGGCCCACCAGCTAACCTGGTAGTTCTCAGAGGAGCACCTACATAGTTCTCTGGCTTGAGCAGGATCCTGTCCACCGCTGTCATGCTTGCCCCAGTGTCTCTCAAGCCAGTAGAAGGCTGGCCATTCAAGAGGACATTTCCCAAAAACCTATGGGTGTTCTGTGGGATTGTCACAGGTGCTTCTGAGTACTGGTCCCAGGCCCCAAGGGACAACAGGGAAATCTCTAGAGGGGCACCAAATGTGATCCATGTAGAGGAGGGGAGGACAGTGGCCTCCACCACAGGCCTGGGGGAAGGGTAGGCGAGGCTGACAGCCTTGACTCCAAGTGCCTTACCTTTACACTTGGGGTCACCCTTCTTGTGATCCAGAGCCCCACAGTCCCAACATGTGCCAGGAATGCGGGGTACGGTACTGGAGCCACTGTGAGCCTGCTTTTCAGCAGGTGGACCACTACTCTTACTCTCATCCACATAGAACTTATCCCCACTAGATCTCTGGATTTTAGGAGAGGAATGTTTTGGTTTGCTCGACTGTGATTGCTTCTGGGACTCCGCAGCCTTCTGAGAGGTCCCCTTTTCTTTGTCCTTGTCCTACCCACCGAGTCCTTAGGGGACACCCAGTGGGAGACCAACTTGTCAGCCAGCCTGGCCAGCTTAAAGAGATCTAAAATGTTTGGGTCAGCAACATACTGACGCCACTCTGGTGAACAGGCGTTAGAAAAATGCTCAAAAAACAAAAGGTGGGACAATTCAACAAAAGTTTTCACGTTGTATCCATCAATCCACCCCATCATGTTCATATGTGCAGCACTCACCCAGTCAATCCAAGACACATTCTCTCTTTTCTTAAATTCCCTGAACCTTTTAAGGTGTTGGGTAAGTGTTTTGCCAAACTTGGCAATTAAAGCAGACTTCATGCAGTCATACTGACCCTTTTTTTCCACATTCAGTTTCAGAATACAGTCATGTAAGTCTGAGGCACTCTGCTTAACAAACACTTAGCCCAATCCCTTTTATCAACATCATGGATTCACAAGCCATCTCAAATGCTTAAATCCATGGGAGGATATCAGAACCCTCCACATACACACCAACCAAATCTTTCATAAACTTGGTGGCTGGGGACCTGATACTCTCAACTTTATTTGCCGAAGTCTCCACTCTAGCTTTCTCTAGCTGGATTCTCTGACATTCAGTGTCCTTGTCTTTGAGTATCACTTGCTGTGCCAACTCCTCTTTCTTAATTTCAGCTTCAGTTTCCAACTTTCTATATTCAAAGTTCCAAGGAATTCCCAGAAGAAACATTGCTGGAGGTCAGAACAGAGGCATCAGGAGTGGTGGCATTCCCAGAACCAGATTCAATAACATGCCCAGGGACAGGGGCCTCAATGGCTGCACCCCCCGCCCCCTTCAAGAGCTTCACAATCAGTAGTGTAGTCCACCAGGGCAGCTATCAGCTCAGCCCCAGGCTTATCCTCAGAGTCTAACTCCCTGGCTTCACAAGCACTCTGGAGAGCCTCTAATCTCATCCGAGTCAATTTACCATTTGCAATAGATTCCATTGCTTGTAATGTAGTTATCTAGTACATAACTAAACTTAATTTAACAAAGTGTACATATTTTGTAAGTGGCAAGGTTACACACTGATTCTTAAAACCATGAGCATCCCACCCCTGCCACCAGTGACTGGAGGGGGGTGTCTGTACTCCTGCTCTCTATATGGCAGAGAGGAAGCAGAGAGTACCCCAACCAAGAGTCTCTATTTGTTAACGTTGGACGACCAATCAAGGCTTAAGCTCTGAGAAGATGATGCAGGCTGGTTCTTAAGTACAGTGTAGTCCCCAAGCTCCCACAAATGAATGTCCACACACTATGTTAGTGATAACATAGTCTTTATATAAATAAGGTTCAAGGTTATATACACAATCACAATAACACACTTTGTGATCAGGTTAATCTAAAATGGCAAATATATACAGTTCTAAGTGGTACCACAATTATACTTGGATTCCTTTAAAATGCATTAACTGTACTCAGTTCAAATGTCATACAAATCAGTTAATAATGTGAACCAACAATAGACATAGGAGGAAAGCAGGTTGGTTAAAATAATAGGCAGAATAGTGGCCCCCTACCACTGGGCACTTTTCTGTATGAGGATCCCCCCACCTGGGTAATCTGTAAATAAAGATATAAAACAAGCCCAGTCCATATATTTACCATGCCCGTAATCGCGCTGCATAGCCTACTACCTTAAAAACGGGATTTAGCATGTTGTGTTTGCACTGGATATGCCTACGATTCGATTCTAGCTGCGCTGCATTGTTGCACTCTTTATTGTGTTGTACCTGACATTCGAATCTAGCTGTGCTGCATTTCTGCACTGTTTATTGTGTGATACCTGACATTCGAATCTAGCTGTGCTGCATTTTTGCACTGATTATTGTGCGATACCTGACACTTGAATCTAGCTGCGCTGCATTGTTGCACTGTTTATTGTGTTGTACCTGACATTGGAATCTAGCTCTGCTGCATTTCTGCACTGTTTATTGTGTTGTACCTGACATTCGAATCTAGCTGTGCTGCATTTTTGCACTGATTATTGTGTGATACCTGACACTTGAATCTAGCTGCACTCTATTTTTGCACTGTTGTACCTTGAGGTGCTCGACATTCAAACCTAGCTGTGCCGCATTCTGCTCTGTTTTACTAGCTGCTATTTGCTATTTCGCCCTATTGCTAGAATTTGAATCTAGGTAGGCTACACTAGCTGCTACTATCTACCTACACACTGCATCTTACCCATTATATGACCTCCAAATCTAGTCAACAAAATGTTCCTCCCAGGAATTTACTCAATACTGTTGAGTATTTTTCTCCACTTTATCACATTCACATGCCCGCCTAGTTTTGCCTTCAGCACGATCAGTCTAGGCATCACCTCACCCCTCCTCATAGAGCTGAGCACCACAATCATGCTTCCCCAATTCTCTCCTCCATGCCTCTCAGACAGGCTTACCAGACTACGGTCCAGACTTCCCAAACTACACGAGCCCCGAGCCAGGGACTCTACCCAATCCAAACTAACCAACCGAACTACCATTAGTACCTGCGCTAACCTCACGTTAAAAAAACTCAAGCCCAACTCACTCAATACTACGACAACCAAAAACATAGCGCACAAGACAGCGACCAACCCTACCCCTACCAAAACCACCACCCCACCCATAAAAGGTGCTCTCATTAACGCACGCTCCATAATTGGCCCATGCCACGGACATCGCTGACCTCATCCTAGCAGAGGATCTAGCTTTTCTAGCCATAACAGAGTCCTGCCTCCATGTAGCCGCAGGCCCAGCCCTTTCACTAGCCATCCCCAACGACTACACCATCATCCGAGCGGATAGAAAGGAATCCAGAGGCGGAGGCCTGGCCATCATTGCAAAAACCCACCTTAACATCAGACTCGATTCCGCCACACACCTCCCTTCATGCGAATCACTTACAGCGAAGCTGCCCACTGCTAACTCCCAAATGATATCCATTCACCTACTCTACAGACCGCCCAGACCCCTGGGATCTTTCGAGGAAGACCTCGGTGCCACCCTCACCGACAACCTAAAAAACTCCTCACAGTGCCTCCTCCTAGGAGATTTCAACCTAGGTTACAAAGACCCCAAAGACCACCAGGCCACTCTCATGATCTCTGCTTCCAAAAGATCAGGACTTGCCCGACTCCCTTGGAAGCAGACCCATAACCCCGGTTCCGAGTGCCAGCCAGTCCCAATTGGGACCTTTTGGACCCTGTCCTGGCGCCAGTGGCACCAGGCTCATAAAGATGCCCAGTCCCAGCGCTGGAAGCGCCGGGCTCATAATGCTTGTGTGGACTTACCTGCAGCAGACCATGCTGCTTACTTACCTGCCAGTTGAACCCCTGATCCTCTTCTGTTTGGGACTACTTTTCCTGTTGGGTGGGGCAGGAGCCACTCCCTAGGTTCAGAACACTGGAACTCTTCTGGAAAGCAGGAACTCTTTTCTTACCTAGGCGTGGCTGTGGAAGGAGACACCTAAGCACTACAGGAGGCTATTTAAACCACACCTGATGGATGAATCTTGCTTTGTGTTATTCTGCATTCTCTGCAGCAGAACGCTCATCGTGTCTTCTGCTTCTGATCCTGGGCCTAAGGGAACAAAGGCTTTCCATCCTGGAATCCAGTCTTCAGCAGCACCTGTAAAGACAAAGAAAGAACAGGTTAGCACTACGGTCTTCAGTGGCAGCGCATCTCTTACCTGGTCCATCGGCTGTCACCAACGCCTCGCGCTGCATTCCGGCATCTGAAAGACAAAGGCTTACCTACTCTTTGCATGCTCCGGAGGTCTTCGCACTGCATTCCGGCATCTGAAAGACAAAAGCTTACCAGCTCTTCGCACGCCCCGGAGGCCTTCGCGCTGCATCCCGCATCTGAAAGACAAAAGAAGGTGCGTTTAAAGACATTGGGCAACTTTATTACTCACGTGCCATTACTCCTTCCCACGCCGAATCCAGTGGGTATTCCAGCACCCTTCAGCTACTCTAAAGCTCCGAATTTGTACCTGCAAGATAAAAGGGACAGTTAGTGCGCATCGTGAAGCAGGCTACAAGCGCTTACTTACGTGCTTCCAGGCGCTTCTATTCCTCACGCGGGTTCGATCCTCAACTCTCATCAGCCCGCCATCCGCCATCGCCGGAACCCTGCAAAACAAGAGATATCATTACAAAAGACTTTTAAGACATTTGAAGTGCCCAGAACTTACCGTTCGTGCAGTTAACGACGGACAGCAGTCCTCTGAGGTCAAGAGGCCTGCACCCTTATCCAGTGAAGAAACTGGTTACGGCACCCTGCCCCGAGGCAGATGGAGAGCTCGGTGTTCACTTACCTAAGGTGAGGGCGTTAACCTTTGGGGTTCTACAGGAGAAGAGAAAGGGAAGAGGAGAGAGGCACCCAATAACCCCAGTTCATTAATCCCATATTTTCTATCTGCAGACATCTTACTCTTCGAGTCAGACATACAGTGCACAGAGGTCCAGCCCAAAGAGCCAACCGTGTGTTACACATCACCTTTGAAGATACGGCATTCACCCAGTCAAGACCGGCGCCTCTGCGGGAATCAGGTGAGCGTTACAGCCACCCTCATCAATAACACTTTGTCTGAACTAGGCTTCACACAAAAAGTATCTGTCCCCACCCATAATAAAGGGAGAACCCTTGACTGGGTTGCAGACTACAACTGCGCCGCATTTATCACCAATAACTCTCCTCAATCCTGGTCTGACCATCATCTCATCTCCTTCTCCCTCGAAGCCTCGAGCCCCACAACCAACATGGCGCTAGCCGCAGCCATTCCCACGAGAAGCAAAAAAAACATTACAGTGGAAAAACTGATCCCTCTTATCCTCCCTGCGCTCAACCAACTCCCTGCTTCCAACCCCTACGACCTCGTAGAAGGCTATAACAATACCATGCGCACAGCCTTAGACGCCATTGCGCCATTAAAACTAAGAAAATGCAAACCTAAAAAGCACCTCAACCAATGGTTCTCCAGCCACCTTAAAGCGCTTCGATTGGAAAAACACAAATTGGAACAAGTCTGGAGACAGTCTCCCACAGACCACAACAAGTTACTGTTCAATAAAATAACGGGCATTTACAAAAAAGAAATCATAGCGGCCAAACAAGAATCCTATAACCATAGAATTGCACAATACAACTCCAGAACCAAAGAGCTGTTCACAATTATCAAAGAATTGGAAACACCGGTGTTAATCCCAGATACCTGCGTGAAGAATAAACAATGGTGCACTAGTGTCCAAAATGCACTAAACAACAAAGTCACAGGTCTTCAAACCAAAATTTAAAACAAGAAAGACTCCCTCACCACTCCAACTAACCCCATTAACACCCCCAGAGACCTCCACTCAGATACCCTACACCCAACATCACTCGCTTCAGCTTCTCCAAAGTCTCTACTCTCAAAGTGAAAAAAATAATTCCCAGCCTTAAACCATCCAACTGTAAGGGCGACCTCTGCCCCCCACAAATCATTAAAGATGCGGCAAGAGACCTCTCGCCATTCATCACCAGACTCATCAACGCATCATTTTCCTCAGGAACAGTCCCCAGCAACCTCAAAGAGTCTTGGGTCCTCCCCCTCCTTAAAAAACCTTCCCTTGACCCTTCCATCCCGACCAACTACAGACCCATTACCACCGTCCCATTCCTGCTCAAGATTCTAGACAAAACAGCATACCAACAAATGAAAAAACACCTTGAAATAAACCACCTCCTACGTATGCGACAATCAGGTTTCAGACCCCAACATGGGACTGAAACGGCCCTCATTGATCTGAAAGCCCAAATAGACTCCCTTAGAGACAACAGGAAAACTGCACTACTACTCTTACTAGACCTCTCCGCGGCGTTTGATCTAGTTGACCACAAAATCCTATGCAATCATTTAGACTCAGCGGCCCACTTCTCCCAAGAAGCCATCGGCTGGATTGAGTCATTGCAACAGATCCATGGGTGTCTTCTCCACCTCTGCCGACCCCATCCCCATCACATGCAGAGTCCCACAGGGCTCCTGCGTCTCCCCTACTCTGTACAACGTGTTTACGAAGCCCCTGTTTGACGATCTAGATGGCCTGGGTATTACCTACACCAATTACGCCGATGATACACAGATCCTCGTCCCGCTGACGGGAGATAACAACCAGGATTTGGCCTTGATGAACAAGGTGTACCTCATCATTCGGCATGGATGGCTTTGCACAGTCTATGCCTGAATGATGACAAGACTGAACTCATCATCCTTGGTTCCACCTCAAATCTTACCAAACTAGACCACAACTACACCAACTTCATCATAGACGGGAACCCGATCAAGGTAACTAAACAAGTGAAAACTTTAGGAATATATCTCGACTCCTCCCTAACCTTCCACATACAGGTTAGCTCTATGGATTCCTCCATGGCCTACACATGTAAGCTTATAAGAGCAGCCAAACCCTTCTTATCCACCCAGAGCTGCATTACACTGGCCAGAGCCTTGGTATTATCTAAACTGGACTACTGCAACGCCCTCTACGTAGGAGCCAGCAAGCAAATTACCAACAAAATTCAGACACTACAAAACAATGCTCTCAGAGCAGCGCTTAACATTCCCAGAAGAGAACACATTTCCAGCATCAGGAAAACCCATAACTGGCTCAACACTTCAGACAAAATCCTGCTGAAAGTAGCATCACTAACTCACAAATGCCTGAACAACGCTGCCCGGTAGACAGAATATGCAACTACACCCCCAACAGACCTACCAGAACTTCCAACGCAAACCTGCTCATAGTTCCCAGGTTCAAACGCGCCAAAATGGGCGGCAACAGCTTCCAGGTGAAAGCACCCCAACACTGGAATGCCCTACCACCATCCCTCAGGACACCCCAAACCTACACACACTTTAGACGTAACTATATCCAGTGGATAAAGAACAAGGATCTCTAATACTTCTAACCTCTAACACCACACTGCCGCAATCCTGTAATGTATGTTTATTTGTAAATGTTATAAATATTTGTATTGTATTATAGCCTTCTTGAAAAACTGTACACATCTATTGTCACACTGCAATACTGCAATGTAATGTATAAGCAACCTGTAACCAAGCTTTGAATAACCATGCTGCTCATGCGCCCTCATACCTTCGGGTCTGGTGCGCAATACAAATGATTAAACTAAACTAAACTAATATGAGTCTTATTTCCTTCTAAATAGTTCTACCACCCCAATCTACCTGGAATAGTAGATTTTGACGTCAGGTCGTCGACGGATCCTTCTTGAGCGGCTCCCTTTAAGGCAGGAGCCACAGATTGTCGAGATCCCCTGAAGAAATGGTGAACAATGGCGTTGAGGCAGCAGCTTCGGTCCTGGGGTCTGTGGGGATGAGGCGTGCGGTGCACCTCAACGGCGATCGTTTGTTGCCGCAAACAGTTTATGAAGAACTTTGGCCCAGCAAGGGCATCAAGTTGTCCGGGCTCTCTGCGGTCTTCTGGTGGTGGGAAACCCATCGGCAGATTCTCCTCGGCGCATCAGCGGCCTCGACTTTCTCCAGCGGGAAAAAGCAGTCAACGGAGAAGGCGAGAGTGTCCTTGGATTCAAAGTGTTTTAACCAGGTGGAGCATTGCGGCTCTGGTCATCAGCAGCTCTGCGTCAAGCGGTTCCCGCTTCTGGACAACACAGCTTCAACAGGCCTCCAGCGGTTATAGCAAACCTGCAAACCCTGGTCGACGACTGGACGGCTGTCCGGTGCTTCTCTTCGTTCT
Organism: Ambystoma mexicanum; assembly: GCF_040938575.1. NCBI lineage: Eukaryota > Metazoa > Chordata > Amphibia > Caudata > Ambystomatidae > Ambystoma > Ambystoma mexicanum. The sequence continues at coordinate 1,237,055,416 of NC_090925.1, read as the reverse complement.
CCTCGGTGTTCCCACGTCTCTGGTTGGCAGCCTGTCGAGGGTCTGACTTCCAGGGAGCTTCGGCGAAGGTTAGCGGTGCACGATGGTCCCTCATAGCTCGGGAAGAGGTCTCTTAGCCAGGTCCTCTCTTGGATGAGTTTCGACGGCACAACATCTTTCGGATTGCGGTGAAGGTAACAGCAGTCAACCTTCTTCTTCGGGCTCAGCTTCGAGATTAAGCATCAGTTTGGACTTCAGCTTCTGAACGAATTCTAGCAGTGAGAGGCCCCTAGATATACTGTTCTGTCACTCATTCACTCTGCTGGGTCGCACACAGGCAACTAATCACTCAGAAGGGCATTCAGCAGTCAGGCGGCCAACCAGGCTCACAGTGCATTCAGGCCATTCTCCTCCCTCTCAGATACTCACAACAAGTAATGTGTTTTGGGACAAGTACCCAGCCATTCAGCACTCCACACTGCATTCAAACCAGTTTCGGGCAGGACTGTCTCAGTCTTTGTGTCACATACCAGAAACTAGATACCCATAACAAGAAGTGCATATTGGTCATCCACTCCATTCACCCAGGTCCCACCCAAAGGGTGTACCCACAACATAAGTCACTGGGAACGCTCCAGCCAGTCTGGCCTGGACTTCCCCACAATACCATATATGTAACTTCCACCCAACAGCAAGTCAGGGGGAAGGAACAGAGCCAGGGCTTCCCAGGACTTTGGGAAAAACAAGGTAACAGGCAATAGAAAGCAAGCGGCCAAAGGGGCCATCTTGTCTCCTATCAGAAATCAAATGATTCCAATGGCATGGCCTGGGTATCGCAAAACAGAGGATACTCAGAGCACCTGTCAAATTCAGCACAGAGCTGCCCCCAGCCCATACCCTGCTCTGTGAGCCACACACAGGTGCCCAAAAACATACACTAGGGGTACAGGGTTGTACCCCCAGCCATGGGTGCCATAACGGTATCCCAAGGGTCTGTACACCAAACCAAAAAAAGAGGAAGTGCTGCATTGCCGGGAGTCCCACATGGACACCTGGGCAGAAAATAACACACAACATACACGAAAAAGTACTACAGAACAAGGCCAGGGAGGCCCTGTCCCTCTAATGCATTTCAAGCATCACAAAAGGGGTAGCCGAAAGCCCACCCGGGCGATTGACAAAACCCACTGGTTGTCTGTTACGTTACTCCATGCCTCCAGATGACGAAATGTGTCCTCCCTCTGGACATTCGTGGGACTGATGAAAAACACAATTTTGTAGATTTATCAGAGGCAAGGGCACCTGTAGCCAAAGAGGAGGCTGTGGACCGGAAGAAAACCTGTCCGCCTTGTCTCGGTTGTTTGAGCAGAGGCCCACTGAAGGAACGATCTGTCTGCCACACTCTTCGGTCCTGAAACCCTCTAGATACCTGTAAAGGGTTTTGATCAGGTTTACGATTTTTTAGCACAGCACATTTTAGACGGCGCAGGTTTTACTAAAACAGACAAAGACTTGGCTGTCAGTGTACTTGCTTTTGTTTTGTTTAGTTTCTCATCAGTGGAGGAATGGAAAAGCTCTTTGCCCTCAATGGGGAGGTCAAGCACCCTTTCTTGGAACTCCCTTGAAAACTTTGTAGTGTGCAGCTATGCCTGGTGGGAAACATCGAACCCTGATCATAAGTACCCGGACTGGAGTGTCCACATGATGGGCTGCAGCCCCAAGCAGATCCTGAGCCAACACCCTGGCATCAGACAGTCCTTCCTTGAAGTCCTGCAGCTTGTCTTGAGGAATACAGTCTTGAAATACCGACAATTCCTTCCATAAATTTTGCAGGCTTCTGCGGGACGTCTTTTTGAAGAAATAGACCAGAGCGCTCCTGTGACTTTCAGGTCAGGGCCTACGGGAGAGAACCCTCCTGCAAGGCTGGGGGAGTCAGAGTTGAAATTTATAGCAACACCATCAAATCCAACAGCCTGTCATGAAACGCTCTGATAGAATGGGTCCGGTCCTCATTATCTTCGTCCTTTTTGGCGAGAACCGAAGGCTGTTCCCAAAGACGCGGTGTATCAGGCCCCTTTAGCTCAGGTGGCTGCACCACAGGAGTTGGCAGCACTGGAGAAAGTGGAGGCAATGGAGGCAGGGCAGGCACTGGAGGAGGAGGCCCTGCTGGAAGCGGAGGAGGCAATTCGGGTGCCTGCAGTGTAAGAGCGGGCTGAGGCCCGAGGGCCTGGAATTTGCGAAAGAATGCACCCTCCGGGGAAGTCCTAAGCCGAGGAGTGGGTAATGGCCGATCCAACAGACCGTATCTCCGCGACTCCATTGAGGTAGGCTGCCACGATGGTCCGCCCCTGACTGGGTTGACATAATCCAGAGGAGCAGATGTTGGAGGGAGCGCCACTGTTTGTGGCAGAGGAAATCTTGAGCGCCAGTTGATTGCAGGCCAAACAGGTTTCTGCTATCCAGGCTGGGCAATGAAAAGATCGGCTCAGCCCCCATCCCAGGTCCCCCTGACACAGTCGTTGAAACTGTTGATTTGGAGGGACCTGAAAAAATGGCTGCCTCTGACTGTGTAGGTTGAGCCGCCGTTTTGTCACTCCCTGAGGAGATCTCCGTCACAATCCTATGTTAAGCCATTGTCACCACAGGATTTACAGGAGCTTTGGAGTAAATTTTAGCCCTCTGTGAGGGAACCTGGGCATAACCGATACTGGAAGAACTTGGACATTTGTCCGCCTTCTTAGCCTCAGAATCGACTTTAGCCCTCTGAGATGGAACCTCGGCAGAGCCAGTACTGGAAGACTTTTGGGCTTTTGTCTGATTTTTTTGCCCTCTCAGCAGGACCGGTATGGAGTTTAGCCCCATTGAGGGGAACCTCGGGCTAACGCCCAATGTCAAGTTTTGCTGGTTTTCTTTTTAGCCCCTGTTTGGGGATCCTCAGGAGCAACCCCAGTACATTTAGCCCCTTTCCGGGGAACCTTGAGAAAAATCCTGGTACATTTAGTCCCCGACTGGGGATCCTCAGGAGTTACTTTGGTAAAATGAGCCCTGGAACGGGGAATCTCGGGGGTGACTCTGGTAGTCTTAGCCCCTTGAAGGGGAACCTCTGAGGCTACTCCAGTATCCAGGTTAGATCCTTTTTGGGATACCTCATGGTGAACCCTAGTAAGGCTAGAGCCGTTAAGGCCCTCCCAGCATCTGACGACCCCGGGATGGAGTCAGCTGGCCGGGGTGCCCTAAAAAGTAAGGAACTTACCGAATGATTCCTATTCCTGTCAATGAACTGTTAAAGGTAAGCCAGAGGGAAACACTGGAACACGTCCTCCCACCTGACCAACCTTTGCTGAAATGCCTGAACGGAGAGCGAGTCGCAGTGAAGACAGGAATCCCACTGATGTTCCGGCCCTAAACACTCTAGACAAAGAATATGTGGATCTGCCCTCGCGAAGTGACGCTCGTAAGAAGAACAGGACACAAAACCCTGTCAGTCTGGCATAGACGGAGATGAAGATGGCCGCAGAACCGGCACAGGAAGCTTGAAGGACAAGATGGGAAAAAACAAAAATCCCCACAATTCAAGTGCATCCGTCCCCGATTGCGTGGGTGAACGACTGAAGGGTGATGCGCTGGGCAGGGCTCAGGAAGACAGAGCTACAGCCACCACGTGGCCCTGTGTACAACTAAAAGAAGGACAAAATATATTTTTGATGCTTCAAAAAGTGCTCTGAACACGTCCCGCATGACGGAATGTCCCAAATGCATGGCATGAACTGCTATTTCAAAATGCGGTGGAGTTCCGTGTGTAGGATCGCTGCCACCATTTTGGAGATCTTATTTATATTATTGACGTTGTTGTATTAATGTGCTGATGTCATTGTACCATGATGGCATTTTCTTCTGGTATTGATAATTCTAGTTCTCTATCCGAATGCCTTTTTGTGTAGCACCCTATGGGCCCTTCTTAGCAATGGCGTTGATGCCAAATGACTAGCCCAGTATAAATGCATCTTGCAATCTGCATGCTTTATTTGAACTGCAGAAATTCAAAAACAAGTGCACAGTCTATTTCTTTCAACATGATCTAATGCTACAAATGTGTAAATATACCTAATAATTAACACATTGTGAATTTAACTGATAAGATGACAGCAGTGCTCTGTTTACTAAGCGTATTTGCTTGTAATTAGTTGATACTTCAAAAAGGTGGACATTTATCATGCCAAATGGCTGGCCCAGTATAAAAGGATCTTAGATTCTACATGTTTAATTAAAGTGCAGACAACTCAAAAACCATTGCACAGTCAGGTTCTTATCACCTGAGCTTGTGCTTAGGATGTATATGTACTGTGAGATACCGGAAGGTGTCTCACTTGCTAGTCCCCGGGGATCTGCCATCCTGGTGGCCAAGACATGGCCATCACTATCGGATCCAGTTCCTGGGGGTGGACCAGTGCGGCAGGATCACCTGGATGTGGGGTCCTCAGGGATTAGAAGTAGGACGCCAGCAGGTGAGATGTGGAATCCTCTTTTTGTTCACACCTTTTCCCCTTCTTACTCCGTAGGATACTCAACACCCCAACCCCCCCTTTCTTAATACAAACACTTTATAACGGACCTATTACCCTGAAAGACAACGGACTAGCACCAGAGCTGTATAACTGACATGTCCCAACTCAAGGGTCAGGAAGAGTCAGGCAATTGCCTCTGATTTCATACATCTGAAGGCCCTTTCCCTTGCCCATAGGGATAAAAGTCGAAGCACGAGAGCACACTCTGAGCAAGGCGGAACATACGAAGAAGTAGTGATTCCAGGGCGGCAGTTCACATGGAGGAGAAAGACGGCGCGATGTGAAAGGACGTCAGGGAGGGAATTGCCCTTACCCTTTTCAACCCAGACCCGTGAAACATCCAAACAAAGAACCGTAAGACCCGGAATCACAGCTGGCGGATTGCCATTGTGGTACCATCCTTGACTCCATCGGCAAAAGTAACGCCCACAAGTTTAGCCCAGCCATTGAGTCGAAAGAACCAGATAATAGCCGGACTGTGTTAAATTCGAGGTTGCAGTGGCAAGATTAAAAGATCAAAGGTGCAAACTGGAAATACCAGAAGGCCCTAGGGGAGACCAACACAAGGGGTCAAGATGGTCATACATGAGTTCAGCCAAATCACTTGTACAATCGAAGGTCCTTGACGCACTGTTACAGGTTTTTGAACATCTTAAAAGAGGCATTGGAACCAAGCTCTGAGCCCGTCCGAGGGGGACCTAAGTGAATGCGATACTTGTTTAAAAAGACATTAAGGCTTTTGATTACACCACATGGGGAGATTGTAATCGAAAGGCAATAATGAACCCGACTGAGGGATGCCCGGAGAAACGCTAAGGGGAGCGAATCACACATTGTGGTAAAAGCTGCATGAACTACATTGTGGTGAGAAAGTGGCGCTTGCACCTGGCTGAGGGGAACGCTGTATGAGATGTGTAACGCCTGACTGGGGGCTTAGAGAAAGCCTGACTGGGGACTGAGAAACGGCCTGACTTGGGGCTAAATTAAAGCCTGACTGGGGGCTAGATAAGATATTTGGTTGGTCTGAGCCCGACTGAGGGAGACTAACGTAGACAAATGGATCGGAGCCCGGCTGACGGGAATCCACGGGTGAAAAGCAATCGCCCAACGTAAAGAGAAATTAGAAGGAACTTTTATTTTATCATCAGGTCCTCTGAAGTAAGAGACTTTACTTGAAGGAGTCTTGGACACAGAAGGTACCTGATATAGTGGAAAGAAACTGTAACCTCATATTGGAGAAGCCCAGGAGTGTGCTTTGCTAGAGAGTCCTGCCTTTGTCCCGTGCTTGAAAACGTGGGAAAGGGAGACCCCGGCCATAACACCTGTGAACACTTCTTTCTTTTCTTGCGAACACTATCCCATAATCGTTTGTAACAAATACTAAGGATTGGCAATAGGTTTTGTTTAGTATAGGCCCTTTATATTTGACAAGACGCCACTAGGACTGCTTTATTTTCATTAGATGGTAGTAGCTTGTTCCCATCTTAGATTTAGGTTTAGGTTAGGCGTTTTTCTCACCCATTTATACAGTTTAATAATAAACACCCTTGAACTGTGATCACTTGTGTCTGTCTTTACTGTTGCCACCATGAGTTCATTACAGTACTCATCCTAATAATTTACATGTTGTGATTTGAGTTAGTGTCACGCCCCTGCGGAGACCATGGTCACTGTGGCATAGATGGTCTATTAGACGGATTGCGGCCATCTTTACTCCCAAGATGGCCGCAGCTACAGATGGTGTGGGTCTAGACTTACACAATGGCCGCGCGGCGGTTGGACCGCCCCCCGACTCCGGAGCCGATTCATTAGATCCTGCGGACAACGCGCGGATGCGTTGCTACTCTTCAACAACAACGCTTCGTGAGTTCGATACTAGGATCTATTTACTTACTCGTTTGTTTGTTATTCCTTCTGTGTAACTCTACCCGTTTTTTCACTCACCTGTTTCCAGACTTGAATCCTTCTCTCAACGCTTGCACGACATTCAAGACTCGAGTGGAGTTCCCCTGCCTCACTCGTTACGAGCTTAACCTCACTGATCGGTTCGCTAGTGTGACTCCCTCCCTGGCGTGCGGTACGTGAGAATTCAGTCCCTAGTATATCCGGGGGTTATAAAGAGACCAGAATTGACACATGATATTATCTTACCTATACAGAAGCAGGGATATGCAGGTTCCGATCCGCAGCATTGAGATTTGAGAACCGTTCTCTTACCGGAACGTCCTCGAGGTTACTCCTGTCCGTGTCTCATCAGAAGACCTATAATACAGCTTGTTAGGTGGTACCCCCCTTCCAATCAGGTACTCCTCTTTTTCTCAACCCATATTCTGCCTTCTGGTTTCCCTGCTTCAACTTACCACTTTCCTCTGTCTTTATTCAGACGGCTTCGCTTCAGCGGATATTCTGGGTACCAAGAACCTCTCCGGACAGACGACATCTATCCAGTAGCCTTCGACACAGGGTTTTCTTCCCCAGAGGGTTTCCCTGGAGTCCTTCCCCTCCTTAATATTTGAATTTGAGGCGGAGGAAGGGTCTCAGGGAGGCACTCATTCTCTACCCCTGTGGGAAACCATTTCCGAAGAAGGAAACGAAGGAGGGAGAACGACTGGTGTTTCTCTAAGGTAACCTTTCGGTTATTCAACCTTCTCGTGATTAGTCTAATTATTACAGTTAGCAACGCCCAAAATATAACACGGGGGCTTCCCAGGTGCTGAACGGTTGCCTTAAAGAACTCGATAGTTCTAGGAGATACCATGGACGCAGCCCAACAGCAACAATTGGTTGCTGCAGTCCAGTCTTTGACTACGGAAGTCCAGGCATTAAAGCAGGAAAATGCCTTTTTGAGACAACAGGTTGGAAGGGTACCTAGTTGTTCAGAATTACCTCCCGGTCCCATTCCAGGGGGTTTATATGATGGGAATCCCCACAAACTTAAAGCCTTTATCGAAGCATGTACTGTCCAGTTTACATTTAAATCGGCCTTCTTTCAGAATGATCGTGACAAGGTGGGACATATGATAGCCAACTTGACGGGACCGGCATTGGCATGGGCTACACCACTGGTTGTGACAAACAACGCTCTACTAGACTCCTATCCCGCCTTTCTGAACAGTCTTAGGTCCATGTTTAGTAGACAAGAGATCACTGTTTCTTCCCAAGAGCAATTATTAGACTTCAAACAGGGATCACAGGATCTACTGTCGTATATCACCTCTTTTAAACAGCTTGCGGCTGGAACCTCTTGGGCTGATGATGCTCTGATAACACTATTTCGTAGGGGTTTGAATGAGGAACTTAAAGACGAGGTGTCTAGGGTGTCACGACCTCCCAACCTAGCGGAAATGATTACATTAGTTATGCAGATGGACTACCGTCTACAAGAAAGGATCAGAGAACGACGTCGAAATCGTTCTGTAAGGCCATTGACTACGCATCCTTCTAGTCCTATGAAAACCCCAATTGATGAACCTATGCAGATAGGAATCACAAGAGGAAGAGGTAGACTCACCTTGGAAGAACGTAATCGACGGAGGGCTAAAGGCTTGTGTATGTATTGTGGGTCCAAAGACCACCCAGTACAGGATTGTCCCATCACCCCTTCCAAACAACAGGGAAACGCTTCCTCCCAACCGCAAGGGGAACCGCGGCTAGGGAGTCAATAACAGGTTCCTCATCCATGTCAGTAACTTCTCAAGTCACAGACACTCCAGATCCTCCCATGATTGTCATACAGGTTTCAATGGAATGGGGTACCTCCGAGCCAATTTTGGTTCCCGCATTGATTGATTGCGGAGCTGCGGGAAATTTTGTAGACACCATTTGGAAGAATGACAAGAATATACCATGCTCCCTTAAGACCATTGCTGTTCCAGTAGAATCTGTTGATGGAAGTCCTTTGACTTCCGGTCCTATCCGGGAACAAACAAGACCTATTCAAATGAAGATTGCTTCTCATCAAGAGACCATCGTATTCGATGTCATTCGCACAGCACATTATCCCTTGATATTGGGTTTACCGTGGCTTAGAGCCCATAATCCATACATCAATTGGAAGGCCGGCACAATATTTCTAGGATCTGAACATTGCCTTACTCATTGCCTTTCTGGTGGAGCGTTGGGGTTCTGTTCTACACACTCCGTCCAAGAAAGGAATCGCACTACTTCGATGTTACATAACATCCAGGAGATCCCTCCTGACTACCAAGAATTTCAAGTAGTATTTTCCAATTCAGAGTTCGCTGAATTACCTCCCCATCGTAGAGATGATTGCACCCTAGAACTAGATCCGGGTGTTCCAATCCCTTTTGGGCGCATGTATATACTATCAGCTCGTGAACGGGAAGTCCTAAAGGAGTATCTCCAGAAGCATTTACATAACGGCCTCATTCAGGAATCCACTTCTCCTGCCGGCGCCTCACTGTTCTTTATCCCTAAGAAGGATTCGACAGAACTCAGACCATGTGTAGACTATCGAGGTTTGAACAAGATCACCACTCCGGATCGCTATCCGATGCCATTAATCCCAGATATTCTTGAGGCAGTAAAGGGCGCCAAGATATTTACCAAACTAGACCTACGCGGAGCTTACCACCTTATCCGAATCCACGCAGGGGATGAATGGAAAACCGCCTTTCGTACTCCCTTGGGCCACTACGAATACAAAGTGATGCCATTCGGACTTTCCAATGCACCAGCTGTTTTCCAGCGTTTTATGGATCACATATTCTCGGATATCCTTCTACATACCGTCATTGTCTATTTGGACGACATACTGGTCTTTTCAGTTTCCATGTCGGACCATATCCGACATGTGAAGGAAGTATTGCAGAGACTGGAGGAGAATCATCTTTTTTGTAAATTAGACAAGTGTGAATTCCACAAGGATAGAGTGGCTTATTTGGGTTATATACTATCCGCCGAAGGAGTCGCCATGGATCCCAGAAAAGTCTCTGCAATAACGGAATGGCCAGTTCCACTGTGTGTTAAAGATCTGCAGAGATTCTTAGGATTCGCCAACTTTTATAGGCGTTTCATTCCTCACTATTCGGAGAAGATTCTTCCTATGACGGCTCTCCTTAAGAAGAAAGCAAGGTTCCTTTGGTCAGACAGGGCTCAAATAGCCTTTGGGAGTCTCAAGGAAGAATTCACCAAGGAACCTATACTCCTGACCCCTGACCAAAACAAGAAGTTCATTGTAGAATCGGACGCCTCACATCATGCTGTAGGTGCCGTTCTACTGCAAGAAAATGAACAAGGAGACGAATGTCCTGTGGCCTATCTGTCTAAGACACTCTCCCCGTCGGAGATCAATTACTCGGTCCTCGAAAAGGAATTATTGGCTATTAAGAGAGCCTTTGAGGAGTGGCGACATCTGTTACTAGGGGCCAAACATGCCATCGAAGTACGAACCGATCACAGCAATCTCCGAGCCTTACAATACTCTCAAACACGAAATAGTCGCCAAGCTCGTTGGGCCCATTTTTTTTCACCCTATGATATCATCTTCTCCTTCATACCAGGAAGAGTTAACCTCAAGGCAGATGCATTATCTAGAAAGGATTACAACTCTACCACTCCTTTCCGTTCCGAACCTTTGTTTCCTAAAGCCAGATTTTTGCAGGAAATCACCACCTTTCTTCAACTAGTAGCTATGGATACCTCTCGGTTTATACGGACCAATCCTCGGTTTGCCGCTCTCTGGAGGCTTAACACATCTCAAGGATGCTTCTATAGAAACAAACGGTTATTCATTCCCTCCGAAGAATTAGGAAAAGTGGTACTTCAACTCTGTCATGATTCTCCAATGGCAGGACATCGCGGTATGGCTAATACCAAAGAATTGATTCAACGCCATTTTTGGTGGCCAAAGATGAGCAGAGACATCAGAGACTATGTATCGGCATGTGCCATGTGTTTACAAACAAAGACCCCTCGATCTGCCCCAGTGGGTCTCCTATCGTTGATGCCGATTCCTGATCGACCCTGGCAGATAATTTCGACGGATTTTATAGTCGAACTCCCTATCTCGGATGGTTGTACAGTAATCATGGTGACAATCGACTACTTTACGAAGATGGCACACTTTATTCCTCTACCTTGCATTCCCACTGCAGCTCAGATGGCGAAAGTTTTCCTTTCACGGATCTTCACGCTCCATGGGCTCCCAGAAACTATCATCTCCGATCGTGGTTCTCAATATACTTCACGTTATTGGCAACAGATATGTAAGAGCCTCAAAATCTCCCGAGCATTGAGTTCTGGCTTCCACCCTCAAACTAACGGCCAGACGGAAAGGCTGAACCAGACATTGGAGGGCTATTTGCGCTGCTACATCTCTGCTTCACAGGACAACTGGGTTTCTCTATTACCATTGGCGGAGTTTGCCTACAACAACTCCCGTCATTCCGCTCTGGGTTCCAGTCCTTTTTTTTGCTCATATGGATTTCACCCTTCTTGTTTTCCTACGGGCCTTCCTTCTTCATCACGGTTTCCAGATGTGGATAATCTACTTCAAGTCATCCAGACCGGTCACTTGGCGGCCAAATCTTCACTACTTGAGGCTCAGGCAAGAGTCAAACGGTTTGCGGACAAGCACCGTTCTCCAGCGCCCTCCTTGAAGGCGGGTGATTTGGTATGGCTGGCCTCTCGTTTCTTACCACGGCATCTGGTCCCGTCCAAGCTGTCTCCTAGATATTTCGGACCTTTTCCCATTCTACGGAAGTTGGGTTGCTCTGCTTTCAAGATCAGGCTTCCCCCTTCTTGGTCTCGGATTCATCCCGTATTTCATGTGTCCCAGCTGAAGAAAGATGTGTGTGATCGATTTTCGAGATTGAGGAATGCTCACCCTCCTCCGGTGTCTACCCCGTCAGGTCCTGAATATGAGGTGGCAGATATTTGTGACTCTCGCATCTTTCGAGGTCGCCTTCAGTTTTTGATTGACTGGCGGGGTTATTCCCCTGCTGACCGTTCCTGGGAACCTGCCTCTGCAGTGCATGCACCTGCTCTTATTCGCCGATTCTTCCGTAATCATCCGGGGAAGCCGGGGTCCCCTGCCCTTCGGAGGGGGCATACTGTCACGCCCCTGCGGAGACCATGGTCACTGTGGCATAGATGGTCTATTAGACGGATTGCGGCCATCTATACTCCCAAGATGGCCGCCGCTACAGATGGTGTGGGTCTAGACTTACACAATGGCCGCGCGGCGGTTGGACTGCCCCCCGACTCCGGAGCCGATTCATTAGATCCTGCGGACAACGCGCGGATGCGTTGCTACTCTTCAACAACAACGCTTCGTGAGTTCGATACTAGGATCTATTTACTTACTCGTTTGTTTGTTATTCCTTCTGTGTAACTCTACCCGTTTTTTCACTCACCTGTTTCCAGACTTGAATCCTTCTCTCAACGCTTGCACGACATTCAAGACTCGAGTGGAATTCCCCTGCCTCACTCGTTACGAGCTTAACCTCACTGATCGGTTCGCTAGTGAGACTCCCTCCCTGGCGTGCGGTACTCATTCTCTACCCCTGTGGGAAACCATTTCCGAAGAAGGAAACGAAGGAGGGAGAACGACTGGTGTTTCTCTAAGGTAACCTTTCGGTTATTCAACCTTCTCGTGATTAGTCTAATTATTACAGTTAGTGGGATGGGAGAAATGATTCTGTTTGTTATGCAAAGTATGCTTATAATTTGTTAATATTTCAAAAGGTGAATATTCATCACACATTTTGCAGTAACAAGCGGGGTACCATCATTACCCTACACTGTTCCATCATACTGTTAAATCATGTCAATCCCTAATCTCAGGAGGGCATATTTTTGTCTTCCTAAATGCCAACATATATCCACATTTGTGGCAACTACAAGTGTGGTTGTGTGAATGTATTTAATGGACCCTTATCTTCATATTCTCTATTCTGTAATTTGTCCATTACAGTATTCCATTGCTCACTTCTGTATTATTGGGTAACTTGTCCATCAATTCTTTCATAAGGTGCTAACAACCTCCTTTTAAACCTAAGTATTAAGGCTCTTCAGCTGAGTAGAATGTGATTACTTCCTTTGACATACATTCAGATTTCAAGAGATGCCAATAAGCTTTCTAAGGTCATGCCACCTACTGCTGGGTATTGTTACATTCTGAATACTTTTCATGGATCATGCATGTGTGTACAACATGCACCGATAGTACAAAAACAGTATTTCATCTATTGAATTATAGCAAAACATGCATTTCAGTGCCTTTGTTGAGGCCAAATATTGTGATCTGAGCTTTAGCCTTTTCGTGTCTCAAAATGAGTTTCCAATCACCCCATTGGTCATCCTGCTTGATGTGTTCGATGCCGATGAACTTGATTTGTTCTTTGTTGTCAATATGGTGGTCCTGTGTCCAGTGTTCCTGTAGCGGTAATCGGTGTCTAGTCAAAGGATCGAAAAAAAAGGGTCGACCAAAGGGTCCACCAAAGGGTCGACAGGACAAAGGATCAAATTTTTTTTTTAATTATATAGTTTTTTTAGGTTTCTGTTTTGGAAAAAAAGTGGTTTTTAGCAAAAAAAAGGGGGCTTGGGGGGGACCCCCCACCCAAAAAAAAAAATATGTGGAAAAAAAAAAATAATTCGATCTTTGTCCTGTTGACCCTTTGGTGTCGATCCTTTCACTGTCGATCCTTTGACTGGCAACCGCGGTAATCGTCTTCCCGAGACTGTCAACATGTTCAGGTGCTCCCTGATCCTGAATCTCAATTCCCGGATGGTTGAACCCACATATAACTTGTTACATACACAATATACACAACAAATTTAGTACGACAATTAATCAACTCTTGTATCAGTATTTAATGATTTTCATTGGTGACATAGGTTGCACATTATTCAGAGCATATTTGCACATTGTGCAATTCATACATTTATAAAACCCCTTTACTGCAAGTCCGGTAACTATATTTCTTTGTGCATCTCGCCCCATTTTGTGCATACAACTCAGACTTAATTTGGTTTTCAGGGTGGGTGCCCTTGTAAATAACAATATCAGGCTTATCCAAAATGTAATTTCTCAGATCCTCATCCAAAAGTAAGATGTGCTAGTGTTTTCTGTTAAGATGTTTTGTAATCTGTTATTATCTCTAAAAAATCTGGTCATCATCCTTATTTTATTATCATCTTTCACCACCTTTGCTTTTGGGGTGAGCAAGTGTGTTCTCGCCTGTATATCTGCTTTGCTTTTTGCTTCTCTAACATTTTTGAAATAATCGCCCCGTTCAAGGAATCATTTTTCAATTATGAAGGATTCTCCTGATAGCTTAGCTCTGTACTACAACGTGTTTTTGCTCGCAAGAATTCCCCCTTCAGAATGTTCTCTATTACATTTCTTTTATGGCAGCTCTGCGAATGCAGTGCTGCATTGACCTCATGCACAATGACAATATTGAGATCCAGGAAGGTAATTTGTTCAATACTCTTCTCCAGTGTAAGTTGAATGCCAAAATTGTTGCTATTTAGATACTCATTGAATGCAGTCAACTCGCCCACTGTTGAAACATGCAGGAAAAATTAAGCTGCATTGTTCCACAACTATTTATCAATGACTACTATTGCCTGTGATGAACTACTAAATCTGTTTCCAGTCTCCCGTTCTGAACGTATGCAGGGCCATCTTCACCTACTAACTGAACCTCCTTCACACATGTGCATCACACCGGTATTCCAAGTCATGCACTCCCTCACTATAACTAGTATAGGCTTGCTGGTATTAATCAGCTGCTTTAGCACACCTTCTCCAGCCCGACACACCTTCAACTCCAGTGCCAGCTCCCAGGCATACACATTCTGGGATATAGCCAATACCACTATCATGCTCTCTCCTACCATGACTGTACCACTACCTCAGTCAAAACATATAAGACCAACAAAATTCCTGCCACCACTAAATCCAGTTGCTGATAATCTCACGCCCATTGGCAGTATAATCTCTAGTTCAACCTGCTCACTAACTCCAGAACAATGGATTCAACAATGTGCCACTAAGCCACGCCCATCCAACCTTGTTCTACGAACTTCAGGAATTATAGGCTTGGATCTAGACTGAATAAGATCTACATACCGTCCCCCAATATGAGTGACAAACTGAACACTAAAATCTCATCTACGAATAGATTTAAACACAAACCAAACCACGATATCAAGAACCCTACCGGTCAGAAAACGTCACTTTATCCTCACAACCTACCCGAAAATGAATCACCACAGTATTAACGCCAGATCTATAGCACCGCATGCACTAGACATTGCTGACCTTATAGTTTTTACCAATTAGATGTTCTAGCTATAACAGAGACCTGGCTGCATGCAGCAGCAGGACCAACTCTTTCACTTGCTATACCTGAGAATACCACCATACTAGGGGCCTCATCACGAGTTGGGCAGTATTACTGGTTTTGGCGGAATGGTAAGTTCCTATTCCCCATTGGGCCCATTTGGGAATTCCCAGGGAGTTCTCAGCGCTATTACCGCCAGCGGTATTAGCGCTGAAAATCAGCAAAATCATGGCGGACTTGCCACCAGCTCAGAGCTGGGTGCATATCCTCCAAGCCCGTGATCTGGTGGACCCTTAAATGCGGCAGTAATAGTGTTACCGCCGCCAGACTCATAATGAGGCAGTAAGGCTAGATAGAGAAACATCTAGAAGAGGCAGCATTGTCTTCATTGCCAAAACTAAACTGGGACTAAGGGTTTCGACACATCCTCTATTCCTCTCAAGAGAACTCTTGACAGTCAAACTGCCACTCACAGCATCTCAAACTATAACTATGCACCTCATATACAGGCCACCTGGCCCTTTTTCAACGTTCGAGAAAGATATCACTTCTCTACTTACCACAAGCACAAAGCCTATCTCTAAAATTATAGTACTTGGAGACTTTAATCTCGGTCTCAATGACTTGAATGACGGGAATGCCTCTGCTCTCGCTAATACTATCACTGAACTAGGCTTCACTCACAGGATCAACACTCCAAGGAAGAACCTTAGACTGTGTTGCTGACTCCAACTGTGAGATTACAGTAAAGTCCAACGAACCGTGCGCCTGGACTGAACATCACCTTATATCCTTCACACTTCAAGACAGTTCACAACCTAATCTGACGAACCTCCTGGCGCCACCATTACTCACTAGAAACAAGCACAACATAACAGTGAAAAGTTTACTTCTGCTACTCCATCCTATCACTAATCCTACAACCATCATTTCAGACCTAGCAGTTCTAGTAGATTTATACAACTCAACGCTCAACCAAGCCACCGATAAAATAGCACCACTAAAAATGTGAAAAGGTAAACCACGAGCTCACCTTAGCACCTGGTTCACCCCAAATCTGAATACAGAATGAAAAAAGGAGTGCAGAATCCTTATGGAAAAACAACCAAACAGCGTTGAACAAGAATAATCTTGCCAAAATCACCTTAATATATAAATCTGAGATCCTCCAAACCAAACGAGACACGTACAATGACAGAATCAACAAAGCTAGCTCAAGTACAAGAGAACAAGAGTCCTCTACTGTCAAGGAGTTCCCTCCTTCTCACCCGAGTCCATTCTTTACCGGCGTCCTTGGTTGATGCCTTGTTACGGATGGAGCGGGTTTTGAAGAAGGCGGCCCGTGTCTCTGTCGAATCCAGAATGCGTTCAGTTTTCCAGGAGGCCGAACCCAGGAATCCAGGAGGCAATGCAAGTTCGCTAGAACTCGAATCCAGGAGGTAGATGAAGGGGGAGGACAAGGAAGGGAAAGCGGGAGTGGAAAAGGAGAAGAACCACGAGCTACGGAGCACACGTCTGGTCGCTACTTCGCAATAGCATTGAGATGCGCGGAGCCGCGGAAGGCGTGGTCTAGAAATAGAGAAGGGCTACGTCCAGCACATGGAACGAGAAGGGAATACGCTGGACGGCCATATTGGAAGTATTAATGTGAACAAGCCCTTTGTGACAGGGACCATGAAGCCCAAAAGGGGCGCACCCTGCGATTCATGACATCTACTCCTCCAACTGATACTTGCATCAAGGACAAGACTTGGTGTACCAATATTCAAACTGCGCTGTCCAACAAAATAGCTCTTCTACAAGAAAAATTTGAAGCTAAAAAACAAAACATATCTAATGACCCACTGTTGCAAGAGTCGCAGACGATTCCCACAGAACCATGCAATTGGTTCAAATTTGCCTTGGTCTCTATCAACGAAGTGGAGGACATAAAAGCCTCTCTCAAACCTTCCAGATGCCAGGGAAACACATGCCCGGCAACAATAATCAAAGAGGCAGCTAGGGACGTAGCCCCTTTCATCACCACAACAATGAACTCCTCATTTGACTCTTGCTCCGTCCCGACTAATCTAAAGGACACATGGGTCCTCCCTCTTCTAAAAAATCTTGACCCCAACATTCTGAACAATTACAGACCTATAACAACTGTCCCATTTATCTTGAAAATCTTAGACAAGGCGGCCTACCTACAGTTACAGACCTACCCTGAGGCTAACAATTTTCTGGGACTCCGTCAGTCATGCTTCAGATCTAAACACGGAACACAATCTGCTCTTATTGATTTGAAAAATCAAATGGATGAGATAAAGGACAAAGGGAAACTGGCCCTCCTCCTCTTATTGGATCCGTCTGCTGCTTTTGATTTAGTGGATCATAAAGTGCTCTGTAAGCATTTGTCTTCAGCTGCCCACTTTTCCTCTGAAGCTACGGTCTGGATTCAATCCTTTTTGGATAATCGTTCCATGAGTCTTCTCACTCACTGCGTCAGCGGAGCCAGCACCACAGGGAGTACCACAGGGCTCTTGTGTCTCTTCCACGATGTATAATATTTTCAGGAAGCCACTTTTTGATGACCATGACAATCTGGGTGTCCCTACACTAATTATGCAGATGATACTCCGATTCTCATTCCCATCTCTGGTGATTATGACACTGACTCTACCCTGTTGAATACAAATTTTCTCACTATCCAAGTGTGGATGGTCACTCACAGCCTCTGCCTTACCAACGAAAAGACAGAGCTCCTTCTCATTGGTTCGCCAGCAAGACTAAACAAAATAAGCAACCAGTTGACCGTATTAATATCAAAGCCTCTAAGGAGGTAGAAACCTTGGGCTTTTACCTTGACTCAGCATTGAACTTCAACAAACAAGTCAATGCTACAGCCTCGGCTACTGCTTAGACATGTAAATTAATGTAAACCGTTCCTTTCTACAGCTGATGTACTACCCTGGCAAGAGCTCTAATTCTCTTGAAATTAGACTATTGTAATGCACTGTATCTTGGGTCAAGTAAACACTATGTTAATAAACTGCAAATACTGTAAAATAACGCGCTAAGAACTGGGCTAAGAATTCCTAGAATGCAGCACATCTCAGATGCCAGACGCAACACTAAATGGCTATCAGTCAAGGATAAAATCAATTTGAAATCATTAACCCTCACCCACAAATGTCTTGCCAACTCGGCCCCTAAATACTTAGTGGGTAAATTCTCTAAAAATACATCAGAAAGTCCTACCAGAACCTTGCACTCACACTGCCTCAAGGTCCCCAGATACAAGCTCAAGAAAGTAGGGGGAAGTAGCTTTCCTGTTATGGCAGCTCAGCTGTGGAACTCCCTGCCTGTAGCCTTAAGGTCAGACCCCTCTATCTACAGCTTTCGAAAAAAGACCAAAAGCTGGCTCTTTTCTCTTGATATATAACCTGCATTATTCTGCTACTCATGTCATATATATATTATTCTGCCTGTTTGTATATATCTGTAAAGTATCCATGTAAATTCACATTGTAATGTAATTCTCATATAATGCTATGTAAATAATCTCATGTATCTGATGTATTCTGTAACGTGCTCTAAACGACAATGTAACCTCTAACGCACCCAGATACCCTCGGGTTTGGTGCACTATATAAATAAATAAACAAACAAACTGTACCATTCCATATCAGAAAAATATCATCAATGCATCTCAGCCAAATATGATTTTCTGAGAAACATCAGGGTATGTGAATGCATGTCTATATTCGTATTCACCCATAAAGTGGTTTGTCAGTGAGGGTGCATAGCAAGCCCTCTGGCCACTCACTTTGTCTGTCTATAGAGAGATTCATTGAACAGGAAAATTGTATGATCTAATGAATTGTAGAAATTCCTTAATCATGTCTATCTGTAAAAGAAAAAAGGATGATTTCTTTGGTTGAAAAGAATACTCAATTGTTTTGAGTGTCAGTCTGTGATCAATTGATGTATACAGGGCCTTCACGTATAGGGCCTTCATGTCCATGGTTTCTAGAATATAATGTTTGTTCCATTTAACTTTGTTGAGAATATCTAGAACCTGTATGGTGTCTCTGACATAAGAGTTCAATTTGTATACTTCTAGTCATAGGACCACATCAATACATTTTGACAAATTCTCAGTCAGCCAACCCTTCCCGCTAACAATGAGCTGTACCTCCGGCAGTGTGTCATACTCCTTATGAACCTTTGGTAGGAAGTGGATGATTAGTATTTTGGGCTGTTCTTGAGTTATGAATTCCTTCTCCATCCGTTAGGAGTTGGGATAGGTGCCATTTCTGAATCAGTATGTAAAAGTATGTACTTGTCACAAACTTATAATTAGCTTTTTTGTAGCAGTCTGGTAAAGACAGGTTATTCTATGCCATGGTAATATAGTCTTATTTGTTAAGTATGAAAATGTTACCCCCCTTGTCTGCTTCCTTGATAGTAATGTTGACATATGTTTGTAGTTTTTGTAAAGCCATATGTTCTTTGTTTGTAAGATTGTGCGCTAAATTAGTTCTTTTTTGTATTTGGTATCAATCTGGTGATGTATGTCCTTAATTTCAGCTTTATGGAATGCATCTATCAGATTACTCTGTTCCACTTGTGGTGTAAATTTAGAGGAGGGTCTTGTGGGACAGGTATGGCATCAAGAGAGACACAGACTCAAATATGTTAGTTTCAAAACCTTTATTTACTAAGTTTCCTGGGTCGGTGTAATGCCTAGCTGGCCCTAACTCTAAAGAGATGGTTCCCTTAACTGATGTTTCTAAGGGCCGTTGATATCTATGAGTCCAAAACAATAGTCCATCTGTGTCTAAACCTCTGCTTGCCCTCACTCTTTACAAGAATGTGTTAGGAAGTCTTCAAAAAGGAAAGAAAGTGGTTCAACAAAATAATAGTAAACCAAGGTTGGTTTCAGTGGACTTTCTCACCAGGTGTGGGGTGGTCAGCTTTACAAAGATGAGTTCAATCAATAACGAGCTGTTTGTGCCTCTTCTCCATAGTTCTTGTCTCAGTGTTACACTTTCAAATGTCTTAAGTTCCTTGGGATTCCCTTCCCCAAGCTTTAGCTCTTCCAAGTTCCAAAACACAACCAAAAAGAAATATACACAGTTCCTTTCCAAGCTCCTCCGGGTTCCCTTCCCCAGCTTTAACTCATTTAGCATCAAAACCAATAAGTATTCCACTTCTCTTGGATTCAAACACAAGTTCATCTGTCATAGAATTATAGGTATTCCACTTTGATGGGCCTCTCATGGTTTCCCTTCCTCAAGCTTAGGCCACTCTTGGATTCAAACACAAGTTTAGCTGTCAGGATGTACCTTTGCTTTTATATTGAGTTATTTCATACACATTTCACGTGTGGGGGTACAATCAGAGACTTTCGAAACCACCAGGTTTTTGCTTCTCCTTGGCGTGACCACTCTGATCAGTATCCCCTTTCTTTATTCCTTGCTGTTTCCTTTCAACCTCTCACCTTCAGATGCTTCCTGTACCCCTTTCTTGCTTTCCTTTGTTTCTTTTACTTTCTCATGCACTCTTGCACCTTTCTCAGCTTTGTTCTATTGGTTTTGTGCCTCTTGCACACTTTCCACACTTTTCTTTCTTTAACGTGCACACTTGCACCTGATCGTTTTCTTCCCGTGTTCATGCACACTTTAAATCTCTTTACTTTCCGCCTGCGCCACTTGCGCCTTTGTCTTCTTTCTGCTATCCTTAAACGGCTTTCTTAAACTTCCTTTTGCTTTCTGCTGCATGCCTCTTTACAACTTTTGAGTATTCTACTCCTCCTCTGCTCCAATCAACCACACTCTCCTGAGTTTTTCTCTCCCTGACATGAAACTCACAAGGCAGTGTTGTGTTGATGAGTGGTCTCTCTCGATACACAGGTTTGATGTCAGGGTTTCACCACCTGCCCCTCAGACGCCCTTGGCACTGGCAATAGTCCCAAGGGAATGAGCATGTTGTCAGACACCAACAGCAGGATGCAGGCTGCCTCGCTCTGACTCCTTGGAGGCATGGCTCCCTAGCCATGCTGCACCCATCACAAACACCGGGCCAGTGTCTCGGCATGCCATTCTCCTCCAGGCTTCAGGTCCTCCTGCTCTCTGCTCCTTGGCCTCTCTGGTCTGGACAGCATCCCCATCTCGCTCACTCCTCTGTGAAAAACCACACCTTTTATAGTTGTACAGTCAAGTGAAGTCAGGTGTGAGTGTTCATTATCAAATGCCTGACCTTGCCTGACTCTATCAGTGGGACAACTTGTGTTCTTTCTATAGTAGGTTTCCCTTTCTTTCCCCATGTTGTTTCTATGGGTAATCTTCACTGATCCTAGTTGCATCCTCCATGTCCCAGTATTTGCTGGGAATGAGGGTCGGGGGGATGGAATGAGATTGAAAATAACCCATGAAGGCCGAGGGACAGTGGGTTTGGGTATTATTGAGAATATGGGAATACCATGTGTCGGCCTTGGGTATTCTCCTCCCTATCCCTCGTGACCCTCCACTCAGGTGATCCTCCCTCGCTTGTCCACTACCAGGGTCGGGATCCAAAGCGATGACCCTTCTCTGGCCACCTGATTGGAAGATCCCAAAGGAGTAGGTGGGAGAATACTGTCAGGCCTCTGACCGGTTCAAATTGGTATCAGTCATGACTGTACTGTTCACACAATCACAATCATTAGTTAGTGCACATGAAAGACCCTTATTCGGGACTGGTAATTCTTGTCCATCCAACACTCTGTTGGTGAGATGAAGGACTATGTTTATCTCCTGTCCTGTCTTTTGTACATTCTCTCCTTCTTGTATTCTGATCTGGTCCTCATCCCTTGTCTGCCCTCTTCTATTCTAGAGTGATCTTCCCCTCCTCTCTTTCCTCTGGTGCAGATCTTTGTGTTTTAATATCTGTGTGAATGGGTTCTCGGAACCGAACCGGTTTGGTAAATGGGTGGTTGCCTTTGCGATATCGTCTGATTTGATCTAACAAAAAATTGCTTAATGGTGACATGGGGCAGGGCGTGAACCCTTCAATAATGAACCCAATAAGGGGCCAAGGCCGAAAGATAGCAATGGACATGCGGGCGAAAGTCACAGGAAACAGAATCCACCCTTACAGGAGACTCTTATGCCCTATTTGCAGGAGAAAGGCCATGGAAACTACATTACCCAGACTTGTTGGGCCAAGAACTACTGGGACAAGCCCAAAAGGGGCGGGACTCCCGTGTGCGCAAGAACAACTAAAGCACCGGGCTTGTGCTTGAATTCTTGACGGGCGAGGACGTGTCCTGAAGAGCTCCGTGAACTGGGATCAGCACGAGGGGCCACGCCCCAGCAATCTTCTACCCAGGCCCCTCGCCTGAGAAAGCTAAGTAGCGCGCGCATTCGGGGGACTCCAGCCGCATGGGGGAGAATGTGCAAAGCGGCAATGCAGCATCGAAAGGCCAGCACAACCAGTGAAGGCTGCCTGGGGCACGCGCAGGGGGGCTCCACCCACATTCCACCGTCCCCCTGCTCGAAGGAAGCTAAGTCACATATCCCGGCACCTGAGCACGACCCTGGCAGTTTGCGCGCATAATCGCTTGCATGCTATGAGTGCAGAGCAGTGCATGTGTTTTGCATAATAATTAGCCATGTGGAGAAACCCGCTTTAGAACAGTGCGGCTACACCGCAACACATCACGTGCGACAGACAGCACACCCCAAGGCTCATAAGCAGTGGGATCGCTCAAGGGTCCATGACCCAGTGAACATAGCACTTACAGTGCGGAGCCACATGCGGCTTAATTCTGCATGTGCCGGTTCGTTATGGGCATAAATCCGCGCACTAACTCATAGTGCTCCGCACTGCGTAGTGCACGCAAAAGGCTGAAATTAACCAATTGCATGCTGAAAGCCAGTTGAACTGAGTGTATGAAGTAACACACAGTCTGGTAATTCATTACTCTTTTTACAGCGGTAACACACTCCAGACACGGGACCTGAGAGTACGCAGGCAGGAGGCCAGTACTCACCCCAGAGATAAGTCTCTTTCTAACTCTCAAGTGTGTGGTGTGTGATGTAAACTGTATGTTTATCGTGTTATCCATTGTCCCCTTCCCTAACCACCTCCCCTCTCCTAATCCTCTCACCGGTTACCCTACTGCTTGAACCCATCCAATCATGGTGTTCCTAACCCTCTTTCCCCGCTGGGGTCTTGGTGGTTTGTATAAGATCATCCTTGCAAGCACCCAGACTGCGGAGGGGATGGTTGGTTTGTGCCACTCCTGAGCCTGAAGACTGAAGCTGTGACAAATTGGTTCTGTGGCGTTTGATATTGTTGGATATTGTTGGTTGATGAGATGTTTGTCTATCACTGTCACTGTCTGTATCTGAGCTGGCAGCTGATGTTCCTGGTGTACTAAATCTGAATGTACGTCCCGTTTCCTTGTCATATTTGAGCTGGAAACTGTATACCATATCTAGTCGATACTCTTTATAATCTTGTGAGACTTTTTTTGCTTTCCTGAGTTTAACTTCATCCTGATGCATCTTCACAATTATGTTTTTAATTTCTTTTCTTTAGTAGTATCAGGTGCCTCAATTTCCTGAATTAAATTTTCTTTACCTCTCAACTCTTTTCTGCTCTCTGTCTGCATGTTCCACTAGAGGTTCTATCTTTTTATTTGAGCTTTGATTTAAATTCAGCTCCCATTGTTCTGCCAGATCTGAGTCCTGTTAAAATTCGGAAAGTCAGAATTCTAAGTCCTTTCAGTATATGGTCTTTCTCCAAGTAATTAAGCATTGTTGCCTTCTCATAATATTTGTTGACTTCCAAAGTAAGTTCAAACCCATGCAGAAGAAGGACTGAAAGCTGTGTCGTAGCAAACAATTAGCTGGGATCATGGAAGAATCGAGAAGGGCTGTCTGGCCTGGTGTCAAGACTGAAGCAGCCAAGACTGGTTATCTATTCCTGAAGGCAGTGAACGTGAGATGTTGAATCATCCCTTGTTAAGGTGCAAAGAAAGAACACCATGAGTGCCAAGTTTTATTATTCAAAACAATTAAATGCTGCAAAATGGGCCGAATTGTGGTCTCCTGTCACGTGAGCCAAGGATGGAAATAGAGTTGGGCATGCAGTTCCAGAGTTATGATAGCACATGCTCACACTCCCTTTTATTCCCAGAGACGAGAATACACTGCAAGGCCAAGTTCAAAGACAATCTTTGTGGCAGAAGGCATGGGTGATGAGAGACATTGGGCTAATTGGGTGGGGAGGTAAAAGTCATGTCCACCTCCTGGCACCTGGGTATGAGCTTACGTGCTGCTAGTGAGCTGAATGTTCCAAATTTGCACAAGCGTGCCATCCAATTATAGAGGGCCATATAATGAAGGGCCTTATAGTTTGAGAGCCAATGATATACCGTGTACCTAAAAATGATGAAGAATGACTTGCACTAGAGGTGGGAATAAGTGGTCCACCTGACAGTAGATGTCCAATCACAACCCAACCCCTTACAGAAAGTATACTAAAGATGTTCCCCTTGAGTGTATCACAATCCCCTGTTGGTTTCTTGTAGTTTGCCACATAGTATGATGTCACGTATGACGAATCTTTTGTATATTAGTGTGATTTTTTATTAAATGCTTCGAGAATGCTTGTGCGCCTTCTGTTGATGTCCGTTGTAACTCCCTGTTTTAGATAATTGATATTAAAACAGAAAAAACTTTGCCATCTTCCTGAGTTGGTTCGATTATTTGATGTCTGAGTTATTCTATATGCCATCCATTGCATGCGTCCTGCCAAAAGGGCTCTAAAGCTCACGTGGTAGCACTGTGGATGGTTCAAAAAGATCTGAACTCGTTCAGCTCCAGAACTTCAGACGATCGCACATCCTCTGCCATCTAGCCAGAAGATCGCAGGGTTTTTTGTGGAGAGCGGCCGAATAGAAATCTAGCAAGAAGAACCGAGACGGTGGGCAGGTCCCTGCCCAGTTTCCACGTGTGTTCTGCGACGGAAGGCGAAAGTGCTTGGTTGGAGGAGGAGACGATACCAAAGGCCTTGAGTCAATTAACAAACGAACAGTGAGTAGACTAAGGGAATGGCAAACTAAGGGGACTGGGTTGTGATAATTTTATGTAATGGGAAATATTGTGTGAAGAGATAATAGAGCCTAGCGGCCTGACTAATGGTAGTCTAGAAGAAAACATCTCACACTCCAACGGGAGTAAAATAGTTCATGTGCGAACAGGTTCGCATAAGGAGACATTTTAAAGCCTGTGACAGGGTTTTTAAATAGAGGCGAGGAGAAAAAAGGTGATCACGGGGTGTTTTTATTAAATGTTTAAGGTCGACTAGTTTGTCTGTTTGTTGAGAAGAATATTGAAGAAGTGGTAGAAGCTGTGAAGTCATTGGAAGAAGAGTTGAGAAGTTATAGTAAATAGTGAAGTGGTTGGTACTAATCCAGAGGTAGACATAGCGAATTGAAAAGGTAGAGGATTGAGCGGCTATTGTTGGAGCACACTCACATTTGTTGTTTTAAAATTATTGAAAAAGTGGTGAAAGTATTTTACAAAATCTGGTAAGTATTGACAGTCATTTGAGACTTGTCATCATGAGAGACACCCCACTTATGCACTTATGCAAGACACCGCTAAAGCACATGCCCAAGCTCAAACAGTATAGTGCAGAATGGGTCAAAGGCACAGCATATAAGATGTTCATGCCGCGGCCACACGGGGGACAGTGTCAAAAGCAGTATTGCAACACATGACCACATGCTTGCACGCTGCATACACGGGGAAGAAATTGGAGAAAAGGTTTACTATTCTAGAGCTCTGGAAGATGTACCAGGAAGAGAGGGAAGATTCGCCACCTGAGGAGTGGATGCTTTGTCAGCACAAAGAGGAAGGCGTTCAGCCATCGGCTCCTCTTACCTCGCCCGAAAGTAAAAGATGATAGCATTGAAGAAATGGGGCTGTATCCTTTAAAGGAGTTGAAGGCACTGACAGGATATAGTAATCCAATATACAAACCGCCCGCTTATAACAGTGATGGTAGTCCAGAGGAGAATAAGAGAAAAGAGGAGATATTTAAGATCATACACGACAAAGAAGAAAAGAGTGAGCGGTTGCATGTATCGACAGAAATAGAAAGGGAGATTAAGAGATGGAAAGAAGAGAAGGATAAAGCTGACGAGGTAGCACTCATGCAGAATGAATGGATGGGTGGACATATATTGCTCAAATTGGACAGGAAAAGCATTGAGGAAGTTAGGCAAAGGGAAGATAAGGATGAGCGAGATTGAAGGAACAAGGAACGGGAGAAGAGATTGAAAGAAGATGAGCATAAAAGAAAGAGCAGCGAGCGACGAGAGCAGATGTATCAGGAGGAGCAACAAAAGAAAGAAGAAAGAGCAAAGGAAATATGCCAATCAACAGAGAGTGATGGAAGACAGGGATAGAAGAGAAAGGAAAAGAGAAGAGGAAGAAGCACAGATATTAAGGGACAAAAGAATACAGACGAGAAGGGCAGAGGAGGGCAGGAGTAAGACGGGAAGAATGAAGACAAGAGGAAGATAGAATTAGATGGGAGGCGAGAAAGCTAAGAGAATTAGATGAAGAAATAGAACAAAGAAGGAGGCAGTGGGTCTTGATGCCATTGTCATTTGTAAAGAACAAGTAGGGCCAAGCCCAGCAATACAATGGGACATAATAAAAGAGTTAATTCTGATAAAGGCAGCAACATCAGGGGCATCTAGAGTAGTATTGGAAGAAGAAAGATTTGATGCAGAGAGCGTTAGGGAAAGGATTGATAAGACTTATCAACAGCTGAGGCAAAATAACAAGTGTGAAACCCGAGGGAGCGATGATCGATCCCTAATGCCTCGAGTGCAAAGGGAGGAGGGAAGCCTGCTCAGTCACGAGTATAGAGCATTGTCCTTAAGCAAACGGAACCTGGAGAAGGGTGATGGGGATGACAGTCACACTTCTTGGGGACAATAAATGTCATATGAGGAAAGAGAATCCTTCCTTGGGGGGGGGGGGAGGAGGGACTGTGTGTGCTCCTGAAGGAAGCCTGCAATTGGATAAAGAAGTAAGATGGTCAGATCTGGAACAACCTAAGGATAGGATGCCAGATCCTATTCCACATCCCGAGCGTCCTCGCGGGTGATTGTATAGTGAGTAGGGAGACTAACCGCCATATGTGAATAGGTTAAGGTTGCTAACAGCGAGGAGACGGACAGGGACGATCGTCCCTGCTATAGATAGGCTGACGATGGGAGCCGACTGCAGGTTGGGGTTTTCACAGTTTCCCTTATTGGAAAAAGGGAGAGCACAACCACAGTATATCCCATGGCCATAGATGGATAAGGGCAATTTAAAGTGTAAGCTCCCGAGTTTGACTTCGGGCTCTGGAAAATGGATATACGAGTTTAAGAAAATGACAGGAGGAAACACACTGGCCATAGGGGACATTAAGGGTCTCTTGACAGCTATTGTTAGGGAAAGAGCTGATGACATATGGAGGAGAGCAGGCTATTCAAGTGTCACAGCACAAAACACAGTGCATGATGGCGCGCCGTTTAATAATTGCATAGAAGATGTTTGGAGGGCTCTTAGGGTGCAGTATCCAGATTCATCAGATATGGGTGCAATTATGACACGTAACATGAAGGAAGATGAAGCCTATTGCTTACATTCAGGATATTCAAGTGCAATGGAAGCTTGAAACGCACAAGCTGTGGGAAAAAACTGTGACATTATTTTACCACATTTTATGTCAGGCGTTGCCTGAGCCAGTACAGAGGCAAATGAAGAAACAAGTGGAATGGAAGCAAAACTGTGGGTTTAGATACAGCTGACAATAGAACATCACTGTCGGCTATTGCAGGAAAAAAATAAGAAGAAATATGAGGCTAGGAAAATTGAGGAAGCCAAATTAGTTCAGAAGAAATTGTCTAAATTTGCCATGGAAGGGGCGGTATTGACAAGTGGAGAAGGATTGAGAAAGCAGCAAGCAGTGGGTGCATCACAGGTGAATAATCAGTGCCCGATGGACCAATGAGGATATGGTTTCATGCCACTAGGCAGAGGTATGTGCTATAGAGGAGAAAGGATTGGATTCCAAAATAATCAAGGTGGGTCTCAGAATGCACAGAATGAGAATCAAAATGCGCAGGTAGGATTTAACCAAGGGGAACTTGTTAAATGAGCACCTCCAGTATGTTGGACTTGCGGGATGACAGAGCACATGGCGTGCATATGTGGGAGTCAAGGGAATGTACAGAATGGCCAATTCTCAAGAGGGGGGACAGCTTATCCTCCACATTATAGTACACAAACTAGGGAAGGGTTTGCCTAAGATCACACAGTTTATGAGACACAAGCGCCGCAAATGCAACAGGCACAAAAACCAGAACAAGTGCAGAGGAAATCCACCGCAAGGGCAGTCGCAACAAGCCCCCATGCAGACACAACAGTATGCAAACACAGGACAACTTCTGACACCTAGAATAGGAGATGCCACTGTGGTAGGAGGAAATCCTTTCACAGGTACAGGGATATGCCTGTACCCACAATAGGACAGCTCAAAGGGTGACTTGATGTGTTCAGTACTATCTGTGACACCTGACCTCCAAGAGGAACCAAGTGTCGATGTGACGATAGGAGGCAAATGTTTTTCTTTTCTAGTAGACACTGGAGCTACTCATTCATGTATACGAGAGGGAAAATATCCAATGTCGGGAATTGCCATGAATCCTCAAGGGTTCTCTGGAGCTATGAGTCAAGTTCCTTTTACTGATGAATTACCATTTTCTATAGGAGAGTGTGACATGTCTGTTCCTTTGTTGTACTCGCAGCAAACACCAGTTAACATTTTGGGAACAGATTTGATGACAAAACTGACAATTTAATTCACTGACCAAGGGATAGTGTGTTCCACTCTAGGAATACACTACTTAAATGTGTGGGAATTCACACTGGCATTCACAGGGCAAGTGGCTCTGTGAGGCGTTCCAGTAGAGCCAGAGGTCTTCCTGTATGGGGTGAGCATTCTATTGACATGGCTACCTGGCTTAATGGGAAAAACTGAGAATACCTGATGAGTTCTTGTTTAGACCACAAATACCTATGGACGAAGAGTGGAGACAGACTATCGCTATATAATTAGAAGCAACCATAGTACGAAGGGACATGGCGATGCTCGAAGGAATGGACGATGAGGTTAGACCATTGAGGACAGTAATAGCTCTCGAAGAAGGGTACAGGTTGACTGACATAACTGTTGTTGACATGTTTAGGGAAGACCCAACAGATGATGAAGTAGTGTTCTTTATGAGCATCACATACTGGATAAGAATAGAGAAGAAGGAAATCCCAAAGCGAATGGCAATAATGTGGCAGCGTCCAGCATTTTCTGAGGAAGACTTGGAGAAGGTGTCAAGTGTCCTGTGGACCACAGGCCCTTATGACGTGAGTCTGTTGAAAGGAATAGGGGAAGTTAAGATAAAGCTGAAGCCAGGGGCAATTTTACCTCAAGCAAGACAGTACCCCATGTCTCGAGAGGCTGATGGGGGTATATTTCAGACCATTTCAGCACTGATGAAACAAGGTATTCTGGTGCCATCAGAATCATTGTGCAATACCGCAGTGTATCCATCAAAAAAATCAAAGGAAGGGTTGTGGATATTTATACAAGATATGAGAATGATTAACCAGATTGTAGAAGCAGAGTTTCTTTTAGTTCTTACCCGGCGACAATACTATTTAGTATCCCAGTGGAAGCTTGATATTTCACGGTGATCGATTTGAAAAATGCATTTTTCTCGATCCCGTTGCACAAGAACTCACAAGAATTGACTTCCTTTAAATTCTACCAAACTCGACTAAAACACACTAATTTGCCCCAGGGGTACTGTGAGTCCCCATAAATCTAGTCCTAGGCAATATCGATCTTGAGTGCGGTGATACAGTACGTAGATGACATTTTAATTTGTAGCACCACAGAAGATGAGTGTAGACCTGACTCGATTCAGTTGATAACTATTTTAGCAGACAAGGGATATAAGGTAGACAAAGATAAATTACAGTATTGTCAAGAAGAGGTCTTATACATAGGGTAGTTGATTTCACATGAAGGAAAAAAGGTGACATCTGAAAGAGCTGAGGCAATTATGAAAACCGAAAAACCAAATACAGAGAAACAAATGCAGCCGTTTTTGGGGCTATGCAACTATGTTAGAGCCTGGGTGTTTGATTACAGTTCATACACAAGACCCCTTCTGCAAGCTTTAAAAAAGCACAAGTAGATAAAGTAAAGGAAGAATGGACTGGCGAAATGGAGAAAGGGTTTGAGGAGTTGAAAAAATCAATTTGTATGGTTCCTATTTTGGGAATCCAAAATTATGCTGCGGAGTTTTTCCTGTTTTCACACACAAATGGGACAGTCATGACAGCAGTGCTTACGCAGAGAACTACATTGGGGGTACAAACCTCTAGCAAATTACAGTGGGTTATTAGACCCAGTTATGAGAGGACATTTTCTTTGAGAACTGTCATTGGCAGTCGCCACGTTCGCAATTGAGAAGTCTAAAAGTATTGTGATGGGCTGCTCTATGACTCTCCTAGTGGAGCATGCTCTGTTTGCCATTCTAGAGAGACCCAAAGGTACACTAACATCCCAAAGAGCTTCTGCCTATGAACTAATGATTTCGAACCTAGCGATCAAATTTGTCAGATGTAAGTTAGTGAATCCTGCCAGGTTTATAGCTGAGCCTATAGCAAAAGTTGAACAAGTGCATGACTGTGCTAATTATGTTTAGTTTTATGATGTGAAAGAAAATGCTTTGTCAGGAGGAGAAATTCTCTTTATTGATGGTTCTTCGAAAATTGATCAGACGGGTGGGCAAAGGCATTCTGGTGCAGCTGTAGTGAGGCATAGATTGAATGGGGAATATGCAGTTGTAGCAAGTGCCATGCTACCGTCTCACCTTTCAGTGCAAGCAGCAGAATTGGTAGCGCTCATTGTTGCGCTTGAGAAACACAAAGGGCAGCAAATGACGGTGTACAGTGACTCCGCCTATGTGACATCAACCGCACATGCAGGGCTAGCATGTTGGAAAAGGAGGGGCTACCTCTGTGCGGATGGCACTCCAGTGCAACACGCATCCTTATTGGACAGGATTATTAAGGCACTCCAGCTCCTAGTGGCCATAGCGGTCGTTAAATGCGCAGCTCACACTAATATAACAGATTTTTTCTCTTGCAGAAACGAAGCCGCAGAAGCCAAAAGGGTTGCATGTTCCCCAGATGTTTCAAGTTTTGATACTCCAAATGACAAGGAGAAAGTAGTCACAACCATGGTAATGCAAGAAGGGTTTCATAAATTACTGATGACCCAATTAATGGAGATTCAAGGAAGTGCGCCACAGGAAGAGCAGGAGTTATGGAAACAAAGGGGGGTGTTCTTTATCCCCCAGAGAAGCATTATGGTGACAGGATAGCACTGGAAAGCTGGTGATGCCAGTAGCATTATCAAAAGTCACACTTGAACAGCTGCATTACCTTGTGCATGTGACTAGGGAGAGACTTGCTGCAACAATTGCGGAAGACTTGTTCATTCTAAATTTGTTGGAACACGTTTCATTATTTGCAGTAAACTGCATTGTGTGTGAAATGTTTACTGCTGGGCATACACTGAGAACGATTAGAGGGGTAATACCAGACCGAATGGTCCTTTTCAGCATTTGCATATTGATTATGTTGATATGCTGCAAGTATGTAAGGTATCTGATAGTGGTGGTGTGTCCCTTCACTAGGTGGATCAAGGCAGGTCTGTGTACACAACATGACGCCACTTGCGCAGCAAAGTTTCTAGTATGCAAAGTCTTTCCGAGATGGGGTGTGTGGGAAGAGCTGAGATCTGACAATGAGCCGCATTTTATTAATGAGGTGTTTGAACAGATAGGGCTTCTAGTAAATATTAAGCATATGTTTTCTTCTGCTGATCACCCGCAAGCAAACGGGAAATGTGAGAGACTCAACAGCCTCCTTAAGGAAAGGATTGCCAAAATAAAATTAACTTTGAAGAAGGGATGGCTATATTGCCTGCCCTCATCTTTATATGTCCTTTGGAAACAGCCTGGTTCAGACCATCACCTCACCCCCCACGAACTAGTGACAGGGAGATGTATGAGAACGCCTCTTACACCTCCACCGAGTAGTAGAAGTGATGCCCAGAGTACAGCTAAATTGTTAGGTGATGAGTTGAATAACTATTTGACATGTATAACCTCTAGCATCTCTCTCATTTCAGATCAACATCAGCGTCAGGGGGGTCCGTCTAAGAACACGGATGAAGACCATTCATCAACCAGATCATCTGAACTATTATCGCCACCCAAGCTATTTGTTGGAGATTTTGTCCTAATTAAAAACTTTACCCGAAGGTGGCATGAGCCACGCTTTAATGGCCCCTTTTGTGTTGAAAATATAACCCCCTCAGCAGTAAAAGCCCAAGCAGATGAGCTTGGCTTCATTTGAATGACGTGAAATTGTACAAAGGTGAGACCGCCCCTCCCACTTTTGCCAATTCAGAAGCAAGACAAGAAGAATTTCAGCGTGTGCAGACTCAATCGATGACGAAGAAGAAGGACGAGAAGGCGACCAGCGGTTGATGCAGATTTTGCATTTGGACTGTGATACGATCAGACACTCCTTATAGGTATTTTAGCAGGAGTGCAAACCATTGCTGAGGATCACAGGAATCTTTTGAAACCCGAACTTTAGAAATGTATTGACGTATCAAAGTTATGCTCAAATGTCAGTTTTTTATTAGAAATTGGAACCAAGCTCAGTATCCAGAATGATTTCTTGGTGCTAACCTGTTCTAAGCAGTAACCCCCTGGTGTTAACTGACAGGGGTGTGCATAGGCTTGTGTTTGCTGTTTTTATATTTATCCTTCAAGCTTATCCTGCTCTTGTCAGAAGAGACATTGATATTAACACTTTTTTACAGGATCCTAAAAATGGCCCTGTGATTAGGAGGCTCCTCATTGCGATCATTGAACATGTACTGCAATTACCAGAATAAAGTAATTTGATAAATTGTATTAAAAAGATGAGAAATTTGGAAGCTGGCATATTTTTAGAGGAGGAACCACAAAGACCGAAATGTCACAAAAGATGGTTACTTATGCTTTGGTGTATAATGTATGCCCGCACAATCACACTCTGGGGGCCTCATCACGAGTTGGGCGGTATGCTGGCAGTAATACTGTCGGGATACTGCCTGTGCTAATAGCGTTATCGCCACCGATCCGGCGCTATTAGAGCCGGATCAAGGGTTAGGCGGTAATGGGTATTCCCCATTCCCCATTGGGTGCTTGGAGCTGGGGATAAATGCTGCCAGACTCATGTTTGGTCGGACCCTTAAATGTGGCAGAAATAGCATTACCGCTGCATTTAAGGGATACTGCCCAACTCGTGATGAGGCCCTTTGTCTTTCTATTTCTCCTCTTTCACAGTCTCTATCACATTAGTACTCTCACTTAGACAAAAGCTCTCATGGTTTCTCCTACCACACTAACTGCTCTTGATTTAGTTACTTCCACTAGTATAGAGGTTCCCAAGGTTTTCCCCAGGGGAAGAACTGCTCTTGATGTGCTTCGTGAGTAGAACACAACTTAAGCATATGAAGAGAAGTGCAGAGGAAGATAATGAGGAGATAAATGTTTATCTAGACAATGCAGCACACGTGGGTAACAACATGTGGTATCAGCACATGAAAAATGTGGGGGAAAGAACATCTAAGGAAAGTTGCTAAGTCTGCGCTCTCATATCCTATGCCATGAATGCCGCACAAACTTTTATTTCCAGAGAAATTCCATGACATGATGCCAGGTGCCTTGTTCATCTTGCAGCATGTATGACCCGAGGACTATTTCAGGGAAGTTGGGCAACTCTGCGATGGAGATCGAAATGATAATTTCCATTTCAGGATGATTATATCAAGACATTGCAAATGGAGAAACAACCTCGATGGGAGAGCAAGATGCTTGTGTATTCTGCAGGTGGACAGGAAGAAATAGTCATAAAAGACTTGAAGATAATGGAATGCCCTGATATAACAGAGATAGCTGGATCACCTGGATGTCAGGAACAAACAACATTTTTGGTCTATGGACAAGTAAAATCTAAAAAAGCCCTGAGGCAGAAGGGCTGGATTGAGGCTGTTAGGCTGTGGCGGCATTTCGAGTGTGCTAATCTTTTTAACACTCGCATTCTGCAAAAGGAGAGAAGGAGAGGAGAGACTTCACAGCAGCAGCTGCAGCTGATAAAGGGCAGTAGCATTACTTTTTCTACACGCTCGAACAGTGTTTTAAAGCAAAAAGGTGAAAAGGACGCCTGGGGCTTTAAACACTAAAACACATCGTGCTTGGATTCTGCCACGGTGCTCACGTGACATTTTTTTCAGCCTTCAAAGACACATCCCCCGTGCCCTTGCGGCGTAAGCCCTGAGGCAGAAGGGCTGGATTGAGACTGTTAGCCTGTGGCGGCATTTCGAGTGTGCTAATCTTTTTTTAACACTCGCATTCTGCATTCTGCAAAAGGAGAGAAGGAGAGGAGAGACTTCACAGCAGCAGCTGCAGCTGATAAAGGGCAGCAGCATTACTTTTTCTACACGCTCGAACAGTGTTTTAAAGCGAACAGGTGAAAAGGACGCCTGGGGCTTTAAGCACTAAAACACATCGTGCTTGGATTCTGCCACGGTGCTCACGTGACATTTTTTTCAGCCTTCAAAGACACACCCCCTGTGCCCTTGCGGCGTAATCCCTGAGGCAGAAGGGCTGGATTGAGACTGTTAGGCTGTTTGGCGGCTTTGTCGCTTAAGCTTGCAACTTTCTCAGGATAGTTTGTGTATTGTTACGAAGGGTGCACACTTCGTGACTAGGACCACATACAGTTGGAATTACCCCCAATGTGCAGCTCGCCAGTGAATGAGAAAGCCTTGGTGATATCGATTAGCACGAGAAGTGCAGAGAGGTGTCTCGGCGTCTCATTGCTATTCTCTCAGGCAGTGCTTAACGTGACGACCTAGGAGTTGGTTAGAAGCATGGCTGCTGCCTCAACAACGAAAGACGTCGACATTAACACCACACCTGGAGGATTAACAGCTCGTCCGCAAACAAGAGCGATCTTCAAACTTCCCCAACATCAGCGAGAGAGACCCGGAAAGGTCTATGAACCACCAAAAGAAAGAGGTAAGACAATCGGCAGCTCTAAATTACTTGTGTTGTCACTGCATGAAAGTAATGAGAGACAAGAGATTGGTGAGAGGGACGGAAGAAGGGATGAAGTCACGGTGGAAGCCTCCTCAGTGCTACCAAGTATAGCAATACTAGCAGAATCAAATTGTGAACCAATAAAGACTCCGCTACCAGATATCAATGAAAGAGATAAGCAGACAGCCAAGGAATTAGTTAATAAACAAGAAGTATTGATTCAGATGGTAGCATTGGCACCAGACCATTTAAATGTGACAGACACGGAACTCACCGACGTCGGACTAATGCTAGAAGCACATCAAGAAAATAGAAGTGACATCATAATTGACTTAAATGAGTCCAGAGAAAGGAGCTCTAAATTAGAAAGAAATGATGGTGATAATACCTCCACACACACAGAGAATGAGAATGGACAATCACCAACAATCCAAACTTTGTCCGCTCATAATAGGAAAGAAAAAGGAACTAACAACGACAAGAATGAAAAAAGTGAAAATCATGGGGAAACTAATAAGCAGTTAAGTAGCGAGGACTTAGACGATTCCATCTATTCTGATGCATCAGAAATAATGTTAACAAGCGATAATGGAGAAAATCATGACACAGTAAACAATATAAAGAGTCAAGAGGTCGCGACTGACATGAAAGGGAAAGAAGGAGCTTTTCGAGAAATACTCAACGATCACTCTAATTCTCCAATAGTAAAAGCAGGAGGGAACACCCAGGAAAACAAAAAGATCAAAAACAACAAAAAGTCACCAATGGATGCTGGTCAAAACGAAAAGGAATACAGAAAATTGGAGTCCTTATTAAAACAGAGAACACAGAAAAGATGTAATACTCAGAAAGATGGGACTGACTCACAAATACAGGTGAACGGTTTTTTTCAATTAGCAAAGAACAAATAACATTCGCCCCTAATAGGGAAAAGGTTTGCCGATAAAAGGCGAAGTCATGAAATTTCAATAGCAGAAGAGATTGGTGAACAAGAATGGAGGGAACAATTCATAAAAACAATGGAAGGAAATACTACAAAAGGTTCATCAATTGAAAAAAGATATATACCTGGCCTAGAAAACACCCAAACGCCAACAAGTGGCCTATCAAAAGATCTCGGAGCGAGACCAAAGACCCACGGATATTCACACTTACATCAATTAGGGAAAATTCCAAACCAGGGAGTAGGTCTCCGGCTGGCCTTCAACGCAGACGATGCAGACACATTGATATCTTCACCATTGGATAAAAGAAGTCTACAATCAACCTTCGTCTCCAAGAGCCGTTTGCCCAATGAATGCATTAAAGATGGAGAAAAATCCAGCACAAGGATCAAGTATGAAACAATCTCTACACAAACAGACGAGCTGGACTACTTACCTCAAGGAATAGGCTCAAATGGAGAAACTACCCGAAGCAACAATCAAAAATCAGTAGAAACCAATAAAGCGAGTATGCATAATAAAGACCCACCTACGATTCACTGCAACTCACCATCAGAAATGGGAATCCAATTACAAAATAACGTAATGGCCGCCCTAACAATCTCATTGGCCCCGTATATGAAACTGTATGAGGCGATAAGCAAAAATGTTAAAGATAACAATGCACCTCTAGCATTGATGCTAACAAAGTTAACAGCACAGGAAATTACTGCTTTAAAAATAGAAGCAAGATTAAATCATGAAGCAGAAACCTCAGCTGCATGGCAACGAAGGTTATTCGATCTGGCAAGCGTCGAAAAACAGGAGAAAGAGCAACTGACTAACGCAATGCTAGAGTCTCTAAAATGGATGCAGAAAACAGTTGAAAAAGCCGAGCGAAATGAGTACTCGCGAAGCGCACTAACACAGTTAAGGCAAACAGACGTTAGCGACGTCACACAAGTGCAGCATGAAACCCTTCCCCAAAAAACAGATATTCATCAGCATAAGTTAAAGACTACAATCTTTAAAATAGGTAACAAAAAGGTTATTTGTGAGAGATCTGACACAAGCACTAACGGACTTTCTAAAGAACCAAGTCTTAGACTTGGAGATGAAAAGCCAAATTCACAGGTAAAGGTCAAGAACGCGCAAAGATTGGACCTGTCAAATAGCAAAACGAGCCCCAACATCGAGGACTCCATAATTGAAATGGGTTCAAATGGAGAAAAAAAAAAACGGTCTTATTAAGGATGACCTATATCCAGTGTTTGGTCCGTCTCAAGGGCAGGGGTCCCAAAAAAACAAGTGCCCTTGCTCAAAACCAATACAAAGGAAAAAAGACATGGGAAAAGAATCGAGTAATTTGAAAATTAAAAATAACCGGCCAGGATAATCCACAAAGTGCACGTACTGTCTTCCAGAATATCAATTTCGAGACACACAACGCAAGACAAATCATGAGCGAAGAAAAAGGCACACCCTCACGTCTCGTACTTGAAACAAAGTAAGAGACTGGTAAAGATCATAAACAACGAGGATGAAAGAGAATCAGTGTCCACAAATGGAACAAGAGACTTGATAGAAGATGCCTCCTTTTATATCGAAGAGGCTTTTAACAGCTCATTACCTAATCCAATGGAAGATGATGAGCGACCTCAATCAAGTAAGAAAGTAACTAGGCCCATTCAAAGAGAGAAAAGCGACGATGAGATGTTGCACTCAGGCCATGATGAAGAAGAGACAATGGAACACCTAGGGTTTCTAACAATGGATGAAAAAAGAAAACGAATAAATAAGGAATTGGTTATAAAAAAGGAGACAGTATCGAAGCTTGAATCCTCTGGGAAGATCAGCAAGGAATGGAAACCAAAGCAACCAGGTATGAGCCAGAGTGATGTCCATGAAAGAAGACAGACAAAAAATGCAAAAGAAGAAACGGGCAATTCATCCAACAAGGTATCAATAGAAAATGAGGATAACAACTTGAATCGAAAAAACGTGATGTCCCTACTTCACTGTGTGGAAAGACTAAAAAAATAAGAAATCAAGACATAGCAGTGGTCGAATACACAGACAAAAATCGAATAGACACAGTGGTATTACATCTGAAGTCAAATTCAGACAAAGAGCTAATTTTAAGAGAAGGGAAAGAGCTGCTAAAACGTGGCTATGAAGTTCGGGAAATTGTCAGATACAAAAATGGGGAGGATAAGAAAGTCGACTCTCCCATTCAAGACCAGAGAAAGACGACAAAGATTTCCAATGTATCGAATAAAATGGCAGAAAGTCGTCAGAAAGAAAACTTCAGAATAACTGTGGCAAATTCAAAATCGAAGTTGACAGAAGAACTAGATGCCGGAAAAACCAGTGAGGAAAAAACTAGAAATAGTAAAGACAACCTGAAGAGAGAAGTAGAGCTTCAAAAAGATTGGCAATGGCTGGCAAGTTCCTTATCGACAGAGAGAACCGACCAATAGCAAAAAAAGAAGATTTCGACGGATGAGGAAATAAAACACCTGATGAACAAAGAAAACCCCCTACTGAACATCGCAACAATAATATGTCTACAAGAGACCTGGATGAGTGAACTTCCTGTAAGTAGACATTTTGACATATGTATGAATCCTGCGAAAAGAGGAACTGAAGGGAGACCGTCTGCGGGGTTAATAACCCTAATAAGAAAAGGGAGCAGATGGATGACAACTTACAAAGGCAACTCGACGAGCTTTGTACAATGGTCAACATTAGAAAATAAAAATGCCAACAAGCAGGAGGAAACATCGTCCATTACGGTGCTGAATCTATACTGGAATCCAGTAGGCATATCAACTGATCAATTTATAGAAGCAATCACAGAAACAATAGTAGCCAGATTGGAAGCTAATCCACAAACACAAATAATCATATGTGGAGACCTTAACATAAAATGCCTAAACCCATCTGGGAGAACACAGCTGGACGCGTTAAAGTTGGGAAATTCAAACGCCTCCAGATGGATACAATTGACAAAAGGCTTTAATCTGCATATGCTAAATGGTCAAACAACGGGGGACATCCCAGGAGCCCATACGTGGACAAATGGTCAAGTATCATCTACAATAGACTACATATGGGTATCCTCATCTATATCTATATTTAAAAGAAATGAAAAGCTTCGAAATCATTGAACAGGAAGAGCGCGATCACAACATCCTAAAAGCAACATGGAGGAGTGCAAAGAAATCGAAAAACTTAGAGAAAGTACATAAAGTGGAATTGAACCAGTCGATAAATCGAATAAGGTTAACAAAGAAAGATATTCAATCATTGAAAGGGATCCTTAGTGAGACAGAAATCATCCGGTCTGGCCACCTTGACTATGAAACTCTCTTGGAGGCCTTCATAATAAAGAAATTGGGGCTCAAAAACGATGCCGTCGCACACAAGCACAACTACAGTAGACAACTAGTTGAAAGAAGGAAACAATTTAGAAAGGAAATAAGAGATTGCAAGAGAAGAACAAATGATACAGCAGAGGAAAGACTAAGGAAGATCAAGACAAGTGGATCACAATAATAAAAACTGGTTATTAGAATTTAGAAACAGAAGACAACAAGAACAAGGGTAGGCAATGCTAAAGACCCGACAGAAGGCTAACACAAGAGACACACATGTGACTTAATCAATAATTGTACTTTAAACCAACAATGTAGATTGTGTGGCGGGGTGTCTGAACAAGATTGGATAAAGCATTACACCAAAGTATTCTCAGCTAGGTTAGAAGACGCTGACCTTCCTGAGGCAATCACTGAGCATGCTTGGATGACAATGATGGACGAGGCGGAGATAGAGTCTGCAATTCGAAAACTGAAGGACTCCTCTGCAGACGGGCCAGACGGGGTAACACATATCCATCTGAAAAAAGATCCAAAATCCTGGGCGGCGATAATAAGTAAATTGTTTAAAACAATAGAGACTCACAGAAAGATTTCAGAAATTTGGAACAAAAGTATAATGGTACCGATCTATAAAAAGGGCCAGGGAGACTTGCCGACTAACTACCAGCCAATTTCTTTATTGGCCACCACTGGAAAGCTCTTTCCATCAGATCTTCAGAAGAACTTGACTTAGTGGGCAGAAATAAACAGGATAATAGATCCACGACAAACAGGATTTACGAAGCGAACCAGCACTGATCTAAATCTCTTTATCCTGTCAATGCTCAAAACAAATGCGGTAGAATGTAAAAGGGAATTGCATCTCGCATTTATTGATTTAAGTCAAGCATGTGACACAGTTAATAGACGAAAGCTTTGGGAAAAGCTAAAAACACTGAACTGTCCTATAGAGATGATGAACCCAATAAGAGCACTTCATCAAAACACAACAACATAAATCAGGCTGAATGAAAAAGGAGACCTGACGAACAACATTATAATCAAGAAGGCTGCCGGAGACTGCATTTTGGACCACGGTTCAATCTTTTCCCTGCATCTTTGGGTGCTTGTAAGGCCAAGAGGAAGCGCTACTCTTCATTGGCGGCGAAACGCCCGTCTGGACTGTTTACGTTGGACTTCTATTACCAGAAAGCTGTGCGACCTGGAGCCACGCCCCCCGCCCTCGCAGCCGCGCACAAACTAGCTACTAGAGCAGGGCTTCTCGCGCACGGCGCGCGCTCTAAGTAAGCTGTTGAGCTGTTGGATACGCTGCCGGAGACCGCATTTTGGACCACGGTTCAATCTTTTCCCTGCATCTTTGGGTGCTTGTAAGGCCAAGAGGAAGCGCTACTCATTATTGGCAGCGAAACGCCCGTCTGGACTGTTTACGTTGGACTTCTATTACCAGAAAGCTGTGCGACCTGGAACCACGCCCCAGCCCTCGCAGCCGCGCGCAAACTAGCTACTAGAGCAGGGCTTCTCGCGCAGGGCGCGCGCACACTAAGTAAGCTGTTGAGCTGTTGGATACGCTGCCGGAGACCGCATTTTGGACCACGGTTCAATCTTTTCCCTGCATCTTTGGGTGCTTGTAAGGCCAAGAGGAAGCGCTACTCTTTATTGGCGGCAAAACGCCCGTCTGGACTCTTTACGTTGGACTTTTATTACCAGAAAGCTCTGCGACCTGCAGCCACGCCCCCCGCCCTCGCAGCCGCGCGCAAACTAGCTACTAGAGCAGGGCTTCTTGCGCACGGCGCGCGCGCACGAAGTAAGCTCTAAGTAAGCTGTTGAGCTGTTGGATACGCTGCCGGAGACTGCATTTTGGACCACGGTTCAATCTTTTCCCTGCATCTTTGGGTGCTTGTAAGGCCAAGAGGAAGCACTACTCTTTATTGGCGGCGAAACGCCCGTCTGGACTGTTTACGTTGGACTTCTATTACCAGAGTAAATATACTTATTTTGGAGAGCCGTTGTTGTTGTCCCTCTGGCTTGGGTCACTTTACTGTTTGTGTGTCTTGCTTTTCTCTTGTGGGCTGGGTTTTGGGCTGGGTTGTACTCGAGTGGGCTGGGTTGGGCTGGGCTCTGTTCCTGGGATTTACTGTGATTGTTATTGGAAGGAACTGAACGACGGGGTCCTGAGTGGGTCTTTTCTTTTTTGAGTAGAAGCTGTGCGACCTGGAGCCACGCCCCCTGCCCTCGCAGCCGCGCGCAAACTAGCTACTAGAGCAGGGCTTCTCGCGCACGGCGCGCGCGCACGAAGTAAGCTCTAAGTAAGCTGTTGAGCTGTTTGGCTGTGAGGTAGTGAGGAGGTGGTGGATCCCGGTACGTGCTATGTGTTGCTAATAAGCTTTGACCTCTGAATCTGAAGAGAAGGGATATTATGTTTGTTTAAAGGCTGACGTATTGGTGGGTTACTTTAACATCAAGGTTTACTTTAACATCAAGGTCAGTCCATTGATCATAGTCAGTGTGGTGTTCATCTATACGGCTGGCCTAATAGGAGTGTAATATCACATTATGGGGAAAAATAAGCTCTCAGTTCTTCGCAAAGACCATAGGGCGGATTTTTTCACAGCTGTCAGCACACGCAGAACTAGCCTGGCACGAGTGGCGGCGCTTCCTCTTCCGCCTCCTTGTGGTGACGAAGAGGAACTGCTCCAATGTGCGCAGGATTGCTCAGCAGGATTGCTCAGCAGAATTAAGCAGCAGAATTAAGGAACGTGGACGATAATATGGACCCTTCTAAACCTATGTTTGGAGAGGATGCAAATGAAGCCCCTCATAATAACTCATCTCAGGGGGATATTGTGGCTGAAATGGAAGATCTTACTAATACGCCAGCTATCTTTATTTCTGAGGATCTTCTTTCGGACCCCATTTATGACATTAATATGGGAGTTCCAAATGACTTCCCTTCAGGTGAAGATCTGTCAATGATGATAGGTATTTTCAACCGGGCTATTTTGACAGAACTAC
This sequence comes from Ambystoma mexicanum, assembly GCF_040938575.1. NCBI lineage: Eukaryota > Metazoa > Chordata > Amphibia > Caudata > Ambystomatidae > Ambystoma > Ambystoma mexicanum. Next base: position 1,237,012,975 of record NC_090925.1, on the reverse strand, counting down.
GAAAACAGAATACTTTTTTACCCACAATTGTAAAATCAGTTGATAATTTTCCGAATGCTTTATCGGCTTCACTTATACCTGTTATTCAATGTATTGAGGCACTGCCTAAAGGCATATCCGATTTAATAATGCCAACTGTTAGGGAGGATATGGCTGTGTGGGGAGCGGATTTGAAAATCTTATGTAAGTCGGATAAGCATGGGATGAGTAATAATATCTCTCCAAGCACGGTTATTGAACCAACAACCAAAGATAAAAAGCTAAGCCCAACATTTTCGGAGATTGTGGCCAATACATCAAAAAAAGATCTGCAGGTCTCTAGTGACCTTAAGCCGGATGTGCTGTCGGAAGGTAATGGTACAGCTGATGGTTTGGGGATGCCCAGGCCGCAATCCAGAGCAGCGAAAAAAAAATTGGCAAAAAATAATAATAATAATAAAACCAAGAAAATAGACTCAAAAAATAAAACATCCAGAAAATTCATGAGGGATTTGGATATGAAACATATGATTGAGGAGGATGCCTTGGATGCTGTGATCTATGTGGCATCTAAAAAGATTGATTCGGAATCTATTGCTGTATTTAATGAGATTGCCCCGGCTATGCAAGAGCCTTTGAATGAATATGAGGATGGGACGAATGGAATGTATGAGGTTATGAAAAAGAAAAGAAAGGGGGTCTCTGCTGTAGAGAATTCAAGCGTACTGGAAAAGGGTCTGAATGATATCTTTAAGATATTCAAAGGATCTGGGGGGAATTCGGTGCAGGTTTTGATCCCTCAGGTGACAAAGGAGGTTCTTACTAAAGACATAAAGGATATGGTTACTGAGCAAGAAAAAATGCACGTTCCTCTAAAAGATGTGGGGTGCTCTGTTAAGCCACGTACAAGACCTATTGTACAATCTGTGAATACGGGTCTATACCATAAAGACCCACCTACTGGAAATACCTTTCCATTTAGTAATTTTATGGTAAGCAGAGATACCCGGAGGTATAATGACAAGTGTGTTATGTTACAGGAGGGTAAAGATGGTATACATATCCCCAAACCCAGTGAATCTCAGGTTAAGGTGGAGGATATTCTTAGAAATGTGCAGGAATTGATGAATGAAAATCTAAGGCTGAAAGAAAAAGAGAGAATAACGGATCTAATTGACAAAAGTTGTGGTATCAATGATACAGGAATAAGAGTATGTACTGACACTTTCAAGGCTAAGGCCACGGACGATGTAACCTTGCCTAATGATTCAATGGATCCAGACAAGTATTTGAAGGGCAATGAACATGGTCTTGTGGGTGAATTATTGAGAAATGTGAATGAGATGTTGGAAGAAAATAAAAAGGATACAGGAACAAGAGTACGTACTGATACTCTCAAGGCTAAGGCCACGAACGATATAACCTTGCCTTACGACTCAATGGATCCTGGCAAGGAATTGAAGGTCAATGAACATGGTCTTATGGGTGAATTATTGAGAAATGTGAATGAGATGCTGGAAGAAAATAAAAAACTAAGGAATAAAGATTGTTTGGTCAGGGGGCATAAAGAAGATAAAGGAACTTTGGACAATGAGATGAATGAACTGGGTTACCAAGCCTATGTTAGGGGTGAGGTAAAGGAGTGTAATGAAAATGTCTTGTATGATACTAAATATGCCCATGAGCTCAGATCCCCAGTGTTTTCGAATCTACCAGGTCTGATTTTGTGCTCCGTATTTAAAGATGAAAGAAATCAGCCTTTGAGCAGACCGTACATTTTATCTTTATTTTCTGCAATACCTGAACTAAAACTTATCACCTCGGCCGATATCCACCTTGTGGATTTTATACACAAGGAAAGGCTTGATTTTGTAAGATTGGTAATTCCATCCCCCCTGGTTAGATCGATGTTATTGAAGGAGGTTGAATCACTTCAACGTATGGGCTTTGACCTCTTCGCCTTCAAAGATCAATCTAATTTGATAAACGTACCAGAGAGAGGTGGGTTAATCGCTCAGGACAGTAATGGGCAGGTTATACCTCCTTCTTTCCACAGATCGGAAGAGACGTCAGAGAAACAAGATTGGAGATTGCTGGCTTTGTCCTTGAGAGATGCTATTAATAATCTAAAAGAACTTGGTAAACCTGCATAGTTACCTCTCACAATTTGAACGAGTCTCTTATCAACGAGTTACAGTCTTTTGATTTAATATTACTACAGGAAACATGGTTAACTGCGCGGATGGGTTGGGAAGGCTTTGCTGTGGAAGATCTATGCGCTACTAAAGGACCGAGGGGTAGACCCAAAGGGGGTTTGCTCACGGCCACCAAAGAATCCTCGGGATTGTTAATACTAAATAAGTGGAAACAAGGCCAATCGTTCCTTATTGCTGCTTATATGGTGGGAAATGTTGAGCCGAGCTTTCCTCTATTGGTAATAAACGTTTACTGGAATGCTAACGAATACTCTGACCACGAGTTGGAAATTGAGCTAATTGACTTGGGAAAACTTATTGATAAGTGGTGCATGGAGAATAAAGATGGGGAAATTATCATAGCTGGTGACCTAAACACCGATTGTAGCGTGGACAAGCTATCAGGAGAAATGCTGTACCTTAAGATAGCCACCTGCAGTAGCGGCAGCGCTAAGCTAGGAGGTTTTTTATGGCTTCGTTTTGCCAATCTGTGGGGGCTTAAATTGATCTCAAACAATTACCATACCTGGTACGCAAGGGGGAGCGGGTCTATTATAGACTATATATTCTTAACTGCCAAATTAAGTTTTGCCTTGTTAAATTTCGAAGTGAAAACCGCTAACACAAGTGACCATTGTATGTTGATGGTAGAGTTGAAATTTAAAATCATTGTGAAGACCCGTAAGAGGTACAACAAAGAACTGGTGGTAAACACTGCAAAGAGCAGATTAAACTGGACATTTAACTTAACTACGAAATTTACTTTAAACATGATTGCGGAATATGAAAAAACCAAGTTGGAACAACGCCTGTGTGTGTTCTCAGTAAAAGAGTTTGATAACACAATAAGATCTAAAATTAAGCATCTCTCGGAAAAAAAGGTCTGGTAGAGTTGCCCAATCAACTTATTATAAGCACTCTACGGACATGGAAGTTTATGATAGAAAAAGAGAGCTTAATAGAGAGCTCCGCAAATTGCAAAAAATGTGTTCGTTAGAATTTGGTATTGGGGATAGAATTAGACAACTAAAGCAATCCTTTAAAAATTGGCTGATAAGCCATAGAGGTATCATGGCTCAACGCGACGGTGAAAGGATGTTGGGGGCCATGAGAGGGGCCTCATCCAAACATTTTTGGCAATTGATCAATAATGTGGACTCGACTCAAATCGTTGATATGGTAAATCCCATCCCTGAAGCATCCTGGGCCAGTCATTTTGCTAAGGTCTATAAGTTAAATCATCGATGTTCTTCACCTTGTGCCGAGTCTTCCACTTCTTGGTCATTGTCTTGTGAGGTAGATTTAATCAGAAGTCTGATAATTAAAGCCAGAAATACGGGAGCACCTGGCCTAAATAACCTCACGAATAAGGTATTAAAGTCTAACCCCCTCGCATGGGCAAAAATACTATGTATACTATTTAAAGACGTGTGCCTTTCCAAAACTATCCCACAATCCTGGAGGGTGTCGGTAGTGATTCCCATATTTAAAAAGGGCTCCAGATTAATGCCCTGTAATTATCGACCCATAGCCATTGCAGATTCCGAGTCTAAAACCTTTGCATCTCTGGTATTGCTTGATGTACAGAAATGGATGGAGGATAATCAGATCCTTTGTATTAACCAATTGGGTTTTAGAAAAAATTGTGGTACGGACTGTGGTGGATTAGTCCTTAGATGCCTGCAAAGCAAAACCCTGATTGGGGGCTCGCGATCTACTTTTGTGGCATCGATGGATCTTAATAATGCATTCGACCTAGTCGATAGACCTACTTTGTGGTACAAATTAAAATCCTTAAATATCCCAAATCACCTTCTGGATATTATGATTGAGTTATATACGGACACTAGTTTAGTCATACGTATGAATTCAATGGGTGATCTCTCTTCACAGATTTCTACCATTAATGGGCTACGTCAAGGCTGCATGTTGGCCCCAACGATTTTTAATCTCTATGTTAGCGGTGCTCATCTTGCTTTTCAGAAGGGGGGTCTGGTGTCTCCTAAGTTGAATGGAAGGGCCATCTCTTGGCTGGCCTATGCCGATGATTTTTTACTCCTGGATAATACAAAGGTGGGTCTTCAGCGTTTAATTAAGATTTTTGAACTGTTTGTAAGTAACTTATATTTGAAAATCAACCCGGCTAAGACAATTATAATACGTATGGGACGTGCAAACAAGAAGCAGGACTCATTTACCTGGTTCTGTGAGGGTAAACATATTAGGTCTGAGAAAGCCTTGAAATACTTGGGATACTGCTTTATTGGTTTTGAATCTGTTATATTATTTAAAAATCAACTCAGGACCAAAGCAGAAGTTGCTCTTAGACAGATGAGAATCCTTGAAAAGAAGTTTGGAGGCTTCACTTTGATTCCCTTAAGGGAATTTTATCTAAGAAAAGTGGTCCCCAGGATAACTTATGGTTTAGAGATCTGTCCATTTGACATTTCGGAGTTTTTGAAATCATTGGAAGGTATTATATGGAGGGGCTGTTATTCTTTCTGCCCAACTGTATCCCTATTGAAGTATTGAGGTATGAACTGGGGCTCCAATCTCTCCACGCGGTGGTGGCAGTGAAGAGACTGAGGCTGTGGAGAAAATGCAAAGCACTCGGGATTTCTAACTTTTATGTTGAAGCAGGACTTGATTTAACTTGCCCTTTTATGATTTTTTTAAACAATGAAATGGATAAGATGATGGAAGAGATAGGGATTGCCAAGTGTACCGCTATTAACAAGCCTAATAGATGCAAACAGATTATCTATGGAATGGACTGGTCACTGACTAAAAGTAAAGTATTTTCTTCGAAACTGTATAACCACGTTCATTCCTTTTGCAAATTTTCGCCAGTCATAGAGCACTATCTGATAAAGTATCCTTCAAGGACCTTCAGAAATAGCTTTATGAGGTTCAGGTTGAATGTTTTGCATACACATTTTATACTAAATATAAGAAATCCTGTGGATGATGAAAAATGGTGTAGATTTTGTTTGGTTTTGGAAACTGAGGAGACCTTAGAATACATCATGGTAAGATGTCCTTCGCTGATCAATCAACATACTGAATACTTTTTAGAATTTTTTGATAACATTTTATGTACTGACCCTAAATACATTTGGTATAAGATGAGAAATGGTTATTCGCCCAGATTGATTATGCGTGTTATTTCCTTTTTAAAAATAATCTGTAAACTAAGTTAATCTATTAAGGGGTTAGGATGTTTCTTTATTTTGCTCGATTTTAATGTTCACACTTTTTTTTATGTGTATGTTATATCATGAACTGTTTACATTTTGTGAGTATTATCTCTCAAAGATTTTAATGTTCTTGTCTTGTTTGGTGACAATTTTGTAAAGGTTTATGATAAACCATGTACAAATAAACAAATTTAAAAAAAAATAATCAAGAAGGGCGTGAAACAAGGGTGTCCGCTTTCCGCCACGTTTTTCAAACTGTACTTATCTGATTTACCCAAAATAACTTCCAATATAAGAATTTTTAGTCCAAAAATAAACGATCAAGAGGTTGCGTTAATATGTTACGCCGAAGATATAGTCCTAATGGACGAAACCAGAATTGGACTACAGCAACTTATTAATAACCTTCAGAAATATATGTTAAAGAACGACTTGATCATCAACGTTGAAAAATCAAAGATCATGACAATAAATGGCAAAAACAACGCCACTATGAAAAACTTCACATGGAAAATAGGAGGATACACATTAGAAAGAGTCTCTGAAATAAGATATCTTGGAGTCGGAATCAACATCTCAAGTGTGAAAAAAAACTGGGAAGATGTCTTGGTAGCAAAAGTGAAGAACTGCGCAAGGCAGAATATTGAACGGGAAATATGGAAAATTCTCCCTGGTGCCCGTGATGTTGTTCTACGTTCAAAAAGTAGTACCAGCTTTAACCTACGGTAGCGAAACTGGAGTGAACCTTTCCCATAAAATCTGGTCCAAGCTGGAAAGCGGATTTTGGAAATCGCTACTGAAGCTACCTAATAATACACCGATAGTAGCGATAAGAGCGGAGCTTGGGCTCGAGTCATTGGAGGCCACCATGAAATGGAAATCACTAAGTCTGCTGAGGAAAATACTAGAAGGAAGTGCAGCTGTGGGCTATAAAATCCTAGTAAACAAAGGTCTAGGAAATAGCTCAACTTACTTAAACCATTGGAAAAGGGAATGGACTCAAATACTATTAGACTTGGAATCGACAGAAGAACTAATTTCAAATCCTAACAAAGTAAAAGATAAATTGTTCAGACAAGACTGGATATCAACAAGAGAAGCCAAAATAAATCTAAAAAACATAAAAAATATGGCAGTGGAGCACCGGAAGAGAAAAATGCTCCCAGAGTATCTGACAAGATTTCCGTCAAATGTGCATAGAGGACTACTAATAAAAATTCAGTTAGGAGTTTACCCGACCAATGACTATAAAAACAGAACTGGCGGTAGAGGATCTATCGAAGGACGCTGCAGATTCTGTACAATTAATGAACAACAGGAGGCACCATCACATCTCCTTACAAATTGCAGAACGGTATCAAAAGAAAGAAATCAAATGATGGAAAGCCATATGTCTACATTGACACCAAGTAATGACGAGAATAGATGGGATTATTTTATTCAAGGACACAATCCCAGATTCTCGTGTGCAGGCATAAACTTTCTGGAAAAAATTCTGAAAGATAAGGACAATGAGGCATTAAGAGAACCCACTGAAAAAGATTTGTGTTAAGAATATTAGCCAAGGAGGCTGAAAACATATGAAAATGGTCATGAATCGGAGCAAGAAAGTGTGATAAGTTTTGTAATGTAAACTAAATTTTACACAATAAAAAATAAAAAAATCTAAAAAAGGATGGGAAGCAGGAATGATGTCCTGTGCAGCTCATCTACTGAAGTCAGAAAATGTGCAAGAAGTACAAAGAGTAAACGATGGGTGTTTGAAGTCATGGGCGAAACATGCCAAACTGCTAACATGGGTAGAAAATGAATCAGGTCCAATGATGGTTATTCTGTTGGCGAATGCAACATTTTGTTTCCGGAGAGAAGGAAGAATTTGTGTGGGAGATAACTGAGACTGTAAAACTACAGTTGATTTCTCCAGAATTGGAGCGGGGACAGCTGTTCTGATGGATCGATATTGGGCCTGTGGGTCCAGGGCCTACATGAAGTTGCCTAAGAATTGGGGAGGAACGTACGCATTGGTGCTCATCCATGTTCCAGCATTAGTGATTCCTCAGAGTGACCTGAATATTGGAGAATTTCCAAAAGTAAATGCCCATTTGAGGAAGAGCGCTTGAATTTCTCAATCGAACCAGAAGAGAGAACCATTTTTCAGCAAAATCAATAGAAGCTTTTGAAGCTATTCCCTACAAGCACAAGTTGTTTAGCCAGACTGCTTCGATATTTACATCTATCTTCATGCCTGGGATCCAGACGATGGCTAATGTTAAATGGTTACAAATAACCAGATGGGAGCTTCTGCAGACAATTAATACTACCATACAGGGATTCAATGCCAATAAGGAAGAGCTGAGGGCCATACGGCCGATGACCCTTCAGAACAGATATGTCCTTGACATGATCACTGTGATGGAAGGAGGAATTTGTGCCCAAATCATGCCATCATGTTGCACGTTCATACCTTCTCATGATGACGAGTATGTGGCCTTGCCAGAGGCCATAAACTTGGTGACGAACGTGCATAGCAAGATGGAAGACGGGATAAAGGACATTATAGATGACAGCTGGCTTGCATCTATATTCTCATGGATTCCGCAGTGGATGGCAAATATCTTCAAGTTTCTTGGAGCAATATTGGTGATGCTGATGTTTGGATTCTGTGTGATTAGCATAATAATTGCCCAATGTAAGAAGTCAGCAAAGAAAGCAGCAGGAATGAAGATCATGATCAATGTCGAATCGGGGTTTGGACCCAAAGAGTTGACTGATGAAGATGCCAGGAAATACATAGAGACCAGTATCATAGCACCTGAAGGGACGAAGTTCGTGTATCAGAAGAATCACAAGAAGTATGTGGGACAATGGGTCTATTGTAATCCAAATGGACAGTGCAGCTACATGACTTGGAGTGTGGATGAACATGTCAAATCAGCAGGTTCCCTGAAGGGAGTGATGAAGATCTGGACTCCGAAGAAACACGTCTACAAGAGAAGGTATCAAAATGTGAAGACTGGTGAAAATGTAGTGGATGACTCGACCGGAAGGAGGAGACTAGAGGAGCAGCCACATGCCACTGAAGGAGGTCCCGTCCCCCTACTACCTATATGTTGGGAGCTTGAAATTGTGCCATGTTTGACACCAGCAGTTGTGACCATTTGCGGTGAATATTCGAGAAAAGGTACCCATTGAGAAAGCTTTATCAAATGTATTCCCGAAGAGAAGACAACCTAATGGAGGAGCTCCCCAAAGGAATATGAAAATGAGAGAAAGAGGGGCTGGTGACGTCACAAAAGATAAACGTGACGCACTGAGAAGAGAGGCTGAAGAAAAAATACAAGGATCTTACAGAAACTGATGATGAAATAAAGAATCAAGTGAACGTTCATATGCGAGAAGATGATTGCACGTGTGAGAAGCACTGCAGAAAATGCAAGCCGTTCAATAACTGTACAGATGCAGCAACGCAAGTAGATTAAGTAATTTTAGAAGCTGGCCATAAGTAGTGGATAGACTGCAGGCAGAGCCGCCATTTTATAGAAGCTGGACATCAGTGTCACAAATATAGTAAGTTCAAACCTATGGAGAAGAAAGACCGAAAGCTGTGTCGTAGCAAAGAATTAGCTGGGATCGTGGAAAAATCGAGAAGGGCTGTCTGGCCTGTCGTCAAGGCTGAAGCAGCAAAGACTGGTTATCTATTCCTGAAGGTAGTGAACAAGGGATGCTGAATCATCCCTTGTTAAGGTGCAAGGAAAGAACACAATCAGTGCCAAGTTTTATTCATTTAAGATAATTAAATGCTGCAAAATGGGCCGAATTGTGGTCTACTGTCACATGAGCCAAGGATGGAAATAGAGTTGGGCATGCAGTTCCAGAACTATGATAGCACATGCTCACACTCCCTTATATTCCCAGAGATGAGAATATACTGCATGGCCAAGTTCGAAGACAATCTTCATGGTAGAAGGCATGGGAGATGACGGATGCTGGGCTAATTGGGTGGGGAGGTAAAAGTAATCTCCATGTCCTGGCACCTGGGTATGAGCTTACGTGCTGCTAGTGAGCTGAATTTTCCAGAATGGCACGAGCGCGCCAACAAATTATATAACTAAGGGCCTTATAGTCTGAGAGCCAATGATATACCGTGTACTTAATAATGATGAAGCATGACTTGTACTAGAGGTGGGCATAAGTGGTCCACCTAACAGTAGATGTCCAATCACAACCCAACCACTTATCGAAAGTATACTTAGATGTTCCCCTTGGCGTATCACAATCCCCTGTAGGTTTCTCTTAGTTTGCCACGTAGAATGACATCACGTATGACTAATTTTTAGTATATTAGTGTGGATTTTTCTTGAAATGCTTCGAGAATGCTTGTGTGATGTCTGTTGATGTCCGTTGTAACTCCCTGTTTTAGATAATTCATATTAAAACAGAAAACACTTTGCCATTTTCCTGAGTTGGTTCCCATCCATTGCATGCATGCTGCCAAAAGGGCTCTAACGCTCAGGACTCCATTGGAATGGGAACTTACCATTTCGCCGCTGCCTGTGATATCCCGGTAGCACTGGGATGTCAGGCGGCGGAAACGGTAAGGCAAGCTTGCCGGTAGGGCGCTGGTAAACCGCTGGTAAACCAGCGGCCTACCGGCAACCTCGTAATAGGGCCAGTGTCTTTCTTAAGGTCTGCGTTTTAAAGGATGGCTGAGATATTTCTTTCACAAAAGCAGTGTCTCAAGAATGGCAAAAAGTGTCTTTTCCCAAACAATGATTCCCCAGAAATAGCAGAAATGCATTTTCCCATGGCACTGTTTAGAAGGTGGGAACAGAAGGCTCTTCAGCTCTAAATGATGCAAGAATGTCTATTTTTCACAACTACTTCACAAGTGGCAGGATGGCAAAATGTCTCTTTCTCATTACTATTCCAAGAATGATTTCCTGGTGTGCTCCCCTGCCAGGAATTCTTCAATTGACTCTTTATATCTCCTGATATACTCTCCTGCCAGGTAATCTTCCACTGTAGCTCTCTTTGACATAGGCTTTAGGGATTACCTGGTTTACTCCCCTGCCAGGAACCCCCCCTTTCTTGTTCTTGCAAATACCCTGCTATACTGCCCTGCCACTTATCTTTCTCCAAAAGGGTTTGTTGCCTGATGTGTTTTGTTCACCAGGTCTTTCTACAATATTCCCCTTCTTTATCTTCCAGTATAGCACAGTAACACTGTTATACTGTCTATACTTCCTTGACTCTGTTTTTCACTTGGCTCAAGCTCCCTCATATGGGTCTCTCACATATGAAGACTTGTTCAAGGCCCACTTCTTAACTTCTTCAACACTTATTTGCTTAGGACAATGCTTGCACCAGCTTTCCCCATATGAATTCTTCATGCATGGAGACTTGTGCAAATATATGCCTTTCAGTGTCTTCATTATCGTTCACTTGCTTATAATCACATTTGCTCCAGCTTTCCCCATATTGACATTTCAGGCATTAGGAATTATGCAAATACAGTCTTTCAAATGTGATTGGTCGGTATTCAAATGGCACTTTTAACTGTCTGTATGCTTGTCCGTACGCTGCAGGGTTCTCACTATCTTCAGGACAACTCACTGGTGTTTCCTTGCGTTACGGACCTCCTGCACCCTGCTGCAGCAAAGTTTCAATGCGAGAATGGCAACTCCTGCTTGGCAGGACTGTTTCCAGCGTTCCTCTCGCTCTCAAGTTCATGCGTGGGTAATGTGGCTGCTTCCTGACTACATCACCCCCGGTACAGCTTTCCTGCCGCTGCTGGTTTCCTTGTGGCTTCTGCCTGGAGCCTGCCTCCCTTCTCTGGGTCTGTCGCCACGTCGGTTCCACCGGCTGATGAACGGCAGCCCAGGAGCACCTGCTTGCTCCCATGTGGTCTGCTCTAGCACGTCTGCCTTTTTTTGCTGCTTTGTCGTTTGCTTTGCCCAGACTGCGCCTTCTTTCTCCGACTCCACACACAACCTCTGATGGTCGGTGGAAGTCCTCTTTAATTGACCCATGCAGCTAGTTCATTCTACAACAACCACACTGCATGTTGTGCTTAGGGTTTCTCTCAATCCACATTAACTCCTTGTCCTTCTTCTTCATCTCAGTACCTGAGGCACTATAGGAGTTGGAGTCCATAGGATTTACAGATGTTTTAAGGAGATTCTGTTTGGGATTCTTGCCTAGTACAATATCATCATGACTAGGAGATTTCAGTTATATTTTAGGTATTTGAAAGATATTAATAATATCCTGTCGAGGTCATTTGACAAGATGGGGTTTTGGGATTTTACAATTAGAGGGATGTGTATAATAACAATAGGCCATCAGGGATCTTGGAATTGTAGGTTTTTCCTCACATAGTGGAGAAGAATACTGCGTCCCTCCCGAGGAAATAATCACATCTCGACAGCCAACTCCTCCCATATGATCCTCCCCATACTACTACCCCCAGGATCAGGTAGCAGCTGCCATCCTCTGGCCACATGAGAGGAGGTTTTATGCTGGGGATCAGTGACGACTCCACAGGATTCATCACATACCCTTTCCCTAAAAATCCTACCTCCGGCTTCAAGGTCATTGGTTTTCTGAAAATGAATAGCCTTCCCCATATAAGGAAGATGTTCTTTAGTTTGCATACCCCAATCCCAAACGGGGCCAGTGGGTGGAAATTCTTCCCTTACCCATCAATGAATGGGGAAATATGGAAGGAATGTTTTACTCGCATTCCTTTGATAGTCAATTGGGGTCTCATCAGGTATGTTTGTACTGATAAGGGTTTTGTATATTTTAAGTCCTATTTGGGCTACTTGGGAAATCCACTGATTAAATTGTGGAACTTCACTCGCTGAAACCAGCTGAGTTGGTAGATCGAGTATTACAGTCCTCAACAGCTGTAGTTCTTTGCCTAGTATTGTGTCAGTAACTCTGGTTTTTGGGTGTTCTTTGGTATGGTCATGAACACATCATATGGTCTTTTGTCCTGCAGGTTTCCATCCTTGAGGAAGTAGATCTGCTTTTATAGCACACCCCTTACTTCTTGTATCTGAGCCCACATAGTCTTTCCTTGTAATACAGCTGGGATTCGGTACAGATTTGTATCCTCGGTGCAGAGCATAGCACTAGTTTTCTCTATAGATGTTACTTTTTTAGAGTGAAAAGACATAGGGCCTCATTACGAGTCTGGTGCTAACCCTTAAATGTGGCGGTAGCACTATTACCGCCGCATTTAAGGGTCCACCAGATCATGGCCTTGGCGGATTTCCCCCCAGCTCTGAGCTGGGGGGAAATCCGCAGCAGATTTGCAGATTTTCGGTGCTGTTACCGCCAGTGGGAAATCCGGCGACGGTAATAGCCTGAATATTCCCCATTGGGCCCAATGGGGAATGAGGAATTCCCGAATGGGCCCAATGGGGAATGGGCACTAACTGTTCCACCAAACCCGTGGTTTGGCGGTAGGGCTAATAGCACTGGTGGTAATAGCGCCGGCATTACCGCCCAACCCGTGATGAGGCCCATAGTGCTTTCTGGATATTTGTTTTTCCAGTGGTCCTTAAGCTTGTTTTTAAAATATGGTTCCCAAGAAATCTCATATACCAGACTTCCCACTGTTGTTCCTCAATTGATTTTGACAGGGACTGGAGAAAGATTCAAGCAAATGAACTACAATACTTTTCCACGAGATATATTGGGCAGTATTTTCAACTTCCCCTCCTTAAACGGATAACATAGATGGATACATTAGTAGGAAAATATACTCTCAACTGCAAGGAAACTATCATTTTATCTTTTCCAGGTATCAAACAGTCCTGAGGACAAAAAAGATGGTAGATATTGCCATATACAGTTTTACTGCTAGATAAAATGGCTTGACTGGACAATTGGAAGACCACTCCCACATTGGAATATACAGGATACATGGTCTCATGGTCTTCACTCGAAAGATCCCCTTCCACTGATAGAGAAAAGAACTTGTTACATTTCTTTCCAGAGATAGATAAGAAGGAAGGGGAATCTGTTTCAACTTCTTGGGAATCGGATCCATTAGTTGGAGAAGTGTTACTATTCCACTCTTTGCCAAAGGTACCACATGCAGGGCTAGTATCTATTATACTCATGTAAGATACCAAGTTTGTATCAACTGCATCTGATCCCAACCCTGACACCATATGTGAGGGGTCAGAAATAAGAGTCTGACACAAAGACGTCATATTTTCAACATGAGACATTTTATATTAAAGAAAAAGGGTTGGATAAAGGGCTCTCTGTCCCTATCCTAACCAGAGTTTTACTGCCTAGGAAACTAAAACTAAAGATAATTCTGTGTCTCGTGTCAAAACTAATAAACAGTCCTTGTGTCCAAACTATATCTGACCCTCACACTTAAACAAATAATCAAAGGCTGCAAGGTAAATGTTTGAATTTACTTAATGGAAAGGGTGTAGAAGTCAAGATAAAAGTTAAACAAATAATCCTTGAATTTCTTAAGGTCTGAGTTTTAAAGGATCGCTAAGATATTTCTTTCACAAAAGCAATCTCTTAAGAATGGCAAAAAGTGTTTTTTCCCCAAACAATGATTTCTCAGAAATAGTAGAAATGCCTTTTCCCATGGCACTGTTTAGAAGTTGGCAAAATAAGTCTGTTTAGTTTTAAATGATGTAAGAATTCCATTTTTCAGAACTACTTCACAAATGACAGGACGTACACATTTCTTTTTCTCATTACTGTTCCAAGAATGATTTCCTGGTGTACTCCCCTGCCAGGAATTCTTCAATTGACTCTTTAGATGTTATGTTATAAAGTCTTGTATAGCACACTACCACCTGGAGGTATCCTGGCGCTGACAGAGAAGAGAACACTGTAGGAAGAGAAATGAATAACCAAAAACATCAGTGAGGGAAGAGGAATATTTAAAGCAATTTCCTGAAAAGAATGAAATACTCAGTCTGGTATACTCTCCTATCAGGAATATTTTACTGTATCTCCTTGTCATATGCTTTAGGGATTACCTGGTATACTCCCCTGCCAGGAATCCCCCCTTTTGGTTTTTGCAGATCCCCTGGTGTACTCCCCTACCAGGTATCTTTCTCCAAAATGGTTTGTTGCCTGATGTGTTTTGTTCACCAGGTCTTTCTACAATGTTTACTTTCTTTATCTTGCAGCATTGCACAGTAATACTCTTATGCTGTCTATACTCTCTTGATTCTGGATTTCACTTGCCTCGAGCTCCCCCATATAGACCTCTCACCTATGAAGATTTGTTCAAGTTCCACTTCTTGCTTTTACTTGTCCCAATCTCCCCCATATGTGTCCCAATCTCCCCCATATGGACCTCTCACACATGAAAACTTGAACAAGTTCCACGTCTCAACTTCTTTAACAACGCTTATTTGTGTAGAACAATGCTTGCTCAAACTTTCCCCATACAAATTTTTCACGCATGGAGACTTTTGCAAATTTTGGCTGTCAGCTTCTTCTTTATCATTCACTTTCTTATAATCACATTTGCTCCAGCTTTCCCGATACGGACATTTCAGGTATGAGGAATTGTGCAAATACAGTCTTTCAAATGTACTTGGTCGGTATTCAAATGGCACGTTTAACTGTCAGTGTTTTTGTTGGTACACCCTGGGGTTCCCACTATCATTGGGGCAACTCACAGATGTTTTCTTTTTAAAAATGTTTAAATTTTATTTGCATTTGTAAATTTCACAGCTTTTGCGCGTCCCGACACTACTCACTGCCGTTCTCTGTGACAGTGGTTGTCGATTCATAGGCGCTCCTGGTGGTTGCCATGGCGCCTGCTGGAACATCACTCCCTCCGATGGCGTTCCTCTCGGTTAGCCATAGTTGCGCAACGCTGTTCAGCATCGTGCACATGCACGTCTAACCCAGATGTATAAAACGTCTTTCATTCCGTTTTACGAGCGCTTCTGATTGAAGTTGCTCTCCGCTTCCTTGATCCTTCTTTGTCTAAAGTTTGCTGCTTGGCTACCGACTCCTTCATCTTCTACTAACTTGCCTCGTCTCTGACCGTTCTCCTGTGTAATTGATCTCAGCTCTTGTAATCCAACCCTCCTTTTCCTGAGTTACGTTTGGCACTGTCTTTTCTGGTTGTTTACCTGGTTTCTTGACCCATTTCTTGTACACGCATTGCATTGGATTTTCCTTCAACTACTGAGAATTTCATTATTTTCACAGAGTGCTTTGAACTTTTGACGCCTTGCAGTATATCATTGTACTCTGTTCCCATTAGAGTGCCCTCTTTCTGTACGGGAAAAGGTTTGTTACTAACCATATTAACTACCCTTCCCTTACTCCTACCTTCCCCAAACCTCAGAATTTCTGTGCTACCATCCTAATCAAGGGGTTCCATCAAAAAACATTACCTATTATTTGCTTCCTACCACCTTCACCGGATTTGCAATTAAAGTTGATTCACTGTTCATTCAGGTTAGTTCCTATTGATATAATTGAATACTTGTGTCACACTTCCACTCATGTACTAAATCTGTCCCTCCTTTCTTTTCAGAGTGGTGAATGAATACCTGGTGGTATTTTGGTCTTCCAGCTGAACTACTATCCCTTCCGTATCTTCCTAGCTCAGACGGAGTGGTATTTCATAGGTAAGTTCGCCCTCTATGAGGAGGCTCTTATTGGGCAATTTCATTCCTATCCTATAAATGGGATTTTATGCTTCCAGAGGAGTATTTGGCGTTCTTGATTAATGTGAGTATTTGCATAATCAGAAGCCTTAAAACACCATTGATGTGGCGGATACTCTGTCCAGCTTGTTGCAATTAGTTTCTGATTTGCACACTGACATGACCACGGCACAGTCGGATATCCATTGCAGGATCGATGCTTTGCAAGAACTGGCACGTCCTACCTCTAGAGACTCCGATTACTCGGGTGCCGCAGCTCTGGCTCCATTGCATCCCTTACCACAGCAGAATTTGGTCCCTGTATTAATGTCTGCTCAATTCCCGTTGGCCCCTCCAGAAAGATTCTCCGGAGATCCAAAAATATACTGTACCTTCATCAACCAGTGCAAGCTTCATTTCCTCTGTCGTCCTGCCTCATTTCCGGATGCAACCACTAAAGCGGCTTTTGTCCTTTCTTACCAAGGTGGCACCGCAGCAGCTTGGGCCAATCCTTTATTGGAATCAAATAGCTAAATGTTGTATGACTGCGATGCTCTTATCAATGCAATGAACCGGGTATTTGACGCCCACTATAAATCTAAAGCTACAGACCTGAGTTCATGGATTTGAAACAGAGCAGATCCCTTTTACTGACAAAATTTAACCAGTTGGCTGCAGAAACAGGATGGCCTGAAGAGAAGCAGCAGTTTTCTATAGGGGGCTATCAGAGGATTTGAAAGACATCATCACCACGGTTCCCGTGGTACCCATAGACTATCCCGAGCAACATGATTTGGTCTTTCAGATAGATGTTTGCAGGGCTGAACGCAAAGGTGAGATGAAGACCCCACATGTTTCTCCTGCAAGAGTAGAGAACTCTGTTGCTATGCCTTCAGAAGGTGAGCCCATGCTAATCAGTTCTGTACAGGGACCTTTATCGTCTGCAAGCGGTAACGTAGGAGAGCCGCTAATCTTTGTATATATTGTGGCTCAGTAGATTTTTTTTTGCGAAATTGTCCAAAGAAACCCATACAGAAACCGTGAAACTACAAAGATTGACCACAGTATGAGTCCCTCAGTCGAGTGTTGATCCTTTGGACTCCACCTCCTCAGCAGCTTTTCTGCCTGCTTACTTAATTGTTTCTATACAGGTATCAGAAAACCGTAATATCCACACTCCAGTGGATCGGGATACCGGGGCCACCGGCAATTATATGGATGTAACGTATGCCCAGCAAATTGGTATTTCAGCACATCCCGAAATGGTTAATGCTGTTGATGGTACCGCTTTGATTTCAGGCTTGGTGATCGAACAAATTCCGCTTGTCATTATGACTACCGGGCAACAAGAATGACTTTCCTTCGACTTGATTGCGGCCCCTCAATACAAGGTTATTTTGGGGATCCCCTGGTTGCAACTACAAAATCTACATACAGGTTAGGTTACTCGAGAGGTCGCATTCTTATCTGACCATTGTCATGATTCATGTTACAATGAGGATAGCTCTTTTCCCGGTTCTCCCTGTGTGGCTTTCCTTGAAGTGGCTTCCTCGATTGGTGCTGTAACCAAGCCTACTGGCGCCGCCATCCATGCTCACTTTAATGACTATCTGGATGTCTTTGAAAAAGGTGATGCCCAACTGCCTCGCCACCGGCCTTATGACTGTCTGATTGGTTTGCTTCCAGGTTCCAAGATTCATGCTGGTCGCATTTATTTGCTGACCGTTAAAGAAGATGAAATTCTTAAAGAATACCTGGACTCTGCCCTTGCTAACAGATTTATCCGTACTTCCAAATCTCCCGCTGCCTCTCCTTTATTCTTCATGCCCAAAAAAGAGGGGACCTCAGGGCCTGTATCGATTACAGAGCACTGAACGCCATAACGGTAAAGAATCAATACCCACTTCCTCTCCTCTCTGTCTTACTGGATCAGCTGTGTTCCATTATCATTTTTACTAAGCTGGACTTAAGAGGGGCCTATAATCTAGTGCGCATTAGAAAAGGGGATGAGTTGGGCGCTGTTGAGCAGCCACAAGTAATAGGAGCCTGATTGTGTAGCTACGTATCCACTGGCAATCCTGAAACAATGAATCCTCGCATGTGCCTAACCTAGTGCTGAAACCTACTGGAATGTCAAGACAACTAACCTGTGCACTGAAAGTCTCATTATTGGGACTGGTGACCATGCCTGTGCGGGGCTGCAGCCATCTGAGATCTGGACCCTGAGTGCGCGGGCTGGGCCGTTGCCACTACTTGTGAAGGGGAGGACGGCAGCCCATGACTGCTTTGTGGGCTGGCCTTTAGTTGATGACAAGTGCAGAGGTCAACAATCTCCTTAGCCCAACAATCCTGGGCGCGGTGTTGTGGGAACGTAGGACCGAGGGACGTGAGTCCCCCCTGTCGGAGTTGCCGCATCCACAGTGAGTGAGACAGGCTTGGCCGCAGCAGACGTAGGAGGGTTTGTGACCCGAGCCGGGCTTGCCCACCAACATTGTCTGCCACCATTGGCAGCAAGCCCTACCGGTGAGTTCGGCATGATGACCTGCCCCTAGTGAGGTACTGATTGTTGCAGTGGTGAGTGTATATGCGGGAACCCCGAAGAGTAGACGACGGAGCTGCCGGTCGCCATGCCCGCGACTATTAAATATATTATCTGTCCCGGTTGGGGCGAAGGCTGACAGATCGGTGCTCAGACAGCACATTGCCACTAACACCGTATCATTTGTGATACGCGTTCGCCCTGCGTAGCGATGTGGACGCCAGTCCGGGTTGAAGAGCGTGTCATTGGGGGCTATGAGCACCGTGGTCAGATTGGCGCTCGAATGCACAAATCCAAGTAAGAATACTTCACAGCAACTCTGCGAGATCAAGGAATCCAGACTGGCTGCTGCAGTGCTTGGTCGGTACGTGGCTACCAGGCACCCAGTGCACTGCTAGTCAATAAAATCAATGCGGACATAGTGAAAAGTAGCTGCACAGCTCGCCCAATGCTCAGAATTCAATTGGCACATCTGACCGTGTAGAAGCATTGGGCCTACACAGCCTGGTAAAGGTGCAGTGTGCTGGTGCTCGGGATCGGAGCTGACTGACGAGATAGACTGCCGGAGAAGCACATCGACAGAGGGATGGTCCAGATCATCCAGAATAAATGGGGGTGACAGACTGGTGCTGCTAGCTGGCAGAAAATACCCAGGATAAAGTAATAATCCTGCTGCATTGGCGCTTTCCCTGATCAGACACATTTGCCACCCTGGGCTAAACGTGGGCCCAGACCTCCTTACATTCATTACCTTGCAACACAGACTTCGTGTGGCATTGCCTTGAATGGCATAATTATCCTCTACAAATCACGGGCCAAGGGAGCTGCTGTTGTCTATGCGAATGGAGGATCTCAAATGGCCTTAGTGTTATATAAGCTTAATACAGAGTGCACCTAGAGGTACCACCCCATCCTGAATCAGCATACATCAACTGAAGAGAGACTTATCCACAACTGTGGTATTGTACAGAAGATATACACCTCAATGACATGCCAGATCGCAGTAGTTCTCAGGGCAGTAATAATAGTATATCATTTACCTGAGAAGCGGGACGGCCATGCCGTGAGTAGCCGATTACTTAGCAACACTGTAGTGTGATCTCCAGCATGCCTCACAAGATACACCTGTCTCAACAAGCCAACTAAACTCCACATTCTAGTGCTG
This sequence comes from Ambystoma mexicanum, assembly GCF_040938575.1. NCBI lineage: Eukaryota > Metazoa > Chordata > Amphibia > Caudata > Ambystomatidae > Ambystoma > Ambystoma mexicanum. The sequence continues at coordinate 1,236,993,242 of NC_090925.1, read as the reverse complement.
GAACTCACAGCGACAAATTAATAACCATACAGAAACGTCCTCCAATACTATGAGGAAAGGCACTAAAAAGAAGAAAGGCCCAATGAACTCTTTCGTTTATCCCCGGACCAAAGGCCCAGGGACGCCCAATCACTCCGATGCAGGCCAAGAGGAGTCTGTGGAATGCAATACACAAGATGACCATCTTTTCCAAACAGTGAAAAGTGGGTTTATGTCACGACCCGTGACCCAAAACCCCACTAGCATGGTCACATGCCAGGTAGGGTTAGGACTCAGGGTTCACTTGGGGCCCCAAGGGCCTTGCATTATCATCATGGACTCTCCTGGAGTCAGTCCTGGCACCTTTGACGCCAGGCTCATGTTCAGGTTAGGACATTATCTTGAAGGTACTACTTTTTCCTTGGAGGCCTGCAGTTAATATGGAGGCACCCACACAGTCTAGTTCTTAGAACCAGACTGTGCGGTGCAGTGTTTTGGGTGTGGCAGCCCAGACTACTTTACCTGGACTACTTTACTAGGGGAGGCTATATAAACCACGCCCAAGTTACAAAACGTGCTTTGTGTTATTCTGCAGCCAGCAGCGTGATGCTCATCGGGTCCAGAGACCAGCACCCGGCGATCCTTGAGCAGCGGACCTGCAGAGGAGACAAAAGAACATCATTAGCAGTCTCTGCTTACCTGCAACTTTCCATCTGTCGATTATCCGTCTTCCTGCTGCTTGTGGTCTTCCATCCAGTCGGCAGCATCATCGGGACACCACGCACGCACCGGAACGAAGCACCTGGAGGGAGAGAGAAAGAAGGACAGGTTACTCACGGCATTTACGGCAGTAATCACGAGAACCTCACCTGGCTGGGCATTTCTTGGCCGGTTCCGCTCCGGAAATCTTCACACGCCCAGAAATACCATTGCGACCTGAAAAGGAATAAAGAATACAGGTTAGCAAGAAAATACATTACCGCGCTGCACTTCACGCTTAACCTACCATCCATCATACGCTTCTGCGTTCATCATCCTGGAAGGAGCCTGATCCAAGCAGCGCATCTACCGAACCTGTGTGCACCTAAGGGGGAATAAATAAAGGAAAGACATTAATAGCAAGAAAGGAAAGCAAGGACATTTGAAGACTGCTATAACCAGACTTACATCCTTAAAGACAATTGAATGGGTTAGCACCAGTGAAGTTAATTCGGTCGCTCTAACCCGCAGAAAACTACGTGCCCCTGCACAGAAGGCAGGACGGAGAGCACGCCAGACATCACAACAAGGCCCGACCTCCATAGAAGGCACCGTCCTGAATCGGGAAGGGTCCAGGGTGAATCCGGCAACCAGGGCATAAGGGCATCCCCGTGGATACCAGGTGAGCGTAACAGTTTATGGCAATAAAAGTGAAACTGGACGATATTGTCAGTACAATGGGCTCCTCAAGGCAAAATTAGAGAAACCCGAGTCAGTACTGCTGAAGATACACTGCAACTACATGATCGGGACATATCGACTTTCAAAACTCAATTGACCAAGATAAGGAATAAATGCGACGACCTGGAATCGCGCTCTAGGCGAAACAACATAAGGATTATTGGAGTACCCGAATCAGCTAGCAATGGCCCTATGGAACTCTTTGTTGAGACTCTCCTGAAATCTGTTTGACGCCTCTACATTATCCGCACAATTCCTTGTTGAAAGGGCGCGACAATTCCTTGTTGAAAGGGCGCGCCACACCATCGCCCTGCTGCCAAATCCAGAATCACCCCCAAGCACGATTATAGCCAGACTACTGAATTATAGAGAACTGAGACGCCATCCTGAAGCTCTCCAGAGAACTTGGAACACTGCGATACAAGTCAAGTAACATACACATTTACCCGGACTTTGCGGCAGGTGTACAAGCACAGAGGAAAACATAGGACCCTGTAAAGTGACTCCTTAGAGCATGTAAAGTACCATATTCTCTGCTTTTCCCTGCAAAACTGAGGATACAACATGGGGGCAGGGAATTATTTTTTTAATCCCCTGCTGACGCACTCAATTATGTCAAAGTCTCCATACCTGCCCCACCACCACTTCCGCAAAGGGAACCGAATAACTTGCAAAGAAACGGCAAAGAAGGAGAGAATGTTAATGAATGAACTTATTCCTTACGAGCAATAAAGGTTTGAGTAGCAGATATAGCAATAGGCATGCAAAATGTTGTTGAGAAAGGTTAAGTGGGTATGATGGAGCCTAATTGGGGGGACATGGCAGCCAACACAGTGCCTCCCGGTGTATCCAATGTTCAAATGGGAATACATCATCAAGTTGGCGCGAATGGTGAGGGTGGGGGGGGGGAGTTGATCGGGTTAATTTTAAATGGCATGATGGAATCTGTGTAGCTCGATTGGGACCATATGTTCTACAAGCGGATGAAAACTGGATAACTTGCATTTGGGTGCACAGAATAGCATGGCAGACATTCTGAAGCATGGGGTGCCAAGATAAATACCAACAAGATGCACACACAAGATACAAATGGCTAATACGTTGAAGTTGATATCATGGAATGTTCAGGGGCTTAACAACACGATAAAAAGCAGAAAGATATGGGCCTATCTAGAGCATCACTCCCCTAACATTGTAATGTTACAGAAGACTTATGCCCTTGACACAACACACAGCAAAATCGCACCAAAATGGGGTGAGCGAAGGTACTACACCTCGTACTCCTCGCACGCAAGAGGGGTGATTACATTGATTCATAAATCAATAAACTTCAATACTGAATCCACCCATATTGACTCCGATGGTCAATACGTGATCATTACAGGTACAATAAATAACAAAGCTGTCACACTAGTTGATACATAAGGCCTGAACGTAGACAGCCCTGCCTTTTACGTACACGTGGCCACCCTGATTGGAAGGACACCTGAAAACCCTGTTCTCTCAGGGGGTGGGGGGGGGCGACTTCAATACCATTCTGGATATCTCCAAAGAAAGATCCAACACAAAACACCAGGGTAACACTAGAGCGACCCAAATGGTACAGCAAATCATGGCGCAATACTCACTGGTTGAAACATGGAGTATGGAACATCCCAATGAAGCCGAATTCACATACTATTCCTCTGTACATGATGCACTGTCTAGAATCGACTTTTGGTTGGTATCGGCTGCATGGCTTGATGGAATGCGTGGATCCACTATACTGCTGCATACCTTGTCGGGCCTTTCCCCGATAATTATACAAATAGAATTAACACCCGAAATTAAGCCTCGACCAATGTGGAAAATGGCTTCGGCAGGACTCACAGATTGAGCCCTTGCAGAAACCTGAGGATAGAAATAGATAATTTGTTCAACACCAATGAGGAATCAGTGCCGACATTCGCCAGTTTATGGGGAACATTTAAGATATGGTTCAGCGGAATGATGATTTCCTCAACTTCCGGCATCCTTAAAAGCACAAGGAAGGAACTGGGGGAAATAGAAGAATCACTGAAAAAACCTGAAAATGAGTACGGGGGCACTGGGGATAAAGCACTCCTGGGTTTACTGAAGGGCAACCTCTTAAAATGTCAGGAATTAGCAGACCTTGAGGTCAAACTTACATCCAGTTGATCCAGACCCATAAACATGGCGAGGAAGACAGACCAGGTCATCTTCTGGTGGGGGTGATAAGGGGAGAACGGGACACGCTGCATATCACAGGCATTAATAGCCCGATGGCAGTTACATTATCAATACCAGTAAGATAAACAAGACATTTAGAAACTACTATCAAAGGTTGTATGCTAACTCCGATGTTAAAACTAAGATTGAGGTAGAAAGCTACCTGAATGAGACTCCTTTGCCCTGTCTGGATCAGGACTCAGTTGAACAGCTAAATCACCAGATTATACTAGAGAAGATTGCTGAAGCAGTGTCCTTGCTGGCCTCTGGTAAGGCCCCTGGCCCGGACGGTCTGGGAATCGAAGTTTACAAGACCTATAAGGACATACTAGCCCCCGCTTACTAAAATTATGGTAATAATCATGCTGTATCGGCCACCTCCCAGCTTCCCTCACTGAAGCTGTCATAACAGTACTCCTAAAGCCGGATAGACCCCCTGCAGACATGGTCTCATACCACCCATGGTCACTGATAAAAGCTGACATAAAAATATTTGCTAAAGTCCTCACTAACAGACTACTCCCAGACATGTCCACCCTTGTACACCCTGATCAGTCAGGCTTTATCCTGGGAAGATCAACCGCATTAAATCTGCACCGGCTGTTCGGGATAGTGTCTCTGATAAATCCGTAGGCTTCTTCTGCGGCTGTCATTCTTGACGCCAAAAAGCTTTTGATTCAATCTCTTGGAATTTCCTATTTGGGGTGCTGAGCAGATTCGGACTGGGGAGTGAATTTATAAAATTTGTGAAACTTATACACTAACCCAACAGCCACAGTACATACCAAGCATGACAATTCAACACCCTTTGCGTTGGTGAGGGTTACAAGACAGGGCTGCCCATTCCCGCCCCTTCTATTTGCTCTGACCATCGAGCCGCTAGCGTGTCGAATAAGGACCCTCCACGGCCACAACGGGATACACATATTTGGTCCCCCACAGGTGATTTCACTTTATGCGGATGACACCCTCCTGTATCTCTGCAATCCGTCCACAAACATTAAGCCATTGCTAGACAAAGATGGGATATTTACACTACATTCGGGATACAAAACCAATACAGCCAAGTCAGAGCTATTCCCATTAACAGACAACACAAGGTAACCAGCAAACCTCCACGGGCTACGTTGGGCTCCAACTACTGTAAAATATCTAGGGATAATGGTGTCACAGACACAGAAACTCCTACTGGGACAAAACCACAAAAATACCTAGATACATTAGAAATTAAATTAAATGTATGGATAAAATACCCGATTACACTAGACGGTAGAATTTCACTCCTGAAAATGGTGGCGGCACCCAAACTGTTATACTTTTTCAATACGATCCCTCTGTGGCCAGGGCGAAAGTTCTTTAACAGATTGTGATCACTGGTTATACAATTCACATGGGAAGGTAGAGTGGCACACATGAAGTGGGAATCTATTACAGAACCATACGACAAAGGTGGCCTTGCAGGCCCGGATTTTGAACTCTATTATTTAGCAGTGCAAGCTCGTTACACTGGGTATTGGCATATGCCTGACACCGAGGTGCCACACAAGAAACTGGAACACTACGGAGCAACCTCGTCTGATCTCAGATCAGTTATAACAAGTAACTGACACATAGCCACATGTTCATATGACCTTGTGCGCACCACAGTGAATGCGTGGAACCGTTTATATAAAAGGCTGGGTACGACTGCCCCGTATTGTGCAAATATGCCGCTGTGGAACTGCCCTGGGCTTTCTCCTTCATTTGATACTGACATCCAGACAACATTGGGACCCTGGTAAAGAAATGAAACATGGGGATTTTTACCCGGATGGCAGGTTCGTGAACTTAGATGACTTCGAAACAAAACTGGGGAGGTGGCCCGATAAGGGTGTTGCAGCTGCTGTTAGAACAAAGTGGCCATCGTTCCCTCAAGAACCGTTGCCCAATGAATGCATTGAGCTGATTGCACAAGGGAACTCCTGCAGGGGGATACTGTCAAGAATATATGGCACAGTGCAAAATGGAAGCGGAAAATGTAACACGGTCATAGTGAAATGAGAAAAAGACACCAAGACTACGGTAGAAGAAAATAAATGGCAGAAATACTGCCTTCTCACAAAAGAAGTCTCGATGAACTTGCGGCTTCGTCACATACAATTTAAGGTGCTGAATAGACTACATTACACGCCGAAAAAGATAGCAAAATTCTCCCCTAATACTGAAAATAAATACATGAAATGTGAGATAGAAGGAGATGATACCATACATATGTTCTGGGGCTGTCCGCATATTTTGTAATTTTTGCGTAAAGTAGCTGCAGAGCTAAATCAAATAACAGACATCCCCCGACAATGTTCCCTCTCAGATACCTATTCAGTGATATTGGGAAAAAATTAATGTCAAGACCCGAAGATTATTCAATATGGGATGCATTATAGCTAAACAAAATTATTTTATTAAAGTAGAAAACAAACCTGGCACCCACAATACAAGAGTGGCTTAGAGAAATGACTTTTGTGAATGATGGGGAAGAGGGATATGTGTGCAGTGCTCCAACTGTGTGTAGGCCCAAGGACATCTGGGGTCCTTTTCGAGATTACATAACCAAACAGTAAACAGAAAAGAAGCCAATATAATGAACAAGTGATGTATTAGGAAGTGTACTCTATATGAACACAAACATAAGGACGATGCCCAAAGTGACTTTGCGAAGATGAATGTAATAGTTGAATGTAAACGAAACTGCTGAATGTCTGCCTGTAACCCAAATGCAAACGAGTTAAATAAAGTTATTAAAAAAATAAGAAAGGCTGAACATCAGAGTAGAAAGTGGAAATGGAGAAGAAGTGCAGAAAGAAATGGACAGGGAAATATAGATTGGAAGATGAGGGCAGTATAGAGATATAACAAAGAACAAAGAGGAAGATGGAGAAAGGAAGAAGGGCCTAATTACCAAATTACTCCTGAAAAGAGGATTTAGTGAAGGGAGAGAACTAGACGGGGAGGTTAAGGGGTTGTATGGTTGTAGGTGAAAGGATCGAATGCAAAGGATCGAATGACGATACTTTCGAGTCAAAAGGACCGAGAAAAAAAAGGTTTAATTTTTTTTTTTGGGGGGGGGGGTCCTATACGGATGCCAAAAAAAAAAACATTTTAAAAAAGGCATTCAACCTTTTTTTCCGGTCCTTTTGACTCGAAACTATTGTATTTGATCCTTTTGATTTCGATCCTTTGCATTGAGAAGGAGGGAAGACAAAACTTATTAGGAGAAAGTAGACTAGGCCAGGACAGCAAGGAAAGCTATAGAAGCATTCTGTTGAAAAGAGTCACTTAACCACCCAGTGCTGCCCACAACTGTGGCAGAGTTAATCACCAATATTTCAGGGGTCACACTGAAAACTCCCTAGAAACAGTGACATTGGGAAAAGCCTGCTCCAACTGTGGCACTGACTGCAGCTAGTACACTGAAGAGCAAGGGTCCCCACCCTCTAGATTCAGGGAACAAATAATCAACAGAAAAAGGGAGTCTAGAGGAATTAAGTACAACGTTATGACAACATGTATTTAATTAATACAACATAATTTGATGTAATCATGTCCAGGCCCCTTGAGCTGCCAGGTGGAATGGTGCACCTAAGACCTCAGCATCCTCACCAAGCCGACAACTTTGGAAAGTATCAACCAACCCAAGAAAGTTGTGCAGGGGATAGTTGAAACCCTATTGACTGAGTGACCTTCATATAACTGCCGGGATGCAGAACCCAAGGGAAGCCAGGGATGGTGCAAGACAGTGGTCCTTAAGCAAGCTAGAATTGCTCCATTTTCATTTCTGAAAATCCCTCATTTATCCAGTGTAAACCAAGCCCTGGATGGGTCTATTATAAAACCATGTTTTTGTAACCTGGGGTTGAGCCCTCAGTTGTCATGATCTCCAAACTGTGAGAGCCATATGCAGGTCTTAAATGTTTTGGTTCACGCTTATTTAACCTCCTTTCCCTAGTACCTTGTTTATCAATGTCATGAACAGAGGGGATAAACAGACAATTCTCGTCCTGGGAAAAAAAAGAAAAGAAAAAAAAAAGAAAAGGGGATGAGTGGAGAACTGCATTCAAAACCCGCTATGGCTTATTTGAATACTTGGTCATGCCTTTCGGGCTGTGTAACGCTCCTGCCACCTTTCAGTTCTTTATGAATGACATATTTCGGGACATGGCAGACCAGCTTGTAGTCATCTATCTAGACGACATCCTGATCTTTTCGAACTCTGTCAAACAACACATTGCACATTTCTGTTCCGTTCTGTAGTGACTAAAGGAACATCATCTATATGCCATAGTGGAGAAATGTGTCATCCATACCACTGATGACGGGTTCTTGGGCTATAACGTCACTGATCAAAGAGTTAAGATGTGAGAAGGCGGTATTGGAGTGGCCCGTTCCTTCTTCAGTAAAGGCTCTACAATCGTTTCTTGGCTTTGCACATTTTTATAGGTTTATTCATTCTTTTTCTTCTGTTGTTGCTCCCTTGACCAATTTGACAGGTTCTAAATCACCTTTTAAGTGTAACCCGGACGCTCAGGAAGCGTTCGAAGGTCTTAAATCGGCATTTACGTCTGCTCCTGTGCTACAACATCCTGACCCCATGCTGCCGTTTATAGTGGAAGCCGATGCTTCAGATGTAGCCGTTGGGGCTGTCCTTTCCCGGACATGTCCTGGTACTGGCACTATCCTTCCCCTGCCCTTTTATTCATGTAAACTCGCAGATCCTGAGCAGAACTATACCGTCACTGAACACAAACTTTTGGCTTCTCAAGGATGCGTTCAAGGAGTGGCATCATTTGTTGGGCGCACGCCATAGGGTTATCGTATTCACTGACCACTGTAATCTGCTTGCCTTAAAATCAGTGAGATGTTCGTCTGCTAGGTAGGCTTGGTGGCATTTCTTTTTTTCCCTTTTTGACTTTGTAGTTACTCGTAGGCCTGCAGTTCTCCATACCAAGGCGGGTGCTCTCTCTCGCCTGGGGATTGATGGTTCTTTCTCTAATATGGCACAACTGTTTATGTTACCACACTGTCACTTACAAGACAGGTCAATGCCACTGCCTCTTCCACGGCCTACACAACTAAACTAATAACCACCTGCAGACCCTTCTTATCCTCACAAAGCTGTATCATACTAGGTAGAGCATTGATAATTTCTAAACTTGACTACTGTAACTCCCTCTATCTTGGTACCAGTAAACAAAACATACAAAACCTCCAAATCCTGCAAAATAATGCTCTCAAAGCAGCCCTCAACATCCCACGCTCTGATCACATATCCCAAGCCAGACAGATGACCAAATGGCTCCCCATAAAAGACAGAATCACTTTCAGACCCCTCATGATCACCCACAAATGCATCAATAACACTGCCCCGAAATACTTGGCCGACAAATTCCACGCAAAAACCACCACCAGGCCCACTAGAGCCAACTATGTACATTACCTCAACTTTCCCAAATACAGACTCTAAAAATCAGCGGGAACCAGCTTCCCAGTCCTAGCTGCCAAAATGTGGAACTCTCTGCCCCCAGAGCTGAGAAATGAACCCTCTTTCATAGCCTTCTGCTTCAAAGCCTAGCCTAGATACCCCTGGGTTCAGCGCGCTATATAAGCAAATAAAACAAACAAACAAACCTGGTGGCTTGCAGCTGCACTCCACACGGTTCACTTAGGGACAAAATCTGCACATGGGTACTTGAACATCCTGCAGAAGTGCATTACCTTAACGCCCATGTTATCAATGGTTTACCGTATATTCAAGAAAAAATATACTTTCTTTATGTTGAGTGCTGTTTACGTGCCATACAATGGTCTCATGACTCACTCGTTGCAGTTCACCCAGGGAAGAATAAGACACTGGACTTGCTCTGACGATGGTCTTGTTGGCCTAGCATGTCAAGGGACATTGTTGATTATATCAAAACTTGTTCTGTTTGTGCCCAATGTAAGACTCAGAGACAGAAACCTGTGGGTCTCTTACAAGGCCTTCCTGTCCCTCATAAACCTTGGTATATGATATCTGTGGACTTCATATTTGAGCTTCTGCCAGACCATGATTATGATACCATATGGGTTGTAATCGATTACTTCACTAAATTGGCGATTTTTGTACCTTGCATTGGGGTACCTTCTGCTCCTGTTCTGGCGGCACTTTTCTTAAAACATGTATTCCATTTCTTCGGCTTGCCCGCTATCATTGTTTCCGACAGGGAGACTCAGTTCACTTCACGTTTCTGGCGAGCATTGACTTCCTCTTTTGGCATCCAGGTTCGCTATTCCAGCGCCTATCACCCTCAAACTGATGGGAAAATGGAGAGGCTTAACGCCATTTTAGAACAGTATCTGCGCTGTCTTTGTCTACAACACCAGGAAGATTGGTTGACTGCCCTTTTTTTTTAGCAGAGTTTGCCTGCAATAATTCTGTCCATTCCTCCACTGGTTCCTCTCCTTGTTATGTCTTATATGGATGACATCCCCGTTCAATCTCTCTGAAAGCACCTCTTCCCACTGAAAATCCTGCTGCTTGTGCTTCCGTTAGGGACTTAATGACCTTACATGGTTCTGTCAGGGAACAACTGGTTCAGGCACAAAATCGTACCAAGAAGTATGCAGATCTTCATAGCATCCTTGCTCCTGTCTATCATCCCGGGATGAAGGTTTGGTTATCTACCAAGAACCTGAAGCTGCATGGTACATTCAAACTCATGCCGTGTTTTGTTGGTACATATGACGTTTTTCAGGACATCAATCCTGTTGTTCTGCACTTATGACTACATAGGACTTGGCGTATCCATCCTGTATTACATGTTTCCCTGTTGAAACCGTGCTTGCCCCCACCCGATTGTCTGCTCGTCCCAGCCCCTTATGGTGGGTGCCGATGAGGAATACGAAAATTCTGGAGATGAGAGTGCAAAGAGGAAAATTGTTCTATTTGATTGATTGCAAGGGATATGGTCCAGAGGAGCAGTTCTGGGAACCCCTTAGCAATATCCATGCTCCGGTGCTATTGGCCCTCTTTCATGCCTCTAGTGGAGTGCAGTTACCTTTGGGGGAGGATACGGTCACGGCTTTGGCTGCTCCCGACACTACTCATCGCCGTTCTTTGCGACAGCGGTTGTGGATTCGCTGGCGCTCCTGGCGGTTGCCATGGTGCTCCTGGCGGTTGCCATGGTGCCTGCTGGAACGTCACTCCCTCCGACAGCGTTCCTCAGCGTCGCGCACAAGGACATCTAACCCGGATGTATAAAACAGCTTGCTTCCCATTTTACAAGCGCTTCTGATTGAAGTTGCTCTCGGCTACCTTGATCCTTCGTTGTCTACAGTTTACTGCTTGGCTACCGACTCCTTTTAATGCTACTGACTTGCCTTGCCTCCGACCATTCTCTTTTGTAATTGACCTCGGCTTTGGTAATTCGATCCTGCTTTTCCTGGATTATGTTTGGCACTGTCTTGACCTATTTCTCAGGGCCCTCTCCTAGGTGGGCACACGCCCTGGGTTCTACTCTGGGGGCCCACACTTAATCACTGTCCTTTGCAGTTGTTTCATGCCCAGAGAGAATTGGTTTTAAATGGAGGGGGTGCAGTGGGGTGGGCACACACCCCTCCTCTCCTTCAGGGTGTCTGTACCTCTTTTACCTGCTTCCCAGCCCTCGAGAGGCTCCCTTCCCAAGCCCTGTCTGTCCCAGGTCTCCACTGGCCTCAGCGTATGGCCCTTCGTGCTTGCTGCACTATCCAGGGGTGTGTGGTGTTCTATCCCCAACTCCACTCCCCCTCTAGGGTCTCTGGTGTCAGGGGGGTGAACCCTCTTCTAGGTGGGCACATGCCCCAGGTTTTGACCTGGGGGCCCTCACCTTATCTCCGTCACTTGTGGTTTGGTTGGGGCGCTGTAGGGCGGTGGCCAAGTCCATCACTGTGGGTTCCCCCATGCTCTGTGTTTTCTCTTCTGGGTTCTCTGCTGCTGAGGGGAATCCTCTTCCAGATGGGCGCATGCCCAAGGCTCTTACCTGGGGGCCCACACATTCTCAAGGTCCCTAGCGGTTGGCTGGCGTGGGGGGTCAAGTCCCTCACTGTTGGCTCCTTGTGCGGGCCCTCTGCGGGCAAGTTCTCCACCTGTTTGGGCTCCCTCTGGGCTCCCTGGACCCCCGGTGCATATGTCGTCTCCTTTCTCCAGTGCCTCCTGCCTTCTGAAAGGCACTTTTGCAGTGCTAGCGGGAGGGGGGGGCTTTTAGTAAGGGGGGGGGTCTGTGATTCGGTTGCAACAGGCACTCAGGCCTGTTTCCCAAGGGCCTCCTCACCTCTGGGGTGTCCTCGGAACCCCAGATGTAGCCTGGGCCGTCATCACAGAGATTCTCACCAGCGGGATTACTTTCGCTTTCCCGCTGGCTTACACCACACTGCTATCGGGTGTCCGATTCACACCATTTTTGGACCGGAGTGTGGCCCAAGGTATCCGGGGCCCCATGGTCTCCACCCTCCATGGGGGAGTCAAAGCGGGGGCTTAGTCCAGTTTTTGGCCTTTGTGGTCCCGAGAAGCACGATCAGGCTGCTCACATACACGCACCCCCTGCTGCCCCCCCACAGATGTTTTCTAACTGCATTGAAGGAGGCTGGAAAGCTTGCTTAAGTAGGAAAAAGAGCAGGAAAAAGAGCAGGAAAACCCAAAGCTTACCAGTGATTGGCAAGTGGGAGGAGACCTAATCCTTTGGCCCCCAACTTGAAGAATCCTATTGTGCGCAACGGGACTAGGGGTTTTTTGTTCAGTTTCAGTTCAATCTGTTTGCGTGTTACAGCCTCCTCCATACAGGTGCTGGCATTTTTAGGAGTCTAGTTAATTTAATCAGGACTCCGAGCAGGTGTGCAGAGCCTCTGGTTCTCTCCTGCTGACTATCTCTCTCCTTTGGGGCTCTTGACTGGATATCGGAACCAATTTAGACAGGCCTGGATAAAGTAGCAAATCTCAGAGAGTTTGGCGCTACACTTCCACCAGCGACAGGCAAGGGAACCTCACCAGCCAGTCGTCCAGGTACGGATACAAGTGGACACTCTGGAGGCCTCTATTGTGCCTCTATTGTCGCCATCATCTTTGTGAATACCTGTGGGACTGAGATTTGGCCAAAGCTGAGATTAGGCCACAGGGCAAGACACAGTATTGGAAGGGAGTGTTCCCCAATGAGAAATGCAGGAATCTTCGATGGGCTGGCCAAATAGGGATGTGGAAATAAGTCCACCTACCGATCCACTGTAAAGATCCTTTCTCCCTGCTGAAGAGCAGACTGGGTCTCTACTGGAGTGATCATCTTAAATTTCTCTAGGGACAAATGCCTATTCAAGGCCAGATGGTCCAAAATCGAGCACAGGCCCACCTGGCTCACTTTCGGCACTGTGAAGAGATGAGAGTAGAAAACCCTCACCTCAGGTGGGGCGAAATCCTCTGTTGCTCTAATTTCCAAGAGTTTCCTAGTCTCTTCCCGCAAAGACAGGGAGCCCATCTGCTGTAGGGCAGGATGGGAGGCAGGGGAAGAAGAAACCCTTTGTGACTGCCAAAACCCACAAATCTGATGTAATGGTCCTCCAAGCCTCAGCGTGGTGGGGCAGCCACCCCTCCCCCTTCTATAGTACTGTGGGACTGATCCTGACCATCAATTGCTGGATTTATCATATGAGGTGAAGGAGGAACATGTAGAGGAGGAGTGTTTTTTGTTCTTTTTTGCGATGGATGCTAGGGGAACTCCCGGAATGAATGAGAGTGAACATCATGGCTCAATGTCTGACGGCTCACATCTGTGCCCATATCGACGCTCCTAACTAAAGTATGCACATGGTGTGTTGCAGTTTCATGCAAGCCTTCTGCAAGATCTCTTGCATTTGCAAGCCTGCCCTTGAACTGAACTTGCTGGGACCTGTGAGGTGGTCGAAGATGTGGAGGAGGGTCTTGGGTAAAGAGTTGCAGCTGCCACCGGCAGGAGGCGGCCTGAGGACATGCAGCAAAGGAAACTTCCTCTGAATAAAGAAGCTTTTAGAGCTGGTGCTTCTTTTTGTTGGAGCAATGGTATGCAGGCTTCGGTTACCAGACATTTGGTCGAAAAAATTGGTCGACCAGACAAATGGTCGAACCAATTTGGTCGAAAACCAAATGGTCGAATTTTTTATTTTTTTTATTTTAACCCTTTTTTTTTTTTTTTGGGGGTCCCCCCCCACCCCTTTTTTTCTCTAAAAACCCCTTTTTTTACAAAACGGAAACCCGAAAAATAAATATATAAATAAAAAAAAAAATTCGACCATTTGGTTTCCGACCAAATTGCGGCGACCAAATTGCAGTCGACCAGTTTTTTTTCGACCAATTGACTGGACACCGCAGGCTTCGCCCACCGTTTCTGTTCTGGGACTCAGCCAGCTTGTCCTTTTGAAGACCAACTCCTGACCTTTCCGAGACCTTAGAAGAAAAAGCTCCTGCTAACACTCCAACCTCAGATGGAGGCATTTTTCGGGCGAGGGATTTCTAGGATCCCAATAAGGTCCTTAAGTCATGAATAGCGTGCGTTAATGATGGAGCATTCTTGCCTCCTTCTTGTGCATCCTCATTGTCAAGATTTGAGGGGTGCCCTGAGTGGTCCTTTGGATTTGATGTTTGTGTCCTAGGTTCCTTTGGAGTCGATTGTGTCTCATCTGTTCCTTCCTCCTGTAACCTAAGTGCTAGTGGTTGCCAGAACCGTATCAGGTTGTTTAGGAGGACCCTGGGGTTGAGGGAACAGTTCCCTAAAGAGATCCTTGAAATATTCCTTCACCGGATCAGAATGCATCAAGGAGTGGAATTGGATGATTACTTGTCTGAAACATCTTTAGGCTCCTTTAAATTTGCCCTCTTTCAGGGATCCTTAGGCAGAGCTGGTTGAATGTTTAGCATTGTTTGCAAGAGCCTCAAGCCAGGCCTCAGTAGATTAAGTCCTGGAAGTGGAAACCTATGAGAAGCCTCTCATGCTTTTTTCTCCTGGGCAGGGAACCTCAGCAGTTTATAGCCCAGCATAGAGGATCCTTGGGTTTGCCCACAGTGACTTAAGTCCCTGAGCAGGGGACCTCGAAATCTACTTCGGTATCTCAGGACAGATCCTGGAAGCAATCTGGTAAATAAGTGGGCACTGATGTCAAGATTGCACCTTAGAGGAAGAGGAGGGAATGATAGGGAGAAAGTGCATGCACATGTGCGTCATGCGAGCGTGTGCACTGGGCAACACTGCTATGATGCCTTGGACAAAACATCTCCAGTGTTGTGTTGTGTGCCTCTGGATACACTACCAGTCACTTGCCTGGATCCATCACTTGGTTCCCTTTCCAGCAGGTTTTCAAAATTCATCAATGTCTCAAAACACAGTTCACAGGATTCCTTTCCATAGCTTTCCAAAGTTTGTCAATGCACCTCATTACAAGGTCGGCAGAAACCTGCTGGTGCGACTTTTCGGGTTGCTGCTGACCTCGTAACACTGTTTCCGAGACCTAGTTTCCTATTACAAGTTACAAGTCCCGGCGGACCGGGAAGCTAGGTGCCAGGAAATGTTAGTCCCCATTCCCATAGGACTCCATGGGAATGGATTCACGGAAGTACCGGCACCGTCACTAACGGTGCCGGTGCTTCCGTGATGAGTCTGTATTCCGGGGCAGCTGCGCCCGCCAGGGCCAGACCTGTCAGGCGCAGCGGCCCCCGGCAGTCTGCCTCAGAGTGTGGCGATCTGGCAACAAAGGTGCCGGTAACCTTATCAGCACCCCTGTATCCAGACCGCCACACTAATAAAGGCTGAATGTCTCAAAACTCAGTTAACAGGATCTCCTTTCCATAGGCTTACAAAGTTTGTCAATGTCTCAAAATGCAGTTCACAACCTCCCTACAGGTTCTGTTGGTGAAATGTTAAAATCTTTCATGCGGTTTCCTCTTCCTCAGGAAAAATAAGGGTTTTTTATTTACAATTTCTTCAAATTCGACTACATGCTTGAAACCCTATAGTTTCTCATTCGCTACATTTCTCTATATAAAACGTCATGGTTCTCGGACTCTCCAAAGTCCTCTGGCCTTCTGACAGGCTTATTTTCTCTCAGTCTGATGGGGTCTAAACCTGTTTGGGTTTTCTCAATTCCTGTAACCCTGCTGGCTCTCCCAGCCTTGAAATATACAGTATATCTGTTACTCAGGAGTCCCCAAAGTCCTCTGGTCTTCTAGTAGCCTTGCTGCAACTTCATTTAAATAGGGTGTTTGCCCACTAGGGTTTATCAGGCTACTGTAACCATGTCGACATAACCAGCCTTGAAAGTCTGTTTCTACAAAGTCCTCTGCCCCTTTGGTAGGCTTGTTTTCTCTCTGCTCGGGTTAAGCAGGCAACCCCAGCCTCAAAAGTCTCTTGGCTTCTCAGGACTCTCCAAAGTCCAATGGCCCTGTGATAGGCTTGCCTGTTCTCTGCTTGGGTTTATCAGACTCCCGTGACCATGGCAGCTTTTCCAGCCTTAAATGTATCCCGTCACCCTTCCCCACAGCATTATCTTTCTGGGAGTGTTCACTTCCCTTCCACTGCTTGACTCAGCAGCTACTCTACTTCCTTTGCAGAGCTCGGGCTTCCAGGCTCTCCACTGCACTCTGGTCTTGGTATCGGTTACTGGGCTCCAGTCCCACCACAGCTTCCTTGTGGTCATGCCACCAGGTGAGACGGTTATTTTCCCATCTGCATCTCTTCCTCGAACTTGGCTTCTCAGTTGGTCAGGACGCCAGCCTTCCAGCGTCCTACGAGCACTTTGTTCGCTCTCCACGCTACTACTGGCACTGCGGTCTGGCGTGGCTCTGCCCCTCCAAGATGGCTCTCTGTCAGAGGCTCAGGAGAGAACAGCTCAGTGGCACTTCCACTGAGCTTTGGAGACGCCTGTTTATGTAGTAAATACTACTTCACTTGTATTATAGCTTAGACTACAAAGTTTTTTTATATAGTACTTCTTTAGTGGTCAATCATCCATGGATTGACCCCCGTTGTGCACTTGTATTTCAATCACTTATGCATTATTGTTTTTCAAATTTTTCTTTATTGTAATCATTGTGGCAGAAGCCCTTTCCGATGCATTTCGGACTATGTCCTTCCTCAGGGTGAGTTTCTAAAAAAGACATTAACAGCTCGGGGTTAACTTCACCCCAGATACAGTCAATTTAAACAAAACAATCCAATCTGTATAAAATCAACATTCATAATAATTATTTTAGATTACATGCCAACAAAATAACACATACCTGCCAAATTTCTATGTACTTTTCTCTTTTGTCTATATCCTCAATTCATACGCTGCGATAGCTGTGAGCTATTCTTTAAGAGAACTTCTGTGTCGTATCTCGTGTGTATCAGCCAGAGTATATTAAGCTGAGGAGCTGCTTGAGCAGTTGCTCATTGTTGTAGATACATTCATAGAGATTCTGGAATGAAATTAGCAATGATGCGCTTTACTTGTGTCTGAAAAGTCTATCCTAAGTAAAATGATGACATTGAGGCTAATTCACACTGCTCTGTGTGAAAAAAATGGGTAAATGCATTAGTGTTCTTACCTCATCCGACCGCCGGTGAGGTGTACCCTTAATTGGATCCAACGAACGAATCTCAAGGCTGGATGTTCCGTCTGACTCGTTCTGTCTACATGAACGACACGCGGATCAGTCAAAAAATGTGCTTGTTTTCACAAAAGCTGCGTGCGTTTATACGGGCATTGTCCCAAGGCTTACCTATTCCTTCTTCTTTACGGGGTCGTGCACAGCGTTGTGGTATCTGGGGCAACGAAGGTTTCCCCTGGCAACAGAACGCTGCGCGCCATGATACGTGATTAAATGTACCACGTCATCACGTTAAAGTACGCAATGACGTACGTAAAATAGTAGTCCGTGAGATACAGCGAAATGTCGTTCTTCATGAACGGTGTCCACATACTTGTGAAACCGAGTCCGTAAACTATAGAGCTGAGTTAAGCCCTTTTATACATTTTATCATTGTCGTGCTCTAAAGAATTGTGTAGCCTAATGGAATGAATCCAATGTTGACGGTATGACGGTTGGTTAAAGTCTGTTGTGTTCAGTGCAAGATAATCAATTCTATGTACGTGGTCTATTGAAATGTACAAGCGTGACTTATACATGTATTGGTACTCTGATCGAGCTATCTCCCTTGGTACTAATATTATTCGGAATCAAAGAGTTTGTTTTCTTCAATCTGTATCTCAAAAATAAACCGCTTCATTGTCCCTTGTCTATTTCATCCACTAGTTTGGGAGAATACCTCTGTACCTACTGTACTTCCCAAAGTTACAAAATCGCACAGTTATGTGCTAACAACAGTTATGATAAAATCCAGACTCTTGTCGGTCCCTGCGCATCTATCAAAGATACTTAGTACATCTTGTGCAAGCAGTTGTTAGATCCTGACAGTGTTGCTCTTTAGCTCATATTGCTAGGAATCATTCATGTAGATAACTCTGTGCATATTCGAACATACAATTGTTGTGGCATGATATGGTTATTCATTGCATATGTTGTAACTTATATCACATGATCGCTCATATTCTTACACGTTCAACTTAGGAGCAACATGCATTGAAAGTTAGTCAGCTGTTTGTCGACAATCACAGTTTTGTGCCTAAAGCTGACATACTTACGGCTCCTCCCTATTGGTGTGACAATTGTAATTGACATTCTTCAATTGTACCAAATTCACAAAAAAGAAAACAAGTCTAGTTCCTCATTCAAACCTGTGGGAGCAACCGTCCCAAGCCTGTCGATCCAATATGCTTCCTGTTGTTCTAGTCTCTTGTTAATGTTCATGCGGAGGTCTTTCGTCCTGATAACCTCCAAAATTTGAAATCTCATCTGTGATAACTGATGTTGATATTCTTGAAAGTGCCTTGCCAGAGGAGAATGACGGTTATTCGTTCTTACGTTGGATTTGTGTTCATTCCAGCGTATGCGCGCCTTGCGACTAGTTTGTCCAACGTATGTAAGGCCACATGCGCATTTGATTGCATATATTAAATTTTGTGTTTCACAGGTGGCATGATCTTTTAAGAGAATTTTTTCACCAGTGCTTGAATGGGTAATGATGTTGCCTTTAGTCACGTTGTTGCAGTTATTACATGACAGACATGGGTACGTTCCTGGATGTTTACAGCGTTGCTTTTTGATTCGATTAGGGTTGGTGTCGACTAAAAGGTCTTTTAAGTTGTGACTCCTTTGAAATGCAAAAATTGGTTTATTACTGAAGTTGCCTTGTAAACTTGTGTCACATTCTAGTACTGGCCAATGTTTTAATATTGTTTTTTTGATCCTGTTGGATCGGATGCTGTACTTACTTACAAAAACCAGTTGAGGGTCTGTCAGAGGCTCGCCTATGAGTAGGAGTCTTCCTCCTCCCTGCGTAGGACTTTCTCTCTGATTCAAAGTTCCTCCTGGTCTTATGTACGGCATCACAAATAACAGGAGTGTGTTTCTGTTCTTTGACTGTGGAGTTCAGGCGAGATTCACCATTACCTGGAAGCAAGGAGATGGAAGAAATGTCACTGGTGGAGTTAAAACAGAAGTAACAACAGTCTTTCCAAATCCCATGTATATATTCCGCACTGGGAGTTCCTTATCGAAATGGAAGTCCTTGTCCCCGACAGGGGAGTCACTCCCAGTGAGGTCCCACTGGCACAGACCCCTAGGCAGGGTCTTGCCAAGTGGGCTTGCCTCCCTAGCCCCAAAGAGGGTGGCTCCTAACTGGGGAGAAGGGGCGAATACCCATGTCCCTAAATGGTAAAGGGGATGTTCAATTGTGCTGCATTTGTACAGGAGAGGGGCCATCGTTACCAATTGTGGTATATCACCTGAATCCTTTTGTACATCAGAAAATCCTGGGTGAGTGTACTGCATACTTATACAACGTTGTTAAGTAGGCTTTTCAAGTTACCCTTGTACAAGGCACAGCGACTCTGACCCACAAATACTCTCACACAGTTTTGTGATTCAAACCTTTCCTTCTTTTGTTTATATCACAATCATGAATAAGAAACTAAATGAAGCAGAACTATAATAAAATACCCACAGTTTCCTTTGAACATGACAGTGGTTCTGGATAACACACACCATCCGCCTTTTGCACAGATTCACCTTCTGCACCCACTCTCTGGACTACAAATCCTATAGTTCCTTTCAGCAACTTCGATCCAATGAGGAGTTTAAGAGGCTTAACTCAATGCAGATATTTGACTCCTCTCTTCAATGGGCGAACCAACGACAGGCTAATGAGAGTAAAATCAATAAAGTTAAGGCCCAAATCTAAAGTGGGCTCATAGCTGCGGGGTAACGTTTGCCCGGTAACAACACAAAATCGATTGTGCACGCTTAAAACTAGCTTGGGGAACACGGTCACCTTACCTGAAGATGAGCTTGGGCACTACGACCTGCAGGTTCTTTCCAACCAGGTGCCCCGAGCGAAATACTTTACTCTTCTGTAGACCACCTCAGGCAGGCAGCCAGAGCGCTCACATTTCCACAGGGGAGCGGACAGCCACTCAGGCATTGCAGGACATCAGAGTTGTTCTGGAATAAACTGCCGCACAATATTGCCGCTCCATTTCAAACTCAGTGGGTATCTGTGATCTTGCTGCCTATTTTTTTCTCATAAACTCTTGAATGACTTACTAACTGATTTGCTGGTGCAGGTCAGAGTATAAGCCCTGAGAGGTTGAACAGTAGTAGAATGGGGGTCCATGAGAGGATTTCAGGCATGAGAGGGCTTCTCAAAGCCACAATCCCCCAGTTATACATCCACTGCCTCACCAACTATCTTTAGCCAAACTCTGCTCAGAGACAAACTTCATATTAGTCAGTCAGTTCAGAATGTTCCATTTTCCACAGTGTTGTAGGTAGGAGCCCTGGCTTGTGCTCTTCACATACAGCATTGGACTCAACCAATTTTAAACCATGCTAACTCTTAACGTTTTCAGCATTTAACTACTGTAATCTGGTCATTGTATTTTCCTAAAAGGATAACCCACAAATGAAGCTGATCAGCTCCCAGAGTCATATATTCCGTTTTGCACCCTTTCAAACATGCTGCTCATTGCATTTTGCCAGCAGCTGCAACAAACCTTCTGGTGGGCTAAACTTCGGTACCAATATAGCAATTTGTATATGTGCGCAGAAGCAGCTTTCCTGCTGCAGGGATTGCAGGACCACAAGTGTACATGGGGGTTACATTAGGGTTACAATCACATAAAACCCTTGACCCCAAATTAAGCATTGGGTGAGACGTAACATTTTGGGAGAAAATGATGTGACAAAGCCATAAAAGTCAAACGTCAGGTAAGAATACAGTTAGAGCCAGTATACAAGGCAAGTAGGCAGTTAAAGAAGAAGATAGCGTTATTATAAGGAAGTACCCTCTCAGGGGCTCTCAATTAGCCAGCACCAACAGTCTCTTGGGGAAACTAGATCCCATGAACTTCTAATGTGCAGCACCTACAGGTGCTGGCCCTCACCTTCTGAAGATGACATTAAAGGATTATAATATTCTGTAGATGGTACACCTCACACTTTTCCTTTATTTAAAAAAAAAAAAGTATTCCTTGCTTTTCCGTACTCTTCATAATCTATGCTCTTAACTGGCATCCATCTTGCTCTAGAGCAGCCTCCTGTTCATAATCCTAACCTTACGGGCTCCTCCCTACTTCACATGCTTTCCTGTGGTGCCTTGGGGCATAGATCACTCTTCCTACCTGTCACTGTGGTGTTACAATTCGCCTCTCATCTATGAGAAACATTCCCTTGCCCTTCTCAATCTTGTTCATGCCACACTCTTGATCGGGCCAGATGCCGCTGTCTCTTTCTTTTATTTTTATTTATTTATTTAATGTGCATTAGCCATGACTCATTCTGACTTTTTACACAAAAACAATCAAACAAAACATTTACATTACATTTAGAACAACAATGAATTATTAGAATTCCAAAAGCTAAATCAAATCATATAAAACATTGTTATGCAAGCACATCCTTCAAATAAAAACACGAAAAACATTTAATGACCAATTACAAGTTATGCATGAGTTGTTTCTGATCTGAAAAGAAAGAGCAAGAAGCCTTTAGCATTTTACTGCTCCTCTTCTATCAATCCTTTGACTTGCATTCAATTAGTGCACAACCAATCGTATCCATGAGTTTCAAGGTCCTGAAAAGGTTTACCAATTCTGTTGTGAGAAAAATCTCATTACCTGAGACTAGTCTTTCCCAAAACACAAGGGATTCCAAGGAATTGGTATTATGAACAAATCTACGCAGTCGAAAGGCCCTTATAGCCCAAGTACCCGGACATTCAATCAAAACATGTTGAATCGAGAGCTTAAATCCCAGATCACATGTCAGATGGATAAGCTTCCCCATCTCTCAAGTGCAGGATTTCTAGTATTGGCAATATATTCAACCCAAGTCTGAGGAAGTCAGTTCTCACGCTAGGTTCTGGGGACTTCCTCAGGTACGTGGCCAAAAAAGATCTAGGTTTGTCACACATAGAAAGGTACGAGGAAATCTTTAGTGATCTCATTTGCTTAATCGTTCTAATCCAGTCCCCTTTTCTGATGCTCTTTTTAGTTTTTAACGGATTATGCAGCAGAGTATCTGCATCAGTGTCCATTACGGTGAGAATCTCTATAGATTAGATCTCTCTCTTAGGGCATTCAGGAACTGATTATCTCCCTTCTGTAATTGAGCTGCCATATCTTCATAGAGGGATAGGGATATAGAATCAATCTATACGCTGAAGTGCAACTCCATTCCATCCACGCTAAAAGGGATGTCAGACCCAGTTTGTACCTTACAGAAACCATGGGGATTTAATCAGGCAGATTAAGGGTTCTCTTCCAGAGCTTAGATTCCAGTTTCTGCCAATCAATGAAAAAACTCTGGGCATTACATTCCATGCCAAATAATAAAGAGGGAACTACTTTTCCTACATAGTATTGAACAAGAGGAGAAATGGAGAACCTAAAAAATGTATTATACATTTTGATCATCTGCGACCCCAAATTCAAAATCTTGATGTCCAGATCATGAAGGACAGACTTTTTAGTTGGAAACGCATAAACTTTAGAGCCCAAGTACATAATCTCGTTAGAAATTGGCACAACATGGTTGTCCAGTTGCCAAATATAGGGCTTTACCTTTTTCTGAGGTTGTTTAAAGATTACAATACTAGATTTTAGGGGGTTAATCATTAGTTGGTTAATCTTAGCATACTCTGCAAGAGCATTTAAGATACGGTGCAGGCCTATTTGCATATAATCAAAGATGGTAATGTCGTCTGCATAGGCTAGCCCTACTATCTTTGTTGTTCCTAATTTGGGGCTCGCCAAAAGTAAACCTTGCAGCCAATCAAAGAGGTCCACCAGGAACAGGTTAAAAAGAAAGGGGGCAACTAAGCAACCCTGCCAAACACCTCTATTTATCTCGATTTTTTAGTTAAATCCCCAGATTTAGACAATCTGACACAAAGTGTATAGTTCTGATGTAATTCGATCAACACTGCCAGTAAGCTGTCCAGAATACCCCAACTTTTCAGCTTTGTCCAAAGCCTGCCTCTATTGATGGTATCAAATGCCTGGGTTAAATCAACCCGAGCTCCAAAAAGAAGTTTCCCATCCTTCACAAAACATCCCGCAGTGACACAGCTCAAAACTAAGCCATTTAACCAGGTGGATAGACCCTTTCTAAATCCTATTTGGAATTTAGAAATAATCGTGTTTTCTTTGGCCCAGGCTTCAAGGTCCTTTAAAACAAATATTTTCCCGTCCGCATCCAAAAGCGAAATCGGGTCGTAATTATATGCTGCAAAACGATCACCACGTTTAAAGATGTGTATGATGATGGAACTTTTCCAGGACTCAGGGAAACTTCTGGTCTCCACAATTTGGTCAAAGAGGCCCTTCAGCAATCTAGCCCAGACTAGTGGATTGGCCTTTAATATGGCATTAGTAAGACCGTTAGGTTCAGCAGCTCGAGACACAGAGGATTTAGTTATTAAATGTGCAATCTTCTCAATGGAAGAAGACTCCTTGGTTCATGTTCAAAGCATGCAGAACCAAGATACACTTTATCAAAGTGATCAACCCAGGTCTGTTCTTGAATTATTGCATCCTGCGGTTAATTGCCATTGGATTTAACAGAGCTCAAAAGTTTTGTGAATTTTTGAGGCAGCCAGCCTTCAGCATTTCCTCCCCATCTCTCTGCAATCTCAAAGCCCTATCGGATCTCAACCTATTCCTATATTAGTTATTCATCATTCTAGTCTTCTCTTTACGATGAAATGCATTGCACTCATATTCTCTTTTAATAAGTCTCAACAACCTTCTCCTTTCTCTTTTTTTTCCCAGAATTTGTAAATCCAGATAATGTACATGAGGTGGCCTAAGCTTCTCTGTGCCAGTATTCGGGGGATTGAGAGACCAGAGCAGATCCACAAAAGTTTCCGGAGCACACTGCTTGGACAAACCCTGGTCAGAAAACTTTGTAACATAGTTTTCCAGATTCTCGTTCAGGACCTGTCCCCCTTTATTAAATCTTATAAGTCTGCTTCCCTCAGAATTGAGAAGTAAATTCTGGGACAGACGGCGGGTCACAGGCTCCAATTCCACCCCAAATGATTCCACCAAGATAGCATGATCACTCAAACCCCCCCCTGCGTCACGTTAAAGTTCTTACAATGCTCAAACAGAGACAAAAACGTAGTCAATAATTGAATGGAGAGATCTGCTCCTCTAAGTCGTGGCCGCGGGGCTGTCACCAGTCACATTTCCATTAAGTGCCCACAGGTCCCAATCTTCCATGAGCTGGCACCAAACACTACCATCCCGTGTTTTACGACTACCCCTTCCCCCTAGAGAAGGGAGAGTTTCAAGGCAGTATGAATTTAAATCACCCATAATGATGATATCGTCCATGGGGAAACGATCAGTTGTAAGAATCAAAATATCGCCTAAGTTCTAAGCAAACACCATAAGAGGACATTGGGCAGGATTCCAGTAGATGTTTACCATCAGCCATCCCTGTGTAACAGATTTACTCTTCAGCTTAGCTCTTACCATCAAAATACATGGACATTCCTCAGATAACAGTACTGAATCATCATAGATCAAGTTTCTGCAAAGAATACATAGTCCCCCCACCGGCCGCCCCACTCCTACACTGGTGGCTAACTGATGATAGGAGGAGAACCCATCAATATTGAAAGCCAATCTCACTCAGGATTCCTGGAGAAAGATTAGATCAAAGGATCTAAACACATCACTTTTCATTAGTTCATTACAAAAGGAGTTAAAACCTCTCAAATTCCAGGACGGGGTTCTTACAAAAGACTTGGTTAGAGATTCTTCTCAGCTAGCCCAAGTTTAAGAAAGAACTGGGAAACTATCTCCGGTCCTAAGTCCATTACCGTCGGAGTAGCTGAAAGAGGTTTAACTTTCACTTGAGGCAAGGCCGAAGAAGAGGCATTAGGCAAGGAAGTGGGAGTACATTCATTTAGATCTTGTACATTCTGCGTTATCACCAGATCCCTGTGACCCCATTCAGAATTAGCCCCCAATAAAGATTCAAAACCCAGTCTGGATCTCAATGTCACTTCTGCAATGTCAGAATTTGGTAAAAGCAGAAAATCAACCCGCTCAATGTCTGCCGTTGTAATATATTGTAGGCTGGAAATTACTTTCATCTCTGCAAGGATTACGCATCGATTCAAAGGATGTTTAGATACATCATTCGGAAAAGGTTGTGCCAAGTAGTAATTAGACTTTGAGATTAATTATTCACTTTGTCAGAGAACAAGGGCAGTTTTTGGCTATTACAGGGGAATTTATTAATCAGGACATCACTTCTAGGTGCAATCCTTAAATTGTTTCCAGAAAACATATATGATTCACCACCAAGAACACTGGGGACAAGGAGAGCCACTGCAGCAGCCGAGCTACTCGGCAGTTGATCCGAACCATTTAAAGGGAGCTTCAGACCCCCGGGCAGTTAACTCACCAGCGCTCTGACAAGCCTCCTTGCTTTTGGATTTGAGAAAGATTGGAGCAATCTTAAGAGGGGGTTTATTAACCACAGCTTTTGACCCTTTTAAAAAGATTGGGGCTATCTTTAGGTCTGGTTTAATTGGCTCAGTTTGGCTCCCCACAGTGGTTTTCGTCATAACCAGTTCAGGAATATTTTTTTGTTTGTTGATAAAACACTTTATTGTTTTATATCAAGACATACAAACAAAAGCAACAAACAAAGGGGCTTCAATCCAAGCCCTTCTATGCTAACTACTAAAATCAAACATTAAAAGGGTCTTTTAAGGCATAAGGTTACATTATTGTACATCAACATAATGAATATATTGTTACAGCCCTTCTCCGCAGGACAAGCAGGTTTTCCGAGACAGTTAACAAATTAACTAGCGTCCTCCCACCTCTGCCAAATCTTTTGTGCCTTCCCGGGACAAGCTTTAGCAGTGTACACTCTGTGCTCCATTGCGATACATACATCTACATCTGTAGTCCATTGTTCATAACTTGGTGTCGCCTCAGAGCCCCACAGCTGCGCTATGTTTCTTTTAATCAGCGCCGTTGTGTTTGACAAGAAGTTTTTCATATCGTGACAGTTCCCCATCATCTTCCACCCCTAACAGCAACAGTTTTGGATCCCTAGGAATTGTTCTACCCATGACTCTTGACAATTCGTCACAGCATGTTTGCCAGTATTGTTGGATGTGAGTACATTCCCACAGGTTGAGGAAGAAGGTGCCTTCTTCCCGCTTACAGCACAAACAGGCTGGGTCTGTGATCTTCCCCCATCTAAAGAGCGCCACTCTCGAGTAATATATTCGATGGAATATTTTTAATTGGATCAACCTAAGTCTGGATGAGATGGCTATCTCTCGGGGGTGCATCAGGGAGGGGATCCAGTCTTCCGGTAGTATAACGCCCACATCGCTTTCCCATTTGGTCTTTAGACTCAACAGTTCAGATGTGGCGAAAGAGGTTATGGCGCTGTACAAAATCGATGTTATCTATTGCTTGATTCGCTCTGGTAATAAGCTGCGTTCCATTGGGGTATATTCCGGCATATTGGTCAGGGCGGGAAGGTGGGCCTGCAGTGCATGCTTTAGCTGAGCGTAGTGGTACTGTTCAGTCGGAGGAGACAAAAACGGGATGCTAGATCTACAAACAGGATTATTTTATCTTCTTCTTTCTTCTTTAATCCAACTGGGCCATTTAGGGAGTTTGTTCACTTCCGGGAGATTCCCATTACCCCATAGCATTTGTACAGGAGTTAGCCTTTGGTCCCATCCCATGTGTTTGTGTTTCAGCCCATAGTCGTGTCATGTGTGATAGCATGGTTGGGGGGGTCATCTGATTCATCTCACAGTAGAGAGATTTCAAAATGGGGTTCCCCGGTATGTCAGGTTCTGCTGTTCTATTATGCGGTAGTGAGGTGTCTCCGTGTAGTTTGTCATTCACAACCGCCATCCGGCTGGCCCAATAGTATGTTTATAAATGGGGAAGTCCAATCCCACCTTCCCATATGGATCTTTGGAAGGTAGTGAGCCCCAATCATGGATGACCCCCGCACCACAGCAGCTTTCTGAGCATTTGATCTATTTTGCGAAATTCGCTTTGCGGAATATATAATGGGGCGTTTTGCAGTATATACAGGAATCGAGGGGAGGGCCATCATTTTAAAAAACGCTGCTCTGCCCAGCAACGTTAGTGGTAGGGATGACCAGTGACAAACATCCTCTGAGAATCTCGCCATCACAGGATGCAAATTCCTAGGCACATAGTCATTAAGGTCCTTCGTGATTTGTATGCCCAGGTACCTAAATTGTTCCTTTTCTACGCGCTAGGGGCAGTCAGCCGGCACTATGTCTTCCACTTTTCCTATCGGAAATAGTATGGATTTGGATCAGTTGACCCGCAGACCGCTGAAAGCACCATATCTCTCCAGCAGGCGTGTCACAATGGGGCAGGATCTGATCGTATCCTTCAAATATATTAGCAGGTCGTCTGCATAGAATGATACTTTATCTTCCCATCTATCTGACCAGCAAAAGCCTTTCCATGTCCCTGTATTTCTTAATAGTTCAGCAAGAGGTTCAATTGCTAATGCAAATATCATGGACGACAGGGGCCAGCCCTGTCTCGTCCCCTTCCCTAGCTCTAAGGGACATGATACATATCCATGCACTCTTGTCACCGCCTCAAGGGATCTGTAGAGGAGCTTCACCCAGCTCATGAATTGTGGGCCAAAGCCCATGCAATGCATTATTTCCCAGATTGCCTCCCAATAAACCGAATCAAAGGCTTTTTCAAAGTCTATTGCAAGCAGGGGTAGGGGGCTTTGAAGAGTAGCTGTTCTATCTAATGCTGAGTGTAGTCTTTGAATATTCATGTGGGTGGATCTCTGTGGCATGAAGCCGCATTGATCTGGATGGATCAGCGATGGTATAACTTGTTGTAGTCGGTTAGCCAGAACCTTTGCAAGTAGTTTGGTTTAGCTATTTATGAGGGAGATGGGCCTGTATGAGCTGCACTTCTCCGGGGGTTTGTCTGGTTTAGGTATTACTATTATAGTGGCTTTTCTGAGGTCTGGGGGCAGGCAGCCTTGTGTGCACGAGTTTTGATACATTCTCAATAAATGTGGGGCTATCTCACCAGCACTTATTTTTCTCCACCACTCTATCGGAAAACCGTTTTGTCCCGGGGTCTTCCCGGACTGGAGCTCCGACATGGCTGTGGTTAGCTCATCCTTCATGATGTCCTTTTTTAACAGGTTTAACTGGTCGGCCTCAAGGGTAGGAAGAGTGATTTCTGCCAAGATTGAGGTGTCAATGGGGGAAGTTGGTGCTCTATATAGCTCAGCGTAGTAGGCGGCAGAGCCCTCTGCTATGTCTTGGTCTGCCACTAATGGCTCTGAATCATCTGTTTTGATCATCCTGACCTGGCTATGTCCCTCATCTCTACGCTCTAGCCACACCAGCATCTTGCCCACCATATCCCCAGTTTCATACACCCTGGCTCGCATTGCTCTGTGTGCCTGTCTGGCGTTGTCTAGAACTATGTTTTGTAACTGCTTCTGCGCTAGCTGTAATGCTCGGTGCGTTTCTGGTTGGTCAAGGGTTAAGTGGGTTTCCTCTGCATGTTGCACCCGTTTTTCGGCTTCACTAAGTGTGTTTAGATGTTTCTTTTTGTGGGCCGTGGTCCAGGAAATGATTTCGCCTCTAAGCACTGTCTTGAATGTCTTTAGACTCAACAGTTCAGATGTGGCGAAAGAGGTTATGGCGCTGTACAAAATCGATGTTATCTTTTGCTTGATTCGCTCTGGGAATAAGCTGCGTTCCATTGGGGTATATTCCGGCATATTGGTCAGGGCGGGAAGGTGGGCCTGCAGTGCATGCTTTAGCTGAGCGTAGTGGTACTGTTCAGTCGGAGGGAGACAAAAACGGGATGCTAGATCTACAAACAGGATTATTTTATCTTCTTCTTTCTTCTTTAATCCAACTGGGCCATTTAGGGAGTTTGTTCACTTCCGGGAGATTCCCATTACCCCATAGCAGTTGTACAGGAGTTAGCCTTTGGTCCCATCCCATGTGTTTGTGTTTCAGCCCATAGTCGTGTCATGTGTGATAGCATGGTTGGGGGGGTCATCTGATTCATCTCACAGTAGAGAGATTTCAAAATGGGTTTCCCCGGTATGTCAGGTTCTGCTGTTCTATTATGCGGTAGTGAGGTGTCTCCGTGCAGTTTGTCATTCACAACCGCCATTCGGCTGGCCCAATAGTATGTTTATGAATGGGGAAGTCCAATCCCACCTTCCCATATGGATCTGTGGAGGGTAGTGAGCCCCAATCATGGATGACCCCCGCACCACAGCAGCTTTCTGAGCATTTGATCTATTTTGCGAAATTCGCTTTGCGGAATATATAATGGGGCGTTTTGCAGTATATACAGGAATCGAGGGGAGGGCCATCATTTTAAAAAGCGCTGCTCTGCCCAGCAACGTTAGTGGTAGGGATGACCAGTGACAAACATCCTCTGAGAATCTCGCCATCACAGGATGCAAATTCCTAGGCACATAGTCATTAAGGTCCTTCGTGAGTTGTATGCCCAGGTACCTAAATTGTCCCTTTTCTACGCGCTAGGGGCAGTCAGCCGGCACTATGTCTTCCACTTTTCCTATCAGAAATAGTATGGATTTGGATCAGTTGACCCGCAGACCTCTGAAAGCACCATATCTCTCCAGCAGGCGTGTCACAATGGGGCAGGATCTGATTGTATCCTTCAAATATATTAGCAGGTCGTTTGCATGGAATGATACTTTATCTTCCCATCTTTCTGACCAGCAAAAGCCGTTCCATGACCCTGTATTTCTTAATAGTTCAGCAAGAGGTTCAATTGCCAATGCATAGATCATGGACGACAGGGGCCAGCCCTGTCTCGTCCCCTTCCCTAGCTCTAAGGGACATGGTACATATCCATGCACTCTTGTCACCGCCTCCAGGGATCTGTAGAGGAGCTTCACCCAGCTCATGAATTGTGTACCAAAGCCCATGCGATGCATTATTTCCCAGATTGCCTCCCAATAAACCGAATCAAAGGCTTTCTCAAAGTCTATTGCAAGCAGGGGTAGGGGGCTTTGAAGTGTAGCTGTTCTATCTAATGCTGAGTGTAGTCTTTGAATATTCATGTGGGTGGATCTCTGTGGCATGAAGCCGCATTGATCTGGATGGATCAGCGATGGTATAACTTGTTGTAGTCGGTTAGCCAGAACCTTTGCAAGTAGTTTGGTTTAGCTATTTATGAGGGAGATTGGCCTGTATGAGCTGCACTTCTCCGGGGGTTTGTCTGGTTTAGGTATTACTATTATAGTGGCTTTTCTGAGGTCTGGGGGCAGGCAGCCTTGTGTGCACGAGTTTTGATACATTCTCAATAAATGTGGGGCTATCTCACCAGCACTTATTTTTCTCCACCACTCTATCGGAAAACCGTTTTGTCCCGGGGTCTTCCCGGACTGGAGCTCCGACATGGCTGTGGTTAGCTCATCCTTCATGATGTCCTTTTTTAACAGGTTTAACTGGTCGGCCTCGAGGGTAGGAAGAGTGATTTCTGCCAAGATTGAGGTGTCAATGGGGGAAGTTGGTGCTCTATATAGCTCAGCGTAGTAGGCGGCAGAGCCCTCTGCTATGTCTTGGTCTGCCACTAGTGGCTCTGAATCATCTGCTTTGATCATCCTGACCTGGCTATGTCCCTCATCTCTACGCTCTAGCCACACCAGCATCTTGCCCACCATATCCCCAGTTTCATACACCCTGGCTCGCATTGCTCTGTGTGCCTGTCTGGCTTTGTCTAGAACTATGTTTTGTAACTGCTTCTGCGCTAGCTGTAATGCTCGGTGCGTTTCTGGTTGGTGAAGGGTTAAGTGGGTTTCCTCTGCATGTTGCACTCGTTTTTAGGCTTCACTAAGTGTGTTTAGATGTTTCTTTTTGTGGGCCGTGGTCCAGGAAATGATTTCGCCTCTAAGCACTGTCTTGAATGCTTCCCATAGCATCTCCGGGTTGACGACAGATTGCGTGTTTAATTCAAAATATGTTTTTGTAGCATTTTGAATTTGTTCCACAAGGTCTGTGAATCCCAGATAGTAATTATTCAGCCGCCAGAGGGGAGGGGGGGCCGGTATAGTGGTTTTTAGCCCTAATATTAGGGTGGAGTGATCTGAGATTCCCCTGGGAAGAAGCTTTGCCTCACACGCTAGGTGTAAGTCTACCGATGGGAGGAAGAAATAATCTAGCCTCGAAAGCGAAGCATGGGCTCCAGAGTGGTATGAGAATTCTCTTATATCAGGGTGTAAATCTCTCCATACATCTCTCAATCCCAAAGCATCGGCAAAGGCAGCAAGTTTGGTGTGCATGGAGGGATTTCTGGCGCATAGGTGTGTCTGGTCTAGTTCTATATTAATAACCTCATTGAAGTCTCCTCCTACTATCATAACATCTGAGGAGTCTCTGATGATTATGGGTGTGATGTCGTCAATTAGAGAGGTCAATAAAGTTGGTGGTGCATAGACCGCTAACATGGCGATGGTATGATCCCAGAGTGTCCCAGTTATGTATACGAATCTGCCCCCCGTGCCCTTTGTGACAGTGGAGAGGGTGAAGGGAAGCCTCTTATGTATCAGCGTGTATTGCAATGCGATATTTAGTGCATTTTAATAAATTGTAATTCGTGCCCGATAGGTGTGTTTTGGTTAGGAATACAACGTCTGGTGCATATCTGTTTAACAGCTGCAAGACCAAACATCTTTTAAGGCCGCTGCCGAGCCCGTTCACGTTCCACGTTATGAACCTAAGGGTTCTGGTATCATACCTGCTAGTGGCCATTACAATCTGGAGTTGGAGCAGACTGTGTCATGGTGCATGCCATGGGAAAGCTATGGTTACATAGTACTATAGTGTGTCCTACCAACAGGGCGGGAGGCAAGCTGCACTCGCACAGAGTGTGTCCCGTGGGGAGGTAATGTTTTCGTGCTGCTGTTGTATTCATAGTTGACGAGGAGGTATGTGTGCCATAACTACTAGACCCATTGTTAACCCAACTATTAAAACTTTGTCCCCCCACCCTATACTCCACCCAAATTGGAGCATCTGTCTCTCAAACAACAAAAGGTAGCTGTCAAAAACGGACAGCTGTCATACAATCAAACATTAACTGATACTAATTACCCCAGTAGCCTGATGTATACTAGTCCGGTAGGACCAAGATATCGTACACTCCGCTGGGTGGGGGGGGGGTTGTGACGCTCCCCGTGGCCGCTCAAAGGTGGGGTATCATAGATAGTCTAGATTTCTGGCAGACCAAACAGATCGTTGTCTTCCGGCTCTGTCTCATTCTCCTATGCATTAGCAAAGTATGTTGGATAGATCACAACGATCCTCACACCCCCTCTTCTCCTGGGGGTTCCTGAACTGGCGGTTGCGGTTTTAATTGTGGCATTCACCTATCCTGTGGGGGTCGCGGATCTCTGTTCCTATTGTTTTGGAGTGTGGACCGGTCTTCTTCTATATGTTGCTTGGCCCATCGCCATGCCTCTTTGGGGTCGTTGAAGTGGATCGTCATGCCCCTGTGATATATTTTGAGTTGGGTGGGAAATAGCAGACCGTATTTGACATTCAACATTTGCAATTGTTTCTTAAGCTGGTCAAATGATTGTCTGGCTTTCTGCACCTCTCTCGTGTAATCCGGGAAAAAGGCGATTTTGGAACCATTGTGCGTTATTGTGCCTTTGGCGTGTGCTCGCTGGAGCAATGTGTCTCAGTCTCTGCAGTTCAGGAGCTTAGCTATGACTGTGTGTGGAGGGGCTGCGGGTACTGTTCTACCAGTTGGCATACAATGTGCTCTCTCTATGGAGAAAAATGGGGAGAAGGTATCTGGTTCAAACAGATCCATTAGCCATTGTTCCAGAAAAAATTCCATGCTGGGCCCTTCGGCCTTCTCTGGCAGTCTGAGAATTCGAATGTTGTTATGCCTCGATAGCCCTTCTCCCTCGTCCACTCTCTCTTCCATCGTTTTTAGTCTTGACTTGACCCCGGAGAGCTGTTGTTCCATTGCGCGCAGTCTGTCTTCTGCGTCAGAGATATCTGCCTCGCCGGTGTGCGAGGTCAACTTTTGTAGGTCATGGCGGAGGAGGGACACACCATACTTATGCCGTCCATTTTTTGTTCCATAGATGCTCGAGAGTCCGCAACAGCCGCCATAACATCTTTCAGAGACAGTGGGCCTCATTACGACTTTGGAGGTAGCCATGGCTGCCTCCAAAATCGTGTCTGGGTCCGACCTAGTGGAGTGGGGACTTACCGGGACATTCCGCCCTTGGCGGACCCGGTAAATCCACATTCCAAATGCCATTCCCCATTCCCAGTGGGAATGGGGAAGGCGCTAATTACGAGCCTGCTAATGGCAAGCCCGTAATTAGCGCCCTGGTCCCCTAACGGGACTTGTAAGGAACGTGTGGTCCGAACACACGTCCCTTGGGGTTCCCGCTAAGGGACCTCAGAATTGGGTGGTAAGGGATTACCGGCACCAATCTCCTTACCGGTGCCCGGTATCCCTTACCGCCCACCTCGTAATGAGGCCCAGTGGGTTTTCAACTTCAGCCACTGCATCTGCCAGGCCATGGTTATCTTGTGTCTCCATCATTGATGTTGTGTATTGATCAATTCTGTTTTGTGTGGATTGTTTTTCGCTTTATCTTTGCCCATATCTAGTGCCAGTTCTTAACGAGCACCGGGCCAATTAGACTGGAGATGGTGTTGGTGAGCAGAGTGTCGGAATAGCACCCGCAGCTGGTTATGATGTGACAGTTTCAATCCTCCCTAGTGCGTAAGGTCGCCACAGACGTGATTAGACACCCTTCTGTCAGTCGTGTGGTTTCAGTAGAGTGTTGCACTTCTCCACCTTGGAAGGTCGAGCGACGTGGTCAGGTCAAGTAATTAACTGACTCAGCCCTTATCAAGCAAACCCGATTATTCCCTCTAGTGTATTGCTGTGTTCCGCCTCGATGATTTGCCAGAGATACCGTTTTAACACAGTGTCATGTGCACACTGAATCCAACCCCATACTCTGAATTCCTGTGTTGGCGTGTAGAAAGGTTAGTCTCAGATCACGTCCGCCTCATTAAAGCTGCCTTCACTTGGCCGTTGTGCGCTGTCCCTGGCTTCCTGAAGACAGATGTATGTGTTTAGGTGTACCAATGTGGATATCCACAATGACCCAGAGTTGTTGCTACGTATGACAACAGGTGAGGCACCACCTTTCAACAGCTGGAGTTGATCTCTCTATATGTCAGTTCGGTGGGGTGCACAAAGAAGCACCACAGCGCGCCATACTTGAGAAGTGCAGTTTGTTACTGTGTTGTGGTGTCGCCCTGTTGTCAACCCATATTGTTTCAAGTTGAAAGCTATGCGGGGGGCAATATCCAAGTAGTACCTAGCTGGAGAGATGTTCTTTCTGGGAGCAGGTTATGTTGTAGCTCCGTTAGTCCCAAATCATTGGTAGATGCATTTGGTTTCTCCCAATAGCATTTAATTCCTTGCTTTAATGATTTTGGTTCTGCCGCGCCTCCGCGTGCCGCTGTACTCTGGGTGACGTCATGTGTTATGCGGCCAAGCCTTATGATATCGTGCTCTCGCCAAGCCAATGCTGCCCATGGTTGTAAGCTACCTATATTCCCGCATACACACACAGACGTCTAGTCGTTCTTTCAGCAGTGCATTCTTATGATGCATGTATGCATAGAGTTCCCGACCCTCTTGCTGGGTCTCTAGGGCCCCTCGTGACTACCCTGTGCGGTGGGGTCTGGGCTTGAGTTGCTGCCGGTGCAGGCTTGAGGCGCGTATGCCGATTATTTCTGGTTCCTTTCGTCGAAGTTTGCCCGGGTCCTTGCGGCGAGCGGAGCGCAGACGGGTGGCCTGCAGTCGACGTCCTGGAGACCGAGCACCAGGCTAGCAGCACGGGGCTCCTCTCCCTGTTTTGCTTCCGAGCTGTGTGGCGGTTGGTCTCGTAAAGAGATGGGCATATGCCATGGTGGGTTCCTCGCAGCGGCGCCCGTCTCCGTGGGTTCTTTGCTATATTTAGCAGTACCTTTGCTTTCATTCCGCTGGGTGTTGCTCCTGCTTCGCCTGGGCTGGTCCCATGGAGCGTCCCTCCTTCTCCAGGCTGCTGCAGAGTTGCCGCCAGTGCACTCCGGTGTCACTGTTGCTCCTCCCTATGTGAGAGGGGACGCAGTATCGGGTCCCCAGGTGTCGCGTAGGATCACTCAAAATATGGGTACGTATTTATAGTGTGACCCTGCTGTTATTGCGCCAAGTGCCCGGGCGTATGAGAATCTTCCCGGCGCCCAAACCTTGTCTGGTAAACGAGTCCTCAGCGTTCGCCCCAGCCGACGCCACAGTTCGCAGAGTCAGAGTGGTCAAGACCTGCGAGCGGCCATTTTGTTTGTACACTCAGGCATGTCGGCGACATTTTCGTTTGCCTCTAACTGTGTTTCACGGACGCAGTTCTCTCCCCAACTTCGATCGCCGGTGCCGCAGGATTTCTTATCAACAGATATGTTATTTTGGTGATGAATCAGGCTGGAAAAGCAGGATATGAGCAGCGGCCACGGGAGCAGAGAGAGACCACGTGTGCATTGTCTCGCTGCTGGCCACGCCTCCATTTCAGGAATATTAATAGAACGGGAGCTTGAAGCTGAACAAGATTTTTTTGCAGCAGTCTTTCTCCCCAACAGTTAGCCCTTTCCTCTTACTCTTGGCGACAGTTTGCTTCTGAAGACTTTACAGATTGCGAACAAAGCGATTAGTACTACCTGGTGGATTAGATTTCTTTGACCTGAAGTCTGCTTTAGCATTTGTTTTGGGGCATCTACAAAGTCACAATCCTCTTTAGGTAGTAGAAGTAGATTTCTCTGCTTCTTTTTCTTTTTTGATTTCCCATTGGACTTCTTCTTAGGGATTTTTTCCTGCCAATCTTTCGGGGTGTTTGGAGCGTTATCAGGGCTTGCCTTGGGGACCTCCAACGGCCCTAGAGTGGCAAATTCAGACTCCGCCAATTGGGCTAATCACACAAATTCTTCCATAGTGGATGCAGACAACGGAGTGTCATCCATGCCCACACTCTCGGTCGTGGCCATATTGGCCTTTGAGCAGCCACCTCATTGCACCTGAGCATGAGCAGTAGTTTCGGCAAGTTTGCACTCAAAATGTACATTTCCATTTTCGCTCCCTCCCACTACTCAGACAATAAACCCATTTTTAGACACTGATTTTGCAACAAGAGATGAAAATCCGTTCGGGTTTCTTTTGTTGGATCATTTACTGTAGATGTCAAAGCCACTAGGGAGATTTCATTTAGTTCTAAGTCCTTGGAAATCTCCAACAGAGAGCCCGAATGAAAATGGACTTCCGTTTTTAAACCTTCAACCTCCCTGATTTCATCCCCTATGACATGGGGATGCAATGGAGTTATGTTGTGCAGAGAAGTCTCAGCTGCTCTTGTCGCAACCGAAAGGGCAGAAATAGCATTCAGCTCAAAGGAGGCATCAAAGTTTAACAGGAGGTTGGTATTATCGCTGGCCTCCTCCACCAAATCAATGTTTTAAACTCCTAGGGCAGCATTTTGCCTTGGGGATTTAAGTAGAACATTATTGTGTACGCCCATTTCTGGACTACCACCCTTAACCTCAGGGACAGTTCCATTTACACTCCCTTCAAGGGGGAAGTAATTAAGAATTGTATTTTACTGGAAGGTAGAGTTTGTGTCTTTTCAGCGGCGATGTGCTGGTATCTGTTTATTTCCTATGTGGACGCCAGACTTCGCTTACCCTCCATGTAATGATATTTTAAGACCAACGGCTCTTATTGTGGATTCGCATATGTCGTGGTCAATGATTGGCATAGGATAATAATTTATTAAAACCCCGCCATCTACTAACATTGCTCTCCCCTCGATATTTATAATTTGTAACCCCTTAAGGTGTCTCGTATGCATAATTCGCATACTGGTAAGATTTCACCTCCTGTTCGCTTATATAGTTAGCTAGTGCCCCTGAGTGAATTCGCTATTGTAACTATGCTTACCGTCTTAATTCGAACGTTGTTTTCTCGTAGGATTCCTGCTCCCTGCTGCAAACTATCCCAGTGGATTTGCGCATGCACGCAGCTAAATTTAGATGTATTTGTACTGCGGGCATAGAAAGAGGACAGTAAACACTAACAGGCCGATTCATGGAATAATTAGCGCGGCGCAAGTGGGCAAAAACGTGCGAATCGCAGTGGAATAGCGAAAATCGCAGTGCAAGTGCGAAAATCGCACGAAAAGCAGCGCACGTCGATTCATGGAAGTCCGTGCGCGAGAAAACCAGCGGATGTGCGATAAAAAAGTGCGCGGCGCACGTTGGCGCACAGGCCATCTAACAGCGTGCGCCAGGTCACAGCGAAAAATCGCACAGGCCACAGCGAAATTCGCACATAGCGCGGCGCACGCAACAAAAGTAGGCGGAACACGGGCGTAACACTCGGAATGGGGAACAACTTGCCAAAACGTG
Source organism: Ambystoma mexicanum (assembly GCF_040938575.1). NCBI lineage: Eukaryota > Metazoa > Chordata > Amphibia > Caudata > Ambystomatidae > Ambystoma > Ambystoma mexicanum. Next base: position 1,236,955,398 of record NC_090925.1, on the reverse strand, counting down.
GGCGTCACGGGGGAAGTACAGGGCACAAGTGCGCAGAACGCCCACACGCTCACCTACAACACGTATTCATGGAATAGAATAGGGCAAAAAAGCGCACGCTCAAACCAGCGCACAGGCACAAACACGACCGCCACAAGAAAGCAGGCGGTAGCGTCTCTGCGGCTGTAAGAAATGTGCGCCAAAAGGTGCGCCAACAAATAGCACCTATATACTGCCATGATGAATGTCCTATACTGTGGCCCTCCAGGACAAATGACGTGCAAAGGGGTACCCACAAACACGGACACCCGCTGACAAAAAATACGTGTGCGTGTATACCGGGGTGCGCGGGAAGTCTCACACGCGATTTGGCCGGGTACGTGGATTTCAGGGGTGTGCGGGAAGTTCCACACGCGATTTCAGCAGGGTACGTGTATTTCAGGGGTGCGCGGGAAGTTCCACACGCGATTGGCCCAGTGCGAGCAGGGTACGTGTATTTCAGGGGTGCGCGGGAATTTCCACACGCGATTTCAGCAGGGTACGTGTATTTCAGGGGTGCGTGGGAAGTTCCACACGCGATTTCATCAGGGTACGTGTATTTCAGGGGTGCGCGGGAAGTTCCACACGCGATTTCATCAGGGTACGTGTATTTCAGGGGTGCGCGGGAAGTTCCACACGCGATTGGGCCAGTGCGAGCAGGGTACGTGTATTTCAGGGGTGCGCAGGAATTTCCACACGCGATTTCAGCAGGGTACGTGTATTTCAGGGGTGCGCGGGAAGTTCCACACGCGATTTCATCAGGGTACGTGTATTTCAGGGGTGCGCGGGAAGTTCCACACGCGATTGGCCCAGTGCGAGCAGGGTACGTGTATTTCAGGGGTGCGCGGGAATTTCCACACGCGATTTCAGCAGGGTACGTGTATTTCAGGGGTGCGCGGGAAGTTCCACACGCGATTTCATCAGGGTACGTGTATTTCAGGGGTTCTGGGGAGTACCACACGTGAATTGGCCGTGTAGGCCCTCCCAGGTGTACGCTCCACAACCTCCACGGACCCTGCAGGCAGCCCACACCACGGGGGACTACCCTGCACCCATGCTCATGTCCCGCAGGCAGCCCATCCACCATGGGCATGCCCCCCAGCCAACCCACATGTCACCTTGCACTACTGATCAACAATGCATGTCTCCCACCACCCCCACCCCCCTGCCACCATGGGCAGCCTCCACCAGGCCCCCACTCATGTCTCCCACCACCCCCACCCCCCAGCATCCAGGGTCACCCTCCACCAGGCCCAAACTCATGTCTCCCACCACCCCCCAGCATCCAGGGTCACCCTCAACCAGGCCCCCACTCATGTCTCCCACCACCCCCACCCCCTGCCACCATGGGCAGCCTCCACCAGGCCCCCACTCATGTCTCCCACCACCCCCACCCCCCAGCAGTGCAGGGGCAGCCTCCACCAGGCCCCCACTCATGTCTCCCACCACCCCCACCCCCCAGCATCCAGGGGCACCCTCCCCCAGGCCCCCACTCATGTCTCCCACCACCCCCACCCCCCAGCAGTGCAGGGGCAGCCTCCACCACGCCCCCACTCATGTCTACCATCACCCCCACCCCCCAGCATCCAGGGTAACCCTCCACCAGGCCCCCACTCATGTCTCCCACCACCCCCACCCCCCTGCCACCATGGGCAGCCTCCACCAGGCCCCCACTCATGTCTCCCACCACCCCCAGCCACCAGGGGCACCCTCCACCAGGCCCCCACCCATGTCTCCCACCACCCCCACCCCCCAGCAGTGCAGGGGCAGCCTCCACCAGGCCCCCACTCATGTCCCCTATCACCCCCACCCCCCCGCCACCAGGGGCACCCTCCACCAGGCCCCCACCCATGTCTCCCACCACCCCCACCCCCCAGCCACCATGGGCACCCTCCACCAGGCCCCCACCCATGTCTCCCACCACCCCCACCCCCCAGCAGTGCAGGGGCAGCCTCCACCAGGCCCACACTCATGTCCCCTATCACCCCCACCCCCCCGCCACCAGGGGCAGCCTCCACCAGGCCCCCACCCATGTCTCCCACCACCCCCACCCCCCAGCCACCAGGGGCACCCTCCACCAGGCCCCCACCCATGTCTCCCACCACCCCCAGCCACCAGGGGCACCCTCCACCAGGCCCCCACTCATGTCTCCCACCACCCCCACCCCCCAGCCACCAGGGGCAGCCTCCACCAGGCCCCCACTCATGTCTCCCACCACCCCCACCCCCCAGCAGTGCAGTGGCAGCCTCCACCAGGCCCCCACTCATGTCTACCACCAGCCCCACCCCCCAGCAGTGCAGGGGCACCCTCCACCAGGCCCCCACTCATGTCTCCCACCACCCCCACCCCCCAGCCACCAGGGGCACCCTCCACCAGGCCCCCACCCATGTCTCCCACCACCCACACCCCCCAGCAGTGCAGGGGCAGCCTCCACCAGGCCCCCACTCATGTCCCCTATCACCCCCACCCCCCCGCCACCAGGGGCACCCTCCACCAAGCCCCCACCCATGTCTCCCACCACCCCCCAGCCGCCATGGGCACCCTCCACCAGGCCCCCACCCATGTCTCCCACCACCCCCACCCCCCAGCAGTGCAGGGGCAGCCTCCACCAGGCCCACACTCATGTCCCCTATCACCCCCACCCCCCCCGCCACCAGGGGCAGCCTCCACCAGGCCCCCAGCCATGTCTCCCACCACCCCCAGACACCAGGGGCACCCTCCACCAGGTCCCCACCCATGTCTCCCACCACCCCCACCCCCCAGCCACCAGGGGCACCCTCCACCAGGCCCCCACCCATGTCTCCCACCACCCCCACCCCCCAGCCACCAGGGGCACCCTCCACCAGGCCCCCACTCATGTCTCCCACCACCCCCACCCCCCAGCAGTGCAGTGGCAGCCTCCACCAGGCCCCCACTCATGTCTACCACCACCCCCACCCCCCAGCAGTGCAGGGGCACCCTCCACCAGGCCCCCACCCATGTCTCCCACCACCCCCACCCCCCAGCAGTGCAGGGGCAGCCTCCACCAGGCCCCCACTCATGTCTCCCACCACCCCCACCCCCCAGACACCAGGGGCACCCTCCACCAGGCCCCCACCCATGTCTCCCACCACCCCCACCCCCCAGCAGTGCAGGGGCAGCCTCCACCAGGCCCCCACTCATGTCCCCTATCACCCCCACCCCCCGCCACCAGGGGCACCCTCCACCAGGCCCCCACCCATGTCTCCCACCACCCCCCAGCCACCATGGGCACCCTCCACCAGGCCCCCACCCATGTCTCCCACCACCCCACCCCCCAGCAGTGCAGGGGCAGCCTCCACCAGGCCCACACTCATGTCCCCTATCACCCCCACCCCCCCGCCACCATGGGCAGCCTCCACCAGGCCCCCACCCATGTCTCCCACCACCCCCAGCCACCAGGGGCACCCTCCACCAGGCCCCCACCCATGTCTCCCACCACCCCCACCCCCCAACCACCAGGGGCACCCTCCACCAGGCCCCTACTCATGTCTCCCACCACCCCCACCCCCCAGCAGTGCAGGGGCAGCCTCCACCAGGCCCCCACTCATGTCTACCACCACCCCCACCCCCCAGCAGTGCAGGGGCACCCTCCACGAGGCCCCCACTCATGTCTCCCACCACCCCCACCCCCCAGCCACCAGGGGCACCCTCCACCAGGCCCCCACCCATGTCTCCCACCACCCCCACCCCCCAGCAGTGCAGGGGCAGCCTCCACCAGGCCCCCACTCATGTCCCCTATCACCCCCACCCCCCCGCCACCAGGGGCACCCTCCACCAGGCCCCCACTCATGTCTCCCACCACCCCCACCCCCCAGCAGTGCAGGGGCAGCCCCCACCAGGCCCCCACTCATGTCTACTACCACCCCCACCCCCCAGCCACCATGGGCACCCTCCACCAGGCCCCCACCCATGTCTCCCACCACCCCCACCCCCCAGCAGTGCAGGGGCAGCCTCCACCAGGCCCCCACTCATGTCTACCATCACCCCCACCCCCCAGCATCCAGGGTCACCCTCCACCAGGCCCCCACTCATGTCTCCCACCACCCCCACCCCCCTGCCACCATGGGCAGCCTCCACCAGGCCCCCACTCATGTCTCCCACCACCCCCACCCCCCAGCAGTGCAGGGGCAGCCCCCACCAGGCCCCCACTCTTGTCTCCCACCCCCCAGCCACCATGGGCACCCTCCACCAGGCCCCCACCCATGTCTCCCACCACCCCCACCCCCCAGCAGTGCAGGGGCAGCCTCCACCAGGCCCCCACTCATGTCTACCATCACCCCACCCCCCAGCATCCAGGGTCACCCTCCACCAGGCCCCCACTCATGTCTCCCACCACCCCCACCCCCCTGCCACCAGGGGCAGCCTCCACCAGGCCCCCATTCATGTCTCCCACCACCCCCACCCCCCAGCAGTGCAGGGGCAGCCCCCACCAGGCCCCCACTCATGTCTCCCACCACCCCCACCCCCCAGCCACCATGGGCACCCTCCACCAGGCCCCCACCCATGTCTCCCACCCCCCCACCCCCCAGCAGTGCAGGGGCAGCCTCCACCAGGCCCCCACTCATGTCCCCTATCACCCCCACCCCCCCGCCACCAGGGGCACCCTCCACCAGGCCCCCACTCATGTCTCCCACCACCCCCACCCCCCAGCAGTGCAGGGGCAGCCCCCACCAGGCCCCCACTCATGTCTCCCACCACCCCCAGCCACCATGGGCACCCTCCACCAGGCCCCCACCCATGTCTCCCACCACCCCCACCCCCCAGCAGTGCAGGGGCAGCCTCCACCAGGCCCCCACTCATGTCTACCATCACCCCCATCCCCCAGCATCCAGGGTCACCCTCCATCAGGCCCCCACTCATGTCTCCCACCACCCCACCCCCCTGCCACCATGGGCAGCCTCCACCAGGCCCCCACTCATGTCTCCCACCACCCCCACCCCCCAGCCACCAGGGGCAGCCTCCACCAGGCCCCCACTCATGTCTCCCACCACCCCCACCCCCCAGCTGTGCAGGGGCACCCTCCACCAGGCCCCCACTCATGTCTCCCACCACCCCCACCCCCCAGCCACCAGGGGCACCCTCCACCAGGCCCCCACCCATGTCTCCCACCACCCCCACCCCCCAGCAGTGCAGGGGCAGCCTCCACCAGGCCCCCACTCATGTCCCCTATCACCCCCACCCCCCCGCCACCAGGGGCACCCTCCACCAGGCCCCCACCCATGTCTCCCACCACCCCCACCCCCCAGCCACCATGGGCACCCTCCACCAGGCCCCCACCCATGTCTCCCACCACCCCCACCCCCCAGCAGTGCAGGGGCAGCCTCCACCAGGCCCACACTCATGTCCCCTATCACCCCCACCCCCCCCGCCACCAGGGGCAGCCTCCACCAGGCCCCCACCCATGTCTCCCACCACCCCCAGCCACCAGGGGCACCATCCACCAGGCCCCCATTCATGTCTCCCACCACCCCCACCCCCCACCATCCAGGGGCACCCTCCACCAGGCCCCCACTCATGTCTCCCACCACCCCCACCCCCCAGCAGTGCAGGGGCAGCCCCCACCAGGCCCCCACTCATGTCTCCCACCACCCCCACCCCCCAGCCACCAGGGGCACCCTCCACCAGGCCCCCACCCATGTCTCCCACCACCCCCACCCCCCAGCCACCAGGGGCACCCTCCACCAGGCCCCCACTCATGTCTCCCACCACCCCCACCCCCCAGCCACCAGGGGCAGCCTCCACCAGGCCCCGACTCATGTCTCCCACCACCCCCACCCCCCAGCAGTGCAGGGGCAGCCTCCACCAGGCCCCCACTCATGTCTACCACCACCCCCACACCCCAGCAGTGCAGGGGCACCCTCCACCAGGCCCCCACTCATGTCTCCCACCACCCCCACCCCCCAGCCACCAGGGGCACCCTCCACCAGGCCCCCACCCATGTCTCCCACCACCCCCAGCCACCAGGGGCAGCCTCCACCAGGCCCCCACTCATGTCTCCCACCACCCCCACCCCCCAGCATCCAGGGTCACCCTCCACCAGGCCCCCACTCATGTCTCCCACCACCCCCACCCCCCTGCCACCATGGGCAGCCTCCACCAGGCCCCCACTCATGTCTCCCACCACCCCCACCCCCCTGCCACCATGGGCAGCCTCCACCAGGCCCCCACTCATGTCTCCCACCACCCACACCCCCCAGCCACCAGGGGCAGCCTCCACCAGGCCCCCACTCATGTCTACCACCACCCCCACCCCCCAGCCACCATGGGCAGCCCCCACCAGGTCCTCACAATCCCCAATCATGTGCGTAATGGACAGCCTCCACAGCCAAAAAACCCTACCAAGTAACCCATTCACCCACATGGAAATGGAAATCACATGTTACACCCCCAATGTTCATTAAGCTAATGAACCCATGTCCGTCACACACAATGGTTGCAATTGAATGGGAAAACACACAACATGACATGCATGAAACCAATGAGATGATACCACAGAGTGAAGTATGGAAACAAAATTGTATTGAAAAAAATAAAGAATGCTAAAGAAAGAAAACAAACTACAATGTGAATGAGAAAAAAAAGCTGCATGTCCGTATAAAAACACAAAACTGCAAATCAGAATCCAAAAAATATTTGGCCAAAGTCAAAAGTTAAAAAATCTCCATGCAATAAAGAACTATGTAAAAAACTACCAAGGGTCCATGAGCCCAACTGAACAAAGGAAACCTACTAAAAAACCTACCTAAAAATCAACTATATACAAAAAGTGGAGCAGTGTCCGTCGACTCCAAATCATAATAAGAAAGAAAGGAAACCTAAAACTAAAGAACTATATACAAAGGCGGCGGGCAAGTCCAGCGGCTCACTCCGTGGTGTCCCGGGCCAGGGCATCATCGAACACCTGTTCGATGTCCCGGAGGCGGTCCAGTTCCATGGCCCTGAGGGTCCGCAGGGATGACGCCGTGTCCTCCTCAAACCCCCTGCGGATTGCCTCGAGGCACTCGGCCCGCCTCAGGGCCCTCCGCATGGAGTTCTCCGCGCTGACCATTGTGAGCCGCGCCTCTTCCGCCCGCCGCCGCTCCGCACCTAAGGCGTGGCCCAACCGCTGCCACACGGAAGACACTCTCTGTCCTGGGTCCCCCTGCCCTCCGGCCGATGCCTGCCCCTCCGATGTCGAAAGCCCCGAGCCTTCATGTCTCCCACCATGTTGCTGCTGCTGCTGCTCTGCCTCTGCCCGTGCACTGCCTCCTGCTGCCTGCACATTCTCCGCCGGCTGGGGTGCAGTTGTTGATGTGGCCACCCCTGCTGGACCTCCGACTCCCGACTGTGGCAGGGATGCCTCCTCCACCAGCCTGGCCGCACCATCAGAGGCAGCTCCACAGGGCACCCAGGTGACTGAAGGGTGGGAAGATGGCACAGAGGACGACTGGCGCGTAGGGGGTCCAGTTGAGGAGGGGGTCGGAGCAAGCCCCATCAGATGGAGGAATCCGGCCTAGGTGACCTGTCCCAGCAGGCTGACGTGGTCAACGAGCCATTCGAGATGATGTGCAGTCTCTCCATGAAAAGACTGCAGGTCACCTCGCATGGCCCGTTGATGCAACGCCACACCAGCCAGGACAGGCTCAACCCGGACCTGGATGGCCACGTCCGCAGGCAGAGGAAGGCCAGTTGACGTCAGTTCATCCCCTGCCTGAAAACGGGTCTGGACGTAGGCATCCCTGCTGGTGCAAGATGATGCAGGGACAGGATCGGGGACAGGATTGCACACAGGCACCTCCGCGGCCGCCTGTGCTGCCTCCTGTCCCTGGTCCTGCACTGCACCACTAGCACCAGTGGGATCCCCACCTCCAGACCCCGTCTCTGGTGCTTGCACGGCCCCCTCCTCCACCAAACCCCCCACCAACCTGGATGACTCCGTGCCATCTTCCCCTGTTGGGCCCTGTGGGGTCCCAGCTGCCCCTTCTGCTGCCGAGGAGTCCAACTGCAACCTCCGCCTCTTGGACCTCCTCCCGGCAGCTGCGGCCTGGGACGCGGCACCGGACTCCTCACTCCCCGACGAGATGACAACACGGGAGGGGAGCCGGGCCTTGCGTCTCCGGCTGGCGGTCGGATCCCCGGCGCTGTGCTCCACAGCACCTTCTCCGCCCTCTTCATCAGTTGACGCTGCAGACAGGGAGAAACAAAACACAGGCATCAGGGCACTGTACAATGGACACATACACGCATGACAGTTGCACATGAGTGGCATTGGCAAACCTCAGACATGTCATCACAATCCCCAACACACATGTCATTGCAACTCACACACATGAGCCATACCACAGCCATATCGCAACTGCCACCACCATCCCTACACATACAACAGCATCAGCAGCCAAAGGGGAGCCAGACATCACATGCAACACAGGAAGTGCACCACACATGTACACACAGCACCACACTTGCATGCATGTCTACATCTCTGCCAAGTGTTGCACTGTTCAGATGGGCATCCATGTCACATCTGCCAATCAGGCTTCCACATACCGCTGTCACATGCATCCATGTTGCATCACTGTTGCACCCTTGACAAATACACACACATGCACATGTACACAGTGCTCATACATGCAGCCGAAAACAACATACATGCCTGACATCACGGACATGTCTACTTACATACACATTCATCCAAACATGTGTGCACGCACAACTGCATTTGCCATGCAAGCCCACACACACAAGCACCATCCATGTCTCACACATTACAGCCCTCGCATGTGTCAGACCCACGGCCCTGTACACCCCCACCCATACTCGACCCCATACAAACAGATGTGCAACCGGCACAATGCCGAATAATCACCACACGCACTGCTCACAATCAGGATGCATGTACACTCACCGCTCGACTCCAGACGGGTCTGCTTCTCTAGGACCTGGACGTGGAGCGCTGGGGATATGCGTTCCAGGACCCCCATCTGTTCTTCCGACAAGTGGCCCCGGCGCCCCTTGGCATCCGCTGCCTTCAAGAGGCGCCGGGCCTTGTTCAGGGTCCTGGACCTGAAGTCCTCCCAGCGCTTCCTGACATGTTGTAAGTCCCGGACTGCCACACCCTCCGCGTTGATGGCAGTCACGATGTCAGTCCAGATCCGAGTCCGTCCTTCCTCGTCGCCGCGGGAACTTCCAAAGAGGACATCATACTGCCCCAGGACTTGCTCCACCAGGACACCAACTTCGGTGGCACTGAAGCTGGTGCCCCTCTGCCTCTCTGGCCGGGGGTTGTCAGTGGTCACAGATGGTGTTTGCCCCGACATGACAACCCCAGAGGCAGGAGTGGGTGGGCAACTGGGTCCTGGGGCTGGGCTGTGGAGCGATGGAATTCCAGTCGGGAGTCTTCGGTTCCAGCAGGGGTGGTCACAGCAACAGCACCCCTGGCTGATGTGCAGGCAGCAAATGGCAGTGAACGTGGGCAGCAGGCAGTCAGGCAGCAGCAGATGGCAGGTGGGAGCGTGCTCGGGGCTCTGGGGGGCAGTAGTCCGGCCTTCTGGGCAGGAGCGTGGTCTTCCGTGTGCTTACGCGTGGCCAGCTTGGTACGGAGTGATTTGGCACGTGAAAATCCTGCACGTCAGCGTGAAAACCGAGGAAAGGCCCTTAGCGCGTAAGTGCGTCAGTACGCATACGCAAATCTATTGGACCAAAGGCCCTCAGCGCGTAAGCGCGTCTGTGACGTGACCCGCACGGGTGTTTCCCACACAGCACGTGATGACAGAGCACACGTGGAAAGACTGCACGTCAGAGTGTCATCGCGTGTAATTGGACAGCACGTCAGGGTGTCATCGCGTGTAATTGGACAAAAGTGCGCGTACACGCGATTGGCCTATGTACGTGTATATCAGGTGTGCGCGGACACTTACACACGCAAGTACGTCAGCGCACCTGTATCCCGGTGTGCGCGGGAATTTCCACACGCTATTGGACTGGGTACTGGATTTCAGGGGTGCGCGGGTCACACGCTCGCCTACAACACGCGCAACGCATTAATTTGCGCGCTAAAAAAATAACAAGCTCAGACCCAGGATGAACATACCGTTCCTAGCAGCAGTGGGCGTGGCCTACCAAAGGAGGAGGAGGAGGAGGATAGTCAGGGCCAGAATATTCACACCCAGAACCAGCCTTTTCGGGATGCCTGATGACCAGGTGCATGGGAGGTACAGGTTTCCACCACACATCATACTGGACCTGGTGAGTGAGTGGGAGGATGACCTCACATCACCCACCCTGTGCTCCCAAGCACTCAGCCCCCTGGAGAAGGTCCTCAATGTACTGCACTTCTTAGCCACTGGATCATTTCAGCGGACAAGTGCCATTGTGGGTGGTGTATCACAGGCCACCCAGTCACGCTGCCCACACCAGGTCTTGAACATCATCACTGCACGCCCATCAGTCCGCAGGCACATATACCTGCCCAGAACCCCTGCAGAAAGGCATGCTGCCGCCCTGGATTTCTACGCTATGGCACGATTCCCCAAAGTGCTAGGTGCCATCGACTGCACCCATGTGGCTCTACGTCCCCCCAGGGCATCTGAGCACATCTATAGGAACCGCAAGCACTGGCATTCCATCAACGTGCAGGTAGTATGTAATGCCAAGGGAATCATCACCTCAGTATACGCCAACTATCCCGGGTCCACCCACAACAGCTTCATTTACCGAATGTCCACCCTAAGCCGGGACCTAGAAGCTGGGCGGCATGGCGATACATGGCTGCTTGGTGAGTATGAATGCCACTGCACATGCATGCATGTCAGATACTGAGCAAGGTCACAACCCCACCAATGATACCAATCACCACCTCCACAGGGGACAGTGCCTACCCTCTCAGCCCCCACATGATGACGCCAATTCGGAACCCCACCACGCCACCCCAGGTAAGATATAACGCAGGCCACATTACAACCCGGGGCATAGTGGAGCGCACATTCGGAGTGCTGAAGTCACGCTTTTGCTCCCTTGACCGTTCTGGCGGGCAGCTGTTGTACGCTCCCCCAGTAGTGTGCAGGATCATAGTGGCAGCATGTGTCCTGCACAACGTTGCAACACGCCGGGGCCTGGCCGTGGACATGGTGGTGCCCCCCCATCCCCAACCACATGCACAGCCGCTGCGCATGGGAGGGGAAAGGGCACGGGGGAGGCAGCCCGTACACAGCTAGTGGCTAATTACTTCACATAGAAATCACACCCCTGTGGAGTGCACACTGCCCTGCCACATTCCATCTGACAATCAATGATGACTCAACCTGACACTGACCCTGAATGTCTGGGGAAAGAACCGTGAAAACCATATCAGCCTGAGATTGTTCACCTGGAAGTGTCACAATGTGTGCATCCCTACCCACACAGACACCACCAATGCAGTTTTGTGAAGTTGCACATTCAAGCAGCTAAAATGAATGCCCACTTGCAAAATGCAACAAGAGGACAGTGCCATGTCAGCCAACCCAACCCCAGCACCGCCACACCACACACCGTGCCATGTCATGCTATTTGCAAGTAAACAAAGTAATCCACACAACATGACACTAGTGTCACAATGTACAGTGTCCCTATTAGATACTTGAAACACCTGAAATGCTCACAGTAATGCCGGACCAACAACAAACTTGAGCACTTACTACCATTAACATGACATCACTAATGTTAAATATTAGTAGTCTCACCACCTGGAAATGCCTGCACTCCCACCACTACCAACTGTGCAGTGTTGGCGCCATGTAGAGTTGTAGGTGCACTGCTGCCAACATGGACCACATCTCCAGACTAGAGGTCCTTGTGTAGACATGAGGAAGGGACCTGCAAATTGGGAGGTAGACACAGAAGATGAGTTACACATCAATGCAACATGCAGTGTACAACACAACAGCAATATGCACTAGGAATGTATACACAGTATTGACTACAGACTGCCCACACAGCTCATGGGAGTCCAACGTCACTGTGTAATTCACTGTCACTTGGGCACACCCTTTGCAAGCCCATGGCAACGGGAAGCAGGAGGGGTGTGTGTGACTCAAACCCAAGCATCTGAACCAAATACATTACAAGCCTGCATGTGCCCAGCCACAATGCAGCGTATGCCCACAGGAACCACGGAAGCCAACAAATCGTCCCAAAAAAATAGGGAATAAAATAAATAAAAATAAAAATAAAAAAAAATAAAAAATGGCCATTGAAGGGCCCGGGGGGGTTGGGGAGGCCACCCAGGAGGTCCGAGGACAGGATGCACACCAGAACCCACCTGCGTGGATCCTGGGAGAAAAAAAAACACCTCCATGGGCTCATGGCCCACACGGCTACCCTATTGTGGGAGTATCACTGCTGTCGCTCTTATCACCCTGTGCAGCTGCATCCGGAGGTGGTTGCACTATGGGAGGCAGCCCACGCAAGGCCCTAGTCTGCTCCTCCATGGCTGCAAGCATGCGGGTGTGGTAGGTCTGGTTCTGGAGGATGAGTGAGCGGAGGTCCCCATGCAACAACTCACGGGATGCCCGGACCTCCGCCCTCGTTGCCTGCATCTCAGCTGAGAGCGTACGGGTGAGACCCTCCAGCTGCTGTTCTGTCCTTTGGTGTGTTGAAGCCTCAAGCTCAACAAGAGTCGTCCTGAGGTGAAGGAGCTCCTGCCTCAGGGCTTCCCTGTGGCCCTGGGACTCAATGGAGATGGCCTCCTGCAGAGTCGCCAGTGCCGCCCGCCTGTCCCTGTTGGACCCCAGCATGTCCTCCCTGTGTGACTGGCAGATGGAGTCGGTTGCCTGCTCTAGTCGCTCCATCAGCCTTTCAGGGGGGACAATGGAAGTGGCCACCCTATCCATGGCCTGAGCCATCATCTCGGATGATGCTGCCTGTTGGGTTGCCATACCGTAAATGGATTGCTCCCATGCGGTATTTCCAGGTGGCGTACGGCCACCACGTCGGCGGGCACCACACCTGTCTGGGGCAAGGCGAACTGCGCCTTGCTGTGCCGGCACTGCCTGAGGCTGCAGGACTGCATTCCCCCTCTGATCTGCTGGCCCAGGAACAGGATCAGATATCGCGGAGTGTGACCCTGCATCCGTAACCACCAAAGGCGTAGCTGCCAACACTGACATCCCCATTGAGGGTTCTGACCCTGGCGCAGGTGGGTGAGACAGAACAGAATCCCTCCCTGGAACACTCACCTGCGACGGCACGTAGGTCTCATCCGAATCAACACCTGAGTACAGCTCGGGGGAGGTGCAGCCAGAGACACCCCTTGAGAGCAGGACCTGCAGCACTTGTGGGTTCTCACCCACCACCACACCACGTCCCTCACTGGTGGTTGGTCGGCCCTCGGACCCCTCCTGGGTCTGCACCATCTCCACAACCCCAGCAGTATCAGGTGCGTCTTCCCCTGCAAAACATAAAAACAAAGAAATGGAAACAGGCATTAGCACCATGGCACACAATGAGGGCTGAGAAGCAAGAGAACCAGTACTTGTTTGACACATGTCCCACACGACTAAAACCCTCCCATGCATGCACCCTCACTGCGTATGAAGGGCAGGCAAATGGCACGCACTGATGACACCAAGATGGAAGATGAACACATTTTCTGCATGCTGCTTGGCAGTGGCATCACCACATTGGCCTGTGATTGGCAGGTGAAACACACATGCCATCACACAGATGGCATGTACCATTGCTATTGAGTGAAGATGGAGAGGAGGGCAGCACCTATTCATTCAGTCCAGTTCCCGCATGTAATAGCTTTTCTAATTCAAACAGGTCAGATTCTTCACCTGGAGCTGCCAGTCCGAAATGGTGCAATTGCACAGGGACATGTTTGTACAAATGATATCCAGGTAACAAAGTCACTCCACTTTACCATAGCCATGTCAGACATGTGACTAGAGGACTGCGACATGCCTAGTAATAGTGGTGGAATGCAAACAATCTGACTAAATGAACAGTGAAAAATCAAGCAACAATGTTGTGGCAAGGTGACACTTCAAGGGCAACTGGCGTGCAGTTGGGCTAGATGTCTACTGTTGGCAGAAGGGATACTGCTATGGCCAAATGCAGCTGCGCAGGATGTATTGCATGAAGCACATGGCTGACCCATACGACTCAGGCGCACACACTCTCACCTGTCACACAAACAGAAGCCCTCACACACACCATGCACATGGATGACACACACATGCATGTGCACTCACCGGACAATGCCTCGTAATCAGCCAGATCTCCCACGCCTTGGATCCGTTCCTCCGTGACGTAGGTCCCAGCGACTGACTCATGTGGAATGAGTTCCATGTCTACTACTGGAGACCCACCTCCAGTCACTAGAGTTGCGGCATGACTTGAGGCCAGCTTACTCTTTGCCCTGCGCTTTAGGTCATTCCAGCGCTTATAGCAATCATTGGCTGTGCGCCTCACGATTCCAAGGGCACTTACGATGTCCGCAACGGTCTGCCAGTGTGCCTGGCGTTGTGCAGGTGTGGTCTTGGATCCTGCAACAATGACCATCTCGTTGTCATGTGCGGACACATACTCGACAAGTGCATTCAGTTCGTCATCCGTGAAGCTGGGCTTCCTGGATGGGCCGGACTGTGTAGCCGTGTCTGGGGCATCAGCCTGTGCCGGACGAGCACTCTTCCTCTTCCGCTTGGAAGGTGGTGGTGATCCTGAGTGTCCTGCGCCGCTCTGGACACTAGGGGCAGGAGCCCTGGTGGACTCTGTATCAGGAGTGTGGGATTGCACACTCAGCATGGGAGTTGGTGCAGGCATTGGCTCTAGTGTGATGGTGTCAGGGGGAATGTCAGCAGCATGGACTAGGACCGACACTGTCCGGGCTGGGTGTGTGAGGGCTGGGGTGGATGGAGCCGCAGCTGCCCCTGCAGCCTCTCCGCCCTGCCTACTTGGTGCAGCAGATGACCTTGCTGCCCCAGATGCACGTGGCATGGTGACATCAACGTGCACCAGCGCACGTGTCATAGGCCTGCTGACCTGGAAGTCAGCCATGGAGTCAGCCAGGTCTGGTGCCACAATGGGCTGGTCCAACAAGGGCTGAGCATGGATGGTGTCAGCCACATCAGCCTCAACAGGAGGGGGGGGGATTATGGGTGCCCTTGACTGGTCCTCCACACATGGGGGGACAGGCTCACCCTGCAAGTAACGACCACGTCCCCTACCGGATCCACCACGGCCACCACTTGTGGCTCTTCCACCTTTGCCACCCTTACGGAATCCTCGCTTCCCAGCCATGGCACTGATGTTAATGTGCGTTTGGGAGTGGCTGTAAAATATTGTCCTGGGCAATTGGGGGTCAAAGGGGTTGGGTACCAGATGGTAATTGTACCCTAGTGCTCTTGCAAGGCTGATTGTAACCCCTGGGGAAAGATGACGGGTCACGCTACGCACAGGAGCCCCAAAAAAGGGAGATGACGTGCACGCAACCCCTCCTAGACCACGTGTGCAGAAAGAAAAACCTGCACTACGCTGTGGCACCCAGTAACGCAGCCTAGAATGACCTCTGAAGGGGTAGGCTACACACGGGGCAAGCACAGATGTTAGATACGTGCGTGACTCACCGTCTGCCAGGTAAAAGAGCGTGAAAAAGGAGCGCGTTTGGTTGGCAACACCCCCGCCAAAAGAAGATTTGTACGCTGTCTGAGGAGACAGGACAACAGTAGAAGGGAACACTGTTTGAGGGAACAGGCCCAGGTAAACCAGTAAAAGAAAAAAAAGAGAAAAAGCTGTCAGAGGTAACAGGGAATACGAACTTGAAACGCCGTGAAGTAAATCGCGTGTGAAACGACAAGAAGTACAGAATTCACCCACTCGCTCTCCACGAAAAGCACGTACAAGGAAATGGTGTTCTACACGTACCTTTTATACAGGCCCACACGTCCAGCGTCACTTACGCGGCGTGTATGCGCTAGGGCCATTTCCACCAATTACACGCTTTGTCACTTCTGCGTGTAGGGCCATTTCCACCAATCACACGCGATTACACTCTGACGTGCAGTCTTTCCACGTGTGCTCTGTCATCAAGTGCTGTGTGGGAAACACCCGTGCGGGTCACGTCACAGACGCGCTTACGCGCTGAGGGCCTTTGGTCCAATAGAATCGCGTATGCGTGCTGACGCGCTTACGCGCTAAGGGCCTTTCCTCGGTTTTCACGCTGACGTGCAGGATTTTCACGTGCCAAATCACTCCGTACCAAGCTGGCCACGCAGAAGCACACGGAATACCACGCTCCTGCCCGGAAGGCCGAACTACTGCCCCCCAGAGCCCCGAGCACGCTCCCACCTGCCATCTGCTGCTGCCTGACTGCCTGCTGCCCCTGCACTGCTGGGGGGTGGGGGTGGTGGTAGACATGAGTGGGGGCCTGGTGGAGGGAGCCCCTGCACTGCTGGGGGCTGGGGGTGGTGGTAGACATGAGTGGGGGCCTGGTGGAGGCTGCCCCTGCACTGCTGGGGGGTGGGGGTGGTGGGAGACATGAGTGGGGGCCTGGTGGAGAGTGCCCCTGGTGGCTGGGGGGTGGGGGTGGTGGGAGACATGGGTGGGGGCCTGGTGGAGGCTGCCCCTGCACTGCTGGGGGGTGGGGGTGCAGGGGGACATGAGCAGGTGTGCAGGGTAGTCCCCTGTTTTGTGGGCTGCCTGCAGGGGCCGTCGAGGGTGTACAGGGAACACCTGTGAGGACCCACCCAGCCTAATCGCGTGTGGAACTTCCCGCGCACCCCTGTAATACACGTACCAAGCCAAATCGCGTGTGATAATTCCCGCGCACCCCTGTAATACACGTACCCAGCCGAATCGCGTGTAAAACTTCCTGTGTACCCCTGTAATACACATACCCAGCCAAATCGCGTGTGATAATTCCCGCGCACCCCTGAAATACACGCGCCCAGGCTATTCGCGTGTGGAACTTCCCGCGCACCCCTGAAATACACGCGCCCAGGCTATTCGCGTGTGGAACTTCCCGCGCACCCCTGAAATACACGCGCCCAGGCTATTCGCGTGTGGAACTTCCCGCGCACCCCTGAAATACACGCGCCCAGGCTATTCGCGTGTGGAACTTCCCGCGCACCCCTGAAATACACGTAGCACGCTGGGAGACATGAGTGGGGGCCTGGTGGAGGGTGCCCCTGGGGACTGGGGGGAGGGGGTGGTGGGAGACATGAGTGGGGGCCTGGTGGAGGCTGCCCCTGCACTGCTGGGGGGTGGGGGTGGTGGGAGACATGAGTGGGGGCCTGGTGGAGGGTGCCCCTGGTGGCTGGGGGGTGGGGGTGGTGGGAGACATGGGTGGGGGCCTGGTGGAGGCTGCCCCTGCACTGCTGGGGGGTGGGGGTGCAGGGGGACATGAGCAGGTGTGCAGGGTAGTCCCCTGTTTTGTGGGCTGCCTGCAGGGGCCGTCGAGGGTGTACAGGGAACACCTGTGAGGACCCACCCAGCCTAATCGCGTGTGGAACTTCCCACGCACCCCTGAAATACACGCGCCCAGGCTATTCGCGTGTGGAACTTCCCGCGCACCCCTGAAATACACGCGCCCAGGCTATTCGCGTGTGGAACTTCCCGCACACCCCTGAAATACACGCGCCCAGGCTATTCGCGTGTGGAACTTCCCGCGCACCCCTGAAATACACGCGCCCAGGCTATTCGCGTGTGGAACTTCCCGCGCACCCCTGAAATACACGTAGCACGCTGGGAGACATGAGTGGGGGCCTGGTGGAGGGTGCCCCTGGTGACTGGGGGGTGGGGGTGGTGGGAGACATGGGTGGGGCCTGGTGGAGGGTGCCACTGGTGGCTGGGGGGGTGGGGGTGGTGGGAGACATGAGTGGGGGCCTGGTGGGGGCTGCCCCTGCACTGCTGGGGGGTGGGGGTGGTGGGAGACATGAGTGGGGGCCTGGTGGAGGGTGCCCCTGGATGGTGGGGGGTGGGGTGGTGGGAGACATGAGTGGGGGCCTGGTGGAGGGTGCCCCTGGTGACTGGGGGGGGTGGGGGTGGTGGGAGACATGGGTGGGGGCCTGGTGGAGGCTGCCCCTGGTGGCTGGGGGGGTGGGGGTGGTGGGAGACATGAGTGGGGGCCTGGTGGGGGCTGCCCTTGCACTGCTGGGGGGTGGGGGTGGTGGGAGACATGAGTGGGGGCCTGGTGGAGGGTGCCCCTGGATGGTGGGGGTGGGGGTGGTGGGAGACATGAGTGGGGGCCTGGTGGAGGGTGCCCCTGGTGACTGGGGGGTTGGGGGTGGTGGGAGACATGGGTGGGGGCCTGGTGGAGGCTGCCCCTGGTGGCGGGGGGGTGGGGGTGATAGGGGACATGAGTGGGGGCCTGGTGGAGGCTGCCCCTGCACTGCTGGGGGGTGGGGGTGGTGGGACACATGGATGGGGGCCTGGTGGAGGGTGCCCCTGGTGGCTGGGGGGTGGGGGTGGTGGGAGACATGGGTGGGGGCCTGGTGGAGGGTGCCCCTGGTGGCTGGGGGGTGGGGGTGGTGGGAGACATGGGTGGGGGCCTGGTGGAGGCTGCCCCTGCACTACTGGGGGGTGGGGGTGCAGGGGGACATGAGCAGGTGTGCAGGGTAGTCCCCTGTTTTGTGGGCTGCCTGCAGGGGCCGTCGAGGGTGTACAGGGAACACCTGTGAGGACCCACCCAGCCTAATCGCGTGTGGAACTTCCCACGCACCCCTGAAATACACGCGCCCAGGCTATTCGCGTGTGGAACTTCCCGCGCACCCCTGAAATACACGCGCCCAGGCTATTCGCGTGTGGAACTTCCCGCGCACCCCTGAAATACACGCGCCCAGGCTATTCGCGTGTGGAACTTCCCGCGCACCCCTGAAATACACGCGCCCAGGCTATTCGCGTGTGGAACTTCCCGCGCACCCCTGAAATACACGTAGCACGCTGGGAGACATGAGTGGGGGCCTGGTGGAGGGTGCCCCTGGTGACTGGGGGGTGGGGGTGGTGGGAGACATGGGTGGGGCCTGGTGGAGGGTGCCACTGGTGGCTGGGGGGGTGGGGGTGGTGGGAGACATGAGTGGGGGCCTGGTGGGGGCTGCCCCTGCACTGCTGGGGGGTGGGGGTGGTGGGAGACATGAGTGGGGGCCTGGTGGAGGGTGCCCCTGGATGGTGGGGGGTGGGGTGGTGGGAGACATGAGTGGGGGCCTGGTGGAGGGTGCCCCTGGTGACTGGGGGGGTGGGGGTGGTGGGAGACATGGGTGGGGGCCTGGTGGAGGCTGCCCCTGGTGGCTGGGGGTGGTGGGAGACATGAGTGGGGGCCTGGTGGGGGCTGCCCTTGCACTGCTGGGGGGTGGGGGTGGTGGGAGACATGAGTGGGGGCCTGGTGGAGGGTGCCCCTGGATGGTGGGGGTGGGGGTGGTGGGAGACATGAGTGGGGGCCTGGTGGAGGGTGCCCCTGGTGACTGGGGGGTTGGGGGTGGTGGGAGACATGGGTGGGGGCCTGGTGGAGGCTGCCCCTGGTGGCGGGGGGGTGGGGGTGATAGGGGACATGAGTGGGGGCCTGGTGGAGGCTGCCCCTGCACTGCTGGGGGGTGGGGGTGGTGGGACACATGGATGGGGGCCTGGTGGAGGGTGCCCCTGGTGGCGGGGGGGTGGGGGTGATAGGGGACATGAGTGGGGGCCTGGTGGAGGCTGCCCCTGCACTGCTGGGGGGTGGGAGTGGTGGGAGACATGGGTGGGGGCCTGGTGGAGGGTGCCCCTGGTGGCTGGGGGATGGGGGTGGTGGGAGACATGGGTGGGGGCCTGGTGGAGGCTGCCCCTGCACTGCTGGGGGGTGGGGGTGGTGGGACACATGGATGGGGGCCTGGTGGAGGGTGCCCCTGGTGGCGGGGGGTGGGGGTGATAGGGGACATGAGTGGGGGCCTGGTGGAGGGTGCCCCTGCACTGCTGGGGGGTGGGGGTGGTGGTAGACATGAGTGGGGGCCTGGTGGAGGCTGCCCCTGCACTGCTGGGGGGTGGGGGTGGTGGGAGACATGAGTGGGGGCCTGGTGGAGGGTGCCCCTGGTGGCTGAGGGGTGGGGGTGGTGGGAGACATGGGTGGGGGCCTGGTGGAGGCTGCCCCTGCACTGCTGGGGGGTGGGGGTGGTGGGACACATGGATGGGGGCCTGGTGGAGGGTGCCCCTGGTGGCGGGGGGTGGGGGTGATAGGGGACATGAGTGGGGGCCTGGTGGAGGGTGCCCCTGCACTGCTGGGGGGTGGTGGTGGTGGTAGACATGAGTGGGGGCCTGGTGGAGGCTGCCCCTGCACTGCTGGGGGGTGGGGGTGGTGGGAGACATGAGTGGGGGCCTGGTGGAGGGTGCCCCTGGTGGCTGGGGGGTGGGGGTGGTGGGAGACATGGGTGGGGGCCTGGTGGAGGGTGCCCCTGGTGGCTGGGGGGTGGGGGTGGTGGGAGACATGGGTGGGGGCCTGGTGGAGGGTGCCCCTGGTGGCTGGGGGGTGGGGGTGGTGGGAGACATGGGTGGGGGCCTGGTGGAGGCTGCCCCTGGTGGCGGGGGGGGGGTGGGGGTGATAGGGGACATGAGTGGGGGCCTGGTGGAGGCTGCCCCTGCACTGCTGGGGGGTGGGGGTGGTGGGAGACATGGGTGGGGGCCTGGTGGAGGGTGCCCATGGTGGCTGGGGGGTGGGGGTGGTGGGAGACATGGGTGGGGGCCTGGTGGAGGGTGCCCATGGTGGCTGGGGGGTGGGGGTGGTGGGAGACATGAGTGGGGGCCTGGTGGAGGCTGCCCCTGCACTGCTGGGGGGTGGGGGTGGTGGGACACATGGATGGGGGCCTGGTGGAGGGTGCCCCTGGTGGCGGGGGGTGGGGGTGATAGGGGACATGAGTGGGGGCCTGGTGGAGGGTGCCCCTGCACTGCTGGGGGGTGGGGGTGGTGGTAGACATGAGTGGGGGCCTGGTGGAGACTGCCCCTGCACTGCTGGGGGGTGGGGGTGGTGGGAGACATGAGTGGGGGCCTGGTGGAGGGTGCCCCTGGTGGCTGAGGGGTGGGGGTGGTGGGAGACATGGGTGGGGGCCTGGTGGAGGCTGCCCCTGCACTGCTGGGGGGTGGGGGTGGTGGGACACATGGATGGGGGCCTGGTGGAGGGTGCCCCTGGTGGCGGGGGGTGGAGGTGATAGGGGACATGAGTGGGGGCCTGGTGGAGGGTGCCCCTGCACTGCTGGGGGGTGGGGGTGGTGGTAGACATGAGTGGGGGCCTGGTGGAGGCTGCCCCTGCACTGCTGGGGGGTGGGGGTGGTGGGAGACATGAGTGGGGGCCTGGTGGAGGGTGCCCCTGGTGGCTGGGGGGTGGGGGTGGTGGGAGACATGGGTGGGGGCCTGGTGGAGGGTGCCCCTGGTGGCTGGGGGGTGGGGGTGGTGGGAGACATGGGTGGGGGCCTGGTGGAGGGTGCCCCTGGTGGCTGGGGGGTGGGGGTGGTGGGAGACATGGGTGGGGGCCTGGTGGAGGCTGCCCCTGGTGGCGGGGGGGTGGGGGTGATAGGGGACATGAGTGGGGGCCTGGTGGAGGCTGCCCCTGCACTGCTGGGGGGTGGGGGTGGTGGGAGACATGGGTGGGGGCCTGGTGGAGGGTGCCCATGGTGGCTGGGGGGTGGGGGTGGTGGGAGACATGGGTGGGGGCCTGGTGGAGGGTGCCCATGGTGGCTGGGGGGTGGGGGTGGTGGGAGACATGAGTGGGGGCCTGGTGGAGGGTGCCCCTGGTGGCTGGGGGGTGGGGGTGGTGGGAGACATGGGTGGGGGCCTGGTGGAGGCTGCCCCTGGTGGCTGGGGGGTGGGGGTGGTGGGAGACATGGGTGGGGGCCTGGTGGAGGGTGCCCCTGGTGGCTGGGGGGTGGGGATGGTGGGAGACATGGGTGGCGGCCTGGTGGAGGGTGCCCCTGGTGGCTGGGGGGTGGGGGTGGTGGGAGACATGGGTGGGGGCCTGGTGGAGGGTGCCCCTGGTGGCTGGGGGTGGGGGTGGTGGGAGACATGGGTTGTGGCCTGGTGGAGGCTGCCCCTGGTGGCGGGGGGGTGGGGGTGATAGGGGACATGAGTGGGGGCCTGGTGGAGGCTGCCCCTGCACTGCTGGGGGGCGGGGGTGGTGGGAGACATGGGTGGGGGCCTGGTGGAGGGTGCCCATGGTGGCTGGGGGGTGGGGGTGGTGGGAGACATGGGTGGGGGCCTGGTGGAGGGTGCCCATGGTGGCTGGGGGGTGGGGGTGGTGGGAGACATGGGTGGGGGCCTGGTGGAGGGTGCCCCTGGTGGCTGGGGGGTGGGGGTGGTGGTAGACATGAGTGGGGGCCTGGTGGAGGCTGCCCCTGCACTGCTGGGGGGTGGGGGTGGTGGGAGACATGAGTGGGGGCCTGGTGGAGGGTGCCCCTGCACTGCTAGGGGGTGGGGGTGGTGGGAGACATGAGTGGGGGCCTGGTGGAGAGTGCCCCTGGATGCTGAGGGTTGGGGGTGGTGGGAGACATGAGTGGGGGCCTGGTGGAGGGTGCCCCTGCACTGCTGTGGGGTGGGGGTGGTGGGAGACATGGGTGGGGGCCTGGTGGAGGCTGCCCCTGCACTGCTGGGGGGTGGGGGTGCAGGGGGACATGAGCAGGTGTGCAGGGTAGTCCCCTGTTTTGTGGGCTGCCTGCAGGGGCCGTCGAGGGTGTACAGGGAACACCTGTGAGGACCCACCCAGCCTAATCGCGTGTGTAACTTCCCACGCACCCCTGTAATACACGTACCAAGCCAAATCGCGTGTGATAATTCCTGCGCACCCCTGTAATACACGTACCTGGCCAAATCGCATGTGAGAATTCCCGCGCACCCCTGTAATACACGTACCCAGCCGAATCGCGTGTAAAACTTCCCGTGTACCCCTGTAATACACGTACCCAGCCAAATCGCGTGTGATAATTCCCGCGTACCCCTGAAATACACGCGCCCAGGCTATTCGCGTGTGGAACTTCCCGCGCACCCCTGAAATACACGCGCCCAGGCTATTCGCGTGTGGAACTTCCCGCGCACCCCTGAAATACACGCGCCCAGGCTATTCGCGTGTGGAACTTCCCGCGCACCCCTGAAATACACTTACCCTGCTGAAATCGCGTGTAAAAGTTCCCGCGCACCCCTGTAATACACGTACCCTGGCTAATCGCGTGTATAACTTCACGCGTACCCCTGATATGCACGTTACCCGCTTTGCGTTCCTTGTTTGGCAGCCCTGTAAACTGGTCCAGGGTTAGCGCAGCCCTTTGCGATGATTTAGCGATTTTGATGGCTTTTCCTTGCGCGAGGGCGTTCTTGGGGGCGTTACTGGCGCTGCTGCAGGGTCGCTGCGATACTCTGCGCCACGGCTGGTTTGGGAGCCTAAAATCCATGAATACGCTGTGCGCGGAAATCGGTTTTAGCGCACGTGCCTGGCGCAGACAATCGCACGCGGACACTCTGCGCCAGCCGCTTGCGACACTTTTCTGCGAAATTCTATGAATTACCCTGTAATTCTGTTCCCGTTGCCGTAAGGGGTACTTGAACATAGCTGTTTGTTTAGATATGCTGCATCAAGTGTGGTCTACAGGTATTTCACTAACCTCATGTGGAATAGACTCGGTCCCAGGAAAGTCTCGAAAATGTTAGAACATTTTTCGTAAGCAGAGCATTGTGCGAAATGTAGTACAATATATGTAACTGCACGCATGGGGCCCCAGCTACTTATAGTATGTGCTGAACATCTTGATAACCATGGAGGCTCAGAAATGATAAATGATAATAAAATAGTGAAGAGCCTAGTTCTATCGGGGTTTTCTTGTATACAGTGCCTGGGAGGAATTAATGTTATCAATGTGTAGCTCAGTCAGTTTATTTGGTCACTAGGGCTTTCCACTCTACAGAGATGTTCAGGCCCTGCCGGACTGTGTTTAAAGAATAGATCCAGCGCTGTTCCAGTTTATGTAGTGCCGTGGCCATGTCGCAACCTCTAATTTTTTGTTTGATGGTTTGTAAAACGAGCCATTTAAAGTCTATAAAGAGAATTGGGCAAAAAAGGCCAAAAGATGCCAGCGCTATTGCCGTGGATTCTAAGAGAGGTGTGCGGCAGTGGTCAACTGTTAGGATGTGAGTACCTTGCCTAGCACCCAACAATGAATGAACAATGTAAACAGTCGAACTGTGCCACAACAAAGAGTTCAAAGAGTACAGGTGTACAATTTTTTAATTCATGCAATGGACAGCCTGACACGTCTTTCGAGCGTAGCTCTTCCTCTGAGGCTGTTGGAGTTAATGTAACAAACCATTTTGTAAAGTTGTACATGATAATTAACATCACCATTCAGGATAAACGGCCTAGATTTAGGAGGGCATACAGGGTTACAACATAGTGTATGATCAGCAAGTACACAGTTATCAGACATGGATACCCCCATTAAAAAAAAAAATGTATATATAAAGATGCATTTTGCAAAAGTATCCATTTAGCATACATGTGAAAATCAATAGGCAGATATTCATTTTACCCAGTCAGGACGTGACATCAAGGTAGTCCAATTATAAAGAGAAAAGAGAGAAATATAACAAAAACCTGCAGTTAGCCAGATTCGTAGATAGGCAGTCGTGGAATAGATCTGTGCAATAACAATTAGTCAATATTCTAATAGCAAGTACCAAAGAAAAGCATATTTACCACGCAGTCTTGTCCAAATTGAACCACTGTGTAGTGAACAGGAAGAATAAAAAGTGTTAATGAGCCGAAACTGACCCATCGCGAGACGGTAAACAAAAATACTGCAACCTAAAAGTCAACCATGTGCACTTACCAATTGTGTGGGATATATAAGGTAAGTGCTCCTAATCCGGAGTCAAAGCGTAACTAAAAAAGAAATAATACATATGCAACAATTGCACACTCTGCAACATCAAGAGACTTATTGCATTAATTGTAAAGCATAATTGTATTATCTACGTTATCCTGCAGTTGCAGATGTAAACTGATTATAAGAACTGCAGCGGTTCCCAAATGCCGACATGGTGAGCGGAATTTAGTATCAGCAGAAGGTCAGCGGAGCCATCAGTCAAGAGATTAACCAATCCGTAGTGCACCAATTATAAAAACAAAGAGAGATAAGCGGCATTGCCGCATTAGCTTGGGATCTAAATTACTTCCAATTGTGGCCATTAAGTCGAATTAGGGATCATGTGCAAGGTGCACACTTCCTGCTTACCTGCCTGTCGACTGAAAGTGAATCCAAGGGAGAGCGCGTCTCCTAGTGACTATAACCAGCCGCTAGAGCGTTTGTTACAACACGCGCGGCAGTATTAGGAGGCCGCCATCTTGGTTTTTAAAAATTAAATACGAGCGCATAGCTACCAATACAGTTAAGGAGTTGAGTCCGCATCATACATATCCCTGCCACTCATTGAGGGAACTGAAGTATAGTGGCATTGATTTTAATATAAATAAAAGCCAGAAAAAAAATATTTGAATGTACAATAAAGTTGAATTGAGGAAAGGGTAAAACCCGACAGAAATAAGGAAGCCACTGCAGATATTGGCTAATATTGATGTTATCACATCTTGGAAATTGTGTTAACCTTAAAAAAGACCATAGTCATTGCCACAGAGCTTGCCACCAGTGCCTGACCACTCAACTGAAAATACCATGCTGCATGTAACTAAAACCTTCATGGGCAGCAAAAGACACTTGCAATTCGGTCGTGTCACTGGCAGTAAATTGTTGAAAAAGCATAACATCATTAGTACATTACCCATTCACTTTGATAGTATTCCCGTTACGAGCTCAAAAAGAACATGTCCAAGGTTCAATCTATACTAAAGGCGCTAAAATACTGTAGTATGTTTACCAAGCAGAAAAGTAAAGAGAAGAAAGGAACGGCATCATCTGGATCAGACAAAAGTCATTCACAAAAATACATGAAACTCATGATCTGAGTTAAGGCCTCTGGCAACCAATCTATGCTTGCAAATAAGACGTGCTTCAAGTTGTCTAAGTTTAAGTTCAATATTACCCCCTCTCTTGAGTAAGGAGACCTGAGATAATCCTGTAAATCGATTATATCCTTAGCATTATCCAATTGGTGACAGGTCTGCCAATGATTAGCCAAAGGGTATTTTGAATCTTGTTTTGACAAGGTGGAAAAGTGCTCACAAATATGTATCTTCAGGGGCCTAATTGTGCTACCAATATACATTTGACCACAAATACAGATAATGCAGTAAACTACAAATTTTGAGTTACAGTTGATAAATGCATTAATTAAATGTTTGCCCTGTTATTCCAAAGTCAACAGTATCAGTCTCCCAGGTATGCATGAACATGTTACAGCTCCCACTTTGTCGAAGCCTTTAACTCTCCCTTGTGAAAGCCATGTCCCCCCACTTGACGGATGAGACATAAAGGATGGGCATAAAATGTTTTTTAAAGTAGGTGCTCTACTAAGGGTTGGGTTCAAGCCATTTAGCCAGATCCTGATCTAAATGGAGTAGATGCCAGTGGCGTTTGAGAATCGCATAGATACCATTGCTGTCACTGTTGTAGCGTGTAATAAGTCTGATTTTATTAGGACGCTCATTAGCACAACTAGATTTGTTTTTAGGTGTCAGCAAATCCACTCTCTTCATACCAGACACTTCACGTTCAGCTTGGGTAAGTATGTTGGACTTGTATCCCTGTGTTTTAAATTGACCATGAATAAAATCTTTTTCCGCCGCAAAGTCAGCATCCAAAGAGCAGTTCCTCTTTGTTCTAATATACTCGCCTTTCGGGATATTATTAATCACTGAATTTTTGTGAGAACTGGAAGAATGTAACACTGCATTAACTGATGTCGGTTTCCGGTGTGTTCTAGTCTGAAAGCCATCTTTGGATACAGAGATATTAAGGTCAAGAAAATCAATTGTGCGAGTACTGAACTGGTGTGTGAATTGAAGGCCCCAATGATTAGCATTGAGGAAGTTACCGAATTGAGATAAAGAATCCTCAGTGCCTGTCCAAATCATGATAACATCATCATTATACCTTTTCCATAGGTATATTGATGCAGAAAAATGCTCAAAATGGTGCATGAATATATTAGCCACTGACGGTGCAAAGCTCGCCCCATGGCTATGCCAATTAGTTGCTTGTAGTATGAGTTGTTAAATAGGAAAACGTTATTTTGCAAAGCCCAAAGAAGCAATTCTTTGATCAGTTTGTATCGTTAAGTAATCTCTGGCACTCATTTTCATATAGACTCATTGCCATTACGACGATACCACCGCCTTTGTCTGCGGGTTTGATCGTAAGTTCAACCATTTCACTCAGATTCTTTAGACACATCCTCTCTTCTTGTTTTAGATTGGCAGTCTGGTAGTTTTTCTTTTTTAAAGTTTCCAGGACCTATTTTGTCTCCACATGAAAGTCGACTTGTTCTTCAGACCAGAGATGTTTACCTCGTCACATCTTCCTGTGATGTTTTCTGAGCTGTCTTTGCTCTGACTTGGAAGATGAACCTCAAAGAAATGTTTGAGCCGAATGTTTCTGAAGAAACGGTGTAGTTCAATGTCCACATTAAATAGATCCGCTTTTGTCACTGGTACGTATGATACACCTTTTGATAAAAGATCTAATTCTGTTGTACTCAATCTATATGTTGACAAGTTGAATATTGGTTCGAATACCATTGTCTCGTCCTGACCCCTTGTTGTTGTGTGGCTCTCTGTCGTGGGCATCCCCGTGGCCCTCCCCGGTAAAAGCCCCCTTGTTGTGGGAATTGGGCTCTTCCCATCAGTTTCGGCCCTGGGGCCCCACTTATGGAGGTATCTGGCCCAATTGATGACCCTGAGGAGTTTGAAAAGGTCACTGTTCGATTACCTCTTCTGTAACTTTGATTCTGATTTGCCACTGGGTTACTAAAGAAGCCTTCTTTCAAATACAGATATGTTTTATCTTCTTTATAATTTGTAATGTCCTTTTGTAGTGTGAATATTTTCCTATCCTTATTTAGTTGTCTAAACTTTTGTATTTCTATCTCCAGATTCTCAAGTTGTTTTTTTTGCGTCTTGGATGTTTTTATTGTCAAGAAATTCTTTTTCTTAAGCTTCTAACTCTTCCCCTTATTTTTTTGTTTCTTCCTCGGCAGTTTCGATTATCAAAATAATCCAGTCTTGGGAACAAAGGTTCCCTACTCCACTAAAGTTTGTTTGGAACTTTGGGTTGTCAACAAAAATACAGGGTATGTTCTTCACCTTGAGGCCAACTGGAATAATGCCAGCTCTTAAATATTCCAGCATAAATTTGCCATGGAGTTCAGTGCGTGTTATTTTCTTCCTTTTTTGTACAATTGTTTCCTATATTGTCTTTATCACTTCCCACAGACTCAGCTATTTGAGTTTTTGTGAGAAGGCTGGTGTCTCTAATAATTTTTTATAGTGTTCGTCTGAGAACGAAAACAGGTTCACGCTTTCCATTTCTTTGGGAACCTATGTATAATAAATGGCCTTTCAGCCACGGGCTGTGCTCATTTATAGATAAACATAAAGGGTACCTGGTATAAATCTATGGTCCTCCCGGTGAATGTATACGTAAATAACAAAAAATTACCAATAGATAAAA
This sequence comes from Ambystoma mexicanum, assembly GCF_040938575.1. Lineage (NCBI taxonomy): Eukaryota > Metazoa > Chordata > Amphibia > Caudata > Ambystomatidae > Ambystoma > Ambystoma mexicanum. Next base: position 1,236,926,779 of record NC_090925.1, on the reverse strand, counting down.
GATGACAGGGTAGTGTATGTATATATAGTGAGACTTTTTACCAATACAAAATATTCATCTAATTTCATTAGACAAATCAAAATAAATCATCAAACAAGATCATAGACCCAATTTATATAATTCTTTTCCATTCAGCCTTCATTCAAAAGCTCATACGTACCATACGCATACCAACATTTATACATTAGCATAGGTGTCTATTTTGCCCATAATCAAAATGCACAACGCATTTCCTAAATTAAACTTGTGTATTTCACAGATGTATCTCTCTATCTCTATATAGGGGATGGTTGTTTGTCGACACGAATTTCGGTTGTATTTCAGTGGGTATAGAACAACTTGCCCCGATTTTTCAGCCAACCTTCCTCAGGACGGAGGATAACGAATACGTGTTGTTTCCTTTATATAGAATGGAAAAGGCCTTGTGATCTACAAATACAATAAAACTAATTACAATCTTTTCAAGGCTATCCATGTCATCTCAAATTAGTGTACAATCATGTAAGGTAAGGTAATAAAATAAATTGTTGCCCAATCTGGTTCACCTAGGGTGGAGTTTCCAGTGGTGATTCAGCAATTAATGAATGTAGTCAATAGGTTGTATCCCATGGACGCGGTACACTGTACCAAATCCTAAACAGTAGGAAGAAACAAACAAAACACAATGGCCTGTTTTTAACTGTTTTTAGCGATTTCATTGCATATTCAGTTCGGTGCCCCCTGTGGGGTCCTGGTCCTGGACCTCGGATCATGCAAGACCAGAAACTCCAGGGCCCAACAGGAGCCACTGTATACACAGGACCAACTCAATTCTTTACCAGACCCCCACAGGGGGTGCCGGACCGCAATCCATAGCCTTGAGAAGGACCTACGGGTCGAAACACATGTTGGCTGACCACATGGGGACAAAAGTGCCCCGGCTGTACCTTAAAAAAGGACGTTTTTTAAAAACAAATAAACAAACCCTTTCAAAATCAAGCACAAAAACATATAAAACTGCTTGGAAAATCAATTTCTTGAAACTAATGAAGACAAGGTATCCAAGTTACCCCCTTTTCTCTGTATAAATCTACCTGCCTCTGCTCTCCGTCCTCAACAACTCATCCAGAACAGGACTGTAAGACTTGTCCTTGGCCTCAAGCCCAGGGATCGTATCTCTCCAGCCCTGAAATCTCTCCATTGTCTCCCAGTGGCAGTAAGGATCAAGTCAAGACCCTCTGCATTGTCCACAAGGCCTTCTGGGGCCTGGGACCGCAATACCTCCAACTCTTTCTTCGGAAATATCTTCCAACTCGAGCTCTTCGCTCCTCCAACTCTTTGAGGGTCGCTTCTCCAAGCAATGAGTCGGGGGCAGATCGCTTTCTTTGGCTGGTGCCCCCCTCTGGAACAGCCTCCCAGCCTCTCTGAAACGTGAGCAGAACCATCTCTGGTTCCGGAAGCACCTCAAGACCTTCCTCTTTGCTTCTGCCTTCTCTCTTCCTCTCCCCTGCTGATCTCTTGAATGATTCTGCACTGGTCACCTGGCTACCCTTTGAATTCGGGCCCTGATCCCTGCCCTCCCAGTTGCACTCCTGCACTGCCTCCGGGCATCCCCGTACTTGTGGTCTGTATCTGCAACCCTACAGTCTCCTTACCTGCACTTATTGACACCTATTTTCTGCACTTTTAACACTCGTGTTTGCCACCTATTGGCTGCACTACTTGTGTGTGATCCCGTTTCTAGCACTTGCCCACCCCACCCCCGGCACTTCTCCGGTCCGCTCTCCCCTTCACTTGCGCGATCTCAATGTCATTAGGCATAGTAAGATCATTGTTTTTTCCTCCCACTGTTTCCCCTCCGTTGCCTCGTCGCGCCTTGAAAAACTTGTGTATAGGAGCGTTATAAATGCCATATCAAATCATATCCTCTTGCACTATCCTTATCAAACAGTAACATCAATCTTTGACCATTTCTGCATTGTTTCTAAGCTATCTGCTGAGAGTTAATGCAATTTCATTTGGCTATTATGTAAGGCAGATTCCCCATTAGAACAACTTTTTTTGATTTGTTAATGCTCATTATTAGCTTTAAACTGGTGGTGCCCATTGCACACAATAATTACACTTTAATGAGTTAAGGTAGTCTTTACATCTAACCATTTATTGCGTTTCCATCACTTTAATCTCAAATAAATAAGCTGTAGCCAATGAAACATCAAAATGTCTTATTCACAACTGAGCTTCATTACCTCAATATATTTGGTAATTATTGGGCCAAACATTTTGTGGGCGATGGGCAAGAAAATCACAATATTTATTTTCAAAAGATTCATTAGCAGTCAGTATTGGTATTGTGCTGGCTGGGTCATTTGCACAGTGGCAACTTCCAAAAGGTAAAAACTTCCACACCCTTCACTATTCCATAATTTAATGCAAATTGATTTTCTGCATTCTGTGTTCTCCATTACTAGTTTGCCTAAGCCTACGCAACACATTTCTCTGCGACTTTGAGTGGCCACGTGTTATATCCTTGTATTTCCCATAACCTTTCCTGAAGTATTTATAGCGACTCTTTTTGTATTTTCAGTTTTGAAGTTTTAGAGACTGGAGTGGGGGCTGGAATTGAAAATGGCTGGTGGCAACTTTCAATATACCACCCTAACCATTGGTTTGCAGATGGAGTCAAACCAAAATGCTTTTTTGAAATTCATTTGATCCCACTGATATTGCAGTCCGAGATCAAATGTTTTACTGCCTTAAAGTGGCTAGGAATTCGAAATCACAGAACTCCTGTGACCTTGTGTGAGGTGTGAGAAGGCCATCCAGTCTTGTTTTTACTTGGAATTCTGGGACTTGTAGTTTCCCTAAATTTCAAATTGGAAAGAAAAAACTACATGTCCCAGGATCCAAAGGGGAACAAAACAGTACTCGACGACCTTCTCATGCATAGCCACTTGAAAATTGAGAACCTTGAAATCAAAAGTTGCATATTAAGAGGAGCTTTAAGCGCTGCCTATAAGTCGCAAATATTGGCATGGGAAGTGAAGCTAAGGCAGAGATGAGATGCGTGGCCAACACACACATGTTGTGGCCACTCGTGGCCATAGACTAGTCCATATGGCCATTCTCAACCACCACCTGCCCCTCCCCGTCTAAAACAACCTTAACTGATGATCTCTTTGAGCTAGCTTTGTGCTTTTAAGGGAAACTATAAACCAGCTCTTTGTGTAATAAAAATGTCTCAACCAAGAGTGCCTTCTGTCACTTGATTTATAATCATCTCATCACATGTGTTCATGCATTGCAAAGTTAATAGATTTGGCTCTTGTATAGGCATTAGATAGGCATTTGCCAGGCACCGTCTTCGTATACCCACATACAAACACCATTTTGGTATGCTTCTAGCCCAAGAACATCCTGTGAGAAACATATCGTTGCCTCAGCAGTTGCATCCTCCATTAGCTTAGCCTCTGACCACATGATATAGTGCTTGATCATCACCAACACATACTTAATTCTTCTCCCTTCTTCCATTCGATCTGAAGGGGCCTAACACGTCGATCCACAGCCTATTCCAAGTTCCTTCGTTACTGGCAGAAGATGTGGCTGTGAACAATTTAGCATTTGTCAGACTTCTAGTCTGGGCAGCACTCCCAAACTTTCTGTTCGACAATAATATCCACTTCCTTCCAGCAATATCTCACTGACCGTGCATTTGGAGTTGGTCATTCCTGGGCTCCCTTCATGAGCATATTGTATTCTTCTAGTCCTCGCTTCTTCTGAAGATACCAATTTACAATCTCGGTCTACTGAATGGTCCTACTTAGCAACCCCAAACCCTAGAACTCTTTTACTTGTGTTGGTGGCTTCTGGCCAGGCTCTGACCACTCTTTCTTGGATACAACTTGATTTGACTTTCTGATCCACTGCTCACTCAACACAGTGGGTTGTCTCTCCAATGGCATTCTAAACAGAAAATAAGCAATGCAATTTTGTTTTACATGTTGCTTCACTTATGATAACACAGCCCCCAATGCTTTAGTGCCTGCATCAACAGCGAGGATGGTAGATAAAGCTAGTCAAAACCCACGTAAACCAGGTGCTTTGCAAATACTCTAATCTGGAGTAACACTACATCAGAATTATCGTTCCGTTTGAAAACTACATCCTAATGGATGTGTCAGCTCTGCGTGAATTTGTCCAAACTTCAAATAAAACTCGAGCAAGCCTAAGGAGTCTAGGAGCTTGTCTTTATTTGTGGGACTGGGTGCTTCCCTAGATGCCTCCCTGAATACCTAATGCTCACCATTTAATGTTAAACGTTTTTATACCGTGCACAAATGCCACTTGCTCTAAGCGCTCTGGTGGTTCTGTGAAAAAATAAGCAGGGGAGAGAATATGGTTAGTGGGAGGATTGGGAAAAGAGCAAGGGAGCCGTGATGTGCTGTTGGCAGCTTCCGTTCGGATGGACTGTTCAGAGGAGGCTGTTGTGTGGTATTGTGCAAGGTTATGTGTGAAATGTCTTGTTTATGCGGTGTTGTGAAGTACGTGCGGTTTGCTGTGCTGAGGAGTTCTGGTTGTCTTTAGTGCAGTATGTGAGAATTGTATGCAAAGGGTTGAGTGTTAGTATTGGTTCACCCAGATGCAAGTGATGGATAAGCAATACAGTTTGCTGAGAGATGACAAATGGCTGACAAACACACTTCTCCTAGATGTGGCAAATGGCCGACTAACTAAGTGCATCTGGGTGTGACAAATGGCTGACTGACACAGTTGGCTCAGATGTGGCGAATGGCTAACACAGTTCACCTAGATGTGACAAATGGCTAACAAAGTTCACCTAGATGTGACAAATGGCTGATATTCGCATTTCTGTCTAGATGTGGCGCAAACCAATATCCACATTTCTGTCTGGATGTAATGCAAGCTAGTATGCACAATTCGGTCGAGATGTGATACAAGTTAATATTCACATTTCTGTCTAGTTGTGACGCAAGCTAATATTTGCATTTCTGTCTAGATGTGACGCAAGCTACTATGCACAATTCTGTCTAGCTGTGACTCAAGCCAGTTTGCACAATTCTGTCTAGATGTGACACAAGCTAATATTCACATTTCTGTCTAGATATGATGCAAGATAATATTCTAATTTCTTTCTAGATGCGACACAAGCTAATATTCACAATTCTGTCTCGATGTGATGCAAGCTAGTATGCACAATTCTGTCTAGATGTGTGACGCAAGCTAATATTTGCATTTCTGTCTAGATGTGACGCAAGCTAGTATGCACAATTCTGTCTAGATGTGACGCAAGCTAATATTTGCATTTCTGTCGGGACTAGCTGGCAGTCCACCTAGATGTGAGATATCGCTAACTAACGGTTCTCCTAGATGTGAGACATGGCTTAGGCAACACAGTTCACAACTTAGTGAGTCTATATGGGGCAACAGCTGCTAAATAGAAATGGGTACATGCAGGCTATAAGATCTTGGGTAGTGGGGAAGATAAGACATGAGAGAGGTGGGCCAGTTTAGTGGGGCGAAGTGACTGCTGCCCCCCCTGTCCCCACCACACTTACTTCACCACTCAGCCATCTTCTTCACTCTCTGTTTACGAAATGTTTCAAATATGTATGCCACTTAGATTTGCTAGGCTTACTGGTTAGCCTCTCTTTGCTATAACCTTTTCAAGAACTCATCCGTCCTTTCATTGTGCTCCTTCCTACGCCTTTGCCATAAATTGTTATCTTGATATACCATCAAGCCCTTTCTGCCAAATACATTGCATTCGAAGCGAGGCGGACCAGCATATTATAAGAAAAGAGGACTCATGTTTTAATGAATCTTCTCAAGTGTTTTCATCCGTCCACCAACTGATGGTGAAAGTGTTCGCCTCATTTATCATGTTGAAGCACTCTAAAATAATTGGCATGGCATGGGGGTTAGTGCACCACATTTTATTAATATTGCGGAGATGCATGCAAACCTTGATCTTCAATAGGTGTCTGCATTGCACAACCATTGGGCTTAGCCACTCTGTGCAATCTATGGGTTTTATTAGCCTTCACACACTAGCCTTTCTAGCTTCTTGTCTACCTCCCAAGGCTCCAGATAAGATTGCAAAGATGGAATATTTTGCGCCCTATGTTTTGAAGTTGGGAGTAAAACAATTTCTTTTTTTAGAGTGAAAAGAAATTCCTATTCCCAACGGGGGTATTTTTAGGCAAGTAAAAATACATTTTGGTATATTTTTGTAATCCATTCTTTGCATCTAGTAATACAAGCAAATTAAAGGATACATTTAAACAAATAAATGCAGTCATAATATTACAGCTAGGGGAGGCCAACCCGTTTATATGATGCCTGCCCTTATGACTTCAACCACAGTGACGTCACCAACTCCTCTCCCTCCGTGGCTATGTCCTCATTCCATACTATCTCTAATGCTAGCACTGCGCTTTCTCTCTCTCGGTCACCCCACCTCTGCTCCCACTGGTCCTATTCCTTCTTCCCTTATTGCTAAAATCTAACGTCTCCAATTGGAGAAAAAAAATGTAAATAGCTTACACCCAGCAGCTCAAAACTTACCAGGCAGAAATACGGAAGGTCAAAAAATTCTATTACTGGAATGGAATTACCAAAGCTCCACACACCTATTGGGAGCTCCAAAAACATTTCTCAAAATTCAATGCCCAAGCATGCACCGCCTCCTCCCCCTCCCATACATTCTGTGACTCCCTCTCAGACCACTCCCACAACATAGCCCTGGACAGAACCATCGCCATTGTCACTAAAATAGCATCGCTCACGCCCCACTCCCCGGCGTCCATGACTGGGATTTCAGATCCACCATCCGCCGGGCCGTGCTTCGCTTCCTTATCCGATATCTTCCACCTTGAATTTCTAAAGCTACTATCTAACAGCTGCCCCTCAGGATCCCATGGAGAACCTGGTTATCCCAATCTTCTAAAAAAAATCCTATCCTCAACCTGAGCCGGCGACATCACAAGATCTATTGCTAACTCATCTCTCACTCAAGCACTTTCCCATCAGAATTCAAGACCTCATGCATCAAACCCCTGCTCAAGAAGCCCTCTCGAGATCCCCTTCTATTGACCAACTACAGACCAATCTCAAACAACTGATGGATAGCTAAACGAATCGACTGAACAACCTACTCTCAACTATGCCTTTTCACAGAATCCAACCATCTCCCCGACCCCGCCCAATCCGGCTTCAGACCCCTAAGAAGAACTGAATCCCTGGGCAGCCTGGATACACTTTCTGGATACACTTTCTGCAGTATAGGTGGCTCGGGAAGATAGCTCAGGGGCAACGTGCTCGCCTTGGAAGCAAGACGACACTGAGCAGCACAGGTTTGATTCCCGCGTCCGCGCTTAGAAACCTCTGGGTATTAAGCGCGTTATAAATAACCTATCATATCATATGATACAAGTGTTCAATAAATAAAAATGAATCGTGTCTACTCTCCATCTGAGATGATCTTAAAAGACACTCAGACTCCGAAGGTTTTCCCGTAATAATTCTATTCGACCTTGAAGAGGAAGTGTCGAGTATTGCCTCCAATCCAGTTGCCCCCCTCCCATTGCCTATTGAGTTCACACCAAAGTATGTGACATATGAAGAACAGTTAAATCAGCAGAGAGCAGCACATGGGCACTGCCCAGTACCTATCAGTATGACAGCACCTATTAATATACCGACACCTAAGAAAACCTGAACAGTAAGGTATCCATTAAAAAAGCCATACTTACATTCTAAACAATATGACGGTTGTTTGAATAAAATACCAGAAGAAGCAAAGAAGATAATGAAGGAAGATGAATGGTGACGTCATAAGAAATCGGACTGACGAACATATAGAAGATATAATGACCTGAGAATACTGACAAGACACGAAATATAAAGAAGATACCATGGATAAGTGACATCTTGAGCCCAAGGTGAAGAAGTTGATGTCAAGATGAAAAACTTATGCCACATAGATGATGAAGATATTTAGTTAGTTTAAACGTGTACAGATGCAAGTAACTGCATGAGGCAAAGAAATCATGAAGCTTGCTTATGCTAAATAGTCGATAGATTGCGTCAAGTGCCAATGTTTACAAGTATATACCTCAAGAAGCACTTTATGTATGAATGCAAGTCCACTGCGCATATAAGCAGAATTGAACAAAGGTTACAAAATGCCTCAAATGGAGAGTGTCGCAGCAAGAGAATCAAGACAGAGCTAAACTCGGCTAAGAATGGTCATGCCAAGAAGCCAAGGTCTTATCTGGCTGGAATAAGCCAAACTTGGATACAATTAAGGAGAGAAGAGAACAGAAGATCCTGTTCAGATAGGTCAAGATAATCCACAGACGTCAGAGAACTGGTAGAATTAAATCAAATATAAGAAAAGACACAGAGAAAAGCCGATTTTACGGTGTCCAGTCATGTGACAAAGGCCGGCTGGAAGGGTGAAATTTTCACACCTACGCATGAATCCCTACCATGCCCATACTCCTTAAAAGTTCTCAGAGCACAGAGCAGACTCAAGGCCAAACTACAAAGGAGTCATTGACACATGACTACTGAGGTGATGATTGATTGTAGCATAATTGGTGGGAAGCTGGGGTGCAGACGAGCTTCCCTGCTTCTGGATGTTCTTTCTGCGTGCTGCTAGACGTAGGTTGAAAAGTATGAGTGGGGTTGATGCTAACCCAATCATAGTGAACCATGTAATCTATGGTCCTATAATGAGTAGAGAGCCAATGGGAAGTCATACTTTTAGTGACGTTCATAGGGGCCATTTTGAAGGGAGGGCTTAGTTGCCCCACCTGACATTGATTATCCAATCCCCTCTCCCCGTTACCATATACAGATATAGTACCTATGTTAAGTTACCTTCCTATAACCAATCACATTGCATGTTAGGTTTTTAAGATTGCCACGTAGAATGATGTTAGAACGTGCGCAGGTTGTATGTCAGCAGTGAAGAGTTGTTGCTATAAATATTGTGTTTCTTTAAAAAGTGAAGAGAGTGAGAAGATGGAGCGATTGCTGATGTTCGTTGTACTCCCCGTTTTATGAACTTGTCATTAAACAGAGTCACTTTGCCAAACTATTGAGTTGTCTTAATTGTTTGATGCATGAGTATGCATCTGCATCCCCATCTATCTCGAGGGTACTGCTACTCATCTCAAAGGGCTGTTTGGAGATCATCCCGTTCACTTGGTAGCAGAGTTAGATGGTTAGATTAGATAAAGATACCCATCTACCGTCGACATAAGTAACTTCGGGTCCTCAGCAATATCACATGTCCTTTGCCATCCGGCTGATAGAACGAGAAGCTCCCCGTAGATAGTGGATAGATTAATTAAAAAACCCTGCAGGTTAGGTGTGGCGGGTTCCTTGCTCTCCCTCAAAAACCCTCCCCCTTCTACGAGTAGCGGATCGGACGAGCGGCACAGAGAGGCGAGAACGAAGGCAGTGATCCTGAGCGTCTGTAGATGAAAGACATCCGAACAGTGAGTAAAAAAGACTGAATGTTTTGGCAAAGCATGCATGCTTAGAAAACAAGTAAGGGAAGGTAACGGAGGGAGGCGGGATAAAAAATAACGTCAGAAAAAGAGTGTAATATATATATAAAATATTTGTGTGTGTGTGCTTACACCTTTTTCTACGCCAATATTTTTTTTTCCTTTTTTCTTATTTCACCATTTTGTGTTCCCAGTTTGGGTAAATGAAGATTCTAATCCAATTTGTGCATAGGATATTTTTAATTTGTGGTTTGTTTGCCCTTTTGGATGACACGTGTTTCGGCATTAGACTCTGCCTTTTTCAAATCAGGGCTTTTTCTGTTTTGCTACAAAAGAAAAAGCATAAGTAATTTATAACAGTTCCAATCCTTTGTCCATAATATACAAAATAAAATATACCAATTGTAACACCTACTATGATTTACATGTTTCCGAAAAAATTCATGATTGTGACCACAATAAAATGTTAATGTTAATGTTAAAGGACATTTGTACCATGCACTATCACCACTGGAGTGGTCCCCTGGTGCTCTGGCGGCTCTGAAAGAGGAAGGGAAGGGGGGTTAGTAGGAGGAAGCTGGAAAAGTGCAAGAGAGCAGTGATGTGCTGTTGGCGGCCTCAGCCTGCTGGGTCAGTTCGCTGGGCCTGGGGTGTTTGCGGCCAGTAGTCGTTGTGTACTGTTTGTGTGAGTCTATGTGTGCTTTTTTTGTTTTGTTGTTGCAGTGTAATGAAGTTTGTGCCGTTTGTTGTGCTGTAGGTTTGTGGATGTGTTTGGTTTAGCGTTTGAGAGGTGTATGCAGAGGAAAGAAATTGTTAGTGCGATTGGTTAGTTGGCATCTCTATCTTGAATTGAGTAGTTGGGCTTTGTGTAATCTCACCGATGGGGTTCGGGAGCACTCCTCTGTCTCTGTCCTGATCTGGGCCCATCTGGCCTTCAAGGTCCCTTTCACATCTGGCCCCTCCTCCACTAGCCTCCCTTGCTGCCCTACCTGTCTTCCTTTCCCACTCATATGGCCAGTGCACCTGGCAATGTCCACAACTCAGCTAGTGTGGTGATTGTCAATAGCCCGATAAATTCCACAACACTGTGTTACCTGGTGGTAACTAAGTGGCGAGTGCCGGTGTTGGGAGGGGTTGGGGTGGGGTTGTTGATTTCATCTCCAGGGTGTCGATTGTGTTCCACTCTACCCAGCGTCATCCATCCAGATGATGTGGGAGGTTCTCAGTCGGTTCTGGGAGTTGTCTGTTTCCACTCCAGTTTTGTTATGCCTTTTCCTTTCTGTTGTTTCGGTTTTCAGTATGAATCTGGTGTTTTGAAGAGCCATGTTTTTAGTAGTTTCCTAAACTTTAGGTGATCTTTGGTGTTTCTTATTTCTTTTGGGATGTTGTTCCAGGTTTTTGCGGCTAAGTGGTAGAAGGAGGTGCCTCCAAGTTTTTTCTTGAGGTATGGTTTTGGTTCCAGGTGGATATCGTTGCTTGACCTGAGGAGTCTTGTTGGCTTGTAGATTGTCATTTTCTTTTGTAGGAATTCTGCTCCTTGTCCATTGATTTCCCTGGGTGTTATGCACATTGTTTTTAAGGTGATGCAATGTTTTACTGGGAGCCAGTGTAGTGTTTTTAGGGTAGGAGTGATGTGTTCTCTCCTTGATAGTTTGAGTAGTAGTCTGGCTGCTGTATTTTGGATCTGTTGTAGTTTCTTTAGGAGATATTCTTGTATTTCAAGGTAGAGGCTGTTTGAATAGTCGATTCTTGACATGATGAGGGCGATGATAGTGAGTGTTTTGTGCGTGACGGAGAGGAAAGGTAGGATTCTTCTTGCCGTGTGGAGGAGGAAAAAGCATTTCTTGACTGTTGCATTTATTTGTGGTTCTAAGGTTAGGGTGTTGTCCATCAGGATTCCCAGATTTTTTACTACCTTAGATGGTGATGGTGCGGTTCCCATTTCCGTTGGCCACGGATGGCGGTTTCATTCTCTTGGTCTTTGGATATGATCATGATTTCAGTCTTTCCTGGGTTGATTTTCAGGTTGTTGGCATTTATCCAGTTGAAGACTTCTTTTAGACACTTGATTAGGGTTGAATTATTGTCTTGGGTGTCTTTGATTTTGTAGATGATTTGAATATTATATGCGTAGTTGCAGCATGTCATGTTGTATTTTTTGAAGATTCTGATAACCGGGGTCTGGTAGATGTTGAAATACAGTGGTGATAGTGAGGATCCTTGTGGCACTCTACAATTGTTAACTCTTGGAGTGGATTTGAATGGTTTAATCCATTTGGTTTCTGTTCTGTCTGCTAGGAATTATTTAGTCCAGAGTAGTGCTGTGTCTGTTATGCCTATGTCTTCTAGTCTTTTGGTTAGGGTGTCATGACTAACTGTGTCGAAGGCTGCAGACAGGTCAAGTAGAATAAGGGCTGAGGTTGTGTTTGACTCTGCGTTCATTTTTAAGTCGTCCCAGATGGATATTAGTGCTGTTTCTGTTCCTCTTGCCGGTCTGAAACCAACTTGAGCTTGGTCTAGCGGGTGGGGTTTTTCTATAAGTGTTCTTGGGTTAGTTTATATACGTAGGTTTCCAGGAGTTTTGCTGGGTAGGGAATGTTTGAAATCGGCCTGTAGTTAGAGAGGTCTTCTACGTCGCCACATGTGTTTTTCATAAGTGGTTTGATATATGCTGATTTGAAGGTCCTCGGTACAGTTCCTATTGCTAGTGATAGGTTCAGAAGGTTTCTGTAGTATTCCGCTGGCGTTCCTTGTGCGAGGATTGTTTTGTATATGTCCGGAGGGCAGGGATCCATGGGTGATCCAGCTTTCTTGCTGTGTTTTACCAGCATTGCGAATGCCTCTGCTGATATTTCAGGATATTTTTGAGTTTGTACTGAGGTTCTGTGATAGGTTCACTTGGTAGTATGTTGTGGTCGGTTGGTATGTTTTGTATGGTTTGTCGGATGTCTTTGATTTTTTTCTTGAAGTGGTCTGCCAGGTCGTTGCATAGTTTCTCTGAGGCGGTTGAGGTGTTGTCACAGCCCAGTGGTTTTCTCATCTCTTTAATGATATTAAACATTTCTTTTTGTGTGTTGGTTGCATTTGTGATTCTGTCATCATAATGCCTTCTCTTCACCTTTTGGATTTCCTTCTTGTATGTGCGGATTTGTCTCTGGAACAGTGTTTTTTTGTCAGGGTTGTATTCTTTCCTCCATTCCAGTTCCATCTTTTTGTTTTCCTTTTTCATGGTGCTTAATAGTGGGGTGAACCATTTTGCCATTACTCTTTTTTTTGATGGGGTGAATGGTTTTTCTGGGGTGATCTTGTTGATTGTGTCTGCAATCCCTTTGTGTAGTAGCTCCGCATTCCCGTCTAGGTCAGCTAGCTCTAGTTCTGTGGTCGAGGGTTTGGTTAATTCCAGTTGTTCGAATAGGTTGCTTTCTTTGACGTGTTTCCAGTTTCTTTTTGTGGTGGTTGTATGTTTAGGAGGTTGGGTATAGATTTGAATAGGCAGAGTGATCACGAATGGGATGATGAGATGGTCGCTCCACAGTATTCGTATCAGGGGTGCCTTGGTGATGAGTTTTTCCTTGGCGAAAATTGCATCGAGGGTGTGTCCTGCCGAGTGTGTAGCCCCTTTGACTAGTTGTCGTAGTTTCATGGTAGTGAGTTGTTCAATCAGTGAGTTTTGGGAGTTGGCGTGACTGTCTTCAAACCAGATGTTGAAGTCCCCCAGGATGATTAGGTGCTCGTGGTTGATGGCTAGGTTGTCGACGAAGGTTGCATCATATGTTGGTGGTCTGTACACCAGGATGAATGTGACGTTGGTTTTTGGGGTTGCAGTTAGGTGTATTACCATGGTTTCACAGTTGGGGATGTTGAGCGGTTCGTCTGTTTTTATTTTCAAGTGTCTTTTGAATGCTATTGCAATGTTTCATCCTTTTTCGTTTTTCCTATTTATTTGAATTCATTTGAAGTTGGTTGAAAGGCAGCTTTGGAGTGTGATTTTGTAGTTGTTTTCCAGCCATGTTTTTGTGATGAACAGGATGTCAGTGCCATTGTCATTGAGTAGGTCGAAGATTTCTGTTGAGTGTTTTGACATGGATCTTGCGTTTATAAGATTGCAGTGGAGTTTGGAGGTGTTGTTTGGTTTGGACTTTCTTGTTGAGGTCTTCTTCAGATCGGTGTTGGGGTTTCCTTTCTGATCGATCTTGTGTTGAGGTGTAGGTTTTGGGCTGTCAGCGTCCTCGAAGAGTTCTTCTAGGTTCTGTGTTGGGTTTTTGTTTTCATCGGGTTCGTCTTCCACGAGTTGTGTTTGTCGATTGGAATTTCTTCTTGCTTTGGTGATGTAAGGTGTTATCGCACCGGTCATGTGGTTGTTGTTTATTGTGGTGTTCATCCTTTTTCTGAGGGCTTGTGTTGGGCAGTTAGATGTTGCTGATTCTAGCGTTGGGTTGGTTTGCTCTGGTGGCTGGTTGTCAGCGAGATAAGGAGTTAAGTAGAGGGATTTATCTCTTCTCTCAGTGTTGGTTCGATTCTTGTTCCTGACTGCAGGGCGCGTTCTGTAGTTGTTGTGGTTCTTTGTTGCTTTTCGGGAGTGTTTGTTCTTTCTTCTCTTTTTCTTTCCCTCAGAATGGGTCGTTTGCGCAGCATTATAAGAGAGAGTTGTTTAGTCTTTATTTGTTTGCTGATGTCCCGTTGGTTCTGCTTTGGTCTGGTTGTATTGTGGTGTAGTAATGGCTGTGGTGGGGCTGTCCGCTAACAGTTAGTGGTATGTCTGTGGTGGGATTTCCGGCTGATGTTGCTGACTCGTTCAGTCCCTGTCTTGAGAGGGGTAATTCACTGGTGGGTTCTGTCTCACTTTAGAGTGAGTCGGTCAACAGGGTTTGAGAGGCCCGTCTAGATGCCTATCAAAGCAATTTAGGTATCACACTATGTAGCCTGGAGATGGAACCCCTCCCAAACCTGAGGGATCTGTACGGTGGGAGAGAGGTCTATCACTGCAGTCTAGACATCACACAATGTAATATGGGGATAGAACCCCTATTAAATATGAGAGTCCTCTATCATGGGCGAGAGGGCTGTCAATGCAATCTAGATATCACACAATGCAATATGGGGATAGAACCTCTATTAAATATGGGGTACCTGTATAGTGGGAGAGAGGCCTATCAATGCAATCTAGCCATCACACAATGTAATATGGGGACAGAACCCCTATTGAACATAAGAGACCTGTATAGTGGGAGAGAGGCCTATCAATGCAATCTGAATATTACACAGTGCAGCCTGGAAATAGTGCAGCCTGGACCCCTATTAAATATGGGAGACCTGTATAGTGGGAGAGAGGCCTATCGATACTATCTAGACATCACACAATGCAATATGGGGACAGAACCCTTATTAAAAATGAGAGACCTGTATAGTGGAAGAGAGGCCTATCCATGCAATCTGGACATCACACAATGCAATATGGGGACAGAACCCCTATTAAATATGAGAGACCTGCACAGCGAGAGAGAGGCCCACCAATGCAATCCAAACACCACACAGTGTAGCAGCCTGGAAATTGAACCTCTACTAAGATACTAAGATTGAGAGACCTGTATATTGGGAGAGGGGTCTGTCAATGCAATCTAGACATCACACAGTGCAGTATGGGGACAGGACCCCTATTGAACATGAGAGACCTGTATAGTGGGAGAGAGGCCCATCAATGCAATCTGAATATCACACAGTGTAGCCTGGAGACAGTGCAGCCTGGAACCCCTATTAAATATGGGAGACCTGTATAGTGGGAGAGAGGCCTATCAATGCAATCTAGACATCACACAATGCAATATGCGGACAGAACCCCTATTACATATGAGAGACCTGTATAGTGGGAGAGAGGCCTATCCATGCAATCTGGACATCACACAATGCAATATCGGGACAGAACCCCTATTAAAATATGAGAGACCTGTATAGTGGGAGAGAGGCCTATCCATGCAATCTGGACATCACACAATGCAATATGGCGACAGAACCCCTAGTGGGAGAGAGGCCTGATCACGCGGTTTAACGTTGTTTTGCTAAGTGGCTAGGATTCTGGGGTGGAGTTGTAGCTCTCCCCTAAACCAGGCCGCTCCTACCTTAGTGGTCCTTGTAGTTGATGGTTGACGGCTAGTCACTGGCTTCACTGGCTAGAACAGAAAATGTAGTATCCAAAAGTCATACAGAAAGAGCGAGATTTGGGATGGGGTCAGCGTATTGTATATGGGTTATAAGGAGGCCCATATGAGTAATGGGAGAGTGAGGGTTAAAATAAAAACACAGGAAAAACAACATGATCCAATTTCGATTTGAGCATCAATTAACATTATAATGATAAATTCTGAGGTCTTTTTCTTGGTCACCTTATGTTTGATTTTTCATGGTTTTTGTGCCTTAGGGTTCAGCCCACTAATTCATTTTTGTTCATTTGCTCTTTTTCCTGATTGGTTTGTCTCATGATTCCTGTCTGGTAATCATACTTGTTTCGAACCACGTGTACATTATTGTTTTATTAGAATCTTAAGGTTCTTACCCTTGTTGTTGCGGTCCAAAGTAATCTGCTTTGTTGCAGTTTTGCTTAATAAATGGGGTTGAATCCCACCTAATAAGGAAGTAAGCAGAGTATACAGTATCCAGTTTGTCACTAGCGTGACACTTTTGCTTATGTTTTCTTTTTAACAATGCCAAGTGTTTTGTGGCTATTGTTGGTCAAATCTAGTACGATACATGCTCATACTTTAACTTGTTTTAATTAGCAAATGTTTTGTTTTGTGTGTTTTGTTTTAGGAAAACACATGCCTAGTATTTGATAACAAGTATTATTTGCTTCGTGCGTGCGCCGGTGCTAGTTGGCCCATCGAATCTGCGGGACATAAAATGATTGGTTCCATTGCTAGGTGGGCTTACTAAGGACCCTAGGGTTTACCTGTGAATAGTATGGTTCTTGCTGCAAGTGTCGAATGTGAGGGACCGCCGCTTTGTGGTCACGTTTGTGCTAATATGCCCCAGGCATTGAAAATAGGTAGTCCTACTTCCTTTCCATTCAATTCCATGAACGGTGGCCATGTTTTGGGCTGGGTTTGCCGTGTTTGCAGGGTTTTGGGTGTTTCCAACCCAATTGGTTTCATAATAGGCATTTATTAGTTTGGTTTGTCCATTTGGTAGTTTGTTAGTCCACTAATTTGTGGCATTTTGTCATATATTGTGAACAGAATATAGATAAATAAGTCTCGTGATTTTTAGAGGGCTAATCTTTTGGTTTATTTAAAAAAGATGTTTTGCAATGTCTTGCAATTTTTTATGTTAACCTTAAGTACCAATTGTTATGCAATATTTTCCATATAATTGACTGGTCCAATTTCTTGTTATTGACATATTCTTTCAGTATTGAGAACGGGAAATTTGTATTTATATGGTTTTGTCACTATGCATCATGGTTGTTGTGGTTCGATTCTGGTGTTATGCTATACACCTTGTCTTACCTTCTATATTTTGGGGTTATGTTTTATCACAGATTCCATTGTAATTATGGAACCATTTGATTGCTGTTTTAATTAAAACAATACAACACATTTTATCACAAGAAAGACACCATTTCATTGTCCGAGTTCAAGCCTCGTTCTACAGCCTTAAAGTGGCAAATGAGTTTTGCTTCTTCTTGGTGAAGCCGTAGTTCTTGATTTCCTCCTCGTCTGGCAATCTTGATCTTTTTTAGTCCAATGAATTGAAGTTCTCTTTTGTCTTGTAATTGGTGGTGATTTTGCCAGTGATCCGATAGTGGTAAATTCTTGTCCAGACTCCCAATTGCTGATATGTGTACTCTGATTCGTGTTCTCAGTTCATGAATTGTGCTTCGATATACATCAATTTACAAGTGCATACAATGGCATATATAACAAACTTGGAACGACAATTGATTTGTTCCTTGATCTGTGTTTTTACTCCATTTTTGTCCTTAAAGAGATTAGTATTTGGCATAGCATATCCACACATTGAACAGATTCCACATTTCCTGAATCCTGGAGCAGTTTGTTGTAGCCAAGTTTTTAATGTTGGTTCTTCTTTCTCGGGTATTGGTGATGGGCTTAAACTGCTTCTAAGTGTTTTGGCTCTTCTATAGATTATAGTCGGCTGATCTTTAATATATTCTTCAATATGAGGGTCAAGCTTTAGTAGGTACCAGTTCCTTCTTAGTACTTTTTTGATTTCAAAGTTATTAGCACAATAGGTGGTAATGAATTGGACCTTCTTGTCTTGTTTCTTTTCTTTGGTTGTTTGAGTCAAGGTTTGTAGACTGTTCATTCTCTGAGCCTTGTTGCAGGCTGTTTCGATTGATTTTTGAGGGTACCCTCTGGCAGTGAATCTTGTAGTTAACAATTCACATTCCGCATTAAAAATGTGTCTGTTTCTCCACAATTTCGTCTTGCTCGTATGAATTCGCCCTTTGGAATGTTTCTAATGACTGGTTGATGGTGACAGCTTGTGGCAAAGAGTGTAGAATTCATTTCTGTTTCTTTTCTGTAGGTTTTGTTTTTTAACTGATTGCCCGATACAAAAATCGTTAGATCTAAAAAGTTAATTTCAGTTGTACTGCTTGTTCCATTAACTTCTAAGCCATAAGGATTGTCATTGACCTGATGTTGAAAGTCTTCTAATTCTTGTGATGTTTTCCGTTCCATATGAGGAAAACATCATCTATGAACCCTGTCTATTTGACTACTTTGGTTTGGTATGCGTCAAGTTGATAAATGAAAAGGTCCTCAAACATGCCCATGAATAAATTGGCCAGGGCTGGTGCATATTTCATGCCCATCCAATGCCTCTTGTTTGTTTAAAGTATTGGTTGTCAAAGGTGAAAACATTGTTTTCCAGTGTTGACATTAACATTTCTTTGAGCATACAAACATAAGTAAAGTGTAATGCTGATTTGTCTTTGAATACATAGTCCACTGTCTCCAGAGCTAGATCATATCCAGTCGAAGTATAGAGTGCTTTCACATCCCAAGTTGCCAATAGGTACTTGTTTTGCCATTGTGTTTGTTCCACTATGTTTATTTCTGCTGTAGTATCTTTGAGGTAGGCTTTTACCTTGCACACTTTGGGTCTTAAGATGTTGTCAATGTATTCAGCAAGGGGTTCCGTGGCCCAACCGATGCCACTTACGATTGGCCTCCCTTCTGGAATTTTCTCAAATTTTGTGTGTACTTTGGGAAGAAAATAAATTGTGGGCAAAATTGGTTTGAGAACAGAAAGATGTAATTTTTCCTCGTCTGTAATCAACCCTTGATAGGGCCATACTTCTTTTAGATGTTTCAAATCTTGTACAATCAGTTTGGTGGGATTTGTAAGTAGTTTCTCATAGCAATTAGGGGTGGCTAGATGGTTGTTTGCCATTTGAATATAGTCAGATCTACTCATTATGATGATGTTTCCCCCTTTATCTGCTTTTTTTAATAACAAGATCTTTGTTCTTCTTTAGATTCTGTAGTGCTGTTCTCTCGTGCGATGTGAGATTATTCTGGGTATAGCTTTTACCTTGTTTACCTTTGTCTGTCATTTGGTTGGAAGTGTGCGTCACTGCCTTGTAAAATGCATCTAGCATGTTGTCTGGTGAAAACTGTGGTAAAAATCTTGATTTTGGCTTCAGTTCTTTCAAAGTTATGCTGGCCGGATGTATCTGTAATTCTTGTATGGTCTGATGTATTGGGTAATCTTCAGATTCCTGTATTGATCTCAGTAGATGTATATTTCCTAGTTCTTCAATAGTTATGTGACTGATAGTGATTTGTTTTGTTGTGCTTTTCCGTTTGTCTACTTGTGTTGCAAATAATTATTTTAATTTTAGTTTCCTGATGAATTTCAAAAGATCTATGTGTATTTCAATTGGTTAAAAAATTGATGTTGGGGCAAATGATAGGCCTCTATTAAGGAGACTGGTTTCTTCTGCTGTTAGGATTTTTTTGTCTGATAAATTCATTACTAAGTTGTTTATTTTGTCTTCTTTGCTGCCTCTCGTGCTCCTGCTCTTGTCAAACGTCGGTATTCATCTAAGGCGTCTGGATTTCCTGTGTTTTCCTGACCCCCTCCTTTGTCTCCTCCAACTCTAAGTTGTGATGTGTCTGGTTGTTTGTTCACTTGAAAACTGACCTGTTTTGGTATTGCATTTCTATTACCTTTTTTGAAACGTCTAATTTGGTTAAGAAATCCATGGCCTGTTTTCTTATTTTCTTCCTTTGATCCATCTCTGTTTCCATCTGGTTCATCTTCAGCTTCTGAACTGGCTGAGGATGTATTGGGAGTACTTTCTCTCGATGTTGGTTTTGTACATTTTTTATATTTTTCTTGGAATGTATATACTTTGTCATCTTGGTAATCCCTGTTGTCACGGTAGAATTTTCTCAATTTGTGTAATTTAATGTCGTCTTGATATTCTTTAAGAATTGCATACATTTTAAGATAGTTTTTCTCCTTTGTTACATCGAGTGCTTTGGCGTCTGCGATTTACTTTTTTATTTGTTCTATTTGTTCTGTTGTTCTTTTGTGTTCGCGCTCGGCATGTTCTATCAGCATTTCTAACATTTGTTTTGAGCATTGATTTAGATTTGATTCCCAATTTTCCGCAAGGTCATTGTCTTCATCTTTGCTGAAGTCTGGAAATATAAGAATACGTAGACCTCTAGGGATTTGTTCTTTCGTTAGATCGTTTTTTAACGTGATGATCTCCCAATACTTATCTCCCTGCGTGAAGCCCTCTCTAGTTTAACAAATTTGTATCTTAGGTCTACACATTTGCAAGGGCTGGAATTAAATGTATGAGCGTTGCTCCCTCTGGGGGAAAAGAGATTGTTTGCTTCTTCTTCCCTGTTTTCAAGATATTCAGCCATCATTTATTTTATTTTGGGTCAGCGCGGTACTTGATATCTATGTTTCAAAATGATTAAGCTTGAGGAACATTTTGCTGATTTCCTTTAGGTTGTACCTTCGTGACCAGAAGTTTTCCCAGATCTATTTAGATTTTAGCTTTGATTATTTGTCCTTGGGTATGTCGCATAGGTGTATATATATGTATATATAAGGGGAAAGATATTGACTTGAGTGTGGCCGAGCAATATGAAGAGTTATCATGAGTGTGGCCGCGATAAGAGTATACGCCCAGTTCCTAGATTTTAAAGAATGCTAGCAGAAGCCCTTATCTAAAGTCCTGTTAATAGGATGTCGTAGGAGACCAGATTGATTAAAGGCAATCCGAAAGAGATAGGCTTAAATTCCATGTCGGAATAAACATAGGGGTAAGATGCGTTTGAGAGAGCAGACGGCTAAGATTTATGTGGCCGGCCAGAGTTTGTCTGTTTGTTTTATGTGTTTGAATAAAATCATGACGTCATAGTCGAAAACAGTTTTTATGTGCGGAAAAAAGATATGAAAATTGCACGATTGTAAAAGGAAATTATTGCATGACATGGATTGATGGTTGTTTTTTAGCAAGTTTAAAGTAAAAAATATTGTTTAAAAAACGGGATTGGAGCTTGCGACAATTGGTGCTCGCTCATATAATGGATTTTTTAGATGCAATTTTAATAAAGTGTGAAGTGAAAAAATAAGCAAGTGTTATATGAATAAGGGATAAACGAGTTAAGCATGGAAGACATCACTCCATTAATACACATGTGCAAACAGTTGCCGAAACACGCACCTAAGCTTAAACAGTACAGTGCGAAATGGGTTAAAGGGACCACGGACAAAATGTTTATGCCTCGGCCCCAAAGCGTATCACTATCTAAACCGGTCCTGCAGCACATGATGACATATTTACATGCCACATACACTGGCAACAAGCTAGACAAGCACCTGGCTAGTTTAGAACTTTGGAAGATGTAGCAGGAAGAAAGGGAGGAGGAGCCACCGTTAGATTGGATAATGAATATATGCAAAGAGAGGGGTGAAGAGCCTTCTGCGCCACCCACCCCATCTAAAATAAAAAACAAAATTAGTAAAGCTGAAGGATTGTACCCACTAAGGGAACTTAAGGCAGCAACGGAATATAGCAACCCGTCATATGAGTCACCTATGTAAAGTAGTGACGAAAGCCCAGAGAAGGGCAGGGAAAGCAATATTATTCCCGAGGGACAAGGAGAGACGCGAAAAGGAAAAAGGTGATCTAGTTCTAGCAAGTACATCTCTAGGTACGGGAAGAGAGGTAAAGAGATGGAATGGAGATGAGGATAGAACTGATGAGATGGCGCTCACACAGAACAAATGGTTGGGAGGTCAGATTTTATTGAAAGTCGATGGTAAAGGCATTGAGGACATAAAACAAAGGGGAGAACGAGATGAACAAGAGAGAAAGGATAAGGACAAAGGACCATTGAGAGATGAAGGGGTGAAACAAAAGGATAGGCAGAAACGGGAGCAGTTATATCATGATGAACAGGCCAGAAAACAGGAAAAGGCAGAGGAACAAAGGAAAGAATAGAACAAAGGAGAATAGAAGAAGAGCAAAACATACGAGAGAAGAGAATAAAAAGACGGAAAGATGAGGAAATACAATGGCCGAATGAACGAAGAGATATTAGGAAAAAGGAGGAAGACAGGGTTAGAGAGGAAGCAAGGAAGCGTAGAGAATTTGATGACGACGTAGAATGCAAGCGAAGACAGAGAATGCATGATCTCGAGTATCTGGAAAGGGCGGTTAGGAAACTTGATCCAGTGGTAGAATGGGAAGATATAGAAGAATTCTTTCCTGGGTATGATTCAGTACCAAGCACGTGTAGAGTAAATCTAGAAGATGACTTTGACACCAGAAGCATCAGAGATTCAATCGATAGAATATATGATGAGATGGGACTAGAAAAAGTACCCCAAGGAAAGGGAAAGGATCAGCGCCTTGAAAGCACTCAGTTGTACGATACTGAAGACGCGTTACGCAGCAGCAGACATAGAGAGCTGTCTTTAGATAGGCTGACTCTAAATAGAAATGAGGGAGATGAGAGAAGTTTCACGAGTTGGGCAAAGGCAATATCAGACAAAGAAAGGGAAGCCTGTGAAAGATAAGAAAGAGAAGAGACACAGAGCAAGGTCGTGAGAGACGTCTTTCTAGGGGTAAGGGAATAAGATGGTCGAATTCAACCGCATCCACATCCAAAGTGCCAGAGTTAGTGACACACTCAGATCGGCATGAAGGACTGCCACACGGTCAGAGGGGGGTGTCTCCCCCACCATATGTAAGCAGGTTAAGGACATTGGCAGGCAGATGGCGATGTGGGAATATTACCCTTGCGGTAGACAGACAAATGATGAGAGAAGAAAAGGAGTTCAGTGCGTCACAGTTTCCCTTATTAGAAAAGGGAGGGGCAAGGCCACAGTATATACCATGGCCGCAGATGGATAGAGAGAATCTAAAAAATAAGTTCCCAATGTTGACATCTGGAGCTGGGAAATGGATACACGAGTTACAAAAAATGACGGGAGGTAATACGTTGGCTATAGGGGATATCAAGGGTCCTTTGATCGCCATACTTGGTGATAGAGTTGACAATGTTTGGACACGTGCAGGTTACCCTGGTGTGACTACAGTCAATACTGCGCATGACGGAGCGCTGTTTAACAATTGCAGAACCGTGGCGTGAAAAGCGCTTCGAGTGCTGTACCCGGACACTTCTGACATGGGAGCTATAATGACATGTAAGATGAAAGAGGGAGATGATCCGTTGCTTTACATTTAGACTTTTCAAGACGCATGGGTACTGGAAACTCGTGAATCTTGGGGGAAATCTATACCCATGTTTTACCATATATTATGTCAAGGGCTGCCAGAACAGGTACAGAAGCAGCTCAAGAAGTTGGTAGGAATCGAAACTAAACCATGGTCTGAAATACAACTGACCATTGCGCATTATTGCAGGCTGCTGCAGGAAAAAATTGCAAGAAGATTAATGCAAGGAAAGGCGAAGAGGCCAAATTAGTGCAGAAAAAACTGTCGAAACATGCCATTCAAGGGGAAATGTTAACTAGCACAGATGGATCCAATGCGCAGCAGGTCAATAACCAAAGGCAGTTCGAACAAAATAATAATGGGTTCAGCCCAAGAGGTAGAGGCTCTCGAGGAAGTGGGTGGCAAAATAATCAGGGAGGCTTCCAGAATATGCAAGGCGGAAATCAGAATATGCAAAATGGGCAAATGATCAGACCGCCGCCAACGTGTTGGACGTGTGGGATGACAGGGCAACTAGCGCGTATGTGCAGAAGTCAAAGGATGGTGCAAAATGACCAATTTACAAGAGGGGGATGATGAATCCAACTGCGTTTTCGCAGCAGGGTGGAGATGGATTTGTGCAGAATCAAACTGTACAGCAGAAAGCGCTGAGAGTGCAGCAAAGCTTACAGCCACAGCAGACTTTGACCAATTTCCCGCAAGGGCAGTCTCAACAGTCCCCGATGTAGCTTTTACAGACTACAGGCACAGGACAGGTATTGAACTCTAGAGCAGGAAATGCCACTAGTGATGGAGGAAATGCATTCACTAACTGTGGGACGAGATTGTACATGGATTAGGACTGCTCACTGGGAGACCTGCTGTGTTCCATCCTATCAGTGAAACCAAACCCTCATGAGGAACCAAGGGTAGATGTTACTATAGGGGATAAAGAATATTCGTTCCTAGTGGACACGGGTGCAACATGCTTGTGTATATGTGAAGGCAAGTTTTCTTTATCTGGCGACGCCATGAATACCCAAGATTTTACAGGAGCCACAAGCCGTGTTCCTTTCACAAAAGAACTTCCAGTTTCTATAGGTGAATGTGACATGAAAGTGCCACAATTGTATTCGAGACAAACGCCTGTCAATATATTGGGACGAGATTTGATGACAAAATTAAATATGACAATCTCGTTCACGGGAGAGGGCATAGTGTGTTCAACTCCAGGAATGCATTATTTAAACGTGTGTGAAATGATCAGGGCATACGCGAACGAATGGCTATGAGAGCTATTCCATTAGAACCTGAGATATTCGCATATGGAGTGTGCATATTAATGTCATGGATACCAGGCTTTGCAGACAGAACAATGAGAACCCCAGATGAGTTTCTGTTCAGACCAAGAATACCTATGAATGAGGAAAAGGGACGAGTGTTTCCCCATACAATACAAGTAGCCATAGTGAGAGGAGAGATGGCTTTGCTTGATGGCTGTGATGATGAAGGCAGACAATGGTGCGCAATAATCGCCATTGGAGAAGGTTACAGATTGACTGACGTCACTGATGAAGAACAACTAGGTGAGGATGAAATGACATTTGAGGTAAACCTCATTTATTGGGTGAAAATGATTTAAAGAGAGGTGCCCCAGAGGATTATGCTGGCACAAAAACTTGCTGAATATTTTGATGACGACATGGCAAAGGTGCCTGTCTCAGTATGGACTAAAGGCCCTTATGACGTAGGCTTACTGAAAGGAGTTGGAGAAGTGAAGATTAAATTGAAACCAGGAGCAATTTTACCAAGAGCACAACAATATCCCATGTCTAGGGAGGCAGATGAAGGGATTTTCAAGACAATTTCCGCCATGATGGAGCAGGGCATCTTAGTGACGTCAGAGTCGTCATGCAATACTTCGGTTTATCCGATTAAAAAATCAAAGGGAGCGTCTTGGCATTTACTAAAAAGATTTAAGGCCAATAAACCAGATAGTAGAGGCCGAGCTCCCTCTAGTCCATAACCCGTCTACACTTCTATGTAACATACCTGTTGAGGCACGTTATTTCACAGTGATTGACTTGAAAAATGCATTTTTCTCAATCCCATTGCACAAAGACTCACAAGATTTGACATCTTTCACGTTCAGACAAGTTCGTCTGAAAAGCACAAGGCTGCCTCAAAGTTATTGTGAGTCCCCTTCAATTTTCAATAGAGTCCTGCAGATGGACTTGAGCAACATTGCATTAGAGAGTGTTGTCTTGCAAAATGTGGATGACATTTTAGTTTGCAGCACAGCAGAGGAAGAGGGCAGACACGATTCCATTGAGTTATTGACTATACTTGCTGAAAAAGGATATAAAGCTGATAAGGAGAAGTTACAGTATTGTCAACATAGGCCAATTGATTTCACATGAGGGAAAGAAGGTCACTCCTGAAAGAGCTGGATCTATTTTGAAAACAGCTAAGTCACACACGATTAAACAAATGCAGAGTTTACTAGGATTATGTAATTACATCAAGGCATTGGTCTTTGACTACAGCTCTTATACCAGGGCCTTATTACAAGCCCTAAAGAAAGCACAGGTAACAAAAGAAAGAATTAGTGACCTTACCAAGGTCATGGAGGAAGGGTTTGATGAACTAAAAAAGGCTATTTGCACAGCACCAGTTTTAGGGATTCCCAATTATGCAGAGGAATTCTACCTGTTTTCACACACAGATGGTACTGATGTTATGACAGCAGTCCTTACACAGAAAACCATGTTGGGGTACAAGCCCCTGGCATACTACAGTGGGATTTTAGACCCAGTGATGAGAGGTCATTTACTGTGCAAACAAAGTTTGGCTGCTGCCGCGTTCACCATCAGGAAAGCTACAACCATTGTAATGGGGTGCCCAATGATGTTATTCATTGAGCATGCATTATTTGCCATTTTAGAGAAACCAAAAGGTACATTGACATCACAAAGAGCTTCTGCTTATGAAGTGGTCATATCAAATCCAGCGATTAAAATCGTTCGATGCAGAATAGTGAACCCAGCTATGTTTATAGCAGAGCCAGTTACTGAAGGAGAGCCAATACATGATTGCGTGAACTATAAAGAATTCTATGATGCGATCCCCAGAGTAAAAGAAAATGCATTGGCAAAGGGAGAAATCGTCTTCATTAGCAGTTCTTCTGGGATCGAACAAAAAGACGGACAAAGATATACAGGTGCCGCTGTGGTAAAGCACACGGCAAATGGGGAATTTTGAGTACTTATTAGTGCATGTTTACCCTCTCATTATTCTGCACAGGCTGCAATATTATTGGCCTTGATACTCGTGCTCGAGAATCACGCAGACCAGGAAGTAATGGTGTACAGTGACTCTGCCTATGTGACGTCGACAGTGCACGTAGGCTTAGCATGCTGGAAAAGGAGGGGCTACCTCAGAGCAGACAGCATGCCAGTACAGCACGCCACCTTTTTGGACAGGCTGATTAAGGCACTACAACTCCCAGTGGGCATAGCAGTCGTGAAATGCGCAGCCCACACGAAAGGGACAGATTTTATCTCACGTGGAAATCAAGCAGCAGAAGCTGAAGCCAAGTATGTGGCAACTGAAGATAGAATAATGATGGATGTGGGAATACCTGATGTGCATGAGAAAATGATTGTTGTGAGGAGTGAGCAAGAAGGCTACAGTAATATATCAAATACTCAGTTAATGGAGCTCCAAGGGGAGGCACCGCAGGAAGAAAAGAACCTGTGGAAGCGAAGAGGGTGTTCTTTAAACCCCTCTGAGGCTCTGTGGCGATAGGACAGCACTGGTAAACCAGTAATGCCTATAGCCCTACTGTTACACTCACCTGGACCCCACAGGGGTGTCGATCGGACCCAGACAGCTGTGGTCTCTGTCATCGTGATGCGTAGTGCAGAGATGACTGTCTGGACTGGCCCGTCTAGTCTTGTCTGCTGGACCCGAAGAAGTATTTTCCTGCAAGTGGAGACAGGGATTAGCCACCTGTGGGTTTTAGTGATGGCCTCCCAACTGTTCTCGCTCTCCCCCACTAATCACCTCCGATATCCCCTTAGTAACCTCACCTTATGTTTGTAAAAGATGAGCTCTCCATCCTGCATGTCTTGCAGGGGTGCGTAGATACCAGTTACTTCACTGGTTTGAAGGTGTTGGGAGAATTCCGGTAAGCATTGACTCTGAAGTCCCAGGCGGGATTGGTAAGTATCAAGTTCAAAGAGTTCAATGTGCCCGATGTTCACTCTTGTCCCCTTCCTTCATTAAGTTGCAACAGAGTTTGTGAGAAGAAGGTCTCGTAGCTGCTGCTGGCGTTCAGGTAAGAGTCTGTGTTACCCAACGCTGTCCGGTAACTATTGCATGCGTTAACGTGTTGTTTTTCTCCCTCTTTACAGATGCGGCACATGAAGATATGGAGAATAATACCGTCGGTGGTAAATCAGGTAAGTCTATGGTGGTAAGAGGTATTTGTTGATTCCCTTGGCTCACCTTGTTCTTCTTGTGCCCCTAGGTGCCGGAGTACGGCGAAGAAATGATGGAGACAGTGCCGGATCGAAAGATGCTGTGAGAACTGGTGAGTATGGCGCCGTGCTGGAGCGACGCGTGCAGGACTGATGTACTTTCCAGGTCGGGAGATGAAATGGATCCGGAATCAGGTGAGGAATAAGTTTGTTTTCTAACCTTGTCCT
The DNA here is from genome assembly GCF_040938575.1 of Ambystoma mexicanum. Taxonomy (NCBI): domain Eukaryota; kingdom Metazoa; phylum Chordata; class Amphibia; order Caudata; family Ambystomatidae; genus Ambystoma; species Ambystoma mexicanum. Next base: position 1,236,898,841 of record NC_090925.1, on the reverse strand, counting down.
TTTCTTCCTCTTTATTCTAGGAGCTGTGGATTCGAGGCGGGCGTGGCAGAAGACTGGATGCTGGCTGCAGGCACGCGGGCGTGGCAGAAGACTGGAAGCAGAATAACACGAAGCATGTGCTGCTGTTCGTGCGTGGTTTAAATAGCCTCCAAAGTAGTCCCAGGAAAGAAGTTCCCCAGGACCACACCCGAGTAAAAAATAATCCCTGTAGTAAAATAGTCCCATCCAGGCCTCACGTTGGCTTGGATTTATTTGCAGCATGGTCTGCATGAGGTAAGTAATGTCTATGAGCCTGGCGCCTATGGCGCCAGGACTGATTTTTATTATGAGCCTGGTGCCTACAGCGCCAGGACTGAACCCAGACAGCCCCTAGCTGGGGCTGCTGGGGTTTTTGTAAATGTCTGGATGCCTGCTCCCAGGGCTGATGGGCTTGATCCGGATGCCCGGGGGTAGGCATCATGACAGCACTCCCCCCCAAGGCCCCTCCTAAAGTTGTTCTTCCCCTTGGCCCTGGTTTGTCTGGGAAGTTCCGATGGAATTTCTTCACCAACCGAGGTACATGAACGTGGTCACTAGGCTCCCATGACCTTTCCTGTGGTCCGTAACCCTTCCAGTCGATTAAATAAAAAAGTCTTGATTTAATCAACTTAGAGTCCAGGATATTCTTTACCTCAAATTCAGGTTCTCCATCTATTAGGTTGGGGTCAAGTGGTTTGGCAAGTCTTGTCCCGGGTTGAACTGGTTTCAGAAGTGAAACATGAAAGACAGGATGGATCCGCACATTAGAGGGTAATTCCAACTTCACGGCCACCGGGTTGATAATGGCCTTAATAGTGTAAGGTCCCAAATACCTAGGATTGAAAGTCCAAGTTCCTTTTAGAGGTAAATGTTTTGTAGCCAGCCAAACTTGATCCCCAATCTGATATCGTGGAGCATCGCTTCTATGTTGATCAGCATTTTTCTTATATTTCTCTTTCGCTTGTTTCAAATGTTCTGTTGCCTCCTTAAAGGCTTGTGTAATAGTAGAGTGTAAATGACTAACTGCAGGCATTTCTAAGTGCTGAGGCGAATCGAGTTCTGAGGTTCGAGGGTGATGTATGGTATAGAAGGGGCTTTGTCCGGTTCCAGAATGTACTGAGTTATTGTATGCATATTCGGAAATCCATAAAATATCCTTCCAATTGCTTTCGGTCTGGTGCAGCATGCAACGTAGGTACTGTTCAAGGGTCTGGTTGGTCCTTTCCGTCTGACCATCGGTCTGGGGATGGTGACTGGCTGATAACCTCACGTCGATTTGCGCCAATTGACAACATTTCTTCCAAAATTGTGAAATGAATTGACTGCCTCGGTCAGAGACCAATACAGAAGGAAATCCGTGTATTCGAACAATGTTTTCGAGGAACTCCTTGGCCAAAATTGAAGCGGAAGATAATCCTTTTAAAGGAATAAAGTGGGCCATCTTGGAAAAAAGATCCACAATAACTAGGATGGTGTTAAATCCATTACATGGAGGTAGATCTGTAATAAAGTCTTAAGACAAGGTGTGCCATGGTGTAGGTGGAATATGCAAAGGTTGTAAAAGGCCAGCAGGTTTTTTCTTCTGGCTTTTGTTTGGGCGCAAATGCCACAAGACATCACAAATGACTTTACGTCTTTTCGCCAAGTGGGCCACCAGAACTGTTTCTTAATTTTCGCTTCAGTTTTTGCGATACCTGGGTGCCCTTCCATCAGGGTGTCATGGTAATTGGAGATGACTAGTTCTTGTATTTCCTTGTGTGGTAGAAATAGTCGTCCTTGATAGTAAGGTAAGTCATTGACGTCTGAGTAGTCCGGGCCTTTCTTTACCCAGTCCTGCAGGGTTGCAGGATCGAAGAGTTGTTGGATTTTTGAATGAATATCTTCTAGTGTCTGTAGAGTAGTTATGCCAAGAATTCTTTGCTCAGGAATTATTGGCACCGGTTCCGGGTTTGCATATGCTTCTCCCATCCCTATTCGGGATAAGGCATCTGCTTTGCCATTTTTGCGGCCTGGTCGATAAGTGATCACGAAATCGAATTCGGCAAAGAACAATGCCCATCGAAGTTGTTGCGATGATTGGGCTTTGGCTGTTTTTAAATAGTGCAGGTTCCGGTGATCAGTGATTACGCTAATGGTATGCCTGGCACCAAGAAGGTAGTGCCGCCAAGCCTTAAAGGCGGATTTGATAGCTAATAGCTCTTTATCGGTAATCGCATAGTTTAACTCAGGTGCTGAGAACATTCTGGACCAAAACGCTACTGGGTGAAGTTGACCGGTTTCAGGATCCTTCTGGGACAGGACAGCTCCCATGGCTAAACTGGATGCATCAGTTTCTACTATGTATGGAAGCTCAGGGCGTGGATGCTTTAAGACAGGTGCTGATGTGAATTTCGCTTTCAGCTCTTGGAAGGCCTTTTCAGCCTCTTCGGTCCACAAGAAGCGTTTGTTTTTCGTGCTGTGATGGGGTGTACAACATGGGAGAAGTCCGGAATGAATCTGCGGTAGAAATGAGCAAATCTGAGCATGCTTTGTACCCCTTTGACTGAACTGGGTGATGGCCACTTGAGAATTGCGTCCACTTTTCGAGAGTCCATTCGGACTCCCTTTGGAGTCAGGATAAATCCAAGAAATTCAACTTCCGTAGCATGAAAAACACATTTTTCCTATTTTGCATATAACTTGTGCTGGCGTAGTTTCTCAAGGACTGCACGCATGTGCTTAACATGGTCTGATTCTGAGGAGGAGTACACTAGAATATCATCTATGTATACGACGACACAGACGTCAATGAGTTCACGAAGGACATTGTTCATAAAATACTGGAAGGCTGCTGGTGCATTGCACAACCCGAAGGGCATCACCTGATATTCGAATAATCCGTACTTGGTGCGAAAGGCAGTCCTCCATTCGTCGCCTTTCTTGACACGTACCAGATGATATGCCCCTCGGAGATCTAACTTAGTGTAGATACAAGCATCCTTTACTTGGTCTAGTAATTCGGGGATCACCGATTACCGTAATCTGATTTAATGCGCGGTAATCTATGCACGTTCTAAGGTCACCTTCCTTTTTTGGCACGAAGAATAAAGCTGAGGATGCAGGAGACTTGGAAGGACGAATAAAGCCATTAGCAAGGTATTGGTCCAAGTATTGCCGTAGGTGAAGATTTTCAGGTTCCGTGAGGGCGTAGATTCTACTGCATGGGGGTTGTGCACCGGGTAGAAGGTCGATTTGACAATCGTATGATCTGTGAGGAGGTAATGTATTGGCCTGTTCTTTTTGAAAAAACATCCTGAAATTCTTGGTATTCCTGAGGTAACTGCACGATTGGGTTAACGACTGTAGCCAGGCCTTTGTTCAAAGTTTGCTCCGGGTAACAGGTGTGTGCACAATCCGGGAAGGTTATTCTCTTCTCTCGCCATTCTATACAAAGATTATGTGTTTCCAACCATGGCATCCCCAGTATTATCTGGAACTGTGGGGCTTTGATTAGATCAAACACAATAGTCTCTCGATGCCCATCTTGACTCAACACTGTCATCTCTGTAGTGGAATGAGTTACAGGCCCCGAGGCAATCTCAGTTCCATCAACTGTGGTGATGACATCCGAAGTGGTATTTTTGCAAAGAGGTAGATTCATCCTTGACACCAATTCGTAGTCCATATAGTTTCCTACGGCCCCGCTATCTATGTATGCCCTTACTGCGTGCATACGTGATGGCTGCCTGGGATCAAGTAGGACCATTGGGATGATCAGATGCGAGGTCTGAGTGTCCTTCTTTGAGCTCGGCAAGCGGACCTCTACGCTTGTCGGGCGTGGTCGTTTCCCGAATCAGGCTCTATGTGGCTTTTATCAGCAACTCCTACCACCTTCTTGGGTGGTTTTGTAGGGCAATCCCGTAGAAAATGTCCTGAGGTTCCACAGTACAGACACAACTGCATTTCTCGTCTTCTTTCTCTTTCCTTTTGAGTTAAGGGTCTTTTAACCCCCCCGATCTGCATAGGTTCAGATGCATCTGTTCCTTTGAGGGCAACGTCGGGTTTAACCAATTCCCGATTCTCGAACTTAGCTCGATCAGTCTTTCGGTCTGAAGTCGGTGGTCTAGCTGGACCACTAAGTCTATACATTCTGTGCAATCCTGAGGTGGGTTCACAACTTGAGCCAAGACGTCTTTGAGTTATCCCCGAAGTCCACGATGAAACAATGTAATTCGTTTTTCCTCCAGCCACCCGGTTTCCACCACCAACCTATTGAAGGTTGCAATATAGGTTAGCAGATCCTGGTTACCCTGTCGTAAGGATAAAAGTTTGTTGTCCAGGGCTTGACCCTGTGAGTGTCTGGCTAATAGTTTTTCCATGCTCCTTTGAAAACCCTGAAAATCCTGGAGAAGAGGATCATCCTGGTTGACTAACGAAATGGACCAATCCGCTGCGCTGCCACTAAGATATGACAATACAAAGGCTACTTTGGCTTGGTCATTTGGAAAGGCTCCCGGTCTGCATAAGAAGTGCAAGCGGCATTGGTTCATAAACTCGGCGAACCTTTTGGGGTCCCCAGCAAAGCGTTCGGGTGGAGCTAACGGAATATTTCCTGGTAAAACCACTTGCACAGGATTGCTTGATGAAACGGGGGTTGGGTTTCCCCCATATCCAGGTAGGGGTGTTTGCCCAGCTTGGTTTTGAATTAGTTGCCTAGCCAGATCATCAGTGCGCTCCTTTGAGACAATCAGTTCTCTCCTGAGGGCATTAGTCTCTTGGTGAGCGGCATGTACTTCCGCCCTAAATTCCCCCAATAATTGGGCCAGTTGGTCGGTTTCCGAGGTTTCCATAGCACCCGGGTGGGTATTTTTAGAAAGGCTTTGTGTTCTGTTACACTCACCTGGACCCCACAGGGGTGTCGATCGGACCCGGACAGCTGCGGTCTCCGTCATCGTGATGCGTAGTGCAGAGATGACTGTCTGGACTGGCCGGTCTAGTCTTGTCTGCTGGACCCGAAGAAGTATTTTCCTGCAAGTGGAGACAGGGATTAGCCACCTGTGGGTTTTAGTGATGGCCTCCCAACTGTTCTCGCTCTCTCCCACTAATCACCTCCGATATCCCCTTAGTAACCTCACCTTATGTTTGTAAAAGATGAGCTCTCCATCCTGCGTGTCTTGCAGGGGCGCGTAGATACCAGTTACTTCACTGGTTTGAAGGCGTTGGGAGAGTTCCGATAAGCATTGACTCTGAAGTCCCAGGCGGGATTGGTAAGTATCAAGTTCAAAGAGTTCAATGTGCCCGATGTTCACTCTTGTCCCCTTCCTTCCTTAAGTTGCAACTGAGTTTGTGAGAATAAGGTCTCGTAGCTGCTGCTGGCGTTCAGGTAAGAGTCTGTGTTACCCAACGCTGTCCGGTAACTATTGCATGCGTTAACGTGTTGTTTTTCTCCCTCTTTACAGATGCGGCACATGAAGATATGGCGAATAAGACCGCCGGTGGTAAATCAGGTAAGTCTATGGTGGTAAAAGGTATTTGTTGATTCCCTTGGCTCACCTTGTTATTCTTGTGCCCCTAGGTGCCGGAGTATGGCGAAGAAATGATGGAGACAGTGCCGGATCGAAAGATGCTGTGAGAACTGGTGAGTATGGCGCCGTGCTGGAGCTGGCGAAGCAACGCGTGCAGGACTGATGTACTTTCCAGGTCGGGAGATGAAATGGATCCGGAATCAGGTGAGGAATTTGAAATAAGTTCGTTTTCTAACCTTGTCCTTTTCTTCCTCTTTATTCTAGGAGCTCCGGATTCGAGGCGGGTGTGGCAGAAGACTGGATGCTGGCTGCAGGCACGCGGGCGTGGCAGAAGACTGGATGCTGGCTGCAGGCATGCTGAGAGTCACGCTGCTGGATGCAGAATAACACAAAGCATGTGCTGCTGTTCGTGCATGGTTTAAATAGCCTCCAAAGTAGGCCCAGGAAAGAAGTTCCCCAGGACCACACCCGAGTAAAAAATAGTCCCTGTAGTAAAATAGTCCCATCCAGGCCTCACGTTGGCTTGGATTTATTTGCAGCATGGTCTGCATGAGGTAAGTAATGTCTATGAGCCTGGCGCCATTGGCGCCAGGACTGATTTTTATTATGAGCCTGGTGCCTACGGCGCCAGGACTGAACCCAGACAGCCCCTAGCTGGGGCTGCTGGGGTTTTTGTAAATGTCTGGATGCCTGCTCCCGGGGCTGATGGGCTTGATCCGGATGCCCGGGGGTAGGCATCATGACACCTACTGAAAATAGCACTGGAACAGTTACACTATCCAGCCCATATAACAAGAGAGAATCTAGCAGCAATCATTGCCGAAGACTGGTTTGTACCGAACCTAGCAGAGGATGTTGCATTTTTTATGATAGATTGATAGATTGCATAGTCTGTCAGAAATGTACAGCTCGACATACACTACGTGCGATCAGAGGAGTCATCCCAAGGCCTAATGGTCCTTTTCAGCACTTGCACATCGACTATGTCGATATGATTCAAGTATGTAACGGGTACAGGTATCTAATTGTTGTGGTGTGTCTATTCTCTAGATGGATAGAAGCAGGTCCATGTACACACCTAGACTCTACCTGTGCGGCCAAATTCTTGGTGAGGGAAGTGTTTCCCAAATGGGGAGTTTGTGAAGTGATGAGGTTAGATAATGGTCCTCATTTTGTTAACGCAATATTTGAACAGATCAGCTTGTAGCTGGGTATAAAGCACAAGTTTTTGTCGGCGTATCATCCGTAAGGGAATGGCATATGCGAGAAGCTCAAAGGCTTGTTAAAGGAATGGATAGCCAAGTTGAAGCTTACTCTGAAGAAAGGATGGTTGCACTGCCTTCCACTGGCATTGTATGCACTCAGAAACCAGCCTGGTTCTGACCACCATCTTACGCCACATGAAATTGTTGTAAAGGAGGTCCCAGACATGACCTGCACCCCTGCCCCTCCTTTCGAGGTACCAGGAAGGTACTCGCCAAGGTACGTGATGTATGAAGAGCAAATGAACCAACAGAGAGTTGCACTGGGGCTCTGCTCAGTGTACATTAGAAGATCCGTACCTGTTGAAGCGCCCATAACCAGACAACCCTGTGCGGCACGGTACCCTATCAGACAGCCATACCAGCCGATGATACGAAATGAGGAGTACCTACATACAGTCCACGAAGAAACCCCGGGAGCCTTAATGGAGGGCCAATGGAAATGACAATGGCCCGAACCAGCACGCGAGTAAGACAAGTTAGAACAAGCTGTTATGCAAACCTATGTAACGAACACAGCAAGGAGAGGATGCTAAAAAATAAGGAACCGTGTTACTAGACATGATGAGAACAACTGATTTGTCGAATGTGTGTAAATAAGCTTGGAACGCAAGAAGCTAAGAAAACGATACTGCTTGCAATGCTTAGTAGAACATTAGAAGCGGCATGGCTAACTATATAACTACCTCAAAAAGCACGTTATACGAGTGCAACTCCATTTTGAAAAGCAGAAATGGGCCCAGGCTGCCAGAGGCCTGGCAGGCCAAGTTTCACAACTCAGCCAGAACAGAGAGGAAGAGCAGAATCGAAACTCAACAGAGAGCGGCTCATGCCTGGGAAATTGAGGTCACCCAGAGAAAGGAGGAGAGCATCAACTCGCAAGAACCAATCTTCAGAGCATACCAGCTCGCCTGTGAAGGTCAAGATAAGAGAGGCCCAGGCAGGTGGTAGGGCCGAAGCAGAAATAAATACAATAAAAGCTGGAAACTGAAGCAGATCCATGGTGAACAGACACGTGACCAGCCAGACGCGAAGAGGTACCATCGCCTGATGTCATCCAGAGCACGAGGATGCCATAACTTTTCCTGATAAGGGGCTACAGATCCGAGGCCATACCCGACCAACTAATTGACACATAGCCCTAAGATACTGATTGATGGAAGGGAGGCCGGGTGAAACTTGGGACACTAGGCACCTGGGTGCCCATTCTGCATGCTGCTAATTAAAATTGGGATTTATTGCCTATAAGAATTACTGTTCAACTGAAGTTCGTGGAAGTCAGAGTGAGACAGGTGATCGCACTACAGCTGATTCCCATTTGTTTACCTGTTTGATGTACTTGTCATTAAACAGACTTCCCTTTGCCAAACTACTCAGTCCTCGTTATTAAGTCGTGTTGGAGTAAGTGAATCCTGCACCCCCATCTCTCAGATGGTGCAGCTATCTTGTTTTACAAGTTCTAGAGGATGAGCGCTGACCTATGGGCCCGTCAGTGAATTCCTCTCCTCCAGAACACTTGGTAGCGTGAGGATGGTTTCGGCCATCGATTATAGATTATCGATTGATATAGTTATAAAACACCCTTTGACGGACGGCACAAAGTAACTCTAGGCCTTTGGTAAGATCACGAGTCCTTTCGCCATTCCGGCTGAGTAGACTGAGAAGCTACCTGTGGACAATGATAGAGTAAACATTTCAAAAATCTGCAGTGGGTCTGAAGGAACCCGCCTTTCCAAGCATAACCCTTCTCATTCCCACGGGCAGCGGATCGGACGAACGCCTTAAAAGCAGGAAGTAGAAGGGGCGGTGATCCCAAAGTTCCACAGAGGAAACGATGCGATCGGTGAGTGAAGCAATAAAACTTGTTACTTTGGCAAATGTTGTGTAGGCATTAGGGCCAGTAAGGGAAAGGTAACGGTGGCCGGCGGAGAAAAAATAAAGTAGTTAGGAGTAGAGAGGACTGTATATATATAAGGGGTTAATGACTCGAGCATAAGAAATAAAGAGTGGATATCAGGGGGGCACCTGAGAAAAAACGTAAGGATCACCAGGGGGGCACCTGAGAGAAAACGTAAGGATTACCGGGGGGCACCTGAGAAAAAAATGTAAGGATTACCAGGTGGGCACCTGAGAAAAAACGTAGGGATTCGCCTTGTTCCTGCGCTTTAAAGAGTGGTCAGAAGGAACGTGAACCCAGAGCCCACAGTGGGGGGGACAATTTAGGCTACAATGACGATTAAAGACGGCATCAAAGGGGTTTGTTCACATCCCATGATGGGGTATTGATTAGAAGGCAGGTATACGTATGACCAGCTGGTGTCTGTCTAGTCTGTCAAATGTCTGTCATATGTGTTCTGTTGTGTGTCAAATGTAAAATAATGGTATTGGTGATGGTTTAAAATGCATTTTGGCTTTAAGCAGTTCTGTAACTAAGAGGGAATCGCCACTGAATTGATGAGTTTTGGGTAAATTGTTGGTATAAAATTTGGCAGGAAAAGATTGGATTGGAGCTTGCGTATTTGGTGCTCGCTCATACTGGTGAAGGATTAAAGAACTGTATGAATACTGGTAGTGACAAAATCAGAAATGGAGGAAGTTACCCCACTTGCACATTTATTCGAACAGTTGCCCAAGCATGCACCATAGCTGAAGAAATACAGCCAAGAGTGAGTTAAGGGTACTGCAAATAAAATGTTTACGCCGTGGCCCCAGAACGGGTCGCTCTCTAAGGCATTTTTGCTGCACATGACTACCTTCCCACACCACATATACTGGCAAGAAGCTAGAGAAACGTCTTGCCGTCCTCGAACTTTGGAAAATGTTCGAGCCGACGAAGGAGGAAGAACCACCCGCAGATTGGATATTAAATGTATGGACAGAGGGGAGTGAGACGCCTACCGCGCCACCTGCCCCGCCTGAGCCAGTGATCGAAGGGAGTAAGTCAGAGGGTATTTACCTGCTAAGAGAACTTAAGGCAGCCACGGGGTACAGCAACCCGGCATATGAGTCGCCTACGTATAGTAGTGACGACATCAAAGGAAAAGAGCAGGAAAGTAATCTTGCCTCCGAAGTCACAAGGGACAAGGAGAGACGCAGTGATGAAGGAAAGGATCAGGCACAGAGTAGTGCATCTCTCGAGAAAGAGAGAGAGGGAAAGAAGCGCAAAGGAGGTGATGAGGCAACATTCGCAAAAGACGAATGGACGGGAGGACAGATACTGTTAAAATTAGATGGAAAAGAAAGTGATGATGTGAGGCAGAGGGAACAGGCTGACGAGGCGCAGAGAAAGGAAAAAGAAAAGGAAATGAGAAACGAGAGGGTAAGAAAGAAGGATAGGTTAAGGCGAGAACAACTATATCGCGAAGAGCAAGGAATACCACTCAGTCACACACAGTGCGCAGCCTATGAAAAGTACAGGCAGAACATGCTAAAGTTAGAGGAAGAAAGGAGAGTGCACGAAAGGAAAGTAAAGAAGCGAGAAGATGAGGAAAGTAGAAGGGCAAGGGAACGTAGAAGTGAATGGATGAGGGAAGTAGATAAGGCTAGAGAAGAAGCAAAGAAGCGAAAAGAAATAGATGAGGAAGTAGAACGTAAGCATCAACAATACTGTAACAATGTCACACAGATCAATAGAGTGAAACCAACAATAGAGAGAGGAGAGAAAATAAGATGGTTGAGCAATAGGCAGAATACTGGCCCCTACCACTAGACACAGTTCTGTGTGGAGATCCCCCCACCTGGGCAACCTGTAAAATAAGATATAGCACAAGCCCAGTCCATATATTGTTCTGCAAGTCTTATTCCCTCCTATAATGTTTTTACCCCCCCAATGTACCTGGTGGAGTCGAGTTCTTCGAAGAGGCGTCGACAGATCCTTCTTGAGCGACCCCCTTTGAAGCGGGAGTCACGGATCGTCGAGAGGCGTCGAGAAACTCGGTGTTCGGCGACAGGGAATCGACGGCCCTTCTTGAATGCCTTCCCTTTCAAGCGGGAGACACGGGGCGTCGAACGTCCATCGACAAACAGGGTAGAACGGCGTCGATGAGGCGGCAGCTTCGTCCGAGCGGTGCTCGTCGGCGTCGGAGCGTCGGCGTCCTGCAAGGCAGAGGCGTGCGGGGCACCTCGGTGACAATAGTTCTGGACCGCAAAGATTGTGGAGACGGAGGCCCAGCAAGGGCGTCGAGTCGTTCGAGTCTTTGTGGTCTTCGGGTGGCGGGAAACCCACCGGCAGGTTTCCCCTCAGCGCGTTGGTCGTTCTCGACTTTCTCCGGCAGGATAAAGCGGTCGACGGTGCGGACGAGGGAGTCCTTCGATTCGAATGTTCTTAGGCAAAGGAGCGGACGGCTCCGGTCGTCGGCGGCACGGCGTCAAGTGGTTCCCACGGCTGGGCAACACAACTTCGACGGGCCTCCAGCGGTTACACAAACCTGCGAACCCTGGTCGACGGCGATGGACTTCGCCGGCGGCGATGTCCGGGTGCTTCACTTCGATCTCCTCGGCGGTCCCGTCTCGGGTCGGCAGCCTTTCGAGGGTCTGTCTTCCAGGGCGCTTCGGCGAAGATGGAGCGTTGCTCGATGGTCCCTCGGAGCACGGGAAGAGGGCGCCTTACCAGGTCCTCTCTCGGGTCAGTCTTCGACGATTTCGGCAGCCTTCGGATCGGTCGAAGCAAATGCCACAGCAAGTCTTCTTCTTCCAGCTGGACGTCGAGGATCAGCAGTTCCAGTTACTCTTAGAGTGGAGACTCAGCTCCAGAACGTTTCTGAACGCTTCTGAACGTTCCCTGAACCCATTACCAGTGGTGAGAGGTCCCCAGATATACTATTCTGTCTCTCATCCACACTGCTGGCACACACTCAGCAGCCAATCATACAGAAGGGCATTCATGCAGTCAGTCAGCCAATCAGGCACACAGTGCATTCAGGCCATCCATCTCCCTCTCAGACACTCACAACAAGGAATGTGGGACAAGTACCCAGCCATTCAACACTACACACTGCATTCAGGCCAGTTTCGGGCAGGGCTGTCTCAGTCTTTGTCTCTCATGCCAGAAACCAGACAACCACAACAAGGAGTGTATATTGGTCACACACTTCATTCACCCAGGTCCGACCCACAGGAGGTACCCACAACATACAGTCACTGGGAAAGCTCCAGTCAGTCTAGCTGGGCCTTCACAACAACACCATATATGGAACTTCCACCCAACAGCCAGTCAGGGGGAAGGGACAGAGTCAGGGCTTCCCAGGACTTTGGTAAAACAAGGTAACAGGCAATAGAAAGCAAGAGGCCACAGGGGCCATCTTGTTTCCTATCAGGAATATCAGGAATCAACTGATCCCAATGGCAGGGCCTGGGTATCCCAAAATGGAGGACACCCAGAGCACCTGTCAAATTCAGCATGGAGCTGCCACCAGCCCATACCCTGCTCTGTGGGCCACCCACAGGTGCCCAAAAACATACACTAGGGGCACAGGGTTGTACCCCTACCCATGGGTGCCATAAGGGTATCCCATGGGTCTGTTCACCAAACCAAAAGAGAGAGCTGCACTGCCAGGAGTCCCACATGGACTCCTGGGCAGAAAAACATGACAGAACACACGATAAAAAGCAGTAAAGGACTGTCATGATCTCTGCTTCCAAAAGATCAGGACTTGCCCGACTCCCTTGGAAGCAGACCCATAACCCCGGTTCCGAGTGCCAGCCAGTCCCAATTGGGACCTTTTGGACCCTGTCCTGGCGCCAGTGGCACCAGGCTCATAAAGATGCCCAGTCCCAGCGCTGGAAGCGCCGGGCTCATAATGCTTGGGTGGACTTACCTGCAGCAGACCATGCTGCTTACTTACCTGCCAGTTGAACCCCTGATCCTCTTCTGTTTGGGACTACTTTTCCTGTTGGGTGGGGCAGGAGCCACTCCATAGGTTCAGAACACTGGAACTCTTCTGGCAAGCAGGAACTCTTTTCTTACCTAGGCGTGGCTGTGGAAGGAGACACCTAAGCACTACAGGAGGCTATTTAAACCACACCCGATGGATGAATCTTGCTTTGCGTTATTCTGCATTCTCTGCAGCAGAACGCTCATCGTGTCTTCTGCTTCTGATCCTGGGCCTAAGGGAACAAAGGCTTACCATCCTGGAATCCAGTCTTCAGCAGCACCTGTAAAGACAAAGAAAGAACAGGTTAGCACTACGGTCTTCAGTGGCAGCGCATCTCTTACCTGGTCCATCGGCTGTCACCAACGCCTCGCGCTGCATTCCGGCATCTGAAAGACAAAGGCTTACCCACTCTTCGCATGCTCCGGAGGTCTTCGCACTGCATTCCGGCATCTGAAAGACAAAAGCTTACCAGCTCTTCGCACGCTCCGGAGGCCTTCGGCGCTGCATCCCGCATCTGAAAGACAAAAGAAGGTGCGTTTAAAGACATTGGGCAACTTTATTACTCACGTGCCATTACTCCTTCCCACGCCGAATCCAGTGGGTATTCCAGCACCCTTCAGCTTCTCTAAAGCTCCGAACTTGTACCTGCAAGATAAAAGGGACAGTTAGTGCGCATCGTGAAGCAGGCTACAAGCGCTTACTTACGTGCTTCCAGGCGCTTCTATTCCTCACGCGGGTTCGATCCTCAACTCTCATCAGCCCGCCATCCGCCATCGCCGGAACCCTGCAAAACAAGAGATATCATTACAAAAGACTTTTAAGACATTTGAAGTGCCCAGAACTTACCGTTCGTGCAGTTAACGACGGACAGCAGTCCTCTGAGGTCAAGAGGCCTGCACCCTTATCCAGTGAAGAAACTGGTTACGGCACCCTGCCCCAAGGCAGATGGAGAGCTCGGCGTTCACTTACCTAAGGTGAGGGTGTTAACCTTTGGGGTTCTACAGGAGAAGAGAAAGGGAAGAGGAGAGAGGCACCCAATAACCCCAGTTCATTAATCCCATATTTTCTATCTGCAGACATCTTACTCTTCGAGTCAGACATACAGTGCACAGAGGTCCAGCCCAAAGAGCCAACCGTGTGTTACACATCACCTTTGAAGATACGGCATTCACCCAGTCAAGACCGGCGCCTCTGCGGGAATCAGGTGAGCGTTACAGAACGCAAAGCCTATCGCAAAACTCCCACCCAGGCGCTATGGAAACCTCGGATACCGACCAGCTAGCCCAGTTACTTGGGGAACTAAGAGCAGAAGTGCATGCAGCCCGTCAGGAAACGAATGCTCTAAGAAGGGAACTGATTATTTCCAAGGAGCGAACAGACGATCTCGCTAGACAATTGCTACAGTCACAAGCCGGACAAACTCCGTTACCCGCATCAGGGGCAAATCTTCCTTCAACATCCTCTACGAACCCAGTGCAGATCCACCTACCTGGGAATGTACCTCTGGCTCCGCCCGAACGATTTTCTGGTGACCCAAAGAGGTTTGCAGTATTTATTAATCAGTGCCGGTTGCACTTCTTATGCCGGCCAGCAGCCTTTCCAACTGATCAAGCTAAGGTAGCTTTCGTGCTTTCGTACCTTAGTGGCAATGCGGCAGACTGGTCGATCCCTCTAGTTAATTAAGATGATCCGGTTCTCCATGATTTTCAAGCTTTTCAGCTCAGTATGGAAAAACTGTTTGCAAGACATTCACAGGGGCAGGCCTTGGACAATGAGCTCCTTTCATTGCGACAGGGTAATCAAGACCTTTTGGCTTATATTGCGTCTTTCAACAGACTGATAGCGGAAACTCGATGGCCTGAGGACAAAAGGATTACGCTGTTTTATAGAGGTCTACGTGGAGAGCTCAAAGATGTGTTAGCCCAAGTAGTGAATCCCCCGCAAGACTGTTCGGACTATATTGACTTAGTCTTCAAATTGACCACAGACTGCAGAACAGGAAGGCCGATCGTTCCAAGTTTGATGCTCGAGTATTTTCCAAACCACCAACTCCTACCAAAGGAGTAGACTCCGGGGAACCCATGCAAATAGGGGGCCTGAAAGGACCACTAACACAAAAGGAGCGGGAAAGGAGAAAACAGCTGCAATTATGCCTCTATTGCGGAAACTCGGGGCACTTTCTTCGAGACTGTCCGGTGAAACCAGCCAAGAAGGCAGTAGGAGCTGCAGTTACCAGGGTCACAAACTCTGAGCAGGGAAACGACCTCGCCCGACAAGAATAGAGGTCCTCTTGCCGAGCGTTAAAACCAGTTCCGTGACCTCGCATTTCGTGATACCTATGGTCCTCATTAGCCCTGAACATCCGGATCGATTACATGCGATTGAAGCTTACGTCGACAGCGGTGCCATCGGCAATTATGTGGATCATGAAATGGTTTTGAGGATGAATCTGACTCTTTGTCAAAAGGCTGTAAAGGACGTCATTACTACGGTGGATGGTACGGAGATAGCCTCCGGACCAGTAACGCATACCACCCAAGAAGTGACGCTAGTAAGTCAAGATGGACAGCATGAGAAGATCGTGTTCGATGTGATCAAAGCCCCTCAGTTCCAGATTATTCTAGGAATTCCTTGGTTAGAGAAGCACAATCCTCAGATCGATTGGCGAGCAAGAACGGTTCAGTTTCCAGAATGTGTCTCTACATGTCACCCTCGACCTGGTGTTGCACTGGCAGCAATTTCCTCGGAGGCTCCTCAGTTACCTCCTGAATACCTAGAATTCCAAGATGTTTTCCGGAAGGATCAGGCTAACTCTCTACCTCCTCATAGGTCTTATGACTGCCAGATAGACCTGATACCTGGATCTACTCCTCCTTGTAGTAGAATTTATGCCGTCAGCGAGCCTGAGAATCTTCACCTCCGACAATACCTGGATCAATACCTAGCGAATGGGTTTATTCGTCCTTCCAAGTCCCCTGCTTCCTCAGCTTTGTTCTTCGTTCCAAAAAAAGAAGGGGACCTTAGAACTTATATAGATTATCGCGCCCTGAACCAGATCACCGTTAAGACTAGATATCCGTTACCTTTGATCCCTGAACTCCTGGACCAAGTCAGAAAAGCATGCATATATACAAAGCTGGATCTTAGAGGAGCCTACCACTTGGTACGAGTAAAAGAGGGCGATGAATGGAAGACGGCCTTCCGCACCAAGTATGGGCTATTTGAATATCAGGTCATGCCCTTCGGACTTTGCAATGCCACGGCCGCCTTTCAATATTTTATGAACGATGTCCTCAGAGAGCTCATAGATGTGTGTGTTGTTGTTTACATTGACGACATCCTCGTTTATTCTTCATCGGAAACTGAACATCGGAAACACGTGAAAATGGTCCTCGAGAGATTGCGTCAACACAAACTTTTCGCTAAATTGGAAAAATGTGTTTTCAACGTGACTGAAGTTGAATTCTTGGGATTCATATTATCACCTAGCGGAGTGCGTATGGATTCAAAGAAGGTCGATGCAATTCTCAAATGGCCATCGCCATCCTCCATAAAAGGTGTTCAAAGCATGTTAGGCTTCGCTAACTTTTACCGCAGGTTTATCCCCGAATTCTCTCGAATAGTCCAGCCCATCACCGCCTTGTTAAAGAAAAACAAACGTTTTGAATGGTCTACCGAGGCGGAACAAGCTTTCCAGAATTTGAAGACTAGATTTATCTCTGCACCGATCTTAAAACATCCTCGCCCAGAACTCCCCTACATCGTTGAAACTGATGCTTCGAGCCTTGCCATGGGGGCAGTTCTATCACAAAAGGACCCAGTAACCAATCAGTTGCATCCCGTGGCATTTTGGTCCCGCAAATTCTCGCCTCCTGAAATCAATTACACTATTACTGATAAGGAACTTCTAGCTATCAAGTCCGCCTTTAAGGCTTGGCGGCATTATCTTCTGGGGGCCCGACACAACGTTACTGTGATTACAGATCACGGAAACCTGCAATATTTGAAAACCGCGAAAGCTCAATCCTCTAGGCAACTCCGTTGGGCACTATTCTTTGCCGAGTTTGACTTCATAATTACCTATCGACCTGGTACAAAAAACGGTAAAGCTGATGCCCTTTCTCGGATGGGAGTGGAAGAACATTTGACAATCCTAAACCTGTACCTATCATTCCCGAACAACGAATTCTAGGTGTAATCGCCACACAATCCATAGAGGAAGTTAAGGATAAAGCCAGGCTACTGGTAACTCCAGCAGACATACAGAATTGGCATCTGCAGGGAAAGGACTTTACGGTGAAGGACAACCTATTATATTTCCAAGAACGGTTATACCTGCCCAGCACAGATTTACAGAAAAAGGTAATCTCTTGTTATCACGATTCTTTAATGGAAGGACATCCCGGTATGACCAAGACCTCGGAAAAGATCAAGCGCTACTTCTGGTGGCCATCTTGGAAAAAAGATATCAGAGACTTTATAATGTCCTGTGGAGTATGCGCCCAAAACAAGAGTCAAAAGGAAAGACCAGCAGGCCTCTTACGCCCTATTGACATCCCACCTCGCCCTTGGCATACGCTTTCTATGGACTTCATCACCGATCTACCTCCATGCTCCGGATACAATACGATTCTAGTAATCGTGGACTTATTCTCCAAGATGGCGCATTTCATTCCGCTCAAAGGCTTGCTAACAGCAGCAACTCTGGCCCGAGAATTTCTCGAAAACATCGTCCGACTGCACGGTTTTCCTTCGGTTCTAATTTCGGATCGAGGTAGTCAATTTATTTCTCATTTTTGGCAAAGTTGCTGTCGGTCGGCTCAAATTGATGTGAGACTATCGACCAGTCACCACCCTCAGACCGACGGACAAACCGAGAGGACCAATCAAACTCTGGAACAGTATTTACACTGCATGCTGCAACAAACTGAAAAAACTTGGAAAGACATCCTTTGGATAGCCGAATATGCCTACAATAACTCTGTCCATTCGGGAACTGGGAAAACCCCGTTTTTTCTTTTGTACGGCAGTCACCCTCGAACCTCGGAGTTGGATCCCCTCCAAGATCTTGAAACACCAGCAGTAGACTACCTGCATTCTACAATCACCCAAGCCTTTAAGGAAGCTGTTTCTCACCTTCAAAGGGCTAAAGAACAATACAAGAAAGGAGCAGATCAACATCGGAAGGAAGCCCCTCAATATCAAGTAGGGGATCAAGTCTGGTTATCCACCAAATATCTACCTCTAAAAGGGCCACGCACATTCAACCCAAGATACCTTGGTCCCTATTCCATCACTACCATAGTAAACCCAGTAGCGGTCAAGTTGGACTTGCCCCCGCACATGAAGATACATCCGGTCTTCCACGTCTCCCTATTAAAACCCGTGCAACCTCAAACCCGACTAACTAAATCTCCAAAACCTATCCTAGTTGATGGAGAACTCGAGTTTGAAGTCAAAAGCATTCTGGACTCCAAGATCTCCAAATCTAAACTATTTTACCTAATTGACTGGAAAGGCTACGGCCCCCAAGAGAGATCCTGGGAACCTGCTGAATATGTCCACGCTCCTCGCCTAAAAAAAGATTTCACCGAACATTTCCTGACAAGACAAAACCCCCGGAGAAGCCCGGTTTGGGAGGGGCCTTGAGGGGGGGTACTGTCATGATCTCTGCTTCCAAAAGGTCAGGGTTTTCCCAACTCCCTTGGAAGCAGATCCATAACCCAGGTTCCGAGTGCCAACCAGTCCCAATTGGGACCTTTTGGACCCAGTCCTGGCGCCAGTGGCACCAGGCTCATAAATATGCCCAGTCCCAGCGCTGGAAGCGCCGGGCTCATAATGCTTGGGTGGACTTACCTGCAGCAGACCATGCTGCTTACTTGCCTGCCAGTTGAGCCTCTGATCCTCTTCTGTTTGGAACTACTTTTCCTGTTGGGTGGGGCAGGAGCCACTCCCTAGATTCAGAACACTGGAACTCTTCTGGAAAGCAGGAACTCTTTTCTTACCTAGGCGTGGCTGTGGAAGGAGACACCTAAGCACTTCAGGAGGCTATTTAAACCACACCCGATGGATGAATCTTGCTTTGCGTTATTCTGCATCCTCTGCAGCAGAACGCTCATCGTGTCTTCTGCATCTGATCCTGGGCCTAAGGAAAAAGGCTTACCATCCTGAATCCAGTCTTCAGCAACACCTATAAAGACAAGAAAGAACAGGTTAGCATTACGGTCTTCAGTGACAGCTCTTCACTTACCTGGTCCATCGGCTGTCACCAACGCCTCGCGCTGCATTCCGGCATCTGAAAGACAAAAGCTTACCAACTCTTCGCACGCTCCGGAGGCCTTCGGCGCTGCATCCCGCATCTGAAAGACAAAACAAGGTGCGTTTAAAGACATTGGGGAACTTTAATACTCACGTGCCATTACTCCTTTCCACATCTAACCCAGTGGGTATTCCGGCACCCTGCAGCCGCTCCGAACTTGTACCTGCAAAATAAAAAGACAGTTAGAGCGCATCGTGAAGCAGGCAACAAGCGCTTACTTACGTGCTTCCAGGCGCTTCTATTCATCACACGGGCTCCATCTTCAACTCACTTCAGCCCGTCATCCGCCATCGCCGGAACCCTGCAAAACAAGAAACATCATTACTAAAGACTTTAAAAACATTAGAATTACTCGAAACTTACCGTTCGTGCAGTAAACGACGGACAGCAGTCCTCTGAAGTCAAGAGGCCTGCTCCCCTTATCCAGTGAAGAAACTAGTTACAGCACCCTGCCCCGAGGCAGATGGAGAGCACGGCGTTCACTTACCTAAGGTGAGAGCGTTAACCTTTGGGGTTCTACAGGAGAAGAGAAAGCGAAGAAGAGAGAGACATTCAATAACCCAGTTCCTTAATCCCATATTTTCTATCTGCAGACATCTTACCCTTCGAGTCAGACATACAGTGCACAGAGGTCCAGCCCAAAGAGCCAGCCTTGTGTTACACATCACCTTTGAAGATACGTATACGCCCAGTCAAGACCGGCGCCTCTACGGGAATCAGGTGAGCGTTACACTCTTTCCATATTCCATACTCTACCATCACTTGTTCTTACAGCATGTTTGAATAATTCTATAACTTGGATCGGATCAGACCACCTAATCCCTCTCACTCTGAGGGCTTCCGGAAGCTTCACTCTCACAAAACAACCCACTTCCAGTTCCTTGTTAACCCTAAATCTTTTCTTGTCATGCCATACTTTATTTCTATATTGTTTCTGCCTAATGATGTCTACAGCATTATCAGTTACTACTCCCATATTGATCACTTCACCCATCCATCCAGGACATAACTTGGTAGTCGCTTTTCTTCCTCTACTCAATTCAAATGGTGAAACACCTGTGGAACTGTGTGGGGTAAACCTGTGTGCCATAATAACATTTCTTACTGACTCTTTCCAGTTCATACCATTGGCCCATGCCCATTTTATGGCATTTTTTAGAATCTTGTTGTATCTTTCTACTACTCCCTTGGTTTGTGGGTGATACACCGCACTGGTTATATGCTTAATAGATTTTTGTTTTAAATATTCTTCCATCTCTCTCGAAACAAATGGAGGACCATTTTCAGAAAGGATAACTCCAGGATATCCTTCCCGACTACATACCTCTTCCATGAAATTGATGATGTTTTTAGTTGTCACACTAGGCATCATTTTCACTTCTGCCCACCTTGTAAGAATATCAATTATAACTACACAAAACGTCTGACTGCCTTCACTCCATATAGGACCCATTATATCAATCCCCACTTTCATCCACGTTCTGCTCGGCACATCAGTCATAACCATCGGATACTCACTCCCCACACAGCCTTTATCGGACTTATTACAAAGGATACAGTTTCTTATGATCCTCTCGATTTCAGCATCACATCCCGGCCACCAGTACATGTTTCTTATCCTGCAGTTGGTTTTGGAAATGCCTTGGTGGCCTTCATGTCCTAGTTTAATAATTTTCTTCCTTACATTCACAGGTGGAATTAATCCGTCCCCTCTAAACAAATATCCACCTTGTACACTCAGCTCATCTCTGACACTCCACAGTCCTTGTACATCTGCTTCCTTGATCTTATTGAGAGGAACATGTCTGTTGTTTATATTTCTTATCATAAACTGTAATTTTACGTCGTTATTCATGCCTTCCAACCATTCTTCTTTAGCAATAGCTGAATCTTGTAGCATACATATCATTTCTTGTTGGTTTTCTTCACTTTCATATTCATTTTCTTCTTGAGCATTCGTGAGCCTGGATAAACAATCTGCAGTATAATTCCTCACTCCTGGAATATACTTGACCACTACATTGAACTCCTGCATTCTATGAACCCATCTCCGTATCCTTGCAGATACTTTGTCCAGTCCTTTGTTCGTGAATAGTTCCACAAGCGGTTTGTGATCTGTGTTTATCTCAAATTGTGTTCCCCAGAGAAAACTACGAAATTTGTCCACAGCCCATACAATGGCTAAAGCCTCCTTCTCGATAGTTGCGTACGACTTTTCTGCTCCTTTTAACAGCCGTGAATCAAACACAATTACCTTCTCCTCTCCATTATGTAGTTGCGCCAACACTGCACCCAGACCCACATTACTGGCATCTGTAGTGATAACCGTTCGCTGTCCCCTTACAAAGTTCTTCAGCGCCGGTGCAGTTGTCAGAGCACTCTTTATGTAATTGAATTCCTTCTTGCAATTTTCATTCCATTCATATTTGACATTTATCCTAGTGAGATCCCTCAATACAGCCGTGTGATCAGCAAAGCTTCTAACGTACTTAGAATAGTATTCAGCCATTCCCAAAAATGTTCTCAATTCTTCTTTGTTGCTAGGTGTCGCCATATTATTGATCGCAAACATTAAATCCGGCTTGGGTGTAGTCCCTTGCTCTGATATAACATGGCCTAAGTATTCAATTTGTTTCCTATGGATCTTTGATTTCTCTTTACTCAATGTCATTCCCATTTTATATAGCTTCCTTAATGCTCCATCCAGAATTTTAACATGCTCTGCTTGATCTTTGGCAAATATGAGAATATCATCTTGAAAGAAAATAATACCCTCATCACCATCAAAAATGTGGTGCATGGTCTTCTGAAACACCGAAGCTGCTGATATAAGACCAAACGGCATTCTCTTATACTGATACAAACCCTCTGGGGTTATAAACGCTGTCAGATGCCTTGAGTCTTCGTGCAGCCGAATCTGGTGATACGCTGAAGTAAGGTCTAAGGTCGAAAACACTCTTGCTGACCCCATCGTTGATAACAGTTCTTGAATGTTGGGAAGTGGATGTCTTTCAGGGATGATGCACTTGTTCAGTTCTCTAAGGTCTATACACACTCTTACTTTCCCAGAGCTTTTCCTCACCACTACTAACGGTGATACCCACTCTGAAGCATCAATCTTTTCGATTATATCCTGTTCTTCCAGTTTCCTCAATTTCCTTTTGACCTCATCTCTCATTGCTAAAGGCACATTCCTCAGCTTCTGTGCGACTGGCTTACAATTCCTTTTGAGCTGTATTCTGTGCATAATCCCTTTTGCACAGCCTATTTCATCCTTGAACACCTCCTTTTTCACTTCTTCTGTAGACATCTCATTGGATTCAATCACATAGATGGACTGCTCAGCACTTGCATCCAATCTAACCTTTAGCCATGCTTGATGTGTCCAGCTAAGTAAAGGCATTGTTCCTTTTCTTGATACATAGACTTTCCCTTTGGTAGTTCTATCCTTGAAGGCTAATTTTGCTTCAAACCATCCAATAATATCTATTTGCACGCCACCGTAAGCACTTGGATTAATGTCTGATTCATTGAACCATCTTGGACCAATTCTTCTCCATATGTTTTCAGGAAGCAACGTATATTTCGCTCCAGAATCCGTCATCATCCTCACTGGAGCATCATTTATCTTAATGATGGTTTTGGGGCTCTCCAGTTCCGTTCCATTCTCATTATCACTAACAGCAAAGACACATTCTTCCTCCTCACATTCCTCTGGACCTCCAATCCAATTCATGCTTCCTTTATCAATTCTACAACATTTGGCCATATGACCTCTTCCATTGCAGTTTTTGCATATAATGTGGATAGCCGGACACTCGGGACTGTTAGCCCAGTGCATGGGACTATCACACCTAAAGCATGTCCTAATTCTTCCTCTGCCTCTCTGGCTCATTTGAGGATGTCTATTACTCAAGAACCGTCCACTGTTGTATCCTCCATAACCACGTGTAACTCCTCTACTTTTTACATCATTACTGTATCTGTAAGTACTTTGCATCTTGGGTTCCTCCTTCCGTTTCATTCCAACATTTTGTCATTTGAATTGCATTAATCAGATTTTCTGGCTTCAGAGTGGTATTCTTCTCTCTATCCACAAGCGTTTTGACACAATTCTCCATATGTTCAACCTCTTTGGCTATACGCAGTACTAGATCCAAGTCAGGATCGTCTTCAGCCCAAAGTCTCTCTCTAATTTTAGCACTCTTACTCTCCAGCATGAATTGATCTCTGAGTCTTACATCTAATTGTGCCCCAAATTTGCAATTCTTTGCTAACTTTCTCAGGACAGTTATAAATTGTTCCACACTCTCTCCACTTTCTTGCAACCTCTTACCAAACTTATATCTTTCCAAGATTGTACTGAATTTCTTTTCATAGAGTTTATTCAATTTGGCAACACATTTTTCATATTCGTTCATATCCCCTTCATCATCAGGTAAGTTTGGTAAGTCCTCATACTTTTCTTGTCCTGCTGGTCCCAAACAATGAAGTAACAGTGACTTTTTTCTCTCCACACTGTAGTTTGTTCCACAAACCACTGAAGCATAGTGCTCGAATGACTTGAACCATCTCTTCTATGGTAAATTAGGTTCTCCAGCTTCAAGCAGAAACATGGCTGGTGGTGGGACAGTGTGCATTGTCATATTGCCAGCTGCGGACTGATCACCTGCTCCTCTGTTGCTAATGATTGCTGTAGGCCTTTATGAGTGTATGTTGTTAACTATTATCATATATTCCCAATTATTGTATGTCCTTGCTGCTCACTACTGCTTACTGTGTTGATACTGAGACGAGTAGGAGCAGATCACTCGATCTTCATTTACAGAAATAAATGTATTTTTTTTTTTTTTTTTTTTTTAACAGTCTAAATTAGTGCTGCCACCCGCTTAGCAGTTATAAATTAAAATCGTTCCATTTGGTTCTTTCAGGCGCTCAAAATCTATCCATGAAGTTTTGGGCCTTGTTACTGCAATTACGATAGCTGCAACCGTTTTGTTTATGCAACTTAAAATGGCGGCCCGCACGCGCGTACATCACGACGTTGCGGGTCCTTTTCTTTAAAGCGGAAAGCTTTACAATACGAGCTCGCGATCAGCTCGGGGAAGCTTTACATAGATGAGCTCGGGGCAGTGTTTGTTTTCAATGTTGACGCTCGCGCGCATCCCCAACTGCAATAGTGAGTTAAACTCAGTAATTATAACAAAAACAGCGACTTGCTCATTATGGATAGGCTTGCCCAATTCCCCAATTATGCATGGAGGGCTGGGGGCAGGGATCTTTCACGCTCACCTGCAGGCTTCAATTTCTTGTCTTCACTTCTCTTCACTACAACAGTTACTGTTTCACTTCCTCCTCGCCACATGTAGTATAAATGAGGGGCAAGTGTTATACTTAATAAAATATTTATTGTTACACTTAGATATTAAGATATAGATATATAAAAGGGGATATGAGAGGAGTCTCTGAAGGAAGATGCTTCAGTCTCTCCAACCGTCTCTTCTCTGTGTTCTCCTCTCCACCTCCACATTCTCCTTCCAGAATCCCTCCAGATTCCACCCTCATGTAGCAGCAGATGTTACCATGCTACAATTTGCACAGGGCATCCATCTAACTTGGTAAGGTTGTTTGGGTGCCTTAGCAACATTCTCCACCTTGAAAAATGATTCATCCACCACAGTTGTGCTGGCTCCAGTGTCTCTGATGGCAGGGGTCTCCTGTCCATTCACAAGAACACTATCTTTATAATATTCTTTAGTATTATCTGGGATGGAATTATAGACATCTAAATTATGTTATTCCCACAAGCCCAGGGACACTAAAGAAAAACTAGCTGAGACTCTCATGGATTCATCAGCCAGTAGGTGAAAGTTTCCACTTGCCATAGGTACTTCTTCCTCTGGGGAGAAGGCTAAGGAGACAGTGTGGACCCCTGAAAGTTTACCCTTACATCTGGGATCCACTTTCACATGGTCAATTGACCCACAAACATAACATTTCCCAAATGTCTTGATGAATGGGGGTTTGTTCTGATTTCCATCTGGTTTGGGTCCAGATGGTGCACTAGCCTGATTCGGTTTCCCTTGTGGTTTACGCTTATGTGGCTGTTTGTGGCCCTTTTTTGGATTGGAGGTATTAGAATTCTCCTTGATATCTTTCTTTGGCTGCTTTCCCTCATCCTTCTTCTGAGTTTCTCCAGAATCCTTGTGAGTAGCCCTGTTGGCAACCCACAAGTCAGCAGCCTTAGCTAACGCCTTTGGATCTATCTCCTTAGAATCAGCAAAGTGCTGTCTGAGCTCAGGAGAGCAGGCATCATACATTACCTCCAACATAACAAGATTCCTCATACCGTCATAAGTGTTTACTCTGTAACCCTTAACCCAACCATCTAGGTTTTTCAAACATCCACATATCCAGGAAGCCCAAGGGGTACCATTATGCTTTTTGAGGGTCCTAAACCTCTTAAGGTACTGGGAAGGGGTCTTCCCAAATCTAGCAATTACAGCTAGCTTCACACACTCATAATACATCCTATTCACCTCCCCCAACTCCATCACAACATCAGATGCAACAGTGGGTAGCATAGAGAAGAGCAATGGAAGCAACTGATTCCCTGCAAGACCTTGAATCCCATGGTTATATTCAAACATTGCCAACCAATCCAAAATATCAAGCTTAACCTCATCCATACCCACAATTTATTTAGGCATACAGGGTCTCTTAGGACTGGAAGACCTAGAAGACTCTGGGAGGGAAGCATTTTCAAGAGATAACCTTTTCATTTCTAGTTCATGATTCAACTCCATTTCTCTGAGCTTAAGTTCTTGGTGCTTTTGTTCAGTTTGAGCATTTAAACATTTGAATTCCAATTCAAGCCTCATCTTTTCTAGAGCAATGAATTCAGGACTGAGTGTTGGACCTACTGGGGTCCCAGTGGACAAAGGTTGAGGTTGTTGAGCAGGTAAGGGAGCAGTGAGGCCTATATTATGAGATACATCTACTTCCTCTAACTCATCAATAATACACACATTATCATCCTCATTATTTTCTACATTTGCTGAGGGGTCAGGTATTTCAGACCCACCCTCCAGACTTTGTTTCTCTAACAACCTTTCAATCAATTCAGACTTTTTGCCTTTAACAGAGAGATTCCTTTCTCTACACATATTTTTCAGATAATCCACAGTGTAACTAAGGATGGTGTCCTGACTGTAGCTTTCCATATCAGACATGATTGATATTGCTTTTTAGTGATGTTTAGCCTCGTGGTTAGTTGATCCAAGGTAATAGCAGCACTCTAAGTGTAATTACTATACTTGATCCTCACCGCTGTACACCAGTGTTGGGCAGAATTATATGCAGTATCCTTTGGGAACACCACACACAATTAAGACTACAAGTGACAGTACAAATTCACCTTTGGTACAAGCATGCGCTACACAGTAAATTGGTAGCGATGGCTGAGCAGCCAGACTTATCTCAAGAGAAGTGAGCAGTATCAATAGTTGCACAGAGGACAGCAATCACAATGATTCAAACAAACACTGATTCAAGGTTTCTGAGTAAAAGAATATACATGTATTTACACCTCAGTTTTAAAACATTTCACTAAAGTAAAGCAGTTGAAAAATCACACTCTTATTACACCACACCACTACCAATAGATTCTGGACAAGGTAAGCTCAAAATGAAGTGTGAGCAAAACAGCACTCCAATAATTTAAAACGGAGGGAAAGCCAAAGTTAGACTAAAATTGAGCAGCACCAACAGGTAAGTAAGCAGGGAAATCTAGAAAGAGAAACTACAGTGATGGAATAAAACCAAAAAAGGCTTTGGGCCAAAGTCAATAGGACAAAAGTCTTTTGCTCAAGATCACACAGTTCAGGGTAGTTCGCAGTTAAGTCTTTGCCAAGAGTTCCAGACGGAGTTGGTTGGCAGAAAAATTAGTTTAAAGAGTAGAGAAGGACGAGCCCTCGGATTGGCGAAAGGTTTCACACACCTTCACCGCAGCTGGATGAAACGAACAACCGGATTTGCACAGTACCTTTAAATGGAGAAGAAGCTGTAGCTGAGGTGGGCATTCCTGGCAGATCCTTCAGGCTCACGATTCCTGAAGCGACTGTAGGACTGGCGTGAAGTAGGAAGACTGGAGGGTCGTGCACTGCCCAGGGAAGAAACCAGCAGCAGAGCAAAGCAACGAATAAAAGGTGTGCTCCTTAAACCCAAGCAGGGTTCGACCTTCCAGGCTAACCAGTTCACTGTAGCTCTGTACAGCAAATTCGACCAGAGGAGGTTGTCCTGGCTTGCAGTTTGGGCAAACTGGTTGGTCCCACCAGCTCAGTGGAAAAAGATTCCTGGTAGATCTTCTCTGTCGTTGGAGTCTGAAGGTTCTGTACTGCAACAGGGCTTCAACGGGCGTTTCAGTCCTTGTAGGGGTCCTCTTCTGTCAGCTCCTTGTCGTTTCTTTTGTTCCAGTGGCGACTCTGCCTTTCCAGCCCCAGAGACCTGCTTTTATTGCAGTTTTCCCCCATTCACACAGCTTGGCTGTTAATCACACAGCAGGATGGCTGTCCTGCCCGGACAGTCACCTAGCCAATCAAACAGGAGTGCGACTTGGGTTACCAAGGGAACCCATGGCAGGGGTCCTAAAACCCCTCCATCACATCCTGCCTACCCAGACTTTCAGGTGCCTAAGGAGGGCTTCTGAGTAGAAGCCCGCAAAAAGACAGCAAACAGAGGAACCAAACCAGGTTTGGTGCGCAGAATAAAACATGAGAAAGACATTTTCAAAAAGAAATGGCGAATAAACACAGCCGGGACCGTATAAAAAAGTATATGGTCTAGCGGGTTTAAGTTGGAGGCTACCAAGATAGCCTAAAACAATACCAAGGTTATTTAAGATAACCGCAGTAGGAAAAATAGGGTAGTTACCACTGCCACCAGCCAAGTCTTGATGAAAAGGGAGCGAAACAGTGCTCCAAGCGAAACAGACACAAAATTATAAGTATTAACGCTTTCCAGTACTCTATGTAAGATAGTTTGTACTGGGTCTGTGGATTTACAGAGACTAATAAAGTCAATGGCAACTTTACAGGTTCTGGGAGACAGTAGTCAGTCCCAGAAAATGGAGTCTGTGTTGGGAAGTCTAAAAGACAACCCTGTGTCACTTCACTGAAGGTGCTGTGTAACACACAGTAAAAAGATGATGCCTGTGGAGTAGGTGAGGATCAACAGTCTATGAACACAAGAAAAATGTTACACACACACAGAAAAACACATGTAAGAGTGGGAAAAAAGGCTCACACTCTTACCAGGTGAACAAAATAAATCCTAGAAATCCAGTAAAGCTGCTCAGGGACTCAGTGGGTAAGGGTAAGGGAAATAAGCCATTCTGGAGAATTCTCCCTAACACTGTATGTGCTCATTGACTACTTTCGTTCACCCTCACCTCTCCTGAGACCTAGTCTTGACTGCCGCCAAGGTTTCCTTACAGAAAGAAAAATTCAGATATTGATAAATGAGACATTGAATATCTAGCCCTGGGGTCTGTACTGCAGGGACTAGACAGCCCTTTCCCCTTGAGCTGACAATCTTAGACCCTAAAAGCAAGGGCAGGATCTCCCACCTTTATAGATTACTTGAGAAATCAGAACTAGAGGACAGTTTACCTTAAATGCACCAATGAGAAAATGATCTCTCAAATGAAATATCATTAGACTCCTGGACACATATACGGTGCAGGTCCCTAAAGCGTTCTCTGTGTGTAACAATGGAAGAATGCTCATACAAATTCATAATATGCTGGTATTACACCCTCCTGCGTCCCCACAGATTCATCTCCTTCCATTCACTGCATTGTTGAAAAGGCTCTGGAGCACTAGGTACACATTAGGTCACAGGTAATGGTTTTGTCTGTGATCCTGAATCTAGTAGAAAGAGATCCTATCAAGGATCAAGATGATCACCAAAGTCTAGCTCCCAATCAACTCCTTGGCATTGATCTTGGGTGATTAGAAACCTGATGGGCCATATGGCATGTCCGGACATGTCTTGACCCTCACAACTCACCTCCTAACTGCAGCAAGATTGATACTTGTATAAAGATAATTGTAACCCAAAAACCGAACTGTAAAAATAATTCAAAAGTCCAAATAATCACTGTACCTCTTTGGAAAGCTGGGTTTATTACATGCAAACAAGTCTCAGATGGTCCCCTAGAACCTGGACTGACACAAAGCTCATCACTTCCCAAAAAGTTACAGGTTCAATAGCGGTAAACTGCAAAATTAGTAATTAGTATACCAGACGCTGCGGTGCACACAAGCTGCACCCCGACCTTGAACTACATATATTGGCATCACCTCTGCTTTTTCCAATCCCAAATCACAGACCTCTCCAGGCACGGCTCCCTCTTATCTCCTTCCACCCCAGGTGCCCAGTAATGACGTGACTGGGGCACCGCTCCTGAAACTGAATTTCAGGGATTTATTGATTTTCAGTAAAACATGTGCTTTTCAAATGGGAGCACTCTTGGGTGAGGGCAGTAGTACTTGAAATCTTATTCTTGCCCATTGGCATCAGAAAATCTCATGCCCTATTTTCATGAATGTTTCCTTCAAACGGTGCATCCCTTCCTGCTTCTCCCTATCCTCGCATTCCATTCTCACCAGGTTCAGGCCTTCCCGTTACATTCAATTAGCGTTTATTTGTGCACCGCGGGTGCCCCCGACCTAGGCTTTTCTCTTGGGCAACGGGAAAGGGGATTTATTTTTAGAGCTGAGCTAAACAGCTCCTAATCAGGGCCTGTGCTCTATTCTATTAATCGTGTACTAGGCCTTAACATGCAATTTGGCAACACTTCTGCCCTGTTAATACACTGACCTCACTTTTACCACAGTACCTTTTTGATTCAATCTTCCACCTGTTTCAACTCTTCCTGCACATTTCATTATACAACATAACTAAATACAGCACCTATAATGCTGCCGCCCTATCTATAACCACTATAACTGCAACATTAATATATTTGTTGCTCTTTCTGTGTTGCTATATGTGTATATCTAATATGTGTCAAACCTAACTAAAAACAACCCATGCGCCGTCAGCAGCCCAAACCTCAGTCTGTTCCTACAATGGTAATTGCTAATAGGATTTTCTCTGCCTGAACCCTTTTGCCTGGCTGGGACACGGTCCGTGCATCCCAACTTTCCCCCCTTTAGTCAATACTCCATTAACTAACACTTCTGCTTCCTTCCTTCTATAGTCGTCATTCTTGGGTACCCATGCCTTGCACACATCACACAAACCCCGCCCCCCCGCAGGTATATTCTTCTGGAGTACCCGTCATGAATCAACACCCTATATCTCTCACTAGATCAACCCAGTGCACAATGTAATTCTCTGGGTCTTGGTGGGGGTGTGGTCAGGGTACCCAGTGGAAAAATGAAACCATTTATCACTACACAGTGGCCCAGAATGCACTCCTATGGGACACCCGTCCCAGTGACAGTTTGTGTATTTATCTAAGTAGTATTAGTAACCTCAATGATAATGAGGACAGCTGCTAATTGCTATACTTTTGCGGTTACAGTATGGACAACGGCACATTATATTATACAACATCAAACAACATTTATTGAAATGATTTGAAAAGAAAATCACATTGCATTTTTATTCTGACAAGAAAATCAAACCACAGGGTCTGTGTCAGAACTCTAAATATATATTACTAAATTAAAGAGAGTTATACATATGAGTAGGCAACATAATTCGAGAATCCATCAAGTATGTATTTGAATTCCCGTGTTTACAACATCCACACATGGAATTAAACATCTGTCATACAGTCTTTGAAGCACCAAAATAGCTCCTTATTGATGTCTCTATGACCAACACGTTTCGGATTCAAAATCCATCTTGAGGGTGGGAGCTATATATTCCTATTCGAAATACTTCTTGTGTAGAGCCCTACAAGGTAGGAAAGAGTTAGCATTCATTATCTATATTGGGTCAATATGGTTTATGCACTAATTAAAATTAAGTTTAGACTGACCTCCATGCTCCTTCGGCAGGAACCGGAGTGAATACCTGTAGGGGTGAAATGGGTGTAATGAGTAAGGTGTACCAGAGGGACTGTTTAATAAAACAATACTGCCAAAAGAGAAGCAGAAGCAGAAACTCACCCAGTCTTTTGGATGAGGTCGAGGGATACTGGGCAGATGAAGTATGCGGTCCAAAGATAAGTTTCTAAGCAGTGCCAAAAAAGTAGAAGACATAGGGATTAGTCTGGGTAGCCCCTAATTCCTACATAACAACGAGAGGTCTTAACAGAATAAAGTAAGCACTTGAAATGAGTTAGAACAAACGTGAGTTGCATTCTCCTTATGGACAGGTCCTGTCTCGCATTGTCAGTTCATTATGACTTATGTGTAAGGCAAACAATGGCTGGCAATCTCAATAGAATGGAAATTAAATAACTGAAAGTAGTTGCTTCGGGTACCACACTTGGCGTACCGAACATCTTGCTTGCCATAACCGGTTGTGCAGTGGCATACGTGACACACTGTGTCTAAAGTATCAGAGGGTGAAGACACAACCCTCCGCCTTGGTAGGTGAGCTCTCGTATCACGGCGAGATAACTCAGTTTAACATTATACATAGACGGGCCAGAAATCCTGAATGCGCTTGAAACAGCGGCGCGTTAGACGAATCAGGTGGTGCAATAAGACAAACCGGCCGATGTGGTCACCCGCTGGCAAATTTTACTGGATCGATTGTTAAATCTACAAAACGTGAGTGTAGCTAGCTGTGAAGCAGTTCGGTTGTTCACTCTGTATATGTAATTCCTACCTGGAAGCCTTTACGCGCCGAGCCGAGCTGGCCGGCTACCTGCGAGCGTCTCCCAGTCGGCAAAGTTAGTAGGATCACCATGGCTACTGCGTGCATGCGCATGGTGAGGTCTGGCCATAGTCTGCCATCTTGATGTGGGCCCAAGCTTCGCGTTGTCAACAAGACAACCGTTGCTGGGGAACCATGAACAGGTACAAAGGTTCAGAGAGTGTGGTATGCAGAAGTGTGTGTGGGCAGGCCCTCAAAGGGAGAACTTGCCACCTGGCAAAAATATAGTAATAACAGTGTGGATCACAGCTGGGAAGGACTCTCAGCTAAGCTACCAGTCCTACGTACCGAAAGGGACCGACTAAACGTGGGATCGCCCGATCAGCGCAAAGTGACTGCTGAGGGAGACATTAGAAAGTTCTAAGTTTTGCTTCATGAACAATGGTACAAGACAAATAGAAGAAAATCAGAACTGCGGATGTAATCATGGATCATTATTGGGCGTGTGGTCCAAAAGCCTACATCAGACTGCCTAAAGACTGGGGAGGAATTTGGACATTGGTGAATGTCCATGTTGCTGCATTGGTGATTCCTAAAGGTGACCTGAACATTGACAGTTTTCCAAAAGCAGATGCTCATCAAAGGAAGAGGAGATCTGTGGAGCTGATAAATCGAACAAAGAGAGATAATTACTTCTATGCTAAATCAATAGAAGCCTTTGAAGCTATTCCGTGTGAGCACAGGCTGTTCAGCCAGACGACCTCATCAGTGTTCACAATGATCTTTGTGACAAGAATTCAGGTTGGAGCAAATACAAAGTGGTTACAAATCACCAGATGGGAATTGCTGCAGACAATTAAGACAACTATAAAAGGATTCAATGCAATCAGACAAGAACTGAGAGGCTCAGATACGTTCTGGATATGATTACAGACATGGATGGTAGTGTTTGTGACAAAATTGGAGAATCATGTTACACATTTCTACCTTCTAACAATGACGAAAATGGAACTTTGACAGAGGCCATAAACATGCTGACGAAACTTCATGCTCAGATGATAGAAGTAGAAGATATTGCTGATGACAGCTGGTCTGGAAATCTCTTCTCATGGGTTCCACAATGGATGGCAGATATGTTCAAATTTCATTAGTGATGCTTGGATTCTGTGTGATGAAGATAATAATCTCGCAATGCAAGAAGACAGTAAAGAGAGCCATAGGGATGAAGATCATGATCAATGTTGAACTAGGATGGAAGCCTAAAGACTTGAATGATGAAGAGATCAGAGACTTTGTGAAGTCTAGCATCCATGCACCCGAAGGAACGAAGTTCCGGTGTCCAAAGGACCACAGGAAGTATGTGGGAAGATGGATCTACTGCAGTCCAAGTGGACAATGCATGCTCATGACATGGAACAAGGATGAGCATGTGAAAATAGCAGGATGCTTGAAGGGAGACATCAAGATATGGATCCCAAAGAGGTATTTTGTCAGACCTGAATGCCTGGATGTGGAAGAAGATGTAAGTGTGGTCAATAAATCGCCCAGAGGAGGGAGTGTAGAGGAGGAGCCAAGTACCCCCACTCCACCTGCCCCGCTTACATTACCTGAGAAGTATGAACCAAAGTATATGACATATACTACACCAATCAGAAGGCAAGAAGAAGAGCAACGACTCTGTGCAGTACCCATAAGAATACCTATACCTAAGAGAATATGGGAAGTAAAGTATCCATTACGGAAACCATATGTCAAACCTCAAAAGGGAGGAAAGGGCGTCAACCCCCTCTCCCGAACCACAGAACCCGAACAGTTCGACCCTCCCACCGTGGTTGGCACGGGCGCCTGGATATTGATAACACAGGTGACCACGTGGCAGCCAATGGGGGGAAGAAGGAAGTTAGGGAAAGGTTGTGGACAGATAAGGGAAAGGTAGGGAAGAGATATCATGCATGTACATATAAACATATACTCCTCACACTACTCCAAAAAATCCTGTAATCCTAAAACCTGACCTCCAAAGCCTATTGTTTCCTGTTCCTGTCTCAGTCATGTCATTTAACTTAACCAATACCTCCTATCAAATGCATATGTAACACAACCTTGACTCACATAAACATGATGGCAAAGGACAAATACTAGACATCAAGCAATATGACACAAACAAGGGAAGCTCCCTAGGATGAAAAGACAGTACACATGGCCCTTAGGGCTAGCAACAAAAAGCAACATAACATTACATTTAGCAGTGCTCTCTGTTACCAACTAAAAGAACACCCCTACTCAGCATGTAATGATTCCTGCTACAGCACTGATTACGTGCTGCTAACCTCAGAAGAGCGTGTGTAGCCACTTAATGTTCAGAACATAAGAAGAGAAGGAACGTGACCAGGAATTCCTTCATTTAGCCTTGTCAAACAGCTTTGTAGAATCAACAAAGCATGGGAACCATAAGAGTCACTCGCCCCAAAATGGTTAACCGAAACATGTACTATAACCTTTTCCCCACATATGTAAAACAGTATGCAAGGC
Organism: Ambystoma mexicanum; assembly: GCF_040938575.1. Taxonomy (NCBI): domain Eukaryota; kingdom Metazoa; phylum Chordata; class Amphibia; order Caudata; family Ambystomatidae; genus Ambystoma; species Ambystoma mexicanum. The sequence goes on along the minus strand of NC_090925.1, from coordinate 1,236,864,496 downwards.
CCAAGTTCTCATTAGCATAGTGTTCATGCAAGAGGAATACCAACATGAATCAGGACATATGATTATATTAGGCACTTATCTGAGTGCCCGAGTGCCTCGTGAAGACACCTGAGCGTCGTAGCATGAAGCGTGATAGCAGCCAGCGCCGTTGCTGTTCACTGCCGCGACCCGGGGTACTTCATTAGCTTGCCTCTGTTGCGAGTAGCAAAGTAATCTGCTAATTCTCACTGCCGCCGGCCGGGTCACCACTTCAATATTCCTCCTGATTCTGAGATTCACCCAAGCTCCTTACAGCGCACGCCGTAACTGCCCATGCTGCAATCATCAATTATTCGTACCGGAGCACAGGCGGCCGGCAATTTTAATAGGCGTTCCAATCACGCCCAGCTGGTTCGTAGCGTGAAACCCCAGAACTACACCAGCCCCCATAGAATGCTGGGAAGTGTAGTTTCAAAGCTACTTCCCACACTTCACAAGTCTTTTTCTGCCCCAAACCCTATTCCTGACACCACACCTACACCCAAGACAATATGATGGCCATTTGAATGCGATTCCTGATGAAATAAAGAAACTGAATGACCAGGATGAATCAATTCCATTTATAGAAGATAATCAGACCTGAGAGGCAGACGATTCATGAAGAATGAAGAAATACAAAGGATAAGTAGCATTTTGAGATCAAGATAAAGAGATTTATGCCATAAGCATGATGAAGATACTTAGTTAGTTTAAACGTTTACAGATGCATGAAACGCAAGCAGCAAAGCAATCATGAAGCTAGCCAAATGCTTATAGCAAATAGATAGTGGCAAGCGCCAACATATACATATATACCTCATAGATACATATGGATTGAATAAAGAATGAAGGTTCCACTACGTATATAGCAGTCTTGAACAAATGAGGAAAGCCTCAAATTCAGTGTCGCAGTTACAAAAGCAATTGAATTAAACATATTTCAGCTAAAGGAGTTGGATGAGCCAAAGAGCTGAGGTGTTATCAGAACTAAAATTGGCTGACATTAGATACAATTAACGTGAAAGAACAGGAGCTCCTGTTCAAGAAGGTCAAGTGAAAACAACAGACATCAAAGGACTATTGGGGAATAAAATCAAATACAAGAAAAGGCTCAATTTATGGTGTCCAGTCACGTTATGGAAGAAAGTTGGACGCCTGAGGAGATCACACCTACACACGCAAGCCAGACAGTACCCATACTCATTAAAAAATCCCAGAGAATAGTACAGACTGAAGGCCAACTTCAAACTCTAATTGACACTGAACCATTGAGGAGATGATGGAGTGTCCTTTTTAATTGGTGGGAAGCTGGTAGCAAGACAAGCTCACCAGCACCTGGTTGTTCAGTCTGTATGCTGCTCATGTAGGTGGAAAGTTATTGACAGGGGTTAGAAGCCAATCAATTGTAGAGGGCCACGTAGTTGGGGGGTCCTATAGTTTGTGCAGCCAATGGGACGTCATACATTTAGTGACGTTCATAGTGGCCATTTTGAAGGGAGGGTTTAGTTGTCCCACCTCTTGTTGACTATCCAATTATTTCTCTCTGTTACTCTATACAGATATTACACCTATGCTTAGTAGTTCACTTAGAGCCAATCCTGCTTCCCGAAAGGTTTTAGAAGTTTGCCACGTAGGATGATGTTGGTAATGACGCAGGTCTACACGTCAGTAGTGACACATTTGGTGTATAAAAATTTTGTTTTTTCTTAAATGAGTTTTGAGTTGAGTATCGAGCGATTGCTGAAGGTCTTTTTACTCCCTGTTTTACTTACTTACATTAAAACAGACAAACGTTTTGCCAAGCTATTTGTGTCGTCTGAATTATTGATGTTTGATTAAAATCTGCATCCCCATCCATCTCAAGGGTATTGCTACTCATCTTAAAGGGCTGGGAGTCCCCAGTTCACTTGGTAGCAGATATTGATGGTTATGTAAGATACCATCAGCCGTCGACATAAGTAAACTTTAGGGTCTCTGCAATATCACACGACCTTTGCCATTCGGCTGACAGGATGTGAAACTCCCCGTAGATCGTGGTTAGAATAGAATCCAAATCTTGCAAGTTCGGTGTGACAAGACCCCTAGTTTCTATAAGAACCCCGCCCACATCTATGCGAAGCAGATCGAAAAGCAGCTCGAAGAGGCGGTAACGAAGGCGGTGATTCCGAGGGGCCGAAGACAAAAACATGCGAACAGTGAGTGAATAGTCCAAAGAGTGTTGCAAAAGGGATGCATGTGTAGTAAATAACGGAGAGTAATGGAGGGAGGCAGGATAAAATATAATGCAAGATTAAGAGAGTAAAATATATGTATAAAGATATTGACTTGAGTGTTGCTGAGTAATATATTAGAAAAATAGTTGTGAGTTGTAGCCACGCTATAAGGATACACCCTGTTCCTAGATTTTAAAGAATGCTAACAGAAGCCTTAATTCAGAGCCCCATTTGTATGAGGGACATATAGGAGACGAGATAAGTTTAAAGACTTTCTTAAGGGAATTGGCTTAAGTTCCAGTCGGAACAAGAATTGTAGAGGGTAAGATGAGTCTAGAGAAAGGATTGTGAGGTGCATGTACATGTGACCGGTCAAGTCTGTCTGTTTTGTTTTATGTGGTTGAAAAGTGTGGTGACGTCACTGTTGAGAAAAAGAAATGTTTAAGTGATAAAGAAACGTGGAAGTAAGATGCGAAAAGTGATTATTTTAAGATTAAACATTGATGGTTGTTTTTTAGCAAGATTAAAGTAAAAAATTAAATTATAACGGGATTGGAGGTTGCGACGATTGGTGCTCGCTCATAAGTGTATGTTGATTGAAATATAAAATTGAAAACTGTAACTAGAGCATAAGCAAAGTGGTAATAAAAAGAGAAATAAAGTTAGAAATGGAAGATGCTACGGCATTAGTGCATCTTTGCAAACAGCTACCAAAGCATGCGCTTAAACTTAAACAGTATAGTGCAGAATGGGTTAAGGGGACCGCAGACAAAATGTTTATGCATGGCCCCAAGGCGGGTCATTATCCAGAACAGTTCTACAGCATATGACGACATAGTTGCATGCTGCGTACACAGGAAAAAAGTTAGAAAAGCGCCTAGCAAGTCTAGAGCTTTGGAAGATGTATGAACACGATAAGGTGGAGGAGCCTCCTTTAGATTGGATACTTAATATATGCAAAGGGGGGGTGAAGAGCCTTCTGCTCCACCTGCTCCATCTGAAATGAAAGACGAGATGAAGAAAGACGAAGGGTTATACCCATTAAGAGAATTTAAAGCAGCGACAGGATATAGCAATCCGTCATACGAGTCACCTATGCAAAGTAGGGACAAGGGCCCAGAAAAAGACACAGAGAAAGATATCACCTCCAAAGTCCTAAGGGACAAGGAGAGACATGACAAGGAGAGAAGTGATCAAGCAAGAACATCTCTAGACAAAAGGAGAGAAATAAAGAGATGGAAAGGAGATAAGGATAAAACTGATGAGATAGCATTCGTACAGAACGAGTGGGTGGGAGGTCAGATTTTACTTAAACTCCATGCTAAAGGCATCGAAGAAGTAAGACAAAGGGGAGATCAAGACGAACAAGACAGAAAAGACAAAGAAAGGGAGGAAGGATTGGGAGACGAAGGAGCGAGAAGAAAAGATAGACAAAGACAAGAACAGTTATATCAAGATGAGCAAGTTAAAAAACAAGAGAGAGCAGAAGAACAAAGAAAGCGTGATAATAAAAGAAGAACAGCTGAGGAAAAAGAAAGATTGAAGGAGAAAAGAATAGAAGCCAATGAACAGGAAAGGATAAGAGAGAAAAAAATACAAAGGCGAAGGGATGAGAAAAGGCAAAGAGCAAATGAACGAAGGGATATGAAAATGAAAGAGGAAAATAAAATAAGAGAAGAGGCGAGAAAGCGCAGAGAAGTCGATGATGACATGGAATGCAAAATAGACAGGGAGCACGCGATCTTGACTATTTGGAAAGGGAAGTGAGAGATCTCAATCCACGGGTAGACTGGGAAGACATAGAATTATTTTCTGAGTCTGAGCAATTTCCAGGCATGTCTGGAGTAACTCTGGAAGACGAATTTGATTCGCAAAGCATTGGGGAAACGATCGATATAGTATATCACGAGATGCAAGCCCAGAAAGAAGCACAAAGGAAGGGAAAAAATGAGCGTCTTGAGAGTATGCAGTTGTGTGACACGGAGGAAGCCTCCTGTAGTACGAGACAGAAGGAGCTGTCTTTAGACAGGTTAACATTGAATAGAGATAACAATGAGAGGAGTTGCATGAGTTGGGCACAAGAAGTATCAGACGAAGAAAGGGAAACCTACTCGAGGGAAGTTAGGAGTTTTATATGTGAGCTAAAAGAACATCCGCCTTTGGATAAAGAAGTAAGGTGGTTGAATTTAAAATTACCTATGTCCAAGTCATCAGAGCCACTGACACAGTAAGACTGACATAAGGGGCAACCCCATGGTCAGAGGGGGGAGTCATTGCCAGGTAGACATCGATGTGGGTATATTACTCAAGCAGTAGATAGACAAATGATGAGAGATGAGAATGAGTTTAGAGCATCGCAATTCCCCTTGTTAGAAAAAGGAGGAGCGAGGCCACAGTATATACCATGGCCCCAAATGGACAGGGAAAACCTAAAATGTAAACTCCCAAATTGAACTTCCAGATGCGAGCAGGTTGTCTACAGTCAACACAGCGCATGATGGAGCGCTGTTTAATAACTGTAGAGCAGCGATTTGGAAAGCGCTTTGAGTGCTATATCTAGACACGTCCGATATGAGAGCTATAATGACAAGAAAGATGAAAGAAGGAGAGGATCAGTTGCTTTATATTCAAAGTTTTCAAGACACATGTACATTTGAAACACGGGTGGCTTGGGGGAAGTCCATACCTGTATTTTATCATATATTATGCCAAGGGCTGCCAGAGCAGGTGCAGAAGTAGCTCAAGAAATTAGTGGGGATAGAAGCAAAACCTTGGTCAGAAATTCAGTTGACCATCGCACATTATTTAATACTCCTACAGGATAAGAATCGCAAAAAAGACAATGCACGAAAAGGTGAGGAAGCAAAGGTAGTGCAGAAAAAACTATCCAAGTATGCCATTGAAGGGGCAATGTTAACTAACGTGGGCGGATCAAACCCACAGCAAGCAGTACCTATGCCGCAAGTAAACAACCAAAGACAGTTTGATCAGACAAATAATGGATATGCTCCAAGAGGAAGGGGATATCAAGGGAGAGGTTGGCAAGGTAATCAAGGGTATTGGCAGAATAATCGAGGACGTTTTCAGAATAACCAACAAGGTTTTAGAGTTTTCAAAATGGTAATCAAAACATGCAAAATGGGCAGATGGGAAGACCACCGCTTGTATGTTGGACGTGTGGAATGACAGGGCACATAGCTCGTATGTGTAGAAGCCAAGGGATGGTACAGAATAAGAATGCTCAGTTTTCAAGACAGGGAATGCCAAATCCACCTGCAGATTCGCAGCAGAGCGGAAATGGAGCTGCGCAAGATGAAACAGTGAAGCAGCAAACACGGAGAGTGCAGCAAGGCTTGCAACCACAGCAAATGACAGGTAATCAACCGCAAGGACAATTGCAGCAATAGCCTATGCAACTTCAGCAAAACACAAACATAGAGCAGCCTATGACGCGTAGAATAGGAGGTGTCACTGTTGATGGAGGAAATCCATTGATGATTGATGGATTGTGGCTGCACCCGCAATAGGACAGCTCACTGGGGGACCTGATGTGTTCAGTCCTATCTATTACGCTGAATCCTCGTGAGGAGCCGAGAATAGACGTAGTTATAGGCGGCAAAGCTTATTTCTTCGTAGTGGACACATGTGCAACACGCTTGTGTATACGTGAGGGCGCATTTTAATGTCTGGCGATGCAATGAATACTCAGGGTTTTACAGGAGTTACAAGTTGTGTTCCTTTTACAGAAGAATTACCAGTCTCTGTAGGAGAGTGTGATATGAAGGTGCCCCTGCTTTATTCAAGGCAAACACCTGTCAACATATTAGGACAAGATTTAATGACAAAAATGAATATGACCATTTCATTTACAGATGATGGCATAGTATGCTCAACACCGGGAATGCATTATTTAAACGTGTGCAAAATAATCAGGGCATACGCGGGACAAATAGAGCCTAGAGCAATACCATTGGAACCAGAAGTGTTCAATTATGGGATACCCATTCTGTTAACATGGCTGCCAGTTCTAGTAGGCAAAACCATGAGAATGCCAGATGAGTTTTTGTTTAGACCACAGATACCTATGGATGATGAAGAAGGGCTAATATTACCCTTAAACATAGAAGCAGCTATAGTCTGAGTAAATATGGCTTTGCTTGATATAACTGATGACAAAGGTAGACGATGGTGCACAGTAATTGCCATTGAGGAAGGCCACAGGGTGACTGACGTCACTGATCAAAATTTGCTTGGAGATGCCAAATCTGATGATTTTGTGATATTTGAAATGTGCATTACTTATTGGGGCAAAGCGATTAAGAGAGAGGTCCCACAGAGAATTATGCTAGCAAAAAAAGCGTCCTGAATATTTTGATGAAGATATGGCGAAAGTGCCGATCTCATTGTGTAATACAGGCCCCTATGACGTAGGCTTACTGAAAGGAGTTGGGGAAGTGAAGACTAAATTGAAACCAGGAGCAATTTTACCTCGAGCACCGCAATATCCCAAGTCTCGAGAAGCAGATGAGGGAATTTTCAAGACGATTTCCGCCATGATGCACCAAGGTATCTTAGTGATGTCAGAGTCACCATGTAATACTTCGATTTACCCAGTGAAAAAGGAAAGGGGGGTCATGGCGTTTAATACAAGATTTAAGGCCAATAAACAAGATAGCAGAGGCCGAGTTCCCTCTAGTCCCTAACCCGTCCACGGTTCTATATAATATACCGGTTGATGCACAATATTTTACGGTGATTGACTTGGAAAATGTGTTTTTCTCAATCCCATTGCACAAAGACTCACAAGATTTGACATTGTTCACTTTTAGGCAAGTATGATTAAAAAGCACAAGGCTGCCCTAGGGGTACTGTGAGTCCCCATCGATTTTTAACAGAGTCCTTCAGATGGACTTGAGCAACATTGCTTTAGAAAGCATCATGCTGTAATACGTAGATGACATTTTAGTTTATAGCACTTCAGAGGAAGAGTGCTGACGCGATTCTGTTCAGCTGATGATTATACTTGCTGACAAAGGATATAAGGTTGACAAGGAAAAGTTACAATATTGTCAACCAACAAGAAGTGTTGTACATAGGCCAATTGATTTCACATGAGGGAAAGAAAGTTACTCCTGAAAGAGCTGAGGCCATTTTAAAAACAACCAAGCCTCACATGATAAAACCAATGCAGTTTTCTAGGATTATGCAATTATGTCCGAGCATAGGTCTTTGACTACAGTTCGTACACTAGGCCACTTTTGCAGGCTTAAAGAAAGCACAGGCTACAAAAGAAAACATTGTGTGGAGTGAGGCAATGAAAGAAGGGTTTGACAAACTGAAAAAAGCCATTTACGCGGCTCCAGTTTTAGGGATTCCCAATTATGCGGAGGAATTCTTTTTATTCTCGCACACAGATGGTACTTTTATGACAGCAGTACTTACACAGAGAACTACATTGGGGTACAAACCCCTTGCATATTACAGTGGAATTTTGGACCCAATAATGCACGGTCACTTTCCATGTGAACAAAGTTTAGCAGCTGCCGCGTTTGCCATAGAGAAGGCAACAAACATAGTGATGGGATGTTCCATGACGATATTTGTTGAATATGCATTATTCGCAATTTTAGAAAAACCAAAAGGCACGTTGACTACTCAAAGGGCTTCTGCCTATGAGGTAATCATATCGACTCCAGCAATTAAAATAGTGAATCAGCTATGTTTACAGCTGAGCCAATCACAGAAAGAGAGCCTATACACGATTGCTCAAACTATGAAGAGTTCTGTGATGAGCTTCCTAGAGTAAAGGAGAATGCACTCGCAGGGGGAGAGATTGTCTTCATTGATGGTTCTTCAAGAATCAATCAAAATGACAGGCAAAGACATAGGGCCTCATTACGACCTAGGCGGTAAGTTACCGCCTGGGTCGTACCCTTACCACCATGGTGTAAACTACGTTTACACCATGGTGGATGGCGGATTTACCGCCCCATTCCAAGGTGAGTGGGGCGGTAAATCCCCATTTCCCATTTTACCCTTCCCCATTCCCATTTTTGCCCCATAGGGCGTAATGGGAGTGGGGAAGGCGCTAATTACGCCACCGTAATTTACGGTGGCGTAATTAGCACCATGGTCCCTTAGCGCCATGGATTTTAACGCCTGCAAAAAGCAGGCGTTAAAATCACCATGGCGCTAAGGGACCTTGTAATCAGGCGTTAAGGGAAGGCGCCGTTTACGGCGCCGTTAACCCCTTAACGCCTGACTCATAATGAGGCCCATACAGGCGCCGCAGTAGGGAAAGATTTGACAAATGGAGAATTTCGAGTGCTCGTGAGTACTCGATTACCATCTCATTATTCAGCGCAAGCTGCAAAATTATTGGCGTTGATGCTCGCAGTCGAGACTCACGCAGACTAGGAAGTGACAGTGTACAGCGACTCTGCCTATGTGACATTGATGGTACACGCAGGATTAGCGCGCTGGAAAAGGAGGGGCTACCTCCGAGCCGACGGCACGCAGTTTATTGGTTAGGCTCATTAAAGCACTACAAGTCCCAGTGGGCATAGCAGTCGTTAAATGCACAGCTCACACGAAAGGGACAGATTTTATCTTGCATGGAAATCAAGCATCAGACGCTGAAGCTAAGCTCATAGCCAATACATATATAGAAATTATGAATGTTCAAACTATTGATGCAAATGACAAAATGACTGTATTATTAAAAATGGACGAGAGATATAATCACATGCCTAAAATACAGATAGTAGAGCTTCAAGCGGAGGCACTGCAAGAAGAAAAGGACTTGTGGAAGCAAAGAGGGTGTTCTTTAAACACCTCTGAAGCATTGTGGCGACAAGACAGCACTGGTAAACCAGTAATGCCTAAAGCCTTATTAAAGATAGCGCTAGAACAACTACACTATCCAGCACATACAACTAGGGATAATCTTGCTGTAACCATTGCTGAGGATTCGTTTGTACCAAACCTAATGGAACATGTTGCATGTTTTATGGTAAATGTATTTGTCATGATGCCCGCTCCCGGGGATCCGGTTCAAGCCCTGCGTCCCCGAAAGCGGACATCCAGTCCCCAAGGAAGGACCCAGCAACCCCATATAGGGGCCCTTTGGACAGTGTCCTGGCGCCTATGGCTCCAGGCTCATAAAAGACATCAGTCCTGGCGCCATAGGCGCCAGGCTCATTATGGGAGTGCTTGGGTGCACTTACCTGATGCAGACCATGCTGCAGGATCCCGGCCTCCTTGAGGCCTGAAAGGAACTACTTTACCTGTGGGACTAATTTACCATCCGGGTGTGGTCGGGGAGGGATACATACCTGATTGAAGGAAGGATACATACCTGGAACTTCTTCCAAGGCTATTTAAACCCCACCCGAACAACCACACGTGCTTCGCGTTGTTCTGCATCTAGCAGCTGGACGCTCACCGTGTCTGCTCCTGCATCCTGACTTCTGCCACGCCTGTGTCATGATCTCTGCTTCCAAAAGGTCAGGGTTTTCCCAACTCCCTTGGAAGCAGATCCATAACCCAGGTTCCGAGTGCCAACCAGTCCCAATTGGGACCTTTTGGACCCAGTCCTGGCGCCAGTGGCACCAGGCTCATAAATATGCCCAGTCCCAGCGCTGGAAGCGCCGGGCTCATAATGCTTGGGTGGACTTACCTGCAGCAGACCATGCTGCTTACTTGCCTGCCAGTTGAGCCTCTGATCCTCTTCTGTTTGGAACTACTTTTCCTGTTGGGTGGGGCAGGAGCCACTCCCTAGATTCAGAACACTGGAACTCTTCTGGAAAGCAGGAACTCTTTTCTTACCTAGGCGTGGCTGTGGAAGGAGACACCTAAGCACTACAGGAGGCTATTTAAACCACACCCGATGGATGAATCTTGCTTTGCGTTATTCTGCATCCTCTGCAGCAGAACGCTCATCGTGTCTTCTGCATCTGATCCTGGGCCTAAGGAAAAAGGCTTACCATCCTGAATCCAGTCTTCAGCAACACCTATAAAGACAAGAAAGAACAGGTTAGCATTACGGTCTTCAGTGACAGCTCTTCACTTACCTGGTCCATCGGCTGTCACCAACGCCTCGCGCTGCATTCCGGCATCTGAAAGACAAAGGCTTACCTACTCCTCGTGCGCTCCGGAGGTCTTCACACTGCATTCCGGCATCTGAAAGACAAAAGCTTACCAACTCTTCGCACGCTCCGGAGGCCTTCGGCGCTGCATCCCGCATCTGAAAGACAAAACAAGGTGCGTTTAAAGACATTGGGGAACTTTAATACTCACGTGCCATTACTCCTTTCCGCATCTAACCCAGTGGGTATTCCGGCACCCTGTAGCCGCTCCGAACTTGTACCTGCAAAATAAAAAGACAGTTAGAGCGCATCGTGAAGCAGGCAACAAGCGCTTACTTACGTGCTTCCAGGCGCTTCTATTCATCACACGGGCTCCATCTTCAACTCACTTCAGCCCGTCATCCGCCATCGCCGGAACCCTGCAAAACAAGAAACATCATTACTAAAGACTTTAAAGACATTAGAATTACTCGAAACTTACCGTTCGTGCAGTAAACGACGGACAGCAGTCCTCTGAAGTCAAGAGGCCTGCTCCCCTTATCCAGTGAAGAAACTGGTTACAGCACCCTGCCCCGAGGCAGATTGAGAGCACGGCGTTCACTTACCTAAGGTGAGAGCGTTAACCTTTGGGGTTCTACAGGAGAAGAGAAAGGGAAGAAGAGAGAGACATTCAATAACCCAGTTCCTTAATCCCATATTTTCTATCTGCAGACATCTTACCCTTCGAGTCAGACATACAGTGCACAGAGGTCCAGCCCAAAGAGCCAGCCGTGTGTTACACATCACCTTTGAAGATACGGTATACGCCCAGTCAAGACCGGCGCCTCTACGGGAATCAGGTGAGCGTTACAGAACGCAAAGCCTACCACAAAACTCCCGTCCAGGCGCTATGGAAACCTCAGATACCGACCAGCTAGCCCAGTTACTTGGGGAACTAAGGGCAGAAGTGCATGCAGCCCGTCAGGAAATGAACGCTCTAAGAAGGGAACTGATTATTTCCAAGGAGCGAACAGATGATCTCGCTAGACAATTGCTACAGTCACAAGCCGGACAGACCCCGTTACCCGCATCTGGGGGAAATCTTCCTTCTACATCCTCTATGAATCCAGTGCAGATCAACCTACCTGGGAATGTACCTCTGGCTCCGCCCGAACGATTTTCTGGTGACCCAAAGAGGTTTGCAGTATTTATCAATCAGTGCCGGTTGCATTTCTTATGCCGGCCAGCAGCCTTTCCAACTGATCAAGCTAAAGTAGCTTTCTTGCTTTCGTACCTTAGTGGCAATGCGGCAGACTGGTCGATCCCTCTAGTAAATCAAGATGATCCGGTCCTCCATGATTTTCAAGCTTTTCAGCTCAGTATGGAAAAACTGTTCGCAAGACATTCACAGGGGCAGGCCTTGGACAATGAGCTTCTTTCGTTGCAACAAGGTAATCAAGACCTTTTGGCTTATATTGCGTCTTTCAACAGACTGATAGTGGAAACTCAATGGCCTGAGGACAAAAGGATTACGCTGTTTTATAGAGGTCTACGTGGAGAGCTCAAAGATGTGTTAGCCCAAGTAGTGAATCCCCCACAAGATTGTTCGGACTATATAGACTTAGTCGTTCAAATAGATCACAGACTGCAGAACAGGAAGGCCGATCGTTCCAAGTTTGATGCTCGAGTATTTTCCAAACCGCCAACTCCTTCCAAAGGAGTAGACTCCGGGGAACCCATGCAAATAGGGGGTCTGAAAGGTCCTCTAACACAAAAGGAGCGGGAAAGGAGAAAACAGTTGCAATTATGCCTCTATTGCGGAAACTCAGGGCACTTTCTTCGAGACTGTCCGGTGAAACCTGCCAAGAAGGCAGTAGGAGCTGCAGTTACCAAAGTTACAAACTCTGAGCAGGGAAACGACCTCGCCCGACAAGAATAGAGGTCCTCTTGCCGAACGTGAAAACCAGTTCCGTGACCTCGCATTTCGTGATACCTATGGTCCTCATTAGCCCTGATAATCCGGATCGATTACATGCAATTGAAGCTTACGTCGACAGCGGTGCCATCGGCAAATATGTGGATCATGAAATGGTTTTGAGGATGAATCTAACTCTTTGTCCCAAGGCTGTAAAGGACGTCATTACTACGGTGGATGGTACGGAGATAGCCTCCGGGCCAGTAACGCATACCACTCAAGAGGTGACACTAGTAAGTCAAGATGGACACCATGAGAAGATCGTGTTCGATGTGATCAAGGCCCCTCAGTTTCAGATTATTCTAGGAATACCTTGGTTAGAGAAACACAATCCTCTGATCGATTGGCGAGCAAGAACGGTCCAGTTTCCAGAATGTGTCTCTACTTGTCACCCTCCACCTGGTGTTGCACTGGCAGCAATTTCTTCAGAGACTCCCCAGTTACCTCCCGAATACCTAGAATACCAAGATGTTTTCCGGAAGGATCAGGCTAACTCTCTACCTCCTCATAGGTCTTATGACTGCCAGATAGACCTGATACCTGGATCTACTCCTCCTTGTAGTAGAATTTATGCCCTCACCGAGCCTGAGAACCTTCACCTTCGACAATACCTGGATCAATACCTGGCAAATGGGTTTATTCGTCCTTCCAAGTCCCCTGCTTCTTCAGCTTTGTTCTTCGTTCCAAAAAAGGGAGGAGACCTTAGAACTTGTATAGATTATCGCTCCCTGAACCAGATCACCGTTAAGAATAGATATCCGTTACCTTTGATCCCTGAACTCCTGGACCAAGTCAGAAAAGCATGCATATATACAAAGCTGGATCTTAGAGGAGCTTACCACTTGGTACGAGTAAAAGAGGGCGATGAATGGAAGACGGCCTTCCGCACCAAGTATGGGCTATTTGAATATCAGGTCATGCCCTTTGGACTTTGCAATGCCCCGGCGCCTTTCAATATTTTATGAACGATGTCCTCAGAGAGCTCATAGATGTGTGTGTTGTTGTTTACATTGACGACATCCTCGTTTATTCTTCATCGGAATCTGAACATCGGAAACACGTGAAAATGGTCCTCGAAAGATTGCGTCAACACAAACTTTTCGCTAAGTTGGAAAAATGTGTTTTCAACGTGACTGAAGTTGAATTCTTGGGATTCATATTATCACCTGGCGGAGTGCGTATGGATTCAAAGAAGGTCGATGCAGTTCTCAAATGGCCATCACCATCCTCCGTAAAAGGTGTGCAAAGCATGTTAGGCTTCGCTAACTTTTACCGCAGGTTTATCCCCGAATTCTCTCGAATAGTCCAGCCCATCACTGCCTTGTTAAAGAAAAAAAAACGTTTTGAATGGTTTACCGAGGCGGAACAAGCTTTCCAGGATTTAAAGACTAAATTTATCTCTGCACCAATCTTAAAACACCCTCGCCCCGAACTCCCCTACATCGTGGAAACTGATGCTTCAAGCCTTGCCATGGGGGCAGTTCTATCACAAAAGGACCCGGTAACCAATCAGTTGCATCCCGTGGCATTTTGGTCCCGCAAATTCTCGCCTCCTGAAATCAATTACACGATTACTGACAAGGAACTTCTGGCTATCAAGTCTGCCTTTAAGGCTTGGCGGCATTATCTGCTGGGGGCCCGACACACCGTTACTGTGATTACGGATCACCGAAACCTGCAATATTTGAAAACCGCAAAAGCCCAATCCTCTAGACAACTCCGTTGGGCATTATTCTTTGCCGAGTTTGACTTCATAATTACCTATCGACCTGGTACAAAGAACGGTAAAGCTGATGCCCTTTCTCGGATGGGAGTGGAAGAACACTTGATCAACCCTAAACCTGTACCAATCATTCCCGAACAAAGAATTCTGGGTGTAATCGCCACAGAATCCATAGAGGAAGTTAAGGATAAAGCCAGGCAACTTGTAACTCCAGCAGACATACAGAATTGGCATCTGCAGGGAAAGGACTTTGCAGTAAAGGACAACTTATTGTATTTCCAAGAACGATTATACCTACCCAGCACAGATTTACAGAAAAAAGTAATCTCTTGTTATCACGATTCTTTAATGGAAGGACATCCCGGTATGGCCAAGACCTCAGAAAAGATCAAGCGCTACTTCTGGTGGCCGTCTTGGAAAAAAGATATCAGAGACTTTATAATGTCCTGTGGAGTATGCGCCCAAAACAAGAGTCAAAAGGAAAGACCAGCAGGCCTCTTACGCCCTATTGACATCCCACCTCGCCCTTGGCATACGCTTTCTATGGACTTCATCACCGATCTACCTCCATGCTCCGGATACAATACGATTCTAGTAATCGTGGACTTATTCTCCAAGATGGCGCATTTCATTCCGCACAAAGGCTTGCCAACAGCAGCAACTCTGGCCCGAGAATTTCTCGAAAACATCGTCCGACTGCACGGTTTTCCTTCGGTTCTAATTTCGGATCGAGGTAGTCAATTTATTTTTCATTTTTGGCGAAGTTGCTGTCGGTCGGCTCAAATTGATGTGAGACTATCGACCAGTCACCACCCTCAGACCGACGGACAAACCGAGAGGACCAATCAAACCCTGGAACAGTATTTACGCTGCATGCTGCAACAAACTGAAAAAACTTGGAAAGACATCCTTTGGATAGCCGAATATGCCTACAAAAACTCTGTCCATTCGGGAACTGGAAAAACCCCGTTTTTTCTTTTGTACGGCAGTCACCCTCGAACCTCGGAGTTGGATCCCCTCCAATATCTTGAAACACCAGCAGTAGACTACCTGCATTCTACAATCACCCAAGCCTTTAAGGAAGCTGTTTCTCACCTTCAAAGGGCTAAAGAACAATACAAGAAAGGAGCAGATCAACATCTATATTAAAACCCGTGCAACCTCAAACCCGACTAACTAAATCTCCAAAACCTATCCTAGTTGATGGAGAACTCGAGTTTGAAGTCAAAAGCATTCTGGACTCCAAGATCTCCAAATCTAAACTATTTTACCTAATTGACTGGAAAGGCTACGGCCCCCAAGAGAGATCCTGGGAACCTGCTGAATATGTCCACGCTCCTCGCCTAATCAAAAGATTTCACCGAACATTTCCTGACAAGCCAAAACCCCCGGAGAAGCCCGGTTTGGGAGGGGCCTTGAGGGGGGGTACTGTCATGATCTCTGCTTCCAAAAGGTCAGGGTTTTCCCAACTCCCTTGGAAGCAGATCCATAACCCAGGTTCCGAGTGCCAACCAGTCCCAATTGCGACCTTTTGGACCCAGTCCTGGCGCCAGTGGCACCAGGCTCATAAATATGCCCAGTCCCAGCGCTGGAAGCGCCGGGCTCATAATGCTTGGGTGATATTACCTGCAGCAGACAATGCTGCTTACTTGCCTGCCAGTTGAGCCTCTGATCCTCTTCTGTTTGGAACTACTTTTCCTGTTGGGTGGGGCAGGAGCCACTCCCTAGATTCAGAACACTGGAACTCTTCTGGAAAGCAGGAACTCTTTTCTTACCTAGGCGTGGCTGTGGAAGGAGACACCAAAGCACTACAGGAGGCTATTTAAACCACACCCGATGGATGAATCTTGCTTTGCGTTATTCTGCATCCTCTGCAGCAGAACGCTCATCGTGTCTTCTGCATCTGATCCTGGGCCTAAGGAAAAAGGCTTACCATCCTGAATCCAGTCTTCAGCAACACCTATAAAGACAAGAAAGAACAGGTTAGCATTACTGTCTTCAGTGACAGCTCTTCACTTACCTGGTCCATCGGCTGTCACCAACGCCTCGCGCTGCATTCCGGCATCTGAAAGACAAAGGCTTACCTACTCCTCGTGCGCTCCGGAGGTCTTCACACTGCATTCCGGCATCTGAAAGACAAAAGCTTACCAACTCTTCGCACGCTCCGGAGGCCTTCGGCGCTGCATCCCGCATCTGAAAGACAAAACAAGGTGCGTTTAAAGACATTGGGGAACTTTAATACTCACGTGCCATTACTCCTTTCCGCATCTAACCCAGTGGGTATTCCGGCACCCTGCAGCCACTCCGAACTTGTACCTGCAAAATAAAAAGACAGTTAGAGCGCATCGTGAAGCAGGCAACAAGCGCTTACTTACGTGCTTCCAGGCGCTTCTATTCATCACACGGGCTCCATCTTCAACTCACTTCAGCCCGTCATCCGCCATCGCCGGAACCCTGCAAAACAAGAAACATCATTACTAAAGACTTTAAAGACATTAGAATTACTCGAAACTTACCGTTCGTGCAGTAAACGACGGACAGCAGTCCTCTGAAGTCAAGAGGCCTGCTCCCCTTATCCAGTGAAGAAACTGGTTACAGCACCCTGCCCCGAGGCAGATTGAGAGCACGGCGTTCACTTACCTAAGGTGAGAGCGTTAACCTTTGGGGTTCTACAGGAGAAGAGAAAGGGAAGAAGAGAGAGACATTCAATAACCCAGTTCCTTAATCCCATATTTTCTATCTGCAGACATCTTACCCTTCGAGTCAGACATACAGTGCACAGAGGTCCAGCCCAAAGAGCCAGCCGTGTGTTACACATCACCTTTGAAGATACGGTATACGCCCAGTCAAGACCGGCGCCTCTACGGGAATCAGGTGAGCGTTACAGCCTGCCAGCATCCTGGATCACCTGCAAAGGAAGAGAAGAAGAGAAAAGAAGATGGAAAAGTCCTTACCTGCTAAATCCGCATCCCGGAGACATCTCGCCGACAATCCTGAAAAGGAAAACTTTTATTTAAAAGCTCATCGCGTCGATCGCTGCAGCGCCGCATTCCACTCACCTTTACAGGGCGCCTCCATGTTCAGCAGCGATCATCCGGATTCGCAGTCACGCCCCAGCACCTAGGGAGAAAAAGACCAGAACAAAAGGTGAGAGAGAGAAGGGAATAAGGAAAGCTAAATCTCCATGTTAAGACTTACCTGTTGATTCATTCCCTCTTCATTTCGGGTCCGCGCCGCATCCTGGCATTTCCGGACCCCGACCCCTAAGGGGAAAAAGAGACATCAGCGTTAATGAGCGAATGAAAAGACATTACCAAAAAACGCTCATTAAAGACTTACCTGATTTCTACAAGGATTTCACCTCTCATCTCGGGTCGGTGCCTGTTCCCCGGCATTCCGTACCCCGGCCCCTATGGGGAAAAAGACACTAGCATTAGTACATTAATGCATGGACACAAGGGGAACCTCTTATCAAAAAACTTACCTGGAAGCCAAGCAAGTTTGGTTCTCACCAATCCGAAAATCCAGTGAAGTAACTGGATATTAACGCGCCCCTGCATTAGAAGCAGGATGGAGAGCTCGTCCTTCCAGACCCTAAGAAGGATACTTCTGCGAGCCAGACAAGCCAGATTTGGGGGCCCGGTCCAGTCCGTCTTCCGAACCCTGCGCATCACCTTAGAAGAGGTCAGCAGCGCGAACCAGGCCAGCGCCTCCGTGGGAGTCAGGTGAGCGTAACAGAACGCGAAGCCTTCCTACAAATTCCCACCCAGGCGCTATGGAAAGTTCTGAGACTGATCAGTTGGCCCAATTACTGGGGGAATTACGGGCCAAAGTACATGCCGCTCGTCAAGAGACTAATGCCCTCAGGAGGGAATTAATAATATCAAAGGAAAGAACTGATGACCTGGCCAGACAGCTTTTGCAAGGTCAAGCTGGGCAAACTCCTCTACCCGGTTCCGGAGGGAATCCCGCTCCTGTGGTTTCCAGTAACCCTGTGCAGATTAATCTACCTGGAAACATGCCGCTGGCCCCACCCGAACGCTTTGCTGGGGACCCCAAACGATTCGCCGTATTCATGAATCAGTGTCGTTTGAACTTCCTATGCAGACCTGGAGCCTTCCCTAATGATCAGACCAAGGTAGCCTTTGTATTGTCATATCTCAGCGGCTGCGCTGCCGATTGGTCAGTTCCACTGGTTACTCAAGATGACCCGATTCTCCGTGATTTTCAAAGGTTTCAAGCAAGCATGGAAAGGTTATTTGCTCGACACTCTAAGGGGCAGGCTCTGGATGACGAACTTCTATCCCTGCGACAGGGCAATCAGGACCTCCTATCCTATATTGCAACCTTTAATAGACTAATTGTGGAAACGGGATGGCCAGAGGATAAAAGAGTCACGTTGTTTTATCGAGGCCTACGCGGAGAACTTAAAGATGTCTTGGCCCAAGTTGTAAATCCGCCCCAAGAATGCACAGAGTATATAGACTTAGTAGTCCAATTGGGTCACAGACTTCAAAACAGAAAAGCAGATCGGTCCAGGTTTGAGACCCGGCTGTTGGTCAAGACCCATGCTAATCCCAAGGGAGTTGATGTCTCTGAGCCTATGCAAATTGGAGGGGTTAAAGGACCCTTAACTCAAAAGGAATGTGAAAGGAGGCGGCAGTTAAAATTATGTCTTTATTGTGGGAATTCTGGACACTTTCTACGAGATTGCCCGGCAAAACCGCCCCGAAAGGCGGTAGGAGCCGCTGATAAAAACCATGAAGACTCTGTTTCGGGAAACGACTCCGCCCGACAAGTGTAGGGGTCCGCTTGCCGAGCTTGAAAACGAACTCTCAGACCTCGCATTTCATTGTGCCAATGGTTCTCGTGGATCCAGAACAGCCTAAGCGGTTGCGTGCAATAAAGGCATACATCGATAGTGGGGCTATTGGAAACTATGTGGATCGTGAATTGGTCTCTAGGATTAACCTCCCTCTCCGTCTTAAAACCAGCAAAGTTGTCATCACCACAGTCGATGGAACTGAAATTGCCTCTGGACCGGTAACACATTCCACTACTGAGGTGACTTTTATTGGTCCCGACGGCCATCGGGAGGGTGTTGTGTTTGATGTAATCAAGGCTCCACAGTTTCAGGTTATTCTTGGAATCCCTTGGTTAGAGACACATAATCCTCGAATTGATTGGCGAGCTAAGAGAATAACCTTCCCGGATTGTACACAAACCTGCTACCCAGAAAACCTGAAGATTAATCTAGCATCTGTAACCTCTGCCTCCATGCAACTACCTCCGGAATACCAAGACTTTCAGGACGTCTTCCAAAAGGAATAGGCCAACACGTTACCTCCTCACAGATCGTACGATTGCCAAATCGATCTGGTGCCCGGTGCACAACCCCCTTGTAGCAGGATTTATGCCCTTACCGAACCTGAGAATCTGCATTTGAGACAATATTTGGATCAATACCTAGCTAATGGTTTTATTCGCCTGTCAAAGTCCCCGGCATCCTCGGCTTTGTTCTTCATGCCCAAAAAAGAAGGCGACATTAGAACTTGTATCGATTACCGTGCATTGAACCAGATAACAGTTCAAAACCGTTATCCTCTGCCTCTGATCCCTGAACTCCTTGACCAGGTGAAGGATGCTTGCATATACACCAAGTTAGATCTCCGGGGGGCTTATCATCTGGTACGAGTTAAAGAAGGCGACGAATGGAAAACTGCCTTCCGTACTAAATACGGATTATTCGAGTACCAGGTGATGCCTTTCGGATTGTGTAACGCGCCGGCTGCCTTCCAATACTTCATGAATGATGTCCTTCGAGAACTCATCGATGCTTGTGTTGTCGTATATATCGATGACATTCTGGTGTACTCCTCTTCAGAATCTGATCACAGAAAACACGTCAGGGCAGTACTTGAAAAACTGCGCCAACACAAACTATTTGCTAAATTGGAGAAATGTGTTTTCCATACCACAGAAGTCGAGTTTCTAGGTTTCATCCCGACACCCAAAGGAGTCTGAATGGACTCAAGAAAAGTGGATGCCATCCTCAAATGGCCATCACCTAGATCTGTAAAAGGGGTTCAAAGCATGCTCGGCTTTTCCAATTTCTATCGCAGGTTTATCCCGGAATTTTCACGCGTGGTACAACCCATTACTGCACTCTTGAGGAAAAATAAACGTTTTGAATGGTTTGAAGAAGCCGAGCAGGCCTTTCAGGATTTAAAAGCTAAGTTTACCTCATCACCTATATTGCAACACCCGCGTCCAGATCTCCCTTATGTCGTCGAGACTGACGCATCCAGCCTAGCCATGGGAGCTGTCCTGTCCCAAAGAGATCCCGAAACCAACCAACTGCATCCCGTAGCATTTTGGTCCAGAAAATTCTCTGCACCCGAGGTTAATTATGCAATCACGGACAAAGAACTGTTAGCCATTAAGTCCGCTTTTAAAGCCTGGCGGCATTATCTGCTTGGCGCTCGACATACCATCACAGTGATCACTGATCACCGGAATTTACAGTATTTGAAAACCGCCAAGGCTCAGTCATCACGGCAGCTCCGATGGGCTTTGTTTTTCACTGAATTTGATTTCGTGATTACCTATCGACCTGGCTGCAAGAATGGCAAAGCAGACGCCTTATCCCGAATTGGAATGGGAGAATCTGATACAAACTCAGAACCAGTACCAATAATTCCCGAACAGAGGATTCTAGGCATGACTTTGTTACAGACGCTTGAAGACATTCAAGCCAGAGTGAAACAACTCCTGGACCCTACAACCTTACAGAAATGGATACAAAAGGGATCAGACTTTACCACAGATAATGGTTTACCTTATTTCCAAGGACGCTTATTCCTGCCACATAAGGAATTACACAAACTAGTTATTTCCGGTTATCATGATACATCAATAGAGGGACACCCCGGTATTGCCAAGACAGAGAAAAGGTGAAACGACAATTTTGGTGGCCCTCTTGGCGAAAAGATGTTAAATCTTTTGTGATGTCCTGTGGTGTTTGCGCCCAAAATAAAAGTCAAAAGAAAAGACCAGCCGGTCTCCTTCAACCTCTAGACATACCGCCAGCACCCTGGCACACCCTATCAATGGATTTTATTACGGACCTGCCTCCTTGTTCGGGGTACAATACTATTCTGGTAATTGTGGATTTGTTTTCCAAAATGGCCCACTTTATTCCTTTGAAAGGTTTACCTTTAGCTTCTGTCCTAGCCAAAGAATTCCTCGAAAATATTGTTCGGCTACATGGATTCCCATCTATACTAATCTCTGACCGGGGAAGCCAATTCATTTCCCACTTCTGGCGCAAATGTTGTCAAATGGCACTGATCGACGTAAGATTATCGACCAGTCACCCCCCTCAGACCGATGGTCAGACCGAGAGGACAAATCAGACCCTTGAGCAGTACTTACGGTGTATGTTACAGCAATCTGAAAGCAACTGGAAAGACATTCTTTGGATAGCCGAATACGCATATAATAATTCGGTACACTCTGGAACTGGCCACAGTCCTTTTTATACTTTGTTTGGGCATCACCCTCGAACCTCAAAACTTGACTCACCTCAGAACCTCGGAATGCCTGCAGTAGAACATCTACATTCTACAATTACCCAAGCCTTCAAAGAGGCAACTACGCATTTACGACAAGCCAAGAGAAAATACAAGGAGAATGCTGATCTACATCGGAGTGAAGCACCTCCATATCAGATTGAGGATCAAGTGTGGTTAGCTACCAGACATTTACTACTCAAAGGGCCTCGAACTTTTAACCCAAAATATCTGGGACCTTATTCTATTACGGCAATAATTAACCCAGTGGCTGTTAAACTTGATTTACCAGCTAGTATGCGAATTCACCCTGTTTTTCATGTGTCACTTCTGAAACCAGTGGTACCCGGAACCCGACTACTCAAACCTCCAGAACCTATTCTAATAGATGGGGAGCCCGAATTCGAAGTGAAGAACATTTTAGACTCAAAAATGTTTAGGTCAAAACTGTTCTACCTAATTGATTGGAAGGGGTACAGACCTCAGGAGAGTTTGTGGGAACCCAGCGACCATGTGCATGCACCTCGATTAGTCAGGAAATTCCACCGACTCTTCCCAGACAAACCAAAACCCCCGGAGGGAACAACCTTGGGAGGGGCCTTGGGGGGGAGTGCTGTCATGATGCCCGCTCCCGGGGAGCCGGTTCAAGCCCTGCGTCTCCGAAAGCGGACATCCAGTCCCCAAGGAAGGACCCAGCAACCCCATATAGGGGCCCTTTGGACAGTGTACTGGCGCCTATGGCGCCAGGCTCATAAAAGACATCAGTCCTGGCGCCATAGGCGCCAGGCTCATTATGGGAGTGCTTGGGTGCACTTACCTGATGCAGACCATGCTGCAGGATCCCGGCCTCCTTGAGGCCTGAAAGGAACTACTTTACCTGTGGGACTAATTTACCATCCGGGCGTGGTCGGGGAAGGATACATACCTGATTGGAGGAAGGATACATACCTGGAACTTCTTCCAAGGCTATTTAAACCCCACCCGAACAGCCACACGTGC
This sequence comes from Ambystoma mexicanum, assembly GCF_040938575.1. Lineage (NCBI taxonomy): Eukaryota > Metazoa > Chordata > Amphibia > Caudata > Ambystomatidae > Ambystoma > Ambystoma mexicanum. The sequence goes on along the minus strand of NC_090925.1, from coordinate 1,236,841,931 downwards.
TTCGCGTTGTTCTGCATCTAGCAGCTGGACGCTCACCGTGTCTGCTCCTGCATCCTGACTTCTGCCACGCCTGCCAGCATCCTGGATCACCTGCAAAGGAAGAGAAGAAGAGAACAGAAGAAGGAAAAGTCCTTACCTGCTAAATCCGCATCCCGGAGACATCTCGCCGACAATCCTGAAAAGGAAAACTTTTATTTAAAAGCTCATCGCGTCGATCGCTGCAGCGCCGCATTCCACTCACCTTTACAGGGCGCCTCCATGTTCAGCAGCGATCATCCGGATTCGCAGTCACGCCCCAGCGCCTAGGGAGAAAAAGACCAGAACAAAAGGTGAGAGAGAGAAGGGAATAAGGAAAGCTAAATCTCCATGTTAAGACTTACCTGTCGATTCATTCCCTCTTCATTTCGGGTCCGCGCCGCATCCTGGCATTTCCGGACCCCGGCCCCTAAGGGGAAAAAGAGACATCAGCGTTAATGAGCGAATGAAAAGACATTACCAAAAAACGCTCATTAAAGACTTACCTGATTTCTACAAGGATTTCACCTCTCATCTCGGGTCGGTGCACGTTCCCCGGCATTCCGTATCCCGGCCCCTATGGGGAAAAAGACACTAGCATTAGTACATTAATGCATGGACACAAGGGGAACCTCTTATCAAAAAACTTACCTGGAAGCCAAGCAAGTTTGGTTCTCACCAATCCGAAAATCCAGTGAAGTAACTGGATACCAATGCGCCCCTGCATCAGAAGCAGGATGGAGAGCTCGTCCTTCCAGACCCTAAGAAGGATACTTCTGCGAGCCAGACAAGCCAGATTTGGGGGCCCGGTCCAGGTGGGAGTCAGGTGAGCGTAACAGTATTATTTGCCAGCAGTTCACAGGTGGGCCTACACTACACAAGGTGAGGGGGTGATTCCAAGACCAAATGGCCCTTTTCAGCACTTGCATATCAACTATGTCAACATGATGCAAGTTTGAAATGGATACAGATACCTTTTAGTTGTAGTATGTCCTTTCTCCAGATGGCTAGAGGCAGGTCCATGCATGCACCTAGACTCTACCTGTGCAGCCAAGTTTTTGGTGTGGGAAGTGTTTCCTAGATGGGGGGTGTGTGAAGTAATGAGATCGGATAATGGACCAGTTTTCGAGCAGATCACTTCGCTGCTCGGAATAAAACATACGTTTTCTTCGGCTTATCATCCACAAGGAAATGGTATCTGTAAAAAGTTCAAAGGCCTGTTAAAAGAAAGAATCGCTAAGTTGAAGCTTACTTTGAAAAAAGGGTGGTTGCACAGCCTACCACTGGTATTGTATGCATTAAGGAACCAACCAGGTTCCGATCACCATCTTACGCCGCATGAGATTGTGACTGGCAGGAGAATGAGAACGCCTTTAATGCCTCCATCCCGAATTAGAAGGGATGCTCAGCCAACATCAGAAGTGTTAGGACTTGAATTGTAAAACTACTTGAACTGTTTAACATCTAGTTTTTCTGTGATTTCAGGACGGTTGCAGAGATGAGGGTGTACAGCAGTACAGAACACAGAAGGAGATGCTTCAACAATCCAAACTCCCTTATTTTTACACCCAAGAATTTACCCAGGTGACAAGATCCTGATTCGTAATAACACAAGGAAAAAGTGGGATGAAGCCCTCTTTCACAGTCCTTTCATTGTTGCGGATGTCACGCCATCTGCTGTCAAAGTGCAAGGTAGGCAAGCTTGGATCTTCCTGGGCGAGACAAAGATCTACGCCAGAAAGACACCTCTGCTTACACCCCACCGCAAAGAAACTACAATCTTCGGGGAAGACCCACAGCACGTGCAGACGAGATCAATGACGAGGAAGAAGTCAAGTGTCAAGTGGAGAGTGTAAAGAACTCTTTAGTGGACTGTGGCTTAATTTGGACACTCCCTTTTTAGCTACAAATAAAAGGGTAAAAGGACACATTCGAACACTCTGTGCATCTTAGTTGCAGGGTTACTGGGAGAAATGCATTCATGAAATCCACAGTAGGTTATTAACTTTGGACTGAGGCATGTTTAAAGTCTTGTAAGAAAAGTGGAAAAGGTCATTAACTTTGGACTGAGGCACATTTAAGCCTTGACAAGAATAAGGATATGCCAAACTTTGATCGTGGAGACAGCAATTTGAAAATAATACAGTATCCAAATTTGTTCCACACAGAGCTCTTGTTCAGAGTTACTCATAGTGTTACCCAGTGATGACCTGTCTAGGCGCATACTTACGTACTTTGAGTTGGTATTACGTACGTATCCACGACTGGTGGGGAGAACTTGTCGCATACCAGATTTTCTTGGCAATACTGATAACAAAATAATTGTTAGAAGACTACTTATAATCATTGCTGAACAGTTTTTGAAATTGCCTGAGTTAAGTGAAGAAAACACAAATGCCCCTATCACCCGACGCAGCACGTAGACTGGTCAGTGTGGTATTCTTTTGTCTAATTGAAGACTAACCACATCTCGTTAGAAGGCACACAGGTGTGGTGTCATTTCTAAGGGACCCAAGAAATACTACAAATTCAAATGTGATCCTGGAGGGCATCATAATCCAGGTGGTGATCTATTCTGAAAGAAACCACATAGCTGTATAGAAACTTTTCCTCTGAGGGACAGATTGAAGAAGTGATCAAACTTAAAACTTTGTTCATGCTGACATGGAAGCTACAATGTAAATTGGCCTACAATGTCATCTAGTCTGAGGTAGATACGAGGTATTGAATGGGAACTAGTTAATGAAGCAGAGTTCATTGCAGCTCACAGAAATCATCTTTTTCACTATAAAGGAATATTTGCAGCGCGACTAATGGAGAAATTGGTTCCAGAAAGCAGCTAGTTGATCGAGGACGAATGCTGCAGAAAACTGCAAGTTTCCAGAAACAAATCTAAAAATGCAGTGCCATTAAAGATATTTTTCCTTCCTTAGCATCAAATGATCGAGATGGGAAACCAGAGCAGCAATTTCGTGCTGCCCCAAGAGGACAGACGGTCATACTGCTCTAGAAGCAGGTGCTGCCAGCTCACCTACCATTGTATTGTTTACACATGTATTGTATTCATACTAATACTGCTTTCACTGACAGTTAGAACTGCTTTCTATATAGGAGCAAATGATGCAAAAGTTCTTATATATGTGTCTGAGAAGAAGGAAAAAGTAAACGTGGCAAGTACAAAACAACTCAGGCCATTTGTAGTTATTCCGGTCCCTAGAAAAAATTGAGAGATACCCGAGATTGAAATGGATGTTATTAGCAATACATCGCGCATAGCACTTGTTTCAAAAGATACTTTTGAACGCTGGAGACAGGGTTGGTAAAACAAGCAAAATAAGGGATTGACAAAGGTTGGGCCCACATAGATAATGCATGCAGACACACCTGATCCAGTGACAAGAAGCCCAAGCACAAGTCCCACAAGACAATCACGTGCAGAGATGATACCAGAATCAATATGGCCATTTATAGCCATTGCCAAAAAGAGACAGAGGCATAAAGAAAGACTTGCTGAACTTTCTTCTACTCACGGATCCCGGATGGATGTTCCTGCAAATCAACCAGCTAGAAGAAGTTATACCGATGTGTTCAGAAATGTGGTTATAGCAAACTACAAAAAGACTTTGAGAATTAAAAGAAGCACACAAGAAGACAATTATGAACTGAATGATTATCTGGACAGCACAGCACACTTGGAAAACAACATATGTACCAACACATGAAAGAAGTTGGAAGAAGGACGTCAGAAGAAGACTTCTTCTTATTTGCACTCTTGCCATGCAGAATGGGGAAGTCAAAAATATTCATAGCAATTGAAATTGATGTCCAAACACTGCATTGCCTATCACACATAGCACTTTGTAAAACAAGAGGTCAGTTTATGGGAAGCGATGCTTCTCTTAAATGGGCAACTGAAAAGACAGATCCAGATGAAGATGACTACATACAAGATATAAAGACAAGAAACAAAGCCCAGACGAGAAATCACGTGATCAGATATGAGAATCCAGGAGTGAAAGGAGCTGGTATTAGATTGGAAGTGAACAAAAAACTTGATTTCAAAGGAAAAACTGCAGAAGAAGCTTGCAGATGGAAGAACAGAGGACAAACGCAGATTTGGGGAACAGTATTATCACCGAACGGATGGGAAAAGGGAGTGGTGATCTGTAGAGCATGGATGATCATTGGATACTACAAAGAAACAATTGAGAATGCACACATGTTATGCAAGCCATTATGGCCAAGACTTGCTAAACTACTGACATGGGTTTTAGACAGGGGAGGACCATTGCAGATAGTACCATTAGAAAGTTCTAAGTTTTGCTTCAGGAACAATGGTACAAGCAAAATGGGAGAAAATCAGAACTGTGGACGAATATTCGATGCACCAGGAACGGTGCATGAAACAGCAGTAATCATGGATCATTATTGGGTTTGTGGATCAAAGGCCTACATCAGACTGCCTAAAGACTGGGGAGGAATTTGTACATTGGTGAATGTCCATGTTCCTGCATTGGTGATTCCTAAAGATGACCTGAACATTGACAGTTTTCCAAAAGCAAATGCTCATCTAAGGAAGAGGAGATCTGTGGAGCTGATAAGTCGAACAAAGAGAGAGAATTACTTCTCTGCTAAATCAATAAAAGCCTTTGATGCCATTCCATATGAACACAGGCTGTTCAGCCAGACCTCATCAGTGTTCACAATGATCTTCATGCCAAGGATTCAGGTTGGAGCAAATACAAAGTGGTTACAAATCACCAGATGTGAATTGCTGCAGACAATTAACACAACTATAAAAGGATTCAATGCAATCAGAGAAGAACTGAGAGCTGTAAGACTAATGGCTCTCCAGAACCGATATGTTCTGAATATGATTGCAGCCATGGATGGAGGTGTTTGTGCCAAAATTGGAGACTCATGTTACACATGTATACCTTCTCAAGATGACGAAAATGGAACTTTGACAGAGGCCATAAACATGCTGACAAAACTTCCTGGTCAGATGATAGAAGAAGTAGAAGATATTGCTGATGACATCTGGCTTGGACATCTCTTCTCATGGGTTCCACAATGGATGGCAGATATGTTCAAATTTCTTGGAGTGTTGCTATTATTAGTGATGCTTGGATTCTGTGTGATCAAGATAATAATCTTGCAATGCAAGAAGACAATAAAGGGAGCCATACGGATGAAGATCATGATCGATGTTGAACCAGGATTGAAGCCTAAAGACTTGACTAATGAAGAGATCAGAGACTTTGTGAAGTCTAGCATCCATGCACCCGAGGGAACGAAGTTCCTGTATCCAAAGGACCACAGGAAATACGTTGGAAGATGGATCTACTGCAGTCCAAGTGCACAGTTCATGCTGATGACATGGAACAAGGATGAGTATGTGAAAACAGCAGAATGCTTGAAGGGAGTCATCAGTATATGGATCCCTAAGAGCCATTTTTCAGACCTGAATGTCTGGTTGTGGAAGAAGATGTGAGAGTGCTCGATAAATTTCCCAGACGGGGAGTGTAGAGGAGAAGCCAAGTACCCCCACTCCACCTGCCCCACCTACATTACCTGAGAAGTATGAACCAAAGTATGTGACATATACTACACCAATCAGAAGGCAAGAAGAAGAGCAACGACTCTGTGCAGTACCCATAAGATTACCTATACCTAAGAAAATATGGGAAGTAAAGTATCCATTAAGGAAACCATACCTACATCCAAGAAAATATGATGGCCATTTGATTGCGATTCCTGATGAAATAAACAAACTGAATGACCAGGATGAATGATGATGTCATAACGAAACTGAATTGATTCCATTTATAGAAGATAATCAGACCTGAGAGTCAGACTATTTATGAAGAATGAAGAAGTACAAAGGATAAGTAACATTTTGAGATCAAGATAAAGAGATTTATGCCATAAGCATGATGGAGATACTTAGTTAGTTTAAACGTGTACAGATGCATCAAACGCAAGCAGCAAAGCAATCATGAAGCTAGCCAAATGCTTATAGTGAATATAGTGAATAGATAGTGGCAAGCACCAACATATACATATATACCTCATAGATACATATGGATTGAATAAAGAATGAAGGTTCCACTACGTATATAGCAGTTTTGAACAAACGAGGAAGGCCTCAAATTCAGTGTCGCAGTTACAAAACAAATTGAATTAAACAGAATATATTTCAGCCAAAGGAGTTGGATGAGCCAAAGAACCGAGGTCTTATCAGAACTAAAATTGGCTGACATTAGGTATAATTAACGTGAAAGAACAGAAGCTCCTGTTCAAGGAGGTCAAGTGAAAACAACAGACGTCAGAGGACTTTTGGGGAATAAAATAAAATACAAGAAAAGGCTCAATTCATGATGTCCAGTCACGTGATGGAAGAAAGTTGAACGCATGAGGAGATCACACCTACACACGGAAGCCAGACAGTACCCATACTCTTTAAAAAATCCCAGACAACAGTACAGACTGAAGGCCAACTTCAAACCCTAATTAACACTGAACCGTCGAGGTGATGATGGAGTGTCCTTTTTAATTGGTGGGAAGATGGTAGCAAGACAAGCACACCCGCACCTGGTTGTTCAGTCTGCATGCTGCTCAAGTAGGTGGAAAGTTATTGACGGGGTTAGAAGCCAACCAATTGTAGAGGGCCACGTAGTTGGGGGTCCTATAGTTTGTGCAGCCAATGGGACATCGTACATTTAGTGATGTTCATAGTGGCCATTTTGAAGGGAGGGCTTAGTGGTCCCACCTGTTGTTGACTATCCAATTGTTTCTCTCTGTTACTCTGTACAGATATTACACCTATGCTTAGTAGTTTACTTCGAGCCAATACCGCTCCCCGATACATTTTAGAAGTTTGTCACGTAGGATGACGTTGGTAATGACGCAGGTCTACATGTCAGTAGTGACACATTTGGTCTATAAAAATGTTGTTTTTCTTCAATGAGTTGAGAGTTAAGTATCGAGCGATTGCTGATGTTTGTTGTACTCGCTGTTTTACTTACTTACATTAAAACAGACAAACATGTTGGCAAGCTATTTGTGTCGTCTGAATTTTTGATGTTTGATTAAAATCTGCATCCCCATCCATCTCAAGGGGATTGCTACTCATCCTAAAGGGCTGGGAGTCCCCAGTTCAACATGTCATGATCATCTGACGCTAACAAATAAGTACAAGCAGAAAAACCACGATGGGAACCAGCAATTTTACAGCTATTTCTAACTATGATGGGGCCCATGAAAACATTGAATCAAACCAATCATCAGCATTCACTGTAGCTTCTTTCTCCATGGCAACCCTCAAATTGTGAAGGGTCCCTATCGCACGGGTCAAGGACCCATTGTCTGCATCATTTGGGGGCTATACATGCAGCAAGATAGGTCAATTTTATTGCACATGTCCCCTTTCATAGCCATGAGCAAATCCAGAACGTATCTGTTCTGGAGGGTCATATGCCTGATTGCCCGTAATTCAGTCTTAATTGAATTTAGACCCTGCTCTGTCTGGTTCTCCAGCTGAAGCATCTCCCAACTGGTTAGCTGCAGCCACTTAGCGTTTGCTGCAGTCTGGATACCTGGCACCAAGAGGGAAGTGAACAAAAGTTTCTGTTTTGGTAAAAAAGCTTGTACAGATGCAGGATCACCTTAAACTTATCGGATGAGTCTTTGGATAGGTAATACATTCTTCTCTGACGGCCAAGCCTTAATAAGCGACGGGCACGCTTGTCGGATGGGGGCTTAGTTGGTTCTGGTTGCGGCACATTTATAACAGTCAAATGGGCATCAGGAACTACCAAAACTGCTGAATATAGGGTGGTCCATGATGGCAGCAGATGAAGGTGCCTGTATTGTCCACACACCCAATATACATCCATCAATGCCCCTATGCCTTTGGTCGAATCGGGGGTGAAGAGTGAATTATTACAACAAATGTTTGTTCCTATCGGCATGGTACCATTTCCTCGGAAGCAACAGGAATACTCTGCTGGCCTCTGTACTTTTGCTGGTGTTTCAATTAACTTGATTCATGTCAATTTAGGCACTGTTCCCATGTTCTGCCACAGTTCTGATTCACACGTGCCACTAAATCTTCCAAAAGCCCCTGTAAACCATTGCTGCACAGCTCACTAGTCCTGCCACCCACCGATTGTTGGAAAACAATGCTCCTTCCATCTTCAGCAATGGTCTTATTTTACAATGGGCTTGTTCTTTCTCTTTGGCACATTCTTTATCATCTCTGTCCATTTCTTGAAGTATAAACAACATGGGTGCACCCGTCACATGAGGTATCAAAGAGCATACATAGCAGCACTCATTTGACCTCTCCCTCCCCCACTTTGGGCATGTGATTATACAACATGTTGTCCGATTCAGGGTGGTGCACATCCGGCAGTGTCAAGGATTACCCCCTTGTACTGTTTATATTCTACCTCTGCCTCCGTTTCCCTCCTGGTTCATGTCATTCCCAAAGATGCTTCTGTGTCATTCCCATACCCCTCATACAGGCCCCAACCATAAAAAATAACCACACAGAAATATTATACCTGCTCCAAAAAGAAAACAACATATACAACATAACATATATATTACACAAAGCTTGTACTACTGAACCTGTAGAGGGAGAAGAAACACAGCAACCATGCAGAAAAATGCAAACTCTTCATCATTGTATAAGGATTGACCAAGTGAAGTATCAGAAGGAAACATTCTACAAAATATACTTTAATATCACTCAGTAATGTGGTTATTCTCGTGAGAAGGTGGAGTGGTGCCGGGTGCTTTCGAACATCAGATAAGTGGATCCAGTACCACAACTCCTTCACACGAACTGCAAAGTGGGTGGCATAGACCTTTGTCGTTCCAGCGGCGGATGACATTTCTGACGAATACCTGGCCCCCCGAATACAACTGGGGCACTGGTAAATTCAGTTCATCTGTCTGTGTCGCTTCAACTATGTCTTCTCTTCCAAGAGCAATCTGGCTAGACAAAACCTTTATACTCCTTGTTAATTCGCACAAATACCCCTGAAACGCCTCCCCCAAAACTCCCACTGCCCTGTGAGCATCTGAAGAAATGTGTGTAGAAGTGAGAGATGTGTGCATTCTTCTCCCCATGACTATCTCATGCAGGGACAAGTGGTGGTCTTTACTGGGCTGCGTTCTCAGGCTAAACAAAGTCAAGGGGAGACAGTGTAGCCAGTTCCTCCCTAACGTTGTACGTATCTTAGACAACGTGCTCTTCAAAAGTCTGTCCATCTTTTCGACAATCCTGTTGGCCTGAAGACGACATATCTAGCACAGTTTGTACTGTACCCCAATAGGGACACAATTTCCCTAAACAATTCTTTGTAAAAGTGAGCTCCATCATGAGATCTTAAGACCTCACATATTCCATAGCGAGGAAATAGCTTGCATACCAAGAATTTGGCTGCTGATTTTGCATCAGGTTGTGCACAAGCCTCAATCCAATGGGAAAACAGACGCATTACAACAAAAATGTAACATTAATTACTGCATCTGTTAAGCATGTCCACGTAGTCGTTGCCAGAAAGGCTCAGTGGGATGGGGCAATGTGCTGTGCAACGTCCTGAGAGTCTGCACAGTGCTGTAAAGATGGCATGTTGTGAAATTAGCCATGAACGTATTGACAAATTCATGCAGGTTGGGGACAAACTAGTCTGCCTGGATATCTGCAGAGATGTGCTGTTTTGAAACATGTGCTGGGTAGTGCAGCTGCTCAAAAGCAACCATAAGCAACTCACGTGGCATCACCACTTTACCTGTAACGTTTTGCCTCCAAATCAAATCCATCGGTCACTGTGAGCAACCCCTTTTAACCCAAAGTGCCATCTCTTCTTGGGGCACCTGTCCTTGTAGCTCAATTATTTGTGTGAGCGATAATGCAGTATGCAGTATTGTGAACTGCAACAACTGTTGGTTTGCCACCTCGGGGTATGCAGTGACATCTGGGTCCTTGTAATACATAGCTTCTTTAGCAGCCTTTTGAGCTGTGTAAGTGCCAAGAGAAATAGGGTCTGTATTTTGGGTGTGGGTGGCACATTTAACCACTGCTACTGGTGTTGAGCAGGACAAAGCATAAATCAACCTCTCAAACAAGGCTGCATGCTGTACGGTGTACAGTCTGACTTCCGAAATCCACTTTTTTTTCCATCTAGACAACCCTGAATGTACAGTTGTGGTCAAATACAGGTCTGAATAAATGGTCACTAAGCATCCTAGGGATGCTTCTAATGCTTCAATCAATGCAATCAGCTGTGCTGAGTAATATATTGCCAATCTTTTCTGAACTCCAACCTCATATTCCCCATCTACAAGGCACGCCACTGCTGCACCTGTGTGTTTCTGGCCAGTCTCCTGATGAACCGTTGATGACCCATCAATGAAGAGGACCTCCCCTTCTCAAATGCGTACTCCCTTGTTCATAATACATTTATCGTCAGGACCTTCCTATGTGTCGCAATAATGCACTTCCTCAGCTTCCTCAACAGGTATTGCAATAAACGTGGCAGAATTCACTGTGCGGCATCTCACAATATGAATGGATGGGCTGGACAAAATCACTTCATATGCAGAGGGCCTTTTTTGTGTTTAATGTGGATTGTACACAATGTGTGCTCTAAACATAATGTCCCTGAGCACCCCACAGTGATTGTCGAAGACTTTTCAATGGCAAAGAGCGGCCAATGCCTGTTTGCAAGGGAATTGGCCCTGCACCACTGCATCTAATATACCACTGTAATATGCTAAGGGTTTTTATGTTCAGGGATGTTTGCGGAGCCAATACAGCAGTTATTACTTGTCCATTGGAATGTGACAATAAATGCAACTATTTTGTGTAATCAGGGGTTGCTAGTACTGGTGCATTGCTTATGGCATTTTTCAGTTCCTGGAAACATGTTATAATTTCTACTGTTCACGTGAGTGACCCTTTCCTTTTTTGTGCTTGCAATCGAGGTTTTGTGTAACTAGAATAGTCAACAATCTACAATAGTTACACAAACCCAAAACTGTTGCATTTAAAAAAAAACATATATTTGTATTGTTTCCAACACATAACAATGCACAACAGAAACAGTGGCTCAGAAGACCATCCCGCCTCCCATATCCATACCCAATTTATTGCTCCCTGAAGCATGCAATTCAACATTGTCCACATATCTCCCTCAGATTGTTTCTATCCTCATCGCTGTCAGACACATCCGCTAAGGAGATCTGCTCTTCTACCATTTTGGAAAATTCTGGAAAATCTTCTGGTAAGGGAATCTCGGCGCTTTCCTCTAACTGTGTGGCTGTGTCTTTTTGTAAAGCTGCCACTTTTAAATATTTTGGCATATCAGCTTCCACTTCAATGGGCTGATTTTCTGTTTCATTTTCATTTAAATTAAATATTATGCAATCCTCTTGATGGCAGCACACTGTCTCATTTGAATCATAAGGATACACAGAATGAATTTTAAATATTCCTTTGGGCTGAGAGTCCAGGTGTTCTGGCAACTCACCCTTGGCATCTACATACTTTTCAGGAATATTTCCAATCACCATGTTATTTAAATCTGCCGTATAATGTGATTTTGGTATGGCCATTCCTAATGGGGAGTTTTCCTCTAAATGAATATCCTGACAACCTTTATTATTTACCATAATTTTTACAGATCCTTCACCAATATCTACCAATGGAATGTATTCATAATCCAGGCCTTGCTGTTTTATGGATTCATTCAGGCATACAAATGCATCAGAGTCTTTCATCTGCTGTCCATTTTTGCATTTCAGTGTTATTGCAAACTGTTTTGTAAATGCAGGAATAATAGTTTCTTTCCTAATTTGTAATTCGATTGCATAAGGAACCAGTTGTGCACAATGATAAGCCCTTCTTTTGTCTTCAAATTCAGGTGCCGGGCCACCTAGGCGTGACCATATTTTTTGATTAAGGAAATCTAACACCATACACATTCTGTGCATGATATCATTGCCCTTGTAAAAGTCATTTTGTGCTCCACTCACTATCCATACATTATGGTAAATTGTTTTCTGCCCAATGCTAATTTTAAGCATGCATCTGCCTGCAATTCGGTTTTCAAAGTCTGGACTGTCCAACCCAGAAACATATTGGTTTTTAATCCTAAATTTCGGGATTTCCTCCCTCTCCATTATTTTTTGCAACAATTTCTCATTAATGAAGCTCATCTCCTGTTCAAGTGCTAAAGTGGCTTTTATTGTTTTAAAACAGTCATTTATACCAACATGAACCCTTGGTTGCTCATCTTCCATGTGTATTTCAGCAAGAGTGGTAATGTGTTCTTCTGAATCTGTTTTAGGAGCAATATTCTGTTTGATTGTTTTCTCTTTTAAATAAAAACGTAATGTGTGCTCATCTATGGCAGTCTGCCAATTTTTCCTTGGGTCCAAGTATATTTGTACAGGTAGTCTTTCATTGTCGCTCTGCATTTTGTCTTGACACAATAATATAACAGTGACACTAGGTATGCAACTATTCTGGAGATATACCTCCACAGCATCATTTGTTTTGGCAACGGTGTGACATTCATTTATGTTGCTGTTTTGTGATTTTAGTCTCTTAGGTCTCAATGGTTTCTTGGTTAAGGACCACAGCACTCCATTCACCCCATCTATGAGAGGAGACAATCTTTTCAGGCAATCTGTCCCCATCAGAAATGGAATTTCACAAATAGATGTGATCAATACCTCTTGTTTCATTCTGTGCTTTCCTATTTTTATGTCAACCTCAGTTACACCTATGATGGGCACCTCCTCCCCATTAAAGTTATGCACTGGACCTTGATTTTCCTTCACTGTGATCTGATTCTGTGGGGGTCTCCCTTCATTGATACTCTTTACCAGCTCCTTGGACATAATTGTGGCCTGTGCGCCAGTGTCAATCATAGCAAATGTTTGGCATTTTTCTTCTACAGTGATGGGTGCATAATATCTGTCCTCAACTTCCTCTAATACACATAAGAAGTGTGAATTCTTACTGATTTCAGGGCTCACCTTTCTCAGGCCTTTTTCACTTTTGGCTAAGAACATTGGTAAATGGAAAGATGTTTTTCCCTCCTTTTTACCCATTTCTGCGCGAGAGACTTTATTCATTTCTCCATGATCAGAGGTTTTTTGGAGTGTGGCCACTGTTCGCCCATCCATCTGGGTAACATCAGGGACCACATTACAACCTTCCAACTGAACATGTGTAACAACATAATTCAGCAATTTGTCATTGTTTAATTCTGTGCATTTGTGATCATTTAGTGTGATACCTGCCCTTTCAGCCTCTTCAAAAATATGTGGCTCAAAGAATTCTTCAGGTGATTGACCTGTACCCTCCTTTTGAGTATTTCCTTTTTCTGCCTGTGTTTGGTCATTGTTTTGCTTGCCCAGGGAAGGAGCTATAGCATCCCCACTTACTCCCTGTTCACTGGTATTCCCCATGCATGAGTCATTTTTCTTAAATCTGTCTCTTTGTTCTTTTGGAATTTCCGGTGTTTCTTTTTTATTTGCACAAATCTTCAATGTTTGATTTAGTTCTAGGTTAAACCGTACCTCTTTTTTAGAAGTATTTGCATTTTCTGTTACATGTTCATTTATTGGTGTTTTCACTTTTAAATCATTAGGCATCTCAGAGTCATTATGCAAAATTACATCAGGGCAATCTGTCTTTTTGGCACTGCAGGTGTCATAAGTACTTAGTCACTTCTCAGAAGACCCCCGGTCATTGCTAGGGCCATCAGCCCCCTCTTTAGATGGTTGTTTTTGCGCTGTATAGAGCTTTCCTATTTGCTCAGCTAACATTTTCACTTGGGCCTCAAGGCACTGGAACCTTTCCATCTCTCTAGAATCCTCTTTCTGTGGCCTAGTTCGATATTGGTTGTTTTCCCCCTGATTGGATCTATTCTGATACCTCTCAGGTGATTGATGTCTGTTGAGATGGTTTCTGAACTCTTGATTCATTTGTGGAGGGGAGCAGGGTGCACCCATCCTTTGATTATAGTCCCCTGGTGGGGAATCATTGTACTGACGTGGATTCTATGTCAAGACCGGAGGCTCCCATTATGCTTCTCTTTCTTTTATTAATATATAAATAGAAAGCTCAGCAGCAAGTGTTAATGCACCTTATTGAAAGCGCAGGAGTGCGTGGCAGACAAAAGGTGCATGAAAAAACACAAAGAACTTAGTAAATATTAACAAAAACAGTATAAGTCCAAGAAAAGCTCCGTTTCCCAAGATGCTTCAGGAAAAGGTCCAGCAAAGGGTCACTAACATGTGACTCAGTCCACCAATGAATAACTGGCTGTCCATATAAACAGTCCTACAAATGATGTCACTTCCTCTTTCTTGCTGCTCACAGCAAAGATAAGTACCTATTTTTTATCTCCTTGTTCATAAAAAAAAAAAAAAAAACAATTTTAGAAATTTAAATTTAAATATATTTTAATAATGTGAATGATGTTTACATAATTTATTTAGCGTTCGTTGCTATAATTAGTATACGCGCGCGTAACGCGCTTCATCTTCTGTCAGTTTCACTCGATCCTCCGCGTTAGCAGCTTCGCTGCCGCGAGAGGATCTCTGCAACTGACAGGAGCCCTCGCGTTCGCGAGCGGCTCTGTTAATTTATTCACCCCTCCGTGCGCGGCCTTCGGCTCGCTCTTCACTGATACAGAGCCGGGAGGGCCGCACACGGAGAGCATTTCGCTCGCGGTGGCCTTCCGTGACCACTAGAGGGAGCCTCTGCTCCCTGAGTCCTTTCCTCAAGCAGCTGGCGCTCGCTTGTCATTTCCGTTGCCTTTACAACGGAGTTTGAAAGCGAGCGCCAGCTGCAATTACGAGCCCCTTTCCTTTCGTTTCAACGATATAAAAAAAAAAGAAAAGAAAGAAAGCGAGATCGAAGGAAGTCTCAGATAACTTCCACAGAACAGATTGTTTTTCCTCTGCAGCAAGGTATCGTGCTCCACACTTTCCTTGTCTGTAATTGAGTGGGCTGAGAGAAGGCTGTCTGTTGCCCACAAAGAGAGCATTTATATTTAAAAAAAAAAAAAAAAAAAGAGGTGCATTTGAAATTATTATGGCAGCTCAGTACTTTCCCCAGGCAGATCAGGATTGGTCTGATCATGAGGAGGAAGAGTATCACATAGATGAGGTGGCAATGGCAGACAGCCTCAAAAAGGTGCTGGGATCCTCAGTGGAGACCACCATCAAGAAGGCAGTATCTGAAATGCTCCTACCTATCCAGCAGCGCCTAGACAGTATGGAGGAGCATCTTCAGGAGACCTCCCCAACTGGGAGAAAGAAAACCCGCAAAAGAAAGCACCTTATAGATGGGGGATGTACTCCGGCTCGTAGGAGCAAAGACTCCATGACCCCCCCGAGCCAGCCTACTCCTGCCACCGCTGCCATCTCAGACGCCTTCTCCAGGCTTAAAAAAGCCTTCATGGACAGGAAGGACACCCCTTCCCTCGAAAGACCCTCTTACCCCGAGGAAGACAACAGGGGTATTAGACCCTCAAGCCCGGAGGGAGAACAACAGGGCACTGATGACGAAGATAGAGGGGTCTATGATAACTACCATCCCCTTTCATCCTCTGATGAGGATTCTCAAACTATAGGGTCGCGACCCTCTACCTCTGGGATTGTGGCAGTCCCCATCCCCAAGAAGGTAACGGAGGAACCCCCCACTTCCAGCGGGATGTTTGCTCCAGAAGTTCTTGTGCACCCCAGATCCTCTGACTGGGAACCTTCGTCTAGAACAACCAATTACATCATGAACAGACTGCGCAAGCCTCTAGATAAGGAAGTAAGGGCCAGATTAAAGGCAGAGTGCCCCCGTCCCAATATTCCTGGAAAAATAGCACTCACCCCGGAGCTAGACTCCAAGATGATCACATTTCTAGGAAAGAATGTGAAAGACCCGAGAAAGGGTATCGACCGCGCTTGGAGGTCCTGTCAGGACAGAGTCCTGGACATTACTGGTCCTCTAGCCAAGATTATGGACCTGGCCGAGGCGGCCATTGATTCCAGTGATCCCATCGATCCAACAATCCTTTCAGGTTGGGCGCAAAGAGCCCTCTGTCTACTGGGTAATGCCAGTTGCGCCATCTCGGCTGAACGCCGTAAAGGTATTTTATACAAAATTGACGGCAAACTAACTGAGCTAGCAGATACAGAATCAGGAGCAGCAGCCCAAGGTCTGCTTTTCGGAGACCCATTCATGAAAGAAATGTCAAAATTCGTCGGCACCTTTACAGCCTTGGATAAGGCCCAAGCCTCCATCAGAAGGGTTTTTGCTACTAAGGTTTTCTCCAGGGCCGGACGAGGCAGAGGTCGCTCCTCCGGCCGCTTCGCCTTTGATCGAAGACCTCAGCAATCCCGGGACCAATACAATTCTTGGCAGGACCGCTCAGACACTTTCTTCCCCTCAAGAGGGCGGGGAAGAGGTCGTGGATGGAGAAGAAGTGCAAGATATCCAGCCCAACAGCAAACTACAGGTCAGTGTATCCATAGCAGCGCTTGCGCCACAGACACCCGTAGGGGGGAGGTTAGCTCTTTTTGCACAGGCATGGGACTCCTTATCAGGAGATGCATGGATCAGGGACGCAGCGCGCGGCCTGCGCTTAGAGTTTTTCGCTCAACCTCATCAAACCACTCGTCCTACACCATTAGTTATGTCCATAGCAGACGAGGAAGCGTTAGATGGCGAAATACGCAATCTACATCTAAAACAAGCGATTCGCCCCTACTCAAGCCAAGGCGGATTCTTCAGTCCCATATTCTTGGTTCGCAGGAAGCAAAAAGTACGCCCAGTTATAAATTTGAGAGCTCTCAACGACTTCATTATCTACCATCACTTCAAGATGGAAGGGATACACATGCTCAGGGACATCCTGAGGCCAAACGATTGGCTTGTGCGCCTGGACTTGAAGGACGCCTACCTAGCAGTTCCTATTCACCAGGCCCACATAAGCTATCTCAGATTTTCCTGGAAAAACCAAGACTGGGAGTGCACGAGTTTACCCTTCGGGCTCTCCTCAGCGCCTTGGGCCTTTACCAAACTTCTGCGACCCGTAGTAGCTCGCCTGAGAGAACTGGGAGTAAGATTGATAGTCTATCTAGACGACATTATCTTCATGGCTCATTCTCAAGCCCTAGTAGTGCATCAGGCCAGAATAGCCATCGACCTACTGCACAGTCTTGGTTTCCTCATAAACTGGGAGAAATCTGTACTCCGTCCATCCCAGAATCTAGAATTTCTCGGATTCTTGGTGGACACCTTGAACTCGCAACTTCATCTTCCCGTGGCCAAGATACATGCGACACGGAGGGAGATCCGCAGACTTCTACAGAGAGACCTCATATCTCTTCGAGAGTTGGCAAGAGTAATCGGTCTCCTGTCGTCTTCCATTCAAGCGATTTTTCCCGGTCCTCTTCATTACAGAGAATTGCAAAGGCTCAAGGGTCAGCATCTGAGACGGAGCCTCTCCTACTCTCAACGTCTAACACTGTCGACCTCTGCGCGCACGGAGCTCAATTGGTGGCTCACTCATATGGAAGCTTGGAACGGCAGAGCCATTTTCGGATCCACCCCCGACATTATCATAGAATCAGACGCCAGTCGCTCCGGTTGGGGAGCGAGATGCGGCTCTGTAGCCACAGGAGGGTTCTGGTCTCCTCAGGAGCTGAAAATGCATATAAACTGTCTGGAGCTTCTCGCCGGCTCATTCGCTGTGCGCTCCTTTGCCAGAGGCAAAGCGAGTTGTTGTATCTTACTAAAGATGGACAACATCTCCGCAGTACGGTACATCAATCACCTGGGAGGGACCAAGTCAAGACCTCTAGCGGAATTAGCGAAGGATTTTTGGCATTTCTGTCTGGAACACCAGATCTCGGTGACAGCGGAATATCTCCCAGGGCTCACAAACGTAGTGGCGGACTGGCACTCCCGTCACTCCACAGATTTCAGCGACTGGAGGCTCGACAGAAAAGTCTTTCTCCGCCTCCAGCGAACATGGGGCCCCATGTCCGTAGATCTATTTGCATCCCGTCTCAACTCCCAGCTACCCATCTTTTACAGTTGGAGACCGGACCCAGCAGCAGCTGCGACCGATGCATTCCTACAGCAGTGGACCCAGGGGATTCACTATGCCTTTCCTCCATTTACAATGATAGCGAGGACCCTGGCGAAGGCCCGTCAGGAGCATACAGACCTGGTCCTCATAGCCCCGGTCTGGACCTCTCAGACCTGGTATCCAGTTCTTCTGGAACTTTCTTCGGATTTTCCAATCCTTCTACCCCAATTTCCAGATCTCCTTCTGGATCCGTCAGGACAGCGTCACCCCCTTCTCCTCTACGGATCTCTGAACCTAGCAGCCTGGAGGATTTCAGGTCAAGGTGGAGGATTCCCGGCATATCAGCCACGGCAATCAACCTCATTGAGGAGAGCTGGGCCCCTGCTACCCTCAAGAGATATTCTAACTCCTGGAACGCCTGGAGTAACTGGTGCCGTAGGAACGGTTCACATCCAGTTTCAGCACCTATAGAGGAAATCCTAAATTTCCTGGCTTCATTAGTTGAAAGAGGCCTCGCCTATAGGACGGTTAACGCCTACCGCTCAGCTATTTCCGCCGGGCATGATCTCATTCAGGGGCTTCCAGCCGGAGAGCATCAGCTCGTCTGCAGACTCCTTAAAGGAATAAGACTTACAATTCCTCCCCCGTCTCGCTATGAAAAGCTTTGGGACGTCAACAAGGTTCTGAATTTTTTTCTGTCATGGCCGCATAACAAGGACCTGTCTCGGACTGCCTTGTCAGGAAAACTTACTACTCTGCTCTGCTTAGTCTCCTGCAGGAGGGTCTCGGACGTTAGAGCTCTCGATCTGGCGGGCAGGACCTTTTCTCCCGATGGAGTGGTTTTCCATTTGCACAGGAGAACGAAATGTAACTCGAGGGTTATTTCGTACCCCGCTTTCAAAGATCAACCTAAGCTTTGCCTAGTTAAATGCTTAAAAGTTTACGAGGAGCAGACTGCCCCGCTTAGGACTTCCCCTAACGGACAACTGCTAATAGCCCTGCGTAAACCGCACAAGGCAGTTTCGTCTCCAACCCTAGCACGCTGGGTGCGCTGGACTCTGACTCAAGCAGGAATAGATACCCTGCATTTCGGAGCCCACTCCGTTAGAGGAGCCATGGCTTCCAAAGCATTTCAGGTCGGAGTACGCCTAGAAGATATCATGAGAATGGCGGATTGGTCAGGTGAATCAATATTCAAGGAATTCTACCTGAAACCGCTAGAACAACCAGCTTCTATCGTGGTAAGTAAGCTTTAAACAAGCATAATGGGAGCCTCCGGTCTTGACATAGAATAAAGATTTTCCATAATAACTTACTAGAAATTCTTGATTCTATTAAAGACACGGAGGCGAGCATTATCCCGCCCAGCAAGAGAAATAACAGCGCTACCACCTTTGGGTAATAATTGTGCGACTTGTTTGGGAATGTTACTGCTTATTGGTCTGACTTATGTATGTCAAGTTAACACACTATTTCTCTCCCACCCCCGTAAGGGGAACTAGGGTTCTCTGATGCATGAACTAATTCTAGTTACTTTCTTTTCTCTGACAGCGGCTTCAGACAAGCCCTCCTGATCGCCTAATCAGCTCTGCTTCGGCTGCAGTCTCGAGATGACCTCAGCTACAGTTCTTTTCACCGTTTTTTCAAGTTCGCAGCTTTCGAAAAAGGAAGTGACATCATTTGTAGGACTGTTTATATGGACAGCCAGTTATTCATTGGTGGACTGAGTCACATGTTAGTGACCCTTTGCTGGACCTTTTCCTGAAGCATCTTGGGAAACGGAGTTTTTCTTGGACTTATACTGTTTTTGTTAATATTTACTAAGTTCTTTGTGTTTTTTCATGCACCTTTTGTCTGCCACGCACTCCTGCGCTTTCAATAAGGTGCATTAACACTTGCTGCTGAGCTTTCTATTTATATATTAATAAAAGAAAGAGAAGCATAATGCTCGCCTCCGTGTCTTTAATAGAATCAAGAATTTCTAGTAAGTTATTATGGAAAATCTTTATTGTAGTTCATGTTTTGCCTCATGTCCTGTCTCTCAGATTGTGGGTACTGGCCCCTATGTTGATTTCCATTATCAGTAAATCGATCCACATATCGGGGTCTATCCTGATTACCATATATCATGGTGTTGGGATCAAATCTGCTCTGTGTCCCCAATGTCTGGTAGGGACCATCATTTCTTTGATCTTGATTTTGTCTCTGGTTATTGTTCATACCTGACATATTCGGCCGATATCCTACCCGGGGTCTGTCCCCTAAATACCTAGGGCTGATGTAGCTCTCCCTATTACTAGGATCATGTGATTGGAACATTGGTACAGGAAAGGGCGATCTTTGTTTATTACCCCTTTGTTCAGGTGTCACATTATTTTTACCTGGGCTTTGAGCAGACTCAAGGGACATTTTGGCTGACCTGATTTCCATTACTGTGGCTGAGGGTTCTTTAGATTTAGGTCTAGTATCTTTCATTTGATCACTTTCTCTACCCTTACAATAGAGTACCTCATATAGTTTTGTGCTTTGATGTACAATCCATTCAAGGGACTTGTCACGGTCAAATTCACGGACCAATTGGGATATGATGTCTTTCTGTAGCCCATAGAAGTATGCAGTTTTAAACTCATTTGAATTTGGGTCAAAAGATACATCAAAGCGAGAAAATGCTCTTTTTAAGTCTTGTAAAAATTGGCGAAGGGATGTATTAGGCCCAGCAGTGATTGTGTAAGCGACTTTCTTTGCCTCCTGCAATGACTGAAAAGGAGAAAAATGACGCCTAATTTCTTTTTCAAACTCCAACCATGTCATATTCTGCTGTTCATTTAATCCCCTTACGATGCTGGCTGTTGGGGCATCTAAAGTTAAATGAAAATATTGTCTGTACTGTTCCTTAGGTATCTGGAGTGCTTTAAAAATGTCATGAACCGCTTCTAAGTGATCCTCAATGCAGCATTCACCTCCCTTTTTAAATGGTTTGATCAGGGCTTTAATGGATTTCATTATTTTTATGGGGCTACTTGTTGCAATGCATGGAATTGCACTACTTTGTGATTCAATCCTGGTTTCAGGTGTATGGGATTGGTGGCTGCCCCCAATGGGAGTATCAAATCCCCCAAGGGCGCTGCAACCAAGTTCAGTCACCGGCCCAGTCACTGGAGCACTAGCTCTTTGGGCAGAACTAGAATTCACCTCCACTCCATTGAATGTGATACCCTGCCACCTCTCCTGGGACCTGGGAATGCACATTTGTCGTTCTAAGTCTTTGCACTTTTTAAGGAGCCTGCGTGCTTCATTTTGCAGATAGTTGTTTTCATCACTCATTTTATTTATTACCTCCTGCATGTCGCACATTTGCATTTGGCATTCATTGAATTCTTTGTTTCTCTTGTCTTTTTCTTGAATCATTTTAACCATTTCTTGCTCTGCACCTTGGAGATCACTTGCTTTTTCAAATTTTTCTTTTTGTAAAATCTGCATTTCTGAAACAATCTCCTCTTTATCCTGTCTAATGTGGTCCACTAAGGCTTTTAAGTGTACCAATTCTTGCTTACTATCCTCAAATTGTTTCTTGCTTTTGGATAACTGAGCATCAAAGTCTCTGCATTTTAATTGCATGTCTTTTTGGCATACATCCAATTTTGCTCTTAACATTTCCTGATTTTTACTTGCCCCATCTAATTCAGTCTTTAACCTGTTAATTAGCTGGGTATCATTTTCCTGCATTCGCAGGGACCTATTCAAAATAAACCATATTTTGCTGCATAGCCGTATTAAACAGTCTTTCTCTGCACTTTTATCGGCTGCATTCAATAATCTTGTAAGGCAGACCTGAATTATGCTGCCTTCTGCAAAAATATTGTCTAGTTTTTCTTTCTGCACCTCACCCTGAATGCGGTCATGCCATTCTAAGGTACTGTTCGACGACCATGTCCCATGTACAAACAACTTTGCCTCTAAATATTGCACTAGGTCTGAGAATGTGGTTTCCCTTTGTGACATTCTGAAATTCGTTTTTAGTAACACACTGCTATTATGAAATGGGTTCCCTTTAATGTACAGATGGCAGTGTGAGACACACTTGCCACGCCCAGTAGGTGCTCTGTGATCACTTTCCCGGCCAACAAACCATAAATATGTTGGGTATTTTGTGTAGATTTGGGGCCTGGCGGTATTTTCTTACCGCCGAAAAATAATTTAGCAACAATCACTCCTTGTATTCAGATTGGGTTATGTATAATAATAATACAGTGGATATGCATTATTTCAGCACACAGACCTATTTAGATGGTATGCGCGGTTGGTATGCATGGTTGGTTTGTGTGGTTGGTTGGTATGGTGGTGAGCATAATTCCTTTGGTTTATTTGTGGCCCCAATATCCAGAACCCCTTGTTTTTGTTTAGATTGTTCTTGTGATCACTAGAGAGACCTCAGGCCTACATTTCAGAAATACCACATTTTCATTTTTAGTGTGCCACCATGGGCAATTTCTCGCTGTTTTATCTACGGCAGCGAGCTATCATGTGGTATTTTTCACTAACTTATATACGGTAGTGAACTATGTCCCGGGTCTCTATTTTTGCTGACTCATGTACCTTCAGCAAAAGGCTATAACACACACAGTTAGTTATAATTGCTCATACTGAATTACATTGTGCACACAGCTGCAGCCAAATCTTATTTTTAGCTACCTTAAAAATGACAATTGCACTGTCTAAACATCTCCCCACATCATCAGCACTGTATTGGTAAATATAAAACACACCACCCGTCTGCTTTCAGATATTTTTGTGTATTATAAAATGTGCATTTATACACGATCTCACTCTTTACAGAAATAAATGAAATAGCACAGTAACAGCATTATTTGTGATACACTGAGAAGAGAGTGGCGGAGAACAAGAATTCAATTTGCAACATTAAACACGTGGGTAAAGCACAGGAATCTCCTTTCCTACACTGACTGAATATTTCCGCACACTCAGCCCCCACACTTCAGCGAGATAATTACCAGGCTTATTCAGTATGTAACTTCTTTGGCTGGTCGCCTTCTGGAGGGGTTCACCCAGCAAGGACAAGCATCTGCTGTCACTCCTACTGGGACTTGTTGACTGGAAATCCCAGTCTCTGCAACCAAGTTGAATCTGCTTTAGGAATCAGGCATCCCCAGCTATCAACCCAGTCCTTCTTCGAGCTGTGTCAAGATGTCTCCCCCCAGCTTCTTCCTCGAGATTATCCAAGAAAACTCTGGTTACCTCCTACCAAAGGATCCTAACCAATAAAATTCTATCATGCCCTAACCACCCTCTGCACACAATGGCTTGGCTTATACAGTTGCAACTGTAATCAAACTGATTTCCTGCTTATTCGAGGTCTTTGCTTCCTGCAGTTACTGTGGACAGAACAGCAGAGTAAAAAGAAAAAAAAAACTGAATGTGCATTTAAATAATGACTTTCAGAGCCTGTCATTTTCCATTCATGTTGCACTGAAGAACACATTATTATTTGTGGGTTATGATCAGGTTAGTTGTTAATGAGGTTAGTTAATTAATTTTCAAATGTGTCTCTTGCAACATAGGCATTTCAGGTGAAAAATAGTGCGCATTTTGAATGTACACTTGTGTGCTTTTAACTGTGAAAAAAAATGATTTGCATTTTATATGTAAAAATCGTTTTTGACTGAATAACCTGCCCTCACTTATATGTCCATGTTACACTGGCAACACATAGCTTGAACCAATTGCATCATAGCAATGCACCAAACCCATGCAGTGGTACTGCATAAAAAAAAATAAAAAAAAAACATGCAACACATTGATCCTGTGCAGTAGTGCTGTACTCTGTGTTGTAACACGCTAAATAACTTTACAGGCCCTAAAAGGAAAGAACAGAAGATAGCCGAGGTGTGTAATGGAGGTCAACCACTCGCCAGTCCCGGTCCTGGTAGACACAGGAGCGTCAGTCAATGTGATGGCCTGTGGGCACTACGATGCTATGAACACCCCTCTCAAACTGGTCACGCCGAAAGCTTGTATCTTTGCCTTTGGGGGTCTGGAACCCATCCCACTGGACGGTGCCTTCGTAGCGAAGGTGGAGCACGATGGCTCGTGGATCACTGCCTGGTTCTACGTAACGCCGGTAAGCACTAATACCTTGCTGAGCTGTGCTGCGGCTGAGGCCCTCGGCATCATCAGTTTTGTGTACTCCGTATACCTGGAGGACATTAATGACCTGCTGGACAAGTATGCCGCCTTATTCAGTGGGATCGGGCAGATGGCCGGTGACCCGGTGAGATTACATATCGATGAATCTGTGCAGCCTATCGCCCTGAAACATTGCAGGGTGCCCTTCCACCTTTGTGAACATGTGGACAAGGAGCTGGACAATCTTGTTAATCTCGATATTATCGAGATGATGGAGGATCGTACTCCCTGGGTTTCCCCGATTGTAGTGGCGCGGAAACCCAAACAACCAGATGCTGTGCGAATCAGATGCGTCGATATGAGGTTGTCGAACAAAGCCATCAAGAGGGAGAGGCACCTCACCCCGACGATTGATGACATCATTGCCGAGGTGCAGGGCGCTCGTTTCTTTTCCAAGCTGGACCTCCGAGTGGGCTACCATCAGGTGGTCCTACACCCCGAATCGCGGTACATCACTACATTTACAACACACCGAGGACTGTACTGCTACAAGAGACTGAGCTTCGGGGTATACTCGGCAGCGGAAGTCTTCCAAAATATCATCCGGGGCGCCCTAGCAGTATCTGGAGGGCGTTTTGAACATCAGTGATGATATCCTGTTGTTGGCCAGGACTGAGGTGACCAGCTGCAGAGGCTGGCGAAGACGTTCGAGAGGCTGCAGTCGCTAGGACTCACCCTGCACAAGGAGAATTGTGAGTTCCTGCGCCCCTCCATCGAATTCCTCGGCTTTGTGTTTAAAAAGGGAGGGGTGTCACTAGATCCCAGAAAAGTCCAGGACATTAAAAAGGCGCAACCACCTGAATCGGTGTCCGACGTGAGGAGCTTCCTTGGCATGGTCACGTACTGTGGACGGTTTATCCAAAATCTTGCCTCCAGGTCGGAACCCCTCAGAGCCCTGACAAAGAAGGAGTCCTCCTGGCACTGGGGCCCACTTGAACAGGTGGCATTTGAGGACATCAAGGGTGCGCTGATGGCTGATGACACCATGGCGTTTTTTGACCCTGCCTTGCAGTCGGAGATCATTGTGGATGCCAGCCCGTTTGGCCTGGGCGCTGTGCTGACGCAGATGGATTGTGATGGGGGTGTCCGCCCGGTGGCCTACGCCAGCAAGGCACTGTCGGAGACGGAGCAGAGGTATTCGCAAATTGAGCGCGAGGCGCTGGCGATGCTCTGGGGCTGCAGACATTTCAGGCTATATGTCCTGGGGTGCCCGGTGACGGTTGTGACGGACAACAAGCCTCTGCTTCCCATCCTGGCAGGGTTGTCATCCAAGCCACCAGCAAGGATCGAGCGATGGATTCTCGCTCTCCTGGAGTATGGGGTCACCTTGGTGTATCAGCCGGGGGCAAACAATGCGGCAGACTATCTCTCTCGACACCCGGGTACGCATGGGGGAGAAGAGCACGACATCTGTGCAGAATACGCTGACGAACATGTCCGCATGGTAGTGGAGGCGGCCATGCCGAATGCAATGCCCCTGGGGGAGCTCGAGGCAGCAGCAGCGGGAGATGAGTGCTTCCAGATCCTGAGACACGCCATGCAGCGGGGATCATGGAAATCGGTGTTGGAAGCCCTGGCGGGGGGCACTCAGGAGGCCAAGACGGCACTGGAGCAGCTGTGGAAGGTCCGGGAGGAACTCTCATTCTTGGCGTCTGGCCTGTTGCTCAGAGGCGATCCCATTGTCGTGCCTCTGTCCAAGGTGAAGGACGTGATACGTGATTACTCTTGCGCACCATGGACACCAGGGCGCTGCAAAGACCAAGGCCAGGCTAAGACTGAAAGTATGGTTCCCGGAACTCTAACGGAAGGTGGATGACTTTGTGGCGGCCTGTGTCTGGTGTCAGACGGCATCTCCTCCGCAGCGTGAGCCGGCCATAGAGGCAATGCCTCGAGGAACGCGATCCTGGGAGGTGGTCCATGCGGACTTTGGCTCCACCACAATGGGCACTCACTTCCTGGTGCTCGTCGACGAATACTCCAGGTATCCTGAGGTGGAATTCGTGGAGTCGGTGGCCTTTGAGCATGTGGTGGTGGCCATGGAGAAGGTGTTTGCGGCCCACGGGTTCCCCCACACGTTGTACTCCGACAGCGGGGCGCCGTTCCAGAGCGAGCAGTTCTCAGAGCTGATGAAGACCTGTGGGGTACTGCACAGGAAGATTACCCCCCTATGGCCGAGGGCAAATGGCGAAGCCGAACGGCTGATGAGGGCACTGAACAAGACCTTCAGAATTGCCCAAGGCCAGGGACAGTCCCTCCAGAGAGCCCTCTATCAGTTCCTGAGGGTGTACCGCACCACCCCGCATGCCTCTACCGGAGTGGCCCCAGCCGAGGCTCTCTTCAAGCGGTGTCCTCGGGGGCTGTTGCCTGAGGTGGGGGAGAAAGAGCCGGGGGTAATCGACGACCAATAGGTCGAGGCGGACCAGCGGGTGAGGATGGAGCAGGAAAACATGAGGAGGGGCTCCGCCCGCAGCAGCTGAAGCCAGGCGAAGAGGTCCTCATCTGGAATAGGCACCCCCATGGGAAGCTCTCCCTTCCTTATGAGCCGGACCTGTTGGACGTTGTGGCCGACAAGGGATCCATGGTGACAGTCTCGGACGGAAGGTCCGCTGTCACCCGCAATGTGAGCTTCTTCAAGAAGCTAGGGGACCCGAGAACTGACCCCCCCTCTGATCCAGACTTGCTGCAGGTCCCTGACGACGGAGGAGAAACACTCTGCACACCTGAGTCCCATGCGGGAGGTACCCCCAGAGGGCTGGGCGAGGGAAACCAGCTCACCTCAGCGACTACGTGTTGGGCCACTTATCTGATCGGCCTGAGGCCGGGGGCTGCTAAGTAAGGGGACCCGGGTGGATGCTAATAAAGGGGCGTGATGGGGAAACTGTTATTACCCGTTTTGTATTATTGGTTGTTGTTTGGTTTGCGGTGTGTAGCATTAAAGTGTTTGTTATTGTCCTCCCGAAAAAGGAGGAGTGTGGCACTGCCCCTTGAAGTATAAATAAAGGGGGCGTTCCCGGCCGCGGCAGTGCGACCGGGAAGCCCCAGCAGGACAGATGTGTGTGGTGTGATTCTGTGCAGCTGGGGGCTTACGGGCAACGCTAGGGGGTCGGGGACAAACCACCAACAGGGGCCATGCATAGACATAATGATATAGACCCCCCACCTGCCGCTCCCAGTAACTTTATAAGGGCCCCTATGATGGGTGACCCTCCCATGTGTATTGCCCCTTTAAGATGGGCAAGGAGTTCCTGCAGGCACGTGAGACAGAACGGCTGCAGACTCCCAAAGAGGAACGACTGAGTCCGTGTCTCATTAATGATGTAGGCCACAGGCCTACACGTGGCGGCAGGCCCTGATGCCATGGGACCCTCGTGCCAGGACAGTGGCAGAGGCCGCTTGGTCAGGAGCCTGGCAGGCTGTGCCCCCACCCCTGATGGCGCTGATGCCCCATAGCGCCAGGGGGCCTGCCGGATGTCCAGGGCAGGCCACTGGGCCTGTGGGGTGCTGATGGAAACAGCACACAGGGGCGCCTGCCGGATGTCCATGGCAGGCGCCTCCCAACATTGGCGACGAGGAAGTAGCCTACTCTTATAAGGAAGGAGAGGAGGCGATGAACCCGCAGAATCCAATCCATCTAGCAACCCGCGTGGAAAGGGAGAGTGATGGAAGGAGCGCATGACCCCCCACCGCAAGTCAGGACTGGCCTGCGGCTACCGCCTGCGACTATGGTGTATGCCCGGGCCGCCCTGCGGTGAGGTGCGCCCCACGGCACCCCGCTACATGACCCCCCACCGCAAGTCAGGACTGGCCTGCGCCCACCGCCTGCGACATGGTGGGCGGCCCCAAAAGGAGAAAGAAGTTGTGTGGTCACCGCCACAAAGAAAATGACGGTTCCTGCGGGGGAGTGTCACTCCCCTCCCCGCGATCACCACCGCAAAAGGAGGAGTTGGGCTAGCCCACGGGTGAGGGCATGGTGCAGCCGTAGCCACAGGAGAACTCGCACCTCCCGACAGGGGAGTGAGCTGGCCTGGTGACCCGACTGTGCTCAGAGGCGGGAGCCAATCCAAAAAAATACAAAACCCCTGCGACATCCATCCTTGCAGGGAGGTGAGGAAATGATGTGGCCGCTGCTGCCCAGTGAAAAAGAAAGGATGCCTGCTGGAGGACGGCTGGGCTCAGAGGCTTCCGGTGCAGTGGGTCCTCCCTGTCCGCGGCCCTCGGCAACGAGGGTGCTCGTGCGGCCAGGGGAGAAACCAGCCTTCAGCCCCTGCAGCATCCACCGCCAGGATAAGGAGGCAGATGGGCGGCCGAAATGAAAACAACCTCCCCTGCAAAGAAAGAAGAGGTGAGGCGGTATCCCGGCCGTGCCATGGAGGCAGGGGGCGGCGGGCCCATGCAGCACTCAATATGTCTGCCCTGGGGAGAGGGGTGCGGGCAGCATCGGCACCTTGCCGACGGTTCTTTCCCCCCTGGCCGCGGCCCTCAGAAAGGGGGGGTGCTCGTGCGGCTGGGGAGAGGGTCAGCGGCTGTCCCCTGCGGTATCCACCGTACGCGTCAGCCCCGGACATTTGCGGCTCGCTGTGTCTGGTGTGGGCTTGGGCTGGAGGAGGCAGCAGAAGCCAGCGGGGGCATCGGTGAGGACACGGTGCGCACCGCCGGCTCCTGGAATTCCGGCACAGGCAGGCAGCCGCCCGTGTGCAGGCATCCAGTAGCCGCTGCAGGAGTTTGTCACGGCCCGGGGACTTGGGACTCAGCAAGTCTACCACTGCCGGAGCAAATTCTAATGGTGTGAGGTGCCATCTAGAGATCCTGGGCCCGGCGGTGATAAAAGAAAAGCCCAGGCCAGGAGACAACATGTACATTGTTTATGCTCCACCCTGGAGCTAAGGAGCAGGGCAGAATGGGCAGTTCCAACATCAGAGCTAGGGTGTTCTGCTGGGGAGAGCAGATCTGGGTGTCCTGGGACTGGGTGATGTCACTTGCAGCTCCCCCTGTACTCCCAGAAGTTGTGCACTCTAGCCGCAGGAAGTTCATGAAGACCCCAGGCCTTGAGGCGGTGGCTCGCAGCAGCGCTCCGGAGCCTGGGAAAATAAAAGGGCCCTTTTTAATGAGCCCAGCCAGGCGGAGCCAACAAGGAAGTAATCCATGTCTCCATGCGAGAGGAGCTGAACAGCGAACATGTGGCTGCCCACTCCACCCTCAGCGCTACATCACCAGCATCGCCCTGTCACGTGTGTCCTGCCTGAAGAAGGAATGGCTGCGGCGCACAATAGGTAGCAATTTGGTGATAGAGGGTGGCGTTGCACCAGCACCAATAAGAGCTGTGGTGTGTCCAACAGGGGACTCCCACCCTCATGTTCATGAGAACCCCGAGCCAGAACATTTCAGCAGCCTATGCCCATGCATTGCACATCTGGATAACAGTGCCATCTAGAAGCAGGACACCCCAACAAGGAAGACTCCTTACCGACCCTACAAGTGGCCTTGACACCCTGCCACGAAGGCCCCCTACTAGATCATCTGAGGACCGCGGAGTGGGTGGCCCTGCCCTGCCTGCCTGCTGATGTTGCCCGGCGTGCCATCAGGTCAGTGGACCAGGCCAGCGCGGGCCTGGGGAGAGACCTGCCGCAACCCCCATCCCCTGAGTCCAACCACCATGGGGTCGGACCAGCGAACACGGGTAACCCTGACACTGCCATGAAGAAGCGGTGCACTGGGCAGGCCGGGATGAGTCCATTCAATCCAGAGGAGAGTGAGTGGTCACATACACCATGTCGACACTGGCCGCAAGGCAGAATTAATCCTCCAGCACCACAGCATTGCTCTAGGCACAAGTGCACCTGAGCGTGCTGCATTCTGCGCATCAGGTACCTCATCACCAGTGCAGTGCCCAGAGTGCTGCAAGGAAGGGACGAATGGCTCTGTGCACCAATGACCGCCCGGTACAATGGAAGTATGGCATCGGCCCAGCACTAACCATGGCCTCACCATGGCCAACGTGGGACTCTCCCCCTCATGCCACTCACGGTTCACAGTCATGAGTACCGGGACATCCAGTGTTCTGGGGCTGCAAGGCTGAACAAAGTGTGGGGCCCCAACCCAGAGGAAGGGTGCACTGTAACAGCCAGCAGAAAGGAAGGCCAACCAGCAGTGAGGTAGTCGTCTACTGGCACAGTGCCAACAGAACATGAGCCACCCTGCCTGCCAAACTGGTGGCCCCCAACTGCGGGTCACCAAGGACACCCTGCATGCCACGCCATCGAAGGACCAGACTACGCAGGGTTTTCGGGGAGGGGAGATACCTGCAGAACCCCGGAGTTAATCAGCGCATCAGGCTAGAAATGGGTTGCAGCTCGGCATGAGTGCTTGTGCGCCCTCGTGCGCTCCTGATGGAGGGAGACACTCCGGACTGGGGAACAGTGCCAGAGAGGGGGCAGATGATGTCCTGTCACCCCGTGCCCGATTAGCAGCACCGTGCCCCACCAACAGCACGTGGAGAGGCGTGGACGCCCGGTGTCCCGCTGTTCCTCTCTGAACATCAGGGAACTATGCCGATGTGGCCCCTGGTACCGGCCAGGTCCGGCTTTGCCGGCCATGGACTGTACCATCACTGGACCTAGACCCAGGAAGTGACTCCTGAACAGACGCCGATGGAAGATGAACTGGTATGCTGCGGTCCTTCCATTGCTTAAAGAGGACTCTGTAATCCTGTGCGTTTGCTGCTGTGAACCTGCATTGTAGTCACATGCTTAGAGTGGTCTCAGTAAAACGCAATAAGGTGAAGCGGTGGCCCCGCAGTTGTGAGGTGTGCATAGAGCCAGCCGCAGACCATGGCGTTTTTCCAGTAGTCCAGGTCCGAACCCCAGGCTAATAAAGGGTCTTGTAAACTGTGGGAGAACTGCCTACATTACACTGGCAGCTCACCCACCACGACTGTCACCCGCAGAGCATGCATAGAATTGGTTAGCATGTGTTATGTTTGTAACTAGTTTGAGTTTGCTAGGTATGTGCTAGTGTTATATTTTAGTATTTTGTTATCCAGTAAGGTCTGAAGTGAGAAGTAGTTTGTCGTTCTGTAACAGGTGGGACGCATGTATGTTTTAGTCACGTTTGTTTGCTTGTTATGAAAAAGGAGGAGTGTGATGGGTGACCATCCCATGTGCATTGCCCCTTTAAGGGGATGTGTCCCTCCCCACATGTATTGCCCCTTTAAGATGGGCTATGACTGTGTCATGGCCCAAGATAATAAAAGGAGTTCCTGCAGGCACGTGAGACAGAACGGCTGCAGACCCCCAAAGAGGAACGACTGAGTCCGTTTCTCATTAATGATGTAGGCCGCAGGAGGGCAATTTAGACGCTGTGGCAATCGATTTGGCACTGCTGCGCCAGGATGTCCGTGCAATTGCGGAAACCACAAGTAAGCTAGAGGCGCAAGTAAAACAAGACACAGAAATTAGGTCACAGACGACGAAAGATGTAGATGTCCTCATGCAGAAAGTGAAGTTACTGGAAGACAGGGCAGAGAAAGCGGAGGGACGAGACCGTAGGAACAACATACACATCATTGGCCTGCCAGAAGGGATTTAAGGAGCGGACCCCACAACATATGTGGAAAACCTATTGCTACAGGAAATTAGGTCAGGAAAACTCTCTCAGGGGTTTACAATAGAAAGAGCGCATTGCTGCCTCATTAGAAGACCGCCCCCGGGCACTCTGCCCAGGCCAGTGATAGCCAAGGTGCTCAAATATATGGATTGAGAAAATATACTGGCTTTCTCCAGAGCTGGGGGGTGTAAAGACTCGAGGGGGGTGTCTACACTCCTGCTCTCTAGATGGCAGAGGAGAGGCACAGGGGACCCCAGCCAAGATTCTCTATTTCGGTAGCTATGGTCGAACAATCAAGGCTTAGCTCTCAGGAGGTGATGCAGGCTGGTTCTTAAGTACAGTGTAGTCCCCAAACACCCACAAAGGAATGTCCACACACTGTATTAGTGAAAACACAGTTCTTTATATAAATAAGGTTCACGGTTATATACACGATCACGATAACACACTTTGTGCTCTGACAATTCTAAAATGGTAAATATATACAGTTCTAAGTGGTACCACTATTCCTCTGATTCCATTAAAATGCATCAACTGTACTCAGTTCAAATAGCATATGAATCAACACAGCTAAATGATATCAACCATAGCCTTAGGAGGAAAACAAGTTAGTTAGATAATTGGCAGAATACTGGTCCCGTTACCTAGACAGAGTTCTGTATGAGGATCCCCCACCTGGGCAACCTGTAAATGAAGATGCACTACAGGCCCAGTCCATGTATTGTTTATTAGAGTCTTATCTCCTTCTATAACAATTATACTGCCCCAAAGCACCTGAGTTCTTCGGTGAGTCGACAAGATCTTCTTGAGCACACTCCCTTTCAGGCAGGAGCCGCGGGTCGTCGAGATTCGGTGAAGAAAGAGGTAATCGTGTCATTGAGGGAGCAGCTTCGATCTTCGCTGTGCTAGTTGACGAAAGCTTGTGAACGTCCTGTGAAGAAGAGGCATGTGGTGCACCTCGACAATGATAGTTCATTGCCGCAAAGAGTCAATGAAGAACTTTGGCCCAGCAAGGGCGTCAGGTCTTCGGCATCTGGCGAACGGGAAGTGACCACGGCTGGCTTTAGTAGCTTTGTCAGCTTCTCTGAGATCTTCCGGTGGCGGGAAACCCACCGGCGGATTCTCCTCGGTCGTCGGCGGCCTATACTTTCTCCGACAGGACGAAAGCAGTCGATGATGATGAGCAAAGGAGTCCTTGGATCAAATGTTTCTTAGGCAAAGGGAGCACTGCGGCTCCGGTGGGCGAATGTGGATGGCTGTCCGGTGCTTCTCTTTGTTTTACTCGGCGGTCCCCTTCTTAGGTCAGCAGCCTTTTGAGGGTCTGTCCACCAGGGAGCTTTGGCAAAGATCAGCTGGTGCATGATGGTCCCTTGTAGCTCGGAAAGAGTTCTCCTAACCAGGTCCTCCCTTGGATCAGTTCCTTGACAGTCACACAGCTTTCAGATTAGCGAAGGACAGCAGCAGCAGTTCTTCTTCTTACAGTGGACTTCAAGGTTAAGCATCAGTTTCAACTTTAACTTCTAGAAGCCACCCGATATACTGTTGATCTCCCATTCACTCTGTAGGGTCACACTCAGGCAACCAATCATTCAGAAGGGTATTCAGGCAGTCAGGCAACCAATCAGGTGGACTGTGCATTCAGGCGATTCTTCTCCATCTAGACACTCACAACACGGGATGTGGATTTAGACAAGTATCACACCATTAAACTCCCCACACTGCATTCATACCAGTTTCGGGCAGGGCTGTCTCAGTCATTGTGTCAACCACCAGATACTAGACACCCACAACACGGAATGCATATTTGTCATACACTCCATTCACCCAGGTGCCACCCCACGGGCGTACCCACAGCATACAGTAATTCGGAAGGCTCCAGCCAGTCTGGCCTGGACTTCCCCATACTACCATATATGGAACTTCCACCCAACAGCCAGTCAGGGGGAAGGAACAGAGTCAGGGCTTCCTGGGACTTCAGGAAAAGTAAGGTAACAGGCAATAGAAAGCAAGAGGTCACAGGGGCCATCTTGTTTCCTATCAGGAATCAAGCGATTCCAATGGCAGGGCCTGGGTATCCCAAAATAGAGGATACTCAGAGCACCTGTCAAATTCAGCATGGAGCTGCCACCAGCCCATACCCTGCTCTGTGGGCCACACAAAGGTGCCCAAAAACATACACTAGGAGTACAGGGTTCTACTGCCACCCATGGGTGCCATAAGGGTATCCCAAAGGTCTGTTCACCATGACCAAAAAGAGGAAGAGCCACACCGCCAGTAGTCCCACATGAACTCATGCACGGAAAACAAGATAGAACATACATGATAAAGCAATAAAGGAAAAGGATATGGAGGCCCTGTCCCTCCAATGCATTTTCAGCATCACAGGGGACAATACAAAGGGACTCTGCAAAGATAGCAGTGCACCCTGACTACACTTTCCAAGTTCAGAAGCGGAGAGCAGAGTTCATCACCACGAAGGCCAGACTACGGAAAGCGGGACTTAAATATATGCTGATTATACCCAACGAGACTAAAAGTGATCCATAAAGGCAAGTCTCTCTTCATCAAATCTCCGGAGGAAATGAAAGAATGGATGGACAGGACACAGTTGCCCGACGGACCGGAGCCCAGCCAATGCGCTGGGCAATGCAGATAGAAGTGGTGCGGGTCGGCGTCACAATTGCAAGCACTGAGTAGCACAGAACAGATGTGGAGCGCAACTAGGCCATTTATAGGGACAACTGAATGTAATGGCTAGATATGATAAGTTAAATTGGTGGGAGCAGGATGGAGCACTGCGGAAACCCGGTAGAGGGATCGATAACGCAGACCCTATACTCCCTCTTAGGTAGCTGAGGGCCACTATATAAGGCCCACCCATAGGGCACGAGGAAACTAGTCTTGTAACCCGGTTGAATGGAACTGAAAACGGGATTGTCCCAGCATGCAAGGCATAGCAGGACGAGTTAGGTTTGCAGTGTGTTATGTGTGTGATGGGAGGGAGAGGGGTGGGACAATAATGGGGAGCCTACCAATGTTACTTGTAGACTGCATCAAACTCCTACTAAGACTGGCTACAGGCTGGCAACCCCACTAACACCTCAGCCAGGAGCTATCATGGCAGATACGATTAGAATTATGACTCGGAATGTCAGGGGTCTTAACAACTATGTGAAACGCAAGAGAGTGTGCATGTATATTTGGAAAAATAAAGTTGGCATAGCGCTATTACAGGAAACACACTTAGATGTGCAGAGACAAAAGAACCTGGAGTGGGCGTGGGGTGGAGCGCAGGTGGCCTCGACATATTTGACATATGCAAGAGGGGTCCTTATCTGGATATCCCCCAACATAACATTCAAGGTGCAGACGGTGAAAACTGACAATGAGGGCAGGATGGTCATAGTACATGGGCTCTTAGAAAAATGTGAGGTTTGTGTAGTCAACACCTATGCCCCCAACCATGATGCCACAGTGTTTTTCAGATTGCTATACGCAAGGTTAGGCCCATACAGAAGCGTCACCTTGATATGGGGAGGGGACTTTAACTGCACGATAGACCCAGTTATAGATAGTTCCAATACCAAACACAAGCGGCCATCCCCACCGGCCAAGGTACTGAACTCACTAGTGGAACACTTCAAGCTGCAAGACCTGTGGAGGGCTGAGGACGTGGAAACTAGGGGGTGTTCCCATTACTCAGCACCACATAAAGTATACACCAGGATAGACTATGGGCCTCATTACAAGTCAGCCGGTCCGGAAAGAACGGTGGTGGTAAATCCGCCACCACCGTTCTTTCCGAACCGGCTGATTAAGAGTCCTGCAGGTGGGAGGTGTCATTCCCGCCAAGTCTGACCTGGCGGGTTTAACACCACCCGCCTGCAGGCGGACATGGAAACACCGGCACCATTACAGCATGGTGCCGGTATTTCCACTTCCCCATTCCCATGGGGATTTACCGAATTCCGCCTCCGGAATTACCAGGTCACCGGGGTTGTAATGCCCTGGTGATTCCGGGAATCAAGGAGGCAGAATGGTAATATGAGTCCGGTGGTAACCTGCCGAATTTCCGGCACGGTTATTGCCGGACTCGTAATGAGGCCCTATATGTTCACGGGAGCGGAATGCGGATTCTAGAGTACCTAGACAGAATATTATCGGATCACTCGCCACTGGTGGCAAGATGGGGAGTGTCCGCCGCTAGACTGCCAATTCCCAGGTGGAAACTGAGAAGCGAAGCACTGCAGGATATTGCATTTGAGGAGCATGTCAGAAAAAGCAATGCAGAATACATCATAGTAAATGAGGGGAGCATGCAAAAGGTGGGCACAGTGTGGGAAGCGTACAAAGTGGTTATTAGAGGAGTGATGATAGCGGAATGCAGAGTACAGAAGGTCCTGATGAGGGAACTGGAGAAGACGGAGGGAGAATTGAAGAAGCGGGAGGGGAGGCCTCGACCAGGGTCGGACTGGGACAAGAAATAGGCCCGGACACCCAAAAAAAAGTGGCCCACCCCTCGCTTCAAAAAAGTGGCCCACCCTGCGCCTCAAAAAAAGTGGCCCACCCCGCGCCTCAAAAAAAGTGGCCCAGCCCGCGCCTCAAAAAAAGTGGCCCTCAAACCATCATCCGTGAATCGCCTACCACGCTTCTCACTGCGCAAACACGGACGTTTCTACAGTATCAGTGCCATTAATGAAACACAACCTTTCACCCCTTCACAAAACAGGAAGTGGCATCAAAAGCAGACTAATATGGTTATGATTTCACTAATGTGATATGCATTTCATACAAGAATGGATCACCATATGTATCATTAATATCTGTGTGTTTAGATCCATATTGTCAAATTACTGTGAATGCAAGCAGACGTCCAAGGCCAAATGATAATATGTTATTGTAAAGCACTTACGCTTAAGCCATTTTTTATAGAACAAATATGCATACAATATCACCCAACCTGTCTTGGTACTCATTTATCGACCTCAGAAGAATGAAAGGCTGAGATGGCCTTGCTGGGATTCGAACCTGCAGATCACACACACATCACAGCAGCGAGCGCTCAACCCACTAAGCTATCATATCGGCTATAGTAAAATGAGCATCTGCAGGTCTGGTGCAAATGTGGCCGCATTTCAAGCCTGTGTGCAATGCATCTACTTTTCAGGCTCTGCCCACGGTAGTGCTTGTATGATGAGGGCCTCAGCAAATACAAGTGCATGACACAAGGCAATGGCGCC
Organism: Ambystoma mexicanum; assembly: GCF_040938575.1. Classification (NCBI taxonomy): domain Eukaryota; kingdom Metazoa; phylum Chordata; class Amphibia; order Caudata; family Ambystomatidae; genus Ambystoma; species Ambystoma mexicanum. The sequence continues at coordinate 1,236,804,748 of NC_090925.1, read as the reverse complement.
TGACCGTTGAGGGTAGTTTCTAAGATCCCAACGTGCAGTCTCTAGTAAATCACGTCCATGACAAGCTGCCAGCCAATCCCCCAGGGCCACTAGCACCTGATGGTAGGCTGATGTCAGCTGGATGTCAAAGCCAGCTTGAAAACATCAAAGTCACATCAGTAAAACACTGTCAGTAAAGGCCCTGTTTCTGGAACACCACCACCAAGGCATGGTGCTTCAGGCAGTCCCGGCCGTTTCCTCGGCTTATTAGGACGTGGGGGGCCCGAGAAGCATGTGAATGAAAGAAGGGACATGCATAGCGCAGCACTGTTAACTGAATCGCCTCAAGGCGCTTCCTGGCCACACGCCCACAGGGATTCTGGGAAAATCGACAGACCAAAGGAGGTCGAAATTGTAATGCAAAGATCCCTGTTAAGCAGGATAGATTTAGCACCGACAAAGCAAAAGTAAGATTCTAACAACAAAATGTCAAAAGAGAAAACAAAATTAGCTTTGATGAAGGAAGGATGACTGCTTTGTGGGATGGAAAGGACATCACACCCCTCCTGAGATTTGTTTTAGCGAGTAGGCCCTGTTTAAATGCCATGTACGCGTACATGTTCCAGATATCATTGATATGACCAAATTAAAAGACTAATTGGAGCATTGTTCACTATTAGTTGCATTTCCATATTTAATTTGGTGACATAAAATGGAGGCTCGTATGCAGGCATAACGTTGCCCACAACTACCTCATGCAAATAAAAGGTACCAAAGGACGTGGGAATCATATTGAAACCACAACACAGTGTGGCTAGTGAAATGTGCGTTCGCCTCCAGCTATACAAGGTTGACAGGCTCAGTAACAAAAATCAAATTTAAAGTTATAGGGGCAGATTTTCAAAACCTTTTTGGTAAAAGTGATGAAACGTCATGTGCTAGCTGGGAGCATACAGGCCTGCGGTCAGAGGTGTGCTCGCTCGGTGGTCGTGGACACGGCACAGGCAGTAAAACTGTCCATAAGCCGGAAATGGTTGAAAAGGCTCCTGATTGCTATGTGCCTAATTTAAACTGCAAGTGCTATTTTCAATAAGCAAAATGCAGAAGTACATCTATGTATAAATTCCTATATTATGAACAAACCAACTTTGCCCCCCAGACAGGAGAGTCCTGCGTGTGTTATACCTGCCAGTTCAGTCTTCGGGCGCCGTCAAAGCGAGCAAAAGGACATCAGCAGTTTAGATGTTCTCCAATCAGAAATGACAGAAAAGATTCTAGTTTAAAGTGCAAGTACTACTTTTAAAATTAAAATAAAAGTAGGCAATGCAGCCACCTACATTAAGAACAAACCAACGTTACCGCAATGCAGGCGATTCCCGCCTGTGTCCCAATTTCTCCCTTTTCCTTCTCTCCAACCTCTCCCTCACGGATGTCATTGGGCATTGCTGAGCGAGATGCTGGCATGTCAGGCAGTTATCCTCTGCTGACTGCTGAACCTGGTCCTCAGTGTGCCTGTGCTGTACATTCCTGCCTAGCAGGTAATGCCCCATTGCAGCTCCACGAATCTGCGACCGCCAGGGTGTGCTCATGAGAAAGTCATCTGTAGCGATCAGATCCTGCCTCTGACTCTAGCACAGGGCCCTTCAAACCAGCATAAACAGCTCTCCACGCTCTTCTGGATCCGGGCCAACAGACCTAGAACCATCACTCAATGTTTACGCATCGACCTGGTGCTGTGCTGACCAACACACATTTCTTGTGACCAGGGGTGGACTAGAAAGCAAAAGAGGCCCTGGAAATAATTTTCAAAGTGGCCCCATGTTACAGATTTTCAGCAAGCCCATCCCTTTCCTATGGGAAAATTTGAAAATACCACAAAAGAGGCCCAGGGTGCAGAGGCCTACCGGGAAATTTCCAGAGTTCCATATGGGCCAGTCCACCCCTGCTTGAGAACCTCAAAAGCCACAATTCTGATGCCTAAGGGCTCACCACAGCCAACCAATGATAGCCAAGAGTAAAGCCTTCAAGAAGCTTGCAGGCAGAGCATGTCTTTCCGAAAGTCGCTTCTGTCCGAAAACCCAGAACTGTTTTTTGAACAATTCCTGCAAAATGAAACTAGCAAGAAAGGGACACGCCACCCGCTGCAGTGGGCAGGAGTGCCAGTCATGTGGCATTGTCAGAAGTGTGTGTATGAGAATCCTTGTTCAGGTTTAAGCAGCTTCACCATGCAGCAAGCAGGCTTCTCAGTACACACTTTATAAAGATTCTCAACGTGTAATGCATCTATTTCAACATTTACTACATATTCCAGGGTATAGCATATTCATTTTAATGTGCGCCTGTTTTCTCGTTTCTACGTTATTAGAAGGAAGTACATTACTTAGCGGTAATTGACTTAGTTGCAATCACTTTGTTTTTGTTTTATTTAATTGTGTTATTTAATTTTTATTTGGGGGGGTCTCTCATCCCCCTTCACTACCACCCCTACACCAAGCCCTCAACCCCCATTACCCCTCGCCCCCACCACCCATTTTACCCCTTAACCCTCAAATACATGTACCACATTCGAAGTAATTCGAAGTGTTTGCAACAAAGTAAATTACTTCCTCGAAACAACAGGAGACCGCCCTGGGAATTGCTTACATTACAAACAATGTGAATCCGGCTCATTAAGCAAACACATGTATTCCTAATGCCTTCCCATTATCCAGCACTTTGCCCAAATAGTCTAGCAACGGAGTTTAGATTAGTAAAGGAACCCAGTCTTCCAATATGTGGGGAGTGCTTTTTGGCACCGGGAAATAAACATTATTTGATATTGGTATGTAACTCCCATATCACTGCTTTCGCTTCCATGCCAGAGGTTTAAAACCCGGGAGCCAATCATCCTTTCAGGATGATAACATGATGATTACCATTACCTAGGACAACAACAACACACATAATTCCAGTGCTTAGAAGTAGGATGAATCTGGCGTGAACTGCTATATAAAAAGGCGGCAGCTTTATAATTCTAGAGTGGCTACTACCGACCAGCTGCACGACTGTGAAGAATGGGACTCGACAGTGGGGCAGACACGGGCCAGGGGCTGGTGGAAGTGGCTCCCATATGTGTTTTAAGCGTCAGACCCTTCCTAACAACTTCTGCCTCCCACCCTCCGCCTTAATAGGTCCAAGAAAACAATCCGAAGTTGTTCTGGCTCTGTTGGCTACGAGAATAGTACACAAGTCACACTCCTTACCTCAGGCTCAGTGACTGACTGACTGGCTGGCTGTTGGCTGGCTGCTGTCTGTGGCCGGCACTGGCACTGGGCACTGTCTGCACTGCTGGCCGCCTCAGTGCTGCCTGGTGGGTCCTCCTGTGTGGGCACTGGCACTGTCGGCCTCCAAGTGGTCCACTGGTGTGTGCTTGCACTGGGGCTAGCAGCATAATGGCGGGAGTATTGGGTGGGCAGGGGCAGCCTGCCCACCAGCCGAATTTTTATTGGGTTATTCCTTTGTCCACGGCGCCGGCGGCCCCGGGGCCCAGCCCAGCCCCCAGGCACAAGTTCAAGACAGTTGCTTTCAACTTTGCAAAGAGGTGTTACTTACTTCCTGCAAAGTTGAAAGCAAGTGTGAAATGTGTCACTGTGTTGTGTTCTGACAGTGCCGGGCCCGGCCCCAGCTCAGCGCCGCGGAGCCCTCAGCCCTGCAGGCTGCACGGGGTCAGGACTCGGAGGAAGGCAGGTGTTACAATTGCTTTGCAATTGCTTCAGCCTGCCTCCCCCACAGATCAAACAAGTAACGTTCTCTCTGGCCGCCGCAGGCCAGAGGCTCGTGAGCCGGCGAGCACACACACGGCACGGCAGGCGCACCGGCCCCCTGCAGTGGCTGCACGGCCGCCCCCCGCCGGCCTGGTGGCCCAGGCCCACCGACGCCGTGACGTGAATGAATCATGCACATACATCTGCATGCATCATAAATTATGATGCAATCATCAAAGCAAGGTAACATCTAGTGTTACCTTGCTGCTATGATGATTGTGCTGCAGACTCAGACAGTGCCGCCGGCGCGGTGCCTCCCCCTCCTGGGCTGGCTCTCTGCCATGCCCTGCTGCGCAGCCCAGCCCTGATCCCAGGCGGCTGAACCCCCCCCCAGAATACTTGCGACGCGAGCTCCGCACATCGCGGCTCGGTGGCGCACTCACACTAGGCCGGCATTCCAATAACAAAAAAAAAAAACAAGAAATTCTTTTAAAAAGAAAACCGGCCCAGAGGTGGCTTCCGGAAAACCGGCCCCAGGGGACCCCAAAGTCGATCGGCCACGGGCCGAAAGACCGAAAGGGCCAGTCCGACCCTGGCCTCGACAGGCAAGGAACACCTGGATGAGATAATCACACTGAAGCAAACAGGCTTGGCACAGTGGGACAGTCTTGGGAAGTTTAGTTACACAAAATATCTGTAGAGGAGTCATGCACAGGAGGATAAGCCAGGGAGGATGCTGGCGTGGCTTTGTAAGTGCGAGACCACCAGGAATCCGATTTGCTCCATCAGGAATGCAGATTTGGAGGAAGTGTGCACGCAGGCAGGGATAAACAAGGTGTTCTCTGAATATTACAAGGCATAATATGCAGCTCCCCAGGGCGGCACTGAGGAAGACATCCAGGATGCTCTTGCTCAGATAAACTTACCCAAATTAGAGGGTCCCCAAATGGAGTCACTGGAGGCACCTATAACAACGAAAGAGGTAGTGGCCATGATTAGATCCCTGCTGATGGTGAAGGCACCGGGTACAAATGGGCTCCCGAGTGAGTTTTATAAAGCCTATGTTGATATATTGGCGCCACTGATGAGCTGTATAACGAGGTGTTTACAGACAACATCCTGCCCAGGAGTATGAGGGAGGCCCTTATAGTATCGCTGCTTAAACCAGATAAAGTAAGCACGGATTGCGGATCCTATAGGCCTCTGTCCCTGCTAAACCAAGATAGCAAGTTCCTTACAGCTATTCTGGCAAGTAGACTCCGACGGGTGATATACACGCTGATCCACCTGGATCAGACAGGGTATGTGTCCGGGAGAAGCATCTCGGAGAACCTTAGAAGGCTTCACCAAGTGATTTACAGCACAGTGTGTCACGCCTCACAATGTGCAGTTGCCTCTTTGGATGCCACTAAGGCACTTGACTTGGTGCATTGGAACTGGTTGTATGCCACGATGTTCAAGATGGGAATCGGCCCATTGTTTATGAGATGGGTACGTTTGATCTACACGGAACCAATGGCTAGGGTCAAGACAGGAACTATCTATTCAGTGGCTGGCAACTGCACAGAGGCACTAGACAGGGTTGCCCACAGCAAATGGAGGATGTTGACGCAAGAAATATAACAGAGTGACTAGTTAATGTGTAGGCTACGTGGGGGGGTGTTATGTAGTAGTAGTAGAGAGAACAGTTGGGAATATACGTTTAAGTAAATTATGCATATTATATTACAGCTTGTTGCTCTGTGTGGTTGTTTATTGTTATGACTTATAAAAAGTTATAAAAATAATAAAAAAGAAAAAAAGAAATTCCCATATGCCAGACAAGGACGATATAACATCGGAGAATGTTATACATCTTGGCAGCAGAACCCATGGCAGCGTACTTGAGGCAGGAATACGGGGATGTGGGCGCAGACATAGACGGGGTGAGACACGTGATATCTATGTATGTGGATGACGTGCTGCTATATGTGCGTGATCCCGACGTGAACCTGCCATATATATTGTAGGTGCTGGATAACTCTAGCACGTTCATGGGTATTAAAAAAAAAAGAAGAGATCATGTTTGTTCCCGCTGGCGGCCACCGCCGACAGGGTGGAAGAGGACTTGCCAAGCCTCTCCCAGCCCTGGTGCAGGACCTCCGTTCGATATCTGGAGATTAACATACATCGGGACCCCTCCCGAGAATATGAAGATAACACAGTACGGGCTAAGGCTGGGCTTGTCGCGTCCACCGGGTTCTGGAGTAAACTGCCCCTGTCAACGATGGGGAGAGCGGCATTGTTAAAAATTGTGGCACAGCCACGACTTATGCATTGCTTTGGAAATGTCCCATATGTCATTCCGAAGTGATTTTTTCGGGAACTGAAGAGGTTGTCTAGGTGGTTCCCGTGGCTGGATGGACGGAATAGGGTAGCTCTGCCCACACTACAAAAGCTGTACGACCAGGGAGGATTGCGGGTAACAAACTTTGAGCTGTATTTTCTGGTATGCCAACTGCAGCATGTGGTGAAATGGATGGCCGATGATCCTACAATAGAGACAGCATTGCTGCAGCCCGCACTGCGGCACAGGCACCCGAGGGACCTTCTGTGGATCTCTGCCAAGGAGCAACAGGAGAAACCTAGTGAAACCGGGTGTCCGAATCTGGCACTGGGGTGGTGGGGATAACGGACCCACTCTCCCCACAGACACCAATAGTAGCGATCCTGGAAGGTAGGAAGGGAGATAGGGTCCTGATAGAATCCAGGTGGTAGATGTGTGGAGTGGCCACAGTGGGCGACCTGAGAAACGAGAGAGGGTGGAAAATGTTTGAGGAGTTGCGAGAGGCTGCAGAGATACAAGTAGGATAGTTCCTGTTGCACAACACAGTTCTGGGTGTTACACAGAAGTTGGCCGAACATCGCAGAGGGGGACATTGGAAACGAGAATATAGAGATGTTGCTCACAGTGGCAGAAGGAGGACACGCCGTCTCCAGAATTTATGAGACCTTGCTGGGCTGCACCTCATGGACGGAACTGAAATGCAAGAGTAAATGGGAATGGGAATTGGGGAAGACGTTTGAGGAGAAAGAATGGGGAGAAATAAAACGATATCATAAGAAGGTATTCAGGAACGCCAAATTACAGCTAATACAAATGTATACAGTACAGAGAGCATACCTAACACCTGCTGTTATCTCCACTTTTAAAGGGGCACGGAAGCAAGAGTGTCCCAAATGCAGAGAGGAGGAGGCTGGGCTCACCCATATGTTCTGGGGTTGCCTGGTAATACAGGGGTTCTGGAAGAAGGTTGCAGACAAAGCGGTCCGAGGGGCATTGATTTAGATGTCAAGACACCGGAGGCATGCATGCTGGGTCGGTATAGGAAAAATGTGAAAGATAAACCATTGAATAAACTCAAAGATTTGATGTATATAATGACTACGTGCAGCATAGCCATGGGGTGGAAGGATACAAGAGAACCAAATGTGAGCAGATGGTGGAAGGAATTGGAAAAGTGGTGCACAGCGGAAGCGGGGGTGGGAGAAGGCACTCAGAGCGCAAAATGGAGAGATGGGAATAGACATGCAAAGACGGATAGCGCTCACGGTAGCACTGTTTGCTAATGTATGAGATGAGGGGAGTGCGCAGAAAAGTGAGGTTGTTGACGCAAGAAATATAACAGAGTGACTAGTTAACGTGTAGGCTACGTGGGGGGGTATTATGTAGTAGTAGTAGACAGAACAGTTGGGAATATACGTTTATGTAAATTATGCATATTATATCACAGCTTGTTGCTCTGTGTGGTTGTTTATTGTTATGATTTATAAAAAGTTATAAAAATAATAAAAAAGAAAAAAAGAAATTCCCATATGCCAGACAAGGACGATCCCCCGAGCCACTGTCCCCCTCACCAAACCACACAACCCCGAACAGCCCACCCCCACCGGGAAACCCAACTTACCAGTTATCTCCATCCCCCCAAAAACATTGGTTAATGTAAGCTTCCGCACAAGGGCAGTCCCAGCAGCCAGCCAGCCCTGTGCCCAGGGTGTACCCACAACATGCAGTCATTGGGAAGGCTCCAGCCGGTCTGGCCTGGACTTCCCCACAATACCATATATGGAACCTCCACCCAACAGCCAGTCAGGGGCAGGGACTGAGCAAGGGCTTCCCAGGACTTTGGGAAAACAAGGTAACAGGCAATAGAAAGCAAGAGGCCACAGGGGCCATCTTGTCTCCTATCATGAATCAACTGATTCCAATGGCAGGGCCTGGGTATCCCAAAATGGAGGCTACTCAGAGCACCTGTCAAATTCAGCATGGAGTTGCAGCCATCCCATACCCTGCTCTGTGGGCCACACACATGTGCCCAAAAGCATACACTAGAGGTACATAGGGGTACAGGGTTGTACCTCCACCCATGGGTGCTATAAGGGTATCCCAAGGGTATGTACACCAAACCAAAAAGAGGAAAAGCTGCACTGCCAGGAGTACCACATGGACTCCTGGGCAGAAAACAATACAGAACACACATGAAAAAGGACTACAGAGCAAGGACAGGGAGGCCCTGACGCTCCAATGCATTTCCAGCATCACAGTCGGGCAAACCAAAACCTTCCTCTCCTACCTGAGGATCCCCCCCCGGGCAACATGTAAATAAGATAATAAACAAGCCCAGTCCTTATATTGCTTTCCAGAGTCTTATCTCGTTCTAAAATTGTTCTAACACCCCAATGTACCTGGTTTAGTACAGTTCAACGTTGGGCCGTCCACGGATCCTTCTTGAGTGAACTCCTTTAAGACAAGAGCCACGGATCGTCGCGATCTCTTGGAGAAAAAAGGGTGAACAATGGTGTCGAGGCAGCAGCTTCGGTCCTGGCGGTGCTCGTCGACAATCGGTCCTGGACGTCCTGCGAAGATGAGGCATGCGATGCACCTCGACAACGATAATTCACTGCCGCAAAGAGTCAATGAAGAACTTTGGCCCAGCAAGGGCATCGGCATGTCAGCGTCTTTGTGGTGTTTGGGTGGCTGGAAACCCACCGATTCTCCTCAGTTCGTCTGTGACCTCAATTTTCTCTGGCGGGACAAAGCGGTCGATGGTGATGAGCAAGGGAGTCCTTGATTCCAAGTGTTCTTAGACAATGGAGCGTTGCGGCTCCAGTTATCGGTGGCACAGCGTCAAGCTGACCTTGCTTCTGGGCAACACGACTTCGATAGACCTCCAGCGGTTACGGTGAACCTCCAAACCCAGGTCGACTTCGATGGCCTTGATGTGAAGAGGTCTCCTAGCCAGGTCCTCTCTTGGATCAGTCCTCGACGGCACAGCAGCTTTCAGATTGCGTCGAAGGTAACAGCAGTCAACCTTATTCTTCTGGCTTGGCTTCAAGATCAAACATCAAGTTTCGACTTCAGCTTCTGAACGATTTCCATCAGTGAGAGGTCCCCAGATATGGTCTCTCCTTCACTAGGCTGGGTCACACTCATGTAACCAATCATTCAGAAGGGCATTCAGGCAGGCAGACAGCCAATCAGGCTCACAGTGCATTCAGGCCTTTCTTCTCCATCCAGACGCTCACAACAAGGAATGTGGATTGGGACAAGTATCCAGCCATTCAGCACTCATACCAGTTTCGGGCAGGGCTGTCTCAGTCTTGTGTCACATACCAGAAACCAAACACCCATAACATGAAATGCATATTGGTTACACACTCCATTCACGCAGGTCCCACCCAAGGGTGTACCCACAATGTACAGTCATTGGGAAGGCTCCAGCCAGTCAGGCCTGGACTTCCTCACAATACCACATATGGAACTTCCACCCAACAGCCAGTCAGTGGAAGGGACAGAGTCAGGGCTGACCAGGACTTTGGGAAACAAGGTAACAGGCAATAGAAAGCAAGAGGCCACAGGGGCCATCTTGTATCCTATCAGGAAACAACTGATTCCAATGGCAGGGCCTGGGTATCTCAAAATGGAGGATACTCAGAGCACCTGTCAAATGCAGAATGGAGCTGCAACCAGCCCGTACCCTGCTCTGTGGGCCACACACAGGTGCCCAAAAACATACAGTAGGGTACAAGGTTGTACCCCCACCCATGGGTGCCAGAAGAGTATCCAAGGGTCTGTATACCAAACCAAAAAGAGGAAGAGCTGCACTGCCAGGACTCCTACATGGACTCCTGTGCAGAAAATAACACAGAACATGATAAAAGGACTACAGGGGAAAGAACATGGAGGCCCTGTCCCTCCAATGTGTTTCCAACCTCACATTGGTGCCCCTGGAATCGGCTTCCTGCAACTGGGTATACAATGCACCTTCTCCACTACGTACACTGCAGAGAAATACTCACATCCCAACAATTTGCGCAAAATTGATTCCACTAGATGTTCCATATTCCGCTGTTCCATGAATTCAGCGTAGCCTACTATCCGTAGATTGTTTTGTCTGGAACACGATCCAAGATCCTCCTGTTCATCGGCCAGTTCTTTTTAAAGTCCTCAACACTTGGATAAGCTGTTGTGATGCGGCCGAAGATTCGTCCTCAACTGCAGACTCTCCCTTTAACTTCATCTAACCTCTCTCCATGCTTGCCCAGGCATACCGGCATGTCAGGGTATCCATCTTCCCATCTAACGATTGTATACTGGCCTGTGACTGGTTGAACATTGCTTTGATATCGCTGAAAGCTCCACTCGCATCCACAGATACTGGTTGAGAGCTCACGTCTGGGGAGTCCTCCGTCACTCTTTGACTTTTTGTCTGAGATGGCCTTTTAAATTGTAATTTCACATGGTGTTTCCCTAATTTCCCCGACTTGGACATTGTGCTGCGCTGCAGGTCTACATCGACCACTGTGCCAGCACTTTCCTAGGATGTCCTTATGGGATCTCTAAGCGGAATAAGGACCATGGTGTTCACCACCACCTCATCCTACGATCTCAGCAGGCAGTCGCTCTCAGCTCTCACCGTCTCCCTCAAATGGACACCACGGTAGCTGACCCCAGAGCCCCTCAGCATTCGCCTTGTATCCCCAGGCCTTGGACCCCTCTCCGATGCCACCACCTCAGTTGTCAGGGAAAGCCGCACTATCATGTGTGCCCTGTGGTAGCTCTACTCTGGCACTCAACACGAGTTCAGGTGCACAATGTCTACACCTCTCCGTCCTATTCAGAGTCCAGGTTGCCACATAGTTCAGCTCTCCTCCAGTTTATCCATGCATCACATATACATAGCTCCAGTATACACTGTCTGCTGTGTGTGATCACCAGTTGGGGCAATATAATACCATACCCACTGTCGGAGGGGCACTGTCCCAAACAATCCCAATAATGTAGTTCTGCCTGACACAGCCTTTACATTTTGCTGGAGCATGCGAGCAGCTACACAGCTCATTCTGAAAAGTGAACCCTCGTATCAAATTGCTACACCAGAGGATGGCACAAATCCTCTCTTTGCCACTGCCTTGCTATGTGTGATTATCTGCTCGTGCAAGCAGTCATGAGGCCCCCGATCATGCCAGCATTTCCATTCAACACACCCACATTTTCCGTGCTGTGTTCCCACCAGTGTTTGCAGGTGAAAAAATTCCATAATCTATGTGCCCGTAGGCTCCTTTTTATGTGCACGCCTCCCCAAGCACCTACATGTAAGTGCTAGTCTGGGACATCAAGGATCCTGCATCGGGTCCTATATGTGCAATCCACTGGGCCTGTTTTCAGTGTTACCGGGCCTCGCTGGGCGCTCCCGGCTCTGGGTTTCTCTGCACCGCGGCACACATCAGGGCTTCTTGGGTTCCCCTGCTTTGGATTTCACTGGGCACTACCTTTCGCAGCGGCTTACCACTTCTCTGCTCTGTTTCAGGTGGCGTGCGGCCCGTTATGACCCTGGGCTCACCGTTGCATCTTCAGCATCAGCGAAGTTGCTGCTGACTCTCTGGTACCTCACACCTTCATCTGGAGCCGGCAATCGCTCCTGCCTCGCTCCACGTGGCGGCGGACCCAAGACGCTGCACCGGTAATGATTTCTTCGGCCTCCTACCCGGCAATCTGTCTCACTGCCGCACAGCGGGCACTGCACTTTCGCTTGCGACCTCTGATTCACTCAACGTTATGTCTGCTCAGGATCAAGGACCCAGTTATTTTGCTTTGGTAGCTCCGACACTGACCCAAGGGTCAGGTCTTGTCTGTGTTGCATGCAGACTGCCTGCCAAGGTCATCCACCAGTGGAGCCGAGACAGCAGCCGTTCCTCTCCTCACTGTGACCATTAGATGGGCTCTGCAACGTTCTCCTGAGAGGGCTCGCTGACTCCGCACACCGCCACACCAGGGCGAGCTCCGTTCCCAGGCACACACCTATATTTTCACGATGCCCCAGAGTATAGCCCCCATATTTCACAGGGGTGAGCACAACGTGTCCCCACAGCAGATGCTCCACTTAGTAAAGCGGCGGGAGATGGCAATCAGCGGGATTATGTACAGATGTTTCAAGGCGTTCAGGTGCTCACAGGCTCCCGGCCATCTTGGCTGGGCTCACTCGCGCCCACCCAACTGTTGGATTTCTTTAACTTTAATGGACTGTGGTGTGCTCTGCACTTTCCGGGGTTACTCTTTTCCCAGCTGATGATATTATTTGTCCCAAATACACAACCTCTTTCTGACTATTGCATTTTGTCCTTGTCTACTTGGTACACTTTGTCTGCAAGCAATGTCAGCAGTGTAATTGAATCTGCTCTACATATGTCTTCTGTGTTCCTGCACACTAGGAGGACATTGACATACTGAATGACCGTGCTCGGTACATGTTGATTGCCCAAATCCATGTGTAGTACTCGGTTAACAATACTGCAGGACTTACAGTACCCCTGAGGAATCCTGGTGTGCTGGAACTTCTGCCCGCGATAGTTAAACACAGTGAGATATTAAGAATCTGGGTGCAGTAGGATGGAAAAGAGAGCATTTTTCAATCAATGACAGTAAAATGTGAAGCCTCAGTTGGTATATTGCAAAGAATCGTGGCAGGGTTCATTACAACTGGCAACTCAGTTCCAACAATGTTATTCCATGGGCATGAATCCTGTGTCATACTCCAACTTCACCTCTTTCCTTTTTTGACAGGGTGTATCGCTGTGATACACAGGGACTCTGAGGGCGCTATGATGCCGTGCTGTTATAATGCAGCGATTGTCTCGTGTATTCCCTCATCTGCCTCGCTTGACAATGAGTACTCTCATAATCTAGGTAACACTGCTCCCTGATTCAACTTGATGTGTATTGCTCCTATACTCTTCAGAAGCCCTACATCATGAGGGTTGTCAGTCCATACATAAAGTGCTTGGGACCTGTAACAAGTCCTTCTGTAGGTGTGCAGGCATGCATTTAGCAATAAGTATAGGACAAGGGACATTCCTATGTTGGATCATTATTTGACACGGTATATGACCTCCAGTATCATTTTGCATCATTGTCAGCATCTCAAAGAACTTGTCATCTGATACCCCACTCAATGGTTGAGCCGGGTCAATGCACAAAACTGTACGCCTTCGTCGGTCCCTATGAGCACTATTTTGTAATCTGCAATCAGCACACCCTCCAAATCCCTCCAAATCTAGCATGATAATGGTACCCAGAGCTTGATCTTGGGGTACTGCTGGCCTAGACAAAAATCCTGACAGCACTCGCCAAGGCTTGTTTCTAATACGTGGCACCCAGCTCAACAACACAGTCGCTCTATACAATAACAACTGAGGCTACAAAGGTATTCCTTTAGTTGTGCCAACACTGTACAATGCGTGTGTTATCGCCAAGACTGTGGTACAACAAATTCCTCGGATGGAGCACACTACCCCTTCTTCAGAGAATAAAATTGTCATATTCTGCTTAACAAGTTCACCGGTGTTACTGTTGAAAACAATAGCGGAGCTAACACCTCTTTGTTACCTACCTTGATGGATAAGTCTTCCGTAAATGGAACTGAATTTATTGCCCCAGAGAAGAGTTCTGTGTCTATTATCTTTCCTGATAAAGTGAAGTGCCCTTCTTTTATGCATGATTTTGTCACACCTGTGTCAACCATGAAAACAAATGATGTGTTTCCTAGTGTTAGGCAGAATCATATGCAGTGCCCTTTGGGAACACTACACACAATTAAGACTACAAGTGTCAGTACAATTTCACCTTTAGTACAAGCCTGTACTACACAGTAATGTGGTAGCAGTGGCTGAGCAGACAGGCTTATCTCAAGAGTAAAGTGAGCAGTACAACAGGTTACACAAAGGACCAGCAATTACAGTGATTCAAACAAACATTTACTCAAGGTTTTTTGGTAAAAGACTATACATTTATTTACACAGTCATTTGGAAAACATTCCACTAGCAAAATCAGCCCGATATCACAATCTAATACACTATAATACACAACCAATCAGTTTCTAAACAAGTTCAGCTCCCCTGAAGTAGGAGCAGAATGGCACTTCAGGTACTTTAAAAAGGGGTAAAAAGACAAGGTTATAAGAATGAACAGCACAAATACTTTCATAGGCAGGGCAAAGGGTTTCAGTTCACTACAACCAGCAATTCAATTCAATAGGCCTGGGCCAAAGTCAATGGTTCAGAGTCTTGTATAGGGAAGCACAGTTCTGGTAGTAAATGGTTAAGTCTTTGCCACGGTTCTTAGAAGAATTTGGTCAGATAAAAAGTTAGATGTTAGTTTAGGGAAGGACAAGCCTTCAAAGTAGGGAAAGTTGCACAAACTTTCACCGCGGCCGAACGGAGTTCTGCACCGCACTTGCACAGTACCCTGTAAGTGAAGAAAAGCTGTAGCTGAGGCAGTTGTTCCTGGCAGTTCCTGCAGATCTCGCTGTTCGTGGGCTTCAGTCGTGGGGACAAGAATGAGGACGTTGTGAGGTTCCTGCACTGCCTAGGGAAGAGGCCACAAGCTTGGCAAAATGTTGGTTTAAGGTGTGAGTGCCTTAAAGACCATGAACTGGTGTCCTTCCCACTGGCTATCCGGTTTTCAACAGCACTCTGGAGAAAATTCGACCAGTATGGGAACGGTGTCCAGGCAGTTTACGAGTTGGTTGTTCCCACCAAACTCAAGGGAATAAGTTAACCTTGAAGGGCTTCTCTGTCGATGGAGTTTCAGGCAACTCAGACCTGCAGCAGGGCTTCACCGGTGGACCAGGAGTTGCAGCAGTCGTCTTCCTTCAGATTGTCTTCGGTTCTTTCGTTCCATTGGTAGACTCTGCTTTCCAAGTCCCAGAGACCTGCTTTTAAACAGTTTTCCCCCATTCATTCGAGCCTGGCTGTCACTAACACAGCAGGGTGGCTGTCCTTGCCAGACAGCCAGCCGGCCAATCACACCAGAGTGCATTCAGGCACCTCCCTAACATCCTGACCACCCCAGACACTCAGGCGTAGAGGAGGGCTTCAGCACATAAGCCCGCCAAAGGCCAACGAACAAAGCGACCAAACCTGGTTTGGCGCGCAGAGACAAACACAAGAAGGACCTTTCCAAAAAGAAATGGTGAAAAAAGCTGACCGGAGTCTGTTTTTACAGATAGGTCTTGGGCGCCATATTGGAAAACATGGCTGACCCGATTTTTAGCTACCGGTGTTCACGGTCGGGAAAAATCATGGTAGTTTGTTTAAAACCACTGCCACCAGCCATTTCAAGTGGGAAAGGGTAACATTTGACTTTTACATGAATGTTTAGACTCAGGGGAAGCTAGGCAACCCCTCCAGCACTCTATAGGACGATAGTGTGTGCGGGGCCTGTAAATTTAAAAAGACTAGTAAAGTCAATTTAACTTTATATGCCGGGGAGACAGTAGTCAGTGCCAGAGAAGGTATTTGAACCTTGGTGAGTCTGAAAGACACCCCTCTGCCACTGCACTGAGGGTGCTGTGTGACACACAGAAAAAGATGATGCCTATGGAATTGTTTTATATCCAAAGAACACAAAAGTAAAACACATTGAAAATGAAAAGTCCAAAGTCCCAAAATATAGCAAAAGAGCTGGAGGGCTCTAAGGTAGAGGGAATTTAACACTTGGGTGAGAATTCTCCCTAACACCTACCAGGGGTTCCTCTTCGGGTCAGCGGTTACCTATAGGATTGGGTACATCAGAGCTCTCTGTGGGCTGCCTTAATCTGGGTTCATGTTCGACCCTGCGAATACAAAGGGGTTACCGCCCACCACACTCGCCCTTGTATATGGTGTTATTGTACCATGCGGAAAAGCATTTGTGTCCCATACTTGTGGTACTGGCTGTTGCTGCACATACACTGGCATGCTATTGGGCACTGGGGGTTGCATCTGTTGTGGCACTGGTGCCTGATACTGATACTGGGGCTGTTGGCCCTGCTGGGGCACTTGTGCGGATGCCGCACCATACAGGGCATTTGAAGGCATGATGTTGTACTGCTGTTCATATGTGACTGGGGCCATCGGTATGCTGGGATATGCAGAGGGGATCATACGCTGCTGCTTGCCTGCTTCTACACTCTCACGCAATATAGCTGACGCTCCCACATGACCAACACGGCCTTGGTCCTCTGCACGAGGGCAGTCCCAGCAGCCAGCCACCCCCTGGTCCCTAACCCTGCAGGTCCCATCACCCCACTGCCTACTTTTCAAAGATCACAATATACATCATCTACCATAGACATGTTACTCCGCTTCATGGAGATTCACCCTCTTGTTCTTTATTACCCCTGCATCTGGGGACACTTGGTAATGATCTAAGAATCTGTTGGCTCCATCCGGGGTTTGAAAACACAGCACCCGCCCATTATGCGCCACTCAAAGTTTAACAGTAAGAGCATAGCATATCTCCTGCCCCTCTCTCTCAATTGTTTTTTAATGTCAATGTATGTTCTCCAAGATGCCTGGACCTCATCCAAAAAGTCTGAGAAAAGCTTAATGGGATCCCCCTTATATGTTGGAAGTCCTTTCTCTCTAGCCTTTCAAAGTGTGATATTTCTATCCCGATAGTTTGGCATTCAGGCTATAATTGGTCAGGCCGGTGTCCCTGGAATCAGCTTCCTGCAACTGGCGACGCAAAGCGCCTGCTCCACTACGAACACTGCAGAGAAATCCCCACATCCCAACAACTTGTGCATAATCAATTCCACCAGAAGTTCCCTATTCTGGTGTTCCACGGATTCAGGGAAGCCTACTATCCATAGATTGTTTCATCTGGAACGCGATCCAAGATCCTCCTGTTCACCGGCCAGTTCTTTTTAAAGTCCTCATTACTTGGATAAGCTGTTGTGATGCGGCCGAAGTTTCGTCCTCGACTGTTATGTTATGTTACTTGGCATTTATATAGCGCCTTATGTATCATTGGTATGACCTCAAAGCGCTTGTAGGTTGAACGCCCTTGGGAACTGTAGTTCAGATCAGTAGAGAGAGAGAGTGTTTTGTATGGTGCGTGGGTGCACCGGGTATGTGTGCAGCCGGTGTATTTGTTGGATGATAGCTGCTTTTTAGCGATAGGTGTGGTGCTGAGGAAGTCAGTCGGATGTGTTCAGTCTGGTGGGTGGACGCCCAGACTGGGTTCTGGCTGTGTTAGGCCTGAGGAACTCGTATGCTAGCTGGAATGTGTTTCAGCTAGCTGTGATTTATTAGGGTGATGAGGTCTTTGTGGGTCGTGTTCGTATGTGAACAGCTAGGCTGAATTATCAGGAGTATAGCCGTGTTCTACTTGAATAATGGTGTATAGAAGAGAGTAAGCGTGGTGGTGAGGTATGGTGGTCATCAGGATAAGTACCTGAGACCATGCACGTGAGCAGGACAGTGGGGACGTACAAAGCGATGTAAAAATATATAGCAGTAACATCAGCACCATCCGTAGCGTCGGCACCATCCATAGCGTCGGCACCGCCGTAGCGTCTGCACCATCCATAGCATCGGCACCATCCATAGCATCCTCACCATCCATAGCATCCTCACCATCCATAGCATGCACACCATCCATAGCATCCGCACCTTCTATAGCATCTATAACATCCGCACCATCTGTAGCATCTGCATCATCCGTACCATCCGTGATGCCCTTGACGTCCGTGACATCTGCGACATCCGTGACATCCGCTCCTTCCGTTCGGTCCAATCCATGCGTTCCGTCCACTTCATCCGTTCCGTCAACTTCATCTGGTCAATCTGTACCTTCCGCTCCATCAATTCCATACGTTCCATTCAGTCTATCTGTTTTAATCACTCAAACGATATTATTCACTCACTCCGTTCCATCCACTCCTTTTAACTTTTTTTTTCTTTTTTCCCCCTGTTCGATCTTCTCAGAATTTCTGTTTACTGTGACTATTCACTCCGTTTACTTCTTCCTTCGACTCTATTTGAAGGATGGATACACATCTTTGGAGGTCATTGGTATTATGGGAAGAGCCACGTTTTCAGTAGTTTGCGGAATGACAAGCAGTCTTCGGTGAGTCGGATGTGAAAACGTGTTCCATAGAGTGGGGGCCAAGGCTGAGAACGAGGATCCTCCTATCCTGACTGAGTTGGTGTTTGGTATCACCAAAAAGAGGGCGGAACTTGATCTTAGAGTGTGCGGTGGGTGGTATGGTTTAAGCTTGTCTTGCATGTATATCTGGCCTGTTTTGTGTGATGCATAGGGTTTTGAAAGTGGCCCTTTGTCCGACTGGGAGCCAGTGGAGGGAGCCAGTGGAGAGTTCTGAGAGCTAGAGAGGTGTGGCCTCTTGGGCCCCGTGCTAGAAGCATTTTGGCCGCAGAGTTGTGTGCTCTTTGTAATTTAACGAGGTGGTATGCCCGGATTCTGAGATGGAGGGAGTTAGCCTAGTCCAGTATTGACATTACGATATATTGAACAGCGGCAAGTCTGTTAGGAAAGAAGAGGTAGGGAAAAATGCATCTAAGAATTTTGAGGTGGTAGTGACAAGACTTAGATACGTTGTTGATTTGGCGAGAGAGGGTTAGGTCAGAATCGAGAGTGCATCCACGTTTTTTTACTGTGGCCGAGGCGGTGGGTGGATTGCCCATGGATGTGGGTCAAGGTAAAGGGTGGGGAAGAAGCTTGATGTTGCCGGATACCATGATTTTGGTTTTGGTGGTGTTTAGGAGGAGGTAGTTTTTAGTCATCCAACGATCAATGTCAAGGAGGCAGGCTGCCAGGTTGGGCTGAGAGTTGGAGTCAGATTTGAGGAGTTTTAAGATTATTTGGGTGTCATCAGCGTAGTTATAGTACAGGATATTGTGCGGGCGAATTAGGAGGGCTGATAGGCATGCTCTTTGTGGTACTTCTGTATTGACTGGTCGGGGGACGGAAATGAAGGTGGAGAGGAGGGTTATTTGTTTCCTGTTGTTGAGGAAGGAGGCTATCCATTTGAGACTGTTTCCACGGATTCCTAGGGATTGGAGGCGGTCAAGTGGGATTGAGTGTTTAATTGTGTCGAAGGCGGCAGAGAGGTCTCGGAGGATTAGAGCAGGGCATCCTGCAGAGTCCGCAGTGATCTTTAAATCGTCCCAGATTGATGCCAGTGTGGTTTTGGTGCTGTGTCGTGGTCTGAAGCCTGATTGTGCAGGGTCCAGGAGGTTGTTGGATTCGACAAAGGGGTTTAGTTGGGAGTATGAGGTTCGATCTGTGGAGACTCTCCCTTTAGCTTCATCTAACCTCTCACTATGCTTATCCAGGCATACCTGCATGTCAGGGTATCCATCTTCCCATCCAATGATTGTATACTGGCCTGTAACTGGTTGAAGATTGCTTTGATATTGTTGAAAGCTCCACTTGCATGCACAGATACTGGTTGAGAGCTCATGTCTGGGGAGTCCTCAGTCACTCTTTGACTTTTTTTCTGAGGTGGCCTTTCAAATTGTAATTCTGCGTGGTGTTTGCCTACTTTCCCTGACTTGGACCTCCTGCTGCGCTGCAGGTCTACATCGACCACTGCACTGGCACTGTCCTAGGATGTACTTTCCTTATGGGATCTCTAAGCGGAGTAATGACAATGGTGTTCCCCACCACCTCACCCTACGATCTCAGCAGGGAGTCGCTCTCAGCTCTCACTGTCTTCCTCCAATGGACACCAGGGTAGCTGACTTCAGAGCCACTCAGCATTCACCTTGCATCCCCAGGCATTGGACCCCTCTCCGATACCACCACCTCACTTCACACGGAAAGCAGCACTACCACTTGTGCCCTGTGGTAGCTCTACTCTGGGACACAACGCGAGTCCAGAGGCTCAACGTATACACCTCTCCGTCCTATTCACAGTCCTGGTTGCCACATAGTCCAGCTTTCCTCAAGGTTATCCATGCATCACATATACATAGCTCCAGTATACCCTGCCTGCTGTGTGTGATCACCAGTTGGGGCAATATAATACCATCCCCACTGTTGGAGGGACACAGTCCCAAACAATCCCAATAATGTAGTTCTGCCTGACACATCCTTTACATTTTACTGGAGCATGCGAGCAGCTGCACAGCTTGTTCTGAGAAAAGAACCCTTGTATCAAATTGTCTACACCAGAGGATGGCACAAATCCCCTCTTTGCCTGGCTATGTATGATTATCTGATCAGGCAAGCAGTCATGAGGCCGCCGATCTTGCCCGCATCTCCATTCAACACACCCACTTTTTCCGTGCTGTGTTCCCACCAGTGTTTGCATGTGAAAGAATTCCATAATCTATGTGCCCGGAGTCTCCTTTCTATATTCAGGCCTACCCAAGCACTTACATATAAGTGCCAGTCTGTGACATCAAGGATCCTGCATCGGGTGCTACATGTGCAATCCACTGGGCCCGTTTTCAGTGTCACCGAGCCTCGTCGGGTGCTCCCTGGTCTGGCCTTCTCTACACTCTGGCACTTATCAGGGCTCCGGGGGTCCCCCTGCTTTGGATTTCACTGGGCACTACCTTCTGCACCGGCTTACCACTTCTCTGCTTTATTTCAGGCATTGCGCTGCCCGTTATGACCCTGCGCTCAACGTTGCATCTTCAGCATCAGCTAAGTTGCCACTGACTCTCTGGTACCTCACACCCTCGTCTGGAGTTGGCAATCGCTCCTGCCTCGCTCCATGTGGCGGCGGACCCAAGACGCTGCACCGTTGATGGTTTCTTCGGCCTCCTCCACGGCAATCCGTCTCACTGCCGCAAATCGGTCCACTGCAGCTTCTGCTCGCGACATCTGTTTCACTCAACGTTATGTCTGTGAAGGATCAAGAACCCAGTTATTTTGCTCTGGTGCTCCAACACTGATCCAAAAGTCGGGTCTCATGTTTGTTGCATGCAGGCTGCCCGCCAAGGTCATCCACCAGTGGAGCCGAGACACCAGTTGTTCCTCTCCTCACTGTGACCATTAGCTGGGCTCTCCAATGTTTTCCTGAGAGGGCTCGCCGACTCCACACACCGCCACTCCAGGGTGAGCTCCACTCCAATGCATACACCTATATTTCCACAATGCCCAGGAGTATAGCCCCCATAGTTCACAGGGGTGAGCACAACGTGTTCCCACAGCAGATACTCCACTTAGTAAAGCGGCAGGGATATGGCAATCAGCGGGATTATGTATGGATATTTCAAGATGCTCAGGTGCTCACAGGCTCGCAGCCACCTTGGCTGAGCTTGCTAGCACCCCCCAACTGTTGCATTTCTTTAACAGTAATGGGTTGTGGTGTACACTGTACGCCGATGCTCTTTCTGGGGTTACTCTTTTCCCTGATGATATTATTTGTCCCAAATGCACAACCTCTTTCTGATTACTGCATTTTGTCCTTGTCTACTTGCTACCCTTTGTCTGCAAGCAATGTCAGCAGTGAATCTGCTCTACATATGTCTTCTCTGGTACTGCATACTAAGAGGTTGCCTACATACTGAATGACTGTGCTTGATACAATGATATTGCCCAAATCCATGTGTAGTACTCTGTTAACAATACTGGGGAGCCCACAGTACCCCTGAGGAAGCCTGGTGTGTTGGAACCTTTGGTGTGATAGGTAAATGCAGCGAGATATTAAGAAATTAAGAATTGGGGTGCAATAGGATGGAAAAGAGCACATTTTTCAATCAATGACAGTAAAATGTGTGGCCTAGTTGGTATATTGCAAAGAATTGTGGCTGGGTTTGGTACTTCTGGGAACTCAGATTAAACAATGTTATTCAATGGGCATAAATCCTGTACCATCCTCCAGCTGGACCCCTTTGCTTTTTTTGCAGGGTATATTGCTGTGTTGCACAAGCACTCTGAAGGCAGTATGATGCTCTGCTGCCTTAACGCAACGATTGTCTTGTGTCTTCCCTCATCTGCCTTGCTTGACTGTCGTACTCTAGATAACACTGCTCCCTGCTTCAACTTGATGTGTACTGCTCCTATACTCTTCAGGAGCCCTACATCATGGGGGATGTCTGTCCATAAAGTGCTTGGGACCTGTAACAAGTCCTACTGTAGTTGTGCAGGCATGCATTTAGGAATAAGTATGGGAAAAGCGACATTCCTATGCTAGATCAATATTTGACACAGTATACAAGCCTCCAGTATCATTTTGCCCTTGTTTTCAGCAGTCTCAAACAACTGGCAATTTGATTCCCCACTCAATGGATGAGCGGGGTCAATGCACAAAACTGTATGCCACTCATCTCCCTCTTTGTCAGTTCCCATAAGTACTATTTTATAATCTGCAATCAGTATCCCCTCCAAAACGAGCATGATAATGGTACCCAGGGTTTGATCTTGGGGCACTGCTGGCCTAAACAAAAATTCTGACGACACCCTCCATGGCTTGTTTCTAATACCTGGCACTTAGCTCAACAACACAGTTGTTCTATACATAACACCTACAAGGGGTTCCTCTTCCGGGTCGGCGGTGACTGATAGGATTGGGCACGTCAGAGCCCTCTGTGCGCTGTCCTAATATGAGTATGTGTTCAACCCTGGGAATACAAAGGGGTTACTGCCCACCACTCTCGCCCCTGTATACGCCATGTGGCAAAGCAATTTTGCTCAGGCAGGGGGATATCGTCAACTTGTGTGAGGGAGCGGTGGTGGACCAGGTTCAGTAGGCTAGTCGGCAAAGGGTACCCGAGGGCAAATGCTGGTAAGGTGTAAGGGGAGACTGGTCGAAGGAGGGCATTCCCCAGTAAGGCTCATGCGGGAACAAGACATCAGACATAGGGCCGGTAGGGCTAGCAAGGGAGGTTGTGGGGAAGGGTGAAGGAGGAGGAGAAAAGCAAGGTATTGAGAGCTTCCAGAATTTAAGGAGATCCATCTCAAGACAGAGAGGCGCAGGAAGGCCATTCCAGAGGGAGGTTCCTGCCAAAGAAAGAGATCTACCCCCACTCCCTGCTTAGAGAAGTGTCTGACTTGTACAGAGTTAGAGCTAGAAGACCAAAGAATTCTAGCAGGGAGAGAGAGTTGGAACTAGTGTGGTCCCAGACCACAGAAAGCCTTGCGGATGATGCAGAGCGCCTTGAATGTGATCCTTGCAGCCACAGGGAGCCAGTGGAGAGAATTTAGGGCTGGAGAGATGTGGTCTCTGGGCTTGAGGACAAGGATAAGTATCACAGTCCTATTCTGGATTAGTTGAAAAGGGCAGAGGGAGGAAAGAGGCAGAATAAGGAAGAGGCTGTTGCAGTAGTCAAGCCTAGAGAGAACCAGAGCTCTGGAGACATTGGAGACATTGGGCCTCATTACAGGTCTGGTGGTAACCCTGCCGGTGCTACCGGCGGGTTTCCGCCAGATCCGTAAAAAGTGATTGGCACCTGACTTCCTGGTGCCACCGGGCTATTACAAGTGCAGCGGCCGGGAGGTCAAGCGCCGGAAATTTTGTTAATCCCCATTACCATAGATTCTCATGTTAACAGTGCCAGTGCTTCTGTGATGGCTTTGCCTACCATGACCGCTGTGCCTGGCAGAGTCGGACCTGTTAGGCACGACAGCTCTGGCAGGCAAACCAGTAGTTTGCCGGTCCAGAAAGAAGGGAGCCCTTGAGCTTACCGGTACCCTTATTTCCAGACCGGCAAACTCGTCATGAGGCCCATTGAGTTTCTGGGGGAAGGTGAGCAAAGGGAGAATGCCTCTGAGGAGGTAAAGCTGAAAGTAAGGTTTCTTGACAAGGTCAGCGAGTTGAGGTGCGAAGGAGAGAGATTAGTCAAAGATGGCACCCAGGTTTTTTGCCTCACAATCGGGTGAGGGGAGGGCAGCCAGAGAGAAGGGGGGAAGGAGGGAGCAGGAGTCCCAATGAGAAGTCGAAGGCGGAGGATAGATAGAGGTGGATGAGAACAGAGGGAGAGTTGGAGTCAATGTTTGAGAGCAGGTCATCATAGGTGTTCAGAAGAGCAGTTTCCATGCCTCTGCCTGCTTTGAAGCCAGACTGGTGGTCGTGAAGACAGTCAACAGATTCAATGTGCTGGATTAGTCGGGAGATGGCCGGCCTCTCCAAGAGTTTACCCAAGGAAGAGGTAGTAGATAGGGCCATAGTTAGCTGGGCAGGAAGGGTTTGGAGATGGCTTTTTTAGGAGGGGTTGCACAAGGGAGTGCTTGAGAAGTGATGTGAAGGAATGCCATTGGCAAAGGAATGGTTGCAGAACTCAGCCAAGGAAAGAGCAAGAGAGGCAATGTTGTCCTTGATAGTTCTAGAGGATCAGGGGAACACCTGTCTGGATGAGACTTTCATAGAGCAGAACGTCTTGGTGACCTCACCCGGCGCTATGTGTGTGAAGGAGGAAAGGAAGGGGAAGGAGAGGCACAGGGAGGCCTGGGTAAAGGGATAATGTGGGGGTTTAGAAGACATGGAGGACAGGAGTCCTATGTTTTGGTAGTGACGTGGGTGGCCAAGGCCGTGCAGAGAGCCTGGGAAGGAAGAGAAGTAGAGACAGAAGTTGGATTGGCAAGTTCTTTGCAGATTTTGAAAAGTTCAGCCGTGTTGTTTGTGGCTCCAGAGATACGTGTTTGGATGTGGACACGTTTCTTAGAGCAGATGGAGAGTCTGTATAGCTTTTGGAGCAGGCGACAGGCCAGTTTGTCGGAGGATGTGCTAGAAGTCAACCATTTTTGTTCAAGGGCATTCCAGTGAGGAGTAGGATTGAGTGGGTATGACCGACACAGGGACCCATTCAGGCAAGACAAGAATCACTCTGCCTCCAGACCAATTAGGCCTGGGTTTGGGGAGGATCTTGTAGCCCTCAGGAAGGAGAGTGTCCAAAGCAGTCACAGAGCTGGCATTGAACCACATGTCAGTGAGAGCGAGGACGTCAAGTTCACAGTCTTCAAGGAGGTGACAGATGTCAGAGGAGTGTTTGACAGCAGAGCGAGAATTGAGGGTAGCAAGGTGACGTAGGTTGCCACCTTTAACAGTGTTCTGAGGCGGGGTACAGGAATGGGGTACATCCATCTGTGGGGGCAAAGAGGCCCGGCAGGTGGCAGAAATGGGAGTGGTAGAAGGAGGGAGGAAGTTAATGAGAGAGGGAAGACGCTGGTCAAGAAGAAGGAGGAGGTTGGGCTGAGAGCGCTGGGCCATGATAGGGGCCATGGCCTGTGCAGGCGCCCTGCCATACAGGGCATTTGGAGGCATAATTCTATACTTCTGTTGATATGTGACAGGGGCCATCGGTCCGCTGGGATATGCAGAGGGGATCGTACACTGCTGCTTGCCTGCTTCTACACTCTTGTGCAATATGGCCTATCCTCCCACATGACCAACACGGTCCTGGACCTCCGAATCCCGGCCCCATCACTCTGAATCCACCTCCTCCTCGACCACCTCACCCTCCTTGGAATCCCCCTCTCCCTCTTTGGTAACCTCCCTGATACCCTTCCTGGTAAACTCCCTTATAACCTCCTTGGTGCGCTCTAATGTCAGAATAGCCTTCATACCCTCCTGTCCACTCCGGCACCATTCTCGTTTCCACCACTGTCATTCGTGGTTCTACCTGCCCTACAGGCGGGCTCATAATCACAGCTCCTTCTATGCTCAACTTCGTTAATTTCTTCTGTACTAACTTTGCCTCAGCCTTCTGTGCATTGTCCGCTACTTCCTTCTCTTTCTCCTGCCTTTGCCTACAATGATGTACTATGATCGCCTGAATCTCTGCCCAACCCTTTGCCTCAATCCCAACTGCCTTATCCAAATCTTTCTGCACCTCCTTTGGAAGCCCTTTCTTTAACATATGATAGAATATTGTAATAGTCTTATCCTATGGTTCCCATGTCTCTGCCCTCCACATCTCCTGAATCTGGAGTATGTATTGTGCCAAGTCGTCACCTTCTTTCATAGTATGCACCATAATCAACTGTATGTCCAGTGTATCAGAATATGCTGCTCTTAGAGCAGCCCATACTTTATCCTGACAATTGTTAAAATGTGCCCCATCATGGCTGTCCTCGCCCATCCGTACCCCTGGATAACCCACTTTTTTCAAAATATCATCCGCTTGATCTAATAATGCAGTGAACAAACTTTTCATGTCTCCTATCGCTAATATTATGCCTGTGGTTTGTTTTTGGATTGCATATATCAACTTTCCTGCTACTGCTGCGAGCAATGGCAGTGTCTTCATCAGATTGTTCCTATCCCTGTGTGGCCAGGGTACATACTGCACCCTGCCAGGACCTTTGTGTAACAATGGGAACTGTGTTCCCACCTGCTTAGCCACTAACTTTTTTCCCACTTGCTTCTCCTTCACCGCCATACGGCCTGGTCGTGCCCCCAATCATGGACCCCACAAACTCTCTACTTGTGGTGTCATCCTGGGAGGCATCTCATCTCCTTGGTCCTCGTCTGATCTCCATTCGTCCTCTTCTGCTACCACTGCATCAGCATCTGATCTGATTTAGTCATAATCCAACCTGTCTGTCCGTTGTAGTCCCCCTCGATACGTCTCATCATTATGACCATCATCCTTTATTTCAACATGTACATCCGTAATCGCGGTGCTATTGATCCTAAATCAAATGTCACCTGCACTCCATTCGTCTGTGCCTATTGGTGCTCTTCAACCTTCCTCCCGTTATAATTTTACTAGCTCCAGCTCCGCCTCCGTCTTTCGCAAAGTTGTTCCTAAATCTCTCTGGGCCCTGTACTCTGTCTCCATCCCTAATGGGTTGCAGGTGGCATTCGCTGCTAAGGGCTGCAGGATGTTTTCATATGTTGTGGGTTTTTACTGCAGCAGTGCTGCATGGGGAACACACTCAGGATTAGTATAACCTGCAGCTGTTTGCATAGGATAACACCCCTGTAGGGGTGGTGGTGCTGCGGGGGTTGTAGGTGTATCACAGGACGCAGGAGCTACACTTGGTGCAGGGGTGACACAGGGCACTTGTATTACAATATCTACCCTTTTAGGGTCTTGGGGAATTTCCATATCCTCAACCATTCTCCAGAGCTTGAGAATGCCCATCCTAGTCTTCAACTTCTTCTCCTTATACCTTGCCATTAAATAGGTGTTCATGTGTCCCAGAACACCTTTATTGTTTGTATCCTTCTTCGGCCATGAGCAGGACTTTCTTAATTCTGGAAGCTCCCCAAGACTTTCCTCTCTACCTCCTCCTTCCCTCCCTCTCTCCTCTGCTAATCTCACAGTTGCTTGTTTGGTGTTCAGGGCCCTTATGCATCCTTGGGGCCCTGACCTCCCACACCGAATCGCCCCCAGCTTCTGTCTTTCTTCAGCACTTGCCTTGGCTCACCCTCCACCCCGGAGGCTTGCACTTACCTTACATTGCACTTCACCTGTTGCACACCTATGAGCACCCCAGCACCTATCCCATTCCCCCTCCCTTCTGCACGTTCTGAAGAATCATAAGGCATAGTAGGTTCATCCTCCCCTCCCACTGTATTTCATCTTTTAGATTTTTGTAATGTATGTTAATTTGTTTCTCATCCCCTTGTCCCCTGTTGCCCTGTGGGCACTTTGAAACAGTATTTACTTCCTGTATAAGCGCTTAACAAGCGAACAATAAATAAATAAATACATCCCTCCTCTCGTATCCGCAACCCAATCTGTATGGTATTTCATAATCTTTTCCTGGTACAGTGGAAGCGCAGCATACATGTATTCGAGTTGGGTAAGGGAACTCATGTTACATTTAATACTTTGTTTCCTGAGCACTGATCCAGCAGTGCCGTCAACCCCATCCTCCCAACACTGCCTGCACTCCCCATCGACACTCCCCTTTATTCTCACCCCACACACCACACCACTCTTCTCATAACCCAACATCTACAGTTCAAAAACACCTGAAACT
Source organism: Ambystoma mexicanum (assembly GCF_040938575.1). NCBI lineage: Eukaryota > Metazoa > Chordata > Amphibia > Caudata > Ambystomatidae > Ambystoma > Ambystoma mexicanum. The sequence continues at coordinate 1,236,776,820 of NC_090925.1, read as the reverse complement.
ACAGGTCAATAAAACACAATTATATATTCAATGGTTTAGACCTTTCCTTAGCCTCTTTTTCGAGACAAGGGAATTTACCTCCTTATGCCCCCTTATGCCGGGCTAAGGGATCCCAGGCCTGTCATATAATGGGCCTAAACAACAAAATCACACTTATATTCACAATGGTGTAGCCCCCTCCTCTATCCCCTTGCCTCGGAAAGAGGGAATGTATCTCCTTACACTCCCTTGTGCTGAGTGGAGGGATTCCAGGTTCTCCATGCTCCTCACCTTTTATTTTACCTACAACGCTGCCTTTCCTCCGCAATGGAGAACATCCTGTTTTCCTCTCTCATCTCTTTTTCTCAAGAAATTCTATTGTGATGTCACCTTTTCTCTCAACAAAGAGATCCCTCTGGCCACCTTTATCTAGAGCAACCACTATATATTACCACATGGTCTTTACAATCCACACACTCACCATAAACACACTCCCCACACACTCTCCTCTTGTTGTTTTCTCCCGCAAAGGTGCACTTACATCTTTCTCCTGAGTTCCTCTGATGCAGGGTCCCGTCAACAGCCCGCACAATCTGGGAGCAGCGGCCTGCTCCAAGGAGTAGGCAGGCCTGCAAACCTCTTCAGATCGTGCATGATGGACTGGTCCCTGTAGATGGGTAGTCACTAAAAAGAGGGCACTGAAAATACAGTGTACAGGGTGAAGCCCGAACAGGCTGGTGTATTAACACAAAGAGGGCAACACGCAACTGTATGCGGTTTTTAGGAATGTAGTGAAGATTCCCTCTACCAGAAGGTATCAGAAAAACACAGCGACCAGGGAGTTACAGGATAAGTATTGAAGACAGGATAGATAGGAAAAATTCACTATCCCTGCCTAGTCCCTAGGTGTACTGTACATTTGCCACTTCCATCAACATATAAGAGAGAATAATAAATTACATGTTGGTACCTTGTATGTGTGATTTTTTCAATCGAGCTACCTTTCACCATTTGAGTTAAATGTGTATTATGTGGATGTCTCTCACCCTCACTGACCCATATAGAGATACATAATTTATACTATATTATACTGTCCTAAAGAAAGTGGTCTCACTTAAGCTTACACCACTGAAACCGGTAGACAGTGGTTGTGACATGGTGGAGGTTAAAACTAAACCCACCCACACCATGAAGAACCTTTGCATGTTTTTTAACTTTCCCACACTCTGTCTAATACTTAGCATTTTCTAGATGGATTTTGTGGGTCGTTATCTATTTGTCTTCGTCTAAAAAGCTCACCAAGATATGGCGTGCCTGTTACATTTTTTTCGTAGCACTCTGTCTGAGGTTGGAGCCATTAGTTCTTAACTTGGAGCTACCCTAGGACAGTTCAGCCTGTCTACAGGATATTAAAACAGTATGTACCTAAAGTAGAAGGTTGACTTTTTTTGCCTTAGGTGTTAACTCTTTTTAACACTTACTCGTCTATAGCCACCCGTTAGGATACCAGTGACCTGGGACAGACAGGAGTATAACTATTCTTGGATTGTTATGGGTTTTTAGTTCAAAAATGATTTCTCGTTATCCTCTTTTGCTGTCCCTTTTAGATAAGCAGTCCATCATCGCTTTCTAGGGAAATCTTCCCCTAGGCACTAGGCAGGGATAGTGAGTTTTGCCCTGCAGATGGGTGCCACACCCCAGGATATGCAGCAAGGAGACCCCCGACTTAACAGAGTCTGGGATTGCATCGGGGTCAGCAATTTATAAAGAAAACTGCAACCCAAAAACCAAACTGAAAAAATAATACAAGGGTTAAAGGTCTCAGACGGTCCCATAGAAATGAACTGACACAGAGCTTGTCACTTCCCAAGAAGTTATACTGCAAAATTTGAATGCGTAAATTACAATGTTATCCCACCACCCTCATTGGCTAAAACCTATAGAACATGCTAATACACCCTATGGTCCCTAAACCGATTGGCCACACTTGATCTATACCCATTCCCTTAGACATGCGGTCTACTACATCGTCACTATTGAATCCAGGTACAGGATTTGTGGTTTAAACGTATTGCCACATTAATAAATCGAGACTGTCATGTGATGTGCACCCCTCCGATCCAGACATGATCAAAGTGAACTGGCGAGGCCAACTCTGCTTTGATAAGACAATAGGCCTTCTCATTATATCAGACACTGTGACACACACAAGTTGCACCCCTGACCATGAACTACATTTATTGGCATCATCTCTGCTCCTCCTATTCCAAAGACACGGCTACCACTTATCTCCTTCCACCCCAAGTGCCCAGTAATGACGTGACTTGGGCACTGCTCTTGAGTCTGAATTTACGGGATTTATTTATTTTCGTAATACATGTGCTTGTAATTCAAATGGTATGACTGTTTTTGGGTGAGGGCAGTTGTGCTCTAAATCTTCTTTTTCCCCATTGGCATCAGACAACCTTATGCCCTATTCTCATGAATTTGGCCTTCAAAGAGTGCATCCATTCCTGCTTCTCCCTATCCTCATGTTCCGTTCCCACCATTTTCAGGCCTTGTAGCTGGTTACAATTAGCGTTTATCTGTGCATTGCGGGTGCCTCTGACCTCGGCTTCTCTCCTGGGGAACGGGAAAGGGGATTTATTTTTGCAGAGGAGGTCAACAGAGCTGCAGCTCCACATCAGGGTCTGTGTTCTATTCTATTAATTATGTACTAGGCATTGACATCCAAAATGGCAACACTTCTGCCATGTGAACACACTGACCTTGCTTCTACCAAAGTACCTTTCTGACTCCATCTTCCACCTGTTTCAACTCTTCCTGCAAATCTCACTACATAACATAACTAAGAATATGACAACTAAACAGAGGGCCTATAATGCCTCCCTATCTATAACCTCTGCAACCACAACTTTAATACATGTATTGCTCATTCTGCGATGCTAAATGTGAGTATTTAATATGTGTCAAACTTAACTAAAACAACCCAAGCGCCTTCTGCAGCGCAAACCTCAGTCTTCTCCCATGATGGTACATGCTAATATGTTTTTCTCAGCCTGAACCTTTTTGCCTGGCTGGGCTGCTGTTCGTGCATCCCAACACTTGCACAAGATTTGAAAAACCCAGATGGTCCCCAAATCACTTACTGGTGGTGCAAAGCATGGGAAACATGGGCTAATGAAAAGTTAACAACCACAAAGAACACAACACTTCCAAAATTGCAAAAGATATGGGACCTATTTATCAGTAATATTCAATCTTCTCTCACCAGTAATTATAAAGAACATATCCATTGAGTCATGTTGGGTGAAAAAATTAAAAAGGCTCATATGTTGCATGTTTTTGCTGCTCATGTTTTCAATTAACATTTTTAATTTCCTTTTTTTATTTTAAATTCAGTGTGTCAGTAAAATACAGCAGGTATGGAGATGCAAACCCTCCATGAACTCATACCACACCTCAAATAAATTGTGATCCCCTTTTTCCCCAACATTCTTTCTATACCCTTCTTCATAAATTTATAGTAGATGAATTTGTTTGCAATGATTGCACTGAAAAATGGATGTGATGAATATTCTGCACTCGTTCTTGACATCGGTACAGCTTTTTTGGAATATACGACACGTACATTCCAATTAGTTCGGTAACCAGTTGAGTTTGTTCAGTCACTCACCAAGCACGGGTGTATACGCGCGAGTTATAAAGACATGAGTTTGAACTTTCTATAGTTCATGCGAGTTTACCAGTTGTGGGCCGTCTTCACAAGGAAGAACACCTGTTAGCCAAGTTAAGGTGGAGCCTGCTGACCTACTACAACTACCCTTACATACCGCGGAGCGGACGCGGAGTGGCGGAGAGTGGCAGTCAAGCAGTCATCCCTACCTGCTGAGTCTGCTCACCCTGTTAATTCCTTTCTGAAGGTGGGCCTGCTGACCTACTACAACTACCCTTCCATACCGCGGAGCGAACGCGGAGTGGCGGAGAGTGGCAGTCAAGCAGTCATGGCTGTCGTGACTGGTAAGACTGCCTCTCCCCTGGCTCCACAGGAAGAGGAAAATGGACGGCTACGAAGCTGGCGTCCCCGCCAACATTCAGATAACTTTCTGCTGGCTGGACTGCCTGACACTACGAAGACACTGGCAAGTACAGCTAAATCCTTAAAATCTTGTGGGAAAAAAGTCGGGAAAAAAACCCCCAAACTTCCAATACGCCAATTGAGAGAAGACCCTCTACTTACATCAAATGACATTTTGCAAACATCTGTTCAAAAAGCAAACTTTTGTTCCCTGACTGACCAGCTCCTACTGCTGCCTCTCAAAAATATGCTGATTGAAAACCACACCTTTCAACAAACCTCGCCCCCGCCTGCTCGCTTACCATCTGTCCCCGGAGGGGGGGGTGTGTTCGCAGTCGGGCGGGCGAGTTCCTGTGCACGCGGGGCTGTGCTCGGGCGCTCGACCGATGAAGATGTGCTTGGTGAGGCGCAGCAAGGACGAGGGCGTGCTCCTGCCACCCCTACCACTCAGACAGTGTGGGACCGAGACGAGGAGCGAGAGTTTCCGATGACCGGCCCGCATGTGGAGCGCTTGGCCCCCCCAGATGAATCGGCTGCCTCGGACTCTCATAGCTTCTCTGCCCAGGTACACGCTGAGGCGGCTGGAGCCGCTGCGCAGAGCCCGTCCCAAGCAAAGGAAAGGGCGGTCTCTGTGGAGCGGCAGTCAGAGCTGCACGCGACTGACAAGGGCGATACGCCCCGAGAGGCGTCATCAGAGCCGGGGGCGTGCGGCTCCCTTGAGACGTTTGAGCCCCGCCCCAATAGCTCGTTACATTTGACTATATTGCTAGAAGTACAAACAGCAAACGCAAAGAAACGCCCCAGGCTATCCCCTGTTCGAACCTACGAGAAAAGAAAGAAAACTTCAAAACTCAAAAGTGGTAAACAAAATCCAACAAACCTACGTAAATTAGAAAGCAAAGATACAAAATCAAAGCAATCTTTAAGCAAAAATAAATCAGTCAAAGATAAGACCATGAAACTGATTCTCTCGCCTATGGGAACCTTGGTGAAATTCTTTGAAAAAAAACACCAAGCTAACATCCGCACTAGCTCATTGACAGAGCTTACTGATGCTGAACTCCTCGACGCAGTTCTCGATCTACAGCCATCAAGCAAACTTAGAAGAACTGAGGACTGTCTAATTCCTAGAACAGACACTCTCAATTTCAAGCGACCTACTTCAGGAAAAAGATTACAATCCGAAGAAAATCTGGAAAACAAATTCACGTTTGGGCAAACATCCACGCACCTTATACCTACTGAATTTGTCTTTGACCTAGATCCGGCGGTACCTCAAACGTCTAGCCCTGTACCACATCTAAGGGACCCCCTGGCTCCCACAGCGATTTCCGTCCATCCCGCTGATGACGCTGTTCCCCAGTCATCTGACCAAAGAAAACAACAACTGGGGGCTGAATCCCGCCCTCCTCCGTTACCACTAATCTCACCTGTGCTACAAGACAATCCAGGAAACACTTCGCTCAGTGCTAAAAAAAAGACGATTCCAATTCCTAATGAACATGATAAATCTTCAAAGCGTCAGCAAATTGACTTTCAGGTTCCACCTATTGCTGATTGCAAAGACAACAGAAAATCTTATCAGGATCTTGAACCTTGCCCTGACATACCAAATTCTTCTACCCATTCCACTTCCTTACAAGACTCAAGTCGTAAGTCTACTACATCCAGCAAAGAATCATCATCAAAAAAGCCAGACTTACTTTCATATATGTCGGCATTATCCATTGCCCTGGTCCCTTTCACCAAACTATATGAATCGCTGTATGATACTCTAAAGGACCACACCGTCTTACAGGCGATGATGCATACCAAACTCATCTTCCTAGAAGGCCACATTAGTGCTCACAACGAATCAAGAAACCCATCACCCCCAACCGCGATGGCCATAGATGCGTCCCTTTAAGCAATAGAAACTACATTGACCCGTTTGGAGAAAAGAACTTTTCCAAACTGCTCTACGAGCGCACTTACCATCACTGCACCTTCGATTGACTTGACGTCCTGTACCCCACAGATCCCTAACCCTTGTGCTAAAACAAAACTGGCCCATAAAAAAGCCCCACTAATATCGTCTCAAACCACAAACGGATCGGCCTCTAATATTGTTTTGGTGATCGACGAGGAAGAAAATCAAAATAAAAAATCAGCAGCACATCCAGATCAACCATACTCAATTTTTGCTGCGAAATCAACACATGCCACCCCATTGCTGACTTTGGAGGCACCCAATACAAAAGCATCTTCTACAAAAACGATGGCTCAAGTAGACAAATCAGTCTCTGAATCCCAAACTCACCCTACCCCCCAAACCTGCCTGTCACAACAAGAATCTGACCTTCTGAACTGCCTTCACTCACTTGAGAACCAAGATCTTAAAATCTCAGCAAAACTCACAGAGGAGTCTGAGCCCATTACAGACCTGATGAACCTCTCAGAACACCATGGCGAAGCAATCTCCCCTATGCCACCAGGCCAACGAAATCCATCGTCAGATAACTCAATTGTTGCAGCGCTGCATACAAAGACCTCTTCGAAGAACACAAGTCTTGAAAACAGACATCATCAGTCACCATTCATGACCTTAGAAGAACGTCGAAAGAAAATCGAACTGTCAACTTTAACCAGGACAAAGGCAGTCACAACAAAAAAAATAGAGATCCTGCTCCGTCTCAGATTGATAGGACAAGCTATAACACCAACAAACCCGGCCCGGAAGGGCGTACTCGACCCTCGACAGACTCTCAACAGTTTTCAGATTCTCATGAAACCCCCCGATACCATTCACAAACTTCATCTCGGAATCATCTACGAGAGGACAGTCCTAAAGAAAAAAAACATCATGCAAGAAAGTCCTCTAGTTCTAAGCCAATCTCTTACCAAACGCTCAAAAAATCGGCCAAACCACCGGGGAGATGGATTCTAAAATTAGAACAATCTAGTGAAAATCGTGATAAAGTTACATTAAACAGAGGAGGCATGCTGACGCTGATACATCTTATACCTAATTTAACACAGATTTCTTCAGACGATTTGTGGATAGTTGAACCAAGTCACCACCACGGAAGAGCGGCTTGCCATCTTCATATTATATCAAGAAAAGTTAAGGACAAATTGATCGACCAAAAAAAAGACTTCCTAAGTCTGGGCTATCACCTCTCATTACAAACGATGATAACAGAAGAAAAGAGCTACAAGCCCAGGGAACCTACTCGAACACTCAACAAGAACTCTAAAGAAAAAAACAACTACCCAAGGACACATCGAAACTTTGATACTTCTACGCATAGACAAAACTCAGATCATCGACCAGGTCAATCTAAGCGCCATCACAGCCCAAAGGTGACCTTCTCAAATAAGACCCAACATACGCCGATTTAAACTTCACTAACATCTAATGAGAAATCTGGCGACCGAGAAACAGAAGATCCTGAGGACAAAATCAGTTTTCGTAAAGATCGACAAAACAGCAATAGAAAACTTACTAAAACCATCCAACTGGAAGAAAACGCTACAGCTTCGCCTGATGGAAACCCAACGTCATCCAGCTTTTGGGCATGGCTCCCAAAGGCCTTAGCATCGCATCGTTCAAAATAGCAGTCCAAGAATCTGATCGACGCTCCACCTTCGACGACAAACCAAACCAGTAGCGTGTTTGAAATTAAGTTAGCCAGTTGGAACACTAGGGGCTATAAACATCTTACCTCGATCAGTGATACAAACTTGGGCTCCTTTCATATATTGTGCCTCCAAGAAACTTGGCTGTCCAAAACACCCACACTCGATGGATACAATCTTTTCCTGGCCCCGGCGACAAAAGGCCAAATGGGCCGCCCTTCCTCTGGTCTGCTTACCGGTTTGCGAATGGATAGAGGCTTTGCAGTAACTAACATCATCGTCTCAAACTATTCTTTATTAGCACTTTTGCTAACTTGGTCATTGCTATCATCAGACGGAGTTTATTACCATCCTATCTCCGTAGCGATTTTCAACGTAGACTGGAACCCTGCAGCAATCGACCAAAAGAAATTCTTAAAACTGATCGAAAACACGATCGACGAGGTACGAACGATTTACAACACCTTGCATATTATAATATGTGGAGACCTGAACGCTTGCTGCACCCAGAAAACAATCAAAAAACAATCCCTGAGTGAAGACCAAGGAAACCAATGGATGAAACTGATGAACTCAAGAAACCTACATAACCTTGACGTAGTATACAAAAAGAATAATCGATTACCAACTTGGACAAACGGGCAACTAAAGTCAACTATTGACTATACTTTTGTCTCGGAACCCATCCTGCTGCTAACGACCTCCTTTGACGTTGTTCACACAACATCTAGTGATCATAATATTCTTCAAACCACTTTGAAAACTTCCTATTCAAATCCTGATAGATACGAAACTGCGGTTGAACAAACTCCTCAAGGCACTAGACTGCGTTTAACAGCACATATTATTCGAGACCTCACAAACCTATACATAGACTCGTGTCCTACATCGACCTTTGAATTGGTCGACTATGCCCCTTTGCTGAATACCTACAGAATACCGAGAGGGAAATCTAACAAAAACTCGCAAACATCCCTACATTCGTACGATAAAGTGCTGGTCCAGAAACGAAGGGCTTTCAGAAAAGCCAAAATAAATGCATTGAAACTAACGATGATGGAAAGATCTAAAACTATCAAAGAAATTACTAGAAATTATAAAAACTGGGTGAGATCATATAGATGGAAACTTTACCAACAAGATGCAAAAGCCATATTAAAATCGATTTGCTCTAAAAACTCAAAAGAATTCTGGTCTCTGCTGAACAAATCATCTTCATCCAACGATTTGATCATGGCGAACAGTATTAGCGAATTCACCTGGGCTGCTCACTTCAGCTCGCTCTTTGAAAATCCTACACCAAACTCAACGGCTTGCAGCACCTCTCAGATGACGCTAGCTGCACCTAAAAACACAAGGACAATTGACTCCTGGACGCAACTTGACGACCTGGAAGATATATTAGACATCCTTAAGAAACTGAAAAAGTCCAGGGCCCCTGGCCCTGATGGGATTACAAATTTCGATTTAAAAACCGATCCGGACGAGTGGGCTAAATTTATAAGAACAGTCTTCATTAGATGTGTGGCATCTCAATCTGTCCCTCCTTCATGGCTTTCTGCCATAGTGGTTCCAATTTACAAAAAAGGAGATAAACAAGATCCAACGAACTATCGCCCCATCGCTTTATTGGACCCTATAGGGAAAGTCTTTGGGACACTACTTTTGAAAAAATTCCAAGTCTGGGCGGCCAACGCGCCATGCAATGACAATTTCCAAACAGGATTCAAAAAAACGTTGGGAACAGCTATTAACATCTTTACGATATCTATTCTGAAAGCTAAAGTAAAGGAGGGAAACCTGAGAATATTCATGGCCTTTATCGACTTCTCTAAGGATTTCGACAAAGTCGACCGTTCTAAACTCTGGGAGAAACTGACAATGTGGAAATGCCCAAGGGCAATCTTAAATCCCATCATAGCCCTCCACTCAGACACCAGTATTAAGATACGGCTGAACCAACAAGGAAGCCTTTCCACTGAAATCGTCACCAAGAGAGGTGTCAAACAGGGCTGTCCTCTGGCCCCAGCACTCTTTCTTGCCTATATGGGAGATTATCAGTATACAGAGTCGTCGATCAGATCTTTTCCACCAAAACTTGCGAAAAAACGAACATCAGCAGATTATTCTACGCTGACGACCTCATTTTACTTGATATGACCCCCATAGACCTTCAACGACAACTCTCTAATTTACAAGAATATTGTTCCGAAAACAACCTGGAAATCAACATCGAAAAGACAAAGATAATGGTGTTGGAGACCTCGACCAAAAAACAAGAAATGTTCGACTGGAACATCGATAAAATAACGATTGAAAAAGTGAAGAATTTTAAATACTTGGGTGTTGTCTTAGACACCACAACAAAAGAGCTGGCCATGCAAGAATTTCTCTGGGACAAAATTCGTAACTTAGCTACAAAAGGGAAAGCTATTGATAGAAAGTTCGGAAAATTTTCGACAATTCCACTGCTAAACTTTTACAAATCAAAGGTGGTCCCTACTGTGACATACAGCGCTGAAGCCATGCCCTATCTGCCAAAAACACTCTGGCCTAAGCTGGAAGCTTATTTTTGGAGGTCAGTTTTCTCTTTACCGAATTCAACTCCGGTTCCTTTGATTCGTCGAGAACTAAGCTTGCTATCTCTCCAAGGTACGGTAGACTGTAACACAATCATGCTCTATAGAAAATGTATACTCCCAGACTGCACCTATATCCACGGTCTGATACTTAAAGAACTTCAAGCATCAAGCGGTAAAATGCTCACTCGATGGAAAAAAGAAAATTTAGACCTGCTGAAAACAATAGAGTGTGCTGAAGAGGAACTGATAAATAATCCAACAAGGATACTTTAGAAACTGAAAGAGATGGAGTGGATCAACACGCAAAATCTATCGACTGATTATAAACTTACCTCACATCTTCCCCCTATAGCAATGAAACTGAACGTTCTGCAAAATTACATCAAAAAATTTCCGAGCCGACCAGCGCGTAACTTGATAATGCGAGCGAGATTGAACTTGCTTGACTGCAATGAAATACGCTACATCAGAGGTCTGTCATTATCTAACAGCTGTAGATTCTGTAACGAAGACAAGGAAACAATTCGTCATTTACTGCTTTCTTGCCCTACCACAAAGGAAATACGTTTGCCCTATCTGAAATTCCTTCTGCGATATTCACAAACGACTGATGAAGAAACATGGTGGGCACGGATGATCAGTGGCCATCGAACATCATGGAAACTAGCTACTTTTAAGATTCTTCAACAGCAAACAGAAAAACTAGAGCTCAAACGAATTGAACATAATTAAGACCTTGTTTTGTTTTGGATCAAACAAAATAATTTCGCTACGAGACAGCCAGAGGACTAAAGAGAAAAGAGAAAAGAGAAACGAAAACCCATTTTACAAAGAAAAAATGTTGCAAAAAAATCAAGTATTTGATTAAAAATGTCAACAATAAAAAAAAAAATAATAATAATATTCTGCACTAAATCAACTGGGTACCAATCATAGGTGTGCATTGTTTCCTTTAGTTTTTTGTGTGTATGTGTCTGTTTTTAGGGGGTAAGCCTGGATGGTATGTGTGATGCTGGAAATGCATCGGAGGGACAGGGCCTCTGTATCCTTGTCCTTTATGCCTTTATCATGTATGTTCTGTCTTGTTTTCCATGCAGGAGTTCATGTAGGACTCCTGGTGGTGCAGCTCTTCCTCTTTTTGGTCTTGGTGAACAGACCCTTTGGATACCCTTATGGCACCCATGGGTAAGGGTACAACCCTGTACTCCTAGTTTATGTTTTTGGGCACTTGTGTGTGGCCAACAGAGCAGGGTATGGGCTGGTGGCAACTCCATGCTGAATTTACAGGTGCTCTGAGTATCCTCCATTTTGGGATACCCAGGCCCTGCTATTGGAATCAGTTGATTCCTGATAGGAAACAAGATGGCCCCCTGTGGCCTCTTGCTTTCTATCGCCTGTTACCTTGTTTTCTCAAAGTCCAGGAAGCCCTGCCTCTGCCCCTTCCTGACTGGCTGTTGGGTGGAAGTTCCATATATGGTATGGTGGGGAAGTCCAGGCCAGACTGGCTGGAGCCTTCTCAATGACTGTATGTTGTGGGTACGCCCATGGGGTGGGACCTGGGTGAATGGAGTGTGTGCTGAATACGCATTTCATGTTATGGGTGTCTAGTATCTGGTGTGTGACACAATGACTGAGACAGCCCTGCCCAAAACTGGGATGAATGCAGTGTGGAGAGCTAAATGGCTGGGTGCTTGTCCAAATCCACATTCTGTGTTGTGAGTGTCCGGATGAAGTAGAATGGCCTGAATGCACTGTGGGCCTCATTGGCTGCCTGACTGCATGAATGCCCTTCTGAATGATTGGTTGCCTGAGTGTGACCCAGCAGAGTGAATGACAGATCAACAGTATATCTGGGGAACGCTCACTGATGGAAATCGTTCAGAAGCTGAAGTCAATACTTGATGCTTACTCTCGATGCCGAGCAGGAAGAAGAAGGTGAACTGCTGTTTCCCTTCGATGCAATCTGAAAGCTGCTGTGCTTTCAAGAAACTGATTGAAGAGAGGACCTGATTAGGAGAACTCTTCCCGAGCTAGGAAGGACCATCGGTCACCAGATGATCTTTGCCAAAGCTCCCTGGAAGTCAGACCCTCGAAAGGCTGCCGACTGGAGAAGGGGACTGCTGCGGAATCCGAAGTGAAGTACCTGGACATCCGTCCATCGTCGTTGACCAGGCTTCGCAGATTTGCTATAACCGCTGGAAGCCCGTCGAAGTGTGTTACCCAGAAGCAGCGACAACTTGAGGTTGTGCTGCTAAATGACCGGAGATGCTACGCTCCACCTTTGCCTAAGACATTTGATCCAAGGACTCCCTTGTTCATCATTGTCAACCACTTTGTCCGGTTTGAGAAAGTCAAGGTCGTCGATGACTGAGGAGAATCCACTGGTGGGTTTCCCGCCAACCCAAGACAGTATCCCTACAAACATCCCCACCACAAATATTGCCATACATATGGCCGTTTGTCTCGCCATAGGTGATATTTTTGGGGAGGATATTTTGTTGGAGCGGGACTTGCGGGGGTGTCCCCCGCACATTTTAAAATAATGCAGGGGCCAAAGTTCTTCATTGACTCTTTGCGGCAACAAACTATCATCGTCGAGGTAGACTGCATACCTCATCTTCACAGGACATTCACAAGCTTTCGTCAATGAGCCCACGAGGATCGAAGCTACTTCCTCCGACAACAGCGTTCACCTTTTCTTCGCTTGGAATCTCGACGTCCCGTGGCTCCTGCCTTAAAGGGAGTTCACTCAAGAAGGGCCTGTCGATGACTCATCCAAGAACCCTACGAAACCAGGTACATTGGGGTTGTAGAACCTTTAGAAGGAATCAAGACAATATTAAGCATATCTGGACTGGGCTTGTCAATACGCTTTATTTACAGGTTTCCCAGGTGGGGGGATCCTCACACAGAACGGCCTCTAGGTAACGGGAGTCTGTGTGCTGACATTGCTCAATTTAACTTGATTCTTTCTGTGGTCTATCATTGATTAATCTTATAATCTGATTCGTATGTCATTTAAGCTGTTAGTAGTTTATGCATTTCAAAGGAATCGATAGTTAAGTGTGGTACCACGTAGACCTGTATATATTTGCCATTATAGTATTCCCAAAGTAGGGGGGGCGTGGCCTGGAGCTCATGGCGCACAGAGGCTGAATTGCCGAGCTCCGGCCGAGGCGCCGTTTCTAGATCCTGTTGCCGACCTAACCTACACTCTCGGAGACGGAAAGGCGACTCCGAGGAAGGAGGAAACGGTTCCCGACAAGGCAGAGCTGTTCCGCTGAAAAAACGGATCAACAGGACGTGAGAGACCGCACCCAAACCGGTCCCCCCTGCCCGTCCTTGACGACATCCAAGATGGCGGATCGCCGATGAATGCAGCCTTCCTCGGAGGCGAAGCCAACCGCCACCGCTCCTAAGGGCGCTCCTCCCGGAGCTTACTGGAACACTCAGAGCCCCGGCCTTCCGCAAGAATACCAGCGAGACACGCCCCGGCCCCCCTCGCCGCAACAGGGACCGCTGTGAGGTTCCTGCCCCGAGGGGATTGGGGTCGGCGCGGACCGCGAGCTGCCTGGAACTGGGGGAGCGGCCCGTGAGGCCTGGAGTCTCCCGTCCGGAACTCCTTCCCGTCGCGGCCACGCCAAACACACTTGCCCGGATACCGAGACTGCGACCGGAGAGACGAGCGGCCCGAGGGCAGCGAGGCGGCGGACCTCTGATTACCCGACCTCACCGAGCGGAGGCGGATGGTTCAGGTGAGGAGCTGGAGGGAATCACCCGTTGCGCCCACCCTACGCGTCCCCTGAGACGCATTCAGTAGATGCGATGGGCCTCGCCCCGGTGGCTGTCCACCGGACAACAGACCCTTGACGACTAAGCATACGCAATTGGACCTAAGCCAACTTCTGACCCTCTGAATCGTCGGACATAATCCTGCCTAAACGTACAAAGACTGGTATGCCCGCCCAGCCCTGAACCTACCCGAATCACCCCACAAACTGTACGCCTTGCCTCTGCAGCACGTCGGACAACTCACGACTTGAAGATGGCTGCCAGGAACAAAGGAAAACCAGCTACCATGGATTCGTATGTTTCCACTAAATCCAAGTCCTCTACGCAAACTCTCCCTCCCACCCCCGAACCGGCACAGGCCAGAGAGAGTGAAACAGCTGACAACCATACCCAAGTAATGGAGGCTATAGCTTCGCTAAGAACACACATAGACACTAAAATGGAGGAATTCAGATCCGACATCCAACTTTTACGCCAAGATGCCAGAAACTTGTCTGAGAGGGTGAGAAACGCTGAGACAACCATTTGCGAAACGACCGAAGATACCGTAGCCCTGAAGACCAAAGTCATAGACCTAGAGAGGAAGGTGACGGCATTAGAGACAAGATCCGAGGAAGCCGAGGGTCGGGCCAGAAGGGGAAATATCAGAATACTGGGAGTGCCCGAGGGAAGCGAAGGCCCGAATCCAACGGCCTACACTGAGTCTCTGATTCTACAGGAGATTGGCGCAGCGAAGCTAACCCAAGGGTTCTCAGTCGAAAGAGCGCATAGGTCCCTCCAGAAGAGGCCTCCACCTGGCTCACACCCACGACCCATAATCGCCAAAATACTCAACTTTCAGGACAGGGAGACCATACTGAGGTATTCCAGAGAGGAAGGCCCAATAGAACGGGGTAACTCCAAAATCGCTATCTACCCTGATTATACCCAGAAAGTTCAGAGAGAAAGAAACTCATTTGTACCAGTGAAAGCGAGGCTAAGACAGCTAAACCTGAAATACATGCTTCTCTACCCCTCGAGATTGAAGGTCATCTTCAAGGGAAGGGCGATATTTCTGGAAAATCCAACAGCCGCCACTATATGGCTAGAAGATAACAACCTCGCAGAAGGGACGGACGCTCCCCAGACCGCATGAGATACGACCCCAAGGAGGGACACGCTAACCACAAGTGGCCGGACCACGGAAGGTAATCCAGCTAACAGTCAGCTACATAGAAACGGCCCTCGTTCGGCCTCGCCACCAGGCAACAGACCTATCCCCCGCAAACAACCTAGGTCGGGCTAACCACCTGCCTAACCTACCTCACGCCCGATACCCGGATGGGTCCTGACGGCTTGAGAGCGCCTGAGCATCACCATGACGATGTAATCGCTGGGCGCACCAGTTTGAGTTTTGTTAATTGTTTTGTTAGTTACACAGTCTACATGTCACAGACGTCGAAAATGGGCAAGAAGGAAGTATATTATGTCTCCGGGGGTGTGGAACCGGACTACCTCCGCCTGCTGTATCATAACTCACGACTAGGATTGATCCGGACTCCCGTCGAAGAGTGGCCCGCTGGGCCCGAAGCACCGCCCCGATGGCGTCAAATCTCAAAGTAATGACGTGGAATGTGAGGGGGATGAGCTCATACTTGAGGCGGAATCGAATACAGTCCTATCTCCGCAGGAAGAAAATATCGATTGCAATGTTGCAAGAGACACATCTCACGGAGGAAGCCATGTCTAAAATAATCGAAAAATGGGCTGGGACCGGGAGAGGATCATCTTACTCCAAATACTCGAGGGGAGTGCTCACCTGGGTGAACCCGAATGTACCATTCCAATTACAAGGATTTGAATCTGACAAGGAAGGAAGGTACGTGATAATGTGGGGTACTATTGAACAGACTCCAATTTGTTTAGTCAATTCATACTTCCCACAACATGGAATACCTTCGCACCTCAAGGCGGTGTGCTCACGGATGACACTCCATCGAAATAAGACCTTCATATGGGGAGGGGACTTTAATTGTGTCATAGATGGCTCTAAAGACAGGTCCACGCCACCCCCACACCCAAGAAACCCCGCTACGTCTGCCTTGACAGACGCGCTGGAACACCTTGACTTGGTGGACATCTGGAGGGAACAGCATCCCGAAAAAAGGAACTATTCCTACTATTCGGCCCCACACAAGGTCTACACAAGAATCGACCACTTGTTTGTTGACAGAGAACAAGCCTCACTGGTTGAAACCACGACGTACTTGGGAAGATCAATCTCTGACCATTCCCCACTGGTCATGCAATGGCAAATCGAAAGACCCAGACCTCCAATCCCTATGTGTAGAATGCCCACGGCGACCCTCGCTGACCCTGTGTTTAAAGAAGACCTCGCCGAAAAACTTGAGGAATACATTGATATTAACAAAGGCTCAGTGTCCACCTGGAGCACATTGTGGGAGGCCATGAAGGTAGTAATCAGAGGAGAAATAATATCCAAAGCTGGGGGCACTCGTAGACAACTGAGAACCGATCTCGAAGCACAGGAGGAGGAGATCCTACGTTTGGAATCCACCTCAACCACTACACCAGAGGCTGAAGAGAGACTGAAGGAGGCCCGTGAGAAATGCCAAGCTTCCTGGGATAGACTGGAGAAGTTTGATTTTGCAACATACACCACTAGATCCCACAGGGAGTCCGACAAACCCGGAAGACTGCTGGCTTGGCTGTGTAAGCGAGAAAGCCCCAAACACCTCCCAACGGAGATACTCGATGAAAAAGGGATAAGACACAGGACACAACTGGGTATCAATGAAGCGTTTGCCGAATTCTACTCCACGTTATACTCCCATGACACACAAATACCCAGGGAGGATATTAGAGACACATTGGATGAGATAGGCCTCCCAAGAATATCCAGCGAACAAAGAGAAGCATTAGAATTGGAAATTACGGCTGAAGACGTGTCTGCAGCAATAAGATCACTGGCTACCAGCAAGGCCCCAGGAAGCGACGGCCTTCCGCCTGAATTCTACAAAACGTATGAAGCCATTCTCACCCCGATTCTCCACGGGGTTTATCAGGAGGCTTATGAAATTGGGGTCTTACCTAACACAATGAAGGAGACGATAATAATCCCCATGCTTAAACCAAACAAACCACCCAACGATTGTGACTCCTACCGCCCTTTGGCCATGTTAAATTACGACAGCAAGATTCTTACCACCATACTGGCCTGCAGACTTGCTAGGGTGGTCGGGTCCCTCGTACACGAAGATCAGAATGGCTTGGTTCCAGGGCGCAACACCACGGCCAACCTGAGACGACTCCAGTATGTTATGGCCGAAACCCGTGAGAGTGAAGAGGATCTGGCGATCTTATCGCTCGACGCCATTAAGGCCTTTGATTCCATCTACTGGGAGTGGCTTATCGAGGTACTAAGAGGGTTTGGGTTTGGCGAAGGCTTCATCAGATGGATCACAGTGCTTTACAATTCTCCCGAAGCAAGAGTAAAGCCGAATGGTGTCTGAATCCTGGAAAATACAGAGGGGCACCAGACAAGGGTGTTCGCTGTCGCCCATGCTATATATATTGGGTCTGGAGCCGATTGCCATATACTTTAGGAAACAGTTTTTTGACGCAGGCATCTCGGTAGGCAACGAACACAATATAATATCACTGTACGCGGATGATGTACTGCTATACCTGAGGGATCCCCAAGCTAACGCACCAATCACACTGGAAGTACTAGACAACTATAAATACTCTGGGATCAAATTCAGCAGACTGAAATCCTCAGCTTTCCCTTTGGCCAACTTGAGAGACCTCGATGAGGCAGAACTCCCGAATATAGGGATGAAGTGGCAAATCGACAAGTTCCGGTACTTAGGAATCAATGTGGGCCACACCCCAGAGATCACACACGACCACAATACTGAAGCAGCATTAACCAATCTCCGCAGATCTATGAAATTCTGGTCAAGACTCCCACTTGCGATGGTAGGAAGAGCAGCAATTATCAAAATGATAGTTCTTCCCCGTTTCTTACATTTCTTTGCCAACATATGCCACTACGTTAGACCGCCATTCTTTAAGAAACTGGAGTCACTCATTAAAGACTTCCTGTGGGGACCTACCAGACACAAATTGTCCTTAGCCACCCTAACCCTTCCGCATAAGGAAGGAGGAATACAACTCCCAGATCTCCAGCTGTATTACCTTGCGGCACAACTCAGCCATGTGACTAAGTGGATCTCAGACGAGCCATCGGCTGAGCTGGGACTGATACGGCAAGCGTCTTCCGAAGTACTCCCCAGAGAAACACTTTGGAACCCTTTACAACAGAAATCTGGTGCCCCCATGATTGTCGAACTTGGAAGGCGGATCTGGTCCAGAACTTGCTATATTAGGCAAGTGAAACACCCCTACTCTCCAGACAACCCCATCCTGGCTGACACATGCAAAACACAAACGGACCTTACAATAGCCAGAAGATGGGAGGACGCTGGAATTTACACATGGGGAGATATGTTTGAGGATGGCGAGTTCAGGGACTTTGAATCTTTACAGACCAACGAAGGGCTACCGAGGGGCCAATTTCTCTGGTACCATCGTATCAAACACATCGCCAAGAAAAACTGGAGCAGCTAGCCAGAGGAACCCACCCCGGACCCACTGTTGCAAGAAATGCATGACCTTACAGATGGCTGGAAACCCGTCTCTCGATTGTATAAAAGACTCAATGACAAACCTAATCCCAAAAGCTCGGCGCTAAAGGCGAAGTGGGAAGTGGATCTTGAAACTGCACTCACAGACAAGGAATGGGAGAGAGTACTTTTATACCCCAAGAAGGTCTCGAGGAACTCTAGATTTGGTCTGATACAACTAAACGTTCTATACCGGACGTACATGACCCCGCACAGGGTGGCCTCCTTCAACAAACAGGCCTCCTCAGCATGCCCATGGTGTGGGAGTGACGGGGCTGATCTCATCCACATGTTCTGGACTTGCACCAAGGCAATGGCGTTGTGGTCCAGAGTACGACAGACCTGCACAGATGCCGGAATAAGCAGATATGCGTGGACTCCCGGAGAATGCCTATTAGGGACTTACCCCAGGCCAAGCAAATACAAACACGTCATAAAGCTGATGGATATCGCATGCATACTGGCGAAGAGAACCATAGCCATGGCATGGAAGACACCAGGGGGACCGAGACATGAGCGCTGGTTGAGAGAATTGGAGAGATGGACCGCAGCCGAAACCAGAGCCTGGCAGGATGGAGTCGTCTATGGAGGAGACATGACGAGTGGCACCCTTGACTCTTGGAAGGCCCTCCTGCGAGACATACACTTCAGCGCAGATCATAAACCCCCCTGAAGAACTGTACTACTATTACTACACCCGAACTCAAGCATTGAAACACAGATGATGTCATCCCGATCACTATCCCCTTCACTTCCTGAGAAATGGAACTTTTACCGGTGACATACCCACCTGAGCCAGACGCCCCTTCTATATGTAGACTGTTGTTGTTTAGTGTTAGAAGTTTTCTTTTTGGTAACTCCACACATTTCTAAATGCACCAATATAAAAGCTAAAGGAACGCGTAATAAATTATCCTACTCTAAAGTGATGCAACTAATAGGATGGAAAACATTTGGAGGCAGTTACTGCTGGTTATTGTTCGGTTATAATGTTCTTATACTTGTGTTATATATTATATGTTGGCAATCATGCACATTGATGGTACCATGTCGATTTAAGAAATGCCAATAAAAACATTTAAAAATAAAAATAAATAGTATTCCCAAAGTACAAAGTGTGTTATTGTGATTGTGTACATAACCTTGAAACTTATTTATATAAAGACTATGTCATCACTAACATAGTGTGTGGACATTCCATTGTGTGTGCTTAGGAACTACACTGTACTTAAAAACCAGACTGCATCACCTCCTGGCAGCGGTGGGATGCTTATAGTTTTAAGAATCGGTGTGTAACCTTGCCACTTACAAAATATCTACACTTTGTTAAATTGAGGTTTAGTTGTGTACTAGATAACTACATTACAAGTAATGGAATCTATTGCAAATGGTAAATTGACTAGGATGAGCTTGGAGGCTCTCCAAAGTGCTTGTAAAGCCAGGAGTTAGACTTTGAGGATAAGTCTAGGGCTGAGTTGATAGCTGCCCTGGTGGTCTACCAGACTGATTGTGAAGCTCTTGAAGGGGGGATGCAACCACTGAGGTCCCTGCCCCCTGGGTTGTTACTGAATCTTTTTCTGGGAGTGCCACCACTCCTGCTGTCTGTATTCCGAAACCCAGCAATGTTTCTTCAGGGAATGCCTTGGAACTTGAATTATTGAGGATGAAATTGGCCTTTGAATATAAAAAGTTGGAAACAGAAGCTGAACTTAAGAAAAAGGAGTTGGCACAGCAAGTGATAATCAAGAATAGGGATCCTGAACTCAAAGACAAAGACACTGAATGTCAGAAAATCCAGCTAGAGAAAGCTAGAGTGGAGACTTCAGCGAAACCAGTAAAGAGTGTCAGGTCCCCTGCCACCAAGTTTATGAAAGATTTGGTTGGTGTGTATGTGAAAGGTCCAATGGATTGAAGCATTTGGAATGGTTTGTGGAATCCATGACATTGACAAAAGAGATTGGGCTAAGTGTTTGTTAAGCAGAGTGCCGCAGACTGGGTATTTTACTTTACTTTACTTTAATAGATTCATATTGCACAGCCATTGACCCTTGGGCTTAAGGGCGCAACAAGACAGAAACAACAAGTAACAGGCATAAATAATATGCGAGCAGATAAGAGTCATTCATGCAAGTAGCTAAGCAAACAAGTAGGTCGTGAGTTTCCCTTTGAAAGTGTCAAGGGACTCAATACAGTGTTTTTCTAGGGGAAGGTAATTCCAGGCCTTCAGTGCAATAGCATAGAAGGCAGCGTTGGCGACTTTCACCGTCCTACATCTTGGAATAGCCAGATAGTTCTGCAGGCTAGATCTAAGTAGTCTAGTTTGAGTTTTATTAGTAAGAAGTTCTCACCGGTAAAGGGGCATTTTTCCCTTAAGACACTTCTGCGTAATGGTGAGGATAAGAAAGAGTATTCGTGATTGGAAGGGTAACCAATGCAGGCTCTGCCTAGCATCAGTGACATGATCTCTCCAGCCAAGCCTCTTTACCCCTCTCACCGCACCATTTTGGACCACTTGCAGTTTATTGCATGTGGATTTATCAATGCCTATCAAAAGGCTAGAGCAATAGTCAATCTTTGCACCTATAATTGCGTGTGCAATTGTTTCTGCGCTCTTTTGCGATATAAATGGTCTGAGATGAGCAAATAATTTTATATAGTAGGCACAAGATGATATCAGACTGCTTACATGTGGTTTCATAGTCAGATGGTGCTCAAACACTACTCCCACCATTTTTACTTTTTTCAAAGGGGCGATTATTGTAGCTACTAGTGCCAAGTTCTCATAGTTGGGGCCCAGTTTCTGTATAGTATGAGGTGAGCCAATGACCAATAATTCAGTCTTCTCTCTATTAAGCGCTAGCTTATTAGTGATCATCAAGATTCCACTAGGGAGTAGATCTTAGTGATCAGGAGACTGCCTGCATCATAGTTGCCAGTTAATGGGATTACACATTGTGTGTCATCCTCATAATTCGTAAATATCACTCCCTCATGAGCCAACATAGCAAATAAAGGAGCAGTAAATATGTTGTATAAGCATGCTAATGTACAAGCACCCACTGGTACTTCCATGGTAACATTGATGGCGGCTGATTCAACTTCCTTAAAGAATACCCTGCTTTCACGATTGCTAAGAAAAGAGGAGATCCAGTTAACCGCTACAGGTGAAATGTTTGCTACTTCCCTCAGCCTGATGGCCATGATGGTATGGTCCACCTGGTCGAAGGTAGCTGAGAGATCAAGTAGCATCAGCAGGGAGGCTTCTTGTTTATCCAAGCGCGCAAGAGCTTGGACTTAAGTTCTAAGAGAGCTGTCTCTGTGCCAAAGCCCACTCAAACCCGACTGATGGTCATGTAGGACTGAGTATTTATCAAGATGTATAGCTATTTGCTTGTAGGCTACATCATCCAAAATTTTCTAAAGAAAACTGGTGTTAGTAATTGGCCTATAATTTTTTGCGAGGTTCACATCAAGGCCAGGTTTTTTTCTGATCGGCATGACCCAGGCATCTTTCCATTCTTGAGGGACGCTCCCAGTAATCAGTGAGGCGTTAATAAACATACATATCGCATTAAGCAGAGTGGGTGGGCATGTTTTAATCATCATGGCTGTGTGAATATCATTTTTACATTTGTAATTTTGAGATGATTAAGTATTCTAGCCAATTGAGTTTTGGTAATTGGTGTGAAATCAAAAACGGGAATATCAGGACATCTTATATAGGACTCCTGAATTCCTGTGGTCTTATCGTCTAGGTTGAGTTTTTTTCATATTTATGTCTTTAAGGGTGTTATCAAGTTTATATTGCATGGCTTTTTGCATACTGTTACACCAGGCACTGGTGAGCAAGTCTTCTTTCATACCGCCAGTGCATTCCTGCTCCTTCAATATTTTAAAAAGTTCTTTAGAGTCTGATTGGGCCTGTGTAATTCTATTATAAAATGAATCTTTTTTTGCCTCAGTGATGGCTGTTCTGTACTTTTTAGCTGCTGTTTTATAGACTATTAGAGAATCCTGTGTTCGAAGAGATTTCCATATATGAAAGCCTTTGAGAGTATGTGATTTTAGGCTTTGGAGTTCAGGGGAACCTTTCTTGGTGCCTTGTTTGGTGCCTTTCTTCTGTTTTTTTTATTTTTGATGGTACTAAGATGTTGGCGGCTGCACACAAAGTGTCTGATATGGTTTTAGCCAATGCCGCCGGCGTAAGCCTTTTATAAAGTTTGTTTAGCAATGTAATTAGAGGTTCCAGCTTAGTTGCTGTAATATTTTTAAGGTTGTGTGCAGAGAAATCTTTATCCTTATTAGGTTTCTTTTTCTCAGTGAAGCTAGAAGTAATGGTAAATTCCACAAAAAAAGTGGTCAGACCAGGGACATGGGGAGACTAATACGTCACTGGATTCTACTTTATGACTGGCGACCCAGTCAAGGGTATGACCTAAGTTGTGAGTCGGATCGTGAACAAGTTGTTCAAAGCCTAGTTCATTTAGTGCTAGGCGTAGCTCATGTGCAATGTGATCATCCTTGTGGTCCAGCCATAGGTTAATGTCACCCATGATCATATATTTAGAATTGGACTTCAAGGATAAAAGTAAAAAAACTCAAAAGATTAGCTGTAAAGTCCCCAGGTAAATTAGGAGGTCTATAAATTATGAGCACATTCAATGTGGCTTCTGCATTCATGCTGATCTTAACACACAAAGATTCAATTCCATCCATGATGGGTCCATTGGTATCCCAGACTTTGAGAGATAGCCTGTAGATAATGGCTACCCCTCCATCTTTGCCTTCCTTTCTATCATATCTGAGCATACTATATCCGATAGGTATGGCCAGGTCTAATGAAGGGGCTGCGGCAGTATGTGCCCAGGTTTCAGAGAGTGCACAAACATCTATATTTTACTCCTCTCTGTATGTGGCCACCTCTGTGGCATGTTTCACAAGAGACCTAGTGTTAAGTAGGACGAATTTGATATTAGAACTAGGTATGGGGGTCCTCTTTGGGTCACTACATTATTATTCTCTTTTACGTGAATGCTATAGTCAGTAAAATTCGATTGACCATGCACAAGTGCCAGAGTGTCCATGTTAAGTGTATCTGGATCTTTCATAGTTTTGTGATCACTGTTCAGATTATGCTCATTAGGTGCAGAATCAATTGCAGTGGTATGGGAGGTGATTGTAGTAAAATCATTTACCAATCTAGGATGATATTTCATAGCTAATTCTTTCTCTTCAATATATGCAATGGGTTTGATGTCAGACTGTTTATCTCCAATTGTGGATGGTGAGTCTATAATATTGGGTGTATCTAGCAAGTTATCGACATTTGAGTGGATATTCATATGTGTAATATCACATGGTGCAGGTTCTGCCTCAGTGCTTAGATTTTTAGAGGAATTGATATGATTGGGTGTCAGGTCTGAGCAATGTGTGAGAAGGGGGCTATTTCCAGGTGTATGAAAAATACCTCTTGCAGCTTCGATGACTGTATTCTGAAACTGGGTGTGGAAGAAAGGGGTCAGTATGAGTGCATGAAGTCTGCTTTTATTGCCATGTTTGGCAAGACACCTTTCCAATACCTTACAAGGTTCAGGGAATATAAGAAAAGAGAGAATGTGTCTTAGATTGACTGGGTGAGTGCTGCGCATATGAACATGATGGGGTGGATTGATGGTTACAAAGTGAAAATGTTTGTTGAATTGTCCCGCCTTTCGTTTTTTGAGCATTTTTCTGAAGCCTGTTCACCAGAGCTGCGTCAGTATGTTGCTGACCAGAACATTTTAGATCCTTTAAGCTGGCCAGGCTGGCTGACAAGTGGGTCTCCCACTGGGCGTCCCCTAAGGACTTCAGTGGAAAGGACAAGGAAAAAGAAAAGGAGAACTCTCAGAAGTCTGAGGAGTCCCAGAAGCATTCACAGTCGAGTAAACAAAAACCTTCCTCTCCTAAGACCCAAAAATCTAGTGGGGATAATTCCTATTTGGGTGGAAGTATAGTAGTGGTCCTCCTGCTGCAAAGCAGGCTCCCAGTGGCACAAGTACCGTACCATGCATTCCTGGCACTTGTTGGGACTGTGGGGCTCTGAACCCCAAGAAGGGTGACCCCATGTGTAAAGGTAAGGCACCTGGAGTCCAGGCTGTCAGCCTGATCTACCATTAACCCATGCCTGAGGTAGAGGCCACTGGCCATTTGGTGCTCCTGTAGAGCTTTCCCTAGTGTCCCTTGGAGCCT
Organism: Ambystoma mexicanum; assembly: GCF_040938575.1. Lineage (NCBI taxonomy): Eukaryota > Metazoa > Chordata > Amphibia > Caudata > Ambystomatidae > Ambystoma > Ambystoma mexicanum. Next base: position 1,236,751,855 of record NC_090925.1, on the reverse strand, counting down.
GGGACCAGTACGCAGAAGTACTGGCGACAATCCCACAGAACACCCGTAGGTGTTTGAGAAGTGTCCTCCTGAAAGGCCAGCCTTCTACTGGTTTGAGAGACATTGCGACAAGCATGACAGTGGTGGACAGGACACTGCTCAAGCCAGAAGACTATGTAGGTGCTCCTCTGAGAACTAGCAGGTTAGCTTGTGGGCCTCCCAAATTATTGCCTGTAGCCTTAGTCAACATCATGGTTGGAGACAAGACAGCAAAGCTTCCTGTCCGGTTTCGGACAATGCACCTGCTAACATTTTGTTAGGCAATGATTTGGTGGAATTGGGGATGATCGCGGATGGTCTACCCATGACTGCTGCGGCATTCACCCAATCACAGGTCGCACCGGGTCCGGCTGAAAGTCTGGTACCCAAGCCGACGGGGAAACCCAAGGCAAGAAGACGGAAGAGTAAGAAAGCCACCTCTGTGAAGGGGGCCCCTTCTCTTCCCACTGCTTCTGCAGCATCCGTTGGGATTCATGTTCCGGACGGGCTGAATCCAGTGGTGACCCAAGACACGACTCTGGAGGGAGGAGAGCCAGGAGACCCTCCTGCAGCAGAGGTGCTCAACCCAGAGGATCACCATGACCTTCAATGGATGCTGCCTGAAGGGGGGCCCTCTAGGGGTGACTTCTGTTAGGGTCAGAGAGAGTGCCACTCTCTTGAGGGTCTGAGGAAATGAGCCCTGGCCCAGGCACAAGGAGACATGCCTAGGTCATTCCGGATGTATTGGGAGGGCGAGCTCCTTTGTAGTGAGCCCACTAAAACTGAACCTGGTGCCCTCAAGAGGTTGGTGGTACCCCAGGTTTACAGGCCCTTCCTACAGCAGTTGGCGCATGAGGTGCCCTTAACTGGTCATCTTGGTACCAAGAAGACTAAGCAAAGGCTCTCTGCCGATTTCTACTTGCCCCGAATGGGAGTAGAGGTGGAGTCCCACTGCAGGACCTGCCCAACTTGTCAGTTGTCTGGAAAGACTGGAGACAGTGTCATTGCCCCACTGCAACCGTTGCCAGTGGTTGGCACACCATTTGAGAGGGTGGGCATCGACACTGTCGGTCCCCTTGACCCTCCCACTTCAGGTGGACATCGGTTCATCCTGGTCCTGGTAGATCATGCCACCAGGTACCTGAGGCTATACCCCTTCGGACTGTTACTCCCAAGGTGGTTGCCAGGACTCTCCTGGGCATTTTTACCAGTGTTGGATTCCCTAAGGAGGTAGTCTCTGACAGAGGTTCCAACTTCAAGTCGAGTTACATGAAAATGATGTGGAAAGAGTGCGGAGTAACCTACAAGTTCTCCACCTCTTACCACCCCCAGACCAATGATCTGGTTGAGAGATTTAATAAAACTCTCAAGGGCATGCTCGGTGCTTTGGAAGAGCCCCTAAGGAGGAAATGGAATCTCCTCCTACCATGCCTGCTGTTCGCTTACAGAGAAGTTGGCATACAACCAGTTGGGATCCATTTGTCCCAACATAACTTTTTGACATAGACATCCAACCATTGTAAATTAGACTGAATCTACCCAGATGGACAGCTTTAGGACCACTGGATCAACTTAGGAATTTGTTTCAAAGTAAAAACTCATGAAAAGTACAAGTTGTTGATCAGTATTAATTTTTCTGTTCTATGTCCAATTTTTAGGATTTCTCTTTATCACACTATGTTTAAGTTGCACTATTGCTTTATTTGAAAACATGATGGTTTGTTTTTTTGTAATCAATGTTTAATGTTTCACACAAAACTGTAAATATGTGTGTTTAATACCAGTTATATATTTTCACAACCCCTAGTGTGTATATGTGGGTTTTTCCTTCTGGACTTGTTCTTTTTGGGTCAAATATTTAATTGAAGATATATTCTATTAGTAAAAAACCAGTGAAGGTTCCTTGATTTCATAAATTGGTCAGGCTTTATTCAATGACACACAATCAAGATGAACCCTTCCAAGTAGCAGCACTAGCTTTTGTGTATTCGCTTACAGAGAAGTACCTCAAGAGGGTGTTGGTTTCCGCCCCTATAAGTTACTCTTTGGACATCCCTTGAGGGGGCCCCTTGCCTTGATCAGAGAAGGTTTGGAAGCCATCCTTCCAGATCATGCCAAGCAAGTGAGGGACTATGTGTTAGGCGTCAGACGTAGAATGACACAGATGATGGGCCGGGCGACAGCGAACCTTAACGCAAGCCAGGAATTGATAAAATACTGGCATGACATAAAAGGATCACAAGTGGATTGGACTCCAGCACAGAAGATCCTTGTGATGGAGCCTACCAACCCTCGGGCTTTGGCAGATAAGTGGACTGGACCCTCCAGGATCATCGCCAAGAAGGGCGAAGTCAATTATCTGGTTGACATGGGAGTCCCTGGGGTAGCCCCACAGGTATTCCACGTCAACAGGTTCAAGCCTTTCCATAGGCGAGCTGAAGTCTCATGCCTCTTGCTAGCGTCTGAGCAAGAAGAGGATGAAAGTGAGCCCTTTCTTCATTTGCTGCATAGCAAACCTCAGGATTGCTCAGTGGAGGGAGGGCATCTCTCCCCAGATCTGACACCAGAGCAGCACAGGGCCTGCAGGGCTTTGCTCCGGCAGTATGCCCCTCTGTTCTCGCTGACACCAGGCCTCAACCCGTGGGGCAGGCACGAAATTGACACTGGTGACAGCGTACCTGTCAAAAGCAGATGCTACAGGATGTCAGACCCTGTGAAGAACCACATCCAGGCGGAAGTCACCAAGATGTTGGATCTGGGTGTTATTTACTTATTTTCTATTTTTTTATTTTTTATTTACTTGTTTGAATCACCAAAGTGATTTTTACAAGAGGCAGTGTCTACCACGGTTCAAAGTTTCCAATACTATAACGTAAAAACAGTAAAACAAAGAGAAATACTGCAAGAAGTATCATGGTGTTTTTTTTTTCAAGTTTTCTCATAGCCTTTACACGTTTCTCCCAGATCATTTCTTGGTTCCGTTTTTTGTAATATTTGTATAAGAATTATCGCTGTTGCTATTGTCCGTGAAGTTTTTTCTCCACTAATAAGATGGCGCCACCACATGTCTTCTTCGCTCAGAAGGAATTGTGAACATAGGTGTTTTAAATAAGGTCTTCTAATTTCCTGTGTTTCTGAACATGACAGAAGGAGGTGTCTTATTGTTTTGATCTGAGTCCCATCTTTGCTGAATCTGCATTTATTAGAAGTTGAGAGGTCTCTGATCGCTCGTATTTCATTTGTGTCCAATAAATTTAGTTGAGCCCTAAGGAACACATTTCTTAAATCTGGGTGTTATTGAACCCTCAACCAGTCGTTGGGCCAGTCCAGTGGTCCTTTTCCCCAAGGCAAGTTCCCAGGCCGGTACCAAGAATTGGCGGTTCTGTGTGAACTACATAGGGGTCAATGCCATCTCCAAAACTGATGCACACCAGGGCTGATGAGCTCATGGACTCCAAAGGTGCAGCCAAATTTGTGAGCACCTTTGACCTTACCTCAGGCTACTGGCAAATAGTTCTGATGGACCATGGCAAAGAAAAGACTGCATTCTCAACACCTGAGGCGCTCTACCAGTTTAAAGTCATGCTTTTTTGGTTGAAAAAAGTACCTGCCACCTTCCAGAGATTAGTCAATCATGCGCTCAGTCGGCAAGAGGCCTTTTGTGTGGCCTACCTGGAAGGCATTGCGGTCTACAGTTCCACCTGGGAAGAGCATCCGACTCACCTGGATAAGGTGTTGCAGGTCTTGAAAAGGGCTAACCTCACTATCAAGGCAACCAAGTGCCAGATAGCTCAGGGGAAACCCACTTATCTTGGTCATGAGGTAGGAGGGGATCGAATCCAACCTCTCCCCAGTAGGGTACAGGATGTACATGACTGGGAGACTCCCACTACTCAAACCCAGGTGAGAGCCTTTTCGGGCCTCACTGGATATTACCGTAACTTCATGGTGGCCTATGTAACCATAGCTGCCCCTCTGACGGCCCTGACTTCACCCAAACAACCGAGCAGGGTTAATTGGACGGAAGACTGAGAGAGGGCCTTTATTGGCTCAAAGGAAAGTCTGTGTAGGGCACCTGTGTTGTGTGCCCCTGATTACAGCAAACCCTTTATTGTTCAGACGGATGCCTGTGCCAACGGAATTGGAGTTGTCATGTCCCAGTTGGATGACAAAGGGAGGGAACATCCCATCATCTTTGTCAGTAGACAACTCGAGTGTAGAGAACTTAGGTGGGCTATTGTTGAAAAGGAATGTTTTATTATAGTTTGGAGCCTAAGGCGTTTTAGGCCCTACCTTACGCAGTCTACCTTCAAGGGCCAACCAGACCATAAGCCCTTGAAATGGTTGTGCAGATGAAGGGTGAAAAGCCGAAACTGCTCAAGTGGTCCATTAGCCTGCAAGGGCTAGACTTCACCATTAAGCATAGACCAGGGAAGAGTCATGGTAATGCAGTTGGCCTTTCCAGGAGGTATGTTGACCGTCTGGATGAAGGTATCAATTTCGTGGGAGAATAGACCACCCTATCTTCAGTCTGGGGGGGGCGAATGTGATGCTGGAAATGCATCGGAGGGACAGGGCCTCTGTATCCTTGTCTTTATGCCTTTATCATGTATGTTCTGTGTTGTTTTCCACACAGGAGTTCATGTGGGACTCTTGGCGGCCCGACTCTTCCTCTTTTTGTTCTTGGTGAACAGACCCTGGGGATACCCTTACGGCACCCATGGGTAGGGGTACATCCCTGTACTCCTAGTGTATGTTTTTGGGCACCTGTGTGTGGCTCACAGAGCAGGGTATGGGCTGGTGACAGCTCCATGCTGAATTGACAGGTGCTCTGAGTATCCTCCATTTCGGAATTCCATGCCCTGCGATTGGAATCAGTTGATTCCTGATAGGAAACAAGATGGGCCCTGTGATCTCTTGCTTTCTATTCCCTGTTACCTTGTTTTCCCAAAGTCCCGGGAAGACCTGACTCTGTCCCTTCCCCATGACTGGCTGTTGGGTGGAAATTACATATATGGTATTGTGGGGAAGTCCAGGCCAGACTGGCTGGAGCCTTCTCAATGACTGTATGTTGTGGGTACACCTGTGGGGTGGAACCTGGGTAAATGGAGTGTGTGACAAATACTCATTTCATATTATGCATGTCTAGTATCTGGTGTGTGACACAATGACTAAGACAGCCCTGCCCGAAACTGGGATGAATGCAGTATGGAGTGCTGAATGGCTGGGTGCTTGTCCGAATCCACATTCCGTGTTGTGAGTGTCCGGATGGAGAGGAATGGCCTGAATGCACTGTGAGCCTCATTGGCTGCCTAGCTGCATTAATTCCCTTCTGAATGATTGGTTGCATGAGTGTGACCAAGCAGAGTGAATGAGAGACCAATAGTATATCTGGAGAACTCTCGATGATGGAAATCGTTCAGAAGCTGAAGTTGATACTCGAGGCTTACTCTCGAAGCCGAGACGGAAGAAGAAGATAAACTGCTTTTTCCTTCAATGCAATCTGAAAGCTGCTGTGCCTTCAAGCAACTGATCCAAGAGAGGACCTGGCTAGGAGACCTCTTCCCGAGCTATGAAGGACCATCGTGCAACAGCTGATCTTTGCCAAAGCTCCCTGAAAGTCAAACCCATGAAAGGCTGACAACCGTAGAAGTGGACTGCTGCGGAATCCGAAGTGAAGCACCCGGACATCCGTCCCACGTCGTTCACCAGGGTTCACAGGTTTGCTATAACCGCTGGAAGCTCATCGAAGTGTGTTGCCCAGAAGCGGGGACAACTTGACGTTGTGCTGCTCAAAAACCGGAGCTGCTACGATCCGCCTTTGCCTAAGACATTTGATCCAAGGACTCCCTTGTTCATCATCGTCAACCACTTAGTTCGGCTGGAGAAAGTCAAGGTCGTCGATGACCGAGGAGAATCCGCCAGTGGCTTTCCCGCCTATTGAAGACCTCAAATACGCCACTGAAGATCTGACAGCCAGCCGAGGTCACGTCCTCATTGCCGATGCTGATGACCCAATGCCCTTGCTGGGCCAAAGTTCTTTATTGATTCTTTGCGGCAACAAACTATCGTCGTCGAGGTAGACCCTGCGCCTCATTTACACAGGACGTTCACGAGCGTTCATTTCGTCAATGAGCACCGCGAGGATCGAAGCTACTTCCCCGACAACAGTATACACCTTTTCTTCACTTGGAATCTCGACAACCCGTGGCTCCTGCCTTAAAGGGAGTTCACTCAAGAAGGGCCTGTCGACGACTCATCGAAGAACCCTACGAAACCAGGTACATTGGGGTTGTAGAACCTTTAGAAGGAATCAAGACTATATTAAGCATATCTGGACTTGACTTGTCAACACGCTTTATTTACAGGTTGCCCAGGTGGGGGGATCCTCACACTGAACGGTCTCTAGGTAACGGGAGTCTGTGTTCTGCCATTGCTCAATTTAACTTGCTTTCTTTCTGTGGTCTATCGTTGATTCATCTTACAATCTGATTTGTATGTCTTTTGAGCTGTTAGCAGTTGATGCATTTCAAAGGAATCGATAGTTAAGAGTGGTACCACGTACCCCTGTATATATTTGCCATTATAGTATTTCCAGAGTACAAAGTGTGTTATTGTGATTGTGTACATAACCTTGAACATTATTTATATAAAGTCTGTGTTATCACTAACATAGTGTGTGGATATTACTTTGTGGGTGCTTGGGGACTACACTGTAATTAAGAACCAGCCTACATCACCTCCTGAGAGCTTAAGCCTTGATTGCTTGTCTATGTTTTACCAAATCGAGAATGTTGGCTGGGGTGCTCTGTGCTTCGTCTCTGCCATATAGAGAGCAGGAGTACAGATACCCCATCCAGTCTTTATAGTATGCCACTTGTGTGTAGGGCTCCTATCTCTTTTCTCATAGCAACGGGAATCTCCCTGGATGCACGTGATATAGGTTTAGCTCCTTCCTTGCGTATAATTCTGTTGACATACCCGTCCTTGTTTATTTTCCTGGCAAATACTTCTGGATACTTCCTCTCCTCTACCATTTGCATGGATGTGATGCACAAAATGTGCTCGTCACTGTTGGGGTCACAATTCATACCACTTGATCCTTCCATCCAAGTACATTTTACCCTTTATCGGCCATTGTGAGAAACCTGAGGCTATTCTCACTCCTGCTCCCTTTGGATCCTATATGCAGGTGGCCAAGGAAAGGCCATCACAATTGGATCCTGACCCTGGGGGCAGACAAGCGAGGGAGGATCACCTGGGTGGAGGGTACTTGGGGATTGGGAGTGAGGTACCTTTAGGCAAGACATGGTATCCCCCTTATCCTTGTGATAACCAGCTTGACCCTTCCCTGACCTTTATGGGTCATTATAAGGCAGTTCCCCTTTATTCCCCTCTTGGGGTATCTAACAGTACTGAGATAAAGAAGAAACAACTGAGAGTTATGAATAATACACACTTTCACTACTCTGGTAGTGAGACGAGGAAGAAGAAACTGAGAGTAATGGATAGCATTTCTTCTCACCACTTTGGTACTGGGACGAAGAAGATGCATGAACGTGGGTGCTGGACACAGTAAAAGAAACATCCAACATTACAAGAATCCTGCTAGTGAAAGAAGCCTGATGGACCCATCGATTGGATACTCACTGACAAGGCCTCAATGAAGAATGTCATCCATTACCATGACTACATCCCGAACCAACTTCACTGGCCCGTTGGAATGGACTCTCCATGAAGGCCTCATCGAGGCCCCATGATGCTCAACAATCAGAGAGTTAACACCCAACAATTGCAAAGCTCGGGACAACATAGAGCGCCCATAATGCGAAGTGAACATCTGCTTCACTGCAATCCTGCATGATCTACACTGTTTGTTTGCGGCCACAGTTTCCACAACATTGCCATATCAATGTTCAGCCCCACTGCACTAAAGAGCACTCATGGATTGCATTTGTGCCTGTGCAGCCATATTTATTGATCAAAATAATTTGTTGTCCTTAAGGCTGAACAACACCTAAGGATACAACGCATACTCCCAGGCCACTCAACTGCACCATTGCCATGGTTGCCATGACAATGCGCATAGACAACAGGACGCCACCATACGCCATCACGTCAGCCGCAGTAACGTGCCCAATCCACACAGCAGTTCAGGTTGTCATAACAACGGTTTTTGACAACAACCGTGTTCACTCTCCAGAGATTCAGTGAGAGACGGAAGCTACTAGATAGCGCTCCGACCCTCGAATCAAGGTAAACTTTTAGGCGTTGTATTACCCACACGCACTAGATAGCGTTTCAAAACTCATGCTATGACAAGTGCCAATCTGCTCTTTCTGCTCCCTACCCTCCTCATTCAGCAACATCAAGCAGGATTTACAACCACATGAACAGTCAAGGCCGCGCACCATCCAACTGTGACACAGCCACAGACTAAACAACTCTTCAACGAACTAAAAGTAAATTAAGGTACATTAATTTCCTTTTTAAACAATTAGCACTTCTTTATCCAAATACAGACCCAACCGGGATCCTATGGAGGCCAGACAGTTCTGTATCCCATTCTAGATACACTTTCCTCGAGTCTCCATTAATCAAGCTCTAACGTACCCTTTCCATTATTCTATGTCCCTTTTTCTTGGAATCCAGAATAAAAGGGGAAGGCGAGACTCGGACTGTGGCGTCGTCACTTATTGGGGATGTGATATATGGAATTCCCCCATACACAAATCAGAGGGTAAGTAAACCCGTGGAACTTTTGAAGAATAGGCAGTTGCAACTTATTAGGGTACACCGTGCAGGTGTCAATCACACTAGTTTACTCCCTTTTGTTGTCTGCTTCCCCCTATGGTGTCTCTATCTGCCCTGAGGAAGGCGTTTTGACTGTCAACTTGTTGTCACCCACCGAAATCCTGAGACTGTACCCCATCAACATCATTGGGGATCATAAACCTAGTCAGGATAAATTCACCCACATAGGCAGACTCCAGAATGGATAGTCCGACCCAATGAAGAAATAGATACTAGTCCTCTAAATTATGAACCTAATTGTCAGAGGACCTAACTATATTAATCAAGTTAGATGAAACTGATCACCAATTGGGCTGTTAATAACTCAGATTCAGTTCATTAATTGGTGCCCACAATAACGAATTTTGCACTATTTATTTGTTCACCTACTTACAGTATTTGTATGTTTATTCACATTGATATGTGTCCATTACTACAAGTCATAATTAACTGATTTTCTTTGAGTTTTATTGTACATTTTCTTTTGACTCTCTGTTCTCGAATTGTATTACTTTTATGTCACAACACTGGTTTGTGTTCTAACCCTTCATTAGTGAATGAATAATCTACCTGTTAATATAGTTTAGTAGTCAAAGGCTCCTGAATTTCTTTTCCCTTTTTCTTCTTTAAACACTGTCAGCATATTGAATATCCTTAAAAAACTATTGGCTCCATTTCAAATAACCTAATGTTTAGGTTCTTCCTGTTTTTGGTAGTACCCAGCGTGATATCCGTGTAGATACACGCAACCACTATAAGCCAACTTTCTTCTCTTCAAGAATTTCAAAGAATTAAACACAGCAGGGACTACTCCATTGATGATCATTTAGATGATCCCTGTCATTGCTGTAATTAAGGGCAGGCTTGCCTTGTTTTTTCATATAACAGCGACCTTGGTTGCTTAGGGTCCCACAAGACTGATCAACTCCACATTAACTAACGTGAGTTCTGTAGTTACACCTGCCTTTCCAATTACAATCACATCTTCAACAACAGTGGACGTTCACACCGGACCACTGCCTTACCCACATAGTTAAACCTAGCCTTAACTTAAGGGATGGCTGAAAACCAAACTTTCAGCTATACGGTAGAACAAACCTCTGAGGTAATTCGTGGCCCATCTATCTTTGATCATACTGGCACAAACCAAACAGTGACTCAGTCCTGCTGCAGTGAAGATCTGCTAAAACTCAAAAAGAAGAATTTTAGAACCGACCTACATGGACACTTTCTCCGTGAATAATTAAAGCCCATTATCGGACTCTATGTAAATGGTGGTTTCCATTTTTGCCCGGCGCCTGACTTTCCGGGCCGGTTACAGCCGGACCTGTAATGAGGCCCAATGGATTGTTACAATGGACATAAAGGCCCTCATTACGACCCTGGCGGAAAGCGACTGACCGGAGCGCCACAGCGTAAATAGCGTTTCCGCCATTGCACGAAGGAGCAAAGTGCGGCCCATTCCGACCCATCGGGCACGAGCACCACGGCATGGCGGAAGTGCAAAGTCCGCGATGGCGGAAAAGACCCCAAAACGGCCCACACCGCCGCCGTACGGCGCCCCAGGTGCAATACCGCCACCCCTCTTAGCGGTCACCGCAGTGTGCGCCTACCGGAAAGTACGGTGGCCGGAAATATACGGAAACGGAAGTTAAAACATGGGCCCGGAACGGGAAACAACCCGGCGTACACCTATAAATACACTAAAACCACACAACCACTAAAATCACTACCCTGAAACACACCCCAACCCGTCAACCACCCTAGCGAAACCAAGAATAATGGGAAAAGCAGCGAAGAAAGCGTGCGACCGCAAGCGGCAGGTCCACTTCTCCCGTGAGGAACTCACCGTGCTAACAGAGACCCTCCAGGAGAATGCTGCCGTCGTCTTCTGCACGCAAATGACCAGGACGGCACTTGCAAACAAGAAGGCCATATGGGCTCTGGTGGCACAGCGGGTAAGTGCGGTGGGGACCGCACCCCGCACCCCACAGCAATGCCGCAAGCGATGGGACGACCTGCGGATACGCATCCGCAGCATACTCTCTGCCAACCGCAACATTGCCACAGCCACCGGGGGAGGTCCTGAATCACCCATCAAGTTGACCCCCTGGGAAGAAATCTGTGCCTCCACCATCGGAATGGAGAGCATAGAGGGAGTCGGAGGGATGGAGAAAGGAGTGCAGACATCCGAAGACTCAGGTAGGTGGGCCAGATAAAACAATGCCAAATCCACACAGTCCATCCATGTGAAGTACCATGCGTCCACATAGTGCAACAGAAACACATGTCCAGGAGAACGTCCACACACATCGGCCTGATAGCGCACGTTAAAACCCACAATAAATACATAAATAATTAAAAACCCCTAATACACGCACTACACGTGCAGCAGGCACACCCTAACTGCAGGCTGCCAAACAACTGCACCCTCACTCCACACACAAATCAAAGCACCTCCAAGGGCCCGGCCCAAATCACCCTCAGGTACCACCCCAATGCATGTGACACAATGCAATTCCAATTCCCACAGACCCACCAATAACCCTCGCCCTCCTCTACTCCACCACAGGGTCCGATCCAAACGACGAGCTACAGGACACCCCTACCAGCACACCTGCAAAGAGGGCCAAGACCAACGGCCAGAGACCCTCCACCTCAGCTGCACGCATCAAGACACGGCAGCAGCACAAATCAGGTGGCAGCACAGAGGAGGGAACATCAACAGGCACCCCAGCAGCCAGCATGCCCACAACACCACCACCACAGGTCCCCCCAATGGATGCCACAGAAGGCACTGCCTCCGGTGGCAGCAGCACCATAGGTAACACCCCATTGATGGCAGCATGCTCCGACACAGAAAACGGGGATGCCGAAGTCAGATCCATCCATGACCTGTCCCAATCCCCCTGTCTGTCCCATCCCGTACAACATGAGGATACCACGCAGGGGCACCCACAAGACGACGACTGGCCATCCCCCACAAGCCCTGTGGCAATGCAACATGAGGACAACAGCCCCTCTGTGACACCCCCGCAAATGGCCTTGGCCCAGCAGAGGCAACAGTCCCTCGACCAGTTGATCGAACAACAGCAGCAACTGGCCACGCTCCTCAAGGACCATGCTGATGAATGTGGGGGCACTAAGGCAGACATAGAAACATCAACTGAGACACTCAGGGCACAAATCGAGAGTAGCACCGAGAGCCTGAGAGTCCAAATGGAGAGAAGCACCGAGAGCCTCAGGGGGGAACTGCATGCGACGGCCAAGGACGTATGTGCCGAACTTGCCGCAGTGCGCCGTGTGCTCACTGAGCTCTCGCAAACCCTTAGGGACATGCATGGACGTGAGCAGGCAGACACATCATCCGTTGCAAGCTCCGTCCAGGGCAGCCCCCAACGTAGATCTGGAAGGAACCTGCGCTCCACAGGCAGGGGTGCCCCTGATACCCGCAGAGGGGGCTTGCAATAGCGACAGCCCACTGACAATGAGCATCTTTGGACACTGGTGTTCGGGTGGGAGGTAGGGGGGTGGAGGGGGTGTGTTGGGCTCACTTGGGTGGCGGGTCGATAGGGTGTTCAACATGACATCACATATGCCATAAAAAGTGCACGATCAACCAATGAGATGTGTGGACATTGATCTTTGTGTACTAGGCCATCATAGGCGTACAGTCCATATTGTGCATGTCCCAGACACACGCAGTGCCACGAGTCCCGTGTCCATGTATCAGCCACCAGGCGTGAGTGCTAGAAGCATACATCAATGAGATGCTGACGAATGTCACGGGCCTCCGGTGCCTCGCAGACTCCATGAGGTGCTGCCACATCCCCACCCTCATCATGACCATCATCAGGTGCTTGCAGTTCTGCGTCAGGGGGCATGGGCACATTTCTACGTACGCACATGTTGTGGAGCATGACACATGCCATGACCATCTTTGCAACCTTCTCATGGCGGTACAGGAGTGCCCCGCCAGACCTGCTGAGGCAGCGGAAACGGCCCTTCAGTAGGCCGAATGCCTGTTCTATGACTACACGGGTACGTGAGTGGGCATGGTTGTAGTCCTCCTCATGCTGGTCCCGTGGGTTCCGGACTGGTGTGAGGAGCCATCTCTTCAGTGGATATCCAGCATCACCTGTATGTGGACGAGAAACGTATGATGTGGAATGCCATTGATACGTACGCACACCCCCCCCCTTCCTGCCAGGTCATTGCCAATTCACATACCCCACATCCTCATGCATGTAATGAGACTCACCGAGTAGCCAGGATCTGTTCCCTGCGTGTCGCTCCATGTAGCGTGGTATTGTAGAGTTCCTCAAGACCATAGAATCATGGGTTGATCCAGGGAATCGGGCACAACAATGTGTAATGATCCTGTTGGAGTCACACACCATTTGTACATTCAGGGAATGAAATTGTTTTCGGTTGCGGTACTGGGCCTCCATGGCATGTGGGACGACCAATTCCACATGGGTGCAGTCGATGGCACCAATGCAACCCGGTATGCCGGCAAGTGCATGGAATCCCACTTTCGTGTTTGTAATTTCCTGCTCCGAGCGTGGTAGGGAGATGTAGTCGTCTGCGTGCTGCAGGAGGGCATCGAGCACTTGCAATAGTGTCCGTGAGAACAGTGGCTGAGAAATGCCATGCAACTGTCCGACTGTGTGCTGGTAGGTGCCTGTGGCCAGGAAGTGTAGTACAGACACCACCTTCAGTAGGGGTGGGATGGCGGTTGGGCTATCTATCATGCTGACAAGGTCAGCCTGTGTCATGTCCACAATGGCGGCTATGGTGTCCCGGTCCAAACGGTAGAGGGTGTGGATCTGCTCATCAGTGAGGTTGAACGGATGTGCTCGGAGGCGTGGGATTGCGGGCTGCCTGCGTGGTGGTAGTGGCTGTGCTGGTGGGCCTTGCTGGCCCTGCCTTGCCCTCCTCCTCCTCCTGCGTCTCCTCCGTGCGGCCGGTTGTAGTTGGTGTTCGTCTTCCTCTTGGAGTTGGAGCACTTGCAGTGCTATCAGGTCCCCCAGGGCCAACATCGCGAGTCCTGCCGGTAGCATTTCGGTGTGGTTGTGGGAGGAGACTGGCTGTGCAATTCATGTGTTTTCAGGCTGTATGGCCTCCACCTGTGGTGATTCATTCCACCTGTGCAAACTGCTCTCCCCTTTGGCCGAGCACGTCACGCGCACAACGCTGCAATTCGGGGAATGGTATCTTGCTATTGCTATCATGTATTTGTACCCGATGGGCGTGTTGGATTGGTTGTTATGTTCATTCGGCTATGGTCCCATTGTTTCCCATTCTATCTGTGCAGTCGCGAACAGACTTGTGAAGGGTCAGTGGAACGTAGTACTCGAGTAACGGTGGGCCCTCATGCATCACTGTACCGAGTTGCAACGACGGGCGGGGCGTCCCATTCGTGGGTGAAGGCAGTTGCCATTTTCACACACAGCCGCACTCGATGGAATAATTAGTGATTTCAAACGGCCACAGATGCCTTTTCGACGTGATGTTGCAAATGAGGAATTCGGAGGGCGGCGCTTTCGGTTATCAGCTGGCGGCGAGGAGATGCCCACAGGTCTGACTGCAAATATAACGTTCTATTGTTCAATGTCCTTGAGACAGGGCCCATGGCGAGGGAGCAATGACTGATATGAATAGTTTGGGATGCGCATTAGCTACGTGGCCGATGAGGCCGGCCGTTCCCAAATACATGTTACTTCACAACACTTGAATTACGGGCTGGGGCACTGTGGATTTTGCAGGCTGCATAACGCACAGAATCAATGGATGTTTCTAATGTCATGTGAGTAAATATTCAGGCGTTTTGATACCGGGATGAGGGAATGATGAATGGATGCATGGGCAGGTGATTTGATACAGAGTTTGCCATGTACAGGGCTTCTTGGGATCTATCCGCCTCCCCTACGCTATGTGATGCAGGCCTGCCATAGTGGGACCATCGTCTATCTGGCCTTGTTGAGCCCTCCCTGTCTCGAGGCGCCCTCAGACACTTGTGTCCATGCACGTTGACATTCCCATCTGATGGATTCTGTTTTGACAGACGCATGCACAGGTACACTCGTTTGTGATGGTGTTTGCACCTCGATATAGATGGTTATGAGTCGCAAGTGGTTTTGGGGTGGTGTTGATCCTTTTGAGTGGGCTAGCATGCATATGGCTGTGGATTTCGTGTGATCATTGAAGTGAGTTGTTCGAATGTAGTTCTGATGGCCATTCTGTTCTTTTTCTTTTCTTTTGGTTGACAGGTATCTCCTCCCCTTTTGCCACTGCCATCTGTATGCCACTCCTGCAGATGGATTTTACTCCCGACACCTGCTGCTTCGTGTTAATCGGTGGAGCAGCATTACGATCTTATGGGACGATCGCCAATGGCCCACATGCCCTTACGCAGTACTGGTGTCTCGGAGCAACATTTCGGCCTTTCAGCTGGACTAGTGCCTCCCCATTGGGACAGCCCTGCGGTTCTGTGCGCTTCCATGTTGCCTTTTCGTACGTGAATGTGGCTCTGTGTACCATGGGGGTACAGGGCGACACACAAGTAGTGGCTGGGGTTTATAGTCATAAAACCGAAAACAAAAATCCCGAATACAATAATCTCGAATCCAAAATCTCGAAAAAAAAAAAGTCGAATTTTTTTTTAATGACGTTTTTTGTTCGAAATGGGGGGGTTCCCCCCCAACCCCCCTTTTTTCTATTTTTTTTTTATTTTAACCCATTTTTTTTACTTACCCGACCCCAAAAAAGCATATAATTAAATAAATAAAAAATTCGACTTTTTTTTTTTCGGGATTTTGGATTCGAGATTATTGTATTTCGAGATTTTTTTTTCGGTCTTTTGACCGACCACCAGTGGCTGGTCATTTCTTGCGGATGCAGCCCACAATGGTGATTGGTGTTTTGGAGTTCATGGCCTGATGGCTGTATGGGCTTGGTGTCTTTGATGTGCATAAATTGCTATTCTGATTTGGCCCGTGTAGCGTTTTTCTTTGCAAGTGATGTGGCATATGCCTATTTGGGGGGCGATGTATTGTGAGGAGATCTGCATTGGGTTCCAGCTTCGGGGTTTAGTTGCGTGGTACTGTACTGGGCGCGTTTGCCTACTAGGCCCGTGAGGTCAGGGATGGGGGCTGCCTATATGACAGTTTGAATGTTGTCATGCTCAGGGGCGTGGGATTGGGTTTTGTGTAACAGATGCCGGTCAGCCAGGTGGACTGGTGGAATGATGTGATTTTCGGAATGTTGCTGGGCACAGGTGCCTGTGTTTGCGTGCGTTTCTTGGTGGGGGACTGTGGTCATGTCCATTGGGATGGCTTCTGTATTCGTGCCATCTGTGACCTGCAGCTCCCATTGGCCCCTCTTGTGTTGCTTTTGTTCGTTGGCATGCATGGGTGCTTTGTACATTTCAATGGTTGCATTGTGACTTCATTGCACCTACCGGGAGTTGTACTTTGTGGGCAGGGAGCGGTGTACAGGCACTCAGTGGGGCCGTTTACGGTTGATTCGCGATGCCGTACTTCTCGCCATGGCGGAATGGTACATTCCGCCATGCCTGATGGCGTTAGGTACATGTCCGCTAGGGTCGGAATTGGCGTACCGTTGCACCATGGTGGTGTTTGCGGTTTGGCATGGCGCGCGCGCGCGTGCTTGGTGCAGTTAGCGTTGGCGTTCACTACGGTGTCGCTAATGGCTTCGTACTTTGCGGTGACGGGTCATAGTCGCACCGAGCGCTATTCGATGGCGGTATTGCATTTCCGCCATCGTTTTTCGATTTCCGCCAGGGTCGTAATGAGGGCCAAAGTCATTATATACAAGCATACCCCAAGACTTGGCGATTGGACGTATGAGGGAACACCTGACGAGCTATAACTTACAAAACCGTGTCCCTCACAACTTCATAATTGAGCTAATGACCTTGGCCCTTTATCAAAACGATTTTGAATTCAACAAACAATTCTACCTACAAACGAAAGGTACAGCAATGGGAGCAGCATTTGCCCTTAGTCTAGCCATCCCGATACATGGCAAAACTTCGTTTTCATATCCTTTCAGACAAGAATCCATTTCACAACCAGATCATGTGCTTGAAGAGGTACATCAATGATATTTTTATCTGGGATGGTCCTGAGGATAGATTAACTTCCTTTCTAACATGGTTGAACATCAATATCCAATTTGCTACGGAATACAGCAATAAAGAGGTCCATTTTTTAGACATTAAAATTAAACAATCAAGCAAGTTAGAGTGTGGCCTATATCGCAAGCCTAGCGATAGAAATACATTATTACACTTCTCTAGCAACCATCCCTGACATCTGAGAGAGAACCTACCTTTTTTTAAAAGATGTTTTTATTATATTTCCAAACAACAATAACAACAATCGTCATTTTTATACATTTTCCTTCTAATCGGTTTCCCAACTACATCTAATACTACTACTTAACTCCCCTTAACCCAGCTTGTTCTAATTGCCTAGTCATCCTTCTCAGTTACTGCATCAACTTCTGCTACCATGCTCTGTACAGCCTCCTCGTCTCTGCTGCTAGCAAACAGCGTCACAGTTAAAGCAATCCACTGCTGGATGTCTATTCCCAAATCAGTTTTTTGGTCCCCCAGTGCCCTTTCCCATACTCCCGTTTCCGCTTTATTCCACTTTTCCAGTTCCCTCCACCATCCAGTAACACTTGGTTCCCTAGCATCTTTCCACTTCATAGCTATACTACTTTTAGCCATTATGTAGATCAAGCCCTTCAATTTATTTAATGGTTTGTCTTTAGCATTTTTCTTGTAGCAGCCCAGAAGGCAAGCCTCCGTAGTCTGGTTATCTAAGACTATGCCACCTTGGGCTGCCCTCTTTGCCACCCCATTCCAAAACCCCTGTACCATCAGGCATCCGCAGAACATATGTATGAGTCCAGCATCTGTCATTTTTCACCGGGAACATTCCTGTCTATTTGCACCTTTGAATGTTGCAATGATGGCCGGTGTTAGGTATGCTCTTTGCGTGATGTACAGTTGTATCAATTGTAGCCTAGCATTCCTGGAAGACCCTCTTATGGTACCTGGTCACCTCTTCCCTTTCTTTATCTGCGAACGTCTTCCCCAGTTCCTCTTCCCATTTTATCCTGCACTTCAATTCTGTTAGCGAGTTCCGGTCTATCAACAACTCATAGATTCTAGAAATGGCATGTCCACCCTCGGCCACAGTAAGCAGTGTCTCAATGTCCTCCCTCCCTATGATCTCATCCCTGCTATTCGGCGATTTATCCCTTAGAGTCCCCATTACTGTGTTATGCAATAGAAACTGTCCTTCATGTATGCCAGTGTTCTCCTGTACCTCGGCAAATGTCACCAGCCCCTTCTCATTCCTCAGGTCTCCCACCGTAGCTATCCCTTGTGCTTCCCATCTAGATCGCACCATTACCCTACTGCTCGGTTTACCTTCCAGGATTGCCGCTATCGAGGTCTGTGGTGAGATTGAGTCTAATAGTCCCATGACTCCACATGTCCTCTTCCAAACCCGGATGCCCACCTCTACTAGGTATGGATGGCCTCTTTGTTCCCTGGTGGGAATCCAGAGTAGGTCTCATAGGTACCTTCCTTTTACAACCAGCTGCAGCGGTTCTGTCATAGGATTAACCGCCATCCATTGTACAATGTGCTGCAGCTGGCACGCCAGAAAGTACATCTCAAAGTTTGGTATCTTCAACCCCCCCTTATTGTATGGCCTTTGCAGTGTGCTCATAGCCACCCTATTCCTCCTCTCTTGCCACAGGAACCCCAGGCATATCCTCTCTAGGTCCCGGAAAA
Organism: Ambystoma mexicanum; assembly: GCF_040938575.1. NCBI lineage: Eukaryota > Metazoa > Chordata > Amphibia > Caudata > Ambystomatidae > Ambystoma > Ambystoma mexicanum. The sequence goes on along the minus strand of NC_090925.1, from coordinate 1,236,733,209 downwards.
AATGCCTTGGAATATTATACAGGATGTTCCCAAATCAGTGCATTAGTCACAGCAATGCCACCATTTTGAGCATTGCAGCCCTGTCCATCACAGACAGGGGCAACATACTCCAGAACTCCATAGCTTTTACCAACCCATTTCTGGCCCATACTGTGTTGCATTCGTACTCCTTAGCGGGGTCATGTTAGATGTTGACTCCAGGTACTTGAAGGAGTTCCTGCTCCAGGGTAGAGGAAGGGCAGATAAGTCCACCTCTGCTATAGCTGCAGTCGCGGCAAGCAGAAACAGGCACAACTCACTCTTATTTATCCTGATCCCGGTCAGTCTATTGAAGTTATTTAGTACCTCCAGGATGTCCTGCAAATTTTGCTCCAGATTGCATAAATACAACAACATATCGTCTGCGTACATGGACACCACATGTCCATGTACGCCTCACCCCCCCTATATCTATTCCGGTGTCACCATATTCTTGCCTCAAGTACACCGCCATAGGTTCGGCTGCTATAATATACAGCATTGGGGACAATGGGCAGCCCTGTCGTGTGCCTCTGTACAACTGCCATCTGTCTGAGTATGTGCACCCAGTGCAAACTCTGGCCATTGGTTTTGTATGTATATGTCAGTCGTACCCATTTCATGTACTGTGGCCCAATCCCCATCTTTGTCATTGTGGCATACAACCAGTTCCAGTGTACTGAATCAAATGCCTTACTTGCATCTAGTGAGCACAATCATTGGTGCTATAAATCATGTGGTGTAATATCCTGAGATTCTCCATAATATTTGTCCCTGGTACATACCCAGTCTGATCTGGATGGATCAATACCTGTATCACCTGACAGAGTCTGTGTGCCAAGATCTTGCTATCTTTATTTAACAGTGACAGTGGTCTATAGGATCCACAATCCATGCTTGATTTATCTGGTTTAAGTACCAGAACTATTAGGGCCTCTCTCATACTCTCTGGCAATATGTTATCTACATACGCCTTGTTGTACACCTTGACCAGTGGTGGCACTACCGTATCAACATAGGGTTTGTAGAATTTGCTTGGGAGCCCATCTGTGCCTGATGTCTTCCCCGTGGGCAGGGTTCTAATAGTGGCTACAACCTCTTCCGGAGTTATGGGTACTTTTAACTGCTCTGCCTGGAGTGCATCTAATAGGGGCAGGGTAATGATGTTGAGTACTTCATATAAGTCCCTCTCTTCACCACTTAGGGTCTCTGAATAGAGTGCCTCATAATACCCAGAGAAAACCTCATTTATGTCTACTTGTGTGTATACCTCTTCTTGATCTTTATTTTTAATAGTGCATATGGGGGCTCTGGTGTCATTTCGTCTATATAGCCAGGCCAGCAGTTTCCCAGCTTGTCTCCTTTCCAAGTATTTCTCATGGTTAAACTTCCCCAATCTTCCCCACTGTGCGAGACATGCCTGTTTCAGTACTATTACTTCATCCACGTGTTCTTTGGTTCCCTTAGCCTCCCCTTCTAACCTCCTCAGTTTATCTTCCATCTTCTTAAGCTTGTTGACTATGACTTTTTGCACTCCTCCCGATTATGCTATAATTTCCCCTCTAATGACCACTTTGTTCGCCTTCCAAATTGTGCTCACCTTCTGTAGACTGCCCTCATTTATCGCAATGAATTCAACTGTCCTCTTCCAAATATGCTCAGTGAATGCTAATTCTAACAGCGACACGCTTCTCAGCTTCCATGTGGGTATAGGTGGTCGCAGTGCCGACACCCGCCACCTTGCTATAAGTGGGGAGTGGTCTGATAGGACTCTGGCCAAGCATTCTACTTCAGAGAATTCAATGACGTGTTCCTCTCCAACGAACACGTAATCTATTCTTGTGTATACCTTATGTGGGGCCGAATAGTGAGAGTATTCCCTGCCTACCCCGTGGTTTGCCCTCCATAGGTTCCACATTTGGAAGTGCTGTAGTAACCATTTCAGCACCCTAGCTGGTGGGGATCGCCGCTTATGTTTCTCATCTGATCTGTCTACAGAAGGATCCAACGTACAGTTGAAGTTACCACCCCAAATCAACATCCCATCCCTATATGGTCCCAACCTTGCATATAATGACCTGAAAAACACAGTGGCATCATGGTTCAGAGTGTAAGTATTCACTATACATATCTCCTGGTTTTCTAACATGCCATGTAACATCACCATCCTGCCTTCATTGTCAGTTTTTGTGATCAACACCTTAAATGGTACAGCTGGGTTTAACCAGATGAGGACCTCGCTAGCATATGTGGAGTATGTGGAGCCCGCCATCACTCTCCCCCATCCCCCCACCAGGTTCCTCCACTTCTGTGCGTCTACGTGTGTTTCTTGCAACAATGCTATCCCTACTTTATTTCTCTTGATGTACATGCTCAATCTTTTGCGTTTCATGAAGTTGTTAAGCTCCTTGACATTCCATGTCACGATTTTAACGGTGTCAGCCATTGTGATACCATGTCTGGGGTCTTAGTGAGGCCTCCAACCCAGTGCCACCCTCAACAAGAGTATGATGCAGCGCTTGATCATGTATGCCAGGCTATCGCCCCCCCCACCCAAACCAAACTCAAACTTAACTTGTCCGGCTATACTAAGCATGCTAGAACTTTCCTGTTTCCGCCCCATTCAACCTGGTCACTAGAGTAGTCTCCTGGTGCCCTACGGGCAGGCCCTGTACAATGGCTCTTATACTACTTCTAGGGGGGAGTAGTGGGTCTGCACTCTGTTTTCCCTCTACCAGGCTTCTGTAACACTCCATGGTGCTCCTGTTGTCTCTGTAACATATTGTATTGCTTCCGAATTGCTAGTAAGTCTTGTTGCCATGTCTCCTGATCTCCTCCAGCCTTTGTCTTATACTTCTCTTCTGTGCATTGTCAACTCCATTAGAGCAATTTGTTCTGAGTCTTCTCCCTCCGCCTATGTACGTTTGATCAGTTCTACCGTATCCGGTATTTGAGCACTGTCCATCCACTCCTGTGCTTCCAACGGCATCTCAAAGAAGAGGATCGTGCCTTTGTAAATCACCTTAAGTTTCGCTGGATATATTACCATGTATTTTAGGTCCGCCTTCCTGAGTCTGGCCTTCGCCGTTATGTATTGGGCTCTCCTCTTCTGAACTTGAAATGTATAGTTTAGGTATACTGCGATTTTTGCTGACGCCCTTTGTGTCATTCCTCCTGACCTGGAGAAGGCTAGGATCTTCTCTCGATCCTTGTAATACAAAACTTTGGCAATCGCTGGCCTAGGTGGAACACCCGGCGGAGATCGCCTTATGAGGGCACAATGTGCTCTTTCAATCGTAAATCTCTGGGTGAGTTCTCCCTCTCCTATTTCTTGGCGTAACATATTTTCAATATAAGTGGTGGGGTCTGACCCTTCCACTCCTCAGGCAGTCCTACAGTTCTTATGTTATTCCTACATGCTCGGCCTTCAGCATCCTCTGCTCTATATTCCAATAGTTTAACCTTCTGCAAGAGAAAGTCAATGGGCCTCATTACACGGTATACGGTAACCATGGCGCCATAAGCGCCATGGTTGTCGCCGGTATTTTACCGTGTCCGCCTTGGTGGATGGCGGAATTACCGCCCTACTCCAAGGTGAGCGGGGGCGGTAATTCCCCATCTACCAAGGCACTTCCCCATTCCCATTTTTGCCCCCATAGGGCTCAATCGGAATGGGGAAGGAGCTAATTACGGTACCGCAAATTGCGGTACCGTAATTAGCACCAAGGTCCCTTTGTGGGCCCGTTCCTTAATGGCTGCTAAAACCAGCCGTTGAGGTTAGGTCCGGCAAAGGGACCTCGTAGTAAGGCGGTAAGGATTTACCGATACCGGTGCCCTTACCGGTACCGGTAAACCCTTACTGCGTTCCGTGTAATGAGGCCCAATGTCTTTCGTTGTTTCCACCCTTGCTTCAGTGTTTTCTTTGACCTGCTCCTCCAGTTTCCCTGTGAGTTCCAGTATGGCTCAGACGTCTTGCCGCAACAGCCCTACGTCGATGCCCACTGCGTCAATCTTGGTCTCAAGCGTTGCTTGGAGTGCTGCGATTGCCTCCAGGATCTAGTGGTTTCCAGTGTCAGCCATGTCTACTGGGGGCGTTGCCTGTTCTTTCCCTTTTTCTGCACTGTTTCCTTCTTGAGGGTTGGTTTGGCCCTTCGCAAATGTTTCTAGCGTGGTTTACTTCTGGTTGGCCTTATTTTTGGTCGACATTATGTTCCGGAGGCCTCGTTGTGTACTCTGTGTGCTCTGCGTGCTGTTTTTCTGTGGAGGCTGCCCTCACCCTACAGCGACCCATGTGCCGTCTGTTATTGTCCTTTAAGGTCCAGATACCCGCACTCTTGGGTGGCCCCAACCTTTTGCCGCCGCCTAGCGTGTTGCGTCTTATTGATTTAGGCCACTTCTGTATATTCTACGTTTCCGCAGGTTCTCCCCAGCTTGTGTTCTGAACCTGCTAAAGTTTAGGCTGCCGTGTCTCGCTCTGCTCTCGGATCACTCTCTTGTAATGCGAGTCGTCGGGTCTCCTGACTATGAGGTAGAGTCTCGTTATGAGCCCCTGTTGGCACCTTTTGGTAGCTAGTATTTCCTTGTTTCCTTGCAGTTGCCACTCAGTAGGACCAAAGGGGAGCCAGGGACTTGCTGGTCAGTGTGTGTTACCCACAGCACCTTCTCCGTTTCATACAGATTTATCACCACACTGTTCCTTTGACCCTTATATTTAGTGCGGGTGTGTTGTTTGCTGCCTTTTTCATAAAAGCAGTTATTTCAGGTGACGCCTTCCACTCATACGTCTCACCCCCTTATTGCTTCATACTGACTTTGCAGGGCACAATCCAGAGAGTTGCCGCATGGCACCTCTGCACGGTTTATCTAATAGGCAGCTTTTCCTAGTCTCCAATGTGCGACTTGGCCTTTAATTGTGATCTCCGTTAGGAAGGGGCAAGGAACTTGCCTCGGAGGGTGTTATTACTGCGAGGATCCGTGTCAGGGTGTTCGCTCCACCTCAATGCTACGTATGGCTGCCAGGCAAGGTGTGCGCTCGCTCCCGGACTGCCCACACCATCCGTTGTATCCCATACTCCCTTTCCGGATCCTACAAGTATGTCTCCATGTCCTTCAATTCTCTGGGGGCACGGATTACTCCTCCACTGTCAGGTGGCTCCCCCAGGATTAGGATCTACTGCGGACGCAGTGCCTCGTTAGTGTCTTAAGGGCTGGAGGTGGGTGGCCTGTTCCCATATGATTTTTCAACTTTTATACTGGGCCCCACTTCCCCCCACTTCTTACCGCCTTCTCCTGTGTGTTTCTGGTGTGGCACAGCTCCCTCCTTTCTGACGCCATCATAGAATTTTGCTTGCTTCCTCGCTGCACAGCCTGTCTCCTTTCATCCTCTGGTAATGGCACATTTCTCGTTCCCTTCTGCCTGGCAAGTCCGCCTGGTCTCGTAAGTCAGACCGCTGCAGGCGTGCTTCCTCGTCCTTTCCTTTACACGCACCCTGCAACGTTGCTGCCGTGGTCTGCGTACGCGGTGCCTCAGCTTGCAGGCTCCTTCACACTCAGGTCTGTGTTTTTCATGCAGCCATCCGCTTCTTCCCCAGCTGTCATCGCTCACTGAGGTCTTCATACGACGCAGCCCGTTTTTCGACCTAGTCGGGTCCTCTGTCGGGTCGCCTCACCACCTTGGCCCGTGGCTCCGCTTCTCACTACCGCCTTCCTTTCTCTCCGTGCTCCACAGTCTGCGGCCATCTCCTTTGCTTTGTCTTCCCCGCTGCACTGCTGCCACACGATGGCTCTCACTGCTGGTGATGTCTACAGGCTTCTCTTTTGGCCGACCGCATCTAGGTCTAGAATGCTTCCTGCCGTCGCACACTTATTTCCAGCTCTTTTTGGCTTGCTGTAGGTATGAATCGGATCTTCTCTTAGTCGGATCCACAGGAGCTCCCGTTTAGTGCGTCCACCTCACATGGCCGCTGGCCATGCCCCCTGAGAGAGAACCTACTTTATGGACAATATATCTGCATCAGGAGAAACAGTACAGCACTGGAGGTCTTTTACAGTCATGCAAATGCCTTGGACTCAAGATTGAGGCAACAGGGTTATCCCAAAAAACATCTAAGTAGATCAAAAAAATGGGCAAGGTTTACTGACAGAGATACCCTACTCATTCCTAAATCCCCTCTCAACGAGGAACATGACAAAAAGATGACGCGTGATTACACATGGTCCCCACACATTTCAAGTGAAAAAACGGATTATTAAATACTGGCTTCTAGACAAACTTTGTTTACCTAATGAACCTATTCCCAGATTTACATTTAAACGGGCGCAGAATTTGCGAGACATACTGGTTCATTACAAATTTACGAAACACACACCACGGACTGGCCTCTGGAATTTACGGACAACCACTGGGCATTTCCCATGTTGTAATTGAATTGCATGCAAATTCCCCCAAAAGATGCGGTCCTTCAACATAGGAGAACGCACATGGACTCTGTCTAACCTCACTAACTGCAAAACAAAACAAGTTGTTTACTGCATCAAGTGCCCCTGTGGTCTCAGATACATGGGACAAACCACAATACCCATCCAGACAAGGATTTCAGAACATAGGTCCAAAATCTGGTGCAGAAACATCCAACATTACGGGAAGCCTCCTAGTAAAAGAAGATTGATGGATCCACCGATTGAATACTCACCGACAAGGCCTCAATGAAGAATTTCATCCATTACCATGACTACATCCTGAACCGACTTCACTGGCCCGTTAAAATTGACTCTCCATGAAGGCCTTCTTTGGCTCAACAACCTGAGCAGACGCCCTATGACTCCTCACAGAGGCCCCATGATGCTCAACAATCCAAATTCTAAACCCAACAATTGCGGAGCTCGGGCCAACATAAAGCACCCATAATACAAAGTGAACATCTGCTTCACTGCAATCCTGCGTGATCTACCATATTTGTTTGGGGCCACAATTTGCACAATACTGCTCTATCAATTGTCAGCCCCAATGCACTACGGAGAACTCAGGGACTGCACTTGCACAGCCATGTTTATTGATCAAAATAAGGTTTTGTCCTTCAGGCTGAACAACGACTAAGGATACAAGATATATTCCCAGGCCACTCAACCGAACCATCGCTGTGGTTGCCATGACAACGCACATACACAACAAGACGCCACCATACACCATCACGTCAGCAGCACTAACGTGCCCAATCCACACGGCAATTCAGGTTGTCATAACAACGGTTTTGACAACAACCGTGTTCACTCTGCAGAGATTCAGTGAGAGACGGAAGCTACTAGACGGCGCTCTGACCCTCAAATCAAGGTAAACTTTTAGGCGTCGTAGTTCCCACATGCACTAGATAGCCTTTCAAACCTCATGCTACTACAAGTGCCACTCTGCTCTTTCTCCTCCCTGCCCTCCTCATTCAGCAACATCAAGCAGGATTTACATCCACATGAACAGTCAAGGCCGCGCACCATCCAACTGTGCCACAGCCACAGACTAAACGATTCTTCAACAAACTAATAGTAAATGAAGGTACTTTCATTTCCTTTCTAAATAATTAGCACTTATTTATCCAAACACAGACCCAACCGGGATGCTATGGAGGCAAAACAGTTCTGTATACCACTCTAGATACTTTTCTCGAGCCTCCAATAATCAAGCTCTAACGGATGCCATTCATTATTCTATGTCCCCTTTTCTTAGAATCCAAAATAAAAGGGTAAGGTGAGACTAGAACTGTGACGTTGTCACTAATTGGGGATGTGATACATGGAATTCCCCCATACACCCATCAGAGGGTCAGTATGCCCAGGGAACTTTTGAAGAATAGGCAGTTTCATCTTAATAGGGTACACTGCATTTGTCAGTCACACTAGTTTACTCCCTTGTGGTGTCTGCTTCCGCCTAGGTTGTCTCCATCTGCCCTGAGGAAGCCGTTTTGACTGTCATCTTGTTGTCACACGTCGAAACATGAGGCTGGACCCCCTCAACATCATGGGGGCTCATAAACCTAGTCAGGATAAATTCACCCACATGGGCAGCCTCAAGAATGGATACTCAGACCCAATGAAGAAGGTTCCATGTTATAATGTCGCCACAAAAAGCTCGCCATGCAAAAATATCGCTGACAAATGGCCGTTTTTTGTGGCGACATTATTGCATGGAACATGCGGGGGACACCCCCGCAACCCCCAAACTTTTTATTTTTTTATTTTTTTTAATGACCCTGTCCCCATATATATGGTCACCCATATAATATCGCTGCGACCTTTTCCCGGCGATATTATTTACAGCGACCATATATGGGGATAATATTACCTGATACCATGAAGAAATAGATAATTAGACCTCTAAATTATGAACCTAATTATCAGAGGTCCTAACTATACTAATCAAGTTGGATGAAACTGATCACCAATTGGGCTGTTAATAAGTCAGATTCATTTCATTAATTGGTGCCCACAATAACGAATTTTGCACTATTTTTTTTCACCTAGTTACAGTATTTGTATCTTTATTCACGTTGATATGGATGCATTACTACTAGTCATAATTAAATGATTTTCTTTGAGTTTTATTGTACATTTCCTTCTGACTCTCTTCTTGAATTGTATTACTTTTATGTCACGACACTGGTTTGTGTTCTAACCCTTCATTAGTGAATTAATAAACTACCTGTTAATATAGTTTAGTAGTCAAAGGCTCCTCCATTTATTTTCCTATTTTTTTCTTTGAGCAATGTTTGTCAGAATATTGAATATCCTTAAAACACTTTGACTCAATTTCAAATAACCTAATGTTTAGGATTTTCCTGTTTTTGGTGCTACCCAGCGTGATATCCATGTAGATACACGCAACCTCTATAAGCCAACTTTCTTCTGTTCGAGGATTTCGAAGAATTAAACACAGCAGGGACTATTCCGTTGATGATCATTTTAGATTACCCCTGCCACCACTGTCATTAGAGGCAACCCCTCCTTGCTTTTGGAAGGCATGAAGGCGAGGCGTGTCCATGAAATCAGGGCTAGGCTTTAGTGATTACTGGTATACACCTGCAGCCTATTGATCGACCAAAAAATGTATAAAAGGTAGAAGGCTGCAGTATAACGAAGAAGCTGGGATGCAGGAAGACACAGAACAAGGATCCCTGAAGAAGCGGGAAAAGCAGAGACACTGAGAACCCAACCAAAACCTCGGGAGTCCTGCTGGTGTGATTATAAAGGACGGAGATCCCGTAGAAGAGGAGGCGGGCAACAAGCGCTGGCAAGAAGCAGAGGCGATGCTGAGCAGGAGAGCTGGAGAGTGCTGAGCGAAGCACCCAGCGAACAGGCTTTCCTGCTCGGGGAGAAGCTGTTAACTGAAGCGGAGCTTCCAGGTCCGGGTAAGTGTTGAGGGCACTGGAACAAACAGGGCACTCCAAGGAACCATGAATGTAGTAGCAGTCCGCGGAAACAAGCAAAGTTGCCGTTATTGAATACCAAACTGAATGAAACAGGCAACGTTTCCTTTAATGAATACTGAATCAAATGAAACACGCAACAAGTTGCCTTTATTGAATACCGAAACTTCTAAAAAAAAGTTACCTTTATTGAATACCGAAGCTAATGAAACAAGCAAAGTTGCCTTTATTGAACACAAAAATGAATGAATACAAGAAGCAAAGTTGCATTTGTTAAGCAAAGAAGCATTTTTGGAATACTGAATTGAATGAAGGAAGCAAAGTTACATTTATTGAATACCGAATTGAAGGAAACATGTAAGGCAGCATTTATTGAATATTGAACTACTCAAGGAGAGCTGCAAGTTCCTGGTTGAGTGACCTCTACTGGGTGGACTGTGTTGTCTAAAACTGCGCCAAGACCAGAGAACCCCTTTATGCTAACAAGGAAGTTTGCTGTTGTGGAAGAAAGATAACCAACCATTGGTGTATACCGACTTGGGGAAGGGAACCCTGAGTTGTAAATACTTGTTGAAATACAAAACCAAAGCTCCAAGATACTTCTTCTTGTGTCATCTTTTGATATTGATCTTGGGAAACCCTGAGATGTGCTGCCCGGAAACTGTACTGAACTTGGGGAAGGGCATTCTGACCTTTATAAAAGTGTGGAACTGTATGCTTCAACTCCGAAAGAAGGTAAATTGAACATTGTAATGAACTTATTGACATTTGGGGAAAAGAAGCCGAAAAGTAAGCCCAAGCTAGAAATAGCGCCAAACTTTATTTTTGTAACACTGTTTCCCTAAACATTGTTTTGTCTTAGTTGTTAGGGCAAGTATAGGTTTTGGACACAGACAGACTTTTCAGTGGAACATATTAACACAGGTTTTCCTTAGTTTCTATAGTTAGGGAAACCCCCCTTAGCTTAGGACAAGTTAGGCCTTACTCCAGCCTGACAATTTAATTAATAAAAGCTTCTGTTATACATTGAATCTGTTGTTTGTGTGTCGTCCATGATGCCAATCTCACACTATGTACCTTTACAGTGGTGATATGGAAAAAGTGAAACTGTTTTGTCTGCTGATGTACTACTCTGCCATTGGCATGCAAGAGCTGAGCCACCGGCAGCTGTCATGTTATTCTGCACCTTGCTGCCTATGACTGCCTTGTCCTATGCCGATGTGTGCATGTCTTAACTGAAATGTATTCCAGTTATGGTTCAAGATACGGCTCGCTTCAACATTACCCGCTTCTGACATAGTTCCTGTTCGCCAATGCTGTTAGGTTGTATTCTGAGAATCATCTAGTTCACGCTGACTACACATGAAACATTGTATACTGTTGCCAATGTATACTGTTGCAAATACCACCCACTTCCATAGAAGAACCTGTGTGCATAACTGTATAAAAAACCTGCAAGCCTGAGAAGGGAGATTGCTGCACTGTTTACAGATCGATCGCTGGTTTCATGTCCTGTCTTATGTGTTACTAGCTGGGGTACCCAGCATTGCCCGTGTCCTGATCGAGTGGTGTCTCATGTGCCTTGGAGGATGTTGCTCTTGTCCTCATAACAGCAAGTCTTGCTTCAGTTTGCTCTGGCATCTCATTTGGCCTGCAGAAAGTTGCTCTTGTCCTCTGGTCGGCAAGTCGTGATGCTGTTTGTTGTTGTGTTTCAGAAGCTCTTGATATCTATTTTCACTTTGCATCAGATAGAGCTTTTCCAAGTAATGTTCGTTTTTTGTGCGGCATGTTTCAGTCACTTAATGGCTTCAGCACATTTGAGAAAATGTCCAAGAAAGATTGATTGATTGTGCTATCTTCTCGTGAATGAACTTAAGTAAACGCTAACCTTGCCATTTCCCATATTTGGAGTGCTGTGATTAAAAAAAAGTAAACTTGTTTTTTATTCTCTTTAAAATGCTTTAATAAATACTTTCAAACCGTATACAGTAGTAATACATTTCAAAGGAATAACCAACACATCGAACATTTTGCTTCAGACATTTTTCAAAATTTTGCCTCCTTCTAGTACCTACTGTAGTGAATCGGGGTGAGTATCAGTAAATGTGGGTGTCTACGGAGGGAATTTTTTGCATCCAAACATAGACTACAGTCTTGCCGAAGACAAATGAGGAATCCATGCAAAATTTGGTAGCAGTGGGTTCAACGGTGTGGATTTGCATAGCCGGACAAACATACACACACATCCAAAAACCTTTTTGCATATAAGATTTTTGCATCCAAACATAGACTGCGATCTTGCCCCTGATAAAAGAAGGATCCATTCAAAATGTATATATAAAGATGCTCCTTTGCTGACTGCCATTAAAGACGCTTACCAATCTGCCTCGAGAGTGGATTAATAAATCTGTGGTTGTTTTGGCATGACAGATTGGTTTCGTGTGACTATGGATTTCTGCTGCCCTGCAGCAAAAACCCAGGGCCTGCCGAACGCAATTCTGTTCAGAAAATGGGACCGCTGGCAGGTCCGCCCGATTAATCAGGAAAGGTAGGCAGAGCAGATTTAGAAAAAGAGCTGACGAAATGTGGGTTGGTGAGCGCAGCTAATTGCATTACTATCTGCCATTTTGTGTTATGTTTCTCATAGTGCCTCTGGTAACAGGTTGTGTTAGTGTTTGTTTCTGGTAAACGGGAAAATTGGATCCAGGAAACAGTCTGGTAATTCTACAAACAAAGATGGAAGGTACCCTGTCAGTCTGCTCTGAATAAAGATAATCAGGTAGCAGCTGGCCACCGCAGTAATAAAGTAACAAATAAAGGAAAGGTTCCTCACCGTAGTGACTACAGTACTCCTAGTCCATATTCCCCCTTTCCTCTATACTTGTGGGACATTCTGTCTTTCGGGAGGGAACCAGAGATTTTTGTAACACCATTCAAAAAATGTCTGTCCTTTCAAGTTTCAACGGGCCCGGCATATCCACAGCCACAGACTCTGCCTCCGCAAACGCTGCATCCAGGCCTCATGCCTCAGTCCTTTTTGACCCTCCAAGATCGTCTCCTGACTGAAAGCTAAGGCATTTTGGAAGGTTGGAGGGAGGGCGTATGGAGAAGAGGGGACTACGGTTTAGGAGACAGTTGTCACTATGCTGAATACCTTTTCTTTACTCCTATGTCCATCCCCTTTATTCCATACTTGTGGGAGATTAACACGCACTTCTCTCCCAATGGATGGAAGGTCCAATTTCCAATTTAGTTAAAGAGGTTCTTTAGGACTGCCTGACCGAATTGAGCATCTAGCCTCAAGCTCATGTCAACACAGTAGTGCTTGCAGAAGGCTGAGTTGGAGGCCCAGGTCGTTGCCTTAGCGATGTTGTCTCAAGGGACATGCCTTTAGAAGACCATTAAGGCTGCTTTGGCTCTGACAAAAGCCTCTTAGGCGGAGGATGATTTTGTAAGGAGTAGCTCTCCATAATACCTGCCACTACCTGCCTGCAGACTGTAGCATTAGAGGCTGAAGAACCCCTATCCGCGCCTCCAAAAGGCAACTTCCTGAATTCTTTGGTCAAGTCCAAATACAATTTCATAGCCCTCCTGACCTCCAAGGCATGATGGACTCTTTCCAGTTCCAAATCTGTATTTAGAAAAAACACAGGGAGTAAAATCCCTTGGTTGATGTGGAATTCCTTTGGTGAGGAAGAATGGGTCAGTGCGAAGAACGACTTTATCATAGTGGAACACATTGAATGGCTCTTCAGAGGCCAGAGCGTGTATCTCGCATATTCGTCTGGCTGACGTGACGGCATCCAGAAACGCGGTTTTCCAAGAAATCCGTTTTATAGCCGCTGTGGCCATTGGCTCGAATGGTTTGTGGCACAAGGCCGCAAGAACCATATTGAGATCCCACTTGGGACGTGGAGGTTTAACAGGGGGCAAAAGACATCAGACACCATCGAAGTGTCGCTTAACCACTGAATTTGAGATGGAAAAACGCTGTTCTTCTTAATTAAGAAAAGCACCCAGTGCCAACAGATAGGTCCTACAATTGTCTACCTTACACACGTAAACTGCAAGGCCTGAGATAAATAAAAGGACATCATCCAAAGATGCTAACAACAGATTATTTTGTCTGCCCAGACCCAGTGGAGAAATCTGATCCACTTACCTTTGTACTGCAACATAGTGGAGTCCTTCCGGGCTGCTTTAAGAATACTCACGTTCTCTTCCGAAAGGCCCAGATGACATAGGGCCCTGACCTCCAGATCCAAGCTGCCAAGCTCAGTGATTGTGGGAGGGGTGGTGGATCCTCCCATCATCCCGGCATAGCAGGTCTGAGCTAACCGGAAGGAAGATCGAGGTTTCCTTGGCCAGGGTCACCAGATCTGATAACCAGAATGTGGAAGGCCACCACAGAGCAATGATGACCAGAGAACAGAATGTTGCTTCCGGAAACTTGTGGAGAGCTCAATGCAGTGAGGGGGCGGGGGTAAAAGCATACGCTGTCATGCTATCCCATGGAATTTCCAGTACATCCCTGAAGGAATCCACTCCATGTCCCCTTCTGGATGCGTACATGGAACAGTGCTTGTTGAGACTGGTGGCAAAGAGGTCTACCTGGGGAGATCCTAAAAGTGAGAAAAGTTTCTCGACCACTTGTGGATTTAGACGCCACTCCTGGTTGGCCTTTGCCATGTGGTTCAGATGATCCGCTTGCGCATTTGCCGGTCCCAGCAGGTGAAGGGCTTGGAGCCACATCCCATGACCGACGGCCCATTCCTACATCTGCAGGGCCAAATACACCAGTGGAAGGGATTTGGTCCCCCACCTGTCTCTTGAAGTATAACATTGAGACAAACTGTTCTGTTCTGGTGGACACCATCTTGCCCAGGATATTGGGGAGAAAGGCTCTCAACACAGTTGAAAAATGTGAAGATGGTTCATTGTTTCCCCGTAGCCCAACAGGGAGGACACCATGTTGATAACCGCCTGTGCGGGGCTGCGGGGGTCTCGAAAAGAGAACCTCATGCAACCGATTCTGAGGATCAGACCACTGCACCAAATCCTGAACCAAATCTTGAGGGATCAAAATAAGACTTGAATGTGGGTCCAGCACTTAAGACCATCACCTTTGGAGCGCTAGCTAAATTCTCTGAATCTTCAATATTAGCAGAGGAACCGCCTGAACACATGATGCAATGAGAACAGCATTCTCTGGAACTATCAAGCAGTGATAGTTTTTGCGAAAAAGGGACAACAAGCAAGTGTTCTAAATATCTGTCACTCTTTCTGATGTCAGAAAAACCTTGGCCTGTTGGTTATCCCATAAAAGCCTGTGAAGATCAGGTGCTGGGATGCCGTCAAATGAGACTTCTTCCAGTTCACTGACAGGCTGAGGTCTAATTGCAAGACCAGTAGATAGCAGAGTTGTACCTCGAGTCTCCGGGGACCAAGCCCTTAGCAGCCATTCGTCCAGGTACCGATAAACATGGTGGCCTTGAAGGCGGAGAAAGGAGGCAACAGTTGCCATCATCTTCGTAAAGACTCTGGGTGCTGCGTTTAATCTGAAGGGGACAGCTCTGTACTGGTAGTGGGGCTGCCCCACTGAAAACCTGAGAAACATTTGATGCGGCGGCCAGAAAAGGATGTTTAAGTATGCATCCTTCAGATCCTCTGCACAGATCCAATCTCCCTGTTATGGGGCAGACCATATCTGAGCTGGCAAGATCATCTTGAATTTCTGAATCGGCAGGAAAAGATTGCAGTCCGCTAAGTCTAGGATGGTGCGCAGGCCTGCCTGCTTGACTTTGGCACTGTAAACAGGTGAGAGTAAAAACCCTGGCTGACTTCTATTGCTTTCATCTCCAAATGTTTCACGATTTCTAGCTTCGGAGCAGGATACCCAACCTGGTTTATAGGAAGGGGGTGTGAGACAGGCATGGTTGTCAGACAGGCATGCTATCAAGTAAACTACTGCACGTGTCAAAACCTATGCTTGTCCTCACTTCTACAAGGTAATAAGGTGTGTGGTGTTTGGTCAGTTTAATGGTGTTCTAAACAAAGCCAATGTGAATATGAGCTCTTCCATGGCTCCCTTCCCCAAGTTCAAGACACTCAGGTTACAAAAGTTCCATACATTCTCAAGATTTCCTTGGCAAAACTCACAGTACCTTTTCTTATCTGGATTCACTTCTTCGCAAGGTCTCTCAAGCTCCCCTTTGTCTCAAGCTTAGACCTTACCGGTTATCCTTCAATGTCCCAATGTTCACAGTTCATTTCCAAACACAAAAGTAAAGTTCACAATAGTTCCATCAGAAAACATCACTCTTCTTTTGTTGTTTGTGGGATTCCCTTCCCCATGCAAAAGCAAGTCCTGCTGACTTTCAACTTCGGTATTTCAAATAATTCACAGTTTATTAGGGTGTGGTCTCTTTGGCCCTCCTGGATCAGCCTACTGCCTTGGGGCCACACCAATCCTTCTCAATACTCTTGGTTCACTCACAAAATCTCTATACAGCTTTGCTCTTACTTCAGTTTCATGTTGCTCCCTGACTGCCTTGGAGCTTTCAGGGGGATTTCTATTTTGCTCACACTTTGCTCCCTTGCCGCAGTGATGCTTCATTTCCTTCAAAGAGATTTTCGAATGGTATACCATTACACATAACCACTCTGCTACTTAATATCCTTTACCATGTTCTTTCTCATTGTTCATCACTTAGCAGTATCCTGACGGCTTTTAGGAATGAGTGCTCTCTCACTTGCGATCACACAGCTACGAAGTATAGTCTTCTCTTCACAAATGCTGGGTTTCTTTTACTTCAGAAACTCACTGGTCATGGTTTTCGCTGCTCCTTCCTTCAGTGGCTTTGCCGCCTGATGTCAGGATCTCTCCGACTGCCCCTCAAACCCTCCTGGGCCTCCTGCTTCGCCCAGTGGAACGAGCACCTCACTGGCCTCTCATCGTGCTTTTTCCTGCTTCACTCGGCAGTCGCACAGCATCCCGGCATCTCTCTCTGCACGGCCTTGGTTTGGGAAGCTCTGCTACCTCTCCTGCTCGCCATCCAACTCGCTCTCTTTGTCAAACACGTGTGTTCCTTTTATATCCATCTGAATAATTAACAGACTGTAGGTGGGCATATTTGGAATCAATTGAATGACCCTGCCTTGCCTCGTTTGTGGGACATGTCCATTGGGAAAGATGGTGTGCCTTGATCTGCATCTTCCTCATTCCAGTACCATAGTGGTGTTTCTCAGGGGAAATCTGCACTCGTCTTGACTTCCTCTTCTTCGTCTCAATACCATAGTGGTGTTTCTCTGCGGAAATCTGCACTCCTCTTGACTTCCTCTTCTTCGTTGCAGTATGCCCAGGGAAATTACAGGAGTTAAGGGAATAGGACTGACAATAGACAATAAAGGCTATAGTAGGAGTGGATAGGTCACTATCAGAACGGAGGATACCATGTCTTACCCTCAGGAATGCTCTTTCCAATCCCCAAGGACCCTCCACTCAGGTGGTCCGCCCTTGCTTGTTCACCCCCAGGGTTGTGATCCAAAATCTATGGCCTGCCACTTGCCACATGCAAAGAAGATCCCTGGGGATTAGGTTGGAAAATACACTTGGGTTGTTCACAGAGGGTTTCCCTTGCTGGGTACCAACAGCACCTAGGAGTCTGAGGTTAAAGTCTGCCACACCTCTAAGAGCAGGGACATTTTGCCCCCCCACCTGAGTCCTGTGGGACAGGCCAACCCTATCACTTTGAGGACTTATCAGCGGGCATTGACAAAGCATCGGTTAAAGGGGCAGGGAGAAGGTTGAGAGCTGGGCGAACTGTCTGCTGCCTCGCCTTGCACTCTTGGAAGACTCGGAAACCCGAAGATCTGAAACAACAATCTACTCTGGAGTTTTCGATGACTTGACTGTTGCTGGCTTGGTTAAAATTGACAATGAATTGGCTGCAAGCGGGCTTGCCTTTTTCTTGGCTAGCTCCTCATCCGTAGAATTATGGAAACTATCCTTCCCATTAAATTGAGATCCAACACTGTTTTGTTGGACCGCCTTTATAAACTTGGTGGCAAGAAGCCATGCCTGTCTACATGTATCCGCCCTGGTAGCGACACCCCTTGAAGAAGTATCAACATGATGGGTGGCCACCTCCAGAAGGTCCTGAGCAATCATATGGGCATCAGCCAGGCCCCTCTTAAACTGTCCCAGATATTCTGGTGTATGAATTTCTCACATTCCACCAGATCCTTCCATAGCCTCTGGTTAACCAGGGCTAAAACCACTGTCGCATTAGCCTGCCTCAACTGAAGTGCAGAATTTGCTGTAACCTTTTGCTCAGGGCTTCCAGAGCCCAATCTTTCTTGCTCAAAATACGAGCAGAGGATTATGCAGAAGAAGGCTTTGAAAACATAGTTGCTGCCGCAACTACAGAAGAAGACGGTTGATGAAAAGATAACAGGGTAACTTCCTCAGATTGGAGCAACCTGTATCTCACATTGATTTTCCTGTTTGTGGGGGTTACTGTGTGAGCTTTCATCCAAACTTTCTTTGCCTCCGCCAGAACATTCTTCTGCAGACCCAAACCCATTCTTTCCAACGTTCTAATGAATTGAGAACTGGGCAAAACCCCTGTCTCATAAGGAGGAGGTTACGGAATAGGAATTTCCATGAAAGCCATTGAATCCTTGATGCTGTCACAGAAGTCTCTTGCAAAAGAGGGGATCTCATCCTTTTCCTATGGCGGATCGGTGGGGTCCTCCACAAGTGGTGCACCTGCATCCTGGGGATGTGGCATTAAAGGCAGATCAGGTGTCTTAGGAAGAAGTAAGGCACTTCTGGCACCTTGGAAGGGGTGGCACCACCTCAACCGGCCGGGGTGTTCCTGAGGCTTATGAATAAGCTCCAGAAACCAGTCCTTAAAATACTCATTCATAGGGTCAGAGTGCATTAATGCCTAAAACCTATTAAAGAAAGCATCCTCTAAGGATCTGTGATGTGGCTGAGGCAACGGTCTCTGAGGAGGCGCAGTCCTCACCCATGAATCGTTCAATATTGGCTACCAAGTTGGTCTCGACAACCATGGATTCAGATAATGATGTGGAGAAGAAGTCATAGGCAGAGATAGCTCAAGAGGCAGCAACATACGAGTAGGAGCCAGCCATACTACCTTGAGAGCAAAAGGATTGTGGTCAAATGGAACACTGGGTGGAGGTGCAAATGGATTGTGGGTGAAAGAAGCAGGAGGTGTGGACTTGGGACGATTTTCAATTGTTGTAACCGTCGAAGAAGTGGATTCGGAAACTGCTGGTTCCATTTTTATGGATGAGGGTGTCCGATCCCCTAGTGGTCTTAGACCTTTGGAAATGCACCAGCCCCAAAATCACAGAATGCAGAGGCGCAGACACAAGAGATTGACCCAAATCAAGTGCAAATAGGTCCTTGCTAGAATAAGTTCTAATGTAGGGAACCTTGGCAGCACAGGTGCAGAATTTAGCCCTCACAGAGGGATCCTCTGACTTTGACCCGACTAATTTAGACCCTGACAGGGGAACCTCGGCCAAGGCAGCAACTGAATTAGCCCTTCACGAGGGAATCTTGGAACAAACCCAGGTAGTATTAGCCCCAAACAGGGGAGCCTCGGCTTTGCCGGTGCAAGAATTAGCTCCTGCTAGGGGAACCTCAGAGAACCCTCCGTTGGTGCTTTTAGCCCCTGAACAGGGATTCTCAGAGCACGCTTCAGTATCCAAAACAGACTTGAGACAAGTCCCAGTAGCTCTAGGATCTGAGTGATCACTCCCCTGGCCAGAGGCCTCTGAGGAGAAATGTCAGGTCCAGGGAAACCTGCAAACAAAATCACTTGCTTCGTACTTGACATGAAACGTTGAATGTGCCTGGGTAGTGACTCGTGGAAGTCTTCCTTCCAAAGATGAAGCCGTCGAGTGAGAGCCCGAGCTGAAAGTGCATCACAGGGAAAGCATGCCTCCCACCTGTGATCCAGCCCCAGGCACTCTAAAAAGAGTGCCCGGGGTCAGACGGATCCAACGCTGAGTAGTTTTTACCACATGACACGCAGGATGCAAATCCTTTTCATCCCAGCATAGGCGAGCGAAAAGGACATTGACCTTGGAGACGAGGGAATAAAATAGCCTGACAGCAGAAAAAGGCAGGAAAAAAACTCCTGCTGGTGCCAGATGCGTCCGTCCTCGACCGCGCAGATAAAAGGACTGATGCACGAGGCCTAGAGGCAAGGCTTGTGGAGGTGGAACCTGTGGCTGCTCATGAGCTGGGTTTGTGTAAACTCGAAATGACAGAAATATTTTGTATGGTGATCCGATCCTGTCCTAAAGGATGGAATTTCCCACAAATATGGGGGAGGTGGAAAGGGACGTAGCAGTAGACACATTAACTGTAACACCTAAGCATTGTAGCCATGCACACTACTGTATTAGAATGAATGAAATAAAGAAATGACAGTGTTCAGAGTAAAGGTGTACAGAACAGAGTCTGGAGTACATGAACCTTATATACATGCAGAGAAAATGTACTGGATGCATGCCCCAATGTCTTGTCCTGTATGATCCTTCTCCCGCACCTGAACTCTACATGGGCAACCCAGTTGCAAAAAACATTGTTTCTCATGCTCTGCCATAGAAGGAGAGCTATAACAGACTTTGATTCCTCCGTGTGTGTCTTGTCCTCAGCACCTACCCTCACCTCACGAAGCTAGACCGCTTTGTACTCTGGGTAGTGTACTGGGGAAAAAACACTGTGATCGACTGCACCGGCATGAAGCAAGGTTATCGGTGATATGGATTTGGCCAACACTGAAGTGTTTCTGAAATGTTTGTAAAGGGGGAGGGACATAGCTTGTGTGACTCTAATCTCTGTATAGACTTGCTAAAATGTGGGCAGCATGAGCTGGATCAACTCCGCCAGCCCCCAAGTGTGGAAGTGCTGGTGCTGACAGAGGGCAGCACGGACCTGGTTCCGCAATAAGCCAAACCTTTCTTCCCTGGTAACAATGGTTTCTAATAACAGAATTTCACATAGCACACCAGTGGTAAGAGAAAAATATAATCAGAACTGTTAAATATTTTCAATGAATCAAAATCAAACATTTAAGCTGCAGGGGAGAAACAAACAATTCTGCAATATAGATTGCATACAAATGAGACAGAGACAGCTCCCAAGGTAGGGAACTCCAGTCCCTTGCACTCTGTTATGGCAAAACAATGCAAAACATTTAAGAAAAACTTTCTTTGCAAGAAATTAGTGCAGCATTTAGAATAGATACTGTGAAACAATCATGCAATACTCTTCTTCTTGGGTTACATCTTGTTTATTCAAAAAAGGGTTGTATGTACACTCAGTGTGTTTCTGCTCAATGTCCTTTCATCAGGAAAAAAACATAATCTGTACATTCTGGAAAAACACAAACACATAATTCAATCAATACATCTCAATGTACCATGTACAATGTTAAAATTGTAAGTATGTGCTTAACCATTCACCTCACCTCACATGAAATCACCAGATATCAATCTTCATTCAATAAATATAATGATCACTTCATTGGTCACCTTAGAGGATTCTGGCTGCCAAAAGAAGAATTCAAATTCAGAATAATCCACATTTAATTTTGGAACATGATGTTATTAAGGAAATATCCAAGAAAGAGAAAGCCTACCTTGCTGAAGTAAAGTAATACGACTAATGTAAATAGGATGGCCAATCATCAATCAGCACGATCCTGTGAGGTCAAAGAAGAGGATATAAAGATAACTATGGTAATCTAAAAAAATATTTTAATAAAAATACAGTGTGGATGCATTAATCTATTGGAGCTATGTCTATAATTGAAGCTGCCTTATACTTGTGTTCAGCATGCCAAATCTTGCATATGCGCTAAAGTCTTCTGAGAGATAAGTATACATCAATCTGGCGGTCCAGTGGGATCAAACAATGGAGATAAACTCCTAAGGATCTACCATGGTTGAAGAGTAACAAACAGAATCAAAAGTCAAAATGAAGTTCTACAGGGGATCCTCCATACTTACTTGAATATACAAGAGGAAATCCTCAGTATTCTGACAATGAAAAGCGGTATGTAGACATGATGCCATCATGATGCGCATACGCGTCATTGTCGTTGGTGCCTACGTTACTATGTAAACAAAGCAGTGCAGATGCTACGCCCACTGGTCACCGTATTCATGGGGGAAAAGAGCTTATGAACCCAAAAGAATTATGGTTATGTGCTATTTTTAATTTCTGTCCCAATCGGAAAAGTATAAGATTCCGTATGATGTGAGGCAAATGGCAAAGCTCACACCTGTACAGTGTAGTGTCCCGACCATGCTTCAGGGTTTCAGATTCCTAGGCAGGAAGCCTTTTCACAATTACACATTGAATATAAATTCAGATATATATCAATCACATCAGAAACTAGTGCATACACAGGTTATTTGCATAGTGTCATTCTTGCTAAGATTTTTCATTTATAAAACTGTCATTGGCTAATGTGAGTGGTCAGCAATGCGAGACTCAAGACTTTGTTTAGTATTCTCAAGGTTCGACATTTTATTTTAAACACAAATAAACAATAAACCCTAACTAAACCTACTCTACCAGGGGATTCACTACCTACTCTAGGATCTAAGGGAAAACCTTCTAACATTCACAATACTAACCCTCACACTAAACAACATAAACATTTAAATAAATATGAAAACAATATCAATAAAAGGTTACCAAAGAAACTGTGTCCTGGATGACTTCCCTTTGTCCTGGGCAGATCTTGCTCCCCCTGAAATGTCCCAAAGTCAATTCTTCCAAGGAAAAGAAAAGTCTCGAAAGGTTCCAAAGAAACGAAAGTTCACCCAAATAATAATCCACTGGTAGCAGTTCTTCTTCGATTGATGAAAGATCCCCCTTTACAAGTTCCACAAAGAAAACAACGGTACCACTGGGATACCTAGATAGCATCTCTCCAGGAGAAGATGAACAAAGTTGAAGACAAAAGTACCACTTCTGCTTAACAACGTTTCTATTTTCAACTTCTGCAGCATCTGCTAGATACAGTTTTGTCATGATGCTTCTGCTTAGGAATTACTCTCTCTCCAGCAATTACCTTAATGAAACTGTGAGAGCAGGCTCCCTTGTTCCAGAGTTGACTTTTGGCTCTGCTACATTCAACTACTACAGCTCTGACAAGTTTATCTGACTCAAATAGGCACACGAGTGATAGGAAAACTGGCTACTGTTAATGGCAAGGTATTTTAGTTGATTTGGAATACAGAGCTTCCCTTTCCTGACTCCACAATCACTGCAACTGCGGGCTGCTTCTGCTTCTCTCGGCTTGGTTTCTTCAACTATTACTGCTGCAGGCACTCTTGAGACCCACTCCCCTCTGCTGCATGAGTGTCTCTGATCCGGCCTCATCAAAGGAGAGACTTGCCCTCTCTTGTTCCCCTTACCTTGTTTCTGCACAAGGGCCGTGGGTGGGTGCACGACTTCAGCTCTGCATTCACAGCAATTAGGCACACCTGGAAAGGCTGCCTATTTCCTCCAATCTCTTCCAATGCTGCAACAGCCACACAGTGTTTGTGAGTACAGGACTACCTCAGAGCCTGTAGGTGAAATCAGCCCTTCCTCTACTCCGGCGTCCCTTCTGTGGTCACACTTCGTTGTGAACTGCCAGTCTCGAGCTCTGCTCCTTCTACTTCTGCTACTGCCGACCTTCCAGCTCCCACTCCAGCTTCTTTCTACTGTTCCTTCCTGCAGCAGCCTTTTCTGCCCCTCAGGTGGGTTAATTGGGTTCAGGTACAGGCCCTTAGAACAATTGCCTGCCCCTGCCAAAAGCTATTAGGCTTGCCTGCCTGACCCAAGCTCCTTGTCAGAATCGTCAGAGGACTGGGTCACCTGACTCTTCTTACAAGAAGACTTGACTGTTGATGATCCCTTGTGAAGCCTTTGTAGGGTCCGAGTGTCGTGAAGAAAAGGGCGTGACTCTCCGGACGCTACCCTGCCCGATAGACTGAGACCTCAAGAGGGGTGCAGTCAGGAGTGGGAAGCCAAGGAACAGGCAAAAAAAACATTCCCAAAGGGGAAGAAAAAACCTGAGATCAATGCAGGCTTATGCTGCAGATGGATCCACAACCAGAGAAGAGCAAGGACAATCTTCAATTAGGAGGGACAAGGTTCCAGTGAACAAGGCTTTTAATGTTTGTGAGGCTTCCTTCTGGTCCGAGGACCATAAAAACTGACACCTTTCTGTACAATATTCAAAAACCCTGGAATGAACTTCTGATAGAACCTGCGTAACCTGTTTTGGAAACGACGAATGCCACTTGGAGACAGATAACCCACACGGGCCACTGTATGGAACAACGCTCCATTCTATATTTAGCTACTAACGCTTCCTGCGACCAATGTTGAAGCGACAAGCATGTTTTATGCTATTACCCTTGACTAGTTTCCTTCAGTCCACACCAGGGAGCGCATGCCGCTTTTCACTGAAATTAAAATATAGAAGCTCCAAATATTGACGTCCCATAGATCTGCGGTCACTCATACTTCCCTGCATTTGAATGCCCGTTGGGACATTTGCATAATTCATTTGTGTCAGAGTGCTAATAGGCTCAAGAAGAAGAGGATCTCACCCCGAAACGAGTCAGCCAAGCACAGTCTAATCTATGGATACTTTCCTTTGCTATGTTTTGCATTTTTGATGCCTATTGACCGACAGTCAATAATGACTATTGTACATTGTTCTTGTCAAAATTAAATTTCTCTACCTTCTTCATATTGAGATTTCTTTTGATTATTATTGATCATACTGCATATGCAAAATTGTACGTAATTTATTGAATGTCTTTGTTGACAATATTATACAGTGTGCAGGGGACGGGAGGGCTCCCAATCTGGATCCTCTTACTTCCTCTTCTTCTGATAGAAGTTAGCCAATCCTAAGAAGGACTGGACATGTTTCAAAGATGCAGGGGATGACCAGGTGGTGATTACCGTAACTTTAAGTGGATCCATGGAAATACCAGTTTTTGAGATGACGTAGCCCAGGTAATGGATGTTAGATCGATGGAACTGACACTTCTCTGGTTTCGCTAGCAGATGATTTTCTCGCAAACGAGTAAGTACTTTCTTTACATGGTTGTGATGTTCTTCTTCCGTGCTGGAATAGATAAGGATGTCGGCCAGGTAAACGATTACGCATTGAAACAGCATGTCTGAAAACATGCAATCCACATAGTGCTGGAAAACAGCAGGCGCATTCATTAGGCCAAATGGCATAACCATATATTCAAAATGGCCAAATGGTGTTCAAAAGGCTCTTTTCCATTTGTCACCGGAACAAATGCATATTAAGTGGTAGGCACCTCGAAGGTCCAACTTGGAAAAAACTACTGCTCCATATAGAACCTCTAGAATGTCTGCAATGAGTGGCAAAGAGTACTTGTCTTTCTGTGTGACCTGGTTTAATCCACGACAGTCTAGGCATGGGAGAAGCTCAATAATCTCTTTTTTAGGAACAAAAACAAAGATGCTCCAGCCGATGATTGGGATAATCGAATGAGCCCATTCTTAAGATTGAGGTCCAAATACTCCGTTAGGGCCCATTTTTCTGGGGCAGATAGAATAAACATTCGACCAAAAGGTATGATGGCATCAGGTTCGGTATCAATGGCACAGTCCCCCTGGCGATGTGGAGGAAGAACGTTCTCTTGAATGTCAGTAAAGACATCATGAAATTCTGAGTATTCAGCGGGTATGTTCTGAATATGGGCCAGAGATTTAGTAGCTGTTTCCGAGTGGACTGTGAAGGTGGTTAACGTTATTTATGAGGGCTCTTGTAGACATTTTGACATGCAGTATTCAGAGAACAAGAACAAAGTTCCAGTGGCCCAATTCACATACAGATTGTGGAGTTGTAGCCAAGGCATTCCTAAAACCACAGGATAGTGGGCTGCCTTTATTGTATCAAAGGAGAGGAATTCAAGGTGGTGATTAATCTGTAGTAGTAAAGGTTTGGACTGTTCGGTTATGGCACCAGAGGATACGGGTTCACCATCCATACCTTCCACGGTTTGAACCATTTCCTTGGTTTCTCCAGGAATCTTATGCAGAGTAGCCCACTTCTCATCCAAAAATAAACCCATAGTACCGCAGTCCACCAAGGCAGGAGTGGAAATCGGTACTTTGTCCTTGGTTATCAAGATCACTTTCAAGACCAGGAGAGAAGTCTGTGTCTAGGACTCTAAAGAACAAAATGAATAGGAGCGAAGTGGCAGAGAGTGGCAGTCTTGCTGCCCGTTATTCCAGTCTGTTGTCCCTGTCTACTGTTGCTGCTCTACTGAGGAGGTGTGTGTAACAACCTCCATAAAGACCCTACTAGTCCGCGGAGCGACCGCGGACTGGCGGATTGTCGCAGTCTTGCAGTCATGACAGGCAGGACTGCAAAGACTGCCCCCAGGTCAACATCAGGATGAGGAAGTGCGGCACCGTCTGAGAGGCTCATGTGCCCGTTTGGAGTAACCATCAGAGACACAGCAAGTACTTGATAACCACAGTAATCTTAAAAACACTCCTAAAGAGGGGCCCCCGAGACCTCCACAAGCAAAGTCCGCTGCTACCCTGCAATATACTGGGACCAAAACTGCCAGCGGTCTTGAACATCTTAACCACGAAGAGAATGAAGCTGAGTTCTGTCAAAATCCTACCCTCCGCTGCCCCCTTTGCATCAGTTAACTTAACGCCTTTGACACCTTCGCTCCCTGCAGTGAGCCTCTTTGCCTCTGCCCCGATTTCCGATTGTCCCGCCTGGCCCAACTCACCGTTATCCCCCAGAGGGAGGTTGACGTTGGGAACTTCGGCCTGGCTGGCTTCGGCGTTGTGGCAGTCGATAATGGCGGAGTTGGGCTTCTTGAAGCCGGTTTACCTCACGGTGCTGCTCCTGACGACTGTGGTGGGGTGGACTCCTTGGAATGCCAGGAGGAGCTAGGCCTGTTTTCCATTCCCGAGGGGCCTCCATTGATCAATCAAACGCTTGCTTCAGGAGGGGTAAGCCAAGCAGTGGCACAGGAAACACAGCGCTCGCCGCTCGCTGCCCTGCCCTCCAGTCAGCTGTCAGTCAAGGCAGTAATTCACGACGCGCCAAAGAGCCCACAGTCCATCTCCAATTTCCTCCCTGCAGATAGCTGTGATAACGTAATCTCGGACTCAAACTTGGAGGAGGTGGGTTTGAGAGAGACACTTAACACAAAAAAACGACAAAGAAATCCTATTTTACAGGACCTCAACAAAATGCAGGCAAAGGAGAAAAAAATCAAGTAAGACTCCCGCTCAGCGGGGAGGGCGTCAAAAGTCCCTCAACACAAATTGGGGACGTCATGTTGGTTTAGGCACAGGAAGAAAAAGCCGTAAAACCCCCCAACCTCCGCTCAAACTCTTATCAGACTTTTTCTGCAAACACTCGAAAGTCATTCAGGAGAGATTTGAGGAACTCTCTGATGCAGAGATGCTGGAGGCAGTGAAAGAAAACATGCCGCCCTGCAAACATCGCAAACTTACTGTTGCAGTGTCTAAGCCAACCTCGCAAATCCAACAAAAGATGGCTGGAATAAACCTGGAGATGAATAAGACAAAATGGCAGTTCAGCAGAGGGGCTCCTACCACTCTCGTATCTCCAAAGAGGGTGACCTCACCCACCCAAAAAGAGATGGCCCCTGTGCAGTTATCCACAAAGTTTCTGACCCTTCCTACCAGAAAGAGTGACGGAGCAGAACAATCCCCCCTAGATCGATCTAAAACAGAAAAACTCATCCATAACAGAACTGGGACCCACGTTGACCAACTACAACAGAGTGCATTGCTCTGTGGCGACCCCTCAACCAATGAAGTTACCTCACAAAAGGAGAAAAAACCTGGTAGCAAACTCAACCTACAGGAAAAACAAGAATGTGAAAGGAAGTCAGAAGAAGGACAAAATGACCCAGGAGTGAATCCAAACCCAAATAGTGAAGCTGACATCTTGGCAAAATTCATAAACCTTGACGCAGATTTGGCAAAGGAGAGTGGCAATGCCACTAGAAGCCTGGAAATTCACCACTCTGGGATCCAACCTTGGGCAAATGAGCACATGCCCACAAATACCATACCTAGAAGTGAAGACCATCTCGAGAAGACAGTTGAAGCTGTGCACTCAAAGCCTACCTACTACAGTACACCTCGAAGAACTTCACTGGACCTCTCTAACGCAAAGCTCCAACAAGGGAGAGCAACACCAGCTTCCCGGACATCCTCTCCAATAAAGACTAGACCTACATCTCATCCTTCCTCCTCGTCTAGAGAAACTCTGACTAAAAAAACAGATATGCTATCAATAATGTCGGCAATGACCATTGCTCTAGCGCCCTTCACCAAATTATATGAAGCGGTGAGTGATACACTCCAAGATCATACATCTATCCAAGCCATGATGTTTAGTAAACTTATTTACTTGGAAGGCTACATTATGGCTTCGGAGGCAAGAATAAAGTCCACTCTGCACACTTCAGATCACCAGTCTTTCCCAGCCTTAAATCCGCAAGACGTTCCACTCGGCTCTTTGGACAAACCCAACGCAGTCACAATCTACAAGACTGAAGGAACGCAAACTTTACCTTTCATAGACTTGACGACTAACCCTGCGTTTCCAGATTTAAACATACATCCTGAGAAGTATAAGAAAGTGACAACTTCAACACTGGGCGAAAAATCAACACTTGAGCCCATTTTTCATTAGCTGGGGCCATTAAAGAGTAAAACTACGCAACCTACGCCTCTTCTCATAGTCCCAGCACCTCAGGGTCTCCCCACCAAAGTTATCAAAGAAGCTCAGATACAACAAACAATGGTGACAGACACCATCCTGACGTCGCCAAAACCTACTGAAGACTTCCTCGGAAACAAGGAGATTATGAACATAACCCAGCATATAAACGACATTATGCCTCGTTCATATACAGGTCCCAGAAATGAAAAGGAAGTCCAACACACTGCTACCCAGCCGTCCCATACCAGTAAAGAAGAAGCAGTAATAATGGTGTCCCCCTTCCAAACCTTGGAAGAAAAGCAGACACGCCTAACGCAGAAATATAACAGAGATCCCAGATCTGGAAGGATTTCCAAACTGTCCACGAAAATCGGAAAGAAACCAAAAAAATGAAGAATGGGAAAGGCCGCCCCAGGTCCTCACTACAGGTCGAAAATTGATGTTTTCCATAAGAAACATTCAAGCAAGAGACAAACTAGATGGATACTAAAACTATAACAGATTCCAGGAAACCACAACGCCGTCACACTAAAGAGAAGAGCGGTGGTAGCCCTATTCCATCTACATTCCAAAAATATGTGCAATAAAAACAACTGATCTGAAGATAGTTGATCCAAGTCACTGACACCAGAAGGCGATTTTGCATCTCTACATTGTGTCGTCAACTGTGAATAGCCTCCTATGAGCTGCGGTAGAAGACCTGCTAATAATGGGATACGACCTAACGGAGTAATATAGGAAAATCCGTAAGGCTAACTCAGGCAAATGCAATAATAACCAGAAAGCACAACAACGAGAAAACCAAACTCAGTCACTCTTACATGAACACTCGAGATCAATTAAGAAAAATTCAGTTCCCACAACTGGCAGACGGAAGACGAAAACCAAGGACCATTATAAAACTACAGCACTTAGATCAACACTTACTGACAGAAAACCTATAGTGCCTTCCACCGCCCTTGCTAATAGTAATTCTAAATCCAGCAAGACAACTCTCGATGAAGGGAAACTAAGCATGAGTAAGCAACGCCAGGAGCCATCAAGTCAGACAACCTCGAGAATTTCCAGGCAAGTGTTAAACGACACCCATACTGCTACCGCAAGTTCTGAAACTGGTCTTTCACTTCAGGGCATGTGGTCATGGCTCCCTAAAGCCCTGACATTGCACCAAAAAAGATAGCCACCCGTGACCCAAGAGCACAGTCCTAAAGATAATCTTCGACCAGCAGTTCAACCACAACAAATTAGGCTGTGCTTGTGGAACACTTGAGGATTTCAACACTTAATGGTCCAGGGTGACATACAGCTGGGAGACTACGACATCATATGCCTCCAAGAGACATGGCTCATGCAAACGCCCACCCTGGATGGCTACGAAATCATCCTGGCACCGGCCAAAAAAGGTATTGCAGGACTCCCCACCTCAGGTCTGATGGCGTCCATCCGTAGTGGAAGTGGCATTACACTGACAAAGAAGCTCAGCGAAAACCAATCAGTGCTAGTGGTGAAAGTAGACTGGTCTACGGTGGACGATAAAGAAAAGAAGAGACTAACAAATGTAATTATTATCATAAACACCTATTGGAATCCAGCTACTATCGAACCTGCAAAATTAATTTCTATGATAGAGACTGAAATCGACACGGCACAAGCGGACCGCCAGGTTGACCACATATTAATTTGTGGCGACCTAAATGCAAACTACCGAAAAAAAGATCACTCCAAGGGGAATACTAAGAAAACCCCCTCTGAACAGCGGGACACGCAGTGGATTAAACTAATGAAATCTAGATCTAGAGACCTGCTCCATCTAGACTCAGTCTTTCCTGACCCAAATTGCATACCCTCATGGGAACGAGAAGGCGTGAGATCTACCCTCGACCACATCTTTGTCACGCGATCGCTACTTCAAATAACAAAAGCATTTGAAGCGGTAAGCACAACTGCTAGTGATCATAACCTCCTGCTTCCAACTTGGTCTTCAAATACATCGCCTTACAAGAGGATGACGACTCAACTAGACACGAATAACCAAGTTACAAGGCTAAAAATGACTGACAGCTTTGACAGCTAACTACAGCGACTTAGCCAACTGAGATGACGCAGTGCAGGTAGATTACATCCCACTTCTAACAACATATAAAGGCCCGTCTCGGAAGAAGACTGCATCAAACGCACGAACGAAACAAGTATATGACAAGCTGGTGACAGACAAAAGGCGTGAACTAAGAAAGGCCAAGAGAATTGCTAAAAAAATGTGCTCCTCTAAAGGCCGTCACCGTAATTGCAGAAGCAACAAGATCATACAAAGCCTGATTACGATTTCACCACGCCATATTATACCAACAAGATGCAGAAAGCAAGTCGGACATAGTTGACCTAATAAAGAAATTAAAGTCTTCCCTTGCCCCAGACAGCATAACTAACTTGGACCTGAAACACCATCCTGAAGCTTGGGCGACACTGCTAAGTAAGATCCTCAGCATTTGTGCTGATTTAAAGACCTTCCCTCCTTCATGGAATTCAGCAAATGTGGTTCCAATTTACAAAAAAGGTAACAAGGCTGATCCGGTGAATTATCGCCCAATTGTCCTTTTAGACCCGATAGGTAAAGCCTTCGGGTCTCTTCTCCTACTACACTTTACCACATGGGCAAGTAACGCTCCCTGTCAGGACCATCTCCAAACAGGGTTTAAGAAAAATATGGGGACTAACGCAAACATCCTCATCTTGAGCACACTAAAAAGTAAGGTCCTAGAAGGCAGTCCACGAATATTCGTTGCCTTCATAGACCTCACCCAGGCCTTCGACCGAGTCGATAGATCTAGACTCTGGTCGAAACTTATATCCTGGAAGTGCCCTAATGAAATATTAGAGCCGATAGGAACCTTGTATACCAACACTACAATGCAAGTCAGCTTAAATCAACAAGGGACTCTCTCAGCGGAGATCACTACAGCGAGGGGAGTGAAACAGGGATGCCCTCTGGCCCGGCCCTTTTCTGGGCTTACCTTGGCGACTTCCAGGACTCTCAGAAGACCATACGCTCCTTCCCTCCAATAATCGGTGGAGAAATGATCAGTTGCTTGCTATATGCGGACGATCTAATTCTTTTGTAATACACCCCTATGGGCCTACAGCACCAAATGAGCAACTTACAATGATACATGGCAGATAACAACTTGGAGATTAACGAAGGGAAAACAAAAATGATGATAATAGAAAAAGCTAATACGAAGAAATAAAAAACCCACCTTCGTCTTGGTGCCGCCATAATAGAAAGAGTAAGCTACTTCAAGTACCTGGGAGTAACTTTAGATAGCTCCGGTAAGAAAAAAGCAATGCAAGCAGCAGTCTATGATCAAACGAAAAAGCTTGCTTTTCAGGGAAAAGCAATAGACATTAACAGGGTAATTCATAGAATTTCGCAGAAAAGTGTCGCAAGCGGCTGGCGCAGAGTGTCCGCGTGCGATTGACTGCGCCAGGCACGTGCGCTAAAACCGATTTCCGCGCACAGCGTATTCATGGATTTCATGCTCCCAAACCAGCCGTGGCGCAGAGTATCGCAGCGACCCTGCAGCAGCGCCAGTAACGCCCCCAAGAACGCCCTCGCGCAAGGAAAAGCCATCAAAATCGCTAAATCATCGCAAAGGGCTGCGCTAACCCTGGACCAGTTTACAGGGCTGCCAAACAAGGAACGCAAAGCGGGTAACGTGCATATCAGGGGTACGCGTGAAGTTATACACGCGATTAGCCAGGGTACGTGTATTACAGGGGTACGCGGGAAGTTTAACACGCGATTGGCCAGGGTACGTGTATTACAGGGGTACGCGGGAAGTTTAACACGCGATTAGCCAGGGTAAGTGTATTACAGGGGTACGCGGGAAGTTTAACACGCGATTAGCCAGGGTACATGTATTACAGGGGTACGCGGGAAGTTTAACACGCGATTGGCCAGGGTACGTGTATTACAGGGGTACGCGGGAAGTTTAACACGCGATTGGCAAGGGTACGTGTATTACAGGGGTACGCGGGAAGTTTAACACGCGATTGGCCAGGGTACGTGTATTACAGGGGTACGCGGGAAGTTTAACACGCGATTAGGCAGGGTACGTGTATTACAGGGGTACGCGGGAAGTTTAACACGCGATTGGCCAGGGTACGTGTATTACAGGGGTATGCGGGAAGTTTAACACGCGATTAGCCAGGGTACGTGTATTACAGGGGTACGCGGGAAGTTTAACACGCGATTGGCCAGGGTATGTGTATTACAGGGGTATTCGGGAAGTTTAACACGCGATTGGCCAGGGTACGTGTATTACAGGGGTACGCGGGAAGTTTAACACGCGATTAGCCAGGGTAAGTGTATTACAGGGGTACGCGGGAAGTTTAACACGCGATTAGCCAGGGTACGTGTATTACAGGGGTATGCGGGAAGTTTAACACGCGATTGGCCAGGGTACGTGTATTACAGGGGTACGCGGGAAGTTTAACACGCGATTAGCCAGGGTAAGTGTATTACAGGGGTACGCGGGAAGTTATACACGCGATTAGCCAGGGTACGTGTATTACAGGGGTACGCGGGAAGTTTAACACGCGATTGGCCAGGGTACGTGTATTACAGGGGTACGCGGGAAGTTTAACACGCGATTAGCCAGGGTAAGTGTATTACAGGGGTACGCGGGAAGTTTAACACGCGATTAGCCAGGGTACATGTATTACAGGGGTACGCGGGAAGTTTAACACGCGATTGGCCAGGGTACGTGTATTACAGGGGTACGCGGGAAGTTTAACACGCGATTGGCAAGGGTACGTGTATTACAGGGGTACGCGGGAAGTTTAACACGCGATTGGCCAGGGTACGTGTATTACAGGGGTACGCGGGAAGTTTAACACGCGATTAGGCAGGGTACGTGTATTACAGGGGTACGCGGGAAGTTTAACACGCGATTGGCCAGGGTACGTGTATTACAGGGGTATGCGGGAAGTTTAACACGCGATTAGCCAGGGTACGTGTATTACAGGGGTACGCGGGAAGTTTAACACGCGATTGGCCAGGGTACGTGTATTACAGGGGTATTCGGGAAGTTTAACACGCGATTGGCCAGGGTACGTGTATTACAGGGGTACGCGGGAAGTTTAACACGCGATTAGCCAGGGTAAGTGTATTACAGGGGTGCGCGGGAAGTTTAACACGCGATTAGCCAGGGTACGTGTATTACAGGGGTATGCGGGAAGTTTAACACGCGATTGGCCAGGGTACGTGTATTACAGGGGTGCGTGGGAATCATCACACGCGATTAGGCTGGGTGGGTCCTCACAGGTGTTCCCTGTACACCCTCCACGGCCCCTGCAGGCAGCCTACAAAACAGGGGACTACCCTGCACACCTGCTCATGTCCCCCTGCACCCCCACCCCCCAGCAGTGCAGGGGCAGCCTCCACCAGGCCCCCACTCATGTCTCCCACCACCCCCACCCTCCCGCCACCAGGGGCAGCCTCCACCAGGCCCCCACCCATGTCTCCCACCACCCCCACCCCCCCGCCACCAGGGGCACTCTCCACCAAGCCCCCACCCATGTCTCCCACCACCCCCACCAGTGCAGGGGCACCCTCCACCAGGCCCCCACCCATGTCTCCCAACACCCCCACCCACCAGCACTGTGGGGCACGTGGCCAGCAGGCAGTCAGGCAGCAGCAGATGGCAGGTGGGAGCGTGCTCAGGGCTCTGGGGGGCAGTAATTTGGCCTCCTGGCCAGGAGCGTGGTCTCTCGTGTGTGAACGCGTGGACAGCCTGATAGGGAGTGAAATCCCACACGTCAGCAAAGGCCCTTAGCGCGTAAACCCGTCAACAGCATATGCGCGCCTATAGTCACCTGCACGTGCAGGAAATTGTTGCGTGACACGTCCCAGTGTCAAAGCGTGTGATTGGTGAAAATGGATGTACACGTAGAAGTGACAAAGCGTGTGATTGGTGAAAATGGATCTACACGCAGAAGTGACAAAGCGTGTGAATGGTGAAAATGGATCTACACGCAGAAGTGACAAAGCGTGTGATTGGTGAAAATGGATCTACACGCAGGAGTGACAAAGCGTGTGACTGGTGAACGTACACGCCGCGTAAGTGACGCTGTACGTGTGGGCCTGTATATAAGGTACATGTAGAACACCATTTCCTTGTACGTGCTTTTCGTGGAGAGCGAGTGGGTGAATTCTGTACTTCTTGTCGTTTCACACGCGATTTACTTCACGGCGTTTCCAGTTCGTATTCCCTGTTACCTCTGACAGCTTTTTCTCTTTTTTCTCTTTTACTGGTTTACCTGGGCCTGTTCCCTCAAACAGTGTCCCCTTCTACTGTTGTCCTGTCTTCTCAGACAGCGTACACATCTTCTTTTGGCGGGGGTTTAGCCAGCCAAACGTGCTCATTCTTCACGCTCTTTTACCTGGCAGACGGTGAGTCACGCACGTATCCAACTTCTGTGCTTGCCCCGTGTGTAGCCTACCCCTTCAGAGGTCATTCTAGGCTGCGTGTGACACGCATACGTTCATTCTTGTGTTACTGGGTGCCACAGCGTAGTGCAGGTTTTTCTTTCTGCACACGTGGTCTAGGAGGGGTTGCGTGCACGTCATCTCCCTTTTTTGGGCCTCCTGTGCGTTGCGTGACCCGTCATCTTTCCCCAGGGGTTACAATCAGCCGTGCTAGAGCACTAGGGTACAATTACCATCTGGTACCCAACCCCTTTGACCCCCAATTGCCCAGGACAATTTTCTACAGCCACTCCCATACGCACATTAATATCAGTGCCATGGCTGGGAGGCGAGGATTCCGTAAGGGTGGCAAAGGTGGAAGAGCCACAAGTGGTGGCCGTGGTGGATCCGGTAGGGGACGTGGTCGTAACTTGCAGGGTGAGCCTGTCCCCCCATGTGTGGAGGACCAGTCAAGGGCACCCATCATCCCCCCCCTCCCCCCCTCCCCCCCTCCCGTTGAGGCTGAAGTGGCTGACACCATCCATGCTCAGCCCTTGTTGGACCAGCCCATTGTGGCACCAGACCTGGCTGACTCCATGGCTGACTTCCAGGTCAGCAGGGCTACGACACGTGCGCTGGTGCACGTTGATGCCATCATGCCACGTGGATCTGGGGCAGCAAGGTCATCTGCTGCACCAAGGAGGCAGGGCGGAGTGGCTGCAGGAGCAGCTGCGGCTCCATCCACCCCAGCCCTCACACACCCAGCCAGGACAGTGTCGGTCCTAGTCCATGCTGCTGACATTCCCCCTGACACCATCACACTAGAGCCAATGCCTGCACCAACTCCCATGCTGAGTGTGCAATCCCACACTCCTGATACAGAGTCCACCAGGGCTCCTGCCCCTAGTGTCCAGAGCGGCGCAGGACACTCAGGATCACCACCACCTTCCAAGCGGAAGAGGAAGAGTGCTCGTCCGGCACAGGCTGATGCCCCAGACACGGCTACACAGTCCGGCCCGTCCAGGAAGCCCAGTTTCACGGATGACGAACTGAATGCACTTGTCGAGTATGTGTCCGGACATGACAACGAGATGGTCATTGTTGCAGGATCCAAGACCACACCTGCATAACGCCAGGCACACTGGCAGACCGTTGCGGACATCGTAAGTGCCCTTGGAATCGTGAGGCGCACAGCCAATGATTGCTATAAGCGCTGGAATGACCTAAAGCGCAGGGCAAAGAGTAAGCTGGCCTCAAGTCATGCCGCAACTCTAGTGACTGGAGGTGGGTCTCCAGTAGTAGACATGGAACTCACTCCACATGAGTCAGTCGCTGGGACCTACGTCACGGAGGAACAGATCCAAGGCGTGGGAGATCTGGCTGATTACGAGGCATTGTCCGGTGAGTGCACATGCATGTGTGTGTCATCCATGTGCATGGTGTGTGTGTGAGGGCTTCTGTTTGGGTGCCAGGTGAGAGTGTGTGCGCCTCAGTCGTATGGGTCAGCCATGTGCTTCATGCAATACTTCCTGCGCAGATGCATTTGGCCATAGCAGTATCCCTTCTGCCAACAGTAGAGATCTAGCACAACTGCACGCCAGTTGCCCTTGAAGTGTCACCTTGACACAACATATTTGCTTATTTTTCACTGTTCATTCAGTCAGTTTGTTTGCATTCCACCACTTTCACTAGGCATGTCGCTGTCCACTAGTCACATGTCTGACATGGGTATGGTAAAGTGGAGTGACTTTGTTACCTGGATATCATTTGTACACACATGTCCCTGTGCAATTTGACCATTTCAGACTGGCAGCTCCAGGTGAAAAATCTGACCTGTTAGAATCAGAAAAGCTATTACATGCGGGAACTGGACTGAATGAATAGGTGCTGCCCTCCTCTCCATCTTCACTCAATAGCAATGGTACATGCC
Source organism: Ambystoma mexicanum (assembly GCF_040938575.1). Lineage (NCBI taxonomy): Eukaryota > Metazoa > Chordata > Amphibia > Caudata > Ambystomatidae > Ambystoma > Ambystoma mexicanum. Next base: position 1,236,696,558 of record NC_090925.1, on the reverse strand, counting down.
ATCTGTGTGATGGCATGTGTGTTTCACCTGCCAATCACAGGCCAATGTGTGATGCCACTGCCAGGCAGCATGCAGAAAATTTGTTCATCTTCCATCTTGGTGTCATCAGTGTGTGCCATTTGCCTGCACTTCATACGCAGTGAGGGTGCATGCATGGGAGGGTTTTAGTCATGTGGGACATGTGTCAATCAAGTACTGGTTCTCTTGCTTCTCAGCCCTCAATGTGTGCCATGGTGCTAATGCCTGTTTCCATTACTTTGTTTTCATGTCTTTGCAGGGGAAGACGCACCTGATACTGCTGGGGTTGTGGAGATGATGCAGACCCAGGAGGTGTCCCAGGGCCGACCAACCACCAGTGAGGGACGTGGTGTGGTGGTGGGGGAGAACCCACAAGTGCTGCAGGTCGTGCTCTCAAGGGGTGTCTCTGGCTGCACCTCCCCCGAGCTGTACTCAGGTGTTGATTCGGATGAGACCTACGTGCCGTCGCAGGTGAGTGTTCCAGGGAGGGATTCTGTTCTGTCTCACCCACCTGCACCAGGGTCAGTACCCTCCATGGGGATGTCAGTGTTGGCAGCTACGCCTTCGGTGGTTACGGATGCAGGGTCACACTCCGCGACATCTGATCCTGTTCCTGGGCCAGCAGATCAGAGGGGGAATGCAGTCCTGCAGCCTCAGGCAGTGCCGGCACAGCAAGGCGCAGTTCGCCTTGCCCCAGACAGGTGTGGTGCCCGCCGACGTGGTGGCCGTACGCCACCCGGCAATACCGCATGGGAGCAATCCATTTACGGTATGGCTACCCAACAGGCTGCATCATCCGAGATGATGGCTCAGGCCATGGATAGGGTGGCCACTTCCATTGTCCCCCCAGAAAGGCTGATGGAGCGACTAGAGCAGGCAACCGACTCCATCTGCCAGTCACACAGGGAGGACATGTTGGGGTCCAACAGGGACAGGCGGGCGGCACTGGCGACTCTGCAGGAGGCCATCTCCATTGAGTCCCAGGGCCACAGGGAAGCCCTGAGGCAGGAGCTCCTACACCTCAGGACGACTCTTGTTGAGCTTGAGGCTTCAACACACCAAAGGACAGAACAGCAGCTGGAGCGTCTCACCCGTACGCTCTCAGCTGAGATGCAGGCAACGAGGGCGGAGGTCCGGGCATCCCGTGAGTTGTTGCATGGGGACCTCCGCACACTCATCCTCCAGAACCAGACCTACCACACCCGCATGCTTGCAGCCATGGAGGAGCAGACTAGGGCCTTGCGTGGGCTGCCTCCCATAGTGCAACCACCTCCGGATGCAGCTGCACAGGGTGATAATAGCGACAGCAGTGATACTCCCACAATAGGGTAGCCGTGTGGGCCATGAGCCCATGGAGGTGTTTTATCTTCCCAGGATCCACGCAGGTGGGTTCTGGTGTGCATCCTGTCCTCGGACCTCCTGGGTGGCCTCCCCAACCCCCCCGGGCACATCAATGGCCATTTTTGATTGTTTCTTATTTTTATTTTTATTTTGATTTCTTTTATTCCCAATTTTTTTGGGACGATCTGTTGGCTCCGATCTGTTGGCTTCGATCTGTTGGCTCCGATCTGTTGGCTCCGATCTGTTGGCTCCGATCTGTTGGCTCCGATGTGTTGGCTCCGATGTGTTGGCTCCGATGTGTTGGCTTCGATGTGTTGGCTTCCGTGGTTCCTGTGGGCATACGCTGCATTGTGGCTGGGCACATGCAGGCTTGTAATGTATTTGGTTCAGATGCTTGGGTTTGAGTCACACACACCCCTCCTGCTTCCCGTTTCCATGGGCTTGCAAAGGGTGTGCCCAAGTGACAGTGAATTACACAGTGACGTTGGACTCCCATGAGCTGTGTGGCCAGTCTGTAGTCAATACTGTGTATACATTCATAGTGCATATTGCTGTTGTGTTGTACACTGCATGTTGCATTGATGTGTAACTCTTCTTCTGTGTCTACCTCCCAATTTGCAGGTCCCTTCCTCAAGTCCACACAAGGACCTCTAGTCTGGCGATGGGGACCATGTTGGCAGCAGTGCACCTACAACTCTACATGGCGCCAACACTGCACAGTTGGTAGTGGTGGGAGTGCAGGCATTTCCAGGTGGTGAGACTACTAATATGTAACATTTTTGATGTCATGTTAATGGTACTACGTGCTCAAGTATGTTGTTGGTCCGGCATTGCTGTGAGCATTTCAGGTGTTGCAGGTTTCTAATAGTGCCACTGTACATAGTGAGAGTGATGTCATGTTGTGGGGATTACTTTGTTTACCTGCAATTAGCATGACATGGCACAGTGTGTCGTGTGGCAGTGCTGGGGTTGGGTTGGCTGACATGGCACTGTCCTCTTGTTGCATTTTGCAAGTGGGTATTCATTTTAGCTGCTTCAATGTGTAACTTCACAAAACTGCATTGGTGGTGTCTGTGTGGGTAGGGATGCACACATTGTGACACTTCCAGGTGAACAATCTCAGGCTGACATGGAATTCCCGGTTCATTCTCCACACATTCAGGATCAGTGTCAGGTTGAGTCATCATTGATTGTCAGATGGAATGTGCCAGGGCAGTGTGCACTCCACAGGGGTGTGATTTCTATGTGAAGTAATTAGCCACTAGCTGTGTACGGGCTGCCTCCCCCCGTGCCCTTTCCCCTCCCATGCGCAGCGGCTGTGCATGTGGTTGGGGATGTCGGGCCACCACCATGTCCACGGCCAGGCCCCGGCGTGTTGCAACGTTGTGCAGGACACATGCTGCCACTATGATCCTGCACACTACTGGGGGAGCGTATAACAGCTGCCCGCCAGAACGGTCAAGGGAGCGAAAGCGTGACTTCAGCACTCCGAATGTGCGCTCCACTATGCCCCTGGTTGTAATGTGGGCTGTGTTAAATCTTACCTGGGGTGGCGTGGTGGGGTTCCGAATTGGCGTCATCATGTGGGGGCTGAGAGGGTAGGCACTGTCCCCTGTGGAGGTGGGGATTGGTATCATTGGTGAGGTTGTGACCTTGCTCAGTATCCAACATGCATGCATGTGCAGTGGCATACATACTAACCAAGCAGCCATGTATCGCCATGCCGCCCAGCTTCTAGGTCCCGGCTTAGGGTGGACATTCGGTAAATGTAGCTGTCGTGGGTGGAGCCGGGATAGTTGGCATATACTGAGGTGATGATTCCCTTGGCATTACATGCTACCTGCACGTTGATGGAATGCCAGTGCTTGCGGTTCCTATAGATGTGCTCAGATGCCCTGGGGGGACGTAGAGCCACATGGGTGCAGTCGATGGCACCTAGCACTTTGGGGAATCGTGCCACTGCGTAAAAATCCAGGGCGGCAGCATGCCTTTCTGCAGGTGTTCTGGGCAGGTATATGTGCCTGCGGACTGATGGGCGTGCAGTCATGATGTTCAAGACCTGGTGTAGGCAGCGTGACTGGGTGGCCTGTGACACCCCACCCACTATGGCACTTGTCCGCTGAAATGATCCAGTGGCTAAGAAGTGCAGTACATTGAGGACCTTCTCCAGGGGGCTGAGTGCTTGGGAGCACAGGGTGGGTGATGTGAGGTCATCCTCCCACTCACTCACCAGGTCCAGTATGATGTGTGGTGGAAACCTGTACCTCCCATACACCTGGTCATCAGGCATCCCGAAAAGGCTGGTTCTGGGTGTGAATATTCTGGCCCTGACTATCCTCCTCCTCCTCCTTTGGTAGCCCACTGCCACTGCTGCTAGGAACGGTATGTTCATCCTGGCGTCTGAGCTTGTTATTGTTAAAGTCCGCAATTTATGCTTAGCGCGTGTTCTAGGCGAGCGTGTGACCCGCGCACCCCTGGAATCCAGTTCCCAGTCCAATAGCGTGTGGAAATTCACACGCACCACGTGATACAGGTTCGCTGACGTACTTGCGTGTGTAAGTGGCCGCGCACCCATTAAATACACGTACATAGGCCAATCGCGTGTACGCGCACTTTTGTCCAATTACACGCGATGACACTCTGACGTGCAGTATCTCCACGTGTGCCCCGTCATCACGTGCTGAGTGGGGAACACCCGTGCGGGTCACGTCACAGACGCGCTTACGCGCTGAGGGACTCTGGTCCAATAGAATCGCGTATGCGTGCTGACGCGCTTACGCGCTAAGGGCCTTTCCTCGGATTTCACGCTGACGTGCAGGATTTTCACGTGCCAAATCACTCCGTATCAAGCTGGCCACGCGAAAAACACACGGAAGCCCACGCTCCTGCCCAGAAGGCCGAGTTACTGCCCCCCAGTGCCCCGAGCAGCCTCCCACGTGCCATCTGCTGCTGCCTGCCTGCCTGCCTGCCTGCCTGCTGCCACCGTGCCCTGCCATTTGGTGCCTGCACATCAGCCATCTGCAGGGGTCCAGTTGCTGTGTCCACCCCTGCTGGAACTGAAGACTCCCGACTGGTATTACATCGCTCCACAGCCCAGCCCCAGGACCCAGTTGCCCACCCACACCTGCCTCTGGGGTTGCCATGTCGGGCACTTCCACATCTGGCACCAGTGGCAACCCCAGGCCAGAGGGGCAGAGGGGCACCAGCTTCACTGTCACCGAAGTTGGTGTCCTGGTGGAGCATGTCCTGGGGCAGTATGATGCCCTCTTTGGATCGTCCCGCGCCAGCAAGGAAGGACGGCAGAGGATCTGGGCCGACTGTGTGGTTGCCATCAACGCGGAGGGGGTGGCAACCCGCGACGTCCTGAAGATCAAGAAGCGCTGGGAGGACTTGAGGTCCAGGACCCTTGTGAAGGCCCGGCGCCTCGTGGAGGGGGGCCGGGGCCGCATGAGTTCCATCCAGATGAGGGTCCTGGAACGCGTACGCCCAGCGCTCCACGCCCAGATCCTTGAGAGGGAGGCCCGTCTGGAGTTGAGCGGTAAGTGTCCATGCATTACTGTGTGAGACAGGGCATGTTGCGGTGTGCTGGTTCTATGATACTTGCCTGTATGTGTGCCATAGGCCATGTATGCATGTATGTGTGCAGGGACATCATGGTAATGCATGTGCGACCAGTGATGTGTGATGCACATGGTTGTTGCATGTGTTGAAATGCCGCATGGGGAGCCCTATTCAGATTTTGAACATGAGAGCATGCCAGTCTCTGTACCTGGACATGGGTGGGGGTGAGGGATGGGTGCTGATGCCAGGTACATATATGGTAGCCATGTCTGTGTGCCTGACCTGCGTGTCTGTGACTTGTGCATGCCATGGATGCATGACACATGTGTGTGACAATGCAGAGATTCAGTAAAGCAGCCAAATTACCCTTGTAACCGCTGTGTTTGGTGTGTTTGGGGCCAGATGGATGTGACTGAGGTGAAGTGTGTGCATGTGATGGGCATGATGCATGTGAGTTACATATCATTGAATGTTTCAAGAGTCCATTGGACATGCATGGAAATGTCCATGGCATGCACCATGCCTGTTACTGTGTGTGTTTTGCCTGGACTGACCCATGTGTTGTGGAGGGACATGATGGAAGTGTACTTTGACAGTGGTGCTCATCTGCTATTGCTTCCTGTCTAGGGGACCATTGTACAGTGCCCTGATGCTTGTGTTCTTTGTCTCCCTCTACGCAGCGGCTAGTGAAGAAGAGGGCGGAGACGGCGCTGTGGAGCAAGGCGGCGGGGATGCCCCCACGGCTGCAGCGGAAGGGGTGGGTGAGCCCCCACAGGGGCCTGCTACGGTGGGAGACGGTGAGGAGCCATCCAGGTTGGTGGTTTGCACAGAGGAGGAGGAGGCCGCCACTGGGGCACACATGGGGCCTGGTGGGGGCATCCCTGCTGGTGCAAGTGGTGCAGTCCCGGGCCAGGGGCAGGAGGCAGCACAGGTCACCGTGGAGGGGCCTGTGCATGTCGCTGTCCCTGACCCTGTGAGTGCACCACCATGCACCAGCAGGGATGCCCCGTCCCAGGCCTGTCCGCAGGTAGAGGGGATGTCCATGTCACCTGACTCCCCTCCACCTGCGGACGTGGGAACCCCTGGCCGTGCGGAGAAGGTCCTGATTGGGGTCGCGATGCGCACGGCTGTGATTCGTGATGCCGTGCGTGCTTCCCGGGAGGAGCACGCACGTCATCACGAAGTGCACCGTGCCGACGTGGCCCAATTGGGATCGGCCATGTTCGGGGGTTTCCTGCATGTGTTGGCCAATGTGGCGGCCCTCTCCTCCTCTGTGCAGGCTATCCACCAGTCGTTCTCCTTGCCGTCTTCCAGCCCAGATGCCACCAGGGCCCCCTGTGGACCTGCCCCGACCAATGCAGCCAGCTCGGTGGGGATCCCATCCCTGCCACAGTCGGGAGTCAGAGATCCAGCAGGGGTGGACACCAGAGCAACTGGACCCCAGCAGATGGAGGATGTGACGGCATCATCGGGCAGGGCACGTGCACGACGGCGTCGGTGGTTTCCATCAGCCTGGATGCCGTCGTGCTGGCACAGGCAGTTGCGTCAGAGGCAGCAGCAGGCTCAACGTGGGAGGCATCATGGCTCGGGGCCATCAACATCAGGGGTGCAGACATCGGCCGGAGGGCAGGAGAACCCTGGAATGGGAGTGGCTTCCGTGTGGGAGAGGTTGTGCCAGCGGATAGGTGCGGAGCGGCAGCGGGCAGAGGAGGAACGGCTCACGATGGTCAGGGCGGAGGACTCCATGCGGAGGGCGCTGAGGCGGGCTGAGTGCCTCGAGGGTCTTCGCAGGGAGTTTGAGCTGGACACTGCGTTATCCCTGCGGGACCTCGGGGCCAGGGAACATGCCCGCCTCCAAGCCATTGACCAGGAGTTCGATGATGCCCTGGCCCATGACAACAACCAGTGAGCCGTCCGAATAGCCCGCTGCCTTTGTATATAGTTGTATAGTTAGGGTTAGGTTTCCTTTGTTTTTTTGATTTTTTTTTGGTTGCGATTGGACAATGCACCACTTTTTTGTATATAGTTCACTTTTTAGTTAGTAGTCAGTTAGGTTTAATTTGGTAGGGCTCATGGACCCAGGATGATCTTCTTAATTGGCTTATTTTAATTTTTCAGAATTTTTTCTTGGACATTCATCTTGTTTTGTTTGATTTGCTTTGTGTTTTTTCTTATTTGCTGTTCAATACATATTATTTTTTTAATCTTCAATGTGTCGTATCCTCTCATTGCTTTCAGGCATGTCATGTTGGGTGTTTTGTCATTCACTTGCAGCCATTGTGTGTGACAGACATGTGTTAAATTGCATTATTTACATTGGGGGTGTAACATGTAATTGCCTTTGATATGTGGGTGGGTGTGATAGTTGGTTGGGCCTTTTGGCAGGGGAGGATGGGCATTACGGACATGATTGGGGAATGTTGGGACCCAGGTGCAGGGGGGCATGGATTGGACATGGGTGGGGGCCTGCTGGCAGGTCCCACACAGTGCTGGGGGGTGGGGGTGGTGGGAGACATGAGTGGGGGCCTGGTGGAGGGTGACCCTGGTGGCTGGGGGGTGGGGGTGGTGGTAGACATGAGTGGGGGCCTGGTGGAGGGTGACCCTGGTGGCTGGGGGGTGGGGGTGGTGGGAGACATGAGTTGGACATGGGTGGGGGCCTGCTGGCAGGTGCCCCACAGTGCTGGGGTGTGGGGGTGGTGGGAGACATGAGTTGGACATGGGTGGGGGCCTGCTGGCAGGTGCCCCACAGTGCTGGGGGGTGGGGGTGGTGGGAGACATGAGTTGGACATGGGTGGGGGCCTGCTGGCAGGTGCCCCACAGTGCTGGGGTGTGGGGGTGGTGGGAGACATGAGTTGGACATGGGTGGGGGCCTGCTGGCAGGTGCCCCACAGTGCTGGGGGGTGGGGGTGGTGGGAGACATGAGTTGGACATGGGTGGGGGCCTGCTGGCAGGTGCCCCACAGTGCTGGGGTGTGGGGGGGGTGGGAGACATGAGTTGGACATGGGTGGGGGCCTGCTGGCAGGTGCCCCACAGTGCTGGGGGGTGGGGGGGTGGGGGACATGAGTTGGACATGGGTGGGGGCCTGCTGGCAGGTGCCCCACAGTGCTGGGGGGTGGGGGTGCAAGGGGACATGAGTTGGTGTTCATTAGTTCAAGGAGACATGTGCCTTTGCTGGGGGGCATGCCCATGGTGGGTGGGCTGCCTGCGGGACATGACCAGGGATGCAGGGTAGTCCCCTGTGGTGTGGGCTGCCTGCAGGGGCCGTGGAGGGTGTACAGGGTACACCTGGGAGGACCCACACTGTCAAATCCCATGTGGAACTTCACGCGCACCCCTGAAATACACGCGCCCAGGCTGTTCGCGTGTGGAACTTCCCGCGCACCCCTGAAATACACGCGCCCAGGCTGTTCGCGTGTGGAACTTCCCGCGCACCCCTGAAATACACGCGCCCAGGCTATTCGCGTGTGGAACTTCCCGCGCACCCCTGAAATACACGCGCCCAGGCTATTCGCGTGTGGAACTTCCCGCGCACCCCTGGAATACACGCGGCCAGGCTGTTCGCGTGTGGAACTTCCCGCGCACCCCTGAAATACACGCGCCCAGGCTGTTCGCGTGTGGAACTTCCCCCGCACCCCTGAAATACACGCGCCCAGGCTATTCGCGTGTGGAACTTCCCGCGCACCCCTGAAATACACGCGCCCAGGCTGTTCGCGTGTGGAACTTCCCGCGCACCCCTGAAATACACGCGCCCAGGCTGTTCGCGTGTGGAACTTCCCCCGCACCCCTGAAATACACGCGCCTAGGCTGTTCGCGTGTGGAACTTCCCGCGCACCCCTGAAATACACGCGCCCAGGCTGTTCGCGTGTGGAACTTCCCCCGCACTCCTGAAATACACGCGCCCAGGCTGTTCGCGTGTGGAACTTCCCGCGCACCCCTGAAATACACGCGCCCAGGCTGTTCGCGTGTGGAACTTCCCGCGCACCCCTGAAATACACGCGCCCAGGCTATTCGCGTGTGGAACTTCCCGCGCACCCCTGAAATACACGCGCCCAGGCTATTCGCGTGTGGAACTTCCCACGCACCCCTGGAATACACGCGCCCAGGCTATTCGCGTGTGGAACTTCCCGCGCACCCCTGAAATACACGCGCCCAGGCTGTTCGCGTGTGGAACTTCCCCCGCACCCCTGAAATACACGCACCTAGGCTATTCGCGTGTGGAACTTCCCGCGCACCCCTGAAATACACGCGCCCAGGCTGTTCGCGTGTGGAACTTCACGCGAACCCCTGATATACACGTAGCCCGCTCCCCCAGACCCGATCGCGTGTGAAACTTCACGCGAACCCCTGTGATGCACGTACCCTGCTGAAATCGCGTGTTAGACTTCCCGCGCACCCCGGTATACACGCACACGTATTTTTTGTCAGTGGGTGTCCGTGTTTGTGGGTACCCCTTTGCACGTCTTTTTTCCTGGAGGGCCACAGTATGGGACATTCATCATGGCAGTATATAGGTGCGATTTGTTGGCGCACCTTTTGGCGCACATTTCTTACAGCCGCAGAGACGCTACCGCCTGCTTTCTTGTGGCGGTCGTGTTTGTGCCTGTGCGCTGGGTTGAGCGTGCGCTTTTTTCCCCTATTCTATTCCATGAATACGTGTTGTAGGCGAGCGTGTGGGCGTTCCGCGCACTTGTGCCCTGTACTTCCCCCGTGACGCCCACGTTTTGGCAAGTTGTTCCCCATTCCGAGTGTTACGCCCGTGTTCCGCCTACTTTTGTTGCGTGCGCCGCGCTATGTGCGATTTTCGCTGTGGCCTGTGCGATTTTCGCAGTGACCTGGCGCACGCTGTTAGATGGCCTGTGCGCCAACGTGCGCCGCGCACTTTTTATCGCACATCCGCTGGTTTTCTCGCGCACGGCCTTCCATGAATCGACGTGCGCTGCTTTTCGTGCGATTTTCGCAATTGCACTGTGATTTTCGCTATTCCACTGCGATTCGCACGTTTTTGCCCACTTGCGCCGCGCTAATTATTCCATGAATCGGCCTCTAAATTTGGTTGATTCTCCACAATTCCGGTCCGTGAATTCTACAGAAAGAAAGTGATACCTTCCTTAACCTATGGCGCAGATGCCATGCCAAATCTTCCTTCAGACTTATGGCCAAAGCTTGAAGCTATATTTTGGAGATCGGTGCTAGCCCTCCCTAAATCAACTCCAGTAGCATCGATCAGACGGGAACTCAGTCTTTTATCTCGCCAGGCATCGATAAACTGTAACAGTCTAATGCTTTACAGGAAATGCAGATTAAAGGATACCCTGTTTGCCTACAATTTGATAAATCAAGAACTTCTAATTTCTACTTGAAATATGTTAACCAGATGGAATACAGACAACGTGGCTCTTTTAGCCTCAGTGGAGAGTGGTGAAGAGGAACTTATAACTAACCCAGTAAAAAGGTTAAAAAAGATCAGAGAACTTGATTGGGTGATGACTCTTGAAATGGCTAACAAAAAGAAACTGACGACCCATCTTCCGCCGAATACTAAAAAATTGGAAGTTCTTCAGTTACATCAAACTATTCCCGAATAGAACGGCGCGCAACTTCTTAGTGAGAATCCGCCTGAACTTGCTAGAAACAAAAGATATACTTGCCATTAGAGGTTTAGCATCTACAAATACTTGCCGCTTCTGCAAGTCACCTACGATTATAGAAACTAGCCACCATTTGCTCCTTTTATGCCCTGCGACTCGAGAGATTTGTTTCAAATACCTACATAGTACCATGTCTAATTTTTCATTCATGGACGAAGAGACATGCTGGCAGAAACTGATAGGAGGTGATAGAACTTCATGGCTGCTGGCGGCGGTAAACATAATGCAACATATAGTAAAAATTATGTTTCCTCCAGCCCTTCTGAGGCTGTAGCCTCTCCATTCGACAGTGACTTTTCAATACCATAATTCAAGTTCACTATCTAGTGATGAAATAAGGGGATAAGAAGCTGGCGATTAGAAGTCACAACCTTCTGAAACCAAAACTTTTTTTGAGACGATTGCCATTCAGATGTCTTGTCTGCTTTTTGTAAAAATCTAACGATTATATACAAATAAATAAAATTTAAAAAAATAGGAGCTTCCCATATCCTCCCGTTTCCATGCTCCATTTAGGAACGGGAGCTGGCATTTCCCATTCGCTGAGGCAATTACGAACCATATGGTTGGGAGAAGCGCAGAACAGACACAATCTTTGTTCAGTTCTGATGTGTCTTTCATCCTTGGTTAGGGGTCCACGAGGAGATCACAGCTGCATGGGCTTGGGTTCCTGAGTCGGTGTGGGATTAGCACCCAGGGGTGGAGGAACACCTTGGAGTAATCTGGATAGAGAAAAGCGATATTTCCTCTTTTCTACTTTTCTCTCTTGAATACGAAAATCAATTTGCAAAGACAAATCCAGAAGAGCTTGAAAATTGTCAGGCCTGGTGGCTCTTGCTAATTCATCTTTCACTTCCTCATTCAATCCCGTCTGAAAAGCGTGAAACAGGCATTCAGGGACCAATCAGCATCTTTGGCCAGTTGCTTGAACTTCGTGACATAGGTTACCATGTCCTGTGTACCCTGTTGGAAATCCATCACATTTTTCTGGGCTGAAAACACGAACTCTGGTCGATCAAACAATGCCTTAAAAGAGGCTAAAAAGACATTGTAGTCCTCCAAGAGGTGGTCTCCGGAGGCGACCAGAGGCGTAGTCCAAGATTGGGCTTTACTGGTCAAATGACATATAATAAAGCCCATCTTTGCCCTGTCTGTGGCATGAAAGTGGGGTTTGAACGTGAAATGTACTAAGCAGGAGTTTAGGAACTGTTGTATCTTTTTTGGTGACCCATCACATTTTTCCACAGCTGTACCCAAGGCAGGACTTTTCAATGCCAGACAATCACAGGTCAGGACCATTTGGCGAAAGGCAGCATTCTCTGCCTTAAGATTCTGCATTTCCGTGGACAGCTCCTGCATACCACGTAGAAGATCTTAAAAGGGATCCATTTCCACAGCTCGGCTCTTGGTGTCTCAAACTGTCAGAATCGTCAGAGGACTGGCTCACCTGACTCTTCTTATGAGAAGACTTGACTGTTGATGAACCCTTGTGAAGCCTTTGACGGGTCCGAGTGTCATGAAGAAAAGGGCGTGACTCTATTCGGATGCCACCCTGCCCAATAGACTGAGACCTCAGGAGCGGTGGAATCTGGAATGGGAAGCTAAGGTACAGATAAAAAACCTTCCCCAAAGGAGAGTAGAAAACCTGAGATCAATGCCGGTTTATGCTGCAGATGGATCCATAACCAGAGAAGAGCAAGACCAATCTTCAATTAGGAGGGACAAGGTTCCAGCAACACGGCCACAACAGGAAGGTAAGTTAGCAGATCTGGCAAAAGGGCACAGAGAAAGCAAGCCAGAAGGAAGCAGGAAATAAGGACCAAGGATCCAGCCAGAGACAAGGGAATGAGGCACAGGTCAAAGAAGCAGAGAAAAGGAAAATAAACGATTAAGGATTACCAGGAACAAGGAGCGCTGAGCAAGGTAAGGCAGCCGCGATACCTAGCATTGAGACACAAGGTCCAGGACTCTGTGTACAGCATTTATGTGGGAGGAACCAGAAACCGCTATGTTCCGTGTCCAAGGAAGACTAGCATGAGGCGCCGGAAAGCCTGCAGCAATGCCGTCGGCCATCTTGAGAATATAGATGGCGCTTGTGATCCCAGCGGCCATTTTGGGAGTTAAGATGGCATCCACGAGCCGCAGGCACATACTCCAGGATGACCAGAGGGACCAGGACCAGTAAGTCGTGACACTTCTTCATGTCTCTTTAGCCCTCTTCTTCACAGTACCTTAGGGATTCTGGGACATGCAGTCCTCTATAGAAAGTTTTAATTTAATGTATCTACATCTTTAAAAGGATTAAGTAAATATTTCTCTCCCTTGGTGTCATTTTAATAGGAGTACAGATGTTTAACCTTTTTGGAGACACATGGGGCAGAAAAAGTTAGGGGTGTGCCACTCCTGTTGGCGATATGATATGATATGGCATTTATAACGCGCCTATACAAAAGTGTTTCAAGGCATACCTTTGATATTGGTGAGGATACAGATTTTTAGGGGTAAAAAAATAGGCTCTTTAGGTTCAACACTAGGTGGAAGGACTTCTCTAGATTTTACCTTTATGTCCTTAGTAAGAGGCTGAGATATTTTAAAATGACAATAAGCTAATTTCTCCTCTATGTTTGCGATAAACAAATTCTTCCCCCATGAAAAGTACTGTGTCTCATACTGTGAAATCCCCCCACCTCCCTTGGCCTTTCGTGAAATGTTAAATAATAGCAAGGATCTCCTATTGTAGGGAGACTTTCCCCCAGAAAACGCAGTCTGTGGGGTTGTGTTAAATTTCATAGGACCAGAAGTTCAGGTGAAAAGGCAGGGGGTACACAAACAGATCCTAGGAAGAAGACAAAACACAACCATTAACTAATGTAACGTACATACAAGTACCCTTGTCTCCTCTCCTCCCCATCCAAACAGTTTTACCCTACCTGATTGTAGCGTCTGTTCAACAATGAACCTAGAGGATGGTAATACCTCTGCCATTTGTTAATGTCCAGAGACCAGAAAACCGACCAACGCTTTTTGCCACTGTCGCATACAAAGTCCACCAAGATCAAAAAAGGTCTAAGCACAAATAGCTCAATTGGCATGAGGGCGCAATCCCTAGCCAAATCCAGAAACGCAATGGGCCTATCACTGGATGGCACAAGGCCACTCGAAGGGAAAAAGATACCTCCTGTTGTAGTCCAGCTACTCCAAGGAGTCATTAGCAAATAACACAAAATCAAAGGGATAATCCAGTGAGCAATACCCAGGAAAAACAGACAAGTACCTTAGAATGCCGGAAGTTCAGTCCAGATCCAAAACAGCAAGCCAAAAGGGTTAAAGAAAGTAGCCAAATCCAAAAAACAGACCAGTATTCTGTAATGTCAAAGGTTCAGTCCAAATCCAAAACAGTGATGCCAGTAGAAACGAGGACTGGAACAAACCCCCCCCCCCCTCAAAAAAGCAAAACAATGAGTCAACATCCAAGTAATCAGCAAAACAGATCCCAAGAACAGGAATCAAAGCGCAACATACTGCTAATGCAGTGTAGAAGCACCGCAGCGCCGCACTAGAAGGTAGTTATAGAACGGGTGAGCATACGGCGCTTCCCGGTTCGCGTCTGATTGAGGGACGTCACTTCATCACGTGATGAAGACGACATCTGTCGGGAACTTGGATATGCAGTGCCTTCCCAAAACAGCAAAACCTGACAGGGCCTTGTCTCCACCTAGGTGATCCTCCCGCAGAACACCACCCCCAGGATTGGGATCAAGAAGCGCACATAGCAAGCTGACAGCAAGAGCGAGCAGAGAATCATCTTTCACTGGAACAAAACATCCTGAACTCTGTAGCTAATATTAGCCTCTGCTCAGGGTCCCATGTAACTTTGGAATTAAAGGCTGTTGATGACAAAACTAGAGATTATTCCTCCACCCCCATCACCACCCACATTGATAGACAGCCTAGCGGGGCCCCTTGCAATAACAATCTATCAGAGACCCTGAAGAAAATCCCACCAAATATCTGGTGACCGAAACATGTCGGGCAGTGTTGTAGGACTTTCAGTCATACAACTGAGTATTGGAACATTATGTAACAGCTTCTATTTCTAATTTGAGCAATTGAGTTCAGCAACAGAGTTTGAGGAGTGGCAAGTGGTGGACCCCTGTACATCGAGCTCCTGACTTTGGCGACGAGCGTCGGATGCTTGCCCGGGACAGGCGGTGACATTTGTAAAGGTGTGCGATAATCGATGGTGAGGCGCACCTTCCGAAAAATGCCGCGTAGAGGGGAGTAACACACGTGGCCAGCGGCCATTTTACACAATAGGCCTTGGAAGGCCACAACTTCGTAACGAAGCAACGGTGAGCCATCCAGACCAAATTTTTGGACAATCCAATAGCGGATAGCTACTACATGCAGCACATGCTGTTTTCAGTGTGAGTTATTTGCTTTTTCACTGTTTTTCACCGAGTGATTGGGTGTGGAACCAAGGAAGGCCTACTGGGTGCATGCTTGGGGCCCACCCTGCTCAATTTTTGAATCCTCTACTTTGCCTGGCTGCCTGATCTGCATCTTTATTTTTATTTTTATTTTTTTTTTTTATTCAAACAGTTGTTTATAGTTTGATTAACAAACTTTTACAACTTTCATTATTCATTTACAGCTTTCAGTATCATATCTTCAATCAGTTTTTAAAAGAAAAGAGAGAAGAAAAAAGAAACTCTTATAAAATATCTAAAACATCTCAAGTGACATCTCATGAAATTATTCCTCGTGATTTCCATAGTGCCAACTTCTTAGTGCAATTCAACCAATGCAACCCCTAACATATATGCCCATATGTCTTTTTCATTTATCAGTGTTACATTTCCTTCAACATAAACATGTATAGTAACATTTCATCAATCAGAAGTCGATATATAAGGTCGAAATTGTATCTTTTCAGTAGTTCATTCACTGTTTGCCTCAAAAACGTTTTCGTAATGGGCAGTTTGTTTTTCGAATTCAAAATTCAATATGGATAGAAAATGCGTGAGCCGTAAAATGGCTTTGGTAGAGGAGCCCCACATACATATTAACCATAACCACTTGCTTGAGGCAACCTGAGTACCCAATATTTCATTTCCAAATGTTTATTTTCGTTGCACTCCAAAGTAAGCACAATCCGTGATCAGATGCTTAAGCGACTCCTGCAAGTTGGGCACCTTGCAAAATCTGCAGTTATCCCCCGCTATTGCCTCGTTGGGATTCATCCAACTTTTTGCTCGTTCTAAAGTTGGGAATTGGTTTAATTTAAACCTCAAGTATAAATCTCTGGCTTTAGGACAGGGAAATTGCAATAGGTAAAGTTTGTGCGGTAGGCGTACTGAAGCAAATTTAGTCGCCTCTTTATATATTTTAAGTTTTTCCGTGGCATTTATAGTTTTGCACCAATCGTGCGCAAATAGGCGGTGCTTAACGTGTGGTTGGCGAAATTCCAAGTCCGCAGGCTTAAGTGCAAGTTCTTCCAATATAACTCCCATTTTCTTATAGAAGATTTTAATTGATGGGGGGTTAGAGGCACTAAGCATCAATCCCAGATCTTCATATAGGGAATTTTTGGGGGGAAATAGCATTTTACCAAGATTTGTTAATTGGCGCCAGTTGTATCGAGCAGACAATGATGTTAATCCCAATTCCTGCCTAAGAACCGCATTTGGAAGCGAGTTGGCCAAGCGCAGCACGCCCTTCCATAATCGACCTTGAAGTTGGTCTAGGAATTGGTCTATATTTGCCAGGCACATGTCTAGGGCGTATAATAAAATCGCCTCCACTTTAAGGATGTACAATTCGAAAAGGGGAAGCATGGAAAACTTACAGTATTTCGTTAGTACCATACGCATTTGAGCGGAAAGGATTTTTGACTTTTGATTAAGGTTGCTCTTCCACATGGTCATTGAATTTGAATCAGATATCAAATAGCCCAAATATCTAATCGTAAGTGTCCTAGGGATGGGCGTGCTGCCTATGGTCAACTTCCATGGACAAGAGCGTCTTTTCAGATTCTTGAATATAAAGATGCTAGATTTAGCTACATTAAAGTCAAGATTGTGTGAGGAACAATACCCGGCAAATATGGAGAGTTTTGTTTGCAGACCTGACGGTGTACGATCGAATATTACGATGTCGTCCGCAAACGCAAGCCACTGGATCTTTAAGTGGCCTAATCTGGCAGGGTAGCTGATTTGTTTCAGCCAGATATCATTTATGCCACAGAGGTATAGATTAAACAAGGTGGCTGCCAGATTACAACCCTGGTTTACTCCAATTGCAATAGGAATTGAACTCGTGGTTGCTCCAGATTGATTGACTCTAATGTAATAGACAGTGTTGGTGTGCAGTTTGGATATTAGGTATATAATGTGCGCTGGAATACCTAGCTTCCGCATTTTTTGCCAAAGAATTCCCCGCACCACGCAATCAAAGGCTGCTGTCAAGTCCACCGATGCCATGTATAGTGGCCCAGAGTCAATTGTCTTTGATTTTGCAAGTAAGTGCGCCATAAGTGTTGCATTGAGGGATGTCCCCATCCGGGCCCGAAAGTTTATCTGGTAATGCGATAGGATATTATTATTTTTCAGAAAGATCTGGAGTTCCCTTAGTATTAGAATTGCAAACACTTTGGCTGTTGCATCTATAAGTGCAATGGGCCTGTAATTTGCTGCGTTATCCCTATCCCCCTTTTTAAAAATGGGTACGATGATTGAGCCCAACCAAGATTCAGGGATGACTAAAGATGTTAGAACCTTGTCAAATTGGGATTTCAGAAGTTTTGCCCATAATATGGGATTCTGCTTTAACACACAGGGCGGAATGCCTTCCGGGCCAGCTGCCTTAGAGTAATACAGGGCATTAATAGCAGACTCAATGTCTTGCAATGACCAAACAGGTATAGGTAGTCGGGGAGGAGTAGGTTCCTCTGCATTAATGGTATGGTAACGTGATGGAAGCGCACATTTTTTCCTATAGAATTCAACCCATGCTGCAGCAGATATCGAGGAAGAGTTGCAGTTAATTTTACAGCATCCGATCTAAGGATTGCCCATGTCGAACGCCGATCATTGCGACATAACGAGGCTATGATCTTTTGGTTGTCAAGATTGAATTTGTAGCGTTTTAAGTTTTGACATTTATTACGGTACAGGTTATGGATCATTCTTGTTTGTTTGGCGTATTCCTCTGTCGAACACAGTTTGTTTTTAAGCTTCAGTAATTCAGCGTTTTTGAGACGTTAAGCATGAAGCAGTTCGGGACAGCTAACCTGCAAATTTGAAACATGTGTAATAGTTTTCTCGTTTTTTATTGTCCACCTTATAACCTCCAAAATGTCCAAATAAATAGTTGGTTCTATATTTGGTTGTTGTTCAGATTTGGTACTGTCCCGAAGGCCGCCCAGCCAGTCGTCAAGACATATGTTAACCCTGTCGCAGTCGATTATTCCATCTAATGGAAATCCCTGGGGGGTCACCCTCCAAAAAGGCTGGATGTGGATCACAGTTAAGTGCCTCGGTATTTAAAGTAATGGACAGCTGATTTAAAGGCATGGTCTAGTACATTTTTATTGTCCCTACGGGTCGGCCATGTTTTTTTAAGCCTAAGTGGCTCGATTTTAGAAAACTTTCCTATGGACCTTACCCGAGTTTTCGTCCATTAAACGCACGCGAAAACAGGCACCAGGGAGCCGCCATTTTGTGATAATCCTATCACTTGCCGCATCGCCCTGGCTGACCTGCTTCTGCGGCACTAAATCAATTCCCCCGCCCCTGAGCCTGTCATCAGCAGACTCGTACCGCCCATTTCCCAACGCCAAAGCACGTCTTGTGTCAACATTCGCTGCGCTTCAGCTAATGACGTGTCGCCATGGAAATGGCAGGACACCTCTTTCCTCAATAAGTATAAACAGACCGTTTCACAACACACAGCAGCAGATTTTCGATTCCATTCCTCTCTCTGTGTTACTTAGAGTATTTTGTGACTCGTTTCTGTGCTTTGGTCAGCTACCTTCGCCGCTTGTAGCCCGTGTGAACACCTGTACCATCTCAGTAAATTATTTTACTTTGTTTACCACACAATGGCTACAATAATGCCCTACATGTACGAGCCCGAGTATACCGAGGAGGAACTACTGGAAAGGGAAGCACGCGAAAACGATGGGGATTCGGACGGCAGTTGGCAGGACGAATCAGCAGATGAAGAGCCTGGGCCTAGTCGCATGGACCGCGTCTCCACCTGGTGCACATGCAATCGGTGCGAGCTAATGCCAACCGAGGAGGAGAACTGCTGCTGCCGAGAAAACTCGGGATGCCTGGCCTACATTTCGGAAGGCGAGCCACGACCGCAATGCATCACTGAGCTGCCAGACTTCAGGGCAGCCTGCCTCACACGGGCCGTGTTGAGAATATAGTATACTCTGCTTGTCATGCCACTCCTATTTCATGGTCTTCTACTATATCCAAAATTATATATTCATATCATAGTAACGCATGAAAGTCGTTCAATAGTGTGCATTGTCTAGATAGCATTTGTCCGTGCAGAATGCCATTAGTTACAAGAATTGTCATTGACAACAAACGTTTATTAAACTTATCTTGGTCATTTAAAAACAGTTTGTTTCATTCCTTTTCACAGGTGGTACAGGCTGGTGGCCTATCGTTCCTTTACATGGTGGCTCCAGGGGAGGCTTAGACACCGCATTCGAAGAGTGATACCTGCCTGTGCCGTTCGTGCCATAAGAGAAACGTTCCCGAGTGACAGCGGTCAGTACAGGGGATTTTCTCTTGCTGTGCTGCAACCTGACCTGTATAATCTGTAAAGTCTTGAATTTTTGTGTCATGAAAATAAGATACAAAATTAAACACCACATATATTTTAACAACGGTTGTTTCGATTTTTTTAAATGAATCAAGTGTGTCTCCATTCAAGGATGGACGTTAGACATCTGTGCTCCGAATGGGTGAAGGTCTGGTCGCTGTGAAGCAGGGTGGTCACTATCTAAGCTAACATAAAATATTCTCGATAATGCATGCACTAAATAACACTTGTTCAAAGTCTTTCAGTAGGTTATGTCTCTATAAAAGTCACACATATATCTATACTAACAATTAACATTGGATTATACAGGCCTTAAATTAAGGGTCTTGACCACTATAATACACCGGTTGAAGTGTGGGTATGTGCTCACAAGAATCTCTGGTATGTGGCATTTGTTATTGATAAGCAACGATATACTGCAGTAGGGGTCTAATGTTAATTGGGGATCTGCTAGGTGGGCATCATGTCGTGGTCAATGGTCTGGCACTTGAAGAGAATACCTTGAAGGTACACAGGGTCACAATGGCAGTAAGTTTCCACTGGCAAGGGTGCGTGGGCAAGGACACGTTTATGGAAATGAACGAGCGATGTGCTTAGTTCAGGCTGGTTCACATGCAGGACAGTGATCTCAGAGGAAGAGTCATGCTCAGTGGTCCCATCTACGCGATTGTCAACCAAAGTTATCACATAAGGGCAAGGGGTGAACCCACTACTGGAGGCACTTGGTCCGAGTTTCTACTGAGAAGTAAAGCATGAGAGGGGCCATCGAGAGGGGCCTGATGGCCCCTTGTTCCCACACACTTATCTGCACGCCCACCGGCCCATCCATCCACCCCCCCCTATCAAAGGCAGTTCGCACCCGTGGATGAGCGCTGGCATGTGGGGCTGTCTGGGGCGTGAACGGCCAAGGTGCCAAACAACATGTACACTTCAAAAGGTATCTTACGCCCAGGGGCCATTGTTCACATGGTCTCCTCAGACCCCGTGTCTCCAGGCAGGCCTCCCCTGAGGCAGGCCGCCCCCCTGCAATCCACATAAGTGTGTCTCCATTCAGCAGTCTTCCTGTGCCTTATCTGCACGCCCCAGGCCCATCAAGCCCACCGCCCTCTATCAAAGGCGGTTCGCGCCAGTGGATGCGCGCTGTCAGGGGCGCGAAAGGCCAAGGTGCCAAACTACATGTACACTTCAAAAGGTATCCCACGCCAAGGGCCATCGGTCACATGGCCTCCTCAGACCCCGTGTCTCCAGGCAGGCCTCCCCTGAGGCAGGCCGCCCCCCTGCAATCCACATAAGTGTGTCTCCATTCAGCAGTCTTCCTGTGCCTTATCTGCACGCCCCAGGCCCATCCAGCCCACCCCCCTCTATCAAAGGCGGTTCGCGCCAGTGGATGCGCGCGGTCAGGGGCGCGAAAGGCCAAGGTGCCAAACTACATGTACACTTCAAAAGGTATCCCACGCCAAGGGGCCATCGGTCACATGGCCTCCTCAGACCCCGTGTCTCCAGGCAGGCCTCCCCTGAGGCAGGCCGCCCCCCTGCAATCCACATAAGTGTGTCTCCATTCAGCAGTCTTCCTGTGCCTTATCTGCACGCCCCAGGCCCATCCTGCCCACCCCCCTCTATCAAAGGCGGTTCGCGCCAGTGGATGCGCGCTGTCAGGGGCGCGAAAGGCCAAGGTGCCGAACTACATGTACACTTCAAAAGGTATCCCACGCCAAGCGGCCATCGGTCACATGGCCTCCTCAGACCCCGTGTCTCCAGCCAGGCCTCCCCTTGAAGCAGGCCGCCCCCCTAATACCACGACATACATACGTCATTCATTCACAAACACACCCCTGTTTCTAATACTTTATAAACCACTTGATATGTCTCATGAGAACATCTTTGTGCTTTGCAAGTCAACTCCTGAACGTGCTACCTGGCAACCACTGAGATCTACGCTAATCTGCTTGTCGTCGTGCTATCCGTGAACTTCTGTGACCGCTTAGAGCAAACCCATCAGTGTGCTACCTGTGGCCCCCCAACTATTCTCCTGCAACATACTGCTCTGCTTGCTGAATCCAACTGTTTGTTGGTCAAGGTAAGGCCATCTATCCTAGTCATATTTCGCAGATTTTTAAATTTCTATCTATTTGCGAGTAGAGCACACAATAGTGCTATGTTCATTGGTCTCATTGCTATTGACTTGAACATCCAAGACAGAACATCCAAGGGACTAGTCACATGTTCAGATTTTAGTCACATCATTTATACATTTCTGCAACTTATGCAAATACTAAGCCGCACATAATGAACTGGTATAGTTCCTGCGACCAAAACAAACCTTGCATTGATCATTGTATGATTCATTTACTTTTGTATCAAATCTTTATTCTTGAAGATTGTATAATAATGTCGATATTTACTTTTCAGAGTTATCAACAATGCCTGCCTGTTCGATTAGCGGTTGCCCTTCGAAGACCCATGCGAAATCTGAAGGCAGTACAATGCATGTATTCCCGAAAACTGTTGATCGAATAAGAGAATGGGTCAGACATTGCGGATATCCACTGGATGAGCTGGAAAGTAGAGTCCAACAAGTCTTACAGGACAAGAGGGGTGATCGATACTGCATCTGCAGCCGGCACTTTTCCTTGGACATGTACACAACATCTTGGGTAACAAAGAAGAATAAACGGTGAACGACACGTAAATTGCTCGAAAACGCTATTCCCACTCTATTCGTCCACATTCCGCCACCAGTGAGTCAAGTGTCCGGATTTAGCTTTAGGCCTTGCGGTAGTGTGTAGGTAGCCGAATGGATTAATTGATATTGTAGGTGTTCTATCCCTTGTAATAATTTCGATATTGATATGAGTGTATAGTTTTTTGAATAATGACATTTATCAATATATTCTTTTTCGATTTCATAAACCACAAACGCAATGTATATATGTGGGAACAGGGAACTGTGCTGTATTGAGCATTTTTCAAGTATTCTGTCGCCTTACATGGCTATTTTTAATATTGGCATTTCATTATCAATCATTAATTTACCTTTACAACTTTTTGACTATCCCTTGGATCTGAAGCAAGAACATTCTACATCCTTGACGTGGTCGCAGTTATCAACCACTTCTAGCGCGTATCAGGTAATCTTACTAGGCTAATCCGCTACAGACTTGTTTTATGCATGTGAAGTAATAGTTTTATTCTATTGTGTAATTATTTTACTGAATGTTTGGTTAGTGCTTTCCAATTGATATACACCTTAGTTATCGTCCACTGGTGTTTGTTTTCAGTTATAATTAGTGTTATCCATACTAATGCAAGTACTGTCTTTCAGGGAGATGCTGAAGCGCCCGCCACATCTACAACATTTCTAGATGTTCTTCACCAGCAGGAGGTATGGATACTGACAGCTCCATCGAGCGTCATCATCAGAGCTGGAATTCTTGTTGTTTGATTGTTCTACACAATGTTTCATTCGTGGTTAGCCGTTGATATGTACCTGTGCTGTCGACCCCATGTGTGTGTTATGTTTTCACTATTGTAATCCTCACTAATGCAAGTACTATGTTTCAGGCAGCTAATGGAGCGTCAACCCCTGCACTTGATGCAGAGCCTGACATTCAAGTAATTCCAGGGGAAGTGGAAGCGGGACCATGCGTATACAAATCGGCGCAACAGCTTTTGGAAGTGCGCACTACATTTGCAACATCCATAGATATTCTTCAGCAGCACGAGGTATGGATACTGACAGCTCCATCATGCGTGATCATATAACGTGATTCCATTTGCTATACTTTCTTCCCTATTAACACAAGTGCTGTGTTTCAGGGAGACGACGGAGCTTCCACTACAATCACAACATCCCATTTAGATGATGCAGATGTAAATAAATCGGAGAAATAAGTCGATGAAATGTGATCATATTTAGATTTTCCTTGATTCTTTTAGACAATGCATCATTTGTGGTTATCTCTTTATATGTACCTGTTCGTTCGACCCCAAGTGTGTGTTATGTTTCCAATATTGAAAACCATACGAATGCAAGTACTGTGTTTCAGGGAGACGACGGAGCTTCCACTACAATCACAACTTCCCATTTTGATGATGCAGATGTAAAGGAATCAGAGAAATAAGTCGATGAAATCTGTATACTTATATTTTCCTTGATTGTTTTAGACAATGCATCACTTGTGGTTATCTCTTTGTATGTACCTGTGCCGTCGACCCCAAGTGTGTGTTATGTTTCCAATATTGAAAACCATACTAATGCAAGTACTGTGTTTCAGGGAGATGCGGATGCCTCCTCTCCAATACAACCATTCATGGCAGTCCATGCAGAGCCAGAGGTATGGATACTGACAGCTCCATCGAAATAGATCATCACTGGTCGAATACTTGTCCTTTGATTGTTGCACACAATGTTTAAATCATGTTTGGCTATTGAGATGTACCTGTGTGTTCGTCCTCACGTGTGTTTTATGCTAACAATATTTTGATACATAGTAATGAAAGTACTATGTTTCAGGGAGACGATGGAGCCTCATTCCGTGCTGTCTATGCGGATACAGAAAATATAGTCGTTGCAGCGCAAGAGGAAGGGAGGACATGCGGAAACTAATCGGAGCTACAGCGTGCAGATGTTGAAGGTCAAGTCAAAAAAGTTGCAAAGAAAAAAAACCAAAAAAAGGTTAGTTACAAACAGTTCATAACTTTAAAAAAATGTTTGTGCTGGGGACTATTTTATGTTTTTTTCCAGTCAATTGGACTACACTTTATCTTATATTTAAACTGAACATCCCTTTTCCAATCTCTCCTCCAGTTACCCGTGGGTGTCAGAACTATACATACACAGACAGTGAAGTGAATGAGAGATGTTGCTTGCCAGACCATGTACACTATGGAGGAACTATTAATTGAGGCAAGGCGTGTTCAGGCTCGAGATGCTCATGTCCAATGGCCAGAACATGAATTAACTGTGTTTGGAGAATACAGCAAAGTTGCATTGGACCATTGCTACAGTGCGACCGCACCACCACAAGAAGATGTTATTGAATGTATTGAAGATAGCTCTGAAGCAGTTGCAGATCAATTCACACAATCTACACCCGCCAAAAATTTGCCACCCAAAAACCTGTCGACATTGTTGTGTTCTCCCATCAATGTTGAAGTAATAGATGTCGAAATGACAGAGAATGAACCAGCCGCAGCATCCATAGACCCATCAGAACTTGATATCAGCGATATTACTTTCCAATGTGTTGAAATCTCTGCAACGTCACAAGCCGAAACAAAGTTGACGCAGGATGACAGTCTAATGAAAGAGAGCAAATACATTGTATTCGACAGTTGTTTGATGGAAATTATAAGTATGCTGAAATGTGTGCATTCCGTTAGAGGGAAAGTATGTGGGAAGCCATTGATTAATGTGACTCGTCAAATAAAAGGCAGTAACGTCAAAATAAATGCCGCCTGTAGATTAAATCATAGGTTCTCATGGTCTGCACAAACGATGCTGGGGAAAATACCAGCAGGCAATCTACTGTGTGCAGCTGCATCACTTTTTAGTGGCTCCAGTTTTAGGAAGTTAGAGGCTTTCTTTCAGTTTGTGGGACTCCATTTCATTTCTAAATCGCTGTACTACATATACCAACGTGATTATCTGTTTCCGGCCATTAGTGATGCTTGGAAAATTGAACAATTGTCTCTAGTAAGTACATTCGAAGGGAAACGTTTCAGGCTAGCCGGTTGATGGACAGTGCGACAGCCCTGGATTTTCTGCCAAGTACTGCACCTACCACTTTCAGGACATGGATAGTAAGAAAAGTGTGATTTCGGTGGTCGTGCAGGTAACACAATGTACATCCTCAGTGGCCATGGAGAAACTAGGATTTATAAAATCAGTGGAATATCTACAATCAAGGGGAATGCACATCGACCTCATAGCCACAGACAGACACGTTTCAATTGCCAAGACAATGAGAGAGGAGTTCCCACATATTAATCATCAATTTGACGTATGGCATCTTGCTAAATCATTCAGTAAGAAAATCTCGGCTGCAGGAAAAAAAAAAGGTTTTGAAAGTATTTTGCAGTGGTCCCATTCTATCACCAACCATCTTTGGTGGAGCTCAAAAACTTGTGAAGGGTCAGTGGAAATACTACTTGAAAAATGGCGGTCACTGATGCACCACTGTACCAACGTTCACTGCTGGACAGAAAATCAACATTTCCACCAATGTGAACATGGCCCTTTGTCCCCAGAGGAGGCACGGAAGAAGTGGTTGATTCCATCTTCACCGACACACAAAGCCATTGAGAAGATTGTTTTCGACAAAACTCTATCAAGAGATTTGAGAGGACTGACAGAATTCTGTCACACAGGAGATTTGGAGGTGTTCCACAATATGTGCCTAAAGTACAGGCCAAAGCACTTGCATTTTAGCTTTCGGGGCATGAAACATCGTACTCTACTAGCGGTCTTGGCCCATAACAGCAATGTCGGACGTGAACAATCTAGGACTAGGGGTAAAGTAAGGATGCCTCGCTACACTAAGGTGTTTTCAAAACGAAGTAAGCAATGGGTGATCAAACCAATCTATGATGAAATGAAGTTCGACTTTGTGAAAGGCCTTATTGTTGCTGTGTTAGAGAAGCACAGATATGGAATTTTGGACGTTTCTGTGCAGAGCAGTGATCCATTGCCACCGAACATTGCAACTGTGCCATGCCCACCCGAAACACAGCTGGTTGTGAAGTACAAATCCCGGTTTAAATAATTGCAATACGATTGTCTTTTTGTAAATAAATCTTATTGTACAGTGTACCTGTAACCCTAACTCCTACCTTCACCATCCTGGGTGGCGAACAAGCTGGGTGTCATCTTTGAATTCTCTTTATTCACCTCATATATGTGTATGTATATATTTTTCTCATGTCTCATCTCATGTAAATGTAAATGCTGCGCACTGTTGCGCACTGTTAACGGAGGGGAGGCTTGCGTATTGCAAATAATAAAACAAACAAACAAACAATAAATCTAATTTTTAACTCAACTCTTGTGGTACTTTATACTTTCCCTGACCTTCCGCCAAAAATTAAATGTCTCCATTTGGGCTGCAAAGCTCGCAGACAACGGGGACAAAATTGGGGGCCTTAGAACGCGCCAAGCGGGCCGTGGCATTTGGGAGAGAAGCCAGTTCGCATTTGCACATTGAGGCGCACTACATAGAGGGATTCTTAACTTCAAGTTCTCACAGATGCCTTTACTACGAGATGTTGCAAATAAAGAATGCGAAGGACAGCGGCTTTGATTTTCAGCTCGCGCCCAGAAGAGGCCCACAAGTCGCACTGGAAGTATAAGGGTCTATTGTTTTTTGAC
Source organism: Ambystoma mexicanum (assembly GCF_040938575.1). Lineage (NCBI taxonomy): Eukaryota > Metazoa > Chordata > Amphibia > Caudata > Ambystomatidae > Ambystoma > Ambystoma mexicanum. Next base: position 1,236,669,783 of record NC_090925.1, on the reverse strand, counting down.
CTTGAGACAGGGACCATGCCGAAAGAACTACATTTGAAGGGGGTGCGCAATAACGTAAGAGACGATAAGGCAGAAAATTCAGAAACTAGACCGAGTTTCATTTTAGTTCAGTATACGAAAAATCGTTGTCAAGAGCACGGTCCGTTTTACAGACTGCATTACGAAGAGACACAATGGAAATTTCAAATATAATGTGAGTAAATCTTTAGACGCTTTTATACCAGAATGAAGATTTAATGAATGGATGCACGAATAAATGAATGAATGAAGAGCTAGGAAAAGCAAGGAAAACATGTTCGTAGTGGGCAAATGGGCATGCAGGTCCACTGGTCTCACCGATCTCGGTCCTTGGCCCAGCCACTTTTCCCTGCACTGCCTACCTGCACTACGGGACTGTCTCTGTATCCTTCAGCCCCTTCTCCCAGCATTTAACTTGCACTTGCCACCAGCTGGCCCTATTATTTATCTTGTATTCGACTAACCATGTACAGCACTTTTACCCCCCACCCCCTTCCCCATGTGCGATCAGAAAGACACCTGGCCTAGTAGGATCGTTGTCTGTCTGCCCTTGTTCCCCACCTGCCTCGTCGCGCCTTGAAACACTTGTGTATAGGCGCGTTACAATTGCCATATCATATATCATATCATTCCACACGCATGTAGACTAACTGTCGTTTATCATTGTGTGTTGGCCTCGATTTATTTCGTTACTTTTCGCATTGATTTTAGAGCCGAACATACTCCATTGAACTATCCTTGCAAGCAAATAATTTCTGATCGGCTGTAATAAATAAAATTAGTAATATTAATGAAGATCGGCTGGCGAGACTAATTATAATTTTTTTGTTTTCATAACAGGTATTTGCTCCCCTTCTGCTACTGTCATCGGTTTGAGACACTGGCAGACGGTTTCTTCGTGAGACACCTGCAGCTTCGTGTGAACAATTGGAGCACACTGACAGTTTTATGGGACGATCACCAAGGGCCTACATGCCCTTACGCTGTACTAGTGGCTAGAAGGAACATATCAACCTTTACGATGGAGTAGTGCCTAGTTGATGGAACAGCCTTGCGGTTCACTGTGCTTCCAAAGTGCTTCTTTTAATGAAAAGCAACACCCTGTGTACCAATGCGGATACAGATAAAAGAAAATAAATGGCTTTCGGAGTTCATATGGCAATTGCTGAATATTCTCTAAACATTTAATGTCAAATAAATGTACTTTACCAAATGTACCATGTTGCTGTTTGATTTTAAAGTACAGTTTCATATTCCGAATTGTTGCGTGCTGTGTTGTGAGATGGTCTGTGTTGGTTTCCGGGTTCTGTGTGAAGTCGCGTAGAAGACGACTGGGCGCGTTTGCCTACGCAGCACAGTAACGTCACGGAGAGAGGCGGGGAATATGAATGTTTGGATAATGTCAGGCTCAGGGGCGGGGGAATTGATTTAGTGCCGCAGAAGCAGGTCAGCCAGGGCGATGCGGCAAGTGATAGGATTATCACAAAATGGCAGCGCCCTACTGCCTGTTTTCGCATGCGTTTAATGGACGAAAACTCGGGTAAGGTCCATAGGAAAGTTTTCTAAAATCGAGCCACTTAGGCTTAAAAAAACATGGCCGACCCGTAGGGACAATAAAAAATTTTACTAGACCATGCCTTTAATAGATGACCACCCAGAGATGGATCCAGAGTTACAATATCTTTGCAGCATTCTTGTAAGTTTTGCGAAATGGCAAAGTGATCAATACGCGATGATAAGAGGCCCCTCTTCCATGTGAACTCTGAAATAGCACAAACGCTAGGTCCTACAGTGCTAAATGGGCGTTCCACATACTGCCTCTACCAGCAGATGTAGATGGAAGATCGTAAACCGTGTTCCCAGTAATGGGTTCCAGACTTTCCGCATTAAAATCTCTTCCCATTATTATCCGACAAGCTGGATAGTTTATCAGAATTTTGTCAAGAAGCATATCGAGTAAGGCAAATGCACAAGCAATTTTTAATCGAGAAGGATTGTGAGATAAAGATATGCACAAATAGTGCTCTGTTGTTGATACCTGGAATGATATTAAGACTGCTATGAACAGTGTTGTTTTAAAAACTTCAAGGATGATAGTGCTCAAATTTGTGTTTATGGAAATAGCAGTTCCGTCATGGGGGCGGCCTCTTGGGCCGCGTTCCGCTAAAGTTTGGTAAACAGTGAAACCAGATAGTGCAATTTTTTGTAGAGCCATGGTTTCTTGGCAGAAAAGTATATCGCACTTATAGACATCACACTTTTTGTTGAACCAAGTGTACAGATTTTTAAATCCACATGAGTCCCATGAAAGAATCAACAATTTTTGTAGATTATTAGGAGGGCACATTATCCGTTGCAGGGTTCAATGTGGAGGCCTGAGGTTAACCATGACCAGTCCTTACTAATATTGGAGAGAGAAACCAAATGGTTTATTACTTCCAGTTTGAGCCCTCCTTGATCACTGGGAGTGACAATCGGTGGAGTGACGGAGACAGGTTGGATGATAGGGGTTTCATTGAAGGCTATGGCATCATCTAGCACTTCAAATGAAACCGGTGTTAGCCCAATCATTTGAAGTTCACATCTGTGCTGCCATACCACATCAGTTATAAAACTAGTTTGCACTTTACACACCATCCTATGATTTTGAATATGGGGCAGTGTGATCCATTCGATGTCATCTGATTGGAGCGTACGAAGAGCAGGAATTTGCCTGAACGCTTTTAATAAGGCTGAACGATTCAATCTTTTGTTTCCATAAATTTCTGGATCAGTCTCCCATCCCAGTATAGAAGAGGAAGTTAGAGCCCCTTTACCTTTGTGTTTTGGGGGAGATAAGTGCTCTTGTAAAATTTCAGCGTCCATCAAGTCTGCCGATTGAACAACCTCCCGATGATTTTCGGAATCTAGTTGGTCCGGGCTAAACAATACACTGTGGGGAAGATTAGCTTGAGTACAGCCTATTAGTTGTATCTGGGGCTGGGATTTGGAATTTTGCAGAACTTCGTTGTTAGCAGAGACTTGACTTACCACTTGTCCTGCTTGGATAACTTTATGTGCTATAGGCTTAAAGAAGGCTTATAGCTGGATTTGAACATTACCCAGTGTCTTGGCTTGTGTCTCAGGGAGCACACCTAAATTGGGTGCTACAGGGTCTTTTAGAATCTTCGAATTGGTCTTCCCTTTACTGCTTTTGGAATCCATATCGTTGCCTTTCCTACCAGGGAGAGCCTGTTGATCTTTTTTGGTAACCTTGGACGGGTCCTCTAATAGAGGACCTTGCTCATGCTGTGCATTCAATTTCACAGCCCGTGGCGAGGGACTGGTTTCATCCGTCTCAAGTTTTTTTTTTTATTATTTGCTTTTTTGGTTTTTTTGTTTAATTTTTGTTCAAGTGGTTTAGCCACTGGTTGGGGGGGGGGGGTTCTTTCGGCCTTCCTTTTAAGGGCTCTAAGAAAAAGGCGCTTTTCCTTTCGCGAGGCAAAACATTGTCCTACGCCAGCAGAATACTCGCTCTTGGCTTTGACCTTACCCATCGGGGAGGTTGTCGCGCTCGTGGGCTCCAAAAATAAATTCGTAAGGGCCGAAGGACTATCAGGGTGGAATATTGATTCCACCTCAGCATCGTCTTGTCGATCTTCACCACCAATCAGATACTCAGATGGATTAGCCTGAACAAAGAAGAGTAATTGGTCAATCTTTTCAGTGTTTGTAGTGACCATTTGGCACAATTGCGCATGCGTAAGTATCGGATGATGAGAAGAGGCCAAAGGAGCAGCCACCGTTTGTGCAAAAGATTGCAAAAATGAGTAAGTATTCGTCTGGGGTGGACACTTTGCTTCAATGGAAGCCACCTGTTCTTTATATTCGGTTTGGGTGGCACAACTCACTGAGCCAACCTTGGCGTTTGTATCGCTACCCACAGGTGCCCTCTCCCTAATTAGGGGGGCTGCACCATCAGCCCGAATGGAGTCAGCAAAGATGTACCCTTCTAGTTTGTTAAGTTTGAAAAGAATTTGATTCAGAGAGGATTTGCAGTCTCTGAGTTCATAGTGGGTGTAACCATGTCCTCGGTCCAATAGATTTAAAATCCGTGATAGAACCGGGTAAGATGCCTCTAGTGTCTGCATGTCGTCTGCTGGATCAAAACCCAGGGGAGGGACCCGAGGAATGGAAGTGGGTGAGGAAGCAACACCTGCTATCAGAGGGGGGGGGGCTCGAGGTTTGCAGAACAAAGGACCTCTTTGGCAGAGTCCATTGTTACTGTGTGGTTTTTATTGGACATTGAGTCGGAAGAAATATTAGAAAGATCCAACGTAATGCTTTCTTTGCAGTGTAAGTGTACGTCAGCCCTTTTATGTTCAGGAACTGTCACCGGAGTAGATGGACCATCCGATAGGCGCACACGTTTTTCAAGGCCTGCAAGAACTGCTGGAGCAATGATCGAGTTATCAGAGGGAGAGGTATTCAGAAGATCAGGATTGCTCTCCGCTGACGCGGTAGGCTTGTCCATCCTCATACTCCGGAAGCTTTTTCTCGAAGCAGACGTGCAAGCCGGACCCACTTGAGTTGCGGGAGCATTCAAGCTAGAGAAGGATGTCAGTGATGCTTCAGCTTGTGAACGTGCATACGCAAAGACCACTTTGTGGCAGATTATGTCATTTGCAAATGCTAAGTTCAATTGAGCGGTGGTGCTTAGCCCCCCCGAGCGAGTTCCATGTTAGAAGATTCCACAATTGGGGAAAGAATAGTAGTTTCTACCTTGATTGCTTTTTTGCGATGTGAATGTTTTCCCTCAGGTTTACATGGAGGACGGCCACTACGCAAAGAGTAGACCATTTAGGAGAAAAAGTAGTTACCAACCTTTAAGCCCTTCCGTATATAGACGGAAGTGGCAATGTACAGAATTCAAAATGTGTGCCTCCAGAGTATCAGTTGGTTGCAGTAAGTCAGCAATAATAACAGAATAGATCATTAATACATCAATGCTGTCATTTCAAGACACCCCTGCATATAATACGCAACTTCAATGTATCCACCCACTACTTTCTAGATACTGAGCCAAAGACCTATGCGCATGCAGCAGTTAAGTTTTTGCTTGGCTCATTAAAGTATCCTAGTTATCTGTGGGTTCGCAATTCACCCCAGAAAATATCTGTAAACATCACCTGCATTCAAGTATAAGGGCTTTTGACACGGGAGTCCCCACTATATCTCCAAGGAGCTTAGTGCTACCAAACGTCGGACATCCTTTCAACGTGCAGTAATAATAGTACGCACAATGGCACCCTCATAAATAGATGTTACGTCCTCCCCGTGTTATGGCGAGTCCATTTTCCGCAGTCAGCGTATTTTTTTCCAAATAATTTCCACAGTTAGCTAATTATGCTTACAAGTACGCATCAAACTAAATTACCTCAGAAGCAGGACAGAGCCAGAAAGAATGCGCACCACAATTTGGGATGTGCATGGACCCAGCGCACCCGTGTACCGTGAACAGTCAACAGTACTTCTTTGTACTTCATGGTGCGCGCGCGGGTGTGCTGGGTCAGCCTATTTTATGCAGCCCAGAGAGGCGTCACCACGCCATGGGGGCGGGATCAGGTATGAAGACACACCTTCAAAAAAGAAAAAACAAAGGGTGTGTAAGTACGGGTTATATTAAATGGATACTAATGGTTGCTGCAATCAATGTAGTCAGGCAATAGGGCATGACATATGTAACCAATGTAGACACAACGTGTGTTTGCAGCGAGCACAACGTGTGCACGACGTGAAAGTTCAAAGTTATAATCAGTCCGGGGCACTGTTCCACTCAATGCACCCATGTCAGAGAGTCATCTCAGTTTCCTTATTGCAGGCCAGGCAGTTGGTGTTACTTCCAAAGACGTCCTGACGGCTGCCGGCTCTCCAGGGAGCAATGAGAAATCCGTCGTTCTCATGAAGTTCGCAGTAGCAGCTTCAGCTCAGCAGCACCCGCACACAGTCAACAGCACTTCTTTGTACTTCACTGTGCGCGTGCGGGTGCGCTGGGTCAGCCTATTTTATGCAGCCCAGAGAGGCGTCACCATGCCGGGGGGGCCGGATCAGGTATGAAGACAAACCTTCTGTTATAAAGTAATTTCTTGGCAGCGCTTTGTAGTTCAAATGAAGTTTATTATATGAGTCCCCGGCAGACTGCTATCGTCAGGCCTCACCACCGTGATCTGCAACGTTGCACCTCTCTGCATTCGAGAACGGGAGAATGCAGAGAAACGAAACGTTCGCGGATTGGCATGTTTACATATGACATAATGAATACACTGTAACATCTCCCTTCCTTATACACAACCAAGGAACACAAAGGAGGGAGGAAAAAATGTATATATCAGGGGTGATGGAACAAGAAAGAAAAATCCAGGGGGCTCAAAGAAAACAGAGAAAAAGGAAACCAAGGATTAAAGATTAATCATTAAACAAAACACATGTCTACGGAAAAAAATATCAACCAGTCTTACAACAGAAACTGTACTAAAATGTGCTTATACCTACTATAATTATGAAACACTGTAGAATAAAGGATGCACCCTACTGTTGATTTCATCAGCATGGCCTCCAAATTCTCATACACAACTCTGATATGTGAACACAGTCAATAATAAATGAACCCTTCCTTAAAATTGGGAACAACTCTCCTGGGTCTTGAACACTTTCCACCATTACCACTGGAAACCCTTTGGTCCTCTCCATTTGGTTCTTCTCCAAATCTTCTTTCTCTTCCTCTCTCATCCACACTTTGTCTGCATCTAACAAAATCATTGTCAATATGCCTTAATTCATTTTCTTCTGCTGAGATGATATCATCACAAGACCACTTGTCCCCATTTTCCAAAACTACTGATTTTGTGAGACGCTTAATAACTTTTTGCGGGGCACGGAACTTAGACTCTCCCTTCAGGACTCTTTTGGGTTCCTTTATTCTAACCCAATCACCAGCTTTGGTATTATTTTCCTTCACACAGTTATGCTGATTATAGTACTTTTTGTATTGATCTTGTTTTTTCCTAACTCTCTCCATGATTTCATCCATGTTAATGTTAACATCCTTCCCTGTAGACATCCAAGCTGGCTTGAGTCTATTGTTAGCAATCCTACCTCTCATTAAAGTGAATGGTTCTATACCAGTGACAGAGTGGGGTGTAACTTTATATGTATCCAAAGCTTCTTTCAAAGTATCTTTCCACGGCAGATTATTTGCTATTGCCAGCTGAATAGTTCCTTTTATGAAGCGATTCATCCTTTCCACAAGTCCATTGCTCATTGGATGGTACAAAGCTGTGGTATTATGCTTGATGGCTCTATCACTTAAAAATGTCTTAATTTCCTGCGACACAAACTGAGTACCATTGTCGGAAATCAATTCTTGTGGATCACCTTCTCTACTAAAGATCTCCTCCAAGAATTTTGTAACCTTACATGTCGAAACTGAGTCTTCCAAAATTCCACATTCAACCCATTTTGATGTATAATCAACTAACACTATCAAATATATTTTCATGGGTTCCAACACTTCATACGGGCCAGCAATATCAATGGCTAGTTTCGACCATACTGCATCAGGCACAGTTACAGGCTGAAGAGGTGTGACTCTTATTACTTTGCTTTTATCACTAGCTGCACAAGCAGAACATTCCTTAACAAGTGACTCTACGTCACCCCACATATTGGGCCACCAATATGTTTCCCTGACTCTCCTTTTCGTCAAGTCTCTGCCAATATGTCCTTCATGTGCAATGTCCATGATTCTTTTCCTCAATGCCACTGGCGGTACAATACCATCACCGCGATAAACATATAAGTCATCATATGATATTTCATCTTTGATCTTCTCCCACAGTTTAATTCCCTCTTGTACATTTTTCCATCCATCTGTTACAGCCTTTTTTAACATCTCTTGTTCTGGGTCTGAATTAGTGGCTGCCAGCCATTCTCCTTTATCAAAACTTGGATGAATCTGTGCAACAATAGAATCCATATCTTGATCCTCAACTAAACTCTCGTCACTTGGTATTTCAAGGTGTTCATCCTTACAAGGCAATCGGGAGAAACAGTCAGCAACTTTGTTGGATCTGCCAGGAGTATATTTTATAATCACATTATACTGCATAATGATCAGAGTCCACCTTCTAATGCGAGGTGATGTTAAATGGGAGTTCTTGGGATTTAGGACATGAATGAGGGGTTTATGATCTGTTTTCAATTCAATGGGAACTCCCCAAATTAATCCCTTGAAATGTTCTAAGATCCATTTAACACCTAGTGCTTCTTTTTCAATAGTGGAATAATTTCTCTCCGCTCCCTTAAAGGTTCTTGAAGCAAAAGCTATCGGAACAAACGAACCATCATGGAATTGTTCCAGAACTCCACCCAAACCAACATTGCTCGCATCAACTGACAGCACAGTTCTGGCCCCAGGGTTGAACATTTTGAGTGTGGGTGCCTTATTGATCAGATTTTTTATATTGTCCAATTCCTTTTTACATTCTGCTGACCAATCAAATTTTGTGCCTTTGGTCATCAAATTCCGCATGTGAACAGTTTTTTCTGCATAATGGTCAACAAACTTAGAATAATACTCAGTGAGACCAAGCAGACTCCTAAGCTGATCTTTATTTGCAGGATCAGGGACCTTCAAAATGGTATTAATCAGAGCTTCTTTGGGTCTTATGCCTTCTTCACTGATACAGTGGCCTAAATATGTAACTTCCTTCCTTTTAATTTTGCATTTCTCTATTTTCAAAGTTAGACCCTTTTGTTGAATTATCTGCAGGACCCCTAACAATTTAGCATCATGATCTTCTTCACTCATGGCTGATATTAAAATATCATCCTGAAAATAATGCACGCCTTTTAGACCTTTAAACAAATGTTGCATTAGTCTCTGGAATACAGCGGCTGCCGATGCCAGACCAAATGGCATCCTTTTATATCGAAACGCCCCCAGTGGTGTTATAAACGATGTAAGGTGTCTAGATTCTTCATCTAATACAACCTGATGATATGCTGATGACAGGTCTAAAGTGGAGAATATTTTTGCCGGTTCCATCGTTGTTAACATCTCTCCTATGTTGGGTAACGGATGTCGGTCAATCCATATGTTGTTGTTGAGATCTCTTAAATCTACACACATCCTAATAGATCCCTCAGGTTTCCTTACAATGACAATTGGAGAGAGCCACTCAGAACTTTCGATTGGTTCAATAATATTATGCAGACATAATTTATCCAACTCCTTCTGAAGAGCTTCCCTTATGCCAATGGGAATGTTTCGCACTTTGTGGACAACTGGCTTAGCTCCCCTCTTCAATATTATTCGATGCTTGAAACCTTTCAAAGCTCCTATGCTGTCATTGAAAACCTTGGGAAAACTCTTCACCAGATCTTCAGCAGAATTACATGTATTGCTCATTATACTCAATATAGGCTCTTCTTCCCCTGGATGTATTCTGATTTTTAGTGATGCTTGCTCCCACCAACCAACTATTGAGTAACCTTCTTTGGCAACATAAAGTTTACAATAAGTCTTCCTTCCCTTGAAACACAATTTTACCCAAGTGTATCCAATTATGTCAATGGGAGTCTTCCCATATCCTGTGGCTTTGACAGTGGGGATATGAAGCTCCTTTATGTCCATCTTCAACACATTCTCAAATGTATTTGTATCAACCATCGTGTAAGGTGATCCCGTGTCAACCATCACCACCAACATAGTATCATTTATTGTCATGGACACCCATGAGCCCATAGTACTTCCAGTTGTGGCAATAGTAAGTATGTGCACCCTGTCTTCCATACCACTGGTAATTGCAACTAGGTCACTTGATGTAGAGGCTCCTTCTACTGCCCCTACTGATGCCATGGTGCCTCTGTTCCATTGGCCGTTGTTACTCATGTTGCTATAACGTGAATTGTATCTGCCTCTACTTCTTGTATTGCGGCAAACTTTACCAAAATGGCCCACATGTCCACACTTGTAGCACTCTGCCGAATGGGCCGGGCATTCTTTCTCAATGTTCACATGTTTTGACCACCCACATTTAAAACACTTGTTCTGTGATCTTGGAAATGTCTCTCTGTTTTGTCTCCAATTTGAATTGAAATCTTATTTTACCACCTTTTTTACTACAGCAACAAGTGCTTCTTCGCTACCGTCGTATTTTCCCTCATTGTTGACATGTACAGATTTAATATCAACACTGTCATTCTTGTTCTGGATCTCCTTCATACACTTCTCTCCAAGTTCAAACGTCCGCGCTATTTCAATAGCTTGCTCTAAGGATGGGTTTTTAGCTTGCCAAAGACGTTGTTGTATACGGTTGTCAGCTACATGAAGTACTAATTGATCTCTCATATACTCGTCGGCCACACCAGTGAATTCACATGTCGAAATGAGTCCTCTGAGAGCTGCAATATAATCATCAACAGACTCACTTTTACCTTGCTTCCTGGACAGAAACCTATATCTTTCCAAAACAATGTTTGTTTTATTCCCAAAATGTTTGTTTAATTTTAACAACGCAATCTCATATTTCCTTGAAGTGGAGGCAGAGTCCCCAGCCCCTAGTTCATTATAACTGGGCTCTGGCAAAGTCCTAAATATTCTTAAGGCTTCTGCGCCTATACAGTTCAGCAAAGTAGCTTCCTTGACATCATCATTGTATTTCGCACCACCTACCGCTCTTAGATACACTTGAAAGCTGTCCAGCCACTGTTCCCAGGGGCATGTCGGATTTCCAGGCAAAGGTAAGAATTTCATTGGGGCCACAACACTCTGCATGGCTAATGATGCTATATGTATTCGTAAACAGACGGAACTCTTTATAGATTTATTTGTCTTTTGCTTCTTCTGCTTGTTTATGTCCTTATTATTTTTTTATTTTTTTTTATTCAATGTTATAGTGAAGCCCCCATTCGTTTTTTAATAAACACTGCTGCACCACTCATACAGTCATAACACTGTATCATATCCTTGCCTGATGTAGCCCATGTTCAATGAACTATATTCATTCAAAATCTTCGGTCCAAGCACAATTCGATGCAATCACTGAATATCTAGTTACACGAAGGCTCTGCATCCATTTGTCATACAGTTGCCATGGTTACTTTGCTGAATTTATACACAAAATGGAGGCACGTTCACTCACGTCGCTGGGTCCTTTCCTCTAACAATTTATGCACGGCTCGCATATGAAGCCGTTAGCAGTCCACTCCACGCGCACATTCACAACTGCGGTCTTCAAATGTTTTTCATACAAGGTACAGAGACAAGTAAATATCTCTTTTGTCTCCCATACCTGTCACGTCGCCTTTGTTTTCATGGGAATTCCGTCATATAGATTGTGCCTGGGTTCGTAGTAAAACACTGCGATCATAATAAAGTGTGCGCATCCAGTCGGGGACTCTCATCGAGCGTGCCACTGATCCTCGTCGCCATTGTTATAAAGTAATTTCTTGGCAGCGCTTTGTAGTTCAAATGAAGTTTATTATATGAGTGCCCGGCAGACTGCTATCGTCAGGCCTCACCACCGTGATCTGCAACGTTGCACCTCTCTGCATTCGAGAACGGGAGAATGCAGGGAAACGAAACGTTCGCGGATTGGCATGTTTACATATGACATAATGAATACACTGTAACACCTTCAAAAAAGAAAAAACAAAGGGTGTGTAAGTACGGGTTATATTAAATAGATACTAATGGTTGCTGCGATCAATGTAGTCAGGCAATAGGGCATGACATATGTAACCAATGTAGACACAACGTGTGTTTGCAGCGAGCACAACGTGTGCACAACATGTGTACGACGTGAAAGTTCAAAGTTATAATCAGTCCGGGGCACCGTACCACTCAATGCACCCGTGTCAGAGAGTCACCTCAGTTTCCTTATTGCAGGCCAGGCAGTTGGTGTTACTTCCAAAGACGCCCTGACGGCTGCCGGCTCTCCAGGGAGCAATGAGAAATCCCTCGTTCTCATGAAGTTCGCAGTAGCAGCTTCGACTCAGCAGCACCCGCACACAGTCAACAGTACTTCTTTGTACTTCACGGTGCGTGCCTGATCTGCATCATTGTGGAACTGCTCCTGCCTTACTGCACCTGAGGAACATCTGCCATCTGTGGGTTGCCAGTGGCCCCGTCCTAGAACTTTCTTTTCAGGAGGGACACCGAGAGGTGTGGTGGTGAGTTGCGGACCCATTTCATTTACATCTCTGGGGTGTCTGTGCGCTTGTCACCATGAGCCAAGCTGCGGCTGCTGCACAACAACCTGCCGCTCCGGCAGCACCACAACAACCGCCGCTCATCCTGCCACCGAGACCACTGCCCAAGCCACCTGGCGCCCTACAACCAATGTGTAAACAAATGAATGTACCCTTACTGGTGATAGATGCTCTAAGCAATTTGTTCATATGGACAGATGCAAAAGTTAGGGCCTGTCCACACGTTTTTTCAAAGGTAGGGTCTCCTAAGTAGGAGATCCAAACAAAGAAAATACTCGACGCTCACTTTGTTAGAAATATGCAAAAATTAGAAAGCAATAGTTTATTTGCTAGTTGCATGAATACATATAGTGTAAAAAGAAAAAAAAACATTTAAAGTACAATGTTTAAGAATTGCGACATACATGAGAAGAGTAACAATTAACAATGACTTCAAATGACGAGTGAAGGTTATGACATATACAATAAAATGATCAAAAAAACAAAAAGCAAATACAATCTCTAAAGTTATTTCGTTAGCACAGTAAATATACACACTTGTGTGAACACAAAATGCTTTGTGGTAAATCCAAAGATCAAAGTGGAAACAAAGGGGCTATAAAGTCACCCCAGTTTCAAAAAGATGTCCTAATTGGGAGATAATTCCTTATATGTGTTGGGTATTCCTTCTAAGTATAGCAATAAATGTTTCAGGGTCATATGGAAAACAAAATATCTTATAGCCTACGTGGCAGAGACTGAATGGACAGACTCTGGGACAACTGGGAACCGTTATACTCCGCTGTTCCCGGTTCGTATCACGTTTCGGCGGATTTTCAATGAATTGCGTCCGCCTTCATCAGGGCTCCTTAGGGGCGACCCTGCAATGTGTATAGAAAACTCCAGTGAGTAAATATGTAAAATGCTGCTGGTTAACAGACATAAGTCAGATTCTCAAGGCACCGTGCTGGAAACTTACCTGCCGGTGCTAATTATCCCAAGTCCTCGGTTTTTAATCACTAAGAGGCTTATAGCTGAGCATGGAGGATCCTCACAATAGGTCCCATTATGATATACTGGTGCCCGGACAGTGTTGGTAAACCACACGGTGATTCTGTGTGGGAAACAGAAAGACAATAGGTAGGTAGATGGGGGGGCTATTAGGGGCCCATGATCCTCTATGAGCAGTAAAAGCTGGTTACTAGATAGCCAGTAAAAGAGGGAGAGGGAAAAAGCTCAAATGAAGTACCTTCTGGTTGGTGGGCAGTGGTCCACTTATAGGGTAGTAGGTTGTTGCTAGGATTATACTCCTGGTCAACGAAATGGTTGTTAATGAGAGCATGAAGTCATCAAAGAGAAAGAGAAATGGCCAAAATGAAATGGAGAGGCACAGAATACAAGGGATTGTGGCAAGGCATGGGGTTATTGCATTCATGATTTATGGTGTGCACATAAAGTGAGAAAAACCGGCAAACGTGCCCAAGGTTTGAAATGTGGTTAAGCTCGGTGCACTTGTGATATTTATCTAGAGGTACAGGCTGTAGGACCAGACAGTTGTCTCGAGGGGGCTGTGCATAGTGGCGTCGGTCTTGATGGTTCATTTGATCTTAATATAGTAATGAAAGCCCCATCAGACCAGACCGTCGGGCATCTGTGTGTTAAGGTGACCGTGTGTCTGGGCCATACAACGTGCACGTGAGTGTGTTGTTAGTATCTCTATATATGGCGGTGCTCGAACCGGTAGAGTGGCGTGTGTTCCAAATGTGGAAAAATGCTGATTTGTAATGTATCGCAAACGCGGATCTTTGTGTCAAAAACAACAGACAAAAAATGATATATATATATATACATATTTTTGGATATACCCTCACCTCGTGCATGCACACATGCCATTAAGTTATCTGTACATGATTAGGGTGTGGCGGGGAATGGACAAACTTAGACTCCCTACCTTGTAAGTGGGCTTGGTTGTGCCTCCTGTGCAGGGACGGTGCGCTGACCGGCTAGCGTTGAGCGCGCTTCGGCCGTGTCTATAGAAACGGGGGCGGAGGTTGCCGTTGTGTATGTAGTGGCGTCCCTAGATACCGCGCGTGCGTCGGGTCCAAGGCATGGTGACGGCAGCCAATCCTGCGAGTTCAGGAAGCGCGATCGTGAGAAACGATGTGTGCGCGCTCTTGCAGAGTGTCTTCATTGTATTGGTTACCATGGGGACCCATGTAGGGCCCGATTCAGAGCCCGCTGTGCTCCCGCTCGGTCATGTGTCCAGGGATCGTCCCTCATTAAAGGTCAGTCCCATTGTGTGATTGTACAATGTGGGTGTGCAGCAGACCTCGCATCAGGGTCCATATGCGGCTTGCAATTTTTATAAATACACGTCTCGTGCAGCATAAGAGACTATTGTGTAATTTATATACACGAGGCATGTATGGTCAGAGAGTTTTGTTCTGGAGTTCCTGACATATGGAACTGCTTGTAAATTTTATAAACACACGTTTCGTGTATTAATGGAGCGGCTTGTAATTTTTATAAATACACGTCTCGTGTAGCATAAGAGGCTATTGTGTAATATGTATACACGAGACATGTGCGGTCAAAGAGTCATGTTCAGGGGTTCCTGTAATGTAGAAAAAGTGTCCTGAAATTAGCTAGGACTGAAAATAGGGAAGGTGTCCTGGGTAGTGGTAAGATATACCAATGTGTTCGAGAGAGATGCAGATGATTTTTTCCACCACCCACCACAGAATGTCGTTGGGGGTGTGGTTCAGGGCAAGATAATGTTCCACTAGGGGAGCTGTCAAGTTTTTGCATCTAATTTTTGAGTGATGTTCAGAGATGTGAATATTGACTGCCCTAGTGGTCTGGCCTATATACCTAAGGCCACATGGGCATTCAATATAGTAAATCACGTTTGGCTTTTACAGTTAGAGAGGTCCCTAAGTGTCCAATCTCGTTCGCCGATGGTGAAGGTTTTCATCTTCTTGGTGAATTGACATGCAACACAATTACCGCACGGGTGGTGACCTTGTAGGAGGCGGAGGGTACGGGAACTACCGCTAGCTGTGTCTTGTTGGTAGAGAGAATGTACTAGGTGGTCTTTAATATTTTTGGCACTTTTGTAGGCAAACCTAGAGGGCTGTTCGTCCGGTAGATTCAGGCGAGCAATATGCCAGTGTTTGTTAACAATTTTCTTTAGTTGTGCCGTATGTGTGCCAAAGGTGACAACACATGTCATTCGGGTCTTAGTAGGTGAGGTCTCCTCCCATTCTGGATGAATGAGGTTGTCTCGGTTGGTGTTGCGGGCTCGTTTGTTGGCCTGTGTAAGTTGTTTTTTGGGGTAACCTCGGGCTTGTAAGCGGTTGGAGAGGGCCTCAGAATGGCATTTATAGTCCACAACCGAATTGCAATTCCTCCGAATACGGAGGAATTGTCCGTAGGGCAAATTGTCTTTTGTGTGAGCTGGGTGGTTACTGGTGTAATGCAGGAAGGTATTTCTGTCCATGGGTTTGCGGTAAAGATCACATTGTAGAGTACCCTCTCTGTGACGGATAATTAGATCCAGGAAGTTAATCTCAGTATTACTGTGGTCGATGGTGAATTGTATATCTGTGTTACAGGTGTCAAGCCACGTCCAAAAGGCATTCAGTTCGGTGTCTCTACCTGTCCAGGTAAAGATAACATCGTCAATGTAGCGATGCCAGTTGCTAATTTGGACCTGCCACTGGTTGCGGTCTGAAAAGATATGGGGCCTCATTACGAATCAGGCGTTAAGGGGTTAACGGCGCCGTAAACGGCGCCGACCCTCAACGCCTGATTACAAGGTCCCTTAGCGCCATGGTGATATTAACACCTGCTTTTTGCAGGCGTTAAAATCCATGGCGCTAAGGGACCATGGTGCTAATTACGCCACCGTAATTTACGGTGGCGTAATTAGCGCCTTCCCCACTCCCATTATGCCCTATGGGGCAAAAATGGGAATGGGGAAGGGTAAAATGGGAAATGGGGATTTACCGCCCCACTCACCTTGGAATGGGGCGGTAAATCCGCCATCCACCATGGTGTAAACCTAGTTTACACCATGGTGGTAAGGGTACGACCCAGGCGGTAACTTACCGCCTGGGTCGTAATGAGGCCCATAGTAATTCTCGAATTTGGCCATGAAAAGGATTGCCAGGCTGGGGGCGAATGCCACTCCCATAGCAGTTCCTTTAGTTTGCAGGTATATTGTATTGTTGAATGTGAAGAAGTTTTTGCATAATGCTATCTCCATTAGTTCCAATACAAAATTAATCGGAGTCTTGCAGGGGGTAGATTCTGCAGGCAACCATTCCCGAACACACTCAATTGCATCAGCCTGGGCAATGGTAGTGTATAAGGACTTAATGTCCATTGTCACCAAGAACTGAACTGTCGGGTCAAAGGCAAGGCCCTCAAAGACCGCAATTGCGTGTGTCGTGTCCTTCAGATATGTAGGTGTTTGTGTACTGATAGGTTGGAGAAAATGGTCTACAAACTTACAGGCGGTTTAAGGGGATCTTTGTGTATCTTAGGTAGGGCATAAAAACAAGGAGTTCTGCCCGATGACCTGCTCAAAAAAGCAGCCTCCTTATCAGAGATCCAGTCTCTTTCTCGTGCAAAGTTCACAGCATTGCTTATTTCATGACTGAGATCCTTTGTCAGGTCTTTACGTAGGATGCTGTAACTTTCTCTGTCATTGAGTAGCAGCAGTGCCATGTCCTTGTATTGTTTGTTACTCATTATTACCAAGCCCCCTCCTTTATCGGAAGGCTTAATGATAATCTTTTTGTTATTCTGTAGTGATGTCAATCCTCTTTTTTCAGCTGTGCTTAAATTATGTTTGGTTCTCATAGGTTTACTTTTGAGTCGGTCTAGCTCCTGTAAAATGCATCTCTCAAATGTGAGAAGATCGTGGAGGACTTGACTATCAGACGGGGTAAAAGTGGAGGGCAGATGTAGACCAGTATCATCTTTGTCGGTTTCTTCGTCCGAGTTATGTTCCTGAAAAAAGGTTTGTAATCTCACTTTGCGGAGAAAGGTGCGTACCTCCATTTCTAGGTCGTACCAATCTGCCCTACAACCAATGCCTGAGTTTGATGTCTCGGGCACTCTATCGAGTCTGGGGCTGAGGTAGAAGATGTGGATGGACAGATTAGAAATGTATTTTCGGGCCACAATGGAGACTAGTGATGACAGTAGGGTGGCCACCCTCCTATACTGTGCAGGCCCTGCAGTCCACAAAATCTTTCTGTCCCTTCAACCAGTGGAGGTGTCATTTGCGGCAGCTAAAGATGCGCTCCACAATCACTTCCTGCCAATGGCAAATGCAGATTATGAACGCTTTCTGATGGGGGCTGCATGCCAGGACAATGAGACCCTCGATGTGTTCTATGGGAGGCTGCGCAGACTGGCAGTACCATGTGCATGGGTTGATCCGGACACCATGATTCGCAACCAACTCATTCAGGGGTGTGTGTCAGGCAAACTGTGCCGTCAGATCCTGGCATCACCCTTCTGCGTATTTTGGAACTGGGGAGGTGCCATGAGGTCCCTGAACTGCGTGCAACCAGGATGGAGGCCGGAGTGCGACCCAACAAGGTGGAGGACATCTGCCCAATAGGCAGAGGCTGTGGTCCCAGGTGCCAGGCGGGTGCACACGGACCGAGAGGACTATCAGTGAACATTTCATGCCCAAAATGTGGGTACGATATCCCACACCCAGCAGAGTGCCCAGCCATTGGGAAGACGTGTGGCCGGTGTGGAGGTGCGGATCATTGTGCTCAGATGTGCAGGGCTGTGACTCCCACAGTGGTCCCCAGGGGGCCCGTTCGGACTGGATTTTTCCGCCCCTAGAGATCATTAAACGTCGCACAGGTGGACCAAGCGGATAAAGGCGCCCTGCCTGAGGGCAATGATGAGGAGGAAGACGAAGAGAACATATTCTTTGTGTCCAGCGTGGGTGTCTTGAGAGCCAACGCCAAACGACAACCCAGGTGCAACGTGCTGGTGAATGGAGACTCAATACCGATGCTGGTGGACACTGGTGCATCAGTCAACGTAATGGCCAAGGCACACTATGACACCATGCAATCCCCACCGCCTCTGTCTGCGCCAGGGGCGCGCATCTTCACGTTTGGGGGAGACCAGCCCATTCCCGTCGACGGTGCGTTTGTAGCAAGCGTGAAGTATGGGAACACATCAGTTGGGGCCCGATTCTATGTTACACCTGTAACCAACAATACTGTGCTATGCTGTGCTGCGGCGGAGGCCCTTGGGATTGTAACATTTGCATACTCGGCATACCTGGATGACATACAGGTATTGCTGGGCAAGCATGCACCGTTGTTTGAAGGCATTGGACAGATGAAGGGCGAACCTGTGCGGCTCCACATAGATGAATCCATTCAGCCCGTGGCGCTCAAACATTGGCAAGTGCCCTTCCACCTAAGAGACCTTGTGGATCAAGAGTTGGACAATCTAGTGGGGCTGGAAATCATCGAAAAGGTGGCGGGCCCGACCCCCTGGGTGTCTCCCATTGTAATCGCCCACAAGCCCAAGCAACCCGATGCAGTGAGAATCTGTGTAGATATGTGCCTCCCTAACAAGGCAATTAAGCGCGAGCAGCACCTAACCCCCACTATTGACGATATCATAACGGAGCTACAGGGGGCGAGGTTTTTCACCAAGCTGGACCTCAGAGCGGGGTACCATCAGGTGGTCTTGCACCCTGAGTCCCGATATATAACAACGTTCACTACGCACAAGAGGCTGTACAGGTATAAAAGACTGAGCTTTGGAGTTTTGTCAGCGGCTGAGGTGTTCCAGAACATGATCAGAGGGGCACTGGCAGACCTGGATGGAGTCCTCAACATCAGCAATGACATCCTGGTGTTCGCGAAGTCGGAGGCCGAACATCTGGCATGCCTGACCAAGACATTCGAGCGCCTGCGCTCGCTGGGACTCACTTTGCATAGGGACAAGTGCGAGTTTCTCAAGACAACAATTGAGTTTTTCAGATTTGTCTTCAAAGCGGATGGAGTGTCCCCTGATCCACGCAAGGTGAGAGACATTAAGGAGGCGAGGCTGCTGGAGAATGTAGCGGAGGTGAGAAGCTTTCTGGGCATGATCATGTCATGATGCCCGCTCCCGGGGAGCCGGTTCAAGCCGTGCGTCCCCGAAAGCGGACATCCAGTCCCCAAGGAAGGACCCAGCAACCCCATATAGGGGCCCTTTGGACCGTGTCCTGGCGCCTATGGCGCCAGGCTCATAAAAGACATCAGTCCTGGCGCCATAGGCGCCAGGCTCATTATGGGAGTGCTTGGGTGCACTTACCTGATGCAGACCATGCTGCAGGATCCCGGCCTCCTTGAGGCCTGAAAGGAACTACTTTACCTGTGGGACTAATTTACCATTCGGGCATGGTCGGGGAAGGATACCTACCTGATTGGAGGAAGGATACATACCTGGAACTTCTTCCAAGGCTATTTAAACCCCACCCGAACAGCCAAACGTGCTTCGCGTTGTTCTGCATCTAGCAGCTGGACGCTCACCGTGTCTGCTCCTGCATCCTGACTTCTGCCACGCCTGCCAGCATCCTGGATCACCTGCAAAGGAAGAGAAGAAGAGAACAGAAGAAGGAAAAGTCCTTACCTGCTAAATCCGCATCCCGGAGACATCTCGCCGACAATCCTGAAAAGGAAGACTTTTCTTTAAAAGCTCATCGCGTCGATCGCTGCAGCGCCGCATTCCACTCACCTTTACAGGGCGCCTCCATGTTCATCAGCGATCATCCGGATTCGCAGTCACGCCCCAGCGCCTAGGGAGAAAAAGACCAGAACAAAAGGTGAGAGAGAGAAGGGAATAAGGAAAGCTAAATCTCCATGTTAAGACTTACCTGTTGATTCATTCCCTCTTCATTTCGGGTCCGCGCCGCATCCTGGCATTTCGGGACCCCGGCCCCTAAGGGGAAAAAGAGACATCAGCGTTAATGAGCGAATGAAAAGACATTACAAAAAAACGCTAATTAAAGACTTACCTGATTTCTACAAGGATTTCACCTCTCATCTCGGGTCGGTGCCTGTTCCCCGGCATTCCGTACCCCGGCCCCTATGGGGAAAAAGACACTAGCATTAGTACATTAATGCATGGACACAAGGGGAACCTCTTATCAAAAAACATACCTGGAAGCCAAGCAAGTTTGGTTCTCACCAATCCGAAAATCCAGTGAAGTAACTGGATACCAACGTGCCCCTGCATCAGAAGCAGGATGGAGAGCTCGTCCTTCCAGACCCTAAGGTGAGACGCTACGAGGAATCACAGAAGGGTTTCGAGGAGGGTGAGAGGGGAAAGTGGGAGGCCGATTGCATTACCCCGCAGACAGTTAATCCCCTATTTTCGCCTACAAAAGGATACTTCTGCGAGCCAGACAAGCCAGATTTGGGGGCCCGGTCCAGTCCGTCTTCCGAACCCTGCGCATCACCTTAGAAGAGGTCACAGCAGCGCGAACCAGGCCAGCGCCTCCGTGGGAGTCAGGTGAGCGTAACAGAACGCGAAGCCTTCCTACAAATTCCCACCCAGGCGCTATGGAAAGTTCTGAGACTGATCAGTTGGCCCAATTACTGGGGGAATTACGGGCCGAAGTACATGCCGCTCGTCAAGAGACTAATGCCCTCAGGAGGGAATTAATAATATCAAAGGAAAGAACTGATGACCTGGCCAGACAGCTTTTGCAAGGTCAAGCTGGGCAAACTCCTCTACCCGGTTCCGGAGGGAACCCCGCTCCTGTGGTTTCCAGTAACCCTGTGCAGATTAATCTACCTGGAAACATGCTGCTGGCCCCACCCGAACGCTTTGCTGGGGACCCCAGACGATTCGCCGTATTCATGAATCAGTGTCGTTTGCACTTCCTATGCAGACCTGGGGCCTTCCCTAATGATCAGACCAAGGTAGCCTTTGTATTGTCATAGCTCAGCAGCTGCGCTGCCGATTGGTCAGTTCCACTGGTTACTCAAGATGACCCGATTCTCCGTGATTTTCAAAGGTTTCAAGCAAGCATGGAAAGGTTATTTGTTCGACACTCTCAGGGGCAGGCTCTGGATGACGAACTTCTATCCCTGCGACAGGGCAATCAGGACCTCCTATCCTATATTGCAACCTTTAATAGACTAATTGTGGAAACGGGATGGCCAGAGGATAAAAGATTCACGTTGTTTTATCGAGGCCTACGCGGAGAACTTAAAGATGTCTTGGCCCAAGTTGTAAATCCGCCCCAAGAATGCACAGAGTATATAGACTTAGTGGTCCAATTGGATCACAGACTTCAAAATAGAAAAGCAGATTGGTCCAGGTTTGAGACCCGGGTGTTGGTCAAGACCCATGCTAATCCCAAGGGAGTTGATGTCTCTGAGCCTATGCAAATTGGAGGGGTTAAAGGACCCTTAACTCAAAAGGAACGTGAAAGGAGGCGGCAGTTAAAATGATGTCTTTATTGTGGGAATTCTGGACACTTTCTACGAGATTGCCCTGCAAAACCGCCCCCAAAGGCGGTAGGAGCCGCTGATAAAAACCATGAAGACTCTGTTTCGGGAAACGACTCCGCCCGACAAGTGTAGGGGTCCGCTTGCTGAGCTTGAAAACTAACTCTCAGACCTCGCATTTCATTGTGCCAATGGTTCTCGTAGATCCAGAACAGCCTAAGCAGTTGCATGCAATAAAGGCATACATCGATAGTGGGGCTATTGGAAACTATGTGGATTGTGAATTGGTCTCTAGGATTAACCTCCCTCTCCGTCCTAAAACCAGCAAAGATGTCATCACCACAGTCGATGGAACTGAAATTGCCTCTGGACCGGTAACACATTCCACTACTGAGGTGACTCTTATTGGTCCCGACGGCCATTGGGAGGGTGTTGTGTTTGATGTAATCAAGGCTCCACAGTTTCAGGTTATTCCTGGAATCCCTTGGTTAGAGACACATAATCCTCGAATTGATTGGCGAGCTAAGAGAATACCCTTCCCGGATTGTACACAAACCTGCTACCCAGAAAACCTGAAGATTAATCTAGCATCTGTAACCTCTGCCTCCATGCAACTACCTCCGGAATACCAAGACTTTCAGGACGTCTTCCAAAAGGAACAGGCCAACACGTTACCTCCTCACAGATCGTACGATTGCCAAATCGATCTGGTGCCCGGTGCACAACCCCCTTGTAGCAGGATTTATGCCCTTACCGAACCTGAGAATCTGCATTTGAGACAATATTTGGATCAATACCTAGCTAATGGTTTTATTCGCCCGTCAAAGTCCCCGGCATCCTCGGCTTTGTTCTTCGTGCCCAAAAAAGAAGGCGACCTTAGAACTTGTATTGATTACCGCGCATTGAACCAGATAACGGTTAAAAACCGTTATCCTCTACCTCTGATCCCTGAACTCCTTGACCAGGTGAAGGACGCTTGCATATACACCAAGTTAAATCTCCGGGGGGCTTATCATCTGGTACGAGTTAAAGAAGGCGACGAATGGAAAACTGCCTTCCGTACTAAATACGGATTATTCGAGTACCAGGTGATGCCTTTCGGATTGTGTAACGCGCCGGCTGCCTTCCAATACTTCATGAATGATGTCCTTCGGGAACTCATCGATGTTTGTGTTGTCGTATATATCGATGACATTCTGGTGTACTCCTCTTCGGAATCTGATCACAGAAAACACGTCAGGGCAGTACTTGAAAAACTGCGCCAACACAAACTATTTGCTAAATTGGAGAAATGTGTTTTCCATACCACAGAAGTCGAGTTTCTAGGTTTCATCCTGACACCCAAAGGAGTCCGAATGGACTCAAGAAAAGTGGATGCCATCCTCAAATGGCCAGCACCTAGCTATGTAAAAGGGGTTCAAAGCATGCTCGGCTTTGCCAATTTCTATCGCAGGTTTATCCCGGAATTTTCACGCGTGGTACAACCCATTACTGCACTCTTGAGGAAAAATAAATGTTTTGAATGGTCTGAAGAAGCCGAGCCGGCCTTTCAGGATTTAAAAGCTAAGTTTACCTCTGCACCTATATTGAAACACCCGCGTCCAGATCTCCCTTATGTCGTCGAGACTGACGCATCCAGCCTAGCCATGGGAGCTGTCCTGTCCCAAAGAGATTCCGAAACCAACCAACTGCATCCCGTAGCATTTTGGTCCAGAAAATTCTCGGCACCCGAGGTTAATTATGCAATCACGGACAAAGAACTGTTAGCCATTAAGTCCGCTTTTAAAGCCTGGCAGCATTATCTGCTTGGCGCTCGACATACCATCACAGTGATCACTGATCACCGGAATTTACAGTATTTGAAAACCGCCAAGGCTCAGTCATCACGGCAGCTCCGATGGGCTTTGTTTTTCGCTGAATTTGATTTTGTGATTACCTATCGACCTGGCTGCAAGAATGGCAAAGCAGACGCCTTATCCCGAATTGGAATGGGAGAATCTGATACAAACTCAGAACCAGTACCAATAATTCCCGAACAGAGGATTCTAGGCATGACTTCGTTACAGACGCTTGAAGACATTCAAGCCAGAGTGAAACAACTCCTGGAACCTACAACCTTACAGGAATGGATACAAAAGGGATCAGACTTTACCATAGATAATGGTTTACCTTATTTCCAAGGACGCTTATTCCTGCCACATAAGGAATTACACAAACTAGTTATTTCCGGTTATCATGATTCATTAATAGAGGGACACCGCGGTATTGCCAAGACAGAGGAAAAGGTGAAATGACAATTTTGGTGGCCCGCTTGGCGAAAAGATGTTAAATCTTTTGTGATGTCCTGTGGTGTTTGCGCCCAAAATAAAAGTCAAAAGAAAAGACCAGCCGGTCTCCTTCAACCTCTAGACATACCGCCAGCACCCTGGCACACCCTATCAATGGATTTTATTACAGACCTGCCTCCTTGTTCGGGGTACAATACTATTCTGGTAATTGTGGATTTGTTTTCCAAAATGGCCCACTTTATTCCTTTGAAAGGTTTACCTTCAGCTTCTGTCCTAGCCAAAGAATTCCTCGAAAATATTGTTCGGCTACATGGATTCCCATCTATACTAATCTCTGACCGGGGAAGCCAATTAATTTCCCACGTCTGGCGCAAATGTTGTCAAATAGCGCAGATCGACGTAAGATTATCGACCAGTCACCACCCTCAGACCGATGGTCAGACCGAGAGGACAAATCAGACCCTTGAGCAGTACTTACGGTGTATGTTGCAGCAATCTGAAAGCAACTGGAAAGACATTCTTTGGATAGCCGAATACGCATATAATAATTCGGTACACTCTGGAACTGGCCACAGTCCTTTTTATACTTTGTTTGGGCATCACCCTCGAACCTCAAACCTTGACTCACCTCAGAACCTCGGAATGCCTGCAGTAGAACATCTGCATTCTACAATTACCCAAGCCTTCAAAGAGGCAACTACGCATTTACAACAAGCCAAGAGAAAATACAAGGAGAATGCTGATCTACATCGGAGTGAAGCACCTCCGTATCAGATTGGGGATCAAGTGTGTTTAGCTACCAGACATTTACCACTCAAAGGGCCTCGAACTTTTAACCCAAAATATCTGGGACCTTATTCTATTACGGCAATAATTAACCCAGTGGCTGTTAAACTTGATTTACCAGCTAGTATGCGAATTCACCCTGTTTTTCATGTGTCACTTCTGAAACCAGTGGTACCCGGAACCCGACTACTCAAACCTCCAGAACCTATTCTAATAGATGGGGAGCCCGAATTCGAAGTGAAGAACATTTTAGACTCAAAAATGTTTAGGTCAAAACTGTTCTACCTAATTGATTGGAAGGGGTACGGACCTCAGGAGAGGTCGTGGGAACCCAGCGACCATGTCCATGCACCTCGATTAGTCAGGAAATTCCACCGACTCTTCCCAGACAAACCAAAACCCCCGGAGGGAACAACCTTGGGAGGGGCCTTGGGGGGGAGTGCTGTCATGATGCCCACTCCCGGGGAGCCGGTTCAAGCCCTGCATCCCCGAAAGCGGACATCCAGTCCCCAAGGAAGGACCCAGCAACCCCATATAGGGGCCCTTTGGACAGTGTCCTGGCGCCTATGGCGCCAGGCTCATAAAAGACATCAGTCCTGGCGCCATAGGCGCCAGGCTCATTATGGGAGTGCTTGGGTGCACTTACCTGATGCAGACCATGCTGCAGGATCCCGGCCTCCTTGAGGCCTGAAAGGAACTACTTTACCTGTGGGACTAATTTACCATCCGGGCGTGGTCGGGGAAGGATACATACCTGATTGGAGGAAGGATACATACCTGGAACTTCTTCCAAGGCTATTTAAACCCCACCCGAACAGCCACACGTGCTTCGCGTTGTTCTACATCTAGCAGCTGGACGCTCACCGTGTCTGCTCCTGCATCCTGACTTCTGCCACGCCTGCCAGCATCCTGGATCACCTGCAAAGGAAGAGAAGAAGAGAACAGAAGAAGGAAAAGTCCTTACCTGCTAAATCCGCATCCCGGAGACATCTCGCCGACAATCCTGAAAAGGAAGACTTTTCTTTAAAAGCTCATCGCGTCGATCGCTGCAGCGCCGCATTCCACTCACCTTTACAGGGCGCCTCCATGTTCAGCAGCGATCATCCGGATTCGCAGTCACGCCCCAGCGCCTAGGGAGAAAAAGACCAGAACAAAAGGTGAGAGAGAGAAGGGAATAAGGAAAGCTAAATCTCCATGTTAAGACTTACCTGTTGATTCATTCCCTCTTCATTTCGGGTCCGCGCCGCATCCTGGCATTTCCGGCCCCCGGCCCCTAAGGGGAAAAAGAGACATCAGCGTTAATGAGCGAATGAAAAGACATTACCAAAAAACGCTCATTAAAGACTTACCTGATTTCTACAAGGATTTCACCTCTCATCTCGGGTCGGTGCCTGTTCCCTGGCATTCCGTACCCCGGCCCCTATGGGGAAAAAGACACTAGCATTAGTACATTAATGCATGGACACAAGGGGAACCTCTTATCAAAAAACTTACCTGGAAGCCAAGCAAGTTTGGTTCTCACCAATCCGAAAATCCAGTGAAGTAACTGGATACCAACGCGCCCCTGCATCAGAAGCAGGATGGAGAGCTCGTCCTTCCAGACCCTAAGGTGAGACGCTACGAAGAATCACAGAAGGGTTTCGAGGAGGGTGAGAGGGGAAAGTGGGAGGCCGATTGCATTACCCCGCAGACAGTTAATCCCCTATTTTCGCCTACAGAAGGATACTTCTGCGAGCCAGACAAGCCAGATTTGGGGGCCCGGTCCAGTCCGTCTTCCGAACCCTGCGCATCACCTTAGAAGAGGTCACAGCAGCGCGAACCAGGCCAGCGCCTCCGTGGGAGTCAGGTGAGCGTAACAGGTCACTTATTGTGGCTGTTTCATCCGGAACCTAGCCTCCCGATCCGAGCCGTTGAGGACCTTGACAAAGAAAGACACCAAATGGCAATGGAGGCCGCTCGAGCAAGCGGCTTTCGACGACATCAAAGGCGCCTTAGCTGCCGACGACACCATGGCGTTCTTTGACCCAGGGCTACAGACTGAGATTGCTGTAGACGCCAGCCCATATGGCCTGGGGGCGGTGCTCATGCAAGTCGGCAGAGACCAGGAGGTCCACCCAATTGCCTATGCCAGCAAGGCACTTTCTGAAACTGAGCAGCGATACTCGCAAATAGAGCTTAAGGCACTGGCCGTGCTGTGGGGCTGTAGTCATTTCCGCCTGTACATCCTGGGGAGGCCAGTTACGGTAATTACGGACCATAAACCCCTGCTACCCATCATGGCGGGGTCCTCGTCTAAGCCGCCAGTAAGGATTAAGCGCTGGATGCTGGTGCTCCTTGAATATGGAGTGTCATTGGTCTACCGCCCAGGAAGCAATAACGCGGCGGACTACCTCTCCAGGTACCCGAGAGGAGGTCCCCAACCGTCCACTGGGGCGGAAGAGGCAGAGGAATACGTCCGGCTGTTGATTGAAACAGCCACCCCAAACTCAATGCAGGTGGAGGAGCTGGAACTCGCATCGAAGAGCGACGAGTGTTTTGGCATCCTGAGAACAGCCATGGAACAAGGGGCCTGGAAGACTGTGCTGGAAGCATTGGGACGAAGGACTAATGAGGCGAAGGTGGCGCTGGAGCAGCTCTGGAGAGTGCAGGAGGAACTTGCTTTCTCATCCTCAGGTCTGCTACTGAGGGGGATAGGATTGTAATTCCCAACGCAAAGGTCCAGCAAGTTATTGCCCTGGCACACCAAGGGCACCAAGGGGCTCCCAAAACAAAGGCTTGCCTCAGGCAAAAGGTGTGGTTCCTGGAACTGGAAAGGAAAGTGGAAGAATTTGTGTCGTCCTGCGTGTGGTGCCAGGCCACCTCCCCGGCACAACGTGAACCATCCATAGAGACCATGCCCCGCGGAACAAGGCAGTGGGAAGTGGTCCATGCAGACTTTGGGTCAACAACAAAGGGCACCCACTTCCGGGTAGTCGTGGACGAGTGATCCCGATATCCCGAGATGGAGTTTGTGGAGTCGGTGGCATTTGACAAAGTCGTGGTGGCGCTGGAGAAGATTTTTCCCACCCATGGACTGCCAACAGTGCTGTGCTCCGACAACGGTGCTCCATTCTAGGGTGACAGCTTCGCAGACCTCATGAAAGACTATGGTATTCATCATAGGAAGGTCACCCCGCTGTGGCCCCGGGCGAATGGGGAGGCAGAACGCATGATGCGCACTCTGAATAAAGTGTTCAGGATTGCGCAAGGAAAGGGAGAGTGCCTTCAAAGGGCACTTTACGTATTTCTGCGGGGCTATCGGACCACACTGCATTCATCTACGGGTGTGGCGCCAGCAAAAGCACTGTTTCAGAGATGCCCGAGGGACATCATACCGGAGGTGGGCGAGCGACAGCCGGCTGTCATCAATGACGACCACGTGGAGGAAGAATGCAGAGTGAGGACAGAAATGGAAAACAACAGGAGAGGCCTGAGACCGCCAAGGATTGCCCCGGGCGATGAAGTGCTGGTGAGGAATCGTCACCCACAGAGCAAGCTGTCCCTCACGTACAAGCCCTCTCTTTTGGACGTGGTGGCGGTCAAGGGATCAATGGTGACCGCGTCCGATGGATCTGCGTCCGTCACGAGAAATGCCAGCTTCTTTAAGAGGTTGGGGGACCCGAGGGTGGACAGTCCCGAGGGTGTGGCCCCCGGAGGAAGCACCGGATGAAGGGGGGGTTGCACCTCCCCAATGGACTCTCCGGCCCGCGGTGGGCCATGCGATGGGACACCGATCAGAGAGGCCAGCAGGAGGTACCCACTGAGAGCAGGGCTTGGGAAACCTGCCGTCTCACGGACTATGTGATGGACTGATGTTGCGTCATACAGAACAGACCACTGGTCATGTGGGGTGACCGCTGGGGATCCAGGGTGGGTACCAATAAATGGGGGTCAGTTGGGTTTGTTAATACGTGCTGTTAATGTGTGATAGTTAGATCCTTGCTTTTCAAGTTGTTTGTTATGGAAAAGGGGGAGTGTGGCACGAGCCCTTTAAGGGCACGCACACGACGGAGTGACGTTCACTCCGTCGCGTGCGGGTATAAATAAATGGGGCGTTCCCGGCGGCCTCAGAGCCACCGGGGAGCCCACACAACCAACACTGTGTCTCTGTGGCTGTGTGTTCGGAGAGTGGGGGGCTCACGGGAGGCAGTGGCGGAACACCGCTAACAGACTGTGGGCCTCATTACACGGTAGGCGGTAACCATGGCGCTATTAGCGCCATGGTTGCTGCCGGTATTTTACCGTGTCCACCTTGGTGGATGGCGGAATTACCGCCCTACTCCAAGGTGAGCGGGGGCGGTAATTCCCCATTCACCAAGGCCCTTCCCCATTCCCATTTTTGCCCCATAGGGCATAATGGGAATGGGGAAGGCGCTAATTACGGTACCGCAAATTGCTGTACCGTAATTAGCACCGAGGTCCCTTTGCGGCACCCTACTTTAACGGCTGGTAAAACCAGCCGTTAAGGTCGAGTCCCGCAAAGGGAACTCGTAGTAAGGCGGTAAGGGTTTACCGGTAACGGGGCCCTTACCGGTACCGGTAAACCCTTACCGCCTACCGTGTAATGAGGCCCTGTATCTCTAAGGAAAAAGACACTCCCTCTGCAGTCCATAAATCAACTCAGGGCACGTAGCGTGTGAGCTTTGCAACAGAGTTTGAGGAGTGGTGTGTGGTGGGCCCCTGTGCAACGAGCTCCTGACTTTGTGTGTGAATTTTTCATTGCTGGACTGTATCTTTGAGGAAAAAGACACTCCCTCTGCAGTCCATAAATCAACTCAGGGGCGGTAGCGCCGGCGTGTGAGTTCGGGGACAGAGTTTGAGGAGTTTGGAGGAGCTTGGTGGAGCGGAGGCTCCAATGGGCTCCCCCACTCGTCCTCGACCCCAGACCGACACTAGACATTGAAGTCTAGGTCGAATGAGGCTGCAGAGGTTGCTGAGGCGGAAACTATCAGCAGCAGGCCCACCTTGTCATCTGCTCGTGGCTGTGATGCTGACAAAGATGCCACCGAAGAAAATATAACAGCTTCGGCTCTTGAGGGTAGTGCGTTGTCATGTGAAGCGGCTCCCGTTGCCAACTGTAAAGCAAATCCGGATTTGAGAAAGGGTAATTTATTGTCTAATCCACTAGCAATTATTTGTGACACGGAAGGGTGTTTGGATAAGAGTCAGAATACACCAGAGCCCAACCGATCTGAAAAGTTCTCCCCTGACTGTTTTAACACACATTGGCCAGAGGCGGGTGGAACCAGTACTTAATTTGCGGGGGTGGTTGCCAGTGCCCAATACCGGCACTCTTTTTTGGGCACCGGAACTCATGTGGGGCCAGCACACGTGCTTTGTTTGTTCTTCCACTTCGCTTTGCTTCGATTATAAATCATTGGGATTTGTCATTCTGATCTCGATCTCTCTCGTGCTTGCAGGTTGCACGCCATGGCTGTTGTTACTATGCTGTTGTTACTATGCAGTATTTGATACATTCTGTATAGTAACAGAGAATGTGCAGTTTTCATTGGCTCTTCTTCTGAGCCAGTGAAATTACATGGGGACATGTTGTTGTTGCCACAGGTGGCAGCGCGGCGCCACCTTCATTTCACGAGTTACTGTGAAGTGAAGGTGTCCAGGCGTGGCGTCGTCGGTCCTGACTTGTGAGAGAGAGAGCCTGCCCTGCTGCACTGCGTGGTGCGGCCTAGTTGCTTCCTGGGGCCCCCTCTTCCTGCTTTTTCATTCGTGCGGGTGCCAGTGTGCGCACCTGGCACCCCCCACCATGAGGCCCGACAGGAGACCAAGTCCCAGCCGGCAAAGCAGGTAAGTCACTTGTTGTTGCGTGCAGTGCAGCCTGTCACAGTCAAGTGATCAGGCAAGGAAGGCCCAGGTCGGGGCCCGGGTGGCGGCACGGTCCCCTGGTGGTGTCCTGACTGCCCAGGAGTCAGGACACCACCAGGGGCCCGTCCGCGCCCCGGCTTCTATCTGTGTGACCTGTGTGCAGTGTGCTGCTGACGGCATTCAGTGCCAGGCCCAGGCGCAGGCCAATTTCTGTGACCAGGGGCTGCCGAATGCCGCAGACTGAGTCGGATGACTATGCCGCGGGCTGCCAGGCCCATGGATTGTGCCCAAAAGTATGTTTTTTACTATTTTTTTTAAAACCTGACCTTCCGGGGGGCCGGTGGCCGGGGCTACGCCTCACGGAAGGTAGGTTTTAAAAGAAATAACTTATTTTGAGTGGCAGCTGTGGCCCATCACTTCGAAAGAGATGGGCCCCAGTCGCCCAAATATAAGTTTTTTCTTTTAAAATCTTAGCTTCAGTGGGGCTGCTGCGCCGCGCACCTATTTTTGTCATCATCAGGCTCAGCATGGCTGTGGCGGTGGTGGCCCCACGGAAGGTAGCCTAAGCGATTGAGGCAAGGCAGGGCAAACCCCAGGACCGGGTGGGGCACGGGCAGCACCATGGTCCCACTAGTGTCTGTCACAAAAGGAATGAATTGTCGTTTGCAACTTTGGCCACTTTTTCATTGGTGCCGAGCCCAACTCGAGACAATTGTATGCCCCAGTTCGACCCTGGATAGCATTTATCTAAGCGAAACATGAACTGTGAATTTTTGCCTGGGATTTCCGTTCTTCCTTTTAATGTTATCGGCCTCATTAGTACACAACCGAGCTTCAGCGAGGGGACCCGGAACGGTGCACGTATTGGGCCGGAACCGAACCGGCTGCACTTCGCGAGAAAAGCCCATGCAAAGACGAACTTCTGAAATGCCATTTCAGGCTTAAAGATACACAAATGGAAACTAGACGGGGATAAACATGGTGCACGTGCCCACTAATCTGTCGTCCTAAATAAAAGCACTAGTTGAGTATTAGTATATAATTCTCAACCGTCTTTTGCTGTCCTTTTTTTACATAATTCCAGCACATGTTTTCTAGCCTGATGTGTGGTTTATACACCAGATGTGGCCCCTTAACCTGGGTATAATATGCTCCAAGCATGTGCACCGAATGAGAGCAGATGCAATCCTCAGATAGGAATCCTCAGATAGGGAGGTGGGTGTCTGTTACACCCCGCAGTTTAGTGAAATATGTCAAGAACATGTCAAGAACATGTCAGTGGGAAGGAGATATCCGAATATGCATTCTCCTCTGGCTCCTGAATATTGGGTGACAAAACATATTTAGTTTTTTAATATGTGTTAAGGTGGAAAGAGGCCCCAAAGCAGAAGTAGCAGCTGATTTCACAACAATGTCTTGCAGAAATGACTTTTTCCAAGTTATACAACACCATGCTCATGCTTGAAGGAAGGGTGACTGGGGATGAATTTATAAGATATGATGACTGATAAGGGCTTGACAGTAAATTGATTACACAAAACACCTGGATGAGGTGACTGATGAACGGGCTGAGGGGAGGGTGCACTTCCTGGAGGTAACCGATTAACAATACTTGGTGTACTTTAACAGACTGTCAGATGGCACAGAAGGGGTAGAGACAAATACAGTGCAACAGTGACTGAAACAGAATGCTTTTTTATTTATTTACATTTTTAAAGCGCTCACGCAGCCCGGGGGCATCGAGGCGCAGTTACAGGAGGAGCATGTCTTAGTTGCGTATTTACTACTAGCCTGTGCTAGCAGTTGCTGCAGCGCCAAACATGTGACATGGAGCAGCAGTAGTGTGATGGGCTGGTGGTGGGCCGATCTAGGTAGGTCTAGCACTGAACTGGCGCGGCCGGCGCACCTGCGCTGAAGGTGGCGCTGCGCCCGCGCTGAGGGCAGAACCCGTCATTATGAGACCAATATGAGGCCCCGCTATGGTACTTAGAAGACGTGCAGTGAAGGCTAAGCTAATGTGGCAACAGAACTATGCAGCTATGACCACTTCAGAATGCACTGCAGCTATAGACACCTCTCAAGTGAATAATCAAACGGCTCGCCTTTCTCTTGACATCACAGAAATAGAATCATTGATGAGCAATCACGAAAAGCGGAATACAGTGTTTGGGCACACTTTCCCCGCACCCGGCCAAAACATTTTTTAAAACTGAAATGACATCAACGCCTTTATTTGACAAGGCGTGTGCTAGATTTGACTTTGAATTACTTCCCCTCCCGCCTACGACAGCTCTTGATTCTGAAGCTGCTTGAGTCTGTAACTGACTTGAAAGAAATAAGCGAAGAGTTCAACAAAATAAATGGAAATTATCCTCTAAAAGAAAAATCGTTCTGTGTGTGAGAGCAAACACTCGAACCATGAGCAACATCCTGTGATCCCAAGGACGATGTTAGCGGGCAATCCCGCCGCCCCCGTGAGCCCCCACACCCCCGTGCACACAGAGACACACGGAGACCGATGCTGTTCGTGTGGGCTCCCGGCCGAACTTCCTGCTCGCGCCCCACTTGAGTGAGGACCGCCCCCAGACCATAGGGACTGGCGTCCACGACTATTTCCGTCTGCAGGCTAGGGTCAAAGAACGCCATGGTGTCTTCTGCCGCTAGGGCACCCCGGATGTCATCAAATGCCGCCTGCTCGAGGGGCCCCCACTGCCACACGGAGTCTTTCTTGGTTAAAGATCTTAGAGGCTCAGAGCGGGACACTAGATTCCTGATGAAGCGGCCACAATAAGTGACCATGCCCAAAAAGCTCCTCACCTCAGCGACGTTTTCAGGTGGGCGGGCCTCTCTAATGTCCTTCACCTTACGGGGGTCGGGTGACACCCCATCCGCTTTAAACACGAACCCAAAGAACTCGATTGTTGTCCTGAGGAATTCGCATTTCTCTTTGTGTAAGGTGAGTCCCAAGAGACGGAGGCGCTCAAATGTCTTTGCAAGGCGGGCCATGTGTTCTGCCTCTGACTTGGAGTGTACTAAGATGTCGTCACTGATGTTGATGACCCCATCCAGATCTGCTAATGCCCCTCTTATGATGTTTTGAAAAACTTCCGCTGCAGAGGACACTCCAAAACTCAGCCTCTTATACCGATACAGGCCCCGATGGGTGGTGAAGATGGTGATGTATCGGGACTCAGGGTGCAGAACCACCTGATGATATCCTGCCCTCAAGTCCAGCTTGGAGAAGAATCTCGCCCCCTGTAATTCTGCAATGATGTCGTCCATGGTGGGGGTTAGGTGTCTCTCTCTTTTGATCGCCTTGTTGGGCAGGCGCATGTCGACACAAATCCTTACTGCATCTGGTTGTTTGGGCTTCCGTGCGACGACAATGGGTGAGACCCAAGGAGTGGGGCCTTCCACCTTCTCAATTATGTCCAGCTGAACAAGGTTGTCCAATTCCTGGTCTACCAGATCCCTGAGGTGAAACGGTATGCGCCGGTGCTTCAGAGCCACCGGTTGTATGGACTCATCAATGTGCAAGCGGACTGGTTCCCCCACTAACTGTCCAATGCCTTCAAAGAGGGATGTGTGCTTCTCTAGGAGCTCCTGGATGTCGTCAAGATATACGTTGTATGCGAATGTCACAATCCCCAAAGCTTCAGCAGCTGCGCAGCAGAGGAGCGTGTTGGTGCTCACCGGCGTGACGTAAAACCTTGCCCGAATGCCTGAGTTGCCATATTGAGTGTCAGCCACAAACACACCATCCAGTGGGATTGGATGGTTGCCTCCAAATGTGAAAATGCGCGCTCTCGGTGCCGCCAGCGGTGGGGGTGCCTGCATTGCATCATAGTGTTGCCTGGCCATCACGTTCACGGACGCCCCCGTGTCCACCAACATGGGTACTGAATCCCCATTGACCAGTACGTCGCATCTCGGCTGTCTCTTGGAGTGCGATTTCAGCATTCTTACGCATGACACGAAGAAAACATTCTCTTCATCTTCTTCTTCCTCCTCACCTTCTTGAGGGGGGCCATCGTCGGCCTGGTCCACCTGGGCAACGTTGGATGTTCTCTGGGGGCGGAAAGAGCCAGCCCGGACAGGTCCCCTGGGGACCATTTTCGGGACCGTCGATCTGCACACTCTTGCAAAATGGTCTGTGCCCCCACATCGTCCACACTTCACTCCAGCTGCTGGACAGTCTGCTGGGTGCGGGAGGTCATATCCACATTTTAGGCACGAGGACTGCGCCACTTGGGGCCGTGGACTTTGAGTATTCATGGGGCGTCTTGATCCGCGACCTCTTCCGACTGCGCATACCTCTTCCACCCTACCAGGGCGCACACCCGCTTCCATCCTTGATGCCCGCAGCTCCGACACCTCGTGGCACCTCCCCAGTTCTAGGATGCGGGGTAGTGTTATACCAGGCTTGCGCAGGATTTGACGCCTCAGCTTACCAGAGGAACAGCCTTGAATGAGGTGGTTGCGAATCATATCATCAGGGTCATTCCAAGCACAAGGTGCCGCCAGCCTGCGCAGCCGCCCATAAAACACATCCAAAGTCTCGTCATCTTTCTGTCTGGTGTTGCCCATTAGGAACCGTTCGTAATCCACATTGGCCATGGGCAGGAAGTGATTGTGGAGCGCAGTTTTGGCGGCATCAAAAGACCCATCCGCTGGTTGCAAGGACAAGAAGATCTCGTGCACAGCAGGGCCTGCAGAATACAGGAGAGTGGCCAACTTACTGTCGTCACTCGTCTCCATCGTGGCCCTGAAGTACATTTCCAGCCTGTCCATCCACATCTTCCACCTCTGTCCCAGGCTTGATGGCGTGCCCGAGACATCAAACTCTGGCATTGGCTGTAGGGTACCGGGAGGTCTCTGCAATGGTCTTGGTGGAAGGGCAGGCGGGGGTTGGGCTGGAGCAGCAGCCTGCTGTTGGGCCACGGCGGCCGCTGCACCTTGATCCATGGTGTAAAGCGCACAGGCACCCCGTGATGGGGCCGCAACTTGGACACCAAACACAACCAGTACCTTGATGAGGATCCCAGCCCCTCAGGTGATTCAGATGATGTCCAGGTTCGAGGGTTTTCCAGGCAAATGTAGGACCACCAGGTTCCAGACTTCAGCCGGTGTAGGATTGAAGAATCCAAAAATCGAGCAGGGTAGGCCCCAGTGTGCATCCAGTAGGCCTCCAGGTAGCTCCACCCTTAAACTCGATGAAAAACAGTGAAAATGCAAATGACTTGCATTTCCACCAGCACGTGTTGCAAGCAGTGACTGTCCGCCACTGGAATCTCCAAAAATTGGGTCCGGATCTCTCACAGATGCTTCGTTATGAAGCCGTGAGTTTCCGAGGCCTTGTAGTCAAAATGGCCGCCGGCCACGCGTGTCTCTCCCCTCTCCGCGGCCAACATTCACGGATGCACTCACACGCGATCATCTGCGCATCTCGAAAACGTTGCCACCTGTCCCAGGGATCGATCCGACTTCGTCGCCATTGTTAGCGGGCAATCCCGCCGCCCCCGTGAGCCCCCACACCCCCGTGCACACAGAGACACACGGAGACCGATGCTGTTCGTGTGGGCTCCCCGGTGGCTCTGCTGCCGCCGGGCGACGCCCCTTTATTTATATGGCACGCGACGGAGTGAACGTCACTCCGTCGCGTGCTTGCCCTTAAAGGGGCCACGCCACAGACGATGTTGGATTTACAGATTATACTGATGGGATGGCCGCATCCTCTCTAGCTCTGGCCCCATTTCTGAAACTGTATGAGAGCTGCAGCGAATCTATGAAAGACCAAGCTACACTGCTGGCTCTCATACACACGAAACAAATACATAACGAGGCCTATATCAACAAAGTTCAAGCTCGCCTGGATTCGGAGGCAGAACAATCCAGACAATGGCAATCCCGCCTCTTTGATAATGCCAGAACCGACCATATGGATAAGGCATACCTTGATAGAGATGTTAAAAAAATTCCAACAAGATCATTATCAGAACGAAAATCGTAAGAGTATTCCATTTGACATATTGTGTAATGAAAGAGAGGGCTGTGAGAAAGTACAAAGCAGACAGGCAGATCCAAGAAAAGACAGTGGGCCTCATTATGAGCCCAGCGGTAGCCATGCTGGTAAATACCGGCACGGCTGCCACTGGAGTCATGAATTTACCGGCACCCGGCAATGGGCGATTACCGGGGCATTCCAGCCCCAGCGGACCCTGTAATTGCCCATTGCCGGGTGCCGGTATTTATTACTCCCCATTTCCATTTGAGCTCCATTGGACTCAATGGGAATGGGGAGGCCGGATGCACAGGCACCATTCATGAATTCAAGAATGGTGCCGGTGCATCCGTCGAGGTCTGCTCGCGGGTGACGGTACGCCCGCCAGGTCAGACCTGCCAGGCAGGAAGGCACCTGTGAACTGAACTAGATAGTTTGGTGGTTCGGTAACAACAGTACCGGCAAGCTTATCGG
This sequence comes from Ambystoma mexicanum, assembly GCF_040938575.1. Lineage (NCBI taxonomy): Eukaryota > Metazoa > Chordata > Amphibia > Caudata > Ambystomatidae > Ambystoma > Ambystoma mexicanum. Next base: position 1,236,632,632 of record NC_090925.1, on the reverse strand, counting down.
CACTGTTGTTACCAGACCAGCAAGCTTGTAATGAGGCCCAGTGTAATTAATTGCCATGACACCATTGAGATCCTAAATGCAAGAGGGTCCTCTCTGCTCAAAAGAATTCCCTTTCTTCAGCCAAATATTGCAGTGGATTCTGATATGAACTCGACAAACCCAATTCGGGATACCGCACGAAATGGGAATAAATTGCTGAATCAGGGTTCATACCCTATCTTTGATACTTCACAACTGCCCCAGAAATAAAATTAGTGAGACCACAGAAATTGATGTCTACTAAAGAAAAAAATTAGCCCTCAGGGTCAAAACGTAAAGCAAATGAGTCATGTGCCTTCCTGAGGAACCTGCAGCTACCGAAACAAACAAACGATTCAGCAATCATATAAATCCATACTTAAACAGGTTCCTCAGGCAACTGCTACAATTCATACAATAGAAACAATAAAGGATGCTGGTATATAATCGAAATAAGAACAGAACCAACAGGATATTCTCCTGAACCTTTCAGTTTATACAGTAACCAAGAGATCAATGGAAAGAAGCGACCCCACAGAAGATACCACAAACGATGATGAAGATCCAACTGTAAATCCTACGGCATTAAATCAGAGTGGTCACAATACGTTCATTGTCATCTCGGAGCTATCTTGTGAACACATCTCTAATGCTGATCTGGAAACATCTGAGGACGACATAACTTCTGATAAACATGATCCATTATATTGTGATCCACTCATAGCATCAAGAGGCCAGAACTTTATGACTGTGGCACAAAAGAGGCAACCCGGCCGACGCGTTCCTTGCCAAAGCAAAAAGTAGGAGGAAATCCACCAACACACGACTCTCACTTACCCCTGCTCTCTTTCATTGACCCGCGACGTCCTTCAGACGCCAAATCAATAATCATAGAAAGTATAACAAAGAAGAATTATGAACAGAGTAAATGTCCTAAGACTGCTGCAATCCGTTTACGAGCTTCCCTCGATAAGATCTTCAGACATCAGAATTGTGAAATTCCTACATGAATTGGAAATGGCCTGGGTAGAGATACATATGACCTCAACGAGATTCCTAAAACCTATTTTGAACAATCAAGCTGCATTCCGGCATTTGGGCTTTAAAATATCACTGCTGCAGAGAGAGAAAATATAGTCGAGATTAAATTATAAAAATAACAATGCCAGGTAAAAAAAATTACATGTTGGACCGAAAGATACGATAAAAGATGTATGATATGATATGATATGACATGTATAACGCGCCTATACACAAGTCTTTCAAGACGCGAAGACCGACGGATAAACCCTATACTGAGAGAAGATGGAGACCCCCATAATCTAAAAATTAAGCTTTGCTCGTTAACCTTTACAAGTTTGGGTAACATAGAACTGTCAGAGGAAAGTGCCAATAAATCTGTTTTAGATACAGCATATCCACACAGAAAACAATAGAAATTATAACCAATTAAGGTGCAGGGTTTAGTGCCTTGGACCTTATGCTCATAGAACAAGAGGGCATAGGCATCTTTTTGAGGAGAAAAATCACGACCTGAATAATAATGACATCATATGTCTTCGGGAAACCTGGATCACTCAACAACCCATTTGTGAAGGATATATAACACGTATGAATCCAGCAATTGCCAGATGCATAGGTCAACCTTCTGCAGGGTTTCCCTCTCCATTTGGTACTGATGTGTACACAGGGTTTCTCACCCTGATAAGACACAGGGTTTACTTGGAAGTAATAGAATCCCATAATCCAAACCCCTTTATACAAGTATCAATATTGGAATACAGGCCCATTGGTTGTCCCAATGGAAAGCACAGTAACATTAACCTCCTTTGTGAAACTATGGGCCTTATCAATTTATACTGGAACCCTGCTGCCATCAATGACTGTTCCTTTATCAACTGTGTGTTGGCAATTATCTATGACATACATCTACGTTTTGAGAGTGCAGACATTATAGTCTGCAGAGATCTGAACATGCATCTCTTCTGGAATACTGGCGCACCGATTCCATCACAGATGCGTACAGTGAAAGCCCGAACAAAGGAATTGACAAGAGGAGACTTAGTCCTAATGAACGGCCAAACCAAAGGAGACTTGCCAACCAAGTCGACCTGTTTGTTTGTTTGTTTATTTATTTGTATGCTGCACCCAACCCAGGGGTTTCTGGGTGCCTTTTGCACAGAAAGGTTTACAAGTATGTTTTAATCTTAGTTACAATGAGTACAATAGAGGCAATAGTTACAGTCGAACAATGGAAGCTTTGAGTTAAGGATAGAGAGCTCAATTTAGAAAAGTATATACAAAACAATGCTTACAGTAGAACAATTGAAACAAAAGGTTATACATAGAGAACAGGCTAAGGGAGGTATATAGCAGCGTGCCTAGGAGGAATGAGCATGCTTAGTGAACAGAGAGAATTATGGTCGAGGTCATAGCAGTGTGTGCTGCCAGGGGGCATCATATGTGCAATATTAGGACTGGCTGTTGGTGTCATTCGTAACAAGCCATTTTATGGTGTTATGCCTAAAAAGGCAAAAGGGTTGGTTAGCTCTGAGTGAGGGGGGTAGGGCGTTTCAAGCTTGAGCTGCCATAACAGGGAAGCTGGTTCTCCCTGCCTTTTTTAACTGAAATCTGGGCACAACCTGGCAGGATGAGTTGATAGTTTGCGTTGGCCGTGTCGTAGATTTTTTAGCTATTCTTTCAGAGAGGTAGATGGGGGCTGCGAGATTAAGGCATTTATGTGTTAGTGATAGTGTTTTGAGCATGATTGTGTCCTTGATAGAGAGCCATTTTCTGACTACCTCCTTAGGTGTGAGATGTGTTCTCTCCTAGGTATGCCATGAGCAGCTCGGAGAGCATTATTTTAAAGGATTTGGATTTTGTTAATTATATGTTTATTTGCTCCTAGATACAAAGCGTTTCAGTAATCCAACTTGGAGAGGATAAGTGCTCTCGCAAGAATGGTGCAACTATCTTTGGACAGGAATGGTTTGCAGGCTCTTATCAGCTTGCATGTATAAGCTGTAGAGAAAGCCATGGCACTAACTTGTTTGGTTAGTGAGAAGGTGGAGTCAAGGTAAAAACCTAAGGTTTTTACTTCTTTTGCCACATTGATGGAATTGCCATCAATATTGAATGTGGTGTATTTAGAGCTGAGTTTGTTGAGGTCGGTTGTGGATCCGAGTATTAGGAGCTCGGTCTATTATCGTTAAGGCACAGGCCGTGTGCGGCCATCCAGGCCTGAATGATAAGTTATATTTTATTCACCAAAGCCATGTCTTTGTCATAATCGCCTGAAAGGGGTATGAGCATCTGGGTGTCATCTGCATAGTTAGTATAGGTGACACCCAGATGATCCAAGTCATTGAACAGTGGCTTTGTGAATATATTGTATAATATAGGGGATACACAGGAACCTTGTGGCACACCACAGGTTATTGGTATCGGGTCTGCTGCAGCAAGTGGCGAGAAAACTCGCATTGCCCTGTTGTTAAGGAAGGATTCAATCCATGTAATGGTGCCTTGTGAGAAATGTGCCGCCGAGGCCAAGTGTTTACAAAGGACTTGGGGTCCACCAAGTCAAAGGCAGACGGGAGGTCGAGAAGTAGCAGCAGGGCTAGATTTCTTTTATCCTTCAATTCGTCTATCTGTGTTTTGAGGTCTATTAGAGCTGTCTCGGTACCGTGATGAGGTCTAAAGCCTGATTGTCGAGCTCCTAGGAGGAGATTCGACTCAAGATGCTCCTGAATTTGGATGTAAGCCACTTTGTCAAGAATCTTGAGTAGAAATGGTACGGTAGTGATAGGCATGTAGTTGGTAGGGACAGAGGGATCCAGGGTCTGTTTTTCCAGCAGAGGTAGGACCCATGACTCCTTTAAGTTGCGTGGGACAAAACCAGTTGTGAATGAGGAGTTGATTCATTTACTTATGAATGGGGCAAGGTCTCTAGCAGCGTCTTTAATTATCTGCGCTGGACAGCAGTCTCCTTAGCAGTTAAAGGGTTTGAGTGAACAGATTACTTTTTCCTCCTCTAAAGTCGAGACTTTGGAGAAGCTGAACTGGTTAGATGGACCATTAGTAGACTTGGTGTCTAAGCTGTGATTACCTACGCTGGGGGGGTTAGCTTTTTTGTTGGCGCTCTTACTTTGGAGTGAGGAGATTTTATTTTGTAAGGCGTTCTGGATACTTGTGCACCAGGTTTTGTCCTTAAGGCATCCGTCCAACTGAGGGATGGGAGCTTCCATTTCCCTTTGAATGGTAAACAGTCCCTTAGAACTTGAACTAGCATTACTAATTCTCTCATTGTAGGATTCTTGTTTCCTTCTTATTATTTCCTTTTTGTAGGAGGCGGCAAAGTTGGTTAGGTACCTGGAAAAAAGGGAATTCAGAGGCAGTTCTGGACTATATATTTATGTCTCATAAATTGAGCATTGGAATTGCGACATTGCAAAGTATTCCAGCGGACCCCAGTGACCATCATAAGCTTGTTATGATGTGGGGTACTCAAGAAAGGCGATCATCTTTGAAAGTGTTGCCACCGATGACTTTGACTCATGGCGATACAAGGTTACGAATTACAGATGCCCAAACAAGCGAGCTGAAACACACTTTTATGAGCACTAATTTAACGGAACTTCAAAAATTAGAGTATGATTGACTTCTGATACCCTTTAAACATACAGTCAGACCCAAGACAATGGACTGACCAGTTCACACACATGAGTACAGCAAGACAATAGCTAAGAAAAAAAACACAATTGCATATTGATCTTAGGGAAACCAAGCATCTGCCGATAGACCAGCGATTGCAACAAAGAAAATACTACAAACAAATATACAAAAATTGGCTATTGATCTCTAAGATGATTATGGCACAAAATGACGCAGAGGAAATGTTAAGAGCACTTGCAGGTTGAAACACCAGAGAGTTATGGAAATTCTTAAATGGGCAAAACACACAGATAGGGCCTCATTACAAGAATCCCGCTAAAAACGGAGTCATTACCGGCATGGAGTTAACAGTGCGTCCATGCACCCTTGACGCCGCTAACAGCGGCTAATTACGAGTGCGCGAGCACGCGCGAACCCCCATGCCGGTAATGGCTGCACCGCCATGCCGGTAAAGTCCCTCCAACCCCCTGATAGCGCCATGACGGGACCCGCCGATACCGCCTCCGCCAAGGAGCAACCCCTTAATACCGACCCAGTAATAAAATCACGCTAATACTGGGCTAGTAATACCGGACCCGGAAGTAATGTTGTCGCGTCGGAACGGGAAATGCACCAGCGGCCATCTCTAAAAACACAATCCATTGCAATCCTCTCATTCCAGCAGTGCTACAGAGTAGAGAACAGGGCCATACCATCCAGCATGTCCAAGGCTACCCGCAAAACTACCCCCCGCCTGCGCAAGAAGCGCTTCTCCGATGAGGAGCTAAACATGCTTGCTGATACTCTTGCAGCCTATGCAGATGAGGTTTTTGCAAACAACCTCAAAAGGGAAGCACACATGAGAAAAAAAGAAATATGGGAGGAGGTTGCGCGCAAGGTGTCAGAGGTTGGCACCACCCCCCGCACAGTCAAAGACTGTGAAAAACGCTGGGATGACCCACATCCTCAGGTACGTAATATCCTGGCATCCAATCGCAGGGAGGCCATGGCCACAGGTGGGGTGCCCACTCACTAGTTAACTTGATGCGCTGGGAAGAGACCTGTAGCACCACCATACAAATGGAGTCCATAGAGGGCTTTGGCGAAATGGAGATGGGTGCGGCAACATCAGGAGATGGAGGTGAGTGACCACGTAAACCCCATTAGGCCAAACCATGACATAGTACAACAGATGTGAAAGTGGGCCAAGCCAATGCATGTCCCATCATACAAAAATATACAGCTCCATGTCCAGATGGAGGCCTAAACCCTGGCACAATGAAATGCATGCTGCGTGCCAATCCCATTACCAACTGACACCCAACACACAGGGACAAATCGCATGTCACACATCACACAAACCGCAATACAACGGTATCCCACCTAGTACACATCAGTACCAAATGGAGAGGCCACGGCTTATACCAATATGCGCCCCCTTGAAAGTACCCTGTGAAACACACCTATAAGAATGCAACACATGAGAAATCAAATACTGTACCGCCACAACTCATCTTGCATGTAACACCATCACTGATGCCCTGCATCTCTTGTTCCCCCACAGCCACTGATGCAGAAGTTGAAGGGCAGGACCCCGCACCAAGGGCATCAACATTCAGGGCAGACCACAGGGCACTGGGCCTTCCACAGCACCGCGGGCCAGAGTGCAACCCAGGGCACCTGTACAGGCCAGGACGGCTCAGGGGGAGACAACAGCAGCGGACGAGACTGCAAAGAATCAGTTGGCAACAATTGCTGAAGGCGAGCCTGATGGCACGCAGTCCACTGCCACCAGTTCCATGGGTGAGGCAGCAGCCACAGCCCCCCTCAGTGATGAGGATGTGCAAGCGGAGGAATTCAAGGACATTGACGGCAATATCCATGTCCAATGTCCCCGCACACCAAGCCTCCCGTCCACCCCCCACCACTCCACACAGGGAACACTGTCCAGCTCCATGCAGGATTCAGCTGTTCAACTTCAGAGTCCGCAACTGTCAAGCACCCCAGAGGCCAGCCCTGCAATGGCCCACCCAGCTGCAGCACCCTCCACCTCCACAGCCCCCACTGACATGGAGGCACGCCTGCCAAGGGTAGAGGCCCGCTAGGTCTCGATGATCGAGCTGGTACACCAGTGTGTGGCCGAGGGCGAGGAAACACTCTGTGAGATCCGGGAGGCAAATGCCGGAACAATTGCGGCCATCAATTCCAGTGCCATAATGATACGTGACAGTTTGGGGGCCGTCACACAGGTCCTAAACAGGATGCTGGAACACATGCAGCACCAACAACCTGCGCCGGTGGTGCAAAATCCATCCGCCTCCACCCCATCATCCACACCTGCAAGCTCCGCTCCCTCAGGCCCTGTGCGGATGACGAGGCGCAGTGCAAAGCACACAGAAATGCTGCCCCAACACAAAAAAAGTCCAGAAATAGCCGGTCCAACCACATCGTGGGTGGGATGACAATGGGTGAAGGGGGAGGTGGTGTTGCAGGGGTTTGGGTTGTTTGGGGGGTTTGGGTGGTTTATGAGGTCTTGGTTGTTTGGTTTTTTTCTGCGGTAGGGAGTGTGAGTGGTGAAGGGAGTAAGCACTATGTTGTTATTTTACTTAATACACCCGTTGTGTTCAAAATCATTTCATGCCTGGACATTGTTAATTTCGTGTGTGTTCATTCTATTCATGATAGCGCACAGTGCCCAACTCCCCATACACCCTGTATCCATGTCCACATGGTCCCAGTGCTCAGTGTAGTACTGACACATAACCATCAACCTACCTGTGGTTCAGAAGTAATTGTCAATCAGTGATTGGCATACAGCGCGGCCATCTTGTGCATCACGTACTGCCAGGGTGCTGCTTCTCCTCCATCATCATCATCATCCTCATCATCCTCACCCGGTGCATGCATGTCAATGTCAGGTGGCAGTGGTACGTTGCTCCGGATGCACATGTTGTGCAGCATGACACAGACCATGGTGATCTTTGCCACCTTCTCAGGGCCGCAAAGGAGTGCTCCACCAGACCTGCTTAGGCAGCGGAACCGTGCCTTCAACAGGCCAAATATCTGCTCAATCACACCACTGTATGGGTATGAACCCGATTGTACTCTTCTTCGTGCCTGCTATGCGGGTTACGCACAGGTGTAAGTAGCCACAGCTTCAAGGGATAGCCTCCATCACCTGCAAGGGAGAACAAAGAGGTATGTGTGAGTCAATTTGAGCTGATACCTTTGAGATTAACGGCCATGGCGGCAGCTATTTGGTGTTGACATGCACATGTCCCTGGATGTATGCACGCAGGTTCATTTGATGCATTGTGTACTGCACTATGGTCTACTAGTGTGGATTGCATTGTACAGATGATGCAGGGTGTTCACTTGCAAGCCGATGCAGATGTATTGTGGATGCGAACGATGTGTTGCCACCCATTATTGCATTATATGCTACTCGGTACCTAATCACACTAGCGGCATTGGCACAGTTGTAATCATGATTACTCATGCATCGCTTGACATACCCATGGTGGCCTGCTTGTGCATCTGGCATGTTGTCATTGATGTGCAGCATTGGTCTTATGTATGGCATTGATGTGTTATGTTCTGGTTGGGATGTTCGGGACAAGTGTTTAGCTCTGAGTGCATTGTCCACTCACCGCCCAATCCCACCGAGGTGGAGTATGCATCCCTCCCCCAATCCCGCCCAGGTGGAGTATGCATCCCCCCAACCCCACCCAGGTGGAGTATGCATCCCCCCCCAATCCCACCCAGGTGGAATCCCACCCAGGTGGAGTATGCATTCCCCCACCTCACAACCCCAATGCACTGCCATGGCCCAGTCAGGCAATTTACCAAGCAGCCAGGCACGTCGTCCAGCATGTCGCTCCATATAGCGGGGTAGCGTGGAGTTCCTCAACACTATGGCATCATTTGTGGATCCGGGATATTGGGCACAACAATGTGTGATGATCTTGCTGGAGTCACATACCATCTGCACATTGATGGAGTGGTATTGCTTGCGATTGTGGTACACCGCCTCTATGGCATGAGGGACAACCAGTACGACATGGGTGCAGTTGAGGGCACCGACGCAATTGGCATGCCTGCCAGTGCGTGGAAGCCTACTTTAGTGTCGGCAAGCTCCTTGGCAGTCCGTGGTAGGGATATGTGGGTGCTAGCATGCTTCAGGAGGGCATCCAGCACTTGGGTCAGCATGCGTGAAAAGGGATGTTGTGATATGCCATGCAGCTGGCGCACTGTGTGCTGGTAGGTGCCTGTGGCCAGGAAGTGGAGCACAGTCACTACCTTCAGTAAAGGGGGGATGGCAGTGCGGATTTCTATCAGGCTGACGATGTCGTCGTGTATCATGTCCACTATGTGGGTGATGGTGCCCCGGTCCAACCAGTACAAGTTGCGGATCTGCTCAGGGGTTAGATTGAATGGACTGGCTCTGATGCGAGGGATTGGTGGCTGCCTACGTGGTACCACTGGCTGCACTGGTGGGACTTGCTGGGCCTGTCACACCCTCCTTCTCCTCCTGCGTCTCCTCTGTGCTGCCTGTTGTTGATGTTGTTTTTGTTGTTGTTGTTGCTGTTGTAGCAGTAGAAGCATGTCCTCCAGCCCCAGGATTGCAACAGCTAGTGGGATCATTTTGGAGTGGGAAGGGGTGTGGTGTGTGGGTGTTCTCCTGACTCCACCTGTGGTGATTGTGTGCACCTGTGGCAGTTGGCTTCACTGCAGGTTGCTATTTTCGGGTGGTCCGCGATTCCTGTATTGCCGCCATCGTGCAGGCCCTAATTACCGCCTTCGGGATGCCGGTAAGTGCATGCCCGTGTAACTTGTGATGTCCCCGTTAGCGGCATGCCAGTATTTCCGCCGCGAAGGGGCCGGTAAGAAGGGATACGATACGGGCGGTGGCGGTATTGCTGGGTAGTCGGCTCGTAATGGCCCGGACCCGTTAACGATGCGGGTAATACCATTCCGCCTTCCTTTTTTCATTACCTCCACACTCGTAATGAGGCCCATAGACTGGATAACAACAAATGTGACAGAATCAGCCTGGACCTCTTATTTTACTCACCTATTTGGAAATAAATCAGAGAATAAATACGAGGTTGAAACACCTGTCAATACCTCATGGGGTCTAAAGTGTGACCATATGGACCTATCCTCCCATATTAGGCACCTTAATCCATCCACAGCACCATGGCCAGACTGGCTTACAAATCAACTACTGAAGTCAAACCCAGAGGCCTGGGCCGATCTGTGCCTTCAACTTTTTAATCTAATCTGCAAGTGTAAGCATATCCCTGCTCTGTGGCAGACAGCAATTCTGATTCCAATATATAAAAAGGGGGATTGATCCAACGCAAGCAATTACCGACCAATAGCCCTGCTTGACCCCCTTTGAAAAGTTTTTGCCTCATTTTTGTTACAGAAATTGACTGACTAGGTAAAAAGATCCAACAGAAGAGATCCGAGACAAGTCGCCTTCATCCAGGGAGTAAGTACTAATACCAACCTACTGATCCTGAACATACTCAAACTAGAAGCGATCAAGTCGAATACTTGCACAAATGCAGTATTCATAGACTTCAAGTTGACTTTCGATAATGTCAACCGGCAGAAGTTGTGGGAAAAACTATCAGGCCGATTCATGGAATAATTAGCGCGGCGCAAGAGGGCAAAAACGTGCGAATCGCAGTGGAATAACGAAAATCGCAGTGGAATAGCGAAAATCGCAGTGCAAGTGCAAAAATCGCACGAAAAGCAGCGCACATCGATTCATGGAAGTCCGTGCGCGAGAAAACCAGCGGATGTGCGATAAAAAAGAGCGCGGCGCACGTTGGCGCACAGGCCATCTAACAGCGTTCGCCAGATCACAGCGAAAATCGCACAGGCCACAGTGAAATTCGCACATAGCGCGGCGCACGCAACAAAAGTAGGCGGAACACGGGCGTAACACTCGGAATGGGGAACAACTTGCCAAAACGTGGGCGTCACGGGGGAAGTACAGGGCACAAGTGCGCGGAACGCCCACACGCTCGCCTACAACACGTATTCATGGAATAGAATAGGGCAAAAAAGCGCACGCTCAAACCAGCGCACAGGCACAAACACGACCGCCACAAGAAAGCAGGCGGTAGCGTCTCTGCGGCTGTAAGAAATGTGCGCCAAAAGTTGCGCCAACAAATAGCACCTATATACTGCCATGATGAATGTCCTATACTGTGGCCCTCCAGGACAAATGACTTGCAAAGGGGTACCCACAAACACGGACACCCGCTGACAAAAAATACGTGTGCGTGTATACCGGGGTGCGCAGGAATTTCCACACGCGATTTCAGCAAGGTACGTGTATTTCAGGGGTGCGCGGGAAGTTCCACACGCGATTTCTGCAAGGTATGTGTATTTCAGGGGTGCGCGGGAAGTTCCACACGCGATTGGCCCAGTGCGAGCAGGGTACGTGTATTTCAGGGGTGCGCGGCAAGTTCCACACGCGATTGGCCCAGTGCGAGCAGGGTACGTGTATTTCAGGGGTGCGTGGGAAGTTCCACACACGATTTCAGCAGGGTACGTGTATTTCAGGGGTGCGCGGCAAGTTCCACACGCGATTGGCCCAGTGCGAGCAGGGTACGTGTATTTCAGGGGTGCGCGGCAAGTTCCACACGCGATTGGCCCAGTGCGAGCAGGGTACGTGTATTTCAGGGGTGCGCGGCAAGTTCCACACGCGATTACAGCAGGTTACGTGTATATCAGGGGTGCGCGGGAAGTTCCACACGCGATTGGATCAGTGCGAGCAGGGTACGTGTATTTCAGGGGTGCGCGGGAAGTTCCACACGGGATTTCAGCAGGGTACGTGTATTTCAGGGGTGCGCGGCAAGTTCCACACGCGATTGGGCCAGTGCGAGCAGGGTACGTGTATTTCAGGGGTGCGCGGGAAGTTCCACACACGATTTCAGCAGGGTACGTGTATTACAGGGGTGCGCGGCAAGTTCCACACGCGATTGGCCCAGTGCGAGCAGGGTACGTGTAATTCAGGGGTGCGCGGCAAGTTCCACACGCGATTGGCCCAGTGCGAGCAAGGTATGTGTATTTCAGGGGTGCGCGGGAAGTTCCACACGCGATTGGCCCAGTGCGAGCAGGGTACGTGTATTTCAGGGGTGCGCGGGAATTTCCACACGCGATTTCAGCAAGGTATGTGTATTTCAGGGGTGGGCGGGAAGTTCCACACGCGATAGGCCCAGTGCGAGCAGGGTACGTGTATTTCAGGGGTGCGCAGGAATTTCCACACGCGATTTCAGCAAGGTATGTGTATTTCAGGGGTGCGCGGTAAGTTCCACACGCGATTGGCCCAGTGCGAGCAGGGTACGTGTATTTCAGGGGTGCGCGGGAATTTCCACACGCGATTTCAGCAAGGTATGTGTATTTCAGGGGTGCGCGGGAAGTTCCACACGCGATTGGCCCAGTGCGAGCAGGGTACGTGTATTCCAGGGGTGCGCGGCAAGTTCCACACGCGATTGGCCCAGTGCGAGCAGGGTACGTGTATTTCAGGGGTGCGCGGGAAGTTCCACACGCGATTTCAGCAGGGTACGTGTATTTCAGGGGTGCGCGGCAAGTTCCACACGCGATTGGCCCAGTGCGAGCAGGGTACGTGTATTTCAGGGGTGCGCGGCAAGTTCCACACGCGATTGGCCCAGTGCGAGCAGGGTACGTGTATATCAGGGGTGCGCGGCAAGTTCCACACGCGATTACAGCAGGTTACGTGTATATCAGGGGTGCGCGGGAAGTTCCACACGCGATTTCAGCAGGGTACGTGTATTTCAGGGGTGCGCGGCAAGTTCCACACGCGATTGGCCCAGTGCGAGCAGGGTACGTGTATTTCAGGGGTGCGCGGGAAGTTCCACACGCGATTTCAGCAGGGTACGTGTATTACAGGGGTGCGCGGCAAGTTCCACACGCAATTTCAGCAGGTTACGTGTATTTCAGGGGTGCGCGGGAAATTCCACACGCGATTTCAGCAGGGTACGTGTATTTCAGGGGTTCTGGGGAGTACCACACGTGAATTGGCCGTGTGGGCCCTCCCAGGTGTACGCTCCACAACCTCCACGGACCCTGCAGGCAGCCCACACCACGGGGGACTACCCTGCACCCATGCTCATGTCCCGCAGGCAGCCCATCCACCATGGGCATGCCCACCAGCCAACCCACATGTCACCTTGCACTACTGATCAACAATGCATGTCTACCACCACCCCCACCCCCCTGCCACCATGGGCATCCTCCACCAGGCCCCCACTCATGTCCCCCTGCACCCCCACCCCCCAGCAGTGCAAGGGCAGCCTCCAGCAGGCCCCCACTCATGTCCCCCTGCACCCCCACCCCCCTGCCACCATGGGCAGACTCCACCAGGCCCCCACTCATGTCTCCCACCACCCCCACCCCTCAGCATCCAGGGTCACCCTCCACCAGGCCCCCACTCATGTCTACCACCACCCCCACCCCCCAGCATCCAGGGTCACCCTCCACCAGGCCCCCACTCATGTCTCCCACCACCCCCACCCCCCAGCAGTGCAGGGGCAGCCTCCACCAGGCCCCCACTCATGTCTACCACCACCCCACCCCCCAGCATCCAGGGTCACCCTCCACCAGGCCCCCACTCATGTCTCCCACCACCCCCACACCCCAGCAGTGCAGGGGCAGCCTCCACCAGGCCCCCACTCATGTCTACCACCACCCCCACCCCCCAGCATCCAGGGTCACCCTCCACCAGGCCCCCACTCATGTCTCCCACCACCCCCACCCCCCAGCAGTGCAGGGGCAGCCTCCACCAGGCCCCCACTCATGTCCCCCTGCACCCCCACCCCCCTGCCACCATGGGCAGCCCCCACCAGGTCCTCACAATCCCCAATCATGTGCGTAATGGTCAGCCTCCACAGCCAAAAAGCCCTACCAAGTAACCCATTCACCCACATGGAAATGGAAATCACATGTTACACCCCCAATGTTCATTAAGCCAATGAACCCATGTCCGTCACACACAATGGTTGCAATTGAATGGGAAAACACACAACATGACATGCATGAAACCAATGAGATGATACCACACAGTGAAGTATGCTAACAAAATTGTATTGAAAAAAATAAAGAATGCTAAAGAAAGAAAACAAACTACAATGTGAATGAGAAAAAAAAAGCTGCATGTCCGTATAAAAACACAAAACTGCAAATCAGAATCAAAAAAAATTATGTCCAAAGTCAAATGTAAAAAAATCTCCATGCAAAAAAGAACTATGTACAAAACTAACAAGGGTCCATGAGCCCAACTGAACAAAGGAAACCTACTAAAAAACCTACCTAAAAATCAACTATATACAAAAAGTGGAGCAGTGTCCGTCGACTCCAAATCATAATAAGAAAGAAAGGAAACCTAAAACTAAAGAACTATATACAAAGGCGGCGGGCAAGTCCAGCGGCTCACTCCGTGGTGTCCCGGGCCAGGGCATCATCGAACTCCTGTTCGATGTCCCGGAGGCGGTCCAGTTCCATGGCCCCGAGGGTCCGCAGGGATGACGCCGTGTCCTCCTCCAACCCCCTGCGGATTGCCTCGAGGCACTCGGCCCGCCTCAGGGCCCTCCGCATGGAGTTCTCCGCCCTGACCATTGTGAGCCGCGCCTCTTCCGCCCGCCGCCGCTCCGCACCTATGGCGTGGCCCAACCGCTGCCACACGGAAGACACTCTCTGTCCTGGGTCCCCCTGCCCTCCGGCCGATGCCTGCCCCTCCGATGTCGAAAGCCCGGAGCCTTCATGTCTCCCACCATGTTGCTGCTGCTGCTGCTCTGCCTCTGCCCGTGCACTGCCTCCTGCTGCCTGCACATCCTCCGCCGGCTGGGGTGCACTTGTTGATGTGGCCACCCCTGCTGGACCTCCGACTCCCGACTGTGGCAGGGATGCCTCCTCCACCAGCCTGGCCGCACCGTCAGAGGCAGCTCCACAGGGCACCCAGGTGACTGATGGGTGGGAAGATGGCACAGAGGACGACTGGCGCGTAGGGGGTCCAGTTGAGGAGGGGGTCGAAGCAAGCCCCATCAGACAGCGGAATCCGGCCTGGGTGACCTGTCCCAGCAGGCTGACGTGGTCAACGAGCCATTCGAGATGACGTGCAGTCTCTCCATGAAAAGACTGCAGGTCACCTCGCATGGCCCGTTGACGCAACGCCACACCAGCCAGGACAGGCTCAACCCGGACCTGGATGGCCACGTCCGCAGGCAGAGGAAGGCCAGTTGACGTCAGCTCATCCCCTGCCTGAAAACGGGTCTGGACGTAGGCATCCCTGCTGGTGCAAGATAATGCAGGGACAGGATCGGGGACAGGATTGCACACAGGCACCTTCGCGGCCGCCTGTGCTGCCACCTGTCCCTGGTCCTGGACTGCACCACTAGCACCAGTGGGATCCCCACCTCCAGACCCCGTCTCTGGTGCTTGCACGGCCTCCTCCTCCACCAAACCCCCCACCAACCTGGCCATCTTCCCCTGTTGGGCCCTGTGGGGTCCCAGCTGCCCCTTCTGCTGCCGAGGAGTCCAACTGCAACCTCCGCCTCTTGGACCTCCCCCCGGCAGCTGCGGCCTGGGACGCGGCACCGGACTCCTCACTCCCCGACGAGATGACAACACGGGAGGGGAGCCGGGCCTTGCGTCTCCGGCTGGCGGTCGGATCCCCGCCGCTGTGCTCCACAGCACCTTCTCCGCCCTCTTCATCAGTTGACGCTGCAGACAGGGAGAAACAAAACACAGGCATCAGGGCACTGTACAATGGACACATACACGCATGACAGTTGCACATGAGTGGCATTGGCAAACCTCAGACATGTCATCACAATCCCCAACACACATGTCATTGCAACTTGCACACATGAGCCATACCACAGCCATATCGCAACTGCCACCACCATCCATACACATACAACAGCATCAGCAGCCAAAGGTGAGCCAGACATCACATGCAACACAGGAAGTGCACCACACATGTACACACACCACCACACTTGCATGCATGTCTACACCTCTGCCAAGTGTCGCACCGTTCAGACGGGCATCCATGTCACATCTGCCAATCAGGCTTCCACATCCCGCTGTCACATGCATCCATGTAGCATCACTGTTGCACCCTTGACAAATACACACACATGCACATGTACACAGTGCTCATACATGCAGCCGAAAACAACATACATGCCTGACATCACGGACATGTCTACTTACATACACATTCATCCAAACATGTGTGCACGCACAACTGCATTTGCCATGCAAGCCCACACACACAAGCACCATCCATGTCTCACACATTACAGCCCTCGCATGTGTCAGACCCACGGCCCTGTACACCCCCACCCATACTCGACCCCATACAAACAGATGTGCAACCGGCACAATGCCGAATAATCACCACACGCACTGCTCACAATCAGGATGCATGTACACTCACCGCTCGACTCCAGACGGGTCTGCTTCTCTAGGACCTGGACGTGGAGCGCTGGGGATATGCGTTCCAGGACCCCCATCTGTTCTTCCGACAAGTGGCCCCGGTGCCCCTTGGCATCCGCTGCCTTCAAGAGGCGCCGGGCCTTGTTCAGGGTCCTGGACCTGAAGTCCTCCCAGCGCTTCCTGACATGTTGTAAGTCCCGGACTGCCACCCCCTCCGCGTTGATGGCAGTCACGATGTCAGTCCAGATCCGAGTCCGTCCTTCCTTGTTGGCGCGGGAACTTCCGAAGAGGGCATCATACTGCCCCAGGACTTGCTCCACCAGGACACCGACTTCGGTGGCACTGAAGCTGGTGCCCCTCTGCCTCTCTGGCCGGGGGTTGTCAGTGGTCACAGATGGTGTTTGCCCCGACATGACAACCCCAGAGGCAGGAGTGGGTGGGCAACTGGGTCCTGGGGCTGGGCTGTGGAGCGATGGAATTCCAGTCGGGAGTCTTCGGTTCCAGCAGGGGTGGTCACAGCAACAGCACCCCTGGCTGATGTGCAGGCAGCAAATGGCAGTGCACGTGGGCAGCAGGCAGTCAGGCAGCAGCAGATGGCAGGTGGGAGCGTGCTCGGGGCTCTGGGGGGCAGTAGTTCGGCCTTCTGGGCAGGAGCGTGGTCTTCCATGTGCTTACGCGTGGCCAGCTTGGTACGGAGTGATTTGGCACGTGAAAATCCTGCACGTCAGCGTGAAAACCGAGGAAAGGCCCTTAGCGCGTAAGCGCGTCAGCACGCATACGCGATTCTATTGGACCAAAGGCCCTCAGCGCGTAAGCGCGTCTGTGACGTGACACGCACGGGTGTTTCCCACACAGCACGTGATGACAGAGCACACGTGGGAAGACTGCACGTCAGTGTGTCATCGCGTGTGATTGGTGGAAATGGCCCTACACGCAGAAGTGACAAAGCGTGTAATTGGTGGAAATGGCCCTAGCGCGTACACGCCGCGTAAGTGACGCTGGACGTGTGGGCCTGTATAAAAGGTACGCGTAGAACACCATTTCCTTGTACGTGCTTTTCGTGGAGAGTGAGTGGGTGAATTCTGTACTTCTTGTCGTTTCACACGCGATTTACTTCACGGCGTTTCAAGTTCGTATTCCCTGTTACCTCTGACAGCTTTTTCTCTTTTTTCTCTTTTACTGGTTTACCTGGGCCTGTTCCCTCAAACAGTGTTCCCTACTACTGTTGTCCTGTCTCCTCAGACAGCGTACAAATCTTCTTTTGGCGGGGGGGTTGCCAACCAAACGCGCTCATTTTTCACGCTCTTTTACCTGGCAGACGGTGAGTCACGCACGTATCTAACATCTGTGCTTGCCCCATGTGTAGCCTACCCCTTCAGAGGTCATTCTAGGCTGCGTGTCACACGCATACGTTCATTCTTGTGTTACTGGGTGCCACAGCGTAGTGCAGGTTTTTCTTTCTGCACACCTGGTCTAGGAGGGGTTGCGTGCACGTCATCTCCCTTTTTTGGGCCTCCTGTGCGTAGCGTGACCTGTCATCTTTCCCCAGGGGTTACAATCAGCCTTGCAAGAGCACTAGGGTACAATTACCATCTGGTACCCAACCCCTTTGACCCCCAATTGCCCAGGACAATATTTCACACCCACTCCCATACGCACATTAACATCAGTGCCATGGCTGGGAGGCGAGGATTCCGTAAGGGTGGCAAAGGTGGAAGAGCCACAAGTGGTGGCCGTGGTGGATCCGGTAGGGGACGTGGTCGTTACTTGCAGGGTGAGCCTGTCCCCCCATGTGTGGAGGACCAGTCAAGGGCACCCATAATCCCCCCCCCTCCCGTTGAGGCTGATGTGGCTGACACCATCCATGCTCAGCCCTTGTTGGACCAGCCCATTGTGGCACCAGACCTGGCTGACTCCATGGCTGACTTCCAGGTCAGCAGGCCTATGACACGTGCGCTGGTGCACGTTGATGTCACCATGCCACGTGCATCTGGGGCAGCAAGGTCATCTGCTGCACCAAGTAGGCAGGGCGGAGAGGCTGCAGGGGCAGCTGCGGCTCCATCCACCCCAGCCCTCACACACCCAGCCCGGACAGTGTCGGTCCTAGTCCATGCTGCTGACATTCCCCCTGACACCATCACACTAGAGCCAATGCCTGCACCAACTCCCATGCTGAGTGTGCAATCCCACACTCCTGATACAGAGTCCACCAGGGCTCCTGCCCCTAGTGTCCAGAGCGGCGCAGGACACTCAGGATCACCACCACCTTCCAAGCGGAAGAGGAAGAGTGCTCATCCGGCACAGGCTGATGCCCCAGACACGGCTACACAGTCCGGCCCATCCAGGAAGCCCAGCTTCACGGATGACGAACTGAATGCACTTGTCGAGTATGTGTCCGCACATGACAACGAGATGGTCATTGTTGCAGGATCCAAGACCACACCTGCACAACGCCAGGCACACTGGCAGACCGTTGCGGACATCGTAAGTGCCCTTGGAATTGTGAGGCGCACAGCCAATGATTGCTATAAGCGCTGGAATGACCTAAAGCGCAGGGCAAAGAGTAAGCTGGCCTCAAGTCATGCCGCAACTCTAGTGACTGGAGGTGGGTCTCCAGTAGTAGACATGGAACTCACTCCACATGAGTCAGTCGCTGGGACCTACGTCACGGAGGAACAGATCCAAGGCGTGGGAGATTTGGCTGATTACGAGGCATTGTCCGGTGAGTGCACATGCATGTGTGTGTCATCCATGTGCATGGTGTGTGTGAGGGCTTCTGTTTGTGTGACAGGTGAGAGTGTGTGCGCCTGAGTTGTATGGGTCAGCCATGTGCTTCATGCAATACGTCCTGCGCAGCTGCATTTGGCCATAGCAGTATCCCTTCTGCCAACAGTAGACATCTAGCCCAACTGCACGCCAGTTGCCCTTGAAGTGTCACCTTGCCACAACATTGTTGCTTGAGTTTTCACTGTTCATTTAGTCAGATTGTTTGCATTCCACCACTTTTACTAGGCATGTCGCAGTCCTGTAGTCACATGTCTGACATGGCTATGGTAAAGTGGAGTGACTTTGTTACCTGGATATCATTTGTTCAAACATGTCCCTGTGCAATTGCACCATTTCGGACTGGCAGCTCCAGGTGAAGAATCTGACCTGTTTGAATCAGAAAAGCTATTACATGCGGGAGCTGGACTGAATGAATAGGTGCTGCCCTCCTCTCCATCTTCACTCAATAGCAATGGTACATGCCATCTGTGTGATGGCATGTGTGTTTCACCTGCCAATCACAGGGCAATGTGTGATGCCACTGCCAGGCAGCATGCAGAAAATGTGTTCATCTTCCATCTTGGTGTCATCAGTGTGTGCCATTTGCCTGCCCTTCATACGCAGTGAGGGTGCATGCATGGGAGGGTTTTAGTCATGTGGGACATGTGTCAAACAAGTACTGGTTCTCTTGCTTCTCAGCCCTCATTGTGTGCCATGGTGCTAATGCCTGTTTCCATTTCTTTGTTTTTATGTCTTTGCAGGGGAAGACGCACCTGATACTGCTGGGGTTGTGGAGATGGTGCAGACCCAGGAGGGGTCCGAGGGCCGACCAACCACCAGTGAGGGACGTGGTGTGCTGGTGGGTGAGAACCCACAAGTGCTGCAGGTCGTGCTCTCAAGGCTGCACCTCCCCCGAGCTGTACTCAGGTGTTGATTCGGATGAGACCTACGTGCCGTCGCAGGTGAGTGTTCCAGGGAGGGATACTGTTCTGTCTCACCCACCTGCACCAGGGTCAGAACCCTCAATGGGGATGTCAGTGTTGGCAGCTACGCCTTTGGTGGTTACGGATGCAGGGTCACACTCCGCGACATCTGATCCTGTTCCTGGGCCAGCAGATCAGAGGGGGAATGCAGTCCTGCAGCCTCAGGCAGTGCCGGCACAGCAAGGCGCAGTTCGCCTTGCCCCAGACAGGTGTGGTGCCCGCCGACGTGGTGGCCGTACGCCACCTGGCAATACCGCATGGGAGCAATCCATTTACGGTATGGCAACCCAACAGGCAGCATCATCCGAGATGATGGCTCAGGCCATGGATAGGGTGGCCACTTCCATTGTCCCCCCTGAAAGGCTGATGGAGCGACTAGAGCAGGCAACCGACTCCATCTGCCAGTCACACAGGGAGGACATGTTGGGGTCCAACAGGGACAGGCGGGCGGCACTGGCGACTCTGCAGGAGGCCATCTCCATTGAGTCCCAGGGCCACAGGGAAGCCCTGAGGCAGGAGCTCCTTCACCTCAGGACGACTCTTGTTGAGCTTGAGGCTTCAACACACCAAAGGACAGAACAGCAGCTGGAGCGTCTCACCCGTACGCTCTCAGCTGAGATGCAGGCAACGAGGGCGGAGGTCCGGGCATCCCGTGAGTTGTTGCATGGGGACCTCCGCACACTCATCCTCCAGAACCAGACCTACCACACCCGCATGCTTGCAGCCATGGAGGAGCAGACTAGGGCCTTGCGTGGGCTGCCTCCCATAGTGCAACCACCTCCGGATGCAGCTGCACAGGGTGATAATAGCGATGTGATACTCCCACAATAGGGTAGCCGTGTGGACCATGAGCCCATGGAGGTGTTTTTTTTTCCCAGGATCCACGCAGGTGGGTTCTGGTGTGCATCCTGTCCTCGGACCTCCTGGGTGGCCTCCCCAACCCCCCCGGGCCCTTCAATGGCCATTTTTTATTTTTTTTATTTTATTTTATTTTTTTATTTTTATTTTTATTTATTTTATTCCCAATTTTTTTGGGACGATTTGTTGGCTTCCGTGGTTCCTGTGGGCATTCGCTGCATTGTGGCTGGGCACATGCAGGCTTGTAATGTATTTGGTTCAGATGCTTGGGTTTGAGTCACACACACCCCTCCTGCTTCCCGTTTCCATGGGCTTGCAAAGGGTGTGCCCAAGTGACAGTGAATTACACAGTGACGTTGGACTCCCATGAGCTGTGTGGGCAGTCTGTAGTCAATACTGTGTATACATTCCTAGTGCATATTGCTGTTGTGTTGTACACTGCATGTTGCATTGATGTGTAACTCATCTTCTGTGTCTACCTCCCAATTTGCAGGTCCCTTCCTCATGTCTACACAAGGACCTCTAGTCTGGAGATGTGGTCCATGTTGGCAGCAGTGCACCTACAACTCTACATGGCGCCAACACTGCACAGTTGGTAGTGGCGGGAGTGCAGGCATTTCCAGGTGGTGAGACTACTAATATTTAACATTAGTGATGTCATGTTAATGGTAGTACGTGCTCAAGTTTGTTGTTGGTCCGGCATTACTGTGAGCATTTCAGGTGTTGCAAGTTTCTAATAGGGACACTGTACATTGTGACACTAGTGTCATGTTGTGGGGATTACTTTGTTTACCTGCAAATAGCATGACATGGCACGGTGTGTGGTGTGGCGGTGCTGGGGTTGGGTTGGCTGACATGGCACTGTCCTCTTGTTGCATTTTGCAAGTGGGTATTCATTTTAGCTGCTTGAATGTGTAACTTCACAAAACTGCATTGGTGGTGTCTGTGTGGGTAGGGATGCACACATTGTGACACTTCCAGGTGAACAATCTCAGGCTGATATGGTTTTCACGGTTCTTTCTCCAGACATTCAGGATCAGTGTCAGGTTGAGTCATCATTGATTGTCAGATGGAATGTGCCAGGGCAGTGTGCACTCCACAGGGGTGTGATTTCTATGTGAAGTAATTAGCCACTAGCTGTGTACGGGCTGCCTCCCCCCGTGCCCTTTCCCCTCCCATGTGCAGCGGCTGTGCATGTGGTTGGGGATGGGGGGGCACCACCATGTCCACGGACAGGCCCCGGCGTGTTGCAACGTTGTGCAGGACACATGCTGCCACTATGATCCTGCACACTACTGGGGGAGCGTACAACAGCTGCCCGCCAGAACGGTCAAGGGAGCGAAAGCGTGACTTCAGCACTCCGAATGTGCGCTCCACTATGCCCCGGGTTGTAATGTGGGCTGCGTTATATCTTACCTGGGGTGGCGTGGTGGGGTTCCGAATTGGCGTCATCATGTGGGGGCTGAGAGGGTAGGCACTGTCCCCTGTGGAGGTGGTGATTGGTATCATTGGTGGGGTTGTGACCTTGCTCAGTATCTGACATGCATGCATGTGCAGTGGCATTCATACTCACCAAGCAGCCATGTATCGCCATGCCGCCCAGCTTCTAGGTCCCGGCTTAGGGTGGACATTCGGTAAATGAAGCTGTCGTGGGTTGACCCGGGATAGTTGGCATATACTGAGGTGATGATTCCCTTGGCATTACATACTACCTGCACGTTGATGGAATGCCAGTGCTTGCGGTTCCTATAGATGTGCTCAGATGCCCTGGGGGGACGTAGAGCCACATGGGTGCAGTCAATGGCACCTAGCACTTTGGGGAATCGTGCCACAGCGTAGAAATCCAGGGCGGCAGCATGCCTTTCTGCAGGGGTTCTGGGCAGGTATATGTGCCTGCGGACTGATGGGCGTGCAGTGATGATGTTCAAGACCTGGTGTAGGCAGCGTGACTGGGTGGCCTGTGATACACCACCCACAATGGCACTTGTCCGCTGAAATGATCCAGTGGCTAAGAAGTGCAGTACATTGAGGACCTTCTCCAGGGGGCTGAGTGCTTGGGAGCACAGGGTGGGTGATGTGAGGTCATCCTCCCACTCACTCACCAGGTCCAGTATGATGTGTGGTGGAAACCTGTACCTCCCATGCACCTGGTCATCAGGCATCCCGAAAAGGCTGGTTCTGGGTGTGAATATCCTGGCCCTGACTATCCTCCTCCTCCTCCTTTGGTAGGCCACGCCCACTGCTGCTAGGAACGGTATGTTCATCCTGGGTCTGAGCTTGTTATTTTTTTAGCGCGCAAATTAATGCGTTGCGCGTGTTGTAGGCGAGCGTGTGACCCGCACACCCCTGAAATCCAGTACCCAGTCCAATAGCGTGTGGAAATTCCCGCGCACACCGGGATACAGGTGCGCTGACGTACTTGCGTGTGTAAGTGTCCGCGCACACCTGATATACACGTACATAGGCCAATCGCGTGTACGCGCACTTTTGTCCAATTACACGCGATGACACCCTGACGTGCTGTCCAATTACACGCGATGAGACTCTGACGTGCTGTCCAATTACACGCGATGACACTCTGACGTGCAGTCTTCCCACGTGTGCTCTGTCATCACGTGCTGTGTGGGAAACACCCGTGCGTGTCACGTCACGGATGCGCTTACGCGCTGAGGGCCTTTGGTCCAATAGAATCGCGTATGCGTGCTGACGCGCTTACGCGCTAAGGGCCTTTCCTCGGTTTTCACGCTGACGTGCAGGATTTTCACGTGCCAAATCACTCCGTACCAAGCTGGCCACGCGTAAGCACACGGAAGACCACGCTCCTGCCCAGAAGGCCGAACTACTGCCCCCCAGAGCCCCGAGCACGCTCCCACCTGCCATCTGCTGCTGCCTGACTGCCTGCTGCCCATGTGCACTGCAATTTGCTGCCTGCACATCAGCCAGGGGTGCTGTTGCTGTGACCACCCCTGCTGGAACCGAAGACTCCCGACTGGAATTCCATCGCTCCACAGCCCAGCCCCAGGACCCAGTTGCCCACCCACTCCTGCCTCTGGGGTTGTCATGTCGGGGCAAACACCATCTGTGACCACTGACAACCCCCGGCCAGAGAGGCAGAGGGGCACCAGCTTCAGTGCCACCGAAGTTGGTGTCCTGGTGGAGCAAGTCCTGGGGCAGTATGATGCCCTCTTCGGAAGTTCCCGCGCCGACAAGGAAGGACGGACTCGGATCTGGACTGACATCGTGACTGCCATCAACGCGGAGGGGGTGGCAGTCCGGGACTTACAACATGTCAGGAAGCGCTGGGAGGACTTCAGGTCCAGGACCCTGAACAAGGCCCGGCGCCTCTTGAAGGCAGCGGATGGCAAGGGGCGCCGGGGCCACTTGTCGGAAGAACAGATGGGGGTCCTGGAACGCATATCCCCAGCGCTCCACGTCCAGGTCCTAGAGAAGCAGACCCGTCTGGAGTCGAGCGGTGAGTGTACATGCATCCTGATTGTGAGCAGTGCGTGTGGTGATTATTCGGCATTGTGCCGGTTGCACATCTGTTTGTATGGGGTCGAGTATGGGTGGGGGTGTACAGGGCCGTGGGTCTGACACATGCGAGGGCTGTAATGTGTGAGACATGGATGGTGCTTGTGTGTGTGGGCTTGCATGGCAAATGCAGTTGTGCGTGCACACATGTTTGGATGAATGTGTATGTAAGTAGACATGTCCGTGATGTCAGGCATGTATGTTGTTTTCGGCTGCATGTATGAGCACTGTGTACATGTGCATGCGTGTGTATTTGTCAAGGGTGCAACAGTGATGCTACATGGATGCATGTGACAGCGGGATGTGGAAGCCTGATTGGCTGATGTGACATGGATGCCCGTCTGAACAGTGCGACACTTGGCAGAGGTGTAGACATGCATGCAAGTGTGGTGGTGTGTGTACATGTGTGGTGCACTTCCTGTGTTGCATGTGATGTCTGGCTCACCTTTGGCTGCTGATGCTGTTGTATGTGTATGGATGGTGGTGGCAGTTGCGATATGGCTGTGGTATGGCTCATGTGTGCGAGTTGCAATGACATGTGTGTTGGGGATTGTGATGACATGTCTGAGGTTTGCCAATGCCACTCATGTGCAACTGTCATGCGTGTATGTGTCCATTGTACAGTGCCCTGATACCTGTGTTTTGTTTCTCCCTGTCTGCAGCGTCAACTGATGAAGAGGGCGGAGAAGGTGCTGTGGAGCACAGCGGCGGGGATCCGACCGCCAGCCGGAGACGCAAGGCCCGGCTCCCCTCCCGTGTTGTCATCTCGTCGGGGAGTGAGGAGTCCGGTGCTGCGTCCCAGGCCGCAGCTGCCGGGAGGAGGTCCAAGAGGCGGAGGTTGCAGTTGGACTCCTCGGCAGCAGAAGGGGCAGCTGGGACCCCACAGGGCCCAACAGGGGAAGGTGGCACGGAGTCATCCAGGTTGGTGGGGGGTTTGGTGGAGGAGGGGGCCGTGCAAGCACCAGAGACGGTGTCTGGAGGTGGGGATCCCACTGGTGCTAGTGGTGCAGTCCAGGACCAGGGACAGGAGGCAGCACAGGCGGCCGCGGAGGTGCCTGTGTGCAATCCTGTCCCCGATCCTGTCCCTGCATCATCTTGCACCAGCAGGGATGCCAACGTCCAAACCCGTTTTCAGGCAGGGGATGAGCTGACGTCAACTGGCCTTCCTCTGCCTGCGGACATGGCCATCCAGGTCCGGGTTGAGCCTGTCCTGGCTGGTGTGGCGTTGCGTCAACGGGCCATGCGAGGTGACCTGCAGTCTTTTCATGGAGAGACTGCACGTCATCTCGAATGGCTCGTTGACCACGTCAGCCTGCTGGGACAGATCACCCAGGCCGGATTCCTCCGTCTGATGGGGCTTGCTCCGACCCCCTCCTCAACTGGACCCCCTACGCGCCAGTCGTCCTCTGTGCCATCTTCCCACCCATCAGTCACCTGGGTGCCCTGTGGAGCTGCCTCTGACGGTGCGGCCAGGCTGGTGGAGGAGGCATCCCTGCCACAGTCGGGAGTCGGAAGTCCAGCAGGGGTGGCCACATCAACAAGTGCACCCCAGCCGACGGAGGATGTGCAGGCAGCAGGAGGCAGTGCACGGGCAGAGGCAGAGCAGCAGCAGCAGCAACATGGTGGGAGACATGAAGGCTCGGGGCTTTCGACATCGGAGGGGCAGGCATCGGCCGGAGGGCAGGGGGACCCAGGACAGAGAGTGTCTTCCGTGTGGCAGCGGTTGGGCCACGCCATAGGTGCGGAGCGGCGGCGGGCGGAAGAGGCGCGGCTCACAATGGTCAGGGCGGAGAACTCCATGCGGAGGGCCCTGAGGCGGGCCGAGTGCCTCGAGGCAATCCGCAGGGGGTTGGAGGAGGACACGGCGTCGTCCCTGCGGACCCTCGGGGCCATGGAACTGGACCGCCTCCGGGACATCGAACAGGAGTTCGATGATGCCCTGGCCCGGGACACCACGGAGTGAGCCGCTGGACTTGCCCGCCGCCTTTGTATATAGTTCTTTAGTTTTAGGTTTCCTTTCTTTCTTATTATGATTTGGAGTCGACGGACACTGCTCCACTTTTTGTATGTAGTTGATTTTTAGGTAGGTTTTTTAGTAGGTTTCCTTTGTTCAGTTAGGCTCATGGACCCTTGTTAGTTTTGTACATAGTTCTTTTTTTGCATGGAGATTTTTTTACATTTGACTTTGGACATAATTTTTTTTTATTCTGATTTGCAGTTTTGTGTTTTTATACGGACATGCAGCTTTTTTTTTCTCATTCACATTGTAGTTTGTTTTCTTTCTTTAGCATTCTTTATTTTTTTCAATACAATTTTGTTAGCATACTTCACTGTGTGGTATCATCTCATTGGTTTCATGCATGTCATGTTGTGTGTTTTCCCATTCAATTGCAACCATTGTGTGTGACGGACATGGGTTCATTAGCTTAATGAACATTGGGGGTGTAACATGTGATTTCCATTTCCATGTGGGTGAATGGGTTACTTGGTAGGGCTTTTTGGCTGTGGAGGCTGGCCATTACGCACATGATTGGGGATTGTGAGGACCTGGTGGGGGCTGGCCATGGTGGCAGGGGGGTGGGGGTGGTGGGAGACATGAGTGGGGGCCTGGTGGAGGCTGCCCCTGCACTGCTGGGGTGTGGGGGTGGTGGGAGACATGAGTGGGGGCCTGGTGGAGGGTGACCCTGGATGCTGGGGGGTGGGGGTGGTGGTAGACATGAGTGGGGGCCTGGTGGAGGCTGCCCCTGCACTGCTGGGGGGTGGGGGTGGTGGGAGACATGAGTGGGGGCCTGGTGGAGGGTGACCCTGGATGCTGGGGGTGGTGGGAGACATGAGTGGGGGCCCTGGTGGAGGCTGCCCCTGCACTGCTGGGGGTTGGGGGTGGTGGGAGACATGAGTGGGGGCCTGGTGGAGGCTGCCCCTGGATGCTGGGGGGTGGGGGTGGTGGGAGACATGAGTGGGGGCCCTGGTGGAGGCTGCCCCTGCACTGCTGGGGGGTGGGGGTGGTGGGAGACATGAGTGGGGGCCTGGTGGAGGGTGACCCTGGATGCTGGGGGGTGGGGGTGGTGGTAGACATGAGTGGGGGCCTGGTGGAGGCTGCCCCTGCACTGCTGGGGTGTGGGGGTGGTGGGAGACATGAGTGGGGGCCTGGTGGAGGGTGACCCTGGATGCTGGGGGGTGGGGGTGGTGGGAGACATGAGTGGGGGCCTGGTGGAGGGTGACCCTGGATGCTGGGGGGTGGGGGTGGTGGTAGACATGAGTGGGGGCCTGGTGGAGGCTGCCCCTGCACTGCTGGGTGGTGGGGGTGGTGGGAGACATGAGTGGGGGCCTGGTGGAGGCTTCCCCTGGTGGCTGGGGGGTGGGGGTGGTGGGAGACATGAGTGGGGGCCTGGTGGAGGCTGCCCCTGGTGGCTGGGGGGTGGGGGTGGTGGGAGACATGAGTGGGGGCCTGGTGGAGGGTGACCCTAGATGCTAGGGGGTGGGGGTGGTGGGAGACATGAGTGGGGGTCTGGTGGAGGATGCCCATGGTGGCAGGGGGTGGGGGTGGTGGGAGACATGAGTGGGGACCTGGTGGAGGGTGACCCTGGATGCTGGGGGGTGGGGGTCGTGGTAGACATGAGTGGGGTCCTGGTGGAGGCTGCCCCTGCACTGCTGGGGGGTGGGGGTGGTGGGAGACATGAGTGGGGTCCTGGTGGAGGCTGCCCCTGCACTGCTGGGGGGTGGGGGTGGTGGGAGACATGAGTGGGGGCCTGGTGGAGGCTGCCCCTGCACTGCTGGAGTGTGGGGGTGGTGGGAGACATGAGTGGGGGCCTGGTGGAGGCTGCGCCTGGTGGCTGGGGGGTGGGGGTGGTGGGAGACATGAGTGGGGGCCTGGTGGAGGGTGACCCTGGATGCTGGGGGGTGGGGGTGGTGGGAGACATGAGTGGGGGTCTGGTGGAGGATGCCCATGGTGGCAGGGGGTGGGGGTGGTGGGAGACATGAGTGGGGGCCTGGTGGAGGGTGACCCTGGATGCTGGGGGGTGGGGGTGGTGGTAGACATGAGTGGGGGCCTGGTGGAGGCTGCCCCTGCACTGCTGGGGTGTGGGGTGGTGGGAGACATGAGTGGGGGCCTGGTGGAGGGTGACCCTGGATGCTAGGGGGTGGGGGTGGTGGGAGACATGAGTGGGGGTCTGGTGGAGGATGCCCATGGTGGCAGGGGGGTGGGGGTGGTGGGAGACATGAGTGGGGGCCTGGTGGAGGGTTAACCTGGATGCTGGGGGGTGGGGGTGGTGGGAGACATGAGTGGGGTCCTGGTGGAGGCTGCCCCTGCACTGCTGGGGGGTGGTGGGAGACATGAGTGGGGTCCTGGTGGAGGCTGCCCCTGCATTGCTGGGGGGTGGGGGTGGTGGGAGACATGAGTGGGGGCCTGGTGGAGGCTGCCCCTGCACTGCTGGGGTGTGGGGGTGGTGGGAGACATGAGTGGGGGCCTGGTGGAGGCTGCCCCTGGTGGCTGGGGGGTGGGGGTGGTGGGAGACATCAGTGGGGGCCTGGTGGAGGGTGACCCTGGATGCTGGGGGGTGGGGGTGGTGGGAGACATGAGTGGGGGTCTGGTGGAGGATGCCCATGGTGGCAGGGGGGTGGGGGTGGTGGGAGACATGAGTGGGGGCCTGGTGGAGGGTGACCCTGGATGCTGGGGGGTGGGGGTGGTGGTAGACATGAGTGGGGGCCTGGTGGAGGCTGCCCCTGCACTGCTGGGGTGTGGGGGTGGTGGGAGACATGAGTGGGGGCCTGTGGAGGGTGACCCTGGATGCTGGGGGGTGGGGGTGGTGGGAGACATGAGTGGGGGCCCTGGTGGAGGCTGCCCCTGCACTGCTGGGGGGTGGGGGTGGTGGGAGACATGAGTGGGGGCCTGGTGGAGGGTGACCCTGGATGCTGGGGTGTGGGGGTGGTGGGAGACATGAGTGGGGGCCTGGTGGAGGCTGCCCCTGCACTGCTGGGGGGTGGGGGTGGTGGGAGACATGAGTGGGGGCCTGGTGGAGGCTGCCCCTGGATGCTGGGGGGTGGGGGTGGTGGGAGACATGAGTGGGGGCCCTGGTGGAGGCTGCCCCTGCACTGCTGGGGGGTGGGGGTGGTGGGAGACATGAGTGGGGGCCTGGTGGAGGGTGACCCTGGATGCTGGGGGGTGGGGGTGGTGGGAGACATGAGTGGGGTCCTGGTGGAGGCTGCCCCTGCACTGCTGGGGGGTGGGGATGGTGGGAGACATGAGTGGGGGCCTGGTGGAGGCTGCCCCTGCACTGCTGGGGTGTGGGGGTGGTGGGAGACATGAGTGGGGGCCTGGTGGAGGGTGACCCTGGATGCTGGGGGGTGGGGGTGGTGGGAGACATGAGTGGGGGCCTGGTGGAGGCTGCCCCTGCACTGCTGGGGGTGGGGGTGGTGGGAGACATGAGTGGGGGCCTGGTGGAGGCTGCCCCTGCACTGCTGGGGGGTGGGGGTGGTGGGAGACATGAGTGGGGTCCTGGTGGAGGCTGCCCCTGCACTGCTGGGGGGTGGGGGTGGTGGGAGACATGAGTGGGGGCCTGGTGGAGGCTGCCCCTGCACTGCTGGGGTGTGGGGGTGGTGGGAGACATGAGTGGGGGCCTGGTGGAGGGTGACCCTGGATGCTAGGGGGTGGGGGTGGTGGTAGACATGAGTGGGGGCCTGGTGGAGGCTGCCCCGCCACTGCTGGGGGGTGGGGGTGGTGGGAGATATGAGTGGGGGCCTGGTGGAGGGTGACCCTGGATGCTGGGGGGTGGGGGTGGTGGTAGACATGAGTGGGGGCCCTGGTGGAGGCTGCCCCTGCACTGCTGGGGGGTGGGGGTGGTGGGAGACATGAGTGGGGGCCTGGTGGAGGGTAACCCTGGATGCTGGGGGGTGGGGGCGGTGGTAGACATGAGTGGGGGCCTGGTGGAGGCTGCCCCTGCACTGCTGGGGGGTGGGGGTGGTGGGAGACATGCATTGTTGATCAGTAGTGCAAGGTGACATGTGGGTTGGCTGGGGGGCATGCCCATGGTGGATGGGCTGCCTGCGGGACATGAGCAGGGGTGCAGGGTAGTCCCCCGTGGTGTGGGCTGCCTGCAGGGGCCGTGGAGGTTGTGGAGCGTACACCTGGGAGGACCCACACGGCCAATTCACGTGTAGTACTCACCAGAACCCCTGAAATACACATTCCCTGCTGGTATCGCGTGTGCAACTTTCCGCGCACCCCTGAAATACACGTACCTTGCTCGCACTGGGCCAATCGCGTGTTGAACTTCCCGCGCACCCCTGAAATACACGTACCCTGCTCGCACTGGGACTATCGCGTGTGGAACTTCCCGCGCACCCCTGAAATACACGTACCCTGCTCGCACTGGGACTATCGCGTGTGGAACTTCCCGCGCACACCTGAAATACACGTAGCCTGCTCGCACTGGGCCAATCGCGTGTGGAACTTCCCGCGCACCCCTGAAATACACGTACCCTGATGAAATCGCGTGTGGAACTTCCCGCGCACCCATGGAATACACGTACCCTGCTCGCACTGGCCCATTCGCGTGTGGAACTTCCCGCGCACCCCTGAAATGCACGTACCCTGCAGTAATTGCGTGTGGAACTTGCCGCGCACCCCTGAAATACACGTACCCTGCTGAAATCGCTTGTGCAACTTCCCGCGCACCCCTGAAATTCACGTACCCTGCTTGCACGGGGCCAGCCGCGTGTGGAACTTCCCGCGAACCCCTGCAATACGCGTTCCCCGCTTGGCGTTTGCTGTTTGCCAGCCCGGTGAACTGGTCCAGGGTTAGCGCAGCCCTTTGCGATGATTTAGCGATTTGGATGGCTTTTCCTTGCGCGAGGGCGTTCTTCGGGGCGTTGCTGGCACTGCTGCAGGGTCGCTGCGATTCTCTGCGCCACGGCTGGTTTGGAAGCCTGAAATCCATGAATACGCTGTGCGCGGAAATCGGTTTTAGCGCACGTGCCTGGCGCAGTCAATCGCACGCGGACACTCTGCGCCAGCCGCTTGCGACACTTTTCTGCGAAATTCTATGAATTACCCTGTATGTGTATGATTACCATAATAGCAGTTAGTCCTCGTGACACTGGAAGATCGACCACAAAATCCATCGATATAACTTCCCACGGTTGAGAGGGTAATTTGGCCTATTGTAAAAGACCCAAAGGTCTCTGTCGGGAAACCTTACAAGCAGCACATGTAGGGCAAGAGGATACATAGGATCTCACGTCTTCACTGATGGTAGGCCACCAAAAACTTTGTGTTAACAACTTGAAAGTGGCCTTCTGTCCCTTATGTCCTGCCAAGGGAGCGTCATGACAGGATTGGAGAGCCATTTGTTGTAAAGTATCTGAAGGCAGGAAAAGAGCATTACTCTAAAACCATAAGCCTTCTCTCTTCTGCAGACAGTAAGACTTCAGCTCTCTTAAGGAAAATTGACTTACTTCAGACCGAACCCTCTGAAGAACACCAACCAGTACCCCGGAGGCACAGGAGCCCCCCCACTGCAGGAGCAGTGGGCCAGCCTCTCTGCATAGTCCCCCAGGACTAAGGTAGGCCCTCTGCCTATTGAGCTTATAAATTCAGCATTCCGCTGATCGTCCTCCACGGCAACAAAATCTGCTGATATTTCTTTTACAATTATTGCGCTGCCTAGAAATGCCCCTCCACCTCATTTAGGAGCATTTTAGCGCCTGTTAAGCCCCTCTTGGAGCCACCATCGGAACACACGAGATGTTCCCTACCCAAGATGGCCGCCGGACCCAGCCCGAACCTCCTTCCTGCCACATGATTCACCCGCACGTTATGATTGGCTCGCACCTACTTATTGTAGCCAACAACACGCCGGCAGGCAAACGCCGGCAGGCGAACGCCAGCACTCTCCCGAAGGATCCTCTCCATAAGGATCAGCGCCTGTCCAGAGCCTGGAGACCATTACAACCAGGACCCCGGAGGCTTAGGAGCCCCACACTGCAGGAGCAGTGGGCCAGCCTCTATGCATAGTCCCCCAGAACCAGGGTAGGCCCTCTGCCTATTGAGCTTATAAATTCAGCATTCCGCGGATTGTCCTCCACGGCAACGAAATCTGCCGATATTTTTTTTACAATTATTGCGCTGCCTAGAAATGCCCCTCCACCGTATTTAGGAGCATTTTAGCGCCTGCTAAGCCCCTCTTGGAGCCACCATCGGAACACACGAGGTGTTCCCTACCCAAGATGGCCGCCGGACCCAGCCCGAACCTCCTTCCTGCCACATGATTTGACCGCACGTTATGAGTGGCTCGCACCTACTTATTGTGGCCAACCACACGCCGGCAGGCGAACGCCGGCCCTCTCCCGAAGGATCCTCTCCATAAGGATCAACACCTGTCCAGAGCCTGTCACGAGTCGTTCGAAGCCGGGGCCAGGACCCCTGCATGACCGTGTCTGGTCACTGCCATGCAACTCAACCGCTGGTAAGGTAACATACGCTTGCTAAGCGCCGCTCTTAATGAGTAGCATGTACTAACAATTACCGTGGCTACTTTGCCATAGAGCACCAGTGTAATACTATTGTGCTAAGCCACAAACGCCCTGGGAATCTCAGCACACCTACGACTAAGGTAGCCACTATTACCTGTCTCAAGTCAATCTCCAGTGCTGACCCGGTGAGCGTTTCGCCCCAAGCAGATCCCAATCGACTGTATACTCGCACCAAGTACCCTTTGCTCCCTCTTTTGCATCCCTAACCATACAATTGCCCAACCCAGGAACCTGATTGACTTGATTGACTCCAGTCTGCACATGTATTGACTTGACTCCAGTCTGCACATGTATTGCCTATGGTAGCAGCTGAGATGGGTCTGCCCCATGTGTAAACGATAGCACGTTGCACGCTAATATTCCTAAATCACATTGGACTATGTCTTAGTAGGCACTGCACCTAGAACTAAATGACATTGCTTCTGTATCTAACTAGTACTGCATTGCTCCAGATAACAGTACTCTGCATATAGACTGCTTTACCCTGTATCTAGCCGGTAACTTCTGTGCATCAAGTCTGTTGTGCATCCAATTGCTACTATTTTCCATTCAGACGGCATTGTTCTGTTTTTGTTCCTAACTAGTATTGCTAGGCATCAGATAGCTTTATTCTGCATCTAGACTGCATTACCTTGTATCTAGCCGGTCATTGCTTTGCATCAAGTCTGCAGTGCATTTAGTTGCTACTACCACTCTGTTCCGTTCCTGCTCTTAACTAGTACTGCTTTGCTTCAAACTTCACTGCCTTCTATGATCCTGCATTTAGTACCTTGACATTGCTGTGTAGCCCCAAGCCTGACCTTGCTTTAGCAGTCTGACACCAAAGAATCAGGTGTCCTACCAGCCACAGCACTGCCCTATTTAACCACAGCTGTGCTAATC
The DNA here is from genome assembly GCF_040938575.1 of Ambystoma mexicanum. Lineage (NCBI taxonomy): Eukaryota > Metazoa > Chordata > Amphibia > Caudata > Ambystomatidae > Ambystoma > Ambystoma mexicanum. The sequence goes on along the minus strand of NC_090925.1, from coordinate 1,236,598,934 downwards.
TGGTCCATCCTCATCATGTTTCCCTTCTGTCAGGTACCTCTTAACCTAGCCTGCACAGGACTGCACTTCTTCTCCCACCCTTATGGCCTTAGTAGACCAGCATGCCCGCGACACCATCCTATCCCGTGTCCCACTCCATTCCTACCGAATACTAATCCATTTCAGCCCACCCTCACCAAGTCTCACCTCAAAACAGACACGTGCAGTATCCTAAAAGCAACGTGTGCCACCTCACTCTGCGTTCCCACCCCTGAGAACAATATCACTAGTATCTCCTATCCCAGCACAGGTACTTTGAGACACAACCGCCTTAGATCCAGGACATATACCACCTCGACTCCCCATAATACAGGCCCTAGAAATAGCAAAATCAAACCCAAACCAGCCACTCACATCACACACCCGTTAGTATCGCCTGACCAGATCACTCCCCGCCCTAATACCTCCTCCCCCCGCACACTCAACAGAAAACCTCACCAAGCCACCACTGAAACCATTAAAGGTGCCCTTATTAACGCTAGATCTTTAGACATATCCGACTTCATCTCTCTTAACGAGCTAGACTTCATAGCCATTACCGAGACCTGGCTCCACGCAGCTTCAGGCCCCACTCTCGCGTTAGCCATCCCTAATGATTACACCATCTACCGCGCAGACAGACAAACAGCCAAAGGCGGCGGTGTAGCCATTATCGCAAGAAGCGCACTCAACATACGACATATACAAAACCAATCACTCCCATCTGCGGAGCTACTCACCATTAAACTATCCACAACTAACACAAGCACAATCACCACCCATCTTATCTGCAGACCGCCGGCCCCATATCCTCATTTAACGATGACATAGCCCTCCTGCTCTCCAACAACACCAAACCTAATTCACGAGTACTGATTCTTCGCGACTTCAACCTTGGGCTTAATGATGAGAAAGATGACAAAGCAAGCACTATCGCCATTACTATCTCTGAATTAGGATTCGCTCACAACATCGCTCAACATTCACACAACAAAGGTCGCATCCTTGACTGGATAGCAGACCTCAACTGCAACACCACCATCCTATCCAACACACCATGCGCCTGGACCGACCATCATCTGATCACCTTCACTATCAACAAAAACAAACAAACACCTGCGCCCTCTCCCAACGCTCTATCCACACTCACAAGAAACAGCAAAAACATCACAATCGAGAAACTCCGCCCTCTTCTCCAACCCATCATTGACTGTTCACCCACCATCACCAATCCCACTGAATTAGTAGACCTCTATAACTCAACCATTCTCAAGGCCATAGATACTGTAGCACCACTCAAACTAAGGAAAGCCAAACCTTGCGCGCATCTCAACTCCTGGTTCACTCCTGAACTAAAAACTCTCTGTAAAACTAAAAGACAAGCGGAATCAGCATGGAAACAGTCTCCATCCGCTAACAATAAAACAGCATACTCCCTAGCCTCCAATATATACAAATCAACAATCATCCAAACAAAAAATAAAATATGTACAATGAAAGAATTTGCAATGCCAAATCTAACACCAAAGAGCTCTTTAATATCCTGAGAGACCTCGAATCCCTATCTCTCATCCCAGACACATGTACCAAAGACATCTCCTGGTGTACTAATATACAAGAAGCACTCCTTGGCAAAATTGCTATGCTACAAGCCAAAATTGAGTCCAAGAAAGAAAGTCTCACCTTCGCTGACAATCCCATTTCTCCCACCCTCACCCAACATCTGGACGGGAAGAACCTATTTGAATTCTCCACCATCACCACCAAAGAGGGTGAAGACATAATTAATTTTTTGAAAACCTCCAAATGCCAAGGTGACATCTGCCCAGCACAAGTTATCAAAGATGCAGCCAAACATCTTGCCCCGTTCATCACATCTATTATCAACTCATCTTTCACATTCAGCATAGTACCATATAACCTAAAGTACTCCTGGGTTTTACCTCTTCTCAAAAAACCCACGCTAGACCCCAGCGTCCCCACGAACTACAGACCAATTACAACAGTGCCCTTCGTCCTAAAAATCCTCGACCAAGCCGCCTATTTGCAGATCCAGAACCACCTAGAGAAAAACAACTTACTAGGACTAAGACAATCGGGCTTCTGACCCAAACACGGCGCAGAGACAGCCTTGATCGATCTCAAGACACAAATGGACAACCTCAAAGACAACGGCAAACTAGCCCTTCTTCTCCTTCTCGACCTGTCAGCTGCCTTTGACTTGGTAAATCACGATATTCTCTGTAAACATCTAACCTCAGCAGCCAAATTCTCTGACAAGGCCAACGCCTGGATTCAGTCCTTCTTGAACAATAGATCCATGAGGGTCTTTGCCCCGTCAGCTTCTGCTGAACCAGCCCTCATTACATGTGGAGTCCCCCAGGGTTCCTGTGTTTCCTCCACGCTCTACAAGGTGTTCACAAAACCCCTCTTTGACATATTGGACCATTTGGGTGTCATCTACACGAATTACGCAGATGACACTCAAATACTCATCCCACTAACAGTAGATTACACCGTCGATAACACAGTACTCAACAACATCTACTCCATTATCCAAGAATGGATGGCCAAACATGGCCTTTGCCTCAACGACGACAAGACCGAACTTCTGCTCCTAGGTTCCCAATCCAGACTCAACAAACTCTACCAGACTTTCACCATTGACGGCAACAACATTACCGTCTCCAACAGCTTCAAAACTCTTGGGATCTACCTTGACTACTTATAGCCACCAAGAAGCAGGTATACCTGGTAGGTAGGTCGGCTTCAATAACAGACTAGCCAGGGTGATTCTGCCAAGTTTCTGAAGGCTGTAGTGGATTACGATCTACCAGGAGACACCACAATTTAAGCATGCATAACCCCTGGAGTATGGCATTCTCACTATCAAGTACTATCAAGTACTATATTCGGCCCCTATTTCTAGCAGCAAATTTGAGGGGGTGACTTTGCTAATCATGGATACCGACGAACATCAAGAGGATAGATATTTGGTATTTTCTGTGGGGGAAGTTGTTTAGGCTATTAAGTCACAGGCAAACCGTTTAAGAGTGAATTGACTGTATGGGCACCAGTTCTCCTGGCTGTCTTTAATGCTGCTTTGGATACTTGTGCTGTTCCTGAATCATGGACTAAAGCCGTGATCGTGCCAATCTTCAAGAAGGGGGATAGGGCTATACCTTCCAACCATCGCCCTACCTCCCTATTGGACGCCGTTGGGAAGGTGTTTGCAAAAGTCCTTTTGAGGCACCTATCACCCTAGGTGGAAGGTGTCACCCCACTAAACCATCTGCAAGCAGGATTTCAAGTTGGGCTGAGTACAACTGATCAAGTTTTAGGCTGCTCTTATTCATTAAGCATTATGTTCTAGTAGAGAAGGCCAAACTATATGCTGTGTTCGTTGACCTAATAGCAGCATTTGACAGTGTACCTGGAGGACAATAGTGGGGGGTTCTCCAGGCAATGAACATACCAGAAGCTATACTAAATCTGATCAAGCTTTTGCATAGTAATAGCAATGCAGCTGTTCGATGGAGTTTGGCTGGGGATGTTACTGAGCCAATAACAGTGGCAAGGTGGCGGGATCACCACTGGGAGCATTTGGAACAGCAATAGAAATTTAGGTAGCACCACCATTTTGATGCAGTTCAGACATGCCATCCACGATAGCCCCTACCTCGCCCATCCCTCCATATCCCTTTTTACTGTCAGCCATAATGGCAGGATGTTTCCAGGGAATAGATCATCATAGAGGTGTGTTACCCGTATCCCTAGATCATGGAAGGAAAGAATCTTCTTGTATCTGAATGGCAACCTCTCAATATATGCCTTCTCTGTCTCCGACAGCCCCCCAATAAGCCACTGATTTCTCTAGGTTGACTTTAAAACCAGATAGTTCCCCATATCAAGCGAGGCTCTCCAAAAGGGGAGGGACCGATCTCTCCGGCTTGGTTATGTATAGCAGGGCATCATTCGCAAAGAGGCTAACCTTGCACTTGACTCCCCATAGCAAGACTCCCCTTATTTCCGCTTTTTCCCAGCTGACCATGGTTGTATTACCAACGTGTAAAGCAGTGGCGAGAGCGGTCATTCCGGACGCGTGCCTCGCTGCAGTGGGAAAGCTTGAGAGACACTCCTGTTAACCACCACCCGGGCCGTGGGATTCAAGTATAGGGCCACCATCCAATCCTTCCATTTCGGGCCTATCCGTATGGTCGCGAGAACCTCCCCCATGAAGGCTCAGCTCACCCGACTGAAAGCCTTCCCAGCATCCAGCGCCAGCATGAGCGCCCCCTCCTCCCTCATCTCCGGAGCGTTAAGCACATTGAGCGTCTTTCGCGTGTTGACGCCCCCTGCCCGTGCATTACAAAACCTGCCTGATCTGAATGCACCAATTTGGGCAGATAGGATTCCAGACGGGACACAAGGACCCTGGCAAACATGTTTGCGTCCACATTGATCAGGGAGATCGGTCTGTAAGAACCACACACGGCCATATCTTTCCCCCGCTTCGGGATAACTGCTATCAAGGCCCGAACCTATAATAGAGTTAAATAACTTTGCCAGGGGTGTCACCAATAGGGATTGATACTGCTTGTAGAAATCTGCTGTAAACCCATTCTCCCCCGGCGACTTCCCGACTTTTAGTCGTTGGACCGCTTGCAAGACCTCTTCTGTCGTTACCTCCCCTTCGAGGGCCTCCCTCTCCTCCACAGTGAGTTTGTGAAGTTGTAGGTCGTCAAGGTAATCCTTCATCTCCTGTATTCCCACCTCCGCCAGTTTAGTATAGAGTTCCCGGTAGAAGCCCGCAATTCGGGCCGCAATGTCGTGCCCTCTATCCACCACATCTCTGTAAGCGCCCTACACCTTGTCCACTTTTCTCTCCATCCTGCAACACCTTACCCTGTTCACCAGAACTGCTCCTACCCTGTCTCCACGCTCATGGTACCTCTGTCATGTGAACATAGCCTCTTTGCCACCTCTCCTATCAATGCTGTGTAGCTCCTGCCGTTTGTCTCTCATCTCACCCGGGATTTGTTCCTTGTCAGCGCCCTGCTGAGCCAGTTGGGTAAGCAGTACCGCCAACTGTCCCTGGAGCCTGGCCTCAATCAACCCCCTCTTCCTCTTCTTTTGCGACCCTTCAGCAATGAGGAGTCCCCGAACGTGGCCTTAGCTGCCTCCCACAACATCGCCATACCCATTATCATTGACGTCAAAATAAGCTTACGCCTATTTCCCCAGGGCATCGCAGAGTACTTGGTCCCTCAGTAAGGTGTTGTTACACCTCCAGCGGAATTGGGGTTTCGGTACCCTCCAACCTGCCACCACCATTTTGTGATCTGACCAAGTGACCACCTCAATTTTGAGTGCCCCCACCTCTCGTTCCTTGTCCAGCGAGACCAGCAATAGGTTAATCCTGGTGTAAATCTGGTGTTGGGGGGAGAAAAAAGTATAACCCTCAGGCCTGGGAAGTGACCCTGACAGACATAAACCCAATAATAGTCCTGCAGGGGATTCCGGAAGGCGATGTTCCCTTGGAGCGCCACTCTTAGTCCTCCTCCCTTTGCTCCACCAATCTAATGCCAGGTCCACGACCAGATTGAAGTCTCCCCCCAAGATTGTGGTATCCTCTGCCCAGCCTCCCAGCATCTTGAACATCTGGCGCAGGAACCCCAACTGTCCCGTGTTGGGCGCGTATAGGGTAGACAATGTAATTTGCATTCTCTCGAAAAATCCCTCTATCCCCAGGAACCGGAACACAAACCCCCTCTTGATCTGGACCTCTGTCAACCCGAAAAGCTTTCCGTAGTAGGATACCCACCCATTCCTTCTTGCTGTCCCTGTGAGAAGCCCAGAAGCTCATGCCAATATCTTTACCCTTTATTGCAGATTCTGCCCCCTGATTGTAGTGTGTCTCCTGCAAGAAAAGGACTGCCAATTGCTGTTTGCAGAACATGTTGCTGGTCAGTGATCTCTTATTTGGGGAGTTTAGCCCCTTGACATTCAGAATGGCTATCTTCACCTCAGCCATATGCCTTCCTCCCCTTTGGCCTATTGCCCTTCTCATGTTTCCATTGGTATCTCATCTGTCCTGTCCACCTTAGCCACTGCATCGAATCCCCCCTTCCTCCCTTCTTCCCCTCTCCCCCCCTTCCAATTCCCCCTATTTCCAGCTGAGGCGTCCGACAGTGCATCCTGACCATATTGGCCCTGCCCTGATTACCCTGTACAGTATTCCCTCTTTCCCCTAAGCCCCTCATTCCTAGACATGGCACTGAGCCCTCGGCCCTGCTGTCTCTTCAATCCCAATCAGCTCCCCCTTGAGCCGGCTCTCAAACTGGTTGATCCTATCACCGAGGTAGTAGTCTCTACCCCATCCCCATTGGAAAACCCTGCATTCCCCTTGATTTGCGACATCCCACTATCCCCCATCCATTTCACTCTTCTTTCCGGGACCTGACCCCCCAAAACTGAACTGTTCAGTACCTCCCATATTTTTCCTTCCCTTGTCTCCACCCTTAGTACCAACGGATATGTCCAACCAAATACCAGACCCGGGGTTCAACGACTCCTATAACACAAATAACATTTTGGCCCTTGGCCAGGCCCTTGATCTCCTTTTTAAGTGCCCTCCTTTCTCAGGGAGGGAGTGTTAAGTTTCTGAAATTTCCTGGCCCCTGTCAATTTGCGCCTTCTGTGCTCAGTCTGCAGGCCTCAAAGCTCTTGTCCTTCCACTGTGCCTTCCCATCTGTGGCGATCCTGAGGGGGTCTTCAGAGGCCTGGTTGATGTCCTCCTCCGAGACTAAGTGGTATCTCTCTCCTCCTCATTCAAACAGGATCGCAAAGGGATCGCAAAGGGATACCCCCACCTGTATCGTACCCTCTTCTCCTGTAGCCACCTAGTGAGGGGGCCACACTTCTTGCGCCTCGTGAGGGTCTGGACCATAAGGGACTGGTATATTGCTACCTTGGAGTCCATAGTCAATAGACCCCATTCGCCTTCCCTTTTCTAGGATTTTGGCCTTGGCACGGTCGTAGTGCATCCTAGCCAGCACCGAGCGGGCCCTTTATTTCCTCCACCCGCATGGTGTACCTGGTCCATGGCCACTTGCTCGCCTTCCTTTGATCCTAGGACCATCCCAGTGATATCCTGGATTTTCCTCTCCTGTCCAGCCATTGATTCCCCTTCCTTCTCTTTTAGGCCAAAGAAATTGAGGTTATGGCGCCTCTCTCTATTTTCCATATTGTCCATTTTTTAGCCTATTTCCTCCTCCTTCTGAGGCAGACCTCAATTTTCGACTCCGTCACCCCTGAGGAGGCTTGATTTGCCTCTATCCCGGTCATTCGCTCCTCCATAGCGTCCACCTTCGCTAACAGATTTCCCACTTTGGCCCCAATGTAATTTCTCATTCCCCGAATTTCCTCCAGGGTCATTTGAATATCACCTTTGATAGTGTGGATCTATGACGAGCTGGGGTGTTGTCTTCCGTCTCCCTTGCCCTCCACCATCTCAACTCTTCCAGCGTTTTGAAACTGCGACAGCGCTGCTTTCCAGCTCATCCACCTTGCTTGTACCCCCAGCCGTGTCTTTCTTCTGCTCCCTTGCAACTGCGCTTCCAGTGGGGGTCCTCTCAGCACCTTTAGCGCACCCCAGTTTCTTTTGTTTGGTTCTAAACAGCTATACTCCACAGGGTTTCTCAGCCCCTCCACTGTCCTGTGCTGGGCCTCTGGTGTCTCAGTCAAGGGCCCCTCCTCGCACTCATACTGCTTGACCTCAGTGGTCTGACCCACATCTCTGCTTACGCCTGTCTGTTCTCTGGATCACGTTGCCCTGCTCCATTTCCGACCCGATCTTTGTCTTTCAAAAACACTAAACCTTGTATCAGCCTTTGGGGCAGGGCCCTCTCTAGCTAGAGTTCACAGTGTCTCCTTCAGGTTCACCCGTTGACAGGTTCCGAAGCACTGAGTACCGTGCCCCTGTAAGTCCTGCAGTCCTACTGGGCCTCCCTGAGTGTTCAGGTGTGTCAACAAGCAAGGTGGCGGCAGATGGACCATACAGCATCCCCCGCCGTGCGCTGTACCTGGTTCTGGGTGTGCACTCCGGGAGGATCCCTCTGGCTTCCCGTGTAGTCCTCCCTGCCAGTGCCAGCCCAGGGCCAGCCCTTCTCCTTAAGGCTTCTCTGTAGAGAGGGGGAGCCCTCTCAGCAGCTCCTCCTGTGAGCACTGCCTCACCCTCTGCAGTGTGGGGGGTCTCTCAGCCTCCTGAGAGCTCCCGGGGCCACTTCCTGCCTCCTCGCTGTGGGTCTTTGCCTGATGCCTGGGGGGTCGCAGGTCACTCGGGGCCACTTATGGGTGTCCCTCACTGCTGCGCTCACCAGTGAGGGTGTTGGGTGCCCCCAGACAGGCCGTGCCATTTTTCCCCTCATGTGCGGTCCTCTAACAGCTCTGCATCAACGGTACGGCAGCAGTCTCCCACCAACCCAGGGGCATCGATGACGGGCCACTGGTGCCTGGGTGTCTCCTCTGCTCAGGATTCCGTTTGGTGTGGTTTCTGAGTGCGCAACTGCTCCGGTGAGCACTGCCTCAATAATACTGAAGTAGACCCTCAACACTGCAGACGCAGAGTCTGCAGTGTTGAGGGTCCTTCAGCCTTCTGGTGTCTCCTGGCTGGGAGTTGCCCCACACCTCCTTGCTCAAGGTCTTTCCCTGCTGCCTGGGGGGGGTCGCAGGTCGCCCCAGATCACTTATGGGTGTTCATCACCTCTGCACTCGCCAAAGGGGATGTTGGATGGCCTCGAAGCAGGCCGCTCCATGGCTCTGCCCAGGTGCCGTTTTCCAATGGCTCTGTGTCAACGGCCCAGCGGTGGTCTCCCGCCAACCCATGGGTTCGCATCTTGTTCTCCCTGATTTCGGGGGCGGGAGGCTGTCAACGTTGGGCCACTGGTGCCTGGGCGCCTCCCCCGCTTGGGACCCCGTTTGATGTGGGTCCAAAGCGCACAACTCCTTTGATTCTCTGCTGGTAATCAGGGCAGGGGACGGAGCAAAGTGTTCAGGCTGCCATCTTGCCTGCGCCCCCTAGTCAATGCTATTGAATATTAAAAGAAACTGCATGTATCATGATGCAAAGATAAAAATTAAACTCCAGAGGCTTCGCACACCTGACATGACAGACTTGGTGACTGATTGACTGGATAGGCAAACCTTAAATCAATAAACTCATGTGACTTGGAGGGCCATAAATAATGCCCTGATGAGCCGCACTCGGCCCACATGTTGTGCACCACTGGTCTAGGGTGAATCAAAAGTATCCCCATTGCACTCCATTGAAAGATGCTTTGTGCAATATGAAAAAGTTAGCCAAAACAGATAACACGTAAGAAGACAAAAGGGAAACAGTTTCCCAGTACTGACAGTCTGAAGGACTAGTCAGTTTCGCCATAACAAATGAGCAAAAGGCCAGTGAAGTGAAGCTGAAGGTTTCACTTCATTGCAAAAAGTCAGGACAAGGTGTAAAACAAAAGCAACATGTTTGGTGGTCCATAGAACATGAAGGCAAGGTTGCCTAAAAGAGAAACATTCCTAACACTCGCCTCCCCCTTCCCTAGACTAGGGACAGGGGAACTAATCCACCTCTGGATGGGTCTCCTGTTTCAGTCGGTTGTACATTCTCGACAGCTCATCAGCATTGCAACATTGTGCGCATGGCCTGTACTCAATGGTTAAGTCAAAGCCTTGAAGACTTATGGACCACCAAAGCAATTTAGGATTCTCTCCCTTCATGTTCATCAACCACTTTAAGGGTATATGGTCAGTCTGCACAGTGAAGTGTGTCTCTCCTATAGAGGTAGGGTCTCCAGCGCCTAAGGCTCCACACAATGGAAAAATATAATTTTCCACAGTAGACTTCCTGAGCTCTCCTTCCTTAAGTTGCCGGCTGATGAAACATATAGGATGTTCCCTGCCGTTGTCATCTAACTGTGATAGTACTTCTACTACCCCAAAGTCAGGGGCATCTGTCTGCACTATGAAAGGTCTCTGGAAGTCAGGGGTTCTGAGAACAAAGGCCTGACAAAGGGAAGGACAGTCAGAGGAGCAGCAATGGTGCCATAGTCTGCCATAAAGTTCCTGTAGGTCCAAGAAATCTCTCACTTGGGTTTGGGTAGTGAGGGTTGTCCAGTCTCGTACAGCCTGTACTTTATTGGGAAGAGGCTGAATCCTGCCCCCACCAACCTCATGCCTGTTAGGAGAGATTTCATATTAGAATGTCATTTTCCCTCCATGTGTCAACCCACAAACTTTTTGCTGCTGTTTTACACCCTGATCTAACCTTTGCCAGAGAAGCGCAGCCGCACTCCTCTGGGCTTTCGCTCACTTCTTATGGGGAAACTGACATGCCCTTAAGACAGTCAGTACTGGGAGACTTCGTTTCCCTTAGTCCTTTCCTCATGTTGCAGCTTGTGTGCAACATGTAACAAGAGTGCCATGTAACTTACTTTACCGTACCCTTGGGTCTCTAGTCATTCCAAAGGCCCTAGAAACTCTCACTGGACATTTTATGAACTGTGCAGATGTGTCACGGACAGGACTTGTGGCAGCTATCGTTTATCTTACGTTTTGAACCCTTTCTTGCCATGTTATCTGCGCTTGCCACTTTGGCACGAATAGGTGGCCTGGCTCCAAAATGGCCATGCCACGAGGTTCTTTGTCCTGTCCTTTGGCCATCTTGCCCCTTCACCTTCCCCAGGTCGAGCTGACCCGGGTCAGTCCTCATTTGGTCATGCACTTTCCCGCGAAACCCAAAGCTTTTGCGTGCTTCTGCATGCCTTGTGTGTGTGCCTCCAGGATGTGGGCTGGGATGTCTGTTCCCAATACACATTCTGGGTGCCAGAGAGTCTGGAGTGTCCTTAATGCCTAGGACCACCGTGGTCCGTGATTGGTCCACGTATGGAGTGAGTGTTTGTGAGCAGATCTCCCATTGGGTCCTCTCCGTTTTGGCTCGAAGGGAACTTTGGATAAGAGGAGGCCGAAAACACCACTACCATGTCGATCTCCTGAGTTCACACGAACAAAGGATAAGGAGCCAAGTATCCTGCAACAAGAAGCAGAGTCGAGGAACCGCTGGTGACCCGCTGGAAGGTTTGGCACCCTGAGACCCCTCTGCCTCTGATCGTCCTAGAAGGTCTGCGAAGGCGCTTCGACCCATTGGAATAGTGGGACCAACTATTCTCGGCACCTTCATCAAACCCTGCAAGTAAGCCTCTTCGGAAGTGTCCCTGGGCCAACCAGTGGGCTGACCAGCTTACGCAGGACGTTTGCTCTGTCACCGCCGCGGTTTCGAGGAAGCCCTCAAAACCTGGTATACTGCTTGCTCTGTGTCCACGGCACCCTCACATCGAATTTCATATACTTGGCATTCCCAGGTCTGAAGTGAGACGAGTGCGCCCGGACCGGAGTAAACACGATTACCGTGTTGCCCTGCTGTGGCAACGACCTGTACAAGTTCGCTGCACTTGTGACCCCCTTGACCCTGAAGCCTGCTACCGCGGAAACTACACGGTGTCGAGAAGTCCTGATTGTCGCATTCAAACCTGCCAGCGAAGTGGACTGAACTGGCAAAGTTTGGGTCTGCCTACGTCGGGGACCGGTGAGTAGTCCATACCCCAACTGGTGGCCCCTAGCACAGGAGCCCATTTCTACGCATGAAGTGGCCCCTGAGGGCCCCTTTCCTTTCCACTACTATTGCGAAATAGCGACTCTACCCCACACTCTCAACCTGCCTCTGCCCGCAAGTGGAGGTCCTGCTTGAATAGTGGGGACTTGTTCTTCATCAACCTTATCCACCTTCCTGAGCTGCTAGTGACCCTTGAAGAGACCCTATTTTGTCCAAGGCACAAGCGTGTGCATGTACTAGTGAGCATAAGGCTCCTCTCTTCGTAGGGCTTGGACTGCTTCTTAGTTAGGTGTATTCTTGATGTGGAACTGGGTCTAAAGATTACTTGCACTGCCTGTTTTCCTCCCCATCTAGGTGGTCTACATTTTTCGTGCTTCTTAATCCGTTAGACCCCTCTGGTCTTGTATATATATCGTGTTGATTGGGATGTGTTGGTTTACTTCAGTATTATTGTGATTCTTTGATATGGTCTATATTACAAAGGCCTTGTAATAAATGTGTCTATATTTTTAATATAACACCTGTCTGGAGTAATGTGTAAGTATCCTTGCTTTGTGTGCTCATTGAGGTCTTTCAGTCACCCTCACCCCTCTTGAGACTTAGTCTTGACTGCCTGCCATAGCTATCCTGATTGGTCTGGCTTGTCCAGAGGTTACCCTGTTCCAAGAAACTAGGTTGGCCTTCTGAACCTCTGCCCCTCCAGGTCAGAGTTCAGAAATCCATCTTAACAATGCCCAAGGTAAACCACTGAACCTTGAGTAATCTGCCACTTGGTTGCATTTATGGTCAGATGGGCCTTCTGAAGAGCCTGCAACACATTCTCCAGGTGTCTAACATGTTCCTCCCAAGTGGGGCTGAAAACTGCTATATCATCCAAATATGCAATGCAGAATTCACCCATCCCATTCAAAACATTGTTGACCAGCCTTTGGAATGTGGCAGGTGCATTCTTCAACCCAAAAGACATTAGCCTGAACTGGTAAAGTCCTTCAGGTGTCAAAAAAACAAAGTTACTCCCCACAGTAACTAAAATACTTTAGTCCCCGTTCCTCCATACTTGTGGGAGGTTCTGTCCTTCAGGACGGGATCGGAGCACTTTTTGATAGCATCAAAAAATATTGTTCTTTTCTTTTGCACAAGGGGCCTGTGCGTGTGGCTTTAGCCCCGCTTTCCTGAGCCCCTACCGGTGCATCACCCTTCAGTCCTTTTCTATTGCCAAGGCCCGTAGACATATTGACAATATGATGGAACATTTTTAGAGAAGGTAGGTGGGTGTATTGAGGAAATGGGGACTATTGACTAGAAGTATTTGAAGGACTTTTTTTATATCGACCGAAGCAAATTAATAGGCAAATATGGAACAATTCTCCTGACATGAGATATCAGTTGGGGGAAACCTCGAACCAGCATTGCCATATGTCAAAAGACATTGTGAGAGGAAAGTAAACATGGTACAATTCTCCTGACATGAGATGTCAGTTGGGGGACACCTGGGACCAGCATTGCCATACGTCAAAATATATTGTGAGAGGAAGGCAAACATGGCACAATTCTCCTGATATGAGATGTCAGTTGGGGAAACCTGGAACCAGCATTGCCAGAGGCATCAGAGTGCTGCAGAGTGTTTGGTGAATGCTGGCCCTGAACATTAAGGAAATTGCTCTATTGACACTGCCTGGTGGCATGTCATCCATCTTTAACAACTGCTGCAGGCGCACAGCGTGCAAAGTGCTGCAGAGTGTTTGGTAAACGCTGGTGAACACTGGCCCTGAACACTGAGCAAATTGCTGCCTGTCTTTTTTCATATGATACTGGCTGGAGACATGTCAACCCCTTTTAACAACTGCTGCAGGCACAGAGCGCTGCAACGTGATTGGTGTTTGGCTGTGAGGCAAGAGGGCAAGGTAAAGTGTGGCAGAATCCAGTGACATGCCCCCAAGTCCTTGCCAGTCCAAACCAACGTGAGAAAATAGAATCAGGTGTGGGCCTAACTACTTAAGTTGAGATCTAACCCCTTTGGAGATTTGGACATTGTGCAGAAGGGGGCATTGTATTCTTTTATGTATGACTTGCACAGTCAAAAGAAACAGCCAGCAATGCAGGAACGAAGAAGTGACCCTGACTCCAATTTTGAGTTGGCGATTACTATCCCAGGGGGTATCTGATGGGGAAGGGTGGATGCGAGAAAAGGAGAAAGCTACAAAATGTAAGGGGGTAGTAACAAAAAAGAATATACAGGGCACTGGGATCCTATCCAGGAAGAACACAATTTCTGCTTTTTTGAGCCACTTGTGCAGCAGCCCATTCCCCAGTGTAACTATCCCCCTAAGGACAAGGAAAATGAACTGGTGCAGGATTTGACAGACAAGACACATCAGAAGGGACTCATGATTGCAGTGTCAGATGATGACGCCATGCTGAGTGTATTGGATTACAAAGAATGCCAAATGGGCCAGGAGAGAGGATTAAGAGTGGTAACACAGGACTTATTGGAAGTCTCTAAACACAACTTGGATACCTCCCTATCCTCATATACGTCTACCCCACAACCGCCCCAGCTAAGAAGGCTATCGGCAATGCTGAGACAGGGGGAAAACAGATCGACCTCTAAAGGAAATTAATCAAGTCTTGAGTGCCCTAATGAATTTATATGAATGGTCAAAAATGTAGTCAAAATCCCAGACGGCACTACTGGAATGTTTGCACTTTCAATTTAATCATTTTGGAGTGCATACTAAATTGAAAGATTTCTTGAGTACTAAAACAACATCAGAGGCTGGTAACCTTGTGAATGGCTATATAAAAAGAATGTCATATCAAGAGGGTTTAAATTAATTCTTTGCTAAAATTGTAAATTGCACCAATCTAGGTGTAGCAGCTGCATCAAAGGCTAATTTCATGCAAAAAGTCCAAAATGTCCTCTTGATGGAAATTAGGCAAGAGGATCTCGAGCAATACGTAAATTCGTTCTCAAATATTGATTTTCAGAGTTTGCAAATTAAAATGTACTTGATTAGCAAACTAACTTATTTGATTAGCAATTTTGTGCTTATGTTTTTAATTGCACCAGACGTTATTTGTATCCAAGACAACAATGAGCAACAATACAGCATTCTATAGCAATACTGTAATTATGCATTATGTATCACCTTACATGTTTAGGAATGGATTTGAAGGACTGTCTTTATAAAAAATAAAGTAATACATACTGGTCCTTACCAAACAGAAGATAGTTAGCTAAAACGTCCTGATTACCTCTGGTTTGCATATTTGAAAAATTAAGAACTTTTCTTGCCTAGCACTCCCACACAGGACTTTGGCACTTTTAAGAGTAGAGAAGATGATTTCTGCTGCACTCTCTCTGTAGGCCCCTTTGAACTTGCAGTGAGCATGGAGAGAGCCCCTAGGGCTTGAGAGGAATGCAGGGTGAGCTGTGCTTCCATTGAACAGGATATTTTAAATAGCTAGTCATGCTACACACGTTCTAATTTAATTTGCAAACCTACAGAATTGCATAGCAAACTGCTATACAACAATGCTTATTTTATGCCTTGTCGAGTGTGCTGAATCACTGCTGGGCGAATCAGCCATGGATAATCTGGGAAAATGAAGGTTGGAGACAAACTTTGATCAGGGCACATGAAGTGCCGGGACAACTACTAAAGACACAGAAAAAGCAACTTCGGTATTATCGTGTCTCGGCCTGATTAGCAAGGGAAAACAACAGGAAAAGTAAAAGCCAAAACCAGCAGAAAAAAAAGAGAAAATAGGGAAAACAACTGTGTACCTCCTCACACAGATTTCTGCGACTCTGGTGAGGCAACCAGCAGTAAGTACGTCCCTTTGAGGCAGCACAGCCAAAAGAGCTGGTGTACAAAGAAAGATGAGCTCAGTGTGCCCGACTGAGGACAAGGAGGCAGAGATTAAAGGAGGCATTAACCAACAACAACAGATAGAGAAGTTATGTGTCTCCCACTTGGCACAAATGGAGGTTTCATCATTTGAGGTGCATGGGGAAGCGGGTCTGATTTTGGAGAAGTGAGAGGAAGTTGTGTGCATACGATGCTGATATCATCCGGAGTTGAAAGAGTCAAAGCCTCAGAGTCCCAGGAAGTTATTTTGACCTTAGAATCAAGGAAAGTGCCCTGTTTAGGGACCACTTCTTACCCCAGGTGCTCTTTTTGGGTTCCTCACGAATATCGGCACAGCCTGACTTCTTTTGTGACTTGTCAAAGAACATGGCTAGAAAAGGCCAATGAAAGGTTTATAGCTACCTAAAAGGGTCAAAAGGTTTGGATGTTGCCCTAGAAGGAGGGACGTGCACTAGGGAAGAAAACAGAATTGCATAGCAAACTGCTATACGACAATGCTTATTTTATGCCTTGTCGAGTGTGCTGAATCACTGCTTGGCGAATCAGCCATGGATAATCTGGGAAAATTAAGGTTGGAGACAAACTTTGATCAGGGCACATGAAGTGCCGGGACCACTACTAAAGACACAGAAAAAGTAACTTTGGTATTATCGTGTCTCGGCCTGATTAGCAAGGGAAAACAACAGGGAAAAGTAAAAGCCAAAACCAGCAGAAAAAAAAGAGAAAATAGGGAAAACAACTGTGTACCTTCTCACACAGATTTCTGCGACTCTGGTGAGGCAACCAGCAGTAAGTACGTCCCTTTGAGGCAGCACAGCCAAAAGAGCTGGTGTACAAAGAAAGATGAGCTCAGTGCGCCCGACTGAGGACAAGGAGGCAGAGATTAAAGGAGGCATTAACCAACAACAACAGATAGAGAAGTTATGTGTCTCCCACTTGGCACAAATGGAGGTTTCATCATTTGAGGTGCATGGGGAAGCGGGTCTGATTTTGGAGAAGTGAGAGGAAGTGGTGTGTATACGATGCTGATATCATCCGAAGTTGAAAGAGTCAAAGCCTCAGAGTCCCAGGAAGTTATTTTCACCTTAGAATCAAGGAAAGTGCCCTGTTTAGGGACCACTTCTTACCCCAGGTGCTCTTTTTGGGTTCCTCACGAAGATCAACACAGCCTGACTTCTTTTGTGACTTGTCAAAGAACATGGCTAGAAAAGGCCAATGAAAGGTTTATAGCTACCTAAAAGGGTCAAAAGATTTGGATGTTGCCCTAGAAGGGGGGACGTGCACTATGGAAGAAAACAGATGGCCCAAGGATCCTTGCCAGAAAACACAGGAAGAGGACTCCAGTTTCACTGTTACTCCTTACAAGGTTTTGCTCGACAGCCTTTTGGTGGAAAATAGATTTTGTATCAGATCGAGCGAACATACTGCATCTGTTGAGGGACATTCTGAACTTAAGGGCACTGTGAAAAACCTGAAGGTGCAGTTGCAAAAGTCTCTGGCAAGATGATAATGATAAGGACCCTGCTGTTAGAGTGGTGACGCATGGGGGTGAGTAGTAAAGAATGATACCTTTAATCATCAAACTATGCTTGACAGGTTTCCACGCCCCCTTAGGGCGAGATATCAGGTCCCTATGACGTCACTTCCGGTGTGTGAGCTCATAGAGGTTGCCCTGAAAGTTCTGCCTTGGCAAAAATCCCAACCCGGAAGTGATGTAGGTGTGTTTAACAGGAACTTGGTCCTTAGCGGTGGTGTCCCACCGGATGTGACATCATAGGGATTAGCAGGAAGGTCACCCCAAAGCCTTGAGTCCCTAGGGGCCCTAAGGGGTATTCCACTAGGTGCCCCCTACAAAGAATCGGAAGTGTGACATTGGGTTTTGAAGGGTGGGGGGCATGGGTTTGATGTCTGCGCGGCAGCCATCTTTAGGGGGTGTGGCATGTAGCGTGTATATATACAGATGGGTTTTGGGCGGTAGGTACAAGCTGATCCTGAGGGCCGGGGGGGAAACTCTGATTAAACAGCATCAGCGCGACCGCTAGGTAAGGTATACATAAGATTGAAACTTTGGGCATTGGACAGGGGCAGTTGTGCTACAGAGGGTATTTAGTATAGGGTGACTATGTGTCTACACTTATAATAACACAGGTAAGAATTTAAAAAACAAAAATGTTAAAAATTAAAAATCGATATGTACATATATACAAATATATTTAAAAAAATGGAAATATGAATATGGATTTGCAAAATTCCCAAATTAAAAAAAAATGCTATGGAAGACAAATAAAATTGGTATATATTAATATATAAAAAATGGAAAACATTGATTACTATTTTATATCAAAATTAAATAAAAAATGAAAATATGAATATTAATTTTGTTCATATCAATTATGATGGGGGAAATTAATTTCTGAAAAATAATTAATATTCAAAAGCAAAGATGGGGTGCTAAGCTTGCGCCCGCAAGATTTGTGAAACAGGGCCCATGGTCTTTGCAAGGGTCCGGCTATGGGGCCTGGGGCAGCAGTGGTGGTCTCTGTCCTTTTCAAAACACTCATGCTGCAGATTTGGCATGCCCACTGGCCTGCGCAATCCATGTTAACCCCCACCCCAGACATCCTTCTATATATAGAGCTCAAAAGCAGCTGTTGGGCCCAGCCACCTGGTGAGATAGCAGGAATTCAGAAGGAATAGGCCCAGAGAGGAAGTACGTATCCCATGAACACAGCTGATGCATCACAGCTGACCCTCGGGGGGCTGAGCCCCCCCAGCACTTCCCCTCCACAAGCTGCGGAGGGGAAGTGCTGGGGGGGCTCATCCCCCCGAGGGTCAGCTGTGATGTATCAGCTTGAATTTCCGGCCGACAAGGCAAAACCCTAGGGGGCAAGGTCTTGAATGGCCAAAGGTGATGATCTTCCGGGTTATTTTCGCTGTTGTCTGCAAAAGCCCACCCGTTTTAAATCCCTATAAACTCTGGTGTATGTTTAGACAAGCTCTCTTCAATTTGCGGTAAACTAGAAGTTCCGTTGTGTGAAGCCATCCTGACGCTTACAGTGACCATGCAAAGCCAGACAAACTCACAAGTAAGGGGGTGTATAATCTCTGCATTGATGTAGCTTAGGCTGGCACATGTACAATCTGAGCTAACTGCTTTTATTTAATTTGCTTAGAGGAGCAGTGTCAAACCCCCTCACTCAGTGATGAACTAGCATTTATTCAGATTACAGGTGAAATGTACATGTTACCGTGTTTTAAAATATCTCTATGTATTTAAAATAGCTATATGGCATAGGTCCCTATGTTTGTTTGTCATGGTCTGGGGGACAAAATGGGGTCTGGGGTATTCTATGTTTAAAGTATGTTTTATGTGTAACCCTTGAAATGCAACAGCCTGGCAGTTTTACTTTCTTATTTAAAAACGAAAATTGCCAGGCTGTTGCATTTCAAGGGTTACACATGTTATTTTATGTGTAGCCCCTTGAAATACGGCTGTTTTTTTTACCATGCACTTTAAAAAAAAAAGAACGTGTCCTGTAGATATCTTTAAATGGATCCTGATGTATGTCTCAGAGCCCTTAACAGCATAAGAATTAGAAGAAAAAAATAAAGCGGGGAAACCATGGTCCGTTAAAAGGCTTCTCAGCTCTTTTTATTTTTCTAATTCTTATGCTGTTAAGGGCTCTTATTGCCCATTGTGCGCCAAAGACCCTTTTGGTCTTTTTTTTAAAAGCTGATGGGGGCTTGGGGTTGCTGTGCATGTGTCCCCAGTGCAGCAGCAGCCTCCATTTATAGGCAAGGCGAGTGCTATGGATTACAAAAGAGGGCCGCACTTTTGTAATCCATAGCACCCGCCTGGCTTTTAAATGCATATTATAGACATAGCTGGTGAGGCGCTGGTAATGGTCATGGTGATGAGCTCAGAGGCTGGAGACATTGTTAGGCAGAATTATATGCAGTGCCCTTAGGGACCACTGCACACAATTAAGACTACAAGTGGTAATACAATTTCACCTTTGGTACAAGCCTGTACTACACAGTAAAGGGGTAGCAGTGGCTGAGCAGCCAGATTTATCTCAAGAACAAATGAGCAGTAGTAGAGATTACACAAAGGACTTCAATTACTGTGACTCAAGCAAACACTGACTCAAGGTTTCTGGTTAAAAAATATAAGAACATTTATTTTTAAACCATCTGTTCACAAAACATTTCACTTCTATTAAAATAAAACCACACTTCAAATATACTTCACGCAACCAATTCCCCTTGTTCTGAACAATTCAAGGTAAGTACATTGGGATTTGACAGACCAGTGTTGTGAAATAAAGACGTTACCGGGGGTTAATACACAATCACTTTTTGACAGTAATGACAGTTCGGTCTTATGAAAGAAAAGCGTACCCGCGGGAAGGAATGTAACCAAAGTCAAACAAACTTAGCACATGAATTAACACAAGAGAATAGGGGATAAAAATCATAAGCAATACTTTTGTCAAGGCAGATAGAATCAGAGGGCACCTTCTAACAAGTAGATCAAAGTCAATAGGCCTGCGCCAGTGTCAAATGTAACAGGAGTCCTGTTGCCGAGGATCACACGGTTAGAACAGTTCTCGATTCGAGATTGCCAGGAGTACTTGGATATTGTCACAAAGGGAAGCAAAAGTTATAAGAGGGAAGGAAGAAAAGGACAAGCCTTTAGTGAGGAAGAAGGGTTCACCCCTATTCCTCGAAGTCGGACACGGTACCTTATTCATTGAAGAAAGCTGGTGCCACGGCAGTTGTTCCTGGTATTTCCTGCAGACTCACGGTTCCTGGAGCTTCAGTCGTGGGGACAAGGAGGACGTCTGGAGCGATCTGCACTACCCAGAGATGAGGCCAGCAGCAGCAAAGCAACAGTGAATAAAAGGTGCGTTCCTTTAAAACAGGAGAGGCTCTTCAGATGGCTATCAGGACCACTACAGCAGTGTGCAGAGATTTCGACCAAGGAGAGGATTCTCTGGCTGTTGAGGGTGAGCTGGTTGATCCCACCAGGCTCAAGGGAAGAAGACTCCGGACTGGATCTTCTCTGTCGTTGAAGGGTAGATAGCTCAGGACTGCAGCAGGGCTTCACCGGGACTCGGGAGTTGCAGCAGCCGTCTTCTTCTCCGCTTCTCTTCGGTTCTTGCAGTTCCAGTGGCGACTCTGACTTCCAGCACAAGAGTCCTGCCTTTTATGCCAAAATCCCCCATTCACACAGCCTGGCTGTCAAACACTCAGCAGGGGGGTTGTCCGGCCCAGACAACCACCCCAGCCAATCAACACAAAGTGCGACTTGGGTCTCCAAGGAGACCCTGTGCAGGGGGTGACTAAACCCCTCCCTCACATCCAGCCCACCTAGACACCCACACGCCAAAGGAGGGCTTCTGGACAGAAGTCCGCCAAAGGTCGGCGCACAAAGAAGGCAAACCTGGTTTGGCGCGATAAGTAAAACACAAGAAGGACTTCAACAAAAAGAAATGGCGACTAAACCCGACCTGAGCCAAAGTGTAAACTATTTGGTCGAGCGGGTTTATGTTTGAGGCTAATACAATAGCCAAAAACAGAACCACGTTTATATAGTATAATCGTGGTAGAAAAGTTAGGGTAGATACCATTGCCACCAGCCAAGTCTAAATGTTAAGAGTGCAAAACAAAGCTCCAAGACGCACAGACAAAAAGGGGTAGGAATTAACCCTTTCCAATACTTCATGTAAGATAGGGTGTACTGGGTCTGTAGGTGAAAGTGACTATATAAAGTTAATGGCATCTTTACCTGTTTCTGGGGGACAGTAGTCAGCCCCAGAAAAATGGAGTCAGTGGGAAGTCTCAAAGACAACCCTGTGTCACTGCACTGAAGGTGCTGTGTAACACACACAAAGAAATGGGGCTCATGGAGTGGTGTGGCTCCAGAGCCCAAGATCACACAAAAAGTAGAAATACACATGGCAAAACACATGTAAGAGTGGGAAAAAAAGGCTCACACTCTTACCAGGTAGAAAGAAAATAAACCCCAGAAATCCAGCAAAGCTGCTGAGGGACTTACTAAGTGAGGGAAATTAGCCATAAATGTGAATTCTCCCTAACAGACATTAGTGCATTAAAGACTCCAGCCTGTGAGCTCATCAGCATGGCCATTAACAGCTCCCTGCATGCAATGGCTGTGCAGCCCGAAGTCAGAGGGCCAGGCTGTAGCAATTAAATAGAGAATGGCCCTCATTACAACACCGGCGGTAAACCATGGCGCTATTAGCACCATGGTTGGTGCCGGTGTTGTAACGAGTCCGCCATGGTGAAATGGGGAAATACCACCCCATTCCAAGGTTGGCGGGCGGTATTTCCCCATTTCACCATGGCCCTTCCCCATTCCCATTTTTGCCCCATAGGGCTCAATGAAAATGGGGAAGGCAGCAATTACGGTACTGCAAATTGCGGTACCGTAATTGCCTGCGAGGTGCCTTTGCGGGTCCCTACTTTAACGGCTGGTCCAGACCAGCCGTTCAGGTCGGGTCCCGCAAAGGGACCTCGTAGTAAGGCGCCAAGTGGTTAACGGCGCCGCTACCTTTTATGGCGCCGTTAACCACTTAGCGCCTGGGTCGTAATGAGGCCCAATGCCTGTCCCTCTGGTTTCGGGTTGCTGTGCCTTTGATCAGGGTGATGTGCTCTTCAGGGGGACCATCTGCCCATCACTGCCTGGGCCATTAAAAAAAAAAAGAAACAATGCAGGTCTTCCGTGTGGGGGCCCAGGGAAGGCCCCCACCTGTTCCAAGGGGATGCCTGTGTGCCATGTGTGCTCCGGTGAGGGGAGCTGCAAATTTTGTCATTTAAAAATAAAAACCGATGTCAGAACCTGGGAATGCCTCACCATGATGTGTAGGCCAGTCCCACAAATAAGGGGCACCTTCAGCAACCGATATTGTTAAACAAATATGTTTTAAAATACAGAAGTAGCCTGCAGCTGCAATTATCGGCGGGTTACTTCTGTAGTTTAAAACATGTTTACCTAGCAACACTGTGCTCTCCTGCAAGCCCCAGAACCCGGACATGCCTGGAGCATTCCTGGGGCCTAAGATTGTCCCAGGCGCCAATGGAAAAAAAAAGTGACCCCCATTTTGAAAAATGGTCATTCATTTTCTTTGTAGCCACTATTTGATTAACACCCAAGGAGGCTGTTTAGAAAAAAAAGAAAATGAAATGCAGCGGTGGATAACTATAAGACTCATAGCTAAGTAGCTCAGCAAACTGGCCCCAAGGGTTCCCCAGATGTAAATGCCTATTCATTTTTCTTTTGGCACACTGTTTGTATAGTACCCAAGGAGGTTGGTTCCGATAAAATGTGATGCAACTTGTACAGTTTAAAGAATATTTATTCAGCAGCACTGATCAAAACAAATAGTGTCATAGTGGAGTAACTCATCAAGCTGGCCCCCAAAGCCCCCATATGTATATGGTATTTTTATGCCTTTTGTGACACGGTTTGAATAGCACCAAAGGGGTTATTTTTGTTAAAGTGTGATACACAATGTACATTTTAAAAGAATGGTTATTCAGCAACACTGGTCAAAAACTATTAGGCCAATAGACCCAAAGGGGTCCCAAGTTAAAAAGGGTCCCAAGCATGGGGGTGTTGTGTTTCTTGTGCGCGCATGTCTCTGAAGCCCCAGGGTTTGGGCATTTGCATTATGGGAGGTCAGAGGCTTATTTATTACATTATTTTTTAGCAGATGAATATGCCACATGGGATGCAGTCTTGGAGGACGCGTGCATAAATTCCGAAGCACTTATCGACCTCTTTACAGAATATTGAATTCATACTATAGGTGCTCAGGTGTGTACTATGAATATTTATTTAGATAGCGGATGTTTGAGCATTAACATAGGTTTTTGATCTTTAATAATGTAATATCTGTGCAATAAAATAAGCTGTTGATCTTTATTATTTAATATGGGGCATTAACATAAACTGTTGATCTTTATTATTTAATATTGGGTATTTACTTTTTTCTTCTTTCCTTTTACAATAACATCGGCGGTTTCTTTATGTTTTATTTTTTTAGCAGTGATCTATGACCACACCTATGATGATGACATGCCTGATGGATCTGAGGCTGGTACTTCTGAGGCTGGGCCAGAGGCATTGGTCACTATAGCAGGTAGTCGGTGCTATTTATCACTCTAGATATGTTAATTAAAGGGGCAAACCCTGTAAAGCATGTATGTTGGTATAGGATCCCGGTTGCTTTCCACGAATTGAGTCTTTAGTGTAAAATATTATTATGTATTTGAAGCATATGTATTTTATGTGACCCCTTGATGCAGAGCCTGGTGGTAAATGTTTTCTTTGATTTTTATTGCAGATACAAATATTGAAGGTCCAACACCATTACTGCCCCATCAGTTCCCCAGGCCCTGGACCATCAACATCGGATGCCACGGCCCGGCCCCATGCCGGATACCCAACACCAGCAGCTGACCATTCATTAAAAAGGAAGCAACCTGCCGGGGATACCCTTTGTAAGTCTGCATAACTCCTAACCAACAACCCTCCCTTTTTTTTCCACAGCAGGGGCTGTTAATATTTCAGTGTGTCTTTGTAAAACCCAATACTGGACCGCTCATGTTATTCTAGAGTGTTGTTTAGGCAAATGTTTTACCAACTATGGCCTTTAATATTTTAATGGGGGGCTCGTAAACCTTTAGGTTTACCCTGGCATTGTATTGTAAAGTATTGCATGTTCTTTAATACAACACTAAAACAGTTTTTTTTCTTTCATTTTTAGGGCCGTGCGTTGCTGCTGAGGAAGAAGTTATAGCGCAGCCGCCCTCTGTGACCCCACCACCGCGCACCCCGCCAACTGCAGGTCAGCCGCCTACACCGCCATTGTACAATGCCAATATTCATCACTCTGTGTTAGATGGGGCGGTAAAGTTGCTTTCAAATAAAAAGAGGCGCTTATCGCTTAATAGGGGCGGATGTCTCAAGGGTTTGCAAATGTTATAGTTACCTCTAACCCACAGTGTATTATTGTTCCCAACAACCATATACCCCAGACTATTAAACCCCCCCATACCTGTAGCACCTGTGAATGTTCGACTTCCCCAGAAGGCACAGATCGAGGGTGTCATTACACCGGGCCTGGGGCTCCCAGTAGTGGGCTCTGAACACCTTTTAGCCAGAGGTGCGGTTGGCCCGTGTCTGTGGACACCCAGCTGTGGTGAGATCACACCCCCTTATTTTTACTGCCCAATGATCCCCAACGTTGGCATCTCTGGTAGTCCCCCACTGGGGTCCCCCTGTTGGGGTGCAATCACACCACCCCACGCATACTCACCTACAAGCCCCAACAGCGTAGTTTCTGCTAGTCCTCTACCGGGGTCCCCTGGTTGGGGTGCGATCACACCATCCTACGCATACTCACCTACAAGCCCCAACAGTGTAGTCTCTGCTAGTCCTCTACTGCGGTCCCCCGGTTGTGGAGAGATCACACCACCCCATGCATACTCACCTACGGCCCCCAACCCTGATATGTCTATTAGTAATTCAGAAGATATAGAACATGTGTGGGTTCAACCTAGCACCAGTGTCGTCCTAGAGGAGGCTCCTATCATAATAATTTCAGATTCCCCCTTAAAAATAGAATCTCAAGACTTCCTATACACCTCTGTCATCCGTGGATCAGGCTATCCACCGAAACCCCTTGATCTGTCCTGCAGGGGTTCCAACGGTGTAAACAAACAACGACGTACAACAGTCATTTTTCGTACAGAATATAATATACAGCCCTTAAATACCCCAATGCCTGTGAATCTTAATACAGCCAACGGTTTTGTAAATATTTGTGCTTGTAAAAGGGATAGCGTTATTAATCAGTTATTTCAGCCCCCAGGTTTAAAAAAACAGACAAAGAAAAGCACTTATCAGGACTGCATAACAACTCTAGATTATGATGCCAGACCTGGAACTTGAGACACCGGTTTGGTAAAAAAGCTCTTGCAGATATGCGTAAGCGCGTGTCTAAGGCCAAACACATCCTTTTCACTAGGGAGTCTAAAAACAGGGTGAACACCCCAGCTAAGAAAATGATGAAAAATAACAGGTCCCCAACTCTTAAAAACAAACTTGAAAAAAACAAATGGGGGCGACAAAAACATATACCGCACAGACCTGATTTTGCAGAACCCCTGGAGCCTTTAGATCAGGGCTGGACTCCGGGATGGGTACAACCGAGACCTACTTAAATGCAGCATCCAAAACCCCACGGCTAGTGTTGGAAGATACAAACACCCCCTCAAACCAGGTTAAAAACGATGCATACCTGTAAAAGATTTACCAGGCATGTCACTTAAAATGGCTTCAAACCCGCAGGCAGTGGAAAATGTTTCTGAAACGCCTAAGAAAAGCTCAAATAATCATCATGCAGTGCGCACTTAAAGATTTAGAGGCACAGCCCCAAAACACACCACCACAGGACGAAACGGGCATGGTATGGGTACATACCAGAGAGATCTACCAAAGTTTAGAAGCGTTGAACACTATGAAGTGTTCAGCTTTGTAAATTTGGATCAATTAAGATCAACCAGGCAAGGTCTATTAATGATCACAGAGTCTGTTGAAAGGCTCATATCCCAGATTCTTGAAACGGTTGGGCCTAACGATGTTGTCTAGATACGCCTAGACAGCACAGTTTTAAACAGGCCTCTTTTCACCAGGCAGTCATTTCAACAGACCTTTGATGTTTTGCAGTTTCTCGAAAACATTGGAAAACTGCTACAAAGTAAGGCGGAACTGATAGTAACCGAACCATTGAGACTAGTGTCGGTGGTTGTCCAGTGTAGAGAGGGCGGGGTGTACAGACCCCTGAAGAAAACCTTTTACAGCATGGTGGTGTCCAATAAAAAACAATGGCTCTTGGATTTTATTTACGGGTACTTGAAGATATATATGGCTGCAAGCATTATAAGCCTGCTAGAGCCTAGAACGGTTACGCACAGATACATTCAGGCACAAGCTATGGAGGATCATAGAGTATTGGGTATACCCCCTGATATTATGGTTGGCTTTAATGAATTGCGTTTATTTGAAGATCACTTTGGTGTACCTTTCAGAATCCTGTATAATGAAGACAGGCTTTGGAAATACTTCCCGGTAGGTGACAACGTGAATAAGAACACTATATATATTTTACACCACGATCAGCACTATTATGGAATCTTAAAACTTCAAAGTTTCCTAGGGGCTTGACATTTATGCTACCAGTGGTGTCACATATATAGTAATAAGGCGGCTCACAGGTGCCGCTTACACTGTAACATGTGTCAGAGAGACGGTTGCATGGCGTCCAGTGAATCAGGTTTTAAATGTCCCTGGTGTAAAACATTTGCCCGGTCCAAAGACTGTCTTCAACAACACATTGAAAAAGCATCTCAAGGTACAGCTGTATGTCATCTTAAAACAGACTGCAGGACCTACGGCCGTTTTATAAAGGTCAATCATGATTGTAAGGGGGGATATGTCCCTGATGTGATGTAGAAGTGGTCTCCTTGGATGAACACCAGTGTTATATGACACACCCAAAAGAAATAGCCAAGACCGAGAAATACATAATTTTTGACATGGGGTGCATGCAAGCGACAGGCATACACATACCCAACTATATCTATGCTAAGCATCTCACTCGTGAGGACAGCTGGGAATTCGAGGGAATTGACTGTGTCAGCCGATTCATTACCACATTTCTGGCTACGAAATTCCGGGGGTATAGCTTTTTGGCTCACAACAGTCAGGGCTACGATCACTTCTTCATAACACAACAACTGATTAAAGAGAGAGTCGAAGTCAAACTGATAACTCAGGTTGCAAAGCTGAAGCTCCTCGCTGTACCAAACCTTAAAATTCGCTTTATCGACAGTTTGAATTTTCTGCCCATGAAATTAAGCAAACTGCCTAAGGCTTTTGGTTTCCCGGGGTCCAAAGGGTATTTCCCACATTTCTTTAATACAGTCCAGAATCAGAATTATGTGGGAGCCATCCCCCCTATGGAGTGTTATGGGTCAGAATACATGATGCCTGATGACAAGAGGGCATTTCTTAAATGGTATGCAGAGGCCCGAACACAGGTTTTTGATTTTCAGAGAGAGCTAAAAACCTATTTTTTGCTCTCTCTTAAAACAGAGACAGCCTTGATCGACCTTAAGGCACAAATTGACACCCTCAGAGACAACGGCAAAACAGCCTTACTTCTCCTCCTCGACCTATCCGTGACATTTGACTTAGTGGACCACTCCATTCTCTGCAAGCACCTTAACACCGCAGTCCACTTTTCACAGGAAGCCATTAATTGGATACAATCATTACTCAACAACAGAACCATGCGAGTCTTCTCCACATCTGCAGCGGCTGACCCCACTCCCATCACCTGCGGGGTGCCTCAGGGATCATGCGTCTCCCCCATCCTGTATAATATCTTTACAAAGCCCCTTTTCGACAATCTCGATGGTCTGGGTATCACCTACACTAACTATGCGGATGATACCCAGATCCTCATACCTTTGATGGGAGATTACGACAAGGATTTGGCCTTGGTGAACAGGGTGTACCTCATCATTCAGGCATGGATGGCCTCACATGGGCTATGCCTGAATGATGACAAGACAGAGCTCATCATCCTTGGTACTGCCCACAACATTAAAAAGCTAGACCACTTCTACTCCAGCTTCTTGATTGACGGAAACACCATCGAGGTAGCGAAGGAAGTAAAAATGCTAGGCTTCTACTTAGATGCCACCCTCTCCTTTAAAAAACAGGTTAACTCCCTTTGCCTCTTCCACTTCTTACACGTGCAAATTAATTAGAGCAGCTAAACCTTTCCTATCCCCCAAAAGTTGCACCACCCTTGCCAGAGCCCTTATTCTATCTAAGCTAGATTATTGTAACGCTTTATATCTAGGAGCTAATAAATACATCATAGACAAAATGCAGATCTTACAAAATAACGCGCTCAGAGCAGCACTGAGTCTCCCTAAAAAAGATCATATATCTAACTTAAGAAGAGCTCACAACTGGCTATCAACCAAAGACAAAATAACATGCACTGCGCTACCTCATAGACAGACTTACCAGACACGCCCCTAATCGACACACTAGATCATCCAATTCCAATACCCTCGTAGTGCCCAGATACAAATGCTCTAAAACCGGAGGCACCAGCTTCCAAGTACAAGCCGCACAACATTGGAACTCACTCCCCTCATCCGTAAGAGCTCCCCAACCTTACCCAAGCTTAAGGCGCAAATACATCCAATGGATCAAGGAAAATGACATCTAACTCTCCTTAACCTCCTTACCTCACCCAGCTAATCTCTGCACATATTTATACATCCTGTACATATGACCGATACTATTGTACATATTACACACATTTACTATTTACTGTTTATATCTCCCTCCTTATTTGTATGTATATTACTTACTGTATAATAAGCCCACCTATTTTCTTTTTTCACTGTATTTTATTTACTGTATTTTCTTTATTTTATATGAACGTACAGCAATGTAACCAAGCTGAGAATATTCTTTTTGCCTTTTTCTCCTTGATACCCCTGGGTCCGGTGTGCACTACAAATATTAAACTAAACTAAAACTATTGTTGTGAAGATGCCAATATTTTGAGACCAGCCTGCAACAGTTTTCAAGACGGCATCATAGACATGACCCGAAAGGTGCACACTATGGATGATTTTGAAAACCCTGAGATGAAGATAAAATGTGTTACCTATGTAGATCCCTTTACATTTATCACCCTGGCTAGCATGTGTATGCATATATACAAGCAACTGTTTCTAAAGTCTGAAACAATAGCCCTCATACCCCCAGACATGTATCATGGGCGACAAAAACGATTTTCCACACCCTCCATCCAGTGGCTAATGTATTTGTCTGAGCAGATGAAGACACCTATACAGCATGCCCAGCGGGGAGGAGAGAAAAAGATCGGCCCCTATTTTTTAGACAGTTATGCTTCTTTAAATGGGGTGCAGCAGGCCTATGTGTTTAACGGGTGTTTTTATCACGGGTGCCCACAATGTTATAAGAAAGATGACTATAACACCTTGACGGCGTGTACGTATTATCATCTTTACAGTAGATCTCTTTTAAAAAATAATTTTCTTGAGACCGGGGGTCTGAGCATTATTTCGCTCTGGAGTGGGCCAAAATGTTGAAAAAAGATTCTGATTTAAAGATTTTTCTTAAGCATAAGAATTTACTGGAACCCCTAGAACTGTGCAACGCTCTTTTTGGAGGCAGGACTAATGCCATCAAGCTCTATCACGAAACAGCCCCTGGTGAGAAGATACACTACTTAGACTTTACCAGCCTCTACCCCTTTGTCAACCATTCAAAACCCTACCCTTTAGGGCACCCGTGTATCATCTTTGAAATTTTTGGGGATATTAAACAGTATTTTGTTCTGATCAAATGCCAAGTGTACCCCCATAAGAAGCTTTATTTCCCGGTCTTCCCTCATTGTGTATGGCTTGTGCAGAGTCAAAGCAGCCTGACAAATGCACACACAGCAATGAGGAACGCTCGATCACGGGTACCTGGTGTACCGCCGAGTTAGAAGTGGCCTTGCAGAAAGGGTACCATCCGGGGAAGAGTCATGAAATATGGCACTTTGAGAACATCACGGTAGAACTCTTTTGTGAGTACATTTGTATGTTCCTGCGCAGCAAACAAGAATCTTCAGGACACCCAGAGGGTTGTGATGACCCTGCCTCCAGCCAGAAGTACATAGATAACTATTACACACATCAGGGTATCCATTTAAGACCAGACTTCATCGAGAATAACCACTCCAGACGACAATTAGCTAAGCTGTGTTTAAATTCCTTATGGGGTAAGTTTGCTCAGAGAACAAATTTACCAAACACTGCTATTATAACCGATCCTGACAAGTTAACAGCCTATCTTTTTGATGCAGGTTATGACATTTCAAGCCTACAGTTTATAGATGAGGAAACGGCATGCCTCTGTTGTAAATATGCTGAGGAGTACCCTATGTGTTCCAACAATATAAACATATTTATTGCATGTTTCACAACCGCTCATGACCGTTTAGAACTTAATACCATCATGGATGCTCTCCAGGAGCGATGTCTGTACCACAACACCGATTCAGTCATTTTTGTTAGCGCCCCCGGTCAGGATAATCCCCCACTGGGGGGTTATCTAGGTAATCTAACAAGTGAATTAGCTCCTAGTGAGCACATTATAGAGTTTGTTTCTGCAGGGCCCAAAACATATTCCTATCGGACATCCTCCGGGTTGGTCTGTATGAAAGTAAAAGGCATCACTTTGAATGTCAGCAACAGCATGAAGATCAATTTTGACAGTTTGAAAGAGTTAGTGCGTGATTACACTTTAAAAAACACTACCAAGGCTACTGTGGTGCAGCAGCCATCCATAGTGCAGGAGAAAAAGCGCTGGGGAATTAGCACCCAGACGCTTCAGAAGACTTTTAGGATAGTGTTTGATAAACGGGTGCACACAAATGACTACAAAACATTACCCTGCGGCTACTGAAAAGGAAGCATCGCGCAAGATGGACACTCGATTTCAACACCCTTTTTCATGCGTGCTAGCGGGTACTTCCAGCTGCAGTAAAAGCTATTTTATTAAACAGCTCCTAGAAAATGCCCACACCATGATGTCGGCCCCACCGGATAATGTCATCTGGTTTTATTTTTGCTGGCAGAACTTGTATAATGAACTGTCCGCTAAAAAACCACACCTGAAGTTTGTGGAGGGGTTACCAGATTCTCTGAATGATGACCGGTTGCTACCACCAAGCCTTGTTAATATGATTATCGTAGATGATCTCATGATGGAGGGCGGTCATAGCTTCGAGCTAGAAAAAGCTTTCACGCAGTATTCACATCACCGTAACCTTAGTATTTGCTACATTGTGCAGAATGTATTCTACAAGGGCAAGGGCAACCGTTCGATAACGCTAAATGCCAGTTATATAATTCTGTTTAAGAACCCCAGAGATAAACAACAACTCTTGGTTCTAGCACGACAGATGTATTTGGGTAACAGCCGGTTTTTCATGGAGGCCTTTGAAGACGCTACCCGTAAACCTTATGGCCACTTAATGGTGGATTTAAAGACAAACAACTTAGAGGACTACCAATTGTACACTGGTCTTTTCTATCCGGATTTACTGGTCGTTCACATACAGAAACTGTCTAGGAAAACCCTGTGAGGAGAAAAGCATCCCTCATTAGTACCCGCGACCGACCATCATGACGGCACATATACGCCGGGACTATGCTCTCCTTATCATGATAGTAACGCCACCACCCCAGCAACGCAAGACCATTCTGTGCTCGGCTTCTGATGATTTAGTATTGGCTATAGCCGAGATTACCTTCAACACCGTCAGGGGGAACGTTCCGCTATCCGGCCACCAGTTAGGTGTCTTAAAAAAGAAGAGGCTAATCCTCAAGAAATTGGGTAACAAGTGGGCTTCCATAAAAGTTAAAAGAAAACTTTTAAAACAATCCGGAGGTTTCATAGGAGCACTCCTAGGCCTTGCATTGCCTCTTCTAGGGGGTGGTTAATGGAGTATAGTCAGAAGATGTATCTGGTTGACAAGCGCCAGCTGGATGGTCTGTGTACCCAAAAATGGGAAGAGCCTGAAATTTGGAAATCAGCAACCCGGTGGTTCGATTCTGAAATGCAAGAGGTCCTACGATGTCATGATTTATTGGCCTACGACAAAGTTACCCTCGATTCATCTATTCTCCAAAAATACTTAACACATTTTAGACAAGCCGACAATGAGAAGAACAAACTAACATTGTACATGCCCCCTAAAAAGTCCACGAGTCTCGGCAACACAGGCCCGGGACAACCCGTTTCTGATCCCCTGGTGGTGGAAATCCTGAACACCATTAACACCCGCTATCGTAAAAATGCTGAACTATTGTTGAACAAGATGACCGGTGAGCAGGGGCCGGTACCCTGGATCGCAAAGGGGGAGTTTGTATATAAAGGCACGACTGTCAAAGGTTCAAACGTTCACAATTTAGTTTGCAGCATTACCAACCCGCAGGCCTTTGGAAGACACAAAAAACCTAGAGGCTGGGATCTGTTCATGGAATCTGCTACAGACTTAAACATTCCCGCCACTTTAGTGGGAAATATGGGGCATCGCGAGCTGCTCGAGACATTGAAAGACACAGGTGTTAAAACCCCGTCCAAGGATGTTGATTCCCTAGATATTTCCTTAAAGAAAAGAAAAAAGAAAAAGAAACTCAAACCCGAGGCCTGGTTTAGTGCGCAAATATGTGGATTTTTTTTTATTTTAAGAACCATGTTTAACCATTGGAATGTGTATATGTATATGGGTTCATGTACCTGTCTTTTTATAAGTATACCCAGACCTGTTGATTAAACAAAGGTGCTGTTGCACAACATTTAGTTTTTTAAAATATTAAACAGTGCACAAGTAAGAAGGAGACTGTTGTTTAAAAGTACAAGATGTAGCCCTGTACACACATCTACTGGTTATTAACACACTTACATTTCTGACAAAAACTATATACATTTACAGGTGGCCGGCGATATTTACTCTTGTTCACAAAATCCAACACCATCCGATCATTTTGTCTGAGATCAAGAGAATAGGTTTGCATAACAGACCGCAGTGACTCTTTCTCAGACATTTTAGATACAAAGTAACAAGCATGCTGCCCACATGTCGCAGCTTCAGAATGCTGCACCTGGGCTTTATTATAATGTAATACGGGTGCTATATGTTTAACATAGTCCAATAGATCACCTTCATATATAGGGTGGCTTGGGAAACACCCCAGACTATCAAAAACAGTTATTGCACCAGTGTCTATAAACATAGCTATCCAATGTGTGCCTTCTTGATGCTGGGGGTCTGTGCCCACCACAAAGCTGATGGCCGGCTCACCAGGTATACCCCTTGGAATGTTATCACATAAATACCCACCTTGAAATGTTTTCACAGCATGTTTGTCTTTACACAGGAAACGCATGATCTGGTAGGTAGCCATTACATATCTTGAAGCATCTGCCGCTGATTGTTGAGTTCTATGACCGAGTCAAATAGGGCCATGATAATAAGATTCACAGTACTTGGTAAATTTGCAGAAAACCGCACCTCAAGGCGCAAATTACCATTCCTAATCAGATTATAATGTCCTGATGATGCATTATTGGGTCTCAAATCAAAAGCCAGCAGGTTGTAGCCACCGTCGGAGTCGTAGTCGTCACGCAGTATCACAAATCCTTTATCACGCATGTGCTTGCCGCTGATGGAGACTAGTCTCAGATACTCCCTAATCATATTTTTCTGTTGAAAACTTGGGCTGTATGCTTTGGCGGGTATGACAACCCCATCCTTAAAAAGAGCAGTGTAGTTAATAATGTTTAAAATTAAAAGGATTGTTTGCGTAATCCCTGAAAAAGCAGTGTTATCCACAAAGCCAATAACGATTATTTCAGGTAGCTGTCCCAAGAATAAGTTATCTTGACTGGTGACACGGCTGCCCACTGGTACACTGAAGATTTTCAAGGAGGTCCTCTCCAGAGGGTATTTCAAGTTAGATACTTGTAGATATGATATGATATGGCATTTGTAACACGCCTATACACAAGTGTTTCAAGAGTGTTTCAAGAGGGTCAGCATGAGCGAGTCTGACCATAGGTGACACGTTGACCCTTTTAATGAATAAACTCGCTGATACTATTACCAGTTTGGAGGCTTCTGCATCATCATTAAGACAGAACGCGTCTTTATTTCGAGAGAGTTTAATTTTCAGATCAACACCATTCACCATAAGTTTCTCCCAGAAAAACAGATCTGCGTGTAGACGCCCTAGTAAATCAAAATTTCTCCTACCTGTCGCATGCGATGATCTCTTTATAAAACCCTTGTTGTTTCCATCTAGAGCATAATCCTCCATATGCCCCGCTGTGTCCTTATAAAAAAGCCCTGCAGTGAGCAGGGTGTCCAAAGTGTCATTGCTGTAGTTCAGAATGCTTTCCATGTACGCTCTATAGGCGTACATATTGGGACTCTGTGTAATCCTGCGATCACCTAGAGTGATGTCCACTTGGTTGAAAAGGGTGGCCACCGGGTGGGCAATCATGGCCACCTTCGCAGCTGCTCTGATAGCGGTCCCATCCTCTTTTGTTATTGTATAGGTTAGGTAGAATGAGGTGTCATTCAGATCCAGGTACATCTCTGTTGAGCCCAATATGTAAAACTCGATGGGAGCTAATGGTGATAGTGCCGCTAGGGGCGCAACTTCCATGAAAAAACTGTTTTCGATGCTCGTCTGTGTCGGGGGCACGACTAACAGGTTTAGTTCCGATTTCACACATTCCCCCAGAGCCACAGTGGAAAAAGGCCATCTTTTAGAAAATATTGATGCTGAGTCGGTTTTTATTTTGCTTGCCCCATCTGGTCTTTGTCATGCATTTTCTCTTCTGAACGGCTTTAGTTGTTGATCTTCGTTTTTTATGCGGCTTCGGAGGCCACTCCTGCGCGAAGCTCGCCTTTTTTTTTTGCCGGGCTTTTACTCACGTAAACCAGGCCCAAACCCTCTTGTGCTGGTTGGTTGAAACGATTTGCGATGGAGGTTGTTGCAGTAGACATCACATCCTTAGCAATGTTTGTAGCAGCTGTTTTTATATGCAGCTTGGCTAATTCAAACCCCTTGCGCAGGAAGGGCATGGCTCTCCAAAAAAGACTTGTGAAAATACTGCCTAGACCCTCACCATGTATCACCAGCGCTCCTTGGAAATAAGGCTGATTTCCATTACCGGCCCTGTCAGCGGTAATAATCCCTATAAGCGTGCGACTCCCCGTAATTTTTCATGATCACCATGTTCTAAGTGTCTCTCTCCCGTCTAGGGCACACATGTAGTTTCACCAGGAACTTCTGTATTTAAATGAGACCAGATCACCCTGATCGTCCCTTATCTGTATGTTGATGGTGTCAAAATGACACTTAGAAACAGGAATATAATCAGGCTTCATGCATTGTATATGAACAATGCCGTTATTTTCACCCTTGACTTGTGCGGTTCGCATCAGTGGGGTGTATGAGTCACCAACCCTTTGGTATTCTACTATATCGCTGTAGATCATGAGGCTGTAAAAGCCACCATCAATATCTGCAAGTTGTTTTGTCCGTATTTGTGGTATTATTTTTTATATGTTGAACGTTCCCCAATACCATCAAAAGTTTTCCGCTACATATAAACTCCACGGTAAGATTGGGAGATCTTCCAAATACTTTCGGCGGGAGTTATTTAGAAACAGGTGTATGATATCTAGAAGCGCTTGTATTGTGGGGTAGAAGCCGTGAGGGAAACCCACGTTTAGCAATTCAGCATGTTCTCCACATCTGATGGTACACCAGGAATCTATTTTGTCCAGGGTGTCCCACGTATAGGGGTACTGAATCTCCATCAGCCCAGCTTCACACTGACCTTGTAAATTAACGGGTTTAGCCATCTTAACAGAATAATCCGATATTTTGTTTTTGGGGAATATACATAAAGAGGCGTTACTGGGCAAGGTGATATAAAAGCCAGTGTTTTCCATCTTCTTCTTCTTCTTAGGGAGCGTCTCTGTTTTTTAGATCCTCTAGAGATGCCGCGTTGATACAGCTGTTGAATTTGTCAGGCCATCCCTGCCATTTTTCAGATGCCGTTTCTTAGACTCCTTACCTTTACTCTGAATAATTTTCTCAACCCTATAAAGAAGCTGGGGGTCATCGACCACCTTTTGAAACTCCCCTGTGTAGAAATTACCGATTACAACTGCACCAGCATAATCAATCAACTGGTATATGTATACACCCTCTTTCACAGATGCCTTTTCCACTATGAAAATTTCATATGTAAAAGGATTGATGATAACCTTTTGTAAAGACACCTTTTAACTTGGATACTCAGATGTGGTTCACTATGCGGAAGGCTGTTTTCTTGGTCTTCCAGCATACAGGTTCCACCACGTTGATAATGAGTTTTCAGAGGTTACAGACCTGGGAGGCATTTTATTAGATGGGTGGTAACTGTCATTATACACATCGATAAAAGTCTGTAATATATCCACATAGCGTTGCATATTATAGGCTGTGAAATACCTCCATAGTTTCGATTTCAGGGTTCTATTAAAACGTTCAATAAAAGCTGCTTTAACCTCTGTGTGTGTGTTATAAAATGATGCACGCCGTGTTGCGTTAGAAGGTTTTGGAGGGACCTATTCAGAAATTCCTTACGAGCATCAGTTTGTAATTTTACAGGTACTCAGCCCTTGCTGAAGATATGTTTGAAGGCCGTGGCCACTCTTGCACCAGTCTTATCCCTCAAGGCTTCTGCAAACGCGTATTTTGGTAAAACATCTATCACCATCAGGATGTACCGTGCATATGAGTTCTGCTTTTCAAGGGTACAAACATCCACCAGGTCAGCTTGCCATTGCGTGTCTTTCGAGGGTACAATGGTCATTCTTCTTTTAAAACGTTTTCTAGCATTTTTATGGACGGTATACATCTCCTGACCCGATAGCCAGGTCTTAACAGCTCCGCGTGTGATGGGGTGTTTATGACGCTGTAATTTTCGATAAAGCGCAACAACACCCCCAAAACTCC
This sequence comes from Ambystoma mexicanum, assembly GCF_040938575.1. NCBI lineage: Eukaryota > Metazoa > Chordata > Amphibia > Caudata > Ambystomatidae > Ambystoma > Ambystoma mexicanum. The sequence goes on along the minus strand of NC_090925.1, from coordinate 1,236,561,653 downwards.
CAACACCTCATTTATCATAATAACAGCTTTTATGCAATCTTGAACGCATGTTGTTATCCATTGAAGCACTACAAAAAAATAACCAGACACAGGGTTGGTGTATGACGTTTTATTTTTATTTTATTTATTTTTTTACACTGATTAATATACATGTACGGGATGACGTACCGTTACCACAGCTGATATTTTATTGGACGCATTATATAACAAGTTATATACATCGACGTGGTTGCCCCGCCTGTAACTCTATAGGCACCAGATACTCATAGCATTTAACAATTCAGATAGTTCAGAGGCTTGTAAAATACGACGCTTAAGGCAGAGGTATCTTGCATACATTTCAGCCACATGGTGTTTCAACACGGTTCTAGGACCTAGGTATAAAGATCCCACGTTGTATCGGAATACAGAACCGTATTCATCACATGCCGGAATCTTGATGATGTTACAGATGTCACTTATACAGACTGCACTTTCACAAATCCGCGCATATCGGAGTCTCGGTACAAAAAAAACCCACAACAGGTGTGGGCTGTTTACAGCTATTCTCGCCTTCAGCATAGCGTATAAAAGTTTTTATCCAGGCGTCAGGTAGCGCTCCACACGCCCGGCTTGTCCTCCAGAAACGCTACCCTAGAAACAATGGTACACGTACAAGGAGCATGTTTATTGTATTTTTATCTTTTAAAAAACAAGCTTTCATGGTACTGGACACCCCTGATGGTTCATCCTAAGACTGTACATGTGAAAATAGTCTCTTTGCATTAAACGGGCGCAAAATCACAGGTCCTGCCAGTCGTAAAGTTTTTTTCTCAGGCTTGCGAAACGTTTGTATTTCCTGGATTGTTTTTGTTAGCAGCCCCCACATACTAGCATGTACACGCATACCCATGGTTTTATAAACACATTTAAGCATAATATCTGACTTATTGCCAGTATTGCTACAGATTGATAATTCGCGAGTAAACAATCATGCACATCCTGCTGCGGGTCTCCGCATTTATGCCCTTCACACCAGCGGTAATAGTCATGCTTCAAGCATGTTTTCACAACCGACGCCACAAAAGCTTGAACCGTTACAGTCTCTAAAAGGGTTATATTTTCATCTTCTTCCTCATCAGAAAGGTTTCAAAGTATTGCATTTCTTACACATATCAACGCCTGGGAATGCTGAATTTTCGATCCTTTTTGAACAGCACATGCAATAATAATTGACCGTGTTAAATGCGTTGGTCAGGCCCACCACGCCGTCACGCTTATCTGGCATTTTCTGCAATTCAAAAAAGAAAGAAATTTAACTCTTGAGCATATGTTTTCACAGGTTTTTCACACACGCCGTCATACTTCATTACTTACCATAGTTGGTGGTGGAGGACTTTCAGGGCTGTAGTATTTTTTAATGGTTTTCAAATCCTTGGCCTCTGTATTGTCCTTGGAGTAATAGCTTTAGCGCTTCATAATTCCCGGTATTGCAGTCTTTGAGTTTTCGTTTTTTTTCCAAGGCTTCAGGAACGGCTTGTACATCCTCCAATACTCATCTGTATATATACACCCTACATGCCACACCCCCTAAATATAACCGCCGCTCAGACATCTCCATACCCCCCCACCCTTCAAAACCCAATGCCACACTTCCGGGTCTTTGTAGCCTCCCCCAATGGCATCCCCGGATGTCACCCACAAAGATCCGGAAGTGTGGCAGTGGGTTTGAGGGGTGGGGGATGACTGAGGGAATGCCCCTTGGGGCCCCTAGGGACTCCAGGCTTTGGGGGGACCTTCCTGCTAACCCCTATGATGTTGCATCGGGTGGGACACCGCGCTAAGGGACAATTTCCTGTTAAACACACCTACATCACTTCTGGGTTGGGATTTTTGCCCAGGTGGCAACCCCTATGAGCTCAAGCCCCGGAAGTGACGTCATAGAGACTAGATATCCAGCCCTAAGGGGGCGTGGAAACCTGTAAAGCCTAGTTTGATGATTAAAGGTATCATCATGCTTTACTACTGGGCTGATAATAATATGTGGTTACGAAGGTATCTGACAGGTGAACATTGTGAAAGAGAAGTGCAACGGTTTGGGAAGGGGGTTCTCCCCGAGCTGTGTTAACTGGAGCTGTTTAGCTGGAAAGTGTTTTGCTAATAATTAAGTGTTTGAAGGCAGGCAAGGGCAGCCTGGGAAAGTAACTAAGAAGGAACTTTGAGAATACCTGTTTGTTTGAGGATTGGGAAGCCGGGTGAGGGAAGCCTGAAATAATCCACTGAAGAGAACTGTGATGCATATTGAACTGACATTGAAATAGGCGAGGGAAGCCTAACAGATTTATGGGAGATCTTTGGACTGTGCATACCACCCACCTTGAAGGACCTTTGGAAGAACCCCAGTGAACTGAATTTGGGGAAGGGAGTGGTGAGCCACTGTTATTGCCATTCTGACATTCTTTTGACACACTCTTTATTTTCATACATTTTTCCACACTTAGTTATTATGAAACGTGAGGGCAAGAATAGGCTTCTGACACAGACTATTTCTTTTATTTGACTGACTTGGACCATTTTATTTTACATTGATGGTCTAAAATACTCCCATTATAAAAATAGGGCCAGTTAGGAAGTCTCCAACCCCAGTCAAAGTTAATAAAGGTGTTGAAACGTGTACCTTTTGTGTCTGTGTCCTTACTTGTACTACCATACCTGCCCCACAGAACTCTCTTCCAGAGACTTGGAGAGAGTTGACTCTCGATTTACATATAACTGACCGCTCCGTAAGTATCAGTTCTAAAATTGTCTTGAAGAAATTGTTTGGGAAATTGACAGCGTTTAGACTTCAAGCTATTGATTTAACATTGTATGAGACCTTGTGCCCCACAAAGAATCTGGCCACCTTGGCCAACGTACGTGGTCCATCACCCAGAGATATAATAGTAACTGTGGACCTAAGGGCAATGAAAAAAGAGAAATTCTTGTTGCCAAATAATTTAGTAGGGCCAATGCGGCTGGGGAGAACATACATGGCTATCAGGGGTCCTTTATAACAATGGCTTAAGTATGGATGTGTAGCCAGTCTGGAAACGTTCTTGTAAATAATAAAGTCTCAATGATATCATGGAACACAAGGGGTGATCATAATCTGTATACTAACCTGGAGCTGGGAACATTCTTGAAATGCCATCAGTTAATACTGCTATAGGAAACTTTGCTCCTTGAGTGCCCTTCCCTGGACAGGTATACAACTTTGCACCAGCCCGCATTGAAGGGTTCTTTGGGCCGCCCGTCGGTGGCGTTGTTAACTTTGTATAAGTCAGGACTAGGCTGGAATATGGTGTTCAGCCAAAATGTATGTAATGGGATGCTAGCCGTACATGTTCAAGTGGGAAGGGAGGGAGTAACAATTGACCTGCTGGTTGTAAACATTTATTGGCATCATGGAATCAGCGAGCAGCAGCAGGTTATAGACACCCTCCAGAAGTTTATAGTAGATTGGTGCAGTAAAGTAAGAGGGGGTCAGATGATTATAGCTGGGGGCCTTACCGGTGCATGTATAGATTGGGAAGTAAAAATTTACATTCCACCCGGGCCACTGCTAAAAATCATAGATTTTTGGTGGGCTATAATTGGCTTTATTCATTCTTTGCAGCAACGAACATTCATTGTCGAGGTGCACAGCACGCCTCTTCTACACAAGACGTTCACGAGCTTTCGTCAACGATCAAAGCGAAAATCGAAGCTGCTCCCTCGACGACCACCGTTCACCTTTTTCTTCATCTCGGAAGTTCGACAACCTGTGGCTCCTGCCTGAAAGGGAGCGCACTCAAGGAGATAAGACTTTAATAAGACAATGGGCCTCATTACACGTTAGGCGGTAAAAAAAGCGATTTACCGGCATGGCGCTATTAGCGTGTCCGCCCTCGCAGGAGACCGCTAATAGCGTTCCATTACGAGTAAGCGGACACGCGCATAGGGCCATGCCGGTAAATGACCCTACCGCCATGGCGCAAAAGCACCTTTCCGGGTCCGACCAAAGTGCTGATAGCACCTCCGTCCTCATGCTGCATGCTATTAGCGGTCACTGCTATTAGCGGTCACCGTAAAACACCGGAACCGGAAATAGCGTCATCGCACAGGAACGGGAAAGAGCCCGGCGGCCATCTTTAAAAACACAATCCATTGCCATCCCCTGCACTCAGGACCTGCAGCAACACCACAACTGGCAAAACCACTTCCCACAATAACAAACAATGCCCAAGGCCCTAAAGAAAGCCGATGTGCGCCAGCGCAAAGAACGCTTTTCAAACGAGGAATTGAAAATGCTGGCAGACACCCTGGCTGCAAATGCAGACGTAGTGTTTGCTAGCGACATGCGGCGCCCTGCACTCCTGAGAAAAAAGGAGATCTGGGCTGAGGTGGCGCAGAAAGTCAGTGCGGTGGGCTCCACCCCCCGCACCGTAAAGGACGTGCGCAAGCGGTGGGATGATCTGCGCCTCTGTGTTCGCAGCATATTATCGGCCAACAGGAATCTGGCCATGGGCACAGGAGGCAGAGGAGGATCCCCGATGAAGATGCAGGAGTGGGAGGAGACATGTGCCAGCACCATTGGCATTGAATCCATCGAGGGAGTGGGCCGAATGGAGTGCGGTGTGGCAACAACGTCAGACGGAGGTGAGTGTCCACGCAAGACACTGCAATGCAAAGCATGAGTTCCTCCCCCAAATGCGAAATGGGAATTAGCCAATGGATGGGGTCATCACACACACATGTACACAACCCTGCATATATGCCGTGCACATCCCCACACAACCACATGCATGCAGCACCTCACACACGTGTCACCCTGACTCATCTCATGTCCGGATGACCCACCCATCTGGCCAACAACCTGCATGTCCAAACTAGATGTCCAAATCCAAAGAACTGCAGCAACAACAACATATGCATGATGCACGTTGATCCATCACTGATGCTATCCCTGTCTTGCTCCCCCACAGGGTCACATTCTGACAGTGAGGAGCTGGACTCTGCAACGCAGGCCCCACCACCCAAGAAGCAGGCCAAGGGAAAGGATGCAGGCACCAGGCCCAGTACATCGAGGGGCACTGGGAAATCTGGAGTGGCCCAGCGTTCACAAGCCACACACGCACCGACCACACCAAGGGTCGAAATGCCATCCGACACTGTGGTAGCACCCACACCACCCACCCCCACCACTCAGGAGCCAGTGCCAGAAGGCACGCCGTCCGCAGCCAATAGCTCCGTCGGGGAAGCAGCAGCCACGGCACCCATGAGTGATGTGGATGACCCATGTCCGACACCGGAAGGGCAGCGTACACCCAGCACCCAGCTGTCCCCACACCACAGCCCATGCAACACATCCAATGGCAGCATCCATGAGGTGCATGCCGGAGATTCAATGGATGGGTCATTCAGTCCCGTGGCGAGCTCACCTGATGTCGGCCACATGCAGCAAGCTGCGCTGAGGAGTAACAGGGGCAGGGCAGCAGACGACAGCATGAGCCTGATACAACAGCGCCAGGAGGAGCTCAATGCCCTGGTTGCCCGGAAAGTGAGCGAGGCTGCCTCGACCAGGGAGGAGATCCGGGGGTTATCAAGGGACATGAAAGCTGCCTTGGACAGCAACATGACGCGCCTATGTGACGAGATGGCCGCTGTGAGGCAGGTCCTAACGCGTATTGCTGAGGCGATGGAGAGCATGCGTCACACACAAGGAGCAGATCAACCAGCCACCCCCTCGTCTACTAGCTCCAACCAAACAACCATCCTGCGCAGGTCCAGCCGGTCCTTGCGGCGGTCAGACTCACAACCCCCCAATGGTGGTAGTGGAGGAGGGATGTAGGGCCAGCCTGTCACTGTTGACACTTGGAGACTAATGCAGCACTGATGTGCCCACCATGTTTGGTGGAGTTGTGGGGGGAGGCGGGTGAGGGTGTTTGGTGGAGTTGTGGGGGGAGGGGGGTGAGGGTGTTTGGTGGAGTTGTGGGGGGAGGGGGGTGAGGGTGTTTGGTGGAGTTGTGGGGGGAGGGGGGTGAGGGTGTTTGGGGTGGAGGGTACATGCACGTTTGAATGACATAATGCTCAATACACACGTAATGGCATGGATAATCACATGACTGGACATTGATTATTGTGTATGTGTGCTTCATTGTTGAAGGGTGCACTGTGTTAATGTCCTCCATACACCCCGTGCCCTGAGCTCCACATCAATTGCACCCTCCTAATCCATGTGCATCAGAAACAATGCCGCACAGCACGTCCCTCATGGGCATCGCCACCTGCATGACCTGCAGCCCCCTCTCCTCCATCCTCATCCCCGTCATCATCCTCAGACGGTGGTTGCAGTTCAATGTCAGGGGGCATTGGCACATTCCGTCTGATACACATGTTGTGCAGCATGACACATGCCATGGTGATCTTGGCCACCTTCTCATGCCCGTACAGGAGTGCCCCGCCCGACCTGCTGAGGCACCGGAAGCGTTCCTTCAATAGGCCGAATGTCTGCTCGATCACCACGCGGGTACGGGTGTGTGCATGATTGTAGTCCTCTTCGTGCCTGTTCTGTGGGTTCCGCACAGGGGTAAGGAGCCACCTCTTCAGGGGATAACCTGCATCACCTGCATGGGTGCAACAATGGGTATGTGTAAGTGTCTACATAAAGTGGAGCCTGCACATATCACACAAACAAACATAGCATTTTCAACGACATCCACTGATCCAAGCACGCATGGCAATCAGGGTAACTGCAATGTGGGAAGGTGAGGTGGTCCTTGCAAGTGGACATGCACCATGCATGCATACAGCAGGGATTGCCATGTCCCGCCTGAGTTTAAGTAATTTGTGTTTCCTGGCCCTGGCAACGTTAGTGCCACACTGCTAGTACACTGCCATTCCTTAGTTGATGTCCCCATGCTGTTGAATGGCAATTCAGTGGTGGGTTACGGGTGTGGCTCACTACAATGGCTACAGGAGATCCATTTGTATGCACTCATGTGCGCGGATCATTTCTGATGTTGTTCAGCGTAAATTTCAGATGTGATTTTTATATGCATGTTGCTGATTTGTGTAATGGGGGGAATGGTGTGTTGTGCGGTGTGCATGTTGTTTGGAATGGCCTGTTTGGCGTAATGGATCGATATGTTTGTCGTGGCACTCACTTCTAGCATGTGGTTTTGTGTCTGGTCCATTGTGGGCTTCCTCACTGTACAGTGATGCAAATATGTATGTCCACTCTTCTCCTGACACCAGTTCACACCCAGTTGGAGTATGCATCTCCCCCCCCCAATCACGCCCAGTTGGAGTATGCATCTCCCCCCCCCAATCACGCCCAGTTGGAGTATGCATCTCCCCCCCCCAATCACGCCCAGTTGGAGTATGCATCCCCCCCCCCCAATCACACCCAGTTGGAGTATGCATCTACCCCCCCACTCACAATCCACATCACACTGCCATGTGGTTGGCCTGCTACTCACCAAGTAGCCACGAACGTTGTCCAGCATGTCGCTCCATGTATCGTGGTATTGTCGAGTTCCGCAGGACCATTGCATCATGGGTTGAACCGGGATATCGGGCACAGCAATGTGTGATGATCTTGTTGGAGTCACATACCATTTGGACGTTGATGGAGTGGTATTGCTTTCTGTTACGGTACACTACCTCATTGGCATGTGGGACCACCAGTTCAACATGGGTACAGTCGATGGCCCGATGCAACTTGGGATGCATGCCAGTGAATGGAAGCCAACTTTGGTGTTGGAGATCTCCTGGGCAGTCCGTGGCATGTATATGTGTTGACTTGTGTGCTTCAGGAGGGCATCGAGCACCTGGTTCAGTGTGCGTGAGAATACTGGTTGTGATATGCCATGCATCTGACCTACCGTATGCTGGTAGGTGCCTGTGGCCAAGAAGTGGAGCACAGTTACCACCTTCAGTAGAGGGGGGATGGCAGTACGGATGTCAATGAGACTCACAATGTCGTTGTATATCATGTCTACAATGGTGGTGATGGTATCCCGGTCCAGACGGTACAGGGTGTGTATCTGCTCAGGGGTTAGGTTGACTGGACTGGCTCTGATCCTGGGAATTGGTGGCTGCCTCTGTGGTATCACTAGGTGCACTGGTGGTGCTTGCTGCGCCTGTCTTGCCCTCCTCCTCCTCCTCCTCTTGCGTCTCCTCTGTGCTGCCTGTTGTTGTAGCTGCTGCACTGCAATCATGTCCTCTAGCCCATGTAATGCTGCTAGTATTGCATCCATCTTGGTGTGGGAATGGGTGTGGGAAGGGGTGTGGTGTGCTCTTTTGTGCTGCCAGTCTCCATTGCCTCCACCTGTGCTGATTTTGTCAACCTGTGGCAGGTGGGAACACTGCTGTGCTCTTTTAACGTGTGGTTCGCGATGCCGGTATTAGCGCCTTGCCGGTAAGGGTTTTTTGGGCCTACTACATGCCGGTATTGCCATGTCCGCATGGCTCGTGATGGCGTGCTATTAGCGCTATGCCGCTATTTCCGGACTGAGGGGGCGTGCGCTCACGGACTTGCCGCTAATAGTGCCACCGTACTTAGCGGTGCCGCTAATGGCGATATGTCCGGGTCGTAATTGGGGAGGGGATTTACCGATACCGGTAATCCCTTACCGGTAACGGTAAATCCCTACCGCCTAACGTGTAATGAGGCCCAATATATGGACTGGGCTTGAAGTGCATCTTCATGTACAGGTTGCCCAGGTTGGGGGATCCTCATACAGAACTGCGTCTAGGTATCGGGGCCAGTATTCTGCCAATTGTCTAACCAACTTGTCTTCCTCCTAAGTCTATGGTTGATACCGTTTTGCTGTGTTGATTCGTATGCTATTTGAACTGAGTACAGTTGATGCATTTTAATGGAATCAAAGTAATTTTGGTACCACGTAGAACTTTATATATTTACCATGTTAGAATTGTCAGAGCCCAAACTGTATTATCGTGATTGTGTATATAACCTTGAACCTTAATTTTATAAAGACTGTATTTTAACTAATAAAGTGTGTGGACATTCCTTTGTGGGTGCTTGGGGACCACTCTGTACTTAAGAACCAGCCTGCATCACCCCCTGGGAAGCTAGGCCTTGATTGCTCGTCCATTGCTACCAACAATAGAGTATCTTGGTGGGGGTCATCTGTGCCTCTCCTCTGTCATATAGAGAGCAGGAGTACAGATAACCCCCTTCCAGTCTTTACAAGGCATGCGGGTGTGATGCAAGGAAAGGCAGACCCGTGAATTAACTTTAAAGTGAAATACAACTGCAAGATAAACGATACTAAGTAACGAGGTGGTCCGGGGAAAAGAAGTAACCCATTCAAATGTCTCTGTGAAAGGTGCATTTTTTAAATCAAAAGAGCGAACAAACAGCAAGAGTGAAAGAGTGAAAGTAAATAGTGAACATTGAGTTGGAGTGGTCCTTTGGTGGTCAGTAAGAAAAAACCACACACATTCGAAAGACTTCAACAGCTAAAAGTGGTCCGAGCAAGATTCAGGGAGACCCGAACTGCATTAAGCTTGGAGAAGGTATCCATTGTATCAGTGTCAATACTTGTGATACCATGCCTTCCCTACAGTATGCTCCAATGGGACTCGAAGGTCATGTTGGGAGCCTTGAAAAATAAAACTCCAAGTGTTTTTGGTATCTTATAAACGACAAGGAAATACCATTTGGTTTCGAGCAAATGAATGCGTCTCGGAAGTAGACTGGGTAAGGTATTTCAAGGGAATCTTTGCTGAAAAACCAGTAGAAGACTTTGATTGGTCACCAGATGACATCAATGATGAATTTAGGGCCAATTTGCTCATAGATGAAGAGATCATAGAAGGTATATTGAAGGGGTAAACATTCCAATGCCCACTTTAGAAGTAACCCGGAAATGTGCTCACCTGTACTGACCTTCTTATTAAGACATCTATTGGAGACCAACTCGTTCCCAGTATCCTGTAGGGTAGCTTACATTATCCCAATATATAAAATAACAAAGTTACTCACCGTAGTGACTACCTTATTCCTAGTCCATAGTCCCCTTTCCTCCATACTTGTGGGACATTCCGTCCTTCGGGACGGGACCGAAACACATTTGTTAAAAAGCATCAAAATTGAAAAAATGTCCTTCTCTTTTTACGCGGGGTACCGAACGTGGCGGTAACCCCGCCCTCCTGAGCTCCTCCCCACGCATCGCACTTCAGTCTTTTTCTATCACCAGGTCTGCGACCATTTAAGCAATAATAGAGGATACTTATTAGAGGGGACAGCAGGCGGGCGTATGGAGGAAAGGGGACTATGGACTAGGAGTAAGGTAGTCACTACGGTGTGTAACTTTGCTAAACTCCTACGTCTCGTCCCCTTTCCTCCATACTTGTGGGAGATTCCAAAGCACTCCTCACAGGTAATACAGGTGGATGGAACCCCCTTACTGAAAAAGGTTTTTAAGAACAGCCTGACCGAATTGAGCATCGGCCCTGGAACTCAGGTCCAAGCAGTAATGCTTACAAAAGGCTGATGGTGAAGCCCACGTAGCTGCCTTGGCAATGGCTTCCCAGGGAACATACTTTTGGAAGGCAACAGCAGCCGCTTTGCCACGCACAAGATGGGCATGAATGCCTCTCGGAGGTTGAAGGCCCTGAATGGTATACGCTTCTGAAATACAGGAGGCAATCCAACGGGAGATAGTAGCCTTTGAAGCAAATTTCCCTTTCGGGTCTCCGAACGTAACAAAGAGTTGAGAGGAGCCCCTGAGTTCAGTTGTTCTGTCCACATAGATCTTCAGGGCTCATCAGACATCTAAATTGTGTAATACTCTCTCGGCATCTGGGGCCGTGTTCCGAAAAAAGACAGTTAATGAGATAGATTGATTCAAATGAAAATCAGTCATTACCTTAGGGAAGAAAGAAGGATGAGTGCGGAGCACAACCTTATCCTTATGGAAAGTAAGGAACGGATGTTCGACGGACAAAGCTTGAAGCTCGCTTGCTCGTCTTGCTGAAGTCACTGCAATCAAAAAGGCAGCCTTCCAAGAAAGGTACTTTAGATCCGTCATAGCCATGGGTTCAAATGGTTTATGGCATAAGGTGGTCAGGACCACATTTAAATCCCACTTTGGATGAGGATTGCATACAAGTGGAACAAGATGTAAAAAACCTGCAAAATGCATTTTAAGGACTGGGTTTGTCAAAGAAAAGGAACAGGTGTCAGTAGACAAGTAGGTGGGAATAGCCGACAAGTAAGTCCTACAAAATAAGACATGATTGCCAGAAGCAGCCAGATGACAAATGAACGAAAGGACAGTGTCAATCGTAGGATGTCGGGGGTCTAGTTGCTTAGGTAAACACCAGTGACAAAACCAGAGCCACTTGCTCCTATACTGAGACCTCATAGAAGGCTTCCTGGCCGCTTGGATAATGCGCATATTGTCCTCGGACAGGTTAAACTGTGCTAAGGATTTGAATTCAGGCACCAGGCCATCAAGCTGAATGTTTGTGGGGAGGGGTGCCACATCTGCTGATTGCACTGGTGAAGCAGGTTGGGAATCAATGGCAGTCTGATCGGAGGACAAATTGACAGATGCTGAAGTTCCAAAAACCAGAATCTAGCTGGCCACCAAGGAGCTATGAACAGGAGAGTGCAATTTGACGTATTCCTGAGCTTGCAGAGTGACCGATGAATCAAAGGAAGAGGCAGGAAGGCACATGCCCTCATGTTGTGCCACAGGATCTAGAGAGCATCCCCTAGAGAGGAGGCCCCAAGACCGTACCTGGATGCATAAAGAGGAAGTTTCCTGTTTGAGGCAGTCGCAAAAAGGTCCACTTCTGGAGGGCCCCATTAGTGAAAGATGTTGGAGGACCTCCATGTTCAGTTCCCACTCGTAGCTGGCTGCTGTCTGTCGGCTGAGTGAGTCTGCAGTCACATTGAATTGCCCCAGAATGTGTACCGCCAGTAGCCAAAGGCTGTGCTGGAAGGGCCAAACCCAAACCTGAATGGCAAGGTCCACAAAAGGTGGTTACTTGGTACCACCCTGCTTGTTAATATAAAACATCGACACAGAGTTGTCCATGTGGATGCGGACCACCCAGTTCGTGATGGATGGTTGAAAAGCTTTCAGCACCAGAAAAACAGCCAGGAGTTCAAAATAATTTATATGGAGCTGCCTGTCCTGCGGTGTCCACCCCAGAAGGGAGGAGTCCGTGGAAATCACCACTTGTGGGCAGGGCTCCTGAAAGGAGGCCCCCACTGTTAGATTGTTGGTCGAAGACCACCATAGAAGGTCTGTCATCATGCAGGATGAAACTGGGATCTTCTTGGAATCTGAGTCCGAAGCCTGACACCCAGAGCTCCGAAGAGCCAGCCGCGTACGTCTCATCTTGAGACACGCAAGAGGAAGATCTAGTACACACGAGGCCATGAGGCCCAGAAGCCTCTGGAACCACCAAACCGTTGTGTGCTCTGACTGGATGAAGAGTGGACACGTGGCGAACAGATCCGCAATCCTGTCTGCTATCAAATACACCCTGGAGTCGATCGTGTTCCAATGGAAACCCAGGAAGATCAGGTCTTGGGCGACCGTCATGGAAGATTTCCGCAAGTTCACTGACAGTCCAAGATTGAACAGGAGCTGAAGGAGAGACTGGAGATTGCTCAAAGTCGTCAGTGGACAAGGGCTGTGTAGGAGCCAGTCGTCCAAATACGGATATACATGAACACCCTGTAGCCGAAGGAAAGCTGCGATGACCGACATCATCTTCGTAAAGACGCGCGGCGACCAAAAGGGAGAACACAGAACTGGAAGTGCTCCCCTCCCAGGGAGAACTGCAGATATTTTCGATGCAGCCTCCATATCAGGATGTGCATATACATGTCCTGAAGATCCACTACACTGAGCCAGTCGCCCTTCCAAAGAGAGAACTTTATTTGGCAAGGTGTGATAATCTTTAATTTCTCTTGGGGAAGAGAAAGGTTGACCTGGGAAAGGTTGAGGAAAGTGCGCAGGCCAGCCTGGTTGGGTTTAGGCACCGTGAACAGACGAGAGTAGAAGCCCTCCCCTTGTTCCCCGAGGGGAAGAGGTTCCAACGCCCTGAGGTCTAGAAGCTTCTGAATCTCGGCTCTAAGGGAAGGTGTCCCAATCTGTTGGAAGGGAGGGTTGAAGGGTGGGGTAGGTGCAAGCGAAAGCCCGCCTGAGCGATGGACAAAACCCACTGGTCTTCGGTGATGGTCTGCCACGCCTCCAGATGAGACAAGATTCGTTCTCCCACTGGAATCTCGTGCGACTGTCAAAAAATATAATTTTGCACACTTGTAGGCAGGGAGACTACCTGCCCATGAAGAGGAGGCTGATTGTCGAGAGAAAAACTAACCACGTTGTTGTTTTTGACGGGTGCTGCCAACCAGAGGTTCAGTCCTGCGCGCCCGGGGGAGCTGGAACCCCCTGAAGTCAGAGAAGTATCGAGATTGAGACCCTGACCTGTGTGTATAAGGGGCCTTAGATGGGACTTTTGCCAGGACCGACAAAGATTTGTCGGTTTGGGTGGTCGCCTTGGTCTTTGTAAATTCGTCATCCGTAGAGGAATGGAACAATTCCTTGCCATCAAAGGGAAGGTCCAGAACTTTATCTTGCACCTCCTTTGAAAACTTCGTCGCATGGAGCCACGCTTGGCGGGAGGTGTCAATTCCCATCATCAGGCCTCGAGCTGAGGTATCCACATGGTGTGCCGCAGCTTCCAGGAGATCTTGTGCCAACAAATTGGCATCCGACAAACCGGATTTGAAGTCATCTAGCCTATCCGCAGGAATGCACTCCTGGAAATCATCCAACTGCTTCCACAGCTTCATATTAGCTGCCGCAAGGATCAGCTCGGTATTTGCTTGGTGAAGTTGCAGTGCTGAGTTGGCAAAGACTTTCTTGCCCAAGGAGTCCAGAATTTTGTCTTCCTTGGAGAGAATCTTAGCCGCAGACGTAGGCTGCTCATTGCTATCCTGATCTGCTTGAAGGTCATCCAGCAAATCGGGAGCAGACGGCTGGGCCGCCACTGGTTTTAAAGTGCTATCCCGATCTACCGGTGTCTTCTCTATGGGAGACAGTGGGCGTAGGGGAGGAAGCGCTGGAGGTGGACCAATAGGAAGAGGTGGTACCACTGCAGGAGCCGCTGGAGCCGCCGAGGCGGAAGGTGGAGCCGGAGGTTCACGGTAGGTTTCCTTGGAAAGACCATTAAAGTACTCTTTCATAGGGTCAGAATGCACGAGTCTCTGAAATTTCCCGAAAAATGCATCCTCTGATGAAGACTTAGGCAGACTTAGGGGGTAGGCAGACTTAGGGGGTAGGCAGAGGCCTCTCATATGGAGCAGCATACCCCCATGAACGCAATGAGGATGCTTGCCAGGAAGGCCCACCACCAATCGGGTACGCATAGAGCAGTGGAGCAGAAGTAGGCGGAAGCGAGACAGTATGTGGCAGCGGCATCCGGGCACGCTAGTCATAAGAACGGTGGAACAGATTTTTACCTTCTACCTGAGGTGAAAAAAACAGCTGCTCAGCCCCAAAATTAAGATTCCCAGCACCCGCCGTCGAGAACGTAGGTGTAAGGGAAGAATCCAAAATGGCCGCCGTGGACCATGAGGGGTGGGCGCCATTTTGTTGATGCCTGAGGAGAACTGCGTCACATGTGTAGATGAGGCAATCGTCTCCTCAGGGTGGTCAGCAGACTTAAGTAACACCTTAGCCTTGACACAAGGGTCCTCTGCAGAGCCGGTACTGGGGGGTCTCGGATGTTTACTAAACATCTTGCAGGTGGCCCCAAAATTAGCCTCCAGAGGAGGAACCTCAGCAGAGCCGGTAACAGAGGAGTTACGGTGTATGACCGCCCTCTTTGCCCCCTCGACAGAACAGGTATCACTGCGACCCTGATTGCGGGAAAGCTGAGGAGTCACCCTTACAGACAAGACCTTAGGAGCAGGTCTCTTGGTTTTGTCGGTACAGACCTTAGCCTCAAAAAGGGAACCTCAGGTTTCGTCCCGGTAGGTGTAGCTCCCTCGTGAGGGGCCTCAAGCCATGGCTTGGTACAGAAAGCTCCAGAAAAGGAGGCATTGGGGAGTGTCCTGGTGTCAGTATGGAAAGCTCCAGAAACGGAGACCTCGTAGCAAACCCCAGTGTCCAAAGCCACCGATGAACTGGGCTGAAGTTTAGCACCGGACAGGTGAACCTTAGAACGTGGTCCGGTCTTGGCAGGCCCAACGTGGGACCCCTCGGAGAAAACTCTAGTACGCCTATTAGGCTCGCAAGGCACCTCAGGGGAAACCCTGGTGGTAGAGCTGCTCAAGCCCCTCCTGGACCGAGAAGACCCCGAGAAGGAGTCCCCCGGCTGGGGCACCCTAAAAAGTAAGGAATTTACCGGGCGTCTCTTCTTTTCGTCGATGAAAGCTAAAGATGAGGTGGAGGAACATGCTGAAAGTTGTCCTCCCACTGAAGAAGGCGGCGTTGGAATGCCCGGACGGAAAGGGAATCGCAGTAGAAGCATGAATCCCAGCAGTGGTCCGGCCCGAGACACTCCAAGCAGAGAAAATGGTGATCCGTCCTAGCGAAGCAACGTTCGCATGAAGGACAGGACACAAATCCCAGACGCTCCGGCATAGACGGAGGACTAAGCAACCGCAGAACCGGATCTGGAGAGAAGGACAACGGGAACAAGAAACATTAAATGGTGATCCAAGTGTTTACAGCCCCAACCACGTGGAGAAAAGGACCGAAGGGCAATGCGCGGGGGCGTAGCTCAGGAGGGCGGGGTTACGGCTGCGTAAAAAGAGAAGAGGGACAATCATTTTTCAATTTTGATGCTTTTTAACAAAAGTGCGCTGGTCCCGTCCGGAAGGACGGAATGTCCCACAGGTATGGAGGAAAGGGGACAGGACGTAGAAGTAAGGGAGAAGAGGTTGATGACTCAAAATTATAGGCCTATAAGAACATGTTTGCTTCCTACAACATTTGGAGGCATTGGCTAGCGAGCCAGGAATCCTTAAGAAGTTGCAGACTGGTTTCAGGAGTAATATTTCCACTTCACTTAATGGAATTATGCTGAAATGTGTTCAGTCTCTTGCCTGGTTGAAAAAATATGAGTCATTTTTGTGGCCACTTTTGACCTCAGCGCCATGTTTGACGTGTAAATAGGAGGCTTTTGTGGTCAAAGCTGAACCGCTGAGGTATTGCATCAGGTCTCTTAAAACTGACAATCGGATTGCACGAACCTTCAGTAGTCTAGGTGAGGCTGAATCTGTCACCGGGATCAGTGATATCCTCGTCAGAGTACGTTGATTCCGATTCGCCACCCTCCCCTAGCTCCTCACCTTCGTCCTTCCTTTCCGTACCCTTCTTTCCTTTTCTTCTTGGTCGCTCCTTTTTTTTGTGTAGGTAAGGACGGCCACGGAAGGAAGCCACCGTGCCACCCGAAAGGGGTACCAGGGGCCCCCTGCCGGGAACGCCAGAAAGGGGAAAAAGCCCAAAGGCACAAAAAACCCCTGAGCGACCTCAGTGACTCTCAGGATTTGAGTAATGGGTACTCTTGAAGACGTGGCCGGGCAGAAGAGATGATCAGCGGAATTCTGTAGGTGCTCCGGCGGGAGGCAGTGCCTTCGGAGTAAGGTATTCCTCAGGGGGAAACCAGGTTCAAGGTAATGACACAAGGAGAAGACGGCAGTCCAATATGCAGGCCAGGATCCGGTACACGGGAAAGCAACAGAAGAAGGTATCCAAACGGTAAGAATACTCAATCCGAAAACAGGCCGGGGTCCGGTACACAGGGACGCAAGCAAGAAGACAGCAGGCAGCAGAGGAAGAGTCGGGAACAAGGAGGAAAACCAGAAAAGAGGAAAGGAGCTCAGGGTGAGAGTAAGATGGGAAGGGGGGCAGGCTAGAAAAATGGAGGGAGAGCTGAGGAGGAGCAGCAAGGCTTCGGAAACAAAGGAGGAAGCAGACAACAAGAGAGAGGAGGACCGGGACCCGAAAGGGATCGGGGCCCGATGGGAAAAAGGACGCTAGAAATGGCAGAGAAAAGCACAGAGCAGACAGCCCTCTCGCAACGAAACCGGAAGCAGCAGGCTTTAAGCTCCGAGCCGCGTCAGCTTGCAGCCACTAGAACGGTGCTGAAGGAGGGCGTGACGAGTAGGCGGCATGTGCGACGGGATAGTATCCGTGCTGCCAGCGGCTCCACAGGCGCCACCCGCCTCGCGGCATGACAGTATGCCCCCTCCTAAAGGTCCCTCGCCCTTGTTTACCCGGATGAAAGAAATGAAACTTGCGCAGCAGGGAAGGGGCTGTAATATGGGAGATGGGTTCCCAGGAGTTCTCAGAGCATGGGAAGCCTTTCCACTGTACCAAATATTCCAATTTGCCTCTGCGATACCTGGAGTCGCAAATTTGAGGTACCTCATATTCTTCCTGAGTGGAAGCCAGAGGCATAGTGACTCTCTCAGCTTGACGCGTCTAGGTGTCTACATGAAAGTTCTTTAGCTATGAAGCATGGAAGACCGGATGACCCGGTTAAGGCTGGTTGGAAGTTTAAGACGAAAGGCCACAGGGTTGTTTTTTTGTACAATCTTGAAGGGCCCTAAGAACTTTGGAGACAACTTGGATGGATGGGCCCATCGAGGTAAGTATCTTGTGGAAAGCATAACTGTAGACCCCACTTCCCAGCCAGGGACGGGTTGGCGGTGTTTATTGGCTTGAGACCTGTAACGCCCTTGAGCTGCTCTAAGGCTTTCCCCTGCCTTCTTATGTATTTCTCTAAGGAGAGTGAGTGAGGAATCTACGGATGGCAAATTGATAGAAAGACAGGAGACAGGAAGAATAGACCGAGGATGGTAGCCATAGGTACAGAAAAATTGACTGAATCCTAGAGCTGAGTGTACAGAATTATTGTAGGAGAATTCCGCCAAAGCCAATAACGAGTACCAATTGGCCTGCTGGGAGTTGGTAAAGCACCTCAGGTATTGTTCAAGAGTTCCGTTTAGTCGCTCAGTCTGTCCGTTGGACTGTGGGTGGAAACCAGATGTGAGGGCTCTTTCAATCCCCAGCCGCTCGCAGAGGGCTTTCCAGAAGCGGGAAGTGTATCGACTGCCCTTGTCCGAGATGATTTTAGAGGGCATTCCGTGCAATCTGAAGATATCCTGGAGAAACACTTCAGCCATTCTAGCTGCTGTAGGGACTCCGGGCAAAGGGGAAAAGTGAGCCATCTTGGTAACTTAATCTACTACCACCATTACACACGTGCATCCCTGAGAAATGGGCAGATCCACAATGAAATCAGTTGAAATAGAGCTCCAAGGCCATCAGGGACTGCACATGGTTCAAGTAATCCGATTGGTCGTTGACGAGAAGATTTGCTTCGAAGGCAGACAATACAAGACTGAACGTAACGATCTACGTCCTCCCTCATTCTTGGCCAGTAAAAGTGTCGTTGAAGATACTCAAGGGTGCCCGTTCCTCCACGATGGCCTGCAAGTTTAGAGTCATGACACCAAGTCAAGGCCATTTTGCGAAAGGCAGGCGTGGGTAAGTACAGTCTACCCTTTACCAAGTAGAGTCCGTCTCTAATTTCGTACGCCAGATTCTTGGGATGTCTCTCAACTTCAAAACGCCCTCCCGAATCTTCCTTTACCTGCCTGAGAAACGTAGAAACCACTCCGATACTCTTGGGTTGGGGGAACATTCTTTCAGGAGGAGACTCAGAATCCGGTAAATAGTCACAACGACGTGAAAGGGAATCTGCCAGCACATTCAATTTACCTGGGATGTAAGTGATGTGGAAATCAAATTGGGCAAAGAAATGAGCCCATCGGGCCTGTCGGGTGTTATAACACTCGAATTGTCTCAGGACCTGCAGGTTCTTATGGTCGGTCCGGATGGTAAATGGATACCTGCCTCCCTGAAAGAGATGACGCCATTCCACACAAGCAGATTTCATTGCTAGCAATTCACGTTCGATTACAGAGTAGTTTCCTTGACTGGCATTAAGAGTCTTCGAGAAGTATGCGACTGGATGCTGTACTCCCTGAATCTCTTGGAGAAGGACAGCTCCTATGGCAGCTGCTGAGGCGTCGGTTTCTAGGACAAAGGGTAGGTCTTGATCAGGCTGTTGTAAGATGGGTGCTGCACAAAATGCATCTTTCAGGTTTCCAAAACTGTCTTCGGCCTCAGCAGACCATCTAAATGGTTCCGAAGACTTCTTGAGAAGTGAAGTGATGGGTAAGATCTTCTGAGAGAAATTAGGAATGAACCTCCGATAAAAGTTTGCCAAACCTAAGAACCTTTGGATTTCTTTTACTGAAGTGGGTGAAGGCCATTCTAGTATTGAAGACACCTTGTGGGGATCCATCGAGATACCCTGATTAGACAGGATATACCCCAGATAGGGGATAGATGAAGCAGAAAACACGCATTTAGCGAGTTTGACTGATAAGTGGTTATCTCTAAGTCTTCGGAAAACCTCCTTGACATGACCTTCGTGTTCTTCAGGATTGTTTGAGTAAACTAGGATATCGTCAAGATACACTAGAGTGGTTTGACATAACAAATCGAGAACAGTCTGTCCATAAAACGTTGAAAAACAGAAGGTGCATTCACCAACCCGAACGCATCACTTGATACTCAAAGAGTCCGAACGGAGTCCGGAAGGCAGTCTTCCATTCGTCTCCTTTCTGTATGCAGAGAAGGTGGTAGGCGTTTCTCAAATCAAGTTTGGTAAAAATCGTGGCTCTGTGGACTGCTTGTAAGATCTCCGTTATCAAGGGCATAGGATAACGATCCTTCACTGTGACCTTATTTAAGCCTCGATAGTCAATGCATGGCCTTAATTCTTTGGATTCCTTCTTGGAAATAAAAAACATGGGGGCCCCAGCGGGGGACTTTGAAGGCTTATGAGCCCATTAGCCATGTTGCTGTCCAGATATTCTCTGAGAAATTGTTTCTCCTCTAATGACAGTGAGAACATTCTGCAGAATGGTACCACAGCTCCCGGGGTTAATTCGATGCAACAATCCTCGGGTCGGTGTGGAGGTAGCTCAATGGGTTTCTTCTCTGTAACTACCTCAGTAAACTCCTTTAGGTAATGGGGCAAACAATGGACGGTCTTGGTCTCACAACTGTTGGTAGTCTTGACAGTTTCGAATTTTAGCTCGGGTAAACACTCAGAGTTGCAAAAGGGGGACTGAAATTTCAGGAGATTTCTTGTCCAGTCAATATTGGGGTTGTGCTTGCGTAGCCAGCATATTCCCAGGATGATGGGGAAATGCGCGGCTCTGATAATGTCAAAAATGATCCTTTCTGAGTGCTGTTGTATCGACAAGGTGAGTTCTTCTGTGGTGTGGGTGATCATGCCAGAGCTCAATGGTTCAGCATCCACCCCTTCTTCCTTCTGGTTTTCTTGCTTGGCAATTCTTTTGACACCCTTTTGTTTGGCCCAGTGGGTATCTATGAAGTTGCCGGCTGCTCCACAATCCAGTAGAGCTAAGGTAGTCACTTCAGTTGCCTCTAATTTTAGAGTAATCGTGAGCACCATCAAACGAGAGTCCTCTGAGATTTCCGAAGAGGACACAGATAGAGGAGCATAAGGACTTGGACCAGCCCCTCGGTAGAGAGTCCCAACACTTACCGAGGGCGAGCGTTTCCCGATCTTCTGGGTGGAACATCCGGGCAGTCCCGTAACATATGTGTGGATGCCCCGCAATACATACACAGGCAGCCATCCCTGCGCCGTTTGCGTTCCTCTGGTGTGAGCGGGGCTCGAGTTGTTCCAATATGCATTGGCTCTTCTTTGGAGGTTCGTGGGAAGGGTACTGACGTAGACGGGTGAGTTTCCAAGAGAGGGGGTACATTTATCTTGGTTCTTTTCTTTTCCATGCGTCGTTCTGTCATACGGAAGTCAATTCGGAGGGTAGCTGTCAGGAGTTCAGCAAAGGATACGGGTCTTTCAATCCTGGCTAGCTCATCCTTTAAGTCTTCTCTCAGACCACGCCGTAAAATGGCATACTGTGCCTGCTCCTGCCAACCAGCTTCCGCTGCCACCTGTTTAAAGGCTGTAATGTAGGACAGCAGATCCGAATTTCCTTGACGGATATCAAGAAGATCTTCTGATGCCAAGAAAGTGCTTTCTGTACGCAGAAAGGTCTGCTGCATCAAGGCTTTGAACGCGTTATAGTCCTGCAAGACTGGGTCCGGCTGGTTCACCAGTGGGGTAGCCCATGCCAGGGCGTTACCTGTCATATGAGTGATCATAAACCCCACCTTGGCGTGGTCCGAGGCAAATGTTTGGGGGCGAAATGAGAAGTGTAAATTGCAGGCATCCAAAAACTCTTTGACCCTTTTTGGAGAGCCATCAAACTTGCCCGACACAAGGGGAAGCAGTGGTAGATCAGTAGAGGGTCGTTCTCTCTCAGTCATCCGTTGCTGTAGGGCGGTGTTAGCTGCTTTTAGATTCTGCATCTCCAAGTTCGAACTCTGGACTGCAGCTACAAGTTCCTGTACTTGCTGCGGCGTAGCCATCGTGATTTCACTCTTTTGGCGTTGCAAACTGTCACCGGGATCAGTGATATCCTCGTCAGAGTACGTTGATTCCGATTCTCCACCCTCCCCTAGCTCCTCACCTTCGTCCTTCCTTTCCGTACCCTTCTTTCCTTTTCTTCTTGGTCGCTCCTTTTTTTGTGTAGGTAAGGACGGCCACGGAAGGAAGCCACCGTGCCACCCGAAAGGGGTACCAGGGGCCCCCTCCCGGGAACGCCAGAAAGGGGAAAAAGCCCAAAGGCACAAAAAACCCCTGAGCGACCTCAGTGACTCTCAGGATTTGAGTAATGGGTACTCTTGAAGACGAGGCCGGGCAGAAGAGATGATCAGCGGAATTCTGTAGGTGCTCTGGCGGAAGGCAGTCCATACGGAGTAAGGTATTCCTCAGGGGGAAACCAGGTTCAAGGTAATGACACAAGGAGAAGACGGCAGTCCAATATGCAGGCCAGGATCCGGTACACGGGAAAGCAACAGAAGAAGGTATCCAAACGGTAAGAATACTCAATCCGAAAACAGGCCGGGGTCCGGTACACAGGGAAGCAAGCAAGAAGACAGCAGGCAGCAGAGGAAGAGTCGGGAACAAGGAGGGAAACCAGAAAAGAGGGAAGGAGCTCAGGGTGAGAGTAAGATGGGAAGGGGGGCAGGCTAGAAAGACGGAGGGAGAGCTGAGGAGGAGCAGCAAGGCTTCGGAAACAAAGGAGGAAGCAGACAACAAGAGAGAGGAGGACCGGGACCCGAAAGGGATCGGGGCCCGACGGGAAAAAGGACGCTAGAAATGGCAGAGAAAAGCACAGAGCAGACAGCCCTCTCGGAACGAAACCGGAAGCGTTGCAACGCGTGCGCAACCCGGAAGCAGCAGGCTTTAAGCTCCGAGCCGTGTCAGAGTGCAACCACTAGAACGGTGCTAAAGGAGGGCGTGACGGGTAGGCGTTATGTGCGACAGGATAGTATCTGCGCCGCCAGCAGCTCCACAGGCGCCACCCGCCTCGCGGCATGACAGAATCAGAGTGGTGCTTTTTCTAGAAGTATTCCGACTAGCAGAAGGATTAGACAGGGGTGCATTTTAGCCCCCGGTCTTTTCAACTTATATATGTCAGACTTGGAAAATTATTTGGACCCAGTGGTATTCGTGTCACCTCAATTGAATGATCTCTCCGTCTCGTGGTTAAGTTATGCTGATTACTTTCTCATCTTTGATTGCACGGAAATTAGACTGCAATGTCTTATTACTGCCTTCTTGAAATTTGTAAATCACAATTCATCAGCAATTAATCTGCAAAAGTCCAAGGAATTACATTGTACTTTGAAAAATAAATCTCCAGATTCAAATGGCATGTTGCATCAGAGCCTTTGGAGAAGGTCGATCATTTTGTGTACCTTGGATTTCCAATTTTAGCTAAGTCAGACAAATCTCAGGTACAGAAATGGGTGAAAAGTAGGGCAGCAGCATAATCGGTTCAGATGGCTCATGTGGATACACAACCCAGGAAATTCTCCCTGCTCCCAACCCTGAGATTTTATGAAGGAAAACATTGGGCTAAGCTTCTTTATGGTTTTGAGGTGTTCCCGCTTTGGGCGATTGACTTTCTTCCCATGTTGGAAGGTCTAATGTGGAGACAGCTTCTAGGAGTTCAGACCTCCTTCCCTCTGGCGGCCATATAATACGAATTAAGGATCACATCTTTGACCGCCAGAGTGGAGTTGAAAATAGTATCTTTTCATAGTAAAATAATTACTCCCTTAGAGAATTCTTTGTATGAAGAATAGTATTTTTTTATTTGTTATTTATAGTGTAATTGGTTAGTTAAAACCTTAAACATTTATACAAATTCATCAAACACATACATTAATCAAACAATTAATATCATAAAAGAAATAACTCAGATCATATCACATTACAAATTGGCAAAACAGTCATTACGTTTTAGATTTTTGCATAAAAATAATATTTCCATTAGCAAATAGAAGAACACAATATCCCAATGAATGAAAAAAATGGCAATAATAAAAATATCAAAATATGAATATAAAATATATAAAAGCTCCACCGAATCCATTCTAAAATCCCCTTTACATACTCTTTTTCATTTCATATTTCATTTTTCATATTTCATTCGTCATATTTCACCCTAATAAAGTAGGTGTATCAGCCCATTTTATGAAAAATAAATTCCATATAAAATAGGAGGCACCCGCATACAAAAGAGGATCTGCCATGTAGATACTTGACCAAAATCGCTCAGATGCGATCCTCCTAACATCACATATCAAGTCTTTATATCCTCTATAATATAACAATTTGTTAAAAGGTGTCTAGTCATTTCCACCTCATTAAAACACAATCTGCATACTCTTTTCTCTTGATATGCCAATCAATCCACCTGCATACTCATAACAGGGCAGTATATTGAATATCAATAATGTGATAAACCTAGACAATTCTCCATTTCCTACCTTTAATAGGTAGCTACAGGGCTTGGAGACACCTATGCCTTGGCGGTAATTGTCTGCAAACCGCTTCTTGTTACCCAACAGCTCTAAGGTGTTACAAAGGTCCCACTGTATTGCTTTTCTTTTCAATGTTTTGAGCAGATATCTCATATTTAAAAATTCAAGGGGTAAGCTTAAATTGATTTCTTTTAAAAAACAAAGCTAAGTGTTCAATAGATCTTTCAAATATACATTTTTGTTTTCTTTATCTGACATACCTCTTCCCACTAATCTTAATAAGCTGTCATCCCTATCACTCTGAGATAAGATCTTAAAATAAAACTTACAACAATTTAATTTCTATAATGCAGTTAGATGTGAGTCCCAATTCACATCTAATAGCTTCTATTGAGGTGGATTTGGGCAATCTCAAAGCAGGTCTCCAAAGCTTTCCTTCAATTTTACCCAAATCCACCAAGAATCTTGATGGGAAAGTCTCCAACGCATACAGTGCACCATGGACTATACAGCTCTTATAAATCACCAACAGGCCCTCCACTGAGTGCCCGCCCCTTGATGCCATGTATGCCCTATTGACATTCCATTTTTTTGTTACATTGTTTTCTATCATATCTTGATAGTGTTTGCTAGGCGGATTTTCACAAATTGGCATACCTAAATAAGGATATAATTCTACTACCTCAATTATTTGAGTGTCAATTTTCCATTGAAAATTATACTTATTTCTCTTCTTTCCACTTCCCCCAAAGATCATAATTTTGGTTTTCTCCACATTAATACTCAAGTTATTCTCTACAGCATACAGTTGTAATTTGACCAATGACCTCTGAAGGCCAATCTGGGTCTTAACCATTAAGATTGCATCATCCACGTAGGACAACCAACTAATGGGAGACCCTCTGATCTTAGGTGGGAAATTATTGATATTAACTAACCTCTCCCCCATAACTGCCACATACAGATTATATAGTACAGGTGAGGTGACACAGCCCTGTTTGAGGCCCAAATTAGTTGATATGGGTAGTGATCTAGTAATTCCCTTATTCAGGCAAATAGAGACCATTGTATCTCTATAGGAGATGCAATACCAGTGGATTCATTTTCCAATTTGCAAGCTTACTCCACAACCTATCATGGATAACGCAGTCGAAGGCTCTGGAGAAATCTATGAAACATACATATACCCTAGAGTCCTTACTTTAACGTGTTTCAGCAATGAACCAGTTTAATGCTACCATGTTATCAAGCGTATTGAAACCCGTTCTAAAACCTGTTTGGAATGGAGAAAGTAACTTATTTTCCTTACTCCAAATATTCACCATTTTAAGCAGGACGGAGCAAACCATTTTACAACTTCAGTTGGCCATTGCTAATAACCGATAATTTTTTGGACAATTTATATTTCCATTTTTTATGAATAGGGATAAATATAGCTTTTAGGCCAACTCTCTGGAATTTTACCACTTTTCCAAATATGTGTATAAAACTCCAGCAGTAGCACTGCCCATTTCATCGGGTTACTTTCAATAACAATATTCGCTAGTTTATCCGGTCCTGGGGCCCTCGATGCGTTCATATTTTTTAGAATATTCAAAATATCCTGAAGCCCAAAGGGGAAAATCCTATCCACGCCAGTCAGCCTAAATTCCTGTATGTCTGCTGGCTGGTTATCTACAAAGTAGAGAGAGGTTATATACTCAGTCCATACATCTAAAGATATAGTATTTACATCCAATTCACTTTCCTCAGTGAGGTATTGTCTAGAAAGGTACCAACATTCTTTTTAATCATAGGTCCAGCATAAGGACAGAATCATTCTCCAATTGGCATTGTGTATAAAATGTTTATTTGCCCTAAGCCAATTCTTATATTTTGTTCATAGGCCACTAATACTTTGCAACTTTGCAGATTATTTAATATCCATATCCTTTTTCATTTTATTTATATCCGCCTTCAAATTCTTTTTCTTTTCATGAATCCGGCAGTCGTAAAGATTGTTCTGTTTTTTATTTTTGTTGCCCATCTTTTGGGTCAGGGAGATACTACTATTTGTACTCATTATCATAAACACTAGGTCAACAATTGCTTTTAAGCCATTAATTGCAATCTCATGACCCTCTATCGTAGGGTATTGAACATATCATCGAATCTCATTAAGTTTTTTTCTGTCCAACAGAACCTGTTGTCTGCACCATTACAAAGAATGTTCAAAATGTCTCCCTTTCTTCTACATATCCTTGGAGAAGCCATTTTAAAATGTTCTGATCACTAAGAGAAGTGCTAATATGTTCAAATCTTTTCAACTTTACTGGGCAATCCATTATCTATAAACATTTAATGAAATCTGTAGCTCACCTTGCCATTACTCCAAGTAGGATGTTTTCCACCCGTAGCATCTGGTTCTAGAAAACTTAATCCCCAACTCTGCAACATGTTCAACCACGCAATTCCATTTCTAATCTGTGGAGAATGTTTTAAAACAAAACCCATGTTTCATAACACAACAGGGGGGCTACCTCATAATTGTCATGATGCCTACCTCCGGAGCACCAGGCCAGGCCCAGCACCCCCGGAAGCAGGCATCATGCCCTCGGGTAAAAGCCCAGCGGCCCCTTATAGGGGCTCTTTGGACTCAGTCCTGGCGCCTTTGGCGCCAGGCTCATGTTGGACATCAGTCCTGGCGCCATAGGCTCCAGGCTCATAAAGGGAGGTGTTTTGTGCACTTACCTGATGCAGACCATGCTGCACGCTTCAGGCCTCCCTGAGACCTGAAAGGGACTATTTTTTCAAAGGGACTATTTTTTCACTCGGGCGTGGCCAGGGAAGGATACATACCTAGTTGGGGAAGGATACAGATCTGGGACTTCTTTGGAGGCTATTTATGCCACGCCCAGACAGCAGCTCATGCTTCGCGTTGTTCTGCTTCCTGCAGCTTAACGCTCACCGTGTCTGCTCCTGCTCCTGGACTCCAGCCACGCCCGCCTCGAACCTGGAAGACCTGCAAGGAAGGAAGAGAAGAGAAAGGTGAAAACCAAGGACTATTTCAAACTTCTTACCTGCATCCGGAATCTTCTCGCCAGCATCCCTGAAGAAAGACTTCCATTTAAAAGCATCGCGTTGCTCGCTGCAGCGCCACGCTTCACTCACCTGTCCTCGAGACATCTCCCGGCTCCATCGCGGCTGTCAGCATCGGACGCCACATCTCTGCACCTAGGGGAGAGAGGAAGAAACAAAAGGTGAGCAGAAGGAACACAGAAGGAAAGCCTGATTAACAGCCATAATACTTACCGGCTTTTCTTCCACATTTCGGGTCGGCACCGCCCCGTTGGCAGGTACCGTACCCCGGCCCCTATGGGGAAAGGACAAGAGACATTTCTGGGGAATGATAAGGACATTTAGAGGGATCGCCCTCATCACTACTCACCTCGGCAGTTTAACCCCTCGACGCATCGCCTTCATTCTGCACCTGAAATGAAGGACAGATCACAGGTTAGAAAGACAACATAAAGGGGGTCTCACTTGAACTTTGAACTTTCATACTTACGGCGCATCGCTCAGGAAAGTCAAGTGGATTTTGCCAGCGCCATTCTGAAAACCAGTGAAGTAACTGGACGAACACGCGCCCCTGCACCAGAAGCAAACCATAAGGTGAGCTTAAACCGGGGTTTGGAGGAAGTTAGAGAGGAACGAAGGGGGAAGGGGGAAAGGGGGGAGCTAGCACACTATTCTGCAGACTGTTAATCCCCTTTCTCATCTGCAGAAGGATATTCCTACGGGCCAGGCAAGCACGATTTGGAGGTCCTGTCCAATCGGTGTTCCGGGTCCTGCGCATCACGCTAGAAGAGGCCACAGCAATCCAGACTAGACCAGCGCCCCCGTGGGAACCAGGTGAGCGTTACAATAATCCCCACATCTTTCGTTCCATTCCTCCATTTTTTCCAAAGCCTCATTGCAGTAACAATTTAAATCTCCCACCAACATAATGCGTGCATTTGGGGAGTCCATTAACCAACCATCTGTTGTATCCCTGATGGCTTTAACTATTTCCTCAAGATCACTTCCACCCGGTCGAGAGTAGACATTAATCAATAGCAGATCTTTTAGGGAGTCTATGGTTTCTATGATGACACACATTATAAAATTCGACAGGCCAAATTGTCCATAATCTCTAATAATAAAAGGGTATTTCACCCAAATACAAAGGCCCTTGTCCCCAGCAATAGCCTGTTTCATAAGGATGCTATATCCATCTATAACAATAGTCCCCAAGGCCCACGTCTGTTGTAGAGATAATATATCACTACTTTTAAATAATTGCATGCCTTATTTCTGTAAAAATAGACCAAAAACCTCTACTATTCCATGAGAATATGTAAATTGTCATATTCGATTCCTTGTCTCAGCTTTCAATCTGGTAATTATCATCTGGTGTCCATATCTCAGGCTTCTTTTTAATTTCAAATCTTGATGACAATTCTGTTCCTAAACTTGTTAGTCTATTTCTTTTCTCACTCAAATTTCCATTGTGTTACACACAATGATCTCAAAGTCATTGTTCCAAACCTCCCCAGAGTATTCTCTAAGTAGTTCAACAATTACAGCGGTACCAAATTGTACAATTGCCCAATTTTTCCAACTCCCTACCTCTGGTAAAATAATTCTTTCAATGTCAGAGGACTTTATACATTGGAGCTGAGGTACTTTGTCTAGGCATTCCAAAATCCATTTCTATTTAGGACTGGACTATCTACCCTAGGTGTTTTCTCTATGATTTTTATACTCTTGCCTCTGTTTCTTACTAGTAATTGTGGGTCCCTGGTCTCATCAACGCTACCACAATCATTTTCCCTAATGTCTTTACTCATTGCCAATCTTTCCATTTCCACATTATAAATTTCCCTTTCTCTGGCATTAAGATATCTTCTTTCCAAATTTGCAAGTTAGTCCAGGAGTCTAACCACTAGTTCACTTTTCCCCACAGAGTTAACTTTGTCAGGTAACTCACTTATTTCTTATCCTCCTTTTCTAGAGGTGCCTTTACTTGCTCAATAATGGCTAGTCTTCTATTTCCTTGCAGCCAATTCCCAATACCTGTTTCTTTTGGCCTGGTTTTGTTTAAGCCACAAGTTTTTTCTAGATGGTTTAAATTTAATTCAAATTTATTAGCAATTTCAATACATTCAATGTCGTTTAATGAGATTTCTGCTAGGGCCAGACTCTTCTTTTTAGTACTATCTGTCTTTTTAGATTTTCTCACTTTACCTTTATTTCTAGGTCCTTTTTTATAATTTCATTTACGGTTTAATCTACGTCTATGCCCTTGAGATTGTTCTGAAACTTCCTCATTATCTGCCACAGGCCATATGATTACTTACTTCCTCTATCTCATGTTCAACAATTTATATTTCTACTTCAGGACCTCTTCGCTTTTGATTTTCTTCATTTATTAAAATACATAATTCACTAAGCTCCCTGCTTTGCTCTCCAAAAGAGTAATTTCCTACAGCTGGAACCTTAAATGTTCCCCACTCCGTTGGGATCACATAAAACAATTCTTTCAACTTCTCATTCACCAACGTTACCAGATCCTTAACTGTTTGTTGTTCATTTATAAGTTTAGTGCATATACCCAATAATATATCCACTGTGACAGTCAGTGAATCCATCTTTCCCTGCATATCTAGTGTGTGTTCATCTGCTAAGTCTGACTCATTCCAAGAACTATTTATATCATTTTCATCAACCACAGAGATATTGTCCTGCGCCAACTTCTCTAGATCAGGTGTGATTGAGAGATTAGTCCCAATAACATTATCCATACTGATAATAGCTTCAACACTTTTCTCTAATTGTAAAGGAGCACACCCTATTGCCAAACCCATAGAGTGTCACCGGAAGTCATGGCAAAGGTTAAGAAGTGAATTATTATCAATCATGGAGCTATTGCCGGGGATGGAAATAACATCACCCCTTGTAAAATCCTTGACCATATCTATTTTGGTCAAAACTTCCGAGATTTTTGGCTGTTCCAATAAAGTGTTATCCTTTTTACTCTTTCTTTCTTTCAAATCCATAGTTTTGGGCTTGTGTGTGATAACAAGGGAATTTCTCGTTGTTCCCTTCTTCTTACCTTTATTATTTGATCTTAATTTGGGAGCCATCTCGACTTGAAAAGGACCTTCAATAACCCGAGACTAATATAAAGTGGGTACATCCCACCACGATTTATGGCACTAATAGAGTAATGTCAATAATTAAGTTTCCTGAAAAAATAAAGCCTCTCAAATTTGTTTTAAAAAATTCTCAAACACATAACCGCCCTTGTCGAATCAATGTAGGGATTATAAATACAACTGCTTTCAGGCAACAATTTCAAGAAACCCCACATATGTATAAAATCAATGTGCCTTCGCACTCTCAGAAAAAAGCCCCCTTTATCGAGAAGATAGTGGTAATAAAAACTACAATATACTAATCAACAATTTAAGAAGGAAACCATATATATAAAATATCACAGAAATGTAAAAGTGGAGCAGTTCAAAGCGACATTATAATAAACAACCAAATTCAATATTTAAAGAAAGGGGAAAAGGAAATAATGGGACAATTCTATAGCCACGGGGGAGAAATGACTTTCGCAGCCCCCGTGCTGACAATAAAACAACTGATCACCTATAAACAGTTTAAACACAAAAATAAAAAGTGCTGTTTATGTGTTCATCCATATTGCTCAAGGCCCTTATTAGTCCCAACAAGAAAGGAGGAGAGAATATCTCGCAGCCTCCTATATATGAGACATTATTCTTAGTAGTAAGACAACTTTAACCAGAAGTAATGTGCATATGTTAAAACAACAATGCATTCAAACAATCTGCAGCAATCTGCTAACAATGAAACTATTTTATTTTTTTAAAAGATCCAGTTGCCTCGTTAAAAGGATAGAAGTATTATTCGCTATTAAGCTAGACGTCGTTAATATCAGTCCCCCGACCTCAGGATAAGATCGAAGAAGTGTGGTTTGGACGGCAGGGCTGGGCACGCCCGACAGCTCGAGGAGCTGGCAAAGTCCGACCCCCCCCCCCCACCATGCTGGTCTGTTCCAAAGGGATGGTAATGCAAACTTACTTCCGGGTATCCTTGTCTGGCGTGTCCAAAACCTCAAATCCCATATAAAGGTGAATAAAGTTTAAATTGAACTCCGCCACTCGCCCAACAGCCTAACAGTAAGATTGCGCCCTTGTCTCCACACGGGCTTAACGCCACAAGGGGGACAGTGTTCCCAATTTATTGCACAGCTTCCTGCTAGGGCGTGTTCCAAGCCCTTAAGGTGGCAGGCGCTGCAGTATTTCCCGGAAAACCTGCACTATTTAAATATCAGTTTCACAATCCTTTTCCAGCAACAAAGCAAATGCCACAAGGGTGACGCCGTTTGCAATTTATGGCGTGGCTTCCTGTTTGGGCGTGTTCCAAGCCCTTAAGGTGGCAGGCACCGCAGTATTTCCCAGAAAACTTCCACTTTCAAATATTAGTTTCACTATCCTTTTCCAGCAACGAAGCAAATTAGTATTTTGCAAGTCAGTCAACCAAGGTGAAATTCCTAAACGACTGTGTCCTTTTGCACTGCCTTAGTGAGTTCCTTAGGGCTTAAGGTGACTGATCTTATTCAAAATCCATTGAGGGTGAAGAATGTTCTGTCTGATCAGGACTGGATTCAGTTCATGGAGAAATTCCATGGCTATGAGTCATTGAACCACCTCAGGTATGACCATAAGAGAAGGGGACTCGCTAGATGCCGCCCGCCGTTATGCATCTGTACTGCTGTATATACTTTTGTAAAGCGCTCCGTTATTTATCTGTATTGTTGTATATCTCTGTAAAGCGTTGTTACTTCCGAAGCGAGGTCTGCACTCAATACCATAATAATAATATTATAAAAATACAAATTAACCAAAGTGATAATCTCAGCAACAGGTTCAGCTATTCTCAGTAAGTATCTACCGCCAGCATCTTTTCTGGCAGTTGCTCTTACTCACGCAAAGTGTTTCTTGATCAGAATTGCTACAACACATGTACCAGCTAGTGCAAAACACCATTTTGGGTAGGCTCTACCTAAAAGGAACATTTATCGCCTGTTGGGTGGTTCCCTGCTTGATAAACTTTGACCTCTAGATTTCCCACAGTGGAGCCCTCAAAATGCTTCCTTGGTTCTACAACCTATTTGCAGGAGCAGCCGTTGTTGTCTGTTGTCACTTTTAACCTGTTATCGACATCAAATGACAACTTTCCATTTCACTTCCGACCCCTCGCGGATGTACCAAAATGTGAAACTTTCCTGGCCTACAATTATTAACTTCAGCTGATTACCATTCAACCCTCAGTTGCTTCCATTTCTTCCTCTTTTTCCCACCTACCCCTCCCCACTCCCACTCTGCAACATCTATTTGCAAACTCTAATTTTCTTGCAATCGTCCTTTGGCCAGAGTTCTGGATGCTCTGGTATGCCCATTGCCAGTGCCCACTCATCCTCTCCAACCACCCCCAACTCCCTCAGAGTTACCAAGAAGCAGGCCCTACCAGCATTTCGTATTTTATTTTAGGTTTAGCTGGCAAGCGTAACATGTACATAATACCCCCTTTACTTTGTAACTTCTTTACTGATTCATAGAATTGCCAATGCCTTTGCACCACTCTTGTATAGTCTGCGAACAAGCGCACCCCAGATCCATCCGTTGTTGGTGCTCCATGATGCCTTGTTTTCTGAAGAAATGTTTACAGATTTCTGAAAGGTGTCTGAGGAGCCCTCTGCTTCTTGCAACCATACACATTGTCGCTAGTTCCTTCTTTCCTAAGAGATTGAGCAACCATGTCCCTAAAATTAGCTCTATGGAGTCACCTTCTATCCACCCCGGTAGTTCAACAATTCGAATGTTGTTCCATTGAGAGAGCCCTTCTGCATACTACAAGCCCTCCTCTAGCCACTTTGCTGCCTTCTCTAACTCAGCCACCCATTCTTCCAGCACTTGCAATGTGTCCACCAGAGTCGAAGTTATGTCTTTTGTTGCCAAGGTTCTGTCTGAAGTAGGGAGAAATCCACTTCATCTTCCCCTCTAGAGACTGCCTCTAATGTTTAAACTCCATTATGTCTTGAGCCAGCGTTGGTTTGTCAACTGTGTCCTGCTCTGAGGCAAGAAATCTGCCCCATCACCTGACACTCTGCCCTGGATGAGTATAGCCTGCCCCTTTGTTGTTGTGGTGTGTTTATTTTGCTAGCTTGCATAGATTTCTGTCCTTAGTCATAGTTCGACTGATTGTTGCCCCAAGACTGTCCTAATTCTGCCAGACACTGTTGTTAGTGATCTACAAGTGGCGTCACTCAATGCGGTACAGGGCGGACCGCCTCGCATGTCGATGATCAAGGGGACCAGGATCTACAGAGAAAAGTTCCCAACTAATCACTGAACCTGTTTCAGGCCATCAATCTGGCTGGTTCACCACAGCCACTGATATGCAATATGTTCGAGTTTTTACCTTGAGGGAAGGTGTCCTCACTCCATTCGTCTCACTTTCCTTTCATCTCAGTCAGATCAACGCTTTTGCCCATTACCCAGGGTTACTCGTCCAGTGACATAGTTCCAAAACTTTATTTAGTTATGTAATGTCATGCATTGTCCTGTGTCCCGAAATTTCTCTTTCTGTCCTTTCCTATTGCAGCTGGAACCTTTAACAATCGATTATAAATGTGTTGTCATGTTTGAGAACGCTGTTTTATTTGGGATTGCTATATGGCTTCTGATACCGCTGTTTAGAAACAGCAGTACATTATCCGATGGGCCAGCATGGCATTAGAACTGCTGACATTGTGTTAAAGGGGACTTAAACTCCTAAAAGCGTGCGGGTACTGTTTCACCATGTGAACCTAAATACGATCTTCAATGATGGTCGTTATATGTATTCGAAATAAACACGTAAAATGCAGTGTCCTAAACTGTGGGAGTGCTTGTAAATCATTGCATAACTGAAAATCAAAAAGCCAAATGAACACAATCACTGCAGAACGCTCAATACGGAACAATAATGATGTATTGCATAATCAAATCAAGGTGGCAAAGTGAAGAAAAACACCTTCATACATAACCATACCTGTGCTCAATTATACTACAGAATGGTCCATACACATCAAATGCGGAGACACCTTCAAGGTGTCAATTACACAGGATCCAATGTAGTCTCACAAAAACACCCATCTATAAAAATGAAAATAGCGGCAACCTTAATATTGCAATGCCAAAAAAAGTCAAGCATTAAAAAGTAAATGAGAGAGAAGCAGGGAGCACTGCTGCAACCCCAAAACAAACAGCCACACTATGTGGGAAGATCCCCCATCACCATCTTTGTTTTTGTTTGTTTGTGCCCCTCAAACAAATAGAACACCCAACTAGTTAGTAGCAAGCCAATAATTGGTGGGAGAGAGCCATCACCAGAGTAATGCAATGGGTTCAATCACATGCTCAAGGGTGTATGAATAACTTGCCAAGTTGCCAACGTCAGAGTTTTCCAATCTGAACTGATGGGAGAACTGCTGCACAAATGCACGTCACTCAAACAACCCTCAATTCCGTAACTAGGTTGGCTAAAATTAAACAAACAAGAATTACAACAGGGGAGGACACACTGTATTCTTAATGGTTAGTCGCGTGCAGCAACAATGCCTTCATGGTACCACAACTGCCGGAGGGACACTGTAAGGGGTCAGAAAGGAGAGGCAGACACAAAGTTGTAATGTTTTCAACATCAGACATCTTTATTAAACAAAAAGGGTTGGAAAAAGTCCTTTCTGTCCCTATCCTAAAGAGAGTTTCCCTACCTAGAAAGACAAAACATAAGATCAGTCTGTGTCTAGTCGTCTAACATATAAACTGTCCTTGTGTCCAAAAATATACTGCTCTGACCCTCACACTAAACATAAATGCTAAACGTATAAGGCCATGTATCTGGCTTATATTTGGCAAAAAGTGTTCACAACTAAGGCAAGTAGACAAATCCGACAGACACAGTCTTTTCCTAGGAGGAGTCCTTGGATCCAGATGGTGATTTCCCATCCCCTGGATTAAAGTATGATAGGAAAAGTGTCTCACACAAAAGCTTCTTAAGGATGCAAAGTGTCGCTTTCAAACAAAAGTCCCTTTAAGATGGCAAAAGTTTCTCTGGCGTACTTCTATACTAAATACTTTGTAAAACAAATATGTTTCTTTATACAACATGAAAGAACCTCCTGCATTACTCACCTGCTAGGACTTTCCACTCATTATGCACTTTTACTGGAATTCCTGGTATACTCCCCTACTAGGAATCCTTCACTGGGTCTTACAGATTCCCTGGTATACTCTCCTGCCAGGTATCTTGCCTCCCAATGTTCACTGTCTGGTGTACTCCTTTCACCAGGACTTCTTCTTGAGTTTACTGTCCTTTAATTCAACAAAGTTGTACTATTTCACTGTGTTTCTACTTCATTGGCTTGAGGTACTCCTTTTTCCAACTTTCCGTACACTGACATCTGATGTATGGGAAAGTTCTGCCTTTTTATATCTTCATTATTATTCATTTGCTTGGGGTACTGCTTGCTCCTACTTTCCCCACCTTCATATTTCATGTATGGGGAATTGTTCAAATTCTGTCTTTTTACTTCACTTGGTCGGTATTCAAAAGAGTTTCTTAATTGCTCCCATGCCTGTTGGTTCGCCCTGGGGTCCCCAATGGCTCTGGGTAGACTCAACAGTGTACAGAAACACTCCGGACCTGTGGTACGCCGCTTCTGTGAAGCTCCAGCTCCAAGACGGTCTCCCCTGCACAGTAGGCCTCCATGCAGCTCTGTGGGCAGCTGCGCGCTGACTCACCTGCATTGCTGCTGTCCAGCTGCACAACTGTGTTCCCGGTAACTTCGTTATTGCTACCGGTCTTCTGACAGTTCTTTCCTGGTGCTTGCAGCGTCTATGCCAGCCTTGAGCCACATTGTTATGTAACACCTGCTTCCTCCAGCTCAGTTCTTCTCTGCACTGCGTCTTGCTTCAGCTCTGCTTCTCTCTTCTCCGGGTCTGCTTCCTTCTTCCCCAGCTCTCTTGTTGTGAAAGCGGCTACCATTTTTAAATGTCCTGCTCACCCGGACCTCCTCAAAACAACTAGTCTGCATGTTTGTGTTTCTCTTGATCATCATTAACTCCTTCTTCCTCTTCCTTGTCTCAGTACTTGAGGCTTTCTGGGAGTTTGAGTTTGTAAAATGTCTAAGACTTTCAATGTGATAGTGTTCAAGATATCTGGCCAAAGAACCATTAGAGACAGGAGATGGTTATGGAATGGTATGTGTGACTTAACTGAAATGGCAGTATGCCATCATAATTTTAAGTGTTAAAGGGTTTTCTTATGGGGATGGAGATGGGGAATACTGTGTCTTTCCCAATGGAGTCACCACCTCCTTCCGGCAGTCGTCTCCCCCCACATGATCCTCTCTCATAGTACCACCCCCAGGGTCAGGAAGCAGCTGTCATTCCCTGGCCATGTGGGAGGAGATCATCACTGTGGAAATCAGTGATGACTCCTCAGGAGTCATCACAGGGACTTACCAACTAAACACGAGATACACTATTGCCTTCACTGTACCACAACCGCCAGAAAGGAACTCACCGGCTGTACCATAGGGACCTCTGACACACTCCAAAACAGGGCATACACAATGCGCACGCTGTGGGAGGTGCCTATTTGGAATGTGACTGGGAAAATGAAGGATTAGGGGTTTGTATGAGATAATGGAAAATTACTAGCACATGCAAGAAAGGGGATGGCTGACCACTGATGGTCGCCATTAGAATGGACTTCCTGGGGCGCGGCCAAGCGGCAACGGAAATGGCCGCGTAGTTCGGGAGCTCTGGGGCTGAAGAGATTTTAAAACTATGAATTAAGTGATTATTTCTTATTCAAACCACACAACTACAAAACTTCTGCCACTCTAGTACCAAAGATTATACGTTTTACTCCCCACCACATCAATCTTTTTCCAGATTAGACTATAGCTTTGTTAATTCTTCATTAACTCTCAATATTCTACATTCAAACATTGGCCCCACTACCATTTCTGACCATGCACCAGTATGCATCACTCTTGATTGGACACCTACTAAAAAACTTTCTCCTAGTTGGAAATTTAATTTGTTCTTACTTAAATACAAAATATTTATTGAAAAAACGAATGCCTTTATTAAAGATTTCTTTCTCAACAATCGGCAGAACCTACCTCCCACAACAGGGTTTTATAATACAATATACAGCCATCAAAAAATGACAATCTGAACGCGTTCATAACAATCTCATAGCCTCTATTAAACAACTTAAACAATCTTATTACGCCAACCCAAATCCTATCACTATGAAAGGTCTCATGGCCAAATGCATTGAATTCAACTAAATAAGCACTGATAGAGCTGCTAA
This sequence comes from Ambystoma mexicanum, assembly GCF_040938575.1. NCBI lineage: Eukaryota > Metazoa > Chordata > Amphibia > Caudata > Ambystomatidae > Ambystoma > Ambystoma mexicanum. Next base: position 1,236,524,163 of record NC_090925.1, on the reverse strand, counting down.
CTCACTACTGAAATCAAAAACTAGAATCCATAGTGGGTCAACAAAGCAGGTAAAATGTTGGCATCTTATTTAAAAAAGAAAAAAGAAAAGTCCCTCATTACCCACATCATCTCCCCTGACGGTTCCAGACTAACCAAACCAAAAGATATTAGCGACGCCTTTCTAGATTTCTACTCCAATCACTATACTTCTGACTCTTCTTTTAACAATTCAGACATTCACTCTTTCCTTGAAACTAATAAAAAAGTTAGTCCCTCCAACCCGTTTGATCTATTTTCTCTTGAAACTCTGATTTCTCTAACTGAAATTAAACAGGCCATTCTAGAGCTCAAACCTAACAATGCTCCAGGTCCTGATGGTCTTACCTCAGACTTTTACAAAATGTTCATTCACTCTATTGCTCCAAAACTTTTTGATCTCTATTCCTAGTTTGTGGAAATAGGACAAAGCCCTGATTCTTTTGGTGAGGCTCTTTTAGTTTTATTTCCAAAAAAAGACAAAGACTTCTCTTTAATTAAAAACTATAGCCCAATTTCTCTCATTAACTACGATTCAAAAATGTTTGCTAAAATCCTTGCAAAACGTCTAGAATCACACCTTCCCAAACTCATACACCCTGATCAATCTAGATTGATAAAACATTGCTACACCTCTTCTAACTCCAGACTTCTTTTTAATATACTTTCTCACTCAAAACATTCTCAGGAGCCTTTAGCCCTACTTGCTGTGGATGCTGAGAAAGCCCTTGACCGCATATCCTGGCCCTTCATGTTCCAATCCTTATCGTGGCATGGCCTCCCTCCTTACTTCACAAATCTTATCAAAATTCTTTACTCTTCTCCCATTACTCGCATCCTTATCAATAATTCCCGCTCGTCTTCTTTTCAAATTGAAAGAGGAACACGTCAAGGTTGCCCCTTATCTCCTCTTTTATTCAATTTGGCTTTAGAACCCCTTCTTCAGAATATTAGAACAAATATTAACATTAAAGGCATCTGTATAAATAATATTGAAAATAAGCTTTCTGCATATACAAATGACATTTTACTTTATCTCTCCTATCCTGCATCCTCTATCCAACATTTAATAACTACTTTAAAAATGTATTCATCAGTCTCCGGTTCCAAAATTAATTTTGATAAATCTGAAATTATGCCTCTAACTAATTCATGTAAACTCCTCAATACCCCTCTTTCTGGATTATCATGGCAACCTTCTCATATTACCTATTAAGGGCTTTTAATTACTAAATATAATTACTCCACTGTTAACCAAAATACTAATCTTCTAACCAATAAAGTTACAGAAATGACTTCAAAATGGTCCTCCCTCTTCCTATCCGGGTGGGGACACCTAGACACTATTAAAATGATGATCAGTCTCATAGTTCTATATACATTATCCATGATTCCTACTCCTATTCATACTTCCTTTTTTAAGAAACTTGATTCCCTTCTCCTAAAATTTGTATGGAACCACAAAGTACCACGTATTGCGATTAACAAATTACGACTCCCCAAAACCTCCGGAGGAGTCAAATTCCCTAATTTTCAATTATATCACAAAGCTTTTGCTCTAAAACAACTGTTTTCAAATTGTACGAATATCACTTAGATAGCGCGCCTCCCTGGGTTAATATTGAAGCTAGTCTTATTTCTCCACTTTCCCTCTCTCACTTTTTAATAACCTCGTCATGGCCTAAGATTACCTCCTTTCCATCATTACATTCTCTTAAAACTATTTGGAATAACCTACCATCTAATTACTTCACTAGGATCAATCCTGATGACCTATTTCTTTGGTTCAATCATCAAAAGTCCAACCTCACCACTATATTTAGATGGTACTCCGCTGGCATCAAATTTTTTAAACTATTATATCATAAATCCAAATTAATTCCATTCTCACAGATATGCTTACAATTCAAAATCCCTTCTTCAGATCTTCCCTTTCACACCTCCCTCATTAACAGGCCGATTCATGGAATAATTAGCGCGGCGCAAGTGGCCAAAAACGTGCGATTCGCAGTGGAATAGCGAAAATCGCAGTGCAAGTGCGAAAATCGCACGAAAAGCAGCGCACATCGATTCATGGAAGGCCGTGCGCGAGAAAACCATCGGATGTGCGCTAAAAAAGTGCGCGGTGCACGTTGGCGCACAGGCCATCTAACGGCGTGCGCCAGGTCACAGCGAAAATCGCACAGGCCACAGCGAAAATCGCACATAGCGCGGCGCACACAACAAAAGTAGGCGGAACACGGGGCGTAACACTCGGAATGGGGAACAACTTGCCAAAATGTGGGCGTCACGAGGGAAGTACAGGGTGCAAGTACGCGGAACGCCCACACGCTCGCCTACAACACGTATTCATGGAATCGAATAGGGCAAAAAAGCGCACGGTCAAACCAGCGCACAGGCACAAACACGACCGCCACAAGAAAGCAGGCGGTAGCGTCTCAGCGCCTGTAATAAATGGCGCCAAAAGGTGCGCCAACAAATAGCACCTATATACAGCCATGATGAATTTCCTATACTGTGGCCCTCCAGGACAAATGACGTGCAAAGGGGTACCCACAAACACGGACACCCGCTGACTGAAAAATAATGTGTGCGTGTATTCCGGGGTGCGCGGGAACTTTCACATGCGATTTGGCTGGGTACGTGGATCTCAGGGGTGCGCGGGAAGTCTCACACGCGATTTGGCAGGGTACGTGGATTTCAGGGGTGCGCGGGAAGTTCCACACGCGATTGGGCCGGGTACGTGCCCGGGAATTTACACACGCGACTTGGCTGGGTACGTGGATCTCAGGGGTGCGCGGGAAGTCTCACACGCGATTTGTCAGGGTACGTGGATTTCAGGGGTGCGCGGGAAGTTCCACACGCGATTTGGCCGGGTACGTGCGCGGGAATTTACACACGCGACTTGGCTGGGTACGTGGATCTCAGGGGTGCGCGGGAAGTCTCACACACGATTTGGCAGGGTAGGTGGATTTCAGGGGTGCGCGGGAAGTTCCACACGCGATTTGGCCGGATACGTGCGCGGTAATTTACACACGCGATTTGGCTGGGTACGTGGATCTCAGGGGTGCGCAGGAAGTCTCACACGCGATTTGGCAGGGTACGTGGATTTCAGGGGTGCGCGGGAAGTTCCACATGCGATTTGGCCGGGTACGTGCGCGGGAATTTACACACGCGACTTGGCTGGGTACGTGGATCTCAGGGGTGCGCGGGAAGCCCCACACGCGATTTGGCAGGGTACGTGGATTTCAGGGGTGCGCGGGAAGTTCCACACACGATTTGGCCGGGTACGTGCGCAGGAATTTCCACACGCGACTTGGCTGGATACGTGGATCTCAGGGGTACGCGGGAAATTCTACACGCGATTTGGCTGTGTGCTCCCAGGTATTCCCTGTACACCCTCCACGGCCCCTGCAGGCAGCCGACACCACAGGGGACTACCCTGCACACCTGCTCATGTCACCCAGCACCCCCACCCCCCAGCATCCAGGGGCACCCTCCACCAGGCCCCCACTCATGTCCCCCTGCACCCCCACCCCCCAGCATCCAGGGGCACCCTCCACCAGGCCCCCACTCATGTCCCCCTGCACCCCCACCCCCCAGCATCCAGGGGCACCCTCCACCAGGCCCCCACTCATGTTCCCCTGCAACCCCACCCCCCAGCATCCAGGGGCACCCTCCACCAGGCCCCCACTCATGGCCCCTATCACCCCCACCCCCCAGCAGTGCAGGGGCAGCACCACCAGGCCCCCACTCATGTCCAACTCATGTCTCCCACCCCCCAACCCCCAGCAGTGCAGGGGCACCCTCCACCAGGCCCCCACTCATGTCCAACTCATGTCTCCCACCACCCCCACCCCCCAGCCACCATGGGCATCCCCCACCAGGCCCCCACTCATGTCTCCCACCACCCCCACCCCCCAGCAGTGCAGGGGCACCCTCCACCAGGCCCCCACTCATGGCCCCTATCACCCCCACCCCCCAGCAGTGCAGGGGCACCCTCCACCAGGCCCCCACTCATGTCCAACTCATGTCTCCCACCCCACCCACCCCCCTGCAGTGCAGGGGCAGCACCACCAGGCCCCCACTCATGTCTCCCACCACCCCCACCCCCCAGCAATGCAGAGGCACCCTCCACCAGGCCCCCACCCATGTCTCCCACCACCCCCACCCCCCAGCCACCATGGGCATCCCCCACCAGGCCCCCACTCATGTCTCCCACCACCCCACCCCCCAGCAGTGCAGGGGCACCCTCCACCAGGCCCCCACCCATGTCTCCCACCCCCCCACCCCCCAGCCACCATGGGCAGCCCCCACCAGGCTCCCACCCATGTCTCCCACCACCCCCACCCCCCAGCCACCATGGGCAGCCCCCACTCATGTCTCCCACCACCCCCACCCCCCAGCAGTGTGGGGCACCCTCCACCAGGCCACCACCGATGTCTCCCACCCACCCCCACCCCCCCAGCAGTGCAGGGGCAGCCTCCACCAGGCCCCCACTCATGTCTCCCACCACCCCCACCCCCCAGCAGTGCAGGGGCACCCTCCACCAGGCCCCCACTCATGTCTCCCACCACCCCCACCCCCCAGCCACCATGGGCACCCTCCACCATGCCCCCACTCATGTCTCCCACCAACCCCACCCCCAGCAGTGCAGGGGCACCCTCCACCAGGCCCCCACTTATGTCTCCCACCACCCCCACCCCCCAGCATCCAGGGGCACCCTCCACCAGGCCCCCACTCATGGCCCCTATCACCCCCACCCCCCAGCAGTGCAGGGGCACCCTCCACCAGGCCCCCACTCATGTCCAACTCATGTCTCCCACCCCCCCCAGCAGTGCATGGGCACCCTCCACCAGGCCCCCACCCATGTCTCCCACCACCCCCACCCCCCAGCCACCATGGGCATCCCCCACCAGGCCCCCACTCATGTCTCCCACCACCCCCACCCCCCAGCAGTGCAGGGGCACCCTCCACCAGGCCCCCACTCATGTCTCCCACCACCCCCACCCCCCAGCCACCATGGGCACCCTTCACCAGGCCCCCACTCATGTCTCCCCCCACCCCCACCCCCCAGCAGTGCAGGGGCACCCCCCACCAGGCCCCCACTCATGTCTCCCACACCCCCCACCCCCCCAGCAGTGTGGGGCACCCTCCACCAGGCCACCACCCATGTCTCCCACCCACCCCCCAGCAGTGCAGGGGCACCCTCCACCAGGCCCCCACTCATGTCTCCCACCACCCCCACCCCCCAGCAGTGCAGGGGCAGCACCACCAGGCCCCCACTCATGTCTCCCACCACCCCCACCCCCCCAGCAGTGCAGGGGCACCCTTCACCAGGCCCCCACTCATGTCTCCCACCACCCCCACCCCCCAGCCACCATGGGCACCCTCCACCAGGCCCCCACTCATGTCTCCCACCACCCCCACCCCCCAGAGTGCAGGGGCACCCTCCACCAGGCCCCCACTCATGTCTCCCACCACCCCCACCCCCCAGCATCCAGGGGCACCCTCCACCAGGCCCCCACTCATGGCCCCTATCACCCCCACCCCCCAGCAGTGCAGGGGCACCCTCCACCAGGCCCCCACCCATGTCTCCCACCACCCCCACCCCCCAGCCACCATGGGCATCCCCCACCAGGCCCCCACTCATGTCTCCCACCACCCCCACCCCCCAGCAGTGCAGGGGCACCCTCCACCAGGCCCCCACCCATGTCTACCACCCCCCCCACCCCCCAGCCACCATGGGCAGCCCCCACCAGGCTCCCACCCATGGCTCCCACCACCCCCACCCCCCAGCCACCATGGGCAGCCCCCACCAGGCCCCCACTCATGTCTCCCACCACCCCTCAGCAGTGTGGGGCACCTTCCACCAGGCCACCACCTATGTCACCCACCCACCCCCACCCCCCCAGCAGTGCAGGGGCAGCCTCCACCAGGCCCCCACTCATGTCTCCCACCACCCCCACCCCCCAGCAGTGCAGGGGCACCCTCCACCAGGCCCCCACTCATGTCTCCCACCACCCCCACCCCCCAGCCACCATGGGCACCCTCCACCAGGCCCCCACTCATGTCTCCCACCACCCCCACCCCCCAGCAGTGCAGGGGCACCCTCCACCAGGCCCCCACTCATGTCTTCCACCACCCCCACCCCCCAGCATCCAGGGGCACCCTCCACCAGGCCCCCACTCATGGCCCCTATCACCCCCACCCCCCAGCAGTGCAGGGGCACCCTCCACCAGGCCCCCACTCATGTCCAACTCATGTCTCCCACCCCCCCCGCCCAGCAGTGCAGGGGCAGCACCACCAGGCCCCCACTCATGTCTCCCACCACCCCCACCCCCCAGCAGTGCAGGGGCACCCTCCACCAGGCCCACACCCATGTCTCCCACCACCCCCACCCCCCAGCCACCATGGGCATCCCCACCAGGCCCCCACTCATGTCTCCCACCACCCCCACCCCCCAGCAGTGCAGGGCCACCCTCCACCAGGCCCCCACTCATGTCTCCCACCACCCCCACCCCCCAGCCACCATGGGCACCCTCCACCATGCCCCCACTCATGCCTCCCACCACCCCCACCCCCAGCAGTGCAGGGGCACCCTCCACCAGGCCCCCACTTATGTCTCCCACCACCCCCACCCCCCAGCATCCAGGGGCACCCTCCACCAGGCCCCCACTCATGGCCCCTATCACCCCCACCCCCCAGCAGTGCAGGGGCACCCTCCACCAGGCCCCCACTCATGTCCAACTCATGTCTCCCACCCCCCCCAGCAGTGCAGGGGCACCCTCCACCAGGCCCCCACCCATGTCTCCCACCACCCCCACCCCCCAGCCACCATGGGCATCCCCCACCAGGCCCCCACTCATGTCTCCCACCACCCCCACCCCCAGCAGTGCAGGGGCACCCTCCACCAGGCCCCCACTCATGTCTCCCACCACCCCCACCCCCCAGCCACCATGGGCACCCTCCACCAGGCCCCCACTCATGTCTCCCCCCACCCCCACCCCCCAGCAGTGCAGGGGCACCCCCCACCAGGCCCCCACTCATGTCTCCCACCCCCCCCACCCCCCCAGCAGTGTGGGGGCACCCTCCACCAGGCCCCCACTTATGTCTACCACCACCCCACCCCCCAGCATCCAGGGGCACCCTCCACCAGGCCCCCACTCATGGCCCCTATCACCCCCACCCCCCAGCAGTGCATGGGCACCCTCCACCAGGCCCCCACTCATGTCCAACTCATGTCTCCCACCCCCCCCAGCAGTGCAGGGGCACCCTCCACCAGGCCCCCACCCATGTCTCCCACCACCCCCACCCCCCAGCCACCATGGGCATCCCCCACCAGGCCCCCACTCATGTCTCCCACCACCCCCACCCCCCAGCAGTGCAGGGGCACCCTCCACCAGGCCCCCACTCATGTCTCCCACCACCCCCACCCCCCAGCCACCATGGGCACCCGCCACCAGGCCCCCACTCATGTCTCCCCCCACCCCCACCCCCCAGCAGTGCAGGGGCACCCCCCACCAGGCCCCCACTCATGTCTCCCACCCCCCTCACCCCCCCAGCAGTGTGGGGCACCCTCCACCAGGCCACCACCCATGTCTCCCACCCACCCCCCAGCAGTGCAGGGGCACCCTCCACCAGGCCCCCACTCATGTCTCCCACCACCCCCACCCCCCAGCAGTGCAGGGGCAGCACCACCAGGCCCCCACTCATGTCTCCCACCACCCCCACCCCCCCAGCAGTGCAGGGGCACCCTTCACCAGGCCCCCACTCATGTCTCCCACCACCCCCACCCCCCAGACACCATGGGCACCCTCCACCAGGCCCCCACTCATGTCTCCCACCACCCCCACCCCCCAGAGTGCAGGGGCACCCTCCACCAGGCCCCCACTCATGTCTCCCACCACCCCCACCCCCCAGCATCCAGGGGCACCCTCCACCAGGCCCCCACTCATGGCCCCTATCACCCCCACCCCCCAGCAGTGCAGGGGCACCCTCCACCAGGCCCCCACCCATGTCTCCCACCACCCCCACCCCCCAGCCAACATGGGCATCCCCCACCAGGCCCCCACTCATGTCTCCCACCACCCCCACCCCCCAGCAGTGCAGGGGCACCCTCCACCAGGCCCCCACCCATGTCTACCACCCCCCCACCCCCCAGCCACCATGGGCAGCCCCCACCAGGCTCCCACCCATGTCTCCCACCACCCCCACCCCCCAGCCACCATGGGCAGCCCCCACCAGGCCCCCACTCATGTCTCCCACCACCCCTCAGCAGTGTGGGGCACCTTCCACCAGGCCACCACCTATGTCACCCACCCACCCCCACCCCCCCAGCAGTGCAGGGGCAGCCTCCACCAGGCCCCCACTCATGTCTCCCACCACCCCACCCCCCAGCAGTGCAGGGGCAGCACCACCAGGCCCCCACTCATGTCTCCCACCACCCCCACCCCCCAGCAGTGCAGGGGCACCCTCCACCAGGCCCCCACTCATGTCTCCCACCACCCCCACCCCCCAGCCACCATGGGCACCCTCCACCAGGCCCCCACTCATGTCTCCCACCACCCCCACCCCCCAGCAGTGCAGGGGCACCCTCCACCAGGCCCCCACTCATGTCTTCCACCACCCCCACCCCCCAGCATCCAGGGGCACCCTCCACCAGGCCCCCACTCATGGCCCCTATCACCCCCACCCCCCAGCAGTGCAGGGGCACCCTCCACCAGGCCCCCACTCATGTCCAACTCATGTCTCCCACCCCCCCCCGCCCAGCAGTGCAGGGGCAGCACCACCAGGCCCCCACTCATGTCTCCCACCACCCCCACCCCCCAGCAGTGCAGGGGCACCCTCCACCAGGCCCACACCCATGTCTCCCACCACCCCCACCCCCCAGCCACCATGGGCATCCCCACCAGGCCCCCACTCATGTCTCCCACCACCCCCACCCCCCAGCAGTGCAGGGGCACCCTCCACCAGGCCCCCACTCATGTCTCCCACCACCCCCACCCCCCAGCCACCATGGGCACCCTCCACCAGGCCCCCACTCATGTCTCCCACCACCCCCACCCCCCAGCAGTGCAGGGGCACCCTCCACCAGGCCCCCACCCATGTCTCCCATCCCCCCCACCCCCCAGCCACCATGGGCAGCCCCCACCAGGCTCCCACCCATGTCTCCCACCACCCCCACCCCCCAGCCACCCAGGGCAGTCCCCAACAGGCCCCCACTCATGTCTCCCACCACCCCCACCCCCCCAGCAGTGTGGGGCACCCTCCACCAGGCCCCCACTCATGTCTCCCACCACCCCCACCCCCCAGCATCCAGGGGCACCCTCCACCAGGCCCCCACTCATGGCCCCTATCACCCCCACCCCCCAGCAGTGCAGGGGCACCCTCCACCAGGCCCCCACTCATGTCCAACTCATGTCTCCCACTCCCCCACCCACAGCAGTACAGGGGCAGCACCACCAGGCCCCCACTCATGTCTCCCACCACCCCCACCAGTGCAGGGGCACCCTCCGCCAGGCCCCCACCCATGTCTCCCACCACCCCCACCCCCAGCCACCATGGGCATCCCCCACCAGGCCCCCACTCATGTCTCCCACCACCCCCACCCCCCAGCCACCATGGGCACCCTCCACCAGGCCCCCACTCATGTCTCCCACCACCCCCACCCCCCAGCAGTGCAGGGGCACCCTCCACCAGGCCCCCACCCATGTATCCCACCACCCCCATCCCCCAGCCACCATGGGCAGCCCCCACCAGGCTCCCACCCGTGCCTCCCACCACCCCCACCCCCCAGCCACCATGGGCAGCCCCCACCAGGCCCCCACTCATGTCTCCCACCCCCCCACCCCCCCAGCAGTGTGGGGCACCCTCCACCAGGCCACCACCCATGTCTCCGACCACCCCCACCCCCCAGCAGTGCAGGGGCACCCTCCACCAGGCCCCCACTCATGTCTCCTACCACCCCCACCCCCCAGCATCCAGGGGCACCCTCCACCAGGCCCCCACTCATGGCCCCCATCACCCCCACCCCCCAGCAGTGCAGGGGCACCCTCCACCAGGCCCCCACCCATGTCTCCCACCCCCCCACCCCCCAGCCACCATGGGCACCCTCCACCAGGCCCCCACCCATGTCTCCCACCCACACCCCAGCCACCATGGGCAGCCCCCACCAGGCCCCCACTCATGTCCCCCTGCACCCAGGTCCTCACAATCCCCAATCATGAGCGTTATGGTCAGCCTCCACAGCCAAAAGGCCCTACCAAGTAACCCATTCACCCACATGGAAATGGAAATTACATGTTACACCCCCAATGTTCATAAAGCAAATGAACCCATGTCCATCACACACAATGGTTGCAATTGAATGGGAAAACACCCAACATGACATGCATGAAACCAATGAGATGATACCACACAGTGAAGTATGAAAACAAAATTGTATTAAAAAAAATTGAATGCAAATGAAATGAAACAAACTACAATGGCAATGAAAAAAAGATAAGCTGCATGTCCGTCCCACAAAATCAAAACTACAAATCCAAATCCAAAAAAATGTTGTCCAAAGTCACATTAAAAATAAAATCAATCCGAGAGAGAAAAATAAATGCAAAGACCATTGCTCCATGGAGAATATATAAAAAATAAAAAAATAAAACAATCCAATGAAGAACTATGTACAAAACATCCAAGGGTCCATGAGCCCAACTGAACAAAGGAAACCTACAAAAAACCCTAACTAAAATGCAACTATATACAAAAAGTGGAGCAGTGTCCGTCGACTCCAAATCATAAGAAGAAACAAAGGAAACCTAAAACTAAAGAACTATATTCAAATGTGGCGGGCAAGTCCAGCGGCTCACTCCGTGGTGTTCCGGGCCAGGGCATCATCAAACTCCTCGTCTATGTCCCGGAGGCGGTCCTGTTCCATGGCCCCGAGGGTCCGCAGGGACGACACCATCTGCTCCTCCAACCCCCTGCGGATTGCCTCGAGGCACTCGGCCCGCCTCAGGGCCCTCCGCATGGAGTTCTCCGCCCTGACCATTGTGAGCCGCGCCTCTTCCGCCCGCCGCCGCTCCGCACCTATCTGCTGGCCCAACCGCAGCCACACGGAAGACACTTCCTGTCCTGGGTCCTCCTGCCCTCCGGCCGATGCCTGCCCCTCCGATGTTGATGGCCCGAGCCATGATGCCTACCACGTTGACTCTGCTGCTGCCTCCGACGCAACTGCCTCTGCCAGCATGACGGCATCCAGGCTGATGGAATCCACCGACGCCGTCGTGCACATGCCCTGCCTGATGATGCCGGCACATCCTCCATCTGCTGGGGTACAGTTGCTGTGGTGTCCACCCCTGCTTGACCTCCGACTCCCGACTGTGGCAGGGATGGGATCCCCACCGAGCTGGCTGCATTGGTCAGGGCAGGTCCACAGGGGGCCCTGGTGGCATCTGGGCCGGAAGACGGCAAGGAGAATGACCGGCGTATAGCCTCCACAGAGGAGGAGAGGGCCGCCAGATTGGCCGACACATGCAGGAAACCCCCGAACATGGAAGATCCCAATTGGGCCACGTCGGCACGGTGCTCTACGTGATGATGTGCGTGCTCCTCCCGGGAAGCACGCACGTCATCACGAATAGCACCCGCGCGCATCGCGACCCCAATCAGGACCTTCTCCATACGGACACGGGTCCCCTCGTCCGCAGGTGGAGGGGAGTCAGGTGACATGGACATCCCCTCTACCTGCGGACGGGCCTGGGACGGGGCATCCCTGCTGGTGCATGGTGGTGCACTCACAGGGTCAGGGACAGCGACATGCACAGGCCCCTCCACGGTGACCTGTGCTGCCTCCTGCCCCTGGACTGCACCACTTGCACCAGCAGGGATGCCCCCACCAGGCCCCATGTGTGCCTCAGTGGCGGCCTCCTCCTCCTCTGTGGAAACCACCAACCTGGATGGCTCCTCACCGTCTTCCGCTGTAGCAGGCCCCTGTGGGGGCTCACCCACCCCTTCCGCTGCAGCCATGGGGGCATCCCCGCCGCCTTGCTCCACAGCGCCGTCTCCGCCCTCTTCTTCACTAGCCGCTGCGTAGAGGGAGACATAGAACACAAGCATCAGGGTACTGTTCAATGGTCCCCTAGACAGGAAGCAATAGCAGATGAGTACCACTGTCAAAGTACACTTCCATCATGTCCCTCCACAACACATGGGTCAGTCCAGGCAACACACACAGTAACAGGCATGGTGCATGCCATGGACATTTGCATACATGTCCAATGGACTCTTGAAACATACAATGATATGGAACTCACATGCATCATGGGTCATGCCTATCACATGCACACACTTCACCTCAGTCACATCCATCTGGCCTCATACACCCCAAACACAGCGGATACAAGGATAACTAGGCTGCATCATTGAATCTGTGCATTGTCACACACATGTGTCATGCATCCATGGCATTCACAAGTCACAGACACGCAGGTCAGGCACAAAGACATGGCTACCATATATGTACCTGGCATCAGCACCCATCCCTCACCCCCACCCATGTCCAGGAACAGAGACTGGCATGCTCTCATGTGTAAAATCTGCATAGGGCTCCCCATGTCACATTTAAACACATGCAACAAGCATGTGGTTCACACATCACTGGTCGCACATGCATTACCATGATGTCCCTGCACACATACATGCATACATGGCCTATGTCACACATACAGGCAAGTATCAGACAACCAGCACACCGCAACATGCCCTGTCTCACACAGCAATGCTTGGCCACTTACCGCTCAACTCCAGACGGGTCTCCCTCTCAAGGATCCGGGCGTGGAGCGCTGGGCGTACGCGTTCCAGGACCCTCATCTGGATGGAACTAATGCGGCCCCAGCCCCCCTCCACGAGGCGCCGGGCCTTCACGAGGGTCCTGGACCTCAAGTCCTCCCAGCGCTTCTTGATCTTCTGGACGTCGCGGGTTGCCACCCACTCCGCGTTGATGGCAACCACACAGTCGGCCCAGATCCTCTTCCGTCCTTCCTTGCTGGCGCGGGATGATCCAAAGAGGGCATCATACTGCCCCAGGACATGCTCCACCAGGACACCAACTTCGGTGGCAGTGAAGCTGGTGCCCCTCTGCCCCTCTGGCCTGGGGTTGCCACTGGTGCCAGATGTGGAAGTGCCCGACATGGCAACCCCAGAGGCAGGAGTGGGTGGGCAACTGGGTCCTGGGGCTGGGCTGTGGAGCGATGTTTTCCCAGTCGGGAGTCTTCTGTTCCAGCAGGGGTGGACACAGCAACTGGACCCCTGCAGATGGCTGATGTGCAGGCACCAAATGGCAGGGCACGGTGGCATCAGGCAGGCAGGCAGGCAGCAGCAGCAGATGGCACGTGGGAGGCTGCTCGGGGCACTGGGGGGCAGTAATTCGGCCTTCTGGGCAGGAGCTTGGTCTTCCGTGTGTTTTCGCGTGGCCAGCTTGATACGGAGTGATTTGGCACGTGAAAATCCTGCACGTCAGCGTGAAATTCGAGGAAAGGCCCTTAGCGCGTAAGCGCGTCAGCATGCATACGCAATTCTATTGGACCAAAGGCCCTCAGGGCGTAAGCGCGTCTGTGACGTGACCCGCACGGGTGTTTCCCTCATAGCACGTGATGACGGAGCACACGTGGAAAGACTGCACGTCAGAGTGTCATCGCGTGTAATTGGACAAAATTGCGCGTACACGCGATTGGCCTATGTACGTGTATTTCAGGGGTGCGCGGGCACTTACACACGCGAGTACATCAGCGCACGTGTATTCCGGGGTGCGCGGGAATTTCCACACGCTATTGGCCTGGGTACTGGATTTCAGGGGTGCGCGGGAAGTTTCACACGCGAGTACATCAGCGCACGTGTATTCCGGGGTGCGCGGGAATTTCCACACGCTCGCCTACAACACGCGCAAAGAAACACGTACACCAGTAGGAAGCAGGCATATGTTGACCCGCAACGCATAAATTTGCGCACAAAAAAATAACAAGCTCAGAGGCCAGGATGAATATACCGTTCCTAGCAGCAGTGGCCGTGGGCTACCAAAGGAGGAGGAGGAGGATAGTCAGGGCCAGAATATTCACACCCAGAACCAGCCTTTTCGGGATGCCTGATGACCAGGTGTATGGGAGGTACAGGTTTCCACCGTACATAATACTGGACCTGGTGAGTGAGTGGGAGGATGACCTCACATCACCCACCCTGTGCTCCTAAGCACTCAGCCCCCTGGAGAAGGTCCTCAATGTACTGCACTTCTTAGCCACTGGATCATTTCAGCGGACAAGTGCCATAGTGGGTGGGGTGTCACAGGCCACGCAGTCACGCTGCCTACACCAGGTCTTGAACATCATCACTGCACGCCCATCAGTCCGCAGGCACATATACCTGCCCAGAACACCTGCAGAAAGGCATGCTGCCGCCCTGGATTTTTACGGTGTGGCACGATTCCCCAAAGTGCTAGGTGCCATCGACTGCACCCATGTGGCTCTACGTCCCCCCAGGGCATCTGAGCACATCTATAGGAATCTCAAGCACTGGCATTGCATCAACGTGCAGGTAGTATGTAATGCCAAGGGAATCATCACCTCAGTATATGCCAACTATCCCGGGTCCACCCACGACAGCTTCATTTACCGAATGTCCACCCTAAGCCGGGACCTAGAAGCTGGGCGGCATGGCGATACATGGCTGCTTGTTGAGTATGAATGCCACTGCACATGCATGCATGTCAGATACTGAGCAAGGTCACAACCCCACCAATGATACCAATCACCACCTCCACAGGGGACAGTGCCTACCCTCTCAGCCCCCACATGATGACGCCAATTCGGAACCCCACCACGCCACCCGAGGTAAGATATAACACAGCCCACATTGCAACCCGGGGCATAGTGGAGCGCACATTCGGAGTGCTTAAGTCACGCTTTCGCTCCCTTGACCGTTCTGGCGGGCAGCTGTTATACGCTCCCCCAGTAGTGTGCAGGATCATAGTGGCAGCATGTGTCCTGCACAACGTTGCAACACGCCGGGGCCTGGCCGTGAACATGGTGGTGCCCCCACATCCCCAACCACATGCACGCCCGCTGCGCATGGGAGGGGAAAGGGCACGGGGGAGGCAGCCCGTACACAGCTAGTGGCTAATTACTTCACATAGAAATCACACCCCTGTGGAGTGCACAGTGCCCTGGCACATACCATCTGACAATCAATGATGACTCAACCTGACACTGATCCTGAATGTCTGGATTGTTCACCTGGAAGTGTTACAATGTGTGCATCCCTACCTACACAGACACCACCAATGCAGTTTCGTGAAAAAACACATTCATGCAGCTAAAATGAATACCCACTTGCAAAATGCAACATGAGGACAGTGCCATGTCACCCAACCCATCCCCAGCACCGCCACACGACACACCGTGCCATGTCATGCTATGTGCAGGTAAACAAAGTAATCCCCACAACATGACACAAGTGTCACAATGTACAGTGTCCCTAATTGAAACTCGCGACACCTGAAATGCTCACAGTAATGCAGGACCAACAACACACTTGAGCAGGTATTTAGCAATAACACTTATCAGCTACTGACCCTCAAAACTACCATTAACATGACATTACGAATGTAAGGAATTAGTAGTCTCACCACCTGGAAATGCCTGCACTCCCACCACTTCCAACTGTACAGTGTTGCCGCCATGTAGAGTTGTAGGTGCACTGCTGCCAACATGGACCCCATCTCCAAAGTAGAGGGCCTTGTGTAGACATGAGGAAAGGACCTGCAAATTAGGAGGTAGACACGGATGATGAGTTACACATCAATGCAACATGCAGTGTACAACACAACAGCAATATGCACTAGGAATGTATACACAGTATTGACTAGACTACCCACACATGTAGTGGGAGTCCAATGTCACCATGTACTTCAATGTCACTTGGGCACACCCTTTGCAAGCCCATGGAAACGGGAAGCAGGAGGGGTGTGTGTGACAAAAACCCAAGCATCTGAACCGAATACATGACAAGCCTGCATGTGCCCAGCCACAATGCAGCGTATGCCCACGGGAGCCACAGAAGGCAACACATTGTCCCAAAAAAAACAAAAAAAAAATCAAAAATGGCCATTAATGGGCCCGGGGGCGTTGGGGAGGCCACCCAGGAGGTCCGAGGACAGGGTGCACACCAAAACCCACCTGTGTGGATCTTGCGAAAAAAAAAACACCTCCATGGGCTCATGGCCCACACGGCTACCCTATTGTGGGAGTATCAATGCTGTCGCTATTATCACCCTGTGCAGCTGCATCCGGAGGTGGTTGCACTATGGGAGGCAGCCCACGCCAGGCCCTAGTCTGTTCCTCCATGGCTGCAAGCATGCGGGTGTGGTAGGTCTCGTTCTGGAGGATGAGTGTGCAGAGGTCCCCATGCAACAACTCACAGGATGCCCGGACCTCCGCCCTAGTTGCCTGCATCTCAGCTGAGAGCGTACGGGTGAGACGCTCCAGCTGCTGTTCTGTCCTTCGGTTTGTTGAAGCCTCAAGCTCAACAAGAGTCGTCCTGAGGTGAAGGAGTTCCAGCCTCATGGCTTCCCTGTGGCCCTGGGACTCTATGGAGATGGCTTCCTGCAGGGTCGCCAGTGCCGCCCGCCTGTCCCTGTTGGACGCCAACATGTCCTCCCTGTGTGACTGGCAGATGGAGTCGGTTGCCTGCTGTAGTCGCTCCATCAGCCTTTCGGGGGGGACAATGGAAGCGGCCACCCTATCCATGGCCTGAGCCATCATCTCTGTTGATGCTGCCTGTTGGGTTGCCATACCGTAAATGGATTGCTCCCATGCGGTATTGCCAGGTGGCGTACGGCCACCACGTCGGCGGGCACCACACCTGTCTGGGGCAAGGAGAACTGCGCCTTGCTGTGCCGGCACTGCCTGAGGCTGCAGGACTGCATTCCCCCTCTGATCTGCTGGCCCAGGAACAGGATCAGATGTTGCGGAGTGTGACCCTGCATCCGTAACCACCAAAGGCGTAGCTGCCAACACTGACATCCCCATTGAGGGTTCTGACCCTGGTGCAGGTGGGTGGGACAGAACAGAATCCCTCCCAGGAACACTCACCTGCGACGGCACGTAGGTCTCATCATCCGAATCAACACCTGAGTACAGCTCGGGGGAGGTGCAGCCACAGACACCCCTTGAGAGCACGACCTGCAGCAGTTGTGGGTTCTCACCCACCACCACACCACATCCCTCACTGGTGGTCGGTCGGCCCTCAGACCCCTCCTGGGCCTGCACCATCTCCACAACCCCAGCAGTATCAGGTGCGTCTTCCCCTGCAAAGACATAAAAGCAAACAAATGGAAACAGGCATTAGCACCATGGCACACAATGAGGGCTGAGAAGCAACAGAACCAGTACTTGATTGACACATGTCCCACATGACTAAAACCCTCCCATGCATGCACCCTCACTGCGTATGAAGGGCAGGCAAATGGCACACACTGATGACACCAAGATGGAAGATGAACACATTTTCTGCATGCTGCCTGGCAGTGGCATCACACATTGGCCTGTGATTGCCAGGTGAAATACACATGCCATCACACAGATGGCATGTACCATTGCTATTGAGTGAAGATGGAGAGGAGGGCAGCACTTATTCAATCAGTCCAGTTCCCTCATGTAATAGCTTTTCTAATTCAAACAGGTCTGATTTTTCACCTGGAGCTGCCAGTCCAAAATGGTCCGATTGCACAGGGACATGTCTAAACAAATGATATCCAGGCAACAAAGTCACTCCACTTTACCATAGCCATGTCAGACATGTGACTAGAGGACTGAGAAATGCCTAGTAAAAGTGGTGGAATGCAAACAATCTGCCTGAATGAACAGAGAAAAATAAGCAACAATGTTGTGGCAAGGTGACACTTCAAGGGCAACTGGCGTGCTGTTGGGCTAGATGTCTACTGTTGGCAGAAGGGATACTGCTATGGCCAAATGCTGCTGCGCAGAATGTATTGCATGAAGCACATGGGTGACCCAAACGACTCAGGTGCACACACCCTCACCTGGCACACAAACAGAAGCCCTCACACACACACCATGCACATGGATGACACACACATGCATGTGCACTCACCGGACAATGCCTCATAATCAGGCAGATCTCCCACGCCTTGGATCTGTTCCTCCATGACGCAGGTCCCAGCGACTGACTCATGTGGAGTGAGTTCCATGTCTTCTACTGGAGACCCACCTCCAGTCACTAGAGTTGCGGCATGACTTGAGGCCAGCTTATTCTTTGCCCTGCGCTTTAGGTCATTCCAGCGCTTATAGCAATCATTGGCTGTGCGCCTCACGATTCCAAGGGCACTTACGATGTCCGCAACGGTCTGCCAGTGTGCCTGGCGTTGTGCAGGTGTGGTCTTGGATCCTGCAACAATGACCATCTCGTTATCATGTGCGGACACATACTCGACAAGTGCATTCAGTTCGGCATCCGTGAAGCTGGGCTTCCTCGACGGGCCGGACTGTGTAGCCGTGTCTGGGGCATCAGCCTGTGCCGGACGAGCACTCTTCCTCTTCCGCTTGGAAGGTGGTGGTGATCCTGAGTGTCCTAGGCCGCTCTGGACACTAGGGGCAGGAGCCCTGGTGGACTCTGTATCAGGAGTGTGGGATTGCACACTCAGCATGGGAGTTGGTGCAGGCATTGGCTCAAGTGTAATGGTGTCAGGGGGAATGTCAGCAGGATGGACTAGGACCGACACTGTCCTGGCTGGGTGTGTGAGAGCTGGGGTGGATGGAGCCGCAGCTGCCCCTGCAGCCTCTCCACCCTGCCTACTTGGGGCAGCAGATGACCTTGCTGCCCCTGATCCACGTGGCCTGATGACATCAACGTGCACCAGTGCACGTGTCATAGGCCTGCTGACCTGGAAGTCAGCCATGGAGTCAGCCAGGTCTGGTGCCACAATGGGCTGGTCCAACAAGGGCTGAGCATGGATGGTGTCAGCCACATCAGCCTCAACCAGGGGGGGGGGGATTATGGGTGCCCTTGACTGGTCCTCCACACATGGGGGGACAGGGTCACCCTGCAAGTAACGACCACGTCCCCTACCGGATCCACCACGGCCACTACTTGTGGCTCGTCCACCTTTGCCACCCTTACGGATTCCTCGCCTCCCAACCATGGCACTGATATTAATGTGCGTATGGGAGTGGATGTAAACTATTGTCCTGGGCAATTGGGGGTCAAAGGGGTTGGGTACCAGATGGTAATTGTACCCTAGTGCTCTAGCAAGGCTGAATGTGACCCCTGGGGAAAGATGACGGGTCACGCAACGCACAGGAAGCCCAAAAAAGGGAGATGACGTGCACGCAACCCCTCCTAGACCACGTGTGCGGAAAAAAAAAACCTGCACTACGCTGTGGCACCCAGTAACACAAGAATGAACGTATGCGTGTCACACGCAGCCTAGAATGACCTCTGAAGGGGTAGGCTACACACGGGGCAAGCACAGATGTTAGATACGTGCGTGACTCACCGTCTGCCAGGAAAAGAGCGTGAAAAAGAAGCACATTTGGTTGGCAACACCCCAGCCAAAAGAAGAATTGTACGCTGTCTGAGGAGACACGACAACAGTAGAAGGGAACGCTGTTTGAGGGAACAGGCCCAGGAAAACCAGAAAAAGAGAAAAAAGAGACAAAGCTGTCAGAGGTAACAGGGAGTACGAACTTGAAACGCCGTGAAGTAAATCGCGTGTGAAACGACAAGAAGTACAGATTTCACCCACTCGCTCTCCACAAAAAGCACGTACAAGGAAATGGTGTTCTACACGTACCTTTTATGCAGGCCCACACGTCCAGCGTCACTTCCGCGTGTACGCGCTAGGGCCATTTCCACCAATTACACGCTTTGTCACTTCCGCGTGTACGCGCTATTTGCACCAATTACACGCTTTGTCACTTCCGCGTGTAGGGCCATTTCCACCAATTACACGCTTTGTCACTTCCCCGTGTATGCGCTATTTGCACCAATTACACGCTTTGTCACTTCCGCGTGTAGGGCCATTTCCACCAATTACACGCTTTGTCACTTCCGCGTGTACGCGCTATTTGTACCAATTAAACGCTTTGTCACTTCTGCGTGTAGGGCCATTTCCACCAATTACACGGTTTGTCACTTCCGCGTGTAGGGCCATTTGCACCAATTACACGCTTTGTCACTTCCGCATGTACGCGCTAAGGCCATTTCCACCAATTACACGCTTTGACACTCGGACGTGTCTTTCATTTTTTTAACACGCAACATTTCAAACGTGTGCCATATTCAACATGCACGTGACTTCATAGACCCGCATACGCTGGTGGCCTTTGGGCCAATGAATGTACAGACGTGTGCTGACGCGCTTACGCGCTAAGGGCCTTTCCTCGAATTACACGCAGACGTGCTGGATTTTCACGTGCAAAATCACTCCGTATCAAGCTGGCCACGCGTTCACACACGGAAGACCACGCTCCTGCCCAGAAGGCCGAATTACTGCCCCCCAGAGCCCTGAGCACGCACCCACCTGCCATCTGCTGCTGCCTGACTGCCTGCTGCCCACGTGCCCTGCCATTTGCTGCCTGCACATCAGCCAGGGGTGCTGTTGCTGTGACCACCCCTGCTGGAACCGAAGACTCCCGACTGCTTTTCCATCGCCCCACAGCCCAGCCCCAGGACCCAGTTGCCCACCCACTCCTGCCTCTGGGGTTGCCATGTCGGGCACTGCAACATCTGGCACCAGTGGCAACCCCCGGCCAAGGAGGCAGAGGGGCACCAGCTTCACTGCCACCGAAGTTGGTGTCCTGGTGGAGCATGTCCTGGGGCAGTATGATGCCCTCTTCGGAAGGTTGTGCGCCGACAAGGAAGGACGGACTCGGATCTGGATGGACATCATGACTGCCATCAACGCAGAGGAGGTGGCAGTCCGCGACTACGAACGTGTCAGGAAGCGCTGGGAGGACTTCAGGTCCAGGACCCTCAACAAGGCCCGGCGCCTCCTGAAGGCAGCGGATGCTAAGGGGCGCCGGGGCCACTTGTCGGAAGATCAGATGAGGGTCCTGGAACGCATATCCCCAGCGCTCCACGTCCAGGTCCTTGAGAGGCAGACCCGTCTGGAGTCGAGCGGTAATTGTACATGCATACTGATTGTAAGCTGTGCGTGTGGTGTGCCAGGAGTGTGCAGGTTGAACATGTATTTTTATGTGGGCAAGTAGGGGGGGGTGTACAGGGCCGTGAGGGTGACACATGCGAGGGGTCTCATGTGTGACACATGGATGGTACTTGTGTGTGTGTGCTTGCATGGCACAGGATGTGGAGGAATGATTGTCAGGTGTGACATGGATGTCGATTGGAACACTGCGACAGTTGGCGGAGGTGTACTGTCATGATCTCTGCTTCCAAAAGGTCAGGGTTTTCCCAACTCCCTTGGAAGCAGATCCATAACCCAGGTTCCGAGTGCCAACCAGTCCCAATTGGGACCTTTTGGACCCAGTCCTGGCGCCAGTGGCACCAGGCTCATAAATATGCCCAGTCCCAGCGCTGGAAGCGCCGGGCTCATAATGCTTGGGTGGACTTACCTTCAGCAGACCATGCTGCTTACTTGCCTGCCAGTTGAGCCTCTGATCCTCTTCTGTTTGGAACTACTTTTCCTGTTGGGTGGGGCTGGAGCCACTCCCTAGATTCAGAACACTGGAACTCTTCTGGAAGGCAGGAACTCTTTTCTTACCAGGAACTCTTTTCTTACTTAGGCGTGGCTGTGGAAGGAGACACCTAAGCACTACAGGAGGCTATTTAAACCACACCCGGTGGATGAATCTTGCTTTGCGTTATTCTGCAACCTCTGCAGCAGAACGCTCATCGTGTCTTCTGCATCCGGTCCTGGGCCTAAGGAAAAAGGCTTACCATCCTGAATCCAGTCTTCAGCAACACCTATAAAGACAAGAAAGAACAGGTTAGCATTCCGGCATCTGAAAGGCAAAGGCTTACCATCCTGAATCCAGTCTTCAGCAACACCTATAAAGACAAGAAAGAACAGGTTAGCATTCCGGCATCTGAAAGACAAAAGTTTACCAACTCTTCGCACGCTCCGGAGGCCTTCGGCGCTGCATCCCGCATCTGAAAGACAAAACAAGGTGCGTTTAAAGACATTGGGGAACTTTAATACTCACGTGCCATTACTCCTTTCCACATCTAATCCAGTGGGTATTCCGGCACCCTGCAGCCGCTCCGAACTCGTACCTGCAAAATAAAAAGACAGTTAGAGCGCATAGTGAAGCAGGCAACAAGCGCTTACTTACGTGCTTCCAGGCGCTTCTATTCATCACACGGGCTCCATCTTCAACTCACTTCAGCCCGTCATCCGCCATCGCCGGAACCCTGCAAAACAAGAGACATCATTACTAAAGACTTTAAAGACATTTGAATGACTCGAAACTTACCGTTCGTGCAGTAAACGACGGACAGCAGTCCTCTGAAGTCAAGAGGCCTGCGCTACCTATCCAGTGAAGAAACTGGTTACAGCATCCTGCCCCGAGGCAGATGGAGAGCTCGGCATTCACTTACCTAAGACATCTTACTCTACACGTCAGGCATACAGTGCACAGAGGTCCAGCCCAAAGAGCCAACCCGGTGCTACACATCACCTTTGAAGATACGGTAGTCGCCCAGTCAAGACCGGCGCCTCTGCGAGAATCAGGTGAGCGTTACATGTACACATGCATGCAAGTTTGGTGGTGTGTGTGCATGTGTAGTGTACTCCCTATGTTGCATGTGATGTGTGGATGACCTTTGGCTGCTCATGCTGTTGTATGTGAATGGATGGTGCTGGCTGTTGCAATATGCCTGTGGTATGGCTCATGTGCTCATGTGTGCAAGTTGAAATGACATGTGTGTTGGGGATTGTGATGCCATGTCTGAGGTTTACCAATGCCACTCATGTATGACTGTCATGTGTGTATGAGTCCATTGGACAGTGCCCTGATGCCTGTGTTTTCTTTCTCCCTGTCTGCAGCGTCAACTGATGAAGAGGGCGGAGAAGGTGCTGTTGAGCACAGCGGCAAGGGTCGCACCACCAGCCGGAGACACAAGGCCCGGATACCCTCCCAGGTTCTGATCTCGTCGGGGAGTGAGGAGTCCGGTGCTGTGTCCCAGGCCGCAGCTACCGAGGGGAGGTCCAAGAGGTGGAGGTTGGAGTTGGACTCCTCAGCAGCAGAAGGGGCAGCTGGGACCCCACAGGGCCCAACAGAGGAAGATGGCACGGAGTCATCCAGGTTGGTGGGGGGTTTGGAGGAGGAGGAGGCCGTGCAAGCGACAGAGGCGGGGTCTGGAGGTGGGGATTCCACTGGTGCTAGTGGTGCAGTGCAGGATCTGAGACAGGAGGCAGCACAGGCCGCCGCGGAGGTGCCTGTGTGCAATCCTGTCCCTGCTCCTGTCACTGCATCATCTTGCACCAGCGGGGATGCCTACCTCCAGACCGGGGATTGGCTTACAACACCTGGCCTTCCTCTCCCTGCGGATGTGGCTATCCTGCACCAGGTTGAGCCTGTCCAGGGTGGGGTGGCGTTGCGTCAACGGGCCATGCGAGCTGACCTGCAGTCTTTTCATGATGAGTCTGCACGTCTTCTTGCATGGCTCGTTGACTGCGTTGACCCACTGGGACAGCTCAGCAGGGCTGTATTCCTCCGTTTCCTGGACCTTGTTCCGACCCCCTCCTCCACGGAACCCCCTATGCCCCAGTCGTCCTCCATGCCATCTTCCCACCCATGTGTCACCTGGGTGCCCTGTGGAGCTGCCTCCGACCGTGCGGCCAGGCTGGTGGACAACAGATCCCTGCCACAGTCGGGAGTCGGACGTCCAGCAGGGGTGGCCACATCAACGACTGCACCCCAGCTGGAGGAGGATGTGCAGGCACCATCGGACAGGGCACATGGACAGCAGCAGCTGCAGCAGCAGGAGGCTGTAGGTGGGAGCCACGATAGCTCGGGGCCTTCAACATCGGAGGGGCAGGCATCGGCCGGAGGGCAGGAGGACCCTGGACGGGAAGTGTCTTCCGTGTGGCAGCGGTTGGGCCACGCCATAGATGCGGAGCAGCAGCGGGCAGAAGAGGCGCGGCTCACGATGGTCAGGGCGGAGAACTCCATGCGGAGGGCCCTGAGGCGGGCCGAGTGCCTCGAGGCAATCCGCAGGGAGTTGGAGGTGAACATGTCGGCGTCCCTGCGGACCCTCTGGGCCATGGAACAGGACCGCCTCCGGGACATAGACGAGGAGTTCGATGATGCCCTAGCCCGGAAAACCACTAAGTGAGCCGCTGGACTGGCCCGCCGCCATTGTATATAGTTATTTAGTAATAGGTTTCCTTTATAGTTTATTTTTATTTGGAGTCGACGGACACTGCTCCACCTTTTGTATATAGTTCCATACATAGTTGGACTTTGGATTTGGACATTTTTTTTACTATGACTATTTTTTCCCATGGAGCAATGTTTTTCAATTTCTTTTTTCACTTCATTTCCTTTTTATGGACTTGAACTTTGGAAGAAATTTTTTTGGATTATCATTTATTGATTTTAATTTGAAAAGGGACAGCCAGCTTAATTTTGTTTTTTTTTTACTTATGTATTTTGTTTAATTTTGATTGCCATTACTGTTGTTATTAATACATTATTTGGATTTTTTAATTCTTCAATGTGTGGTTTCATCTCATTGTTTTCATGCATGTCATGATATGGGTTTTCAGGTTCACTTGCAACCATTGTGTGTGTGTGAGACACATGTGTTGATTTACATTGTTTCCATTGGAGTAGTATAATGGGTGCATGTAATACTTGGTTGTGTCTTTGGGCTGTGGTGGCTGGCCATGAGGCCCATGCTTGAGGATTGTCAGGGCCTGTGGGCAGGGGGCCTGGTGGAGGCTGCCCATGGTGGCTGGGGGATGGGGGTGGTGGGAGACATGGGTGGGGGCCTGGTGGGGGCTGCCCATGGTGGCTGGGGGGTGGGGGTGGTGGGAGACATGAGTGGGGGCCTGGTGGAGGCTGCCCCTGCACTGCTGGGGGGGTGGGGGTGGGTGGGAGACATGAGTGGGGGCCTGGTGGGGGCTGCCCATGGTGGCTGGGGGTTGGGGGTGGTGGGAGACATGGGTGGGGGCCTGGTGGGGGCTGCCCATGGTGGCTGGTGGGTGGGGGTGGTGGGAGACATGAGTGGGGGCCTGGTGGAGGCTGCCCCTGCACTGCTGGGGGGGTGGGGGTGGGTGGGAGACATGAGTGGGGGCCTGGTGGGGGCTGCCCATGGTGGCTGGGGGTTGGGGGGGTGGTAGACATGGGTGGGAGCCTGGTGGGGGCTGCCCATGGTGGCTGGGGGGTGGGGGTGGTGGGAGACATGGGTGGGGGCCTGGTGGGGGCTGCCCATGGTGGCTGGGGGGTGGGGGTGGTGGGAGACATGAGTGGGGGCCTGGTGGGGGCTGCCCATGGTGGCTGGGGGGTGGGGGGGTGGTAGACATGGGTGGGAGCCTGGTGGGGGCTGCCCATGGTGGCTGGGGGGTGGGGGTGGTGGGAGACATGGGTGGTGGCCTGGTGGAGGCTGCCCCTGCACTGCTGGGGGGGTGGGGGTGGTGGGAGACATGAGTGGGGGCCTGGTGGAGGCTGCCCATGGTGGCTGGGGGGTGGGGGGGTGGTAGACATGGGTGGGAGCCTGTTGGGGGGCTGCCCATGGTGGCTGGGGGGTGGGGGTGGTGGGAGACATGGGTGGTGGCCTGGTGGATGGTGCCCCACACTGCTGGGGGGGTGGGGGTGGTGGGAGACATGGGTGGGAGCCTGGTGGGGGCTGCCCATGGTGGCTGGGGGGTGGGGGTGTTGGGAGACATGAGTGGGGGCCTGGTGGAGGCTGCCCCTGCACTGCTGGGGGGTGGGGGTGGGTGGGAGACATGGGTGATGGCCTGGTGGAGGGTGCCCCACACTGCTGGGGGGTGGGGGTGGTGGGAGACATGAGTGGGGGCCTGGTGGGGGCTGCCCATGGTGGCTGGGGGGTGGGGGTGGTGGGAGACATGGGTGGGAGCCTGGTGGGGGCTGCCCATGGTGGCTGGGGGGTGGTGGGAGACATGGGTGGGGGCCTGGTGGGGGCTGCCCATGGTGGCTGGGGGGTGGGGGTGGTGGGAGACATGAGTGGGGGCCTGGTGGAGGCTGCCCCTGCACTGCTGGGGGGGGTGGGTGGGAGACATGGGTGGTGGCCTGGTGGAGGGTGCCCCACACTGCTGGGGGGTGGGGGTGGTGGGAGACATGAGTGGGGGCCTGGTGGGGGCTGCCCATGGTGGCTGGGGGGTGGGAGTGGTGGGAGACATGGGTGGGAGCCTGGTGGGGGCTGCCCATGGTGGCTGGGGGGTGGGGGTAGTGGGAGACATGAGTGGGGGCCTGGTGGAGGCTGCCCCTGCACTGCTGGGGGGGTGGGGGTGGGTGGGAGACATGAGTGGGGGCCTGGTGGGGGCTGCCCATGGTGGCTGGGGGGAGGGGGGTGGTAGACATGGGTGGGAGCCTGGTGGGGGCTGCCCATGGTGGCTGGGGGGTGGGGGTGGTGGGAGACATGGGTGGTGGCCTGGTGGAGGCTGCCCCTGCACTGCTGGGGGGTGGGGGTGGTGGGAGACATGAGTGGGGGCCTGGTGGAGGCTGCCCATGGTGGCTGGGGGGTGGGGGGTGGTAGACATGGGTGGGAGCCTGGTGGGGGCTGCCCATGGTGGCTGGGGGGTGGGGGTGGGTGGGAGACATGGGTGGTGGCCTGGTGGAGGGTGCCCCACACTGCTGGGGGGGTGGGGGTGGTGGGAGACATGAGTGGGGGCCTGGTGGGGGCTGCCCATGGTGGCTGGGGGGTGGGTGTGGTGGGCGACATGGGTGGGAGCCTGGTGGGGGCTGCCCATGTTGGCTGGGGGGTGGGGGGGGTGGTAGACATGGGTGGGAGCCTGGTGGGGGCTGCCCATGGTGGCTGGGGGGTGGGGGTGGTGGGAGACATGGGTGGTGGCCTGGTGGAGGGTGCCCCACACTGCTGGGGGGGTGGGGGTGGTGGGAGACATGAGTGGGGGCCTGTTGGGGGCTGCCCATGGTGGCTGGGGGGTGGGGGTGGTGGGAGACATGGGTGGGGGCCTGGTCGAGGGTGCCCCACACTGCTGGGGGGTGGAGGTGGTGGGAGACATGAGTGGGGGCCTGGTGGAGGCTGCCCATGGTGGCTGGGGGTGGGCGGGGGGAAGACATGGGTGGGAGCCTGGTGGGGGCTGCCCATGGTGGCTGGGGGGTGGGGGTGGTGGGAGACATGGATGGGGGCCTGGTGGGGGCTGCCCATGGTGGCTGGGGGGTGGGGGATGGTGTCAGACATGAGTGGGGGCCTGGTGGAGGCTGCCCCTGCACTGCTGGGGGGGTGGGGGTGGGTGGGAGACATGGGTGGTGGCCTGGTGGAGGGTGCCCCACACTGCTGGGGGGGTGGGGGTGGTGGGAGACATGAGTGGGAGCCTGGTGGGGGATGCCCATGGTGGCTGGGGGGTGGGGGTAGTGGGAGACATGGGTGGGGGCCTGGTGGGGGCTGCCCATGGTGGCTGGGGGGTGGGGGTGGTGGGAGACATGAGTGGGGGCCTGGTGGAGGCTGCCCCTGCACTGCTGGGGGGTGGGGGTGGCTGGGAGACATGGGTGGTGGCCTGGTGGAGGGTGCCCCACACTGCTGGGGGGGTGGGGGTGGTGGGAGACATGAGTGGGGGCCTGGTGGGGGCTGCCCATGGTGGCTGGGGGGTGGGGGTGGTGGGAGACATGGGTGGGGGCCTGGTGGGGGCTGCCCATGGTGGCTGGGGGGTGGGGGTGGTGGGAGACATGAGTGGGGGCCTGGTGGAGGCTGCCCCTGCACTGCTGGGGGGGTGGGGGTGGGTGGGAGACATGAGTGGGGGCCTGGTGGGGGCTGCCCATGGTGGCTGGGGGGTGGGGGGGTGTTAGACATGGGTGGGAGCCTGGTGGGGGCTGCCCATGGTGGCTGGGGGGTGGGGGTGGTGGGAGACATGGGTGGGGGCCTGGTGGGGGCTGCCCATGGTGGCTGGGGGGTGGGGGTGGTGGGAGACATGAGTGGGGGCCTGGTGGAGGCTGCCCCTGCACTGCTGGGGGGGTGGGGGTGGGTGGGAGACATGGGTGGGAGCCTGGTGGAGGGTGCCCCACACTGCTGGGGGGTGGGGGGGTGGTAGACATGGGTGGGAGCCTGGTGGGGGCTGCCCATGGTGGCTGGGGGGTGGGGGTGGTGGGAGACATGGGTGGTGGCCTGGTGGAGGGTGCCCCACACTGCTGGGGGGGTGGGGTGGTGGGAGACATGAGTGGGGGCCTGGTGGGGGATGCCCATGGTGGCTGGGGGGTGGGGGTGGGTGGGAGACATGAGTGGGGGCCTGGTGGGGGCTGCCCATGGTGGCTGGGGGGTGGGGGGGTGGTAGACATGGGTCGGAGCCTCGTGGGGGCTGCCCATGGTGGCTGGGGGATGGGGGTGGTGGGGGACATGGGTGGGGGCCTGGTGGGGGCTGCCCATGGTGGCTGGGGGGTGGGGGTGGTGGGAGACATGGGTGGTGGCCTGGTGGAGGGTGCCCCACACTGCTGGGGGGGTGGGGTGGTGGGAGACATGAGTGGGGGCCTGGTGGGGGATGCCCATGGTGGCTGGCGGGTGGGGGTGGTGGGAGACATGGGTGGGAGCCTGGTGGGGGCTGCCCATGGTGGCTGGGGGGTGGGGGTGGTGGGAGACATGGGTGGGGGCCTGGTGGGGGCTGCCCATGGTGGCTGGGGCGTGGGGCTGGTGGGAGACATGAGTGGGGGCCTGGTGGAGGCTGCCCCTGCACTGCTGGAGGGGTGGGTGGGAGACATGGGTGGTGGCCTGGTGGAGGGTGCCCTACACTGCTGGGGGGTGGGGGTGGTAGGAGACATGAGTGGGGACCTGGTGGGGGCTGCCCATGGTGGCTGGCGGGTGGGGGTGGTGGGAGACATGGGTGGGAGCCTGGTGGGGGCTGCCCATGGTGGCTGGGGGGTGGGGGTGGTGGGAGACATGGGTGGGGGCCTGGTGGGGGCTGCCCATGGTGGCTGGGGGGTGGGGCTGGTGGGAGACATGAGTGGGGGCCTGGTGGAGGCTGCCCCTGCACTGCTGGGGGGGTGGGGGTGGGTGGGAGACATGAGTGGGGGCCTGGTGGGGGCTGCCCATGGTGGCTGGGGGTTGGGGGTGGTGGGTATCACAAAGGTCAGCAATGTCCTCTTCTTCAAATGAAGTTTCAGTTTCAAAATCCTCCCCCTCCTCCTCACCTCTGTCTTTTTTCCTGATTTTCTTTCCTTCCTTGTTTCCTGGTTTCTCCTTTTTTTTATGAAGATATGGACGGCCACGAAAGGACGCCACCGCGACACCGTATAGGTAAGGCGGTGAAAGATCCTCCGTGACCGTCGGATAAGGGGAAAAAGCCAAAGGCACAAAAAACCCCTAGTGGAAGATTTCAGGTTGTGATCCGTAAGCAGGTTGGGTAAGCTTCACATGAAGGACCAATGTCCACAGAAACGGAAGGCGAAGACAGTCCAAAATAGCAGGCAAGGTTGGTACACAGGAAGCGGAACAATTCACAAAAAACGGGAGGCTGAGGCAGTCCAAAATAGCAGGCAAGGTCGGTACCCAGGAAGAGGAACAATTCACAAAAAACGGGAGGCTGAGGCAGTCCAAAATAGCAGGCAAGGTCGGTACACGGGATGAATATATGTTCCACAACAGCGGAAGGCAGAGGCAGACCTAATAGCAGGCGAGAGGAAGGAAGGTAGAGCAGAGTGGGAGTAGAATAGCGAAAGTAGAAAAAAAAAGAGGAGGGAAGACGGGACGAAGGAAAGAGAGAAGGAGAGAGAGAGAGACGGGAAGAAAGGGGAAAAGGAACGAAAGTAAGGGGAGGAAGAACTGCCGGAAACGGGCGGCGGTAACACAGAAGGCTTCCTAGAGAGGCAAAAGCAAGCGACAACCAGGGAGCGTTGCAACGCGTACGCGACCCGGAAGCAGAAGGCTAAAAGCTCCCGGTCGCGTACGCGAGCGGAGAAAGACTAGACCTGCAAGCACGTAGGGGAGAAAGGAACGTGACGGCAGGTTCTATGGCGGACAGTGTCGATACCGATCCCAGACTCGCCATCTACCCCACGATGTGACAGTATGCCCCCTCCGAAAGCACACTCCCCCCGGTTTCCCTTGATGAAAACGGTGGAATTGACGTAACAATCGAGGGGCAGTAATGTGGGATTTTGGCTCCCAAGTATTTTCTGAACAGGGGTATCCCTTCCATCTTACCAAATATTCTAATCTGCCCCTATATCATCGTGAATCGCATATCTGAGCGACTTCATACTCTTCTTGTGTAGGGTCAGTAGGCAGATGATTGGGTTTAGACTTCCGGGACCAGATATCTTCTACAAAGGGTTTTAACTGAGACGTATGAAATACGGGATGAACCCTTCGGAGACTAACAGGAAGTTGAAGGCGAAATGCAACAGGATTTATTTTGTGTGTAATCTTGTAAGGACCTAAGAACTTGGGAGAGAATTTAGAGGGGTGTACCCACCGGGGTAAATATTTCGTAGACAGCATGACTCGGGATCCTACTTCCCACCCTGGGACTTGTCTGCGATGTTTGTTAGCCTGGGTTTTATAACGATCTTGTGCCTCCTGGAGGCTCAACTTAGCCTCTGTCATGCATGCTGGACGCTACGCTCGTAGAACAGCTAGACCGTTCTATTCCAAATGGAGGTTATTCGATACGTTACCGGGAAAACGACGTTTGCACTTTTCACGTCGCTAACTTCACGTGACTTTGCTTCGTCACGTGAACTACGGTATTACGTATTTAAGCAGCGTAGAAACTTCACTCGCTGCTTCTGATCGAATCTATTGGCGTTGTGTAGCTGAACCTCTGATCTGCATCCTGGCAAATTTCTACAGCTACTTTTGGGCCTTCTATAGCGTGTGTTCCGCCACACGCTGATTCCTGGAGCTATTCCTTCGCGTGATAATTCACACGCGTTCTCTGTTTTCAAGCGTGGCTGGCCCAGACTGCGTGAATCCTGCCCGCGTGTAATCCCACACGCGCACGTTGTCTTTAAACGCGGCTGTTCCGGACTGCGGGAACACCGCCCGCGTGTAATTCCACACGCGCACTCTGTCTTCAAGCGCGCCTGGCCCAGACTGCGTAAATCCTGCCCGCGTGTATAATCCACACGCGCACTCTGTCTTCAAGTGCGGCTGGCCAAGACTGCGTAAATCCTGCCCGCGTGTAAAATCCACACGCGCACGTTGTCTTCAAACGCGGCTGGCCCAGACTGCGTGAATCCTGCCCGCGTGTAAAATCCACACGTGCACTCTGTCTTCAAGTGCGGCTGGCCAAGACTGCGTAAATCCTGCCCGCGTGTAAAATCCACACACGCACGTTGTCTTCAAACTCGGCTGGCCCAGACTGCGTGAATCCTGCCCGCGTGTAAAATCCACACGCGCACTCTGTCTTCAAGCGCGGCTGGCCAAGACTGCGTAAATCCTGCCCGCGTGTAAACTCCACACGCGCACGTTGTCTTCAAACGCGGCTGGCCCAGACTGCATGAATCCTGCCCGCGTGTAAATCCACACGCACACGTTATTTTCTTCGCGGCTGTTTATAACCGCGTGTACATTGTTTTTCCTTAAAAAAGAGCGCTATTTCCAACTCCTGCATCTGTGAGATTAACAGAAGGATTGATATAGACATTACTTTACGTGGGAAGGAAGCTTTTCAAGGATTTATTGGAAGGTGACATTGAACTGAACTTTGGACGCTATCCTGTGGTGAATTCAACCCGTATCTAGCGTGAGCCTCGTTCCGTTCGGGATAAGTCTCCCTTACTAATTTTTCCCTTCCTTGTCGTTTGTTTCTACATTCAATTTCCTCAAGAGACTTCTGGATTCTTCTACTCTAAACTAAAGGTCAGTGTGAACATTCCTGTCATTATCTATTTCATCATACTCAGGTTGGAGCAGTTATTCATGATACTTTAATTTGTTCTAGGCTGGCTTTCTATACCTTACCCACGCCCTTTCCAGTGATCCATCGCTCTGCCTGTTTTATCAGCCAGAGGGTTGTATCATTTGGAAGGTCTTCTATTGACTTCACAACTATCAAATCGTGTGAACAGGGATCCGGAAGACCCTACCTCCTGTATCCTTTTGAGTATTGTATCCTTTTCAGTTAATACTTTGGTACATTCTGACAGCCTCAACATGAACCTTCTGAATGTGAGTAAGGGAAGAATCCACCGAGGGTATGTGCGAGGAGGTTAAAGAGATGGGTGGACTTATACCAAGTGCAGAATGGACGGAATTGTTATAAGAGAACTCGGCCAAGGGTAAGAGGGGAACCCAATTGTCCTGTTGTAGGTTGATGAAACATCTTAGATATTGTTCGAGGGTTCCATTAAGCCGCTCCGTCTGACCATTGGTCTGAGGGTGGAAACCCGAAGATAAGGCTCTTTCTATGCCCAATTTCTCACAAAAGGTCTTCCAAAAGCGTGAGTGTTCTGATCTTGATGATCCGCCTTGATGGTCGTGCAGCTATAAACTACCTCCGTCCCCAAGTACCGCTCCAGCAGGTAAAGTATACTGCCCTAGCAATCTTTGAGGCCACAGGTGATGAGTGGCGTCGTCAGTCAGATACCGGGAACACCGGAAGGACCCCTGAGTGCTGTAAGGCAAAGGTTAGGATCAGGTATACTTCGAACAATAATGGCAGTGCAAGCAAACAAGGAAAAACGACAAAGCTTACCCTGGGGATGATAGGGCAGGTGGGAAACCTGAATAGACAACGAGGGAAGACCAACAGCAGGCTGGGATGTACTGCAGTTCCTCCAAACTCACACCTGTAGCCAGAGCGTGACCAGATAGCAAGTCCATCCAAGGTCCAGGTGGTGAACCCCAAATGACTCAGGAGGCAAAACGTGATATACAGGAATTGCGTGGTTAGAAGTTCGCCAAGACAAAAGGGTAATCCAGAACAATTCCAGGGCCAGAAAGGGGGGTCAAGAGTTCCAAGGGTCCAGATAATACGTCGAATCCAAAGGGAAATCCAAGACAAGTCCAAGTAGCGTTCCGTGGTCGAGTTCCAAAACTGTAGCAACAAGAAAGAGGGTAATGCCGAACAGGTCTCTGGTCGAAACAGCTGTGAAGCACTGAGTGTTTCCTCTCAGCTCCTTTTGAAGGAAAGGCAGATCACGTGACAGGGCACATGACCGCACAGGAGCGTCACGTGAGTTCGGACGCCATCAGTGATTGGTGTTTGTCCAATGTGGAACGCCGGCGTCGGCTACAGACGATCCCGTGACTAGTCACGGGATCGTCTGAGCGAGACGCGATCGGGTTCCCCCGTGCGCGGGAGCTGGAGCCGGCGACACCTGAGCCGTCGGGCATGGATGAGACGCCAGGGCAAGCGCCAGCACGGAACTGGGAGGAAAGAGGTGGTTCTGCCCCCTCGGACATCCCGCCTGCCGTGTCTTCCCCGTTGGTGTGGGTGGTGGGTACGGGAACGGATGGTGCCGGGTAAGTGTCGGGAGGAAGGTAAGATCGAGGACGTGACAGAGCCCCCCCCCAAAGGCCCACGACCGCGTGGGCTCGAAGGATTGTCACGATGAAAACGGGCCAATAAACGGGGGGCATGAACATCCTGGGAAGCAACCCACGATCGATCCTCAGGGCCATAACCCAACCAGTCCACCAAGTACTGCAGGACACCCCTATGGACACGAGAACCCAAAATAGCCCGGACCTCAAATACATCGGGAGAAGAGACAGAGACGGGAGCAGGAGGAGAAACCAAGCGGGTAGGGCCAAGGCAAGTCTTAAGGAGAGAAACATGGAAAACCGGGTGGATCCGCCAAGCGGAGGGTACCGCCAGACGCAACGCCACCGGGTTCAGAACCTTGACCACTCTGTAAGGACCCACAAAACGAGGCAACAGCTTGCGGCAGCCAGGGATATGTAGATGACGAGTGGAGAGCCAAACCCTATCCCCCACCCCGTAAACGGGCGGAACGGCCCTTTTCTTGTCAGCAGCCGCCTTCATGGAAGCCTGTGCCTCACGTAAGTGGACCAAGGTGTGAGCGTGGACAGATACATGCTTGAAGAAATATTTGGCCAAGACAGGGGCTGAAGGTATTCCCTTACAGGGTATAAAACGTGCAAACTTGGTATACGAGTCTACTATGACCCAAATAGTGTCAAACCCATGAGTGCGGGGGAGATCAGTGACCAAATCCATGGAAATCGTATGCCAAGGTCGTGGAGGGATCGGGAGAGGAAGGAGAAGACCCAAGGGCCGACCCCTGCGCGATTTGCCCTGGGCACACACCGCACAGGTATTGACGTAGTCCCGTACGTCACGCTTCATCGTAGGCCACCAGCACCAACGCTTAAGGAGGTCTAAGGTACGAAGTTGTCCGGGGTGACCGTTGATGGCAGCGTCGTGGGACCAGGTCAGCGCTTGGTTCCGGGTTTCACTTGTGGGTAGAAGGAGTTTACCCCCATGAACGAAAGGCAGCCCATCTTGCATGACCGGGTCCCATTCCGCCAGTGATTG
Organism: Ambystoma mexicanum; assembly: GCF_040938575.1. Taxonomy (NCBI): domain Eukaryota; kingdom Metazoa; phylum Chordata; class Amphibia; order Caudata; family Ambystomatidae; genus Ambystoma; species Ambystoma mexicanum. Next base: position 1,236,489,483 of record NC_090925.1, on the reverse strand, counting down.
CGGGTACTGAGAGGCCCATTGGCGGATAGTTGACAACAAGGAGGGAGTCGGTGTACATAGACAGATTACATGATTCTTTCCCAACAGGGTGTCCGGAAAAATGGGAAGGGTCTCCCCCCCAGGTGAACGAGACAGGGCATCGGCTTTACCGTGTCCAACACCGGGCCTGTGTTTGACCACGAAATCATACGCGGCAAAGAAAAGATGCCACCTAACCTGGCGACTGTTTGTGCATTTCAAGGAAGCAAGGTCCTGGAGATTTTTTATGATCCGAAAACACTGTGGTTTGATGTTTGGCACCTAGAAGGTGGTGTCTCCAGACCTGTAGTGCATCCTTAATAGCCAGCAGTTCCTTTTCTGTAACCGTGTAGTGTAGTTCGGTAGTCGTGAACTTGCGGGAGTGGAATGCTACTGGATGCAAACGGTTGGTGGTAGGACAGGTCTGGGATAACACCGCACCTAATGCATAGGAAGAGGCATCTGCTTCGAGAATATACAGAAGGTCGGGGTCAGGGTGCTGTAATATCGGAGCGGTGGTGAACAGGGTTTTCAGTATATCGAAAGCAGATTGCTGAGCCGTGGACCATACATAGGGGACAGAAGGGCTAGTGAGTGCCGTGAGTGGAGCCACAACCAAAGAAAACCCTGATATGAACCTCCGATAGAAGTTCGCGAATCCTAGGAATGACTGTAGCTGCTTGAGACTGGTCGGAGTCGGCCATTCTTCGATTGCCCGAACCTTGGTTTGATTCATAGAGAGCCCCTTGGGCGTGATATGGAACCCCAGGAATTCAACTTGATTGGTATGGAACGTACATTTCTCGGGCTTGGCGTAAAGGGCGTGGCTTTGTAGTCGCGACAATACTTCCCTGACATGTGTTATGTGTTCATCAAGGGAAGTGGAGAACACCAGAATGTCGTCTAGATAGACAAGTACATAAGTGTTCAAGATATCGTTGAAAACGTCGTCCATAAAGAGTTGGAAGGTAGCCGGGGCGTTACAAAGACCAAAAGGCATGACAGTGTACTCGAATAGGCCTTGTCGTGAGCAGAAGGCCGTTTTCCATTCATCACCGTCACGCATGCGAATAAGATTGTATGCCCCGCGGAGATCGAGTTTGGTGTATATTGTGGCATGGGTGAGTTTGTCCAGCAAGGGAGTGATCAGAGGTATGGGGTAGCAGTTCTTCACTGTGACGGCATTCAAGCGCCTATAATCGACACAGGGACGAAGGTCCCCTTCCTTCTTCGGAACGAAGAATATAGGGCTTGCAGCCGGAGAAGTCGATGGACGAATATGACCTAGTCGTAAAGCCTGTTGGATATACTCCTGCAAGGTCCGCTCTTCCACCTGAGTCAGGGAGTAGATACGACCCTTCGGGATAGATGCGCCAGGAATCAGGTCGATAGGACAGTCGTAAGGTCGATGCGGGGGTAGGTCTTCTGCAGACCTTTTGTCGAATACCGCCTGGAAATCGTGGTAAACAGCGGGTATCCCACCCGTGACAGCCCCTACTGTGTGCGTATCATGGTGGTCAGTGCTGTCCCCTATAGCCATGGATGTGACGCTTCCCAGGATTCCCGCGGGACTGGAGAACTGAGGTGTTGCCAGTAGGCAGTAGTGTTGACATGTTTCGGATTCAAATGTTACCTGACCCGTCCCCCAATTGATGAGGGGATTGTGCAGCCTTAGCCAAGGAATGCCTAAAATTACTCCAAACTGAGGGGTGGCAATGAGATCAAACGATATCGTCTCTTTGTGGTTTTCCTGGACAATCAGCTCTAAGGGAGCTGTTTGTTGCCGGATCGGACCAGAGGCAAGAGAAGTACCATCCACCGCCTGGACCGGTTCGGGACATGTCTTCGTGACCAAAGGCAGGTCCAGTGAACCGGCCAAGGCTATGTCGATGAAGCAGCCTGTAGCACCTGAGTCTATCACTATTGACACGGCGTGAGAACCTGTAGCGTGGTTCAGAAAGGCCTGAACTATAATGGGTCGCACAGGACCGAAGGTGAGTTCAGAGGTATTCCGGATAGTACTCGCTCCCACCTCTGATCTTAGGGGCGAGCCTTCTGAAAACCCGGGTTTCTGTTTTTTGGGCGGCGAGGACACTCTTTTACGAAATGCCCGTTGAGACCGCAGTAAAAACAGGCATTGTCCGTTCTCCTGCGCTCTCGTTCGACGTGTGTGATAGGGCTGCGGATCCCACCTATCTGCATGGGTTCGGGAGTAGCAACGGCCGTGGATGGAAGTGGGAAGGAGGATGTACCTTCTCCACGTCGCTCTGATCGTCTGGCATCGACTTGTAATGTTAAGTCCACCAAATCAGCATATACTGTGGGAAGCGTAGGCACTACAGATAAGGCATCTTTCATGACCCCAGACAAACCCCGGTAATACACCAAAGCCTTTTTATTTTCTGGCCAGGAGGTCTCAGCAGACAATTGATTGAACCTGGTGATGTACTCTATGAGGGTTGACCGACCCTGCGTGAGATCTAAGAATTCCATGTCTCTAGACTGTGCTTTGTGCCTGGTGTCGAATACTTTTGCCATCTCTTGGGTCAGTAACTCAAAATCGTACAACGCAGGGTGGTTGTTTTCCAGCAATGGATTGGCCCATGTGGCGGCTACCCCAGATAGATGGGAGAGAAGAAAGGCTGCTTTTGACACGGAATCGGGGAAAGCCTGAGGACGACACATGAAATGTAGTTTACAGTGATTGATGAAAGTACGGTATTTCTTTGGGTCGCCCTGGTATCTTTCGGGAGCAGCCAAGGGAAAAGGGTTTTGGATCACCACAGGAGCGGCCGGGAAGGAAGGGGGTATGACAGGAGGAGGGTTTTGGGGAGGAATGGCTTCATCAAATTCAGCTTCTGCAGGTAAGGGATGGCGTGCACTTAGTACTGTGTCGAGGCGGTGGTGTAATGCGGTGGTGGCAGTGGTCATATCAGCGCGTAGGGTTGCAGTAGCAGTTGCCATGTCGACCCTGAGTGCTGTCACTGCCTGCATTAAAGCCGTCACGGGGTCCCCGGCTGAGGTGTCCATAGCTGGACGACCAATAGGCTTCACAGTCTGTTCTGATCTTGATGATCCGCCTTGATGGTCGTGCAGCTATAAACTACCTCCGTCCCCAAGTACCGCTCGAGCAGGTAAAGTATACTGCCCTAGCAATCTTTGAGGCCACAGGTGATGAGTGGCGTCGTCAGTCAGATACCGGGAACACCGGAAGGACCCCTGAGTTCTGTAAGGCAAAGGTTAGGATCAGGTATACTTCGAACAATAATGGCAGTGCAAGCAAACAAGGAAAAACGACAAAGCTTACCCTGGGGATGATAGGGCAGGTGGGAAACCTGAATAGACAACGAGGGAAGACCAACAGCAGGCTGGGATGTACTGCAGTTCCTCCAAACTCACACCTGTAGCCAGAGCGTGACCAGATAGCAAGTCCATCCAAGGTCCAGGTGGTGAACCCCAAATGACTCAGGAGGCAAAACGTGATATACAGGAATTGCGTGGTTAGAAGTTCGCCAAGACAAAAGGGTAATCCAGAACAATTCCAGGGCCAGAAAGGGGAGTCAAGAGTTCCAAGGGTCCAGATAATACGTCGAATCCAAAGGGAAATCCAAGACAAGTCCAAGTAGCGTTCCGTGGTCGAGTTCCAAAACTGTAGCAACAAGAAAGAGGGTAATGCCGAACAGGTCTCTGGTCGAAACAGCTGTGAAGCACTGAGTGTTTCCTCTCAGCTCCTTTTGAAGGAAAGGCAGATCACGTGACAGGGCACATGACCGCACAGGAGCGTCACGTGAGTTCGGACGCCATCAGTGATTGGTGTTTGTCCAATGTGGAACGCCGGCGTCGGCTACAGACGATCCCGTGACTAGTCACGGGATCGTCTGAGCGAGACGCGATCGGGTTCCCCCGTGCGCGGGAGCTGGAGCCGGCGACACCTGAGCCGTCGGGCATGGATGAGACGCCAGGGCAAGCGCCAGCACGGAACTGGGCGGAAAGAGGTGGTTCTGCCCCCTCGGACATCCCGCCTGCCGTGTCTTCCCCGCTGGTGTGGGTGGTGGGTACGGGAACGGATGGTGCCGGGTAAGTGTCGGGAGGAAGGTAAGATCGAGGACGTGACAGTGAGGTGTATTGGCTTCCCCGATCGGAAATGATCTTAGTGGGTATTCCGTGTAGGCGAAATACATCTTTCAGAAAAACCTCTGCCATTTCAGCAGCGGAGGGAATGCCAGATAGGGGGGAAAAGTGAGCCAGTTTGGAAAAGGAGTCTACCACCACCATGATACAAGTGCAACCCTGAGACCTGGGTAACTCGACGATGAAATCTGTAGAAATAGTGTACCAAGGACCTGCAGGAACGTCATCGGACTCCAATAATCCTATGGGTCTTTGGTGTGACACTTTGTTGCGGAGACAAATAAGACAGGACCGTACATACTCCTTGGCGTCCTCCTTCAGGTTAGGCCAATAAAAGTGCCTTAGGAGGTATTCCTGGGTTCCTTTGATGCCTCTATGTCCTGCAATCCTAGAATCGTGAAACCATAACAGCGCCGTCTTCCTCTGGTCCGATGTGGGTAGATACAATCTATCCTTTACCAGATAGAACCCATCCTTGATGTCGTACTTGGTATCGACGGGGTGAAGATCCCCTTCGAAATTTCCTTTAGAAGTATCTCTGACTTGCTTAAGGAACGTAGATAGTTCTCCGATCTGTTTGGTCTTGGGAAACATCAATTCTCTGGTGCCTTCTGTCTCTGCAAGGTAATCACTGCGACGCGACAGTGCGTCCGCCACCAAGTTCTGTTCTCCAGGAATGTATGTGATGTTGAAGTCGAACTGTGCAAAAAACTGTGCCCATCTTGCTTGTCGGGTGTTGTAACACTCAAACTGCTTCAACACTTGCAGATTCTTGTGGTCAGTTCTGATATGATGATATGATATGATATGATATGATATTTGTAACGCGCCTATACACAAGTGTTTCAAGGCGCGACGAGGCAGGGAGGGAGGGAAACAAGGGGAAGACAGACAAACGATCCTACTAGGCCAGGTGTCATTCAGATCGCGCAAGTGCAGAGGTAAGGGGAAAAGGAGAAAGTGCAGGGGGAGGAGGTGGGGGGGAAGTGCGGTACAAGGTAAGTAGCGTAAAAATAAATAAATAATAAATAATAAATAAAAGGGCCAGCTGGTGGCAAAGTGCGAGGTAAGTGCAGAGCAAGTGCTGGGAAGGGGGCTGTAGGGATGCAGTGACAGTCCCACAGTGCAGGGGGAGCCAGGGAGGCAGTGCAAGTGGAGAGTGGCTGGGACCTGGACCGAGGTCGCTGAGAGTGGCTCAGATGCAGGTTTAGTGCAGAATTCAGTGGGGAGTTAAGCAGGTTTAGCAGGGGAGAGGGAGAGAGAAGGCAGAAGCGAAGAGGAAGGTTTTGAGGTGCTTCCGGAACCGGAGATGGTTCTCCTCAAGTTTCAGGGATGCAGGAAGGCTGTTCCAGAGGGAGGCCCCTGCTGCGGAGAGAGATCTACCCCCAGCTCGTTGCTTCGAGAAGCGGCTGACCATGAGGGAGTTGGAGAAGGATGAGCGAAGGGCTCGTGAAGGAAGATATTTAGGAAGAGAGAGTTGAAGGTATTTAGGCCCCAGGCCCCAGAAGGCCTTGTGGACAATGCAGAGGGTTTTGAACTTAATCCTCGCAGCCACTGGGAGCCAGTGAAGAGATTTCAGTCCTGGAGAGATACGGTCCCTGGGCTTGAGGCCAAGGACAAGTCTCGCAGTTCTGTTCTGGATAAGTTGCAGAGGGCGGAGAGTGGAGGCAGGCAGATTAAGATAGAGGCTGTTACAGTAGTCCAGCCTTGAGAGAACCAGGGCTCGGGAGACAGTGAGCTTCTGGGGGAAGGAGAGGAAGGGAAGAATACCTCTGAGGAGGTGCAGCTGGTAGTGTGACTTCTTAGAGACGTCAGATATATGAGGAGAGAAGGAGAGTGTGGAGTCGAAGATGACCCCAAGGTTTTTAGCCTTGCAGGTAGGGGCAGGAAGGGGGCCAAGGGAGGCCGGCCAGAGAGCTGCAGGGAAGGAGGGAGTGGGTGTGCCGATGAGTAGAATCTCAGTCTTACTGGCGTTAAGGCAGAGGTCATTGGCGGCACACCATTCCTGGATAGCAGACAGACAGTCGGAGATGAGGGAAGGAGAGGAGGAGGCCGAGGGTAGCCTGAAAATGAGCTGGGTATCGTCCGCATAGCACTGGAAGTAGGGGCAGAGAGCGGCGATGCGGTGGGCAAGGAGTGCCAGATACTGGTTGAAAAGCCAGGGAGAGAGGTTGGATCCCTGGGGGACACCACAGGTGGAGAAAAAGATGTCAGAGAGGAAGGAGCCCATTTGGACCTGGGAGGGTCGACCGGAAAGGAAAGAGGTCAGCCATGCCAGAGCCTGACCAGTGATACCCAGGTTATCACGGAGACGGTTGAGCAGGATGGCATGGTTGACAGTGTCAAAGGCAGAGGAGAGATCGAGCAGAATGAGAACACAGGGAGTGTTGGAATCGAGGTTCAGGAGCAGGTCCTCACGGATGTTCAGGAGAGCAGTTTCCGTGCTTCGGGCCGCTCTGAAGCCGGATTGATGGTCATGAAGATTACCAACAGATTCAGCATGGAGGTTAAGCTGGGAGATGGCCAGTTTCTCCAGGAGCTTGCCCAGGAAGGGAGTGATGGAGATTGGGCGATAGTTGGCCGGGCAGGAGGGGTCGGAGGAGGGTTTCTTGAGGAGGGGGTGCACAAGGGAGTGCTTGAGGGGGGATGGGAAGACTCCAGAGGCGAATGAGTGGTTGCAAAAGGCAGCCAAGGCAGGAGCCAGGGAGTCGATGTGGTCCTTGATGGTTTTGGAGGAACAGGGGTGAACCTGTTTAGACGAGGCTTTCATAGATCGGACTTGTCTGGAAACCTCATCAGCAGAAAAAGGTGGAAAAGCAGAGAAGGAGGGCGGAGGGGAGGCTGCAAGAGAGCAAGAGGAAGGGCCGGGAAGAGAGGGAGGGAGGAGAGAGGAGGAGAGCGAGGACAGGATGTCCTGAGTTTTTGAGATGAAGTGCGAGGCCAGTGCGGTGCAGAGGGCCTGGGAGGGGACAGGAGAGGTAGAGACTGCAGCAGGGTTGGCCAGCTCCTTGCAGATTTTAAAGAGTTCGGCCGAGTTGTTAGATGCCTCAGAGATGCGGGCTTGGATAAGGGCTCTCTTCTTGGTGAGAACGGAGAGCCGGTATTGCCTTTGGAGCAGGCGGCAGGCCAGTTTGTCAGAGGATGAGCATGAAGCACGCCATTTCCTCTCTGCCACCCTGCACTTGCGTTTTAGGGTGACGAGATCCGAGTCATACCAGGAGTTACATTTGGCTTTGGGCTTCAGGCGGATTCTCATGACGGGGGCAAGGATATCGAGAGTATCAGATATAGAGGAATAGAGGATGGAGAGGGCTGTGTCAGGGTGGGAGTCAGCCGAGGGGGGAGGAGGGGGCGAGAAGGTAGCAGCGAAAGCCTCAACTGACACGCGCTTCATGGGTCGGATGACCGAGAAGGTGGGTGGCAATGACGAGGGTGGCTTTGCCTGTGGGGTAGGGAGGGAGAGGTGGGAGGATAGGAGAAAGTGATCACTCCAGGAGAGAGGAGTGGAGAGAGGGAGGGAGAGGGGAAGGTCAGAAGAGATCAGAGCATCCAGAGTGTGCCCTGCAGAGTGAGTAGGCCCAGAGGGGAGGATAGAGAGTGAGAGAGAGTTGCAGAGTTCGCGAAAGAGACCAGTGGGGGGACAGGAGGCATCGAGGTGGATGTTGAAGTCACCGAGAAAGAGGAGTTGGGTGGTTGAGGACAGGAGTGAGGAGGAGAGGTCAGCCCACTCAGAGAGGAAGGATGAAATTTGACCAGGTGGCCGATAGATAGTAGCCACGGTAAGGGAATGGCTAGGAGAGAGAGAGAGTCGGCAGACAAGACATTCAAAAGAGGAGTAGGTCTGCGTAGGAGTGACAGTGGCAGGAATCCACTCAGGGAAGATAAGGGCAACACCACCCCCTGAGCGGTTTGGCCTAGGCATGGAGAGGATCTTGTAGCCGTCAGGTAGGAGTGTGTCGAAGCTGGTGGCAGAGCTGGCAGTGAACCATGTCTCAGTGAGACCGAGGACGTCGAGGTCCAGTTCCTCAAGAAGGCGACAGATATCAGAGGAGTGCTTGATGGCAGAGCGAGAATTTAGAGTGGCAATGTGGAGAAGGTTGCCACCCTTGAAAAACTTCCGGGGAGGGGTACAGATCAGAGGTACGCCCTGCGGAGGTGTTAGAGAAGGAGTTGAAGAGGGAGCAAGAGAAGGGGCAGGGAGGGAGGGGAGAGGCAAGGTAGCCGAGGACAGAGGAGGGGGGACAGCGGGAGCGGAGAGGAAGTTGATGAGGCGTGGGAAGCGTCTATCAAAGAGGTGAAGGTTGGCCTGCGGGCCTTGGACCAAGACGGTCCCGTTAGCATAGACATTAATGATGGCCTTAGAGGAGTGGAAAGGGGCCAAGAGGACATCCCAACGGGTGCCACCATTAATGGGAGAGGAGGAGAAAGGAGAGAGCACAGCGACCATGTGAGGGGTCCATAGGTCAGGTGAAGGCACGAAAAAGAGAATGTCAGTAAGAGTTTCCCTGGAGCAGGCGCTCGTGTAGGTGTCAGCGATAGGGAGGCCTGGGTTGGAGACCAGGATGTCCTTTTTAAACTTTTTCCTACCAGATTTAGTGAGGAGAGCAGGATAGTCAATAGAGAAGCAGTTAGAGTAGATAGGCGAGATAGAGAGCACCATGGAGAAGGAGGGGAGGCGGATGACACGAGTATGCAGACAGGAAGTGAGTGGAGGGCACTAGTTTACCACAATGCAGAGCAAACAGTAATGCGTAGTAGGTCAAGGCCACCTAAGTTTGAGAATCCTGCGAGGGGAGAAAAGCACCCTAGTTTAACAATAAAATGGAATAGGGGGGCGAGGCATCATGCGGATGAGGTGAGCAAGGTGAGGAGGGGTGGGCCGGAGAACAGGTGGAACTGGCGCCTGGCGTCCCCTGCGGACACCTGCAGACACACAGTCGCCCTTGGCCTGGGGCCCTTAGCCGCAGGGGCTGCCGGGCAGAGGGCTGCCCAGAAGGGGGGAGGTTATAGGCAGAGGGAGAGGAGGGGGGGGGGTGTGGGCGGGCAGGGAGGCGGGGAGGGAGAGGAAGACCAGGAAGTGGGAGGGGGGAGCAGGAGGAGGCCAAAAACACCGCGCTAGGAGCGCGAACAAACAATTCTACTTTCTTTTTCTTCCTGTTCAAAAAACACAAAGCACAGAACTCACGGAGGCCCAGGCAGGGCTTTCCAGGCCTGCTGATCCCCTCAGGCCACCGGCGACCGCTCTCCACGCTCAGCTGGAGAAAAGAAGCGAGCGTGGGGAACGGCCGTCGAGTAGGCCAGAGGGGAGGCAGGCACACACCCAATCAGAGGGGGGGGGTGGGCGGGCAGGGAGGCGGGGAGGGAGAGGAAGACCAGGAAGTGGGAGGGGGGAGCAGGAGGAGGCCAAAAACACCGCGCTAGGAGCGCGAACAAACAATTCTACTTTCTTTTTCTTCCTGTTCAAAAAACACAAAGCACAGAACTCACGGAGGCCCAGGCAGGGCTTTCCAGGCCTGCTGATCCCCTCAGGCCACCGGCGACCGCTCTCCACGCTCAGCTGGAGAAAAGAAGCGAGCGTGGGGAACGGCCGTCGAGTAGGCCAGAGGGGAGGCAGGCACACACCCAATCAGAGGGGGGGGTGGGCGGGCAGGGAGGCGGGGAGGGAGAGGAAGACCAGGAAGTGGGAGGGGGGAGCAGGAGGAGGCCAAAAACACCGCGCTAGGAGCGCGAACAAACAATTCTACTTTCTTTTTCTTCCTGTTCAAAAAACACAAAGCACAGAACTCACGGAGGCCCAGGCAGGGCTTTCCAGGCCTGCTGATCCCCTCAGGCCACCGGCGACCGCTCACCACGCTCAGCTGGAGAAAAGAAGCGAGCGTGGGGAACGGCCGTCGAGTAGGCCAGAGGGGAGGCAGGCACACACCCAATCAGAGGGGGGGGTGGGCGGGCAGGGAGGCGGGGAGGGAGAGGAAGACCAGGAAGTGGGAGGGGGGAGCAGGAGGAGGCCAAAAACACCGCGCTAGGAGCGCGAACAAACAATTCTACTTTCTTTTTCTTCCTGTTCAAAAAACACACACAAAGCACAGAACTCACGGAGGCCCAGGCAGGGCTTTCCAGGCCTGCTGATCCCCTCAGGACACCGGCGACCGCTCTCCATGGTAAATGGAAAAGTGCCTCTTTGCAACAGATGTCTCCACTCGACACACGTCAGTTTCATGGCAAGTAGTTCTCGTTCGATGACTGAGTAATTCTTTTGACTAGAGTTGAGTGTTTTCGAAAAATAAGAGACAGGATATTCGAGATTGTTATGTGCTTGAAGTAGGACTGCCCCAACTGCCGCTGCCGAAGCATCAGTCTCCAGGATGAAAGGAAGACCCTGATCCGGTTGTCGTAAAACTGGAGCGGAGCAAAAGTCTTCTTTGAGAAGATGGAAACTCTCCTCGGCTGCAGCAGACCAAGTGAACGGCATAGAAGACTTCTTAAGTAAAGATGTGATGGGTAACACTATATGGGAGAAGTTTGGAATGAACTTCCGATAGAAGTTAGCAAGACCTAGAAACTTCTGTACTTCCTTTACTGATTTCGGCGAAGGCCAATTTAGAATAGATGTGACCTTCTGTGGGTCCATCGAGATACCCCTGCTGGAAAGGATAAACCCAAATAGGAGATAGAGGATGCAGAAAAAACACATTTGTTCAGTTTGACGGAAAGATGATTGTCTTTGAGACGTTGAAAGACTTCTCTGACATGTTCTTTGTGATCTTCTGGTGTCCGAGAAAACACTAAAATGTCATCCAGATAGACGATGGTAGTATGGCATAGTAGATCTGAGAATAGGCGATCCATGAAGCGTTGAAATATGGAAGGAGCATTGACTAAGCCAAAGGGCATTACTTGATATTCAAATAGCCCGAATGGAGTCCGAAAGGCAGTCTTCCACTCATCTCCTGCTTGGACTCGAAGTAAGTGATAGGCGTTCCTTAGGTCAAGTTTTGTAAAGATGGTGGAGCCATGTACCGCTTGAATTATCTCTGTTATGAGAGGCATGGGATATCGGTCTTTGATGGTTACTTTATTTAGTCCCCGGTAATCTATGCAGGTACGTAGCTCTTGTGACTCCTTCTTGGGTATGAAGAATAATGAGGCCCCTGCCGGAGACTTTGACGGTCTAATAAGTTCGTTGGCTAGATTTTTATCCAGATATTCCCTGAGATAGTGTTTTTCTTCTAGAGACAGGGGAAACATCCGACAAAAGGGGACCAGGGCCCCTGGCATGAGATCAATCCCACAGTCTTCAGGACGGTGTGGAGGAAATTCCAGAGGTATCTTTTCTGTGACTACCTCGGTGTACTCTTGAAGATAGGTGGGTAGACAATGTACGGTTCTGGACTCACAACAACTTGATGTCTTGACTACCTCGAATCTAGGTTCCGGTAGGCATTCAGACTTACAGATCGCAGAGTGAAAACTAAGGAGATTTTTTGTCCAATCTATTTTGGGATTGTGTTTCCGTTACCAGCCTATCCCAAGGATGATAGGGAAGTGGGCTGCACGGATAAGGTCGAATGAGATCTTTTCAGTATGTTGTTGGACGGACATCATTAGTTCTTCCGTGGTGTGAGTTATTAGGCCAGAGCTTAAAGGTTCGCCGTCGACCCCCTCCACCTTCTGGTCCTCCTTCTTGGCAATGCGAGGCACACACTTCTGAGTGGCCCAATAGGTATCCATGAAATTGCCGGCGGCGCCACAATCCAATAGAGCCTGAGCCTGAATCTCCGAGTCGCCCAGTAATAGAGTTACTGATAGAATCATGAGGCGAGCATCTTCTTGGATCGCAGGCGTAGAGATCGAAAGAGTAACATAAGGACTAGTAGAAGCCCCTCGGAAGTTAGTCCAGACACTCACCGAGGGCGACCGTTTCCCGACCGTCTTGGAGGGACGTCTGGGCAGTCCCTAAGTAGATGAGTAGAAGCCCCGCAATACATGCACAGGTTACCTTCTCTGCGCCTCTTTCGCTCCTCAGGTGTAAGTGGAGCACGAGTAGTCCCTATCTGCATAGGTTCTTCTCTATTGGATCTTGCAGAGGATGTAGGGATGGGAGGAAGGGGATCCAAAGGAAGAGACACATAGGGTTTGGATTTCCTTTTCTCAGCACGTCGCTCAGTCATACGAAAATCAATACGAAGTGTAGCAGTCACGAGATCATCAAACGTTGTTGGACGAGCGATCCGGGCCAGTTCATCTTTGAGGTCCTCTCTCAACCCACGTCGAAAGATTGCATACTGAGCTTGTTCCTGCCATCCTGCTTCAGAAGCAACCTGCTTGAAGTTCGTGATGTAAGTAAGCAAATCCGAATTGCCCTGGCGTATATCCAGTAAATCTTCAGACGCCAAATAAGTACTCTCGGTCCGTAAGAAGGTATGTTGTAACAAAGTTTTGAAGGCATTATAATCTTGCAGCACAGGGTCGGTTCGGTTCACTAGAGGGGTGGCCCAAGCAAGGGCATTGCCAGTCATATGTGCAATCATAAAGCCAATTTTGGCGTGATCAGAGTCAAAAGTCTGCGTACGAAAAGAAAAGTGAAGATTACAAGCGTCCAAAAATTCTTTGACCCTTTTGGGGGCCCCATCGAATTTGCCGGAGACTAAAGGAAGAGGAGGTAGATCTGTTGAAAGGCGCTCTCTTTCTGTCACCCGCTGTTGTAAAGCAGCGTTGGCACCTTTTAGGTTCTGAACCTCTAAGTTCAGGTTCTGTACAGCGGCTATCAGTTCTTGAATCTGTTGAGGGGTTGCCATTTTGATATTGTGGCGTTGCAAACTATCACAAAGGTCAGCAATGTCCTCTTCTTCAAATGAAGTTTCAGTTTCAAAATCCTCCCCCTCCTCCTCACCTCTGTCTTTTTTCCTGATTTTCTTTCCTTCCTTGTTTCCTGGTTTCTCCTTTTTTTTATGAAGATATGGACGGCCACGAAAGGACGCCACCGCGACACCGTATAGGTAAGGCGGTGAAAGATCCTCCGTGACCGTCGGATAAGGGGAAAAAGCCAAAGGCACAAAAAACCCCTAGTGGAAGATTTCAGGTTGTGATCCGTAAGCAGGTTGGGTAAGCTTCACATGAAGGACCAATGTCCACAGAAACGGAAGGCGAAGACAGTCCAAAATAGCAGGCAAGGTCGGTACACAGGAAGAGGAACAATTCACAAAAAACGGGAGGCTGAGGCAGTCCAAAATAGCAGGCAAGGTCGGTACCCAGGAAGAGGAACAATTCACAAAAAACGGGAGGCTGAGGCAGTCCAAAATAGCAGGCAAGGTCAGTACACGGGAGAAAGACTAGACCTGCAAGCACGTAGGGGAGAAAGGAACGTGACGGCAGGTTCTATGGCGGACAGTGTCGATACCGATCCCAGACTCGCCATCTACCCCACGATGTGACAGTGGGAGACATGAGTGGGGGCCTGGTGGATGCTGCCCATGGGGGGTGGGTGGGAGACATGAGTGGGGGCCTGGTGGGGGCTGCCCATGGTGGCTGGGGGGTGGGGGTGGGTGGGAGACATGAGTGGGGGCCTGGTGGAGGGTGCCCCACACTGCTGAGGGGGGTGGGGGGTGGGAGACATGAGCAGGTGTGCAGGGTAGTCCCCTGTTTTGTGGGCTGCCTGCAGGGGCCGTGGAGGGTGTACAGGGTACACCTGTGAGGACCCACCCAGCCTAATCACGTGTGATTATTCCCGCGCACCCCTGTAATACACGTACCCAGCCAGATTGCGTGTGATAATTCCCGCGCACCCCTGTAATACACGTACCCAGCCAAATCGCGTGTGATTATTCCCGCGCACCTCTGTAATACACGTACCCTGGCTAATCGTGTGTAAAACTTCACGCGTACCCCTGTCATACACGAAGCCTGGCTAATCGCATGTAAAACTTCCCGCGTACCCCTGATATGAACGTTACCCGCTTTGCGTTCCTTGTTTGGCAGCCCTATCAACTGGTCCAGGGTTAGCGCAGCCCTTTGCGATGATTTAGCGATTTTGATGGCTTTTCCTTGCGCGAGGGCGTTCTTGGGGGCGTTACTGGCGCTGCTGCAGGGTCGCTGCGATACTCTGCGCCACGGCTGGTTTGGGAGCCTAAAATCCATGAATACGCTGTGCGCGGATATCGGTTTTGGCGCACGCGCCTGGCGCAGACAATCGCACGCGGACACTCTGCGCCAGCCGCTTGCGACACTTTTCTGCGAAATTCTATGAATTACCCTGTAAATCTCTCACAAAATTCTTACCCACATTTAATCAAAAATGTCCCTCCCCATTCTTGAACCTCTTGATTAGCAGCCCTTCAACTAATGCTTCTAAACTATATGCTTTTCTAAATGATCCTCTTTCTACTAACTCACTAAATATTAGTACGGCCAGACAATGGGACATTGATTGGGATCTACAACCCTTCCAGGACCAATGGACAAAGATATGGAAAATGTGTCTCTCAACCTCAAATGCTGCTAATGTTACCCAAGCCAGTTTTTTCATTTTTCATTGTGCTTTTCTCACTCCTCTGCGCATTGCCAAAACTGTACACAATGTACCTAACAATTGCTGGTCTTGTGGTGAAACTAATGCATATTTTATTCACTGAATCTTCAAGTGTAAACATGTGCATGCTTTTTGGTCCTCGATTTGGTCTCGATTGCAAACAATTTTTCATTTATCAGAATCCTTAACTCTTGCCAATCTAATGATTGAATCTATTGTTAATCCAGCTATTAGTCAGATTGATTCCCCTTCTCTGTTTAATTTGTTTATAAATATTGCATTTCAAAACATTGCTTACAATTGGAAAAATACAGCCAACCTATTATATAGTATTTGGTGGAACTCTATTTACTCCATCCATTGTATAGAACAATGCCATACTTTTTCTTTTGATATTATGCAGAGGTTTAACAAAGAATTGAATATTTTTGTTCTGTACCTTAACTCTCATGATTACATTTTATTAGCATGCTGTTGCTTTATCCTTACCCTCTCCTTTCCTTTTGTCTCCCGTTATGTCCCTGTGTCTTTGTCTTTCCCTGTTTTTGTCTCATTTATTATACAAATATGATTTTATTCTTAAATTGAATAACATGTTCCTAAACAACTGTTTTATTTGGTTTACTGTATATACCGTTTTTTTGTGCACCATTTTATTTTACGTCAAACTAATAAAAATCTTTAAACAGAATGGACTTCCTAGAATATTCTGGGTCAGGTGATAGTGTGATGAATTCATCTACACCAGTGATGGATCGCTGTGGACATCAAAGGAGGACTGGGTTAGGGTGACAAGGCCTGGGTTTCCTACAAAAGTAGGGGACTCAGGCATGGAGTTTAGATTGCTCCTTTAAAGTTCAGGTGTTATGCTGTATGGTTTCTATTGCTTTGAAAAGCAATAAAGTGTCTCTGCAAGTAGAAGCTTACTAACATATCATGTGAGCCTAGTTTCACCAACAATCTAACGTTGTGACCCGGACCTGATGACACTCAGATAGGACACTGGAAGCTTGTGGACCACCTTCTCTCAAACCCCTTAGCACCACAACAACTGAAAGGTAAGCAATCACATGACGCTTCCATAGCAGCTTAAGAGGCAGCTGACCTTAAGTGGCATTTCTGTAAAACGCATGGAGACCGTTTTTTAAAAGTGGCAAGTTCAGATGCAGAGGGGTCTGTAAATGAATATCTTTAAGGGGTTTTGCCTGGTCAGAATTGTGTAAGCGCAAACTTGCCTGGTAGTTGAAGTATATTATACAACACTAACACAGTCAGGAAAAGGCATGAATTTAGGCAATCAGAGATTAGGTAAGTACATAGTGAGCGATGGGGGAGAGTTTTGTGTTGCTTGTTTCCTTCCCTCCTCTGGGCCACTTAGCACAGTTTTCCTGTTCCTAGTTACCCATTTTACTTCCTGAGGAAGGCAGAACTGTCTAGTTACCCTTATCTGTGGAAGACATGTGAGAGTGTGTTATTTGGGAATAAACAGTGGGGCAAATAACTCTGGGGTTGTCAGGTTTATTCACAATTGGTATGGGTCAGCCAATAGAGGTGCCGATACCATCAAAGGGACCACCAAGCACATATTTTCACCAAATATAAAAGTAGATTGTGGCAATGTTTACAAGATTGACATGCCTTAATCGCAAACGCACAAAATGTGAATGGTGCCAAAGTAAGGGCGTGTGCACAGGGAATTGACAGACTGGTCAGTGTGGGCTAGTTTTGTGGTTCGTGGCTGTTTATTTTTCTTGGTTTTTTTTTAAACTAATGTTTGTTGTACTATAAAATGCACCATTTTGCCACACCTACAGCCAGAGAAAACTCACCGTATTATGTATTAAGTAACCAGCAAAGTCCCAGAGGTCTGCAATAACCTCAGAGTAGGCCTAGGGTTACAACAGAACCATACAATATTACATACATGCCAACATTCCAACGCACCTAGGAGGGAGTTTTGAGAGAGAAAATCAAGAGATGTAGTTTTTCCCATAGGAATGTATTGGCGCTGGAATTATTTTTGGCGGAAGAACGTGAAAAAAAGCAAATTTCTCACTGAAAAGTCGGGAGTCTCCCGCCTAAATCGGGAGGGTTGGCATGTATGATATTAAGAGACCAAGTTCTGCTCAGATTGGGGGAGGTGTGGTGTGGTATACAGTGAAGCAGCTCCCGTGTTTCTCAATTCCATACATGAGAAACTATGCAGTCCAGATGTGTATGCGCTTGTGGGGTTCTTAGTCCAACATTTGAAATGGAAAATAAAAAATTACAAGTCGCAGAACTTTTTTGGGTGGTGGGCTGCATGGCTTTTTCAGAGTTAAAACAGAAACTATAAAAAGGTAAACACTTGATGATCTCAAAATTGGCACTCTCGCCTTGATTGAATCAAGTATTTGTAAATCAAACATTAGTTACCTCCTTCACATAAGAAAATATTCAAAACCCGATGTGATTTCAGTACAGGTGATGCATTATTCGACAAGAGGTGCGCAAGAAGCATTTAAAAGCATCTTCCATAGCCCATACAAAGCGTGTGGTACATTTTTCTTTCAGATGCATTCTTTAAATAGGAGCCCGCCCAGAACATATTGAAATATGATTTTGTATTAAAGTGTAGCCACATTTTTTTTTATCATAAACACTCACGTTTGAGGAAATATGCTGTACATCAGGAATAGTAATTTAGGGTCAGTTTCAGCATCTTCAGCATCCTGTGTAGAAGAGGTGCAGATTTGACAAACTTAATGAACAATCTGAATAGCCACGCACCTTTCACTCCCTTTTCCAAACATGTACAGCAGGAAATCCCCCAAGGCCCTTGTAGTTGTTACAGCCATTGTTTTGGTCAATGAGAATCAACTGAAAAATAATTCAGGCGGCACACTGTTATCCATCCTTTGGCGAGGCCCTTGGTGTGGCCTATCGCCTTCCTAATCCCCAATATACAGGTTTCTCCTGTGCTCTCACGTTTCCTTTGGCCATGCACGAGTAATCCATCCAGTCCTGTTTTGTTGCTTGGAATTCTGGGATTTGTAGTATTCCTAAATTTCTAGTGGAAAATAAAAAAATGTCCCATAATTCAAAGGGGAAAGGCAGTAATGGGTAACCTTCATATGTATGGCCACGAGAAATTTGAGAGCTCTGGTTTCCCTCTCAGCTTCTCCTCATATCCCAATTGCTTTGGTCAACAGTACCACTACGTTTTCCACTTCAACCTCTCACCTCATGGGTGCATATGTGGAGAAGAGCAATGTGGTACATATATGGTGTAACTGCCAGATGATTACAATGTTGGGATGAAGCAGTAATAGTGAAAAATATAACTAACGCTGCATGCAGAGGATATTACTACGTGGTGATGGTCCTCAGCTCAAGTTAGTAGGCCAAAGGGAAGCAAGGACCTTTAACAAGGGCAAAGTGATATTACCACATGCTAGTGACACAGGGAGGGGGCATTATTGATATGCCAAGGACCTTCTTTTATTTGATTTAACACCCGCAGGATTACAGTGCTCATTGAATAGCTTCTTACTTAAGTTCTAACAGCGGAGTGTGACTGAATGTCCGGTGTGCCGCAGACGCTGTGTTTTATTGCCGAAATTTTATTACTACAGAAACTGTGAGGACTGCAAGGAAAACACTGTGAAGCAGCGCGCATTTGCTTTGGAGTCTTTCTTTTCCCGGAATTTGTTGAGTCTTTCTTTCCTGAACACGGTGGGGACCACTGGCACCCAAACACTCCTCCTCCCTAAATCCGCTTCCATACAAAAACCGGAAGTGAAGCGGAGCGGAGCGAGTGTGACTGAGTGTCGGGTGTGCCGCAGATGCTGTGTTTTATTGCCGGAATTTTATTACTGCAGAAATTGTGAGGACTGCAAGGAAAACACTGTGAAGCAGCGCGCATTTGCTTTGGAGTCTTTCTTTTCCCGGAATTTGTGGAGTCTTTCTTTCCTGGACACAGTGGGGACCACTGACAGCCAAACACTCCTCCTCCCAACGTCCACTTCCATACAAAAACCGGAAGTGAAGCAGAGCGTAGCGGAGTGTGACTGAGTGTCCGGTGACAGTGAGCAGTGTGCCTAAGGACCCGCATCAGTGAAATCATAAGGTAAGAGGAGTTTGGCATAGAAATGTTAACTTTGTCACTACCTTCGCAAGAGGATGTGCTGCGGCAGGAGGCTCAGTTTGAGAACCTGCCCTCATCTAGGGGGGTTAAAACTGTGATTAAAGTGGCAGACTTAAGGCCAGATGTGCCCCAAATCGGTGGGTAGAGGGGGGGCCAAGAAGTCGCCCTCTCAACACCGTCCTGGGAAGCAGAAGCAGAAGGGGAACCAGCGGAGGGTAATCGGATTGTACCAAACCCCCAAAGTAACTGCCCTTTTAACATCAATGTGGCAAATGGCGCAAGTACAGCCCTTTATATCGACAATCTGTCCACAACATGGATCACAAAGGATACAACAACTTCAAGAGACCTGGGGGGGGCGGAAAGCTGGGGGCAAGTAATTTGCCACTTACCGAGCGGCCGACGCCCCTCTTGGATCAACATCCAGCCGCATGTATAAAAGATCTGAGGCCCACGGAGAACCTCGAGAAATCAGCAAACCCTGAGGATTCTATAGGCGCGGGGACATTGCCGCAGGGACGGCCAGAAACTATTGTTAACGGCCAGGTCGTAACAAAGGAGAAACTTAGTCAAGAATTTGTAAGTGGACATAAAATCACCCCCACACAGGGGAATGGACCACCGAAAGTCATCTTGAAAAGGAAAAACTTAACGGATCCCGAACCAGATGAGGTACCTTTAAATAACTCACCTAAAGTGACAGAGAGAGAAACGGTCAGCCCCCCTTCAAGATATACGGTTAAAAGAAGAAAATACGTCACCCATAGGGATGGCCTGGATGGTCACAGCCACACAGTGGGTGGGGCAGCGAAACATGCTGGCCATCAGGATGCCGTTAGCACCAATACTTCTAATCTCTGGAAACCGTCAACAATGATGAATGAGCAGACTATTACCAGATTCCCTTTTGGTTCTGAACGATTGAAGAGTATGAGGGTGACATCCTCACTTACATGCTCACTTACAAGCCTGGAAGGCAATGAGGATGAAATATCAAATGACATTTTGCGAGGGGCGTCGGCCGCTCGGTAAGTGGCAAATTACTTGCCCCCAGCTTTCCGCCCCCCCCAGGTCTCTTGAAGTTGTTGTATCCTTTGTGATAATAGTACCGCAAGTGTTTCGCAGCTCTTACATGACATAATTGAACCTATAATGAAAGAAAAAGAAGCAATAAGAAAAAGCCAACTAGGAAAAGATGTATCATGTGCTGCTAACAATTGGAATAGAACAGCGGTTCTAGAGATGCCCAGAGCAGATGTGGATGGTCTCAAAGTAACAATCTCAGAAAGTACCAGGGATGAAGGGTTGAGAGCCCAAGAATTGATCCCACAAAAAAACGTTAGTATAAGACAATCACCCCTCTCCCAAAACTCTACAACTATGGAGTAAATAAGTAGGGTAGGGGGGAGGGCGAAAAAGGCTCAAACTCAGAAAATAGGATCCAATATGAGGATTCAATTATTTCAATGAAACCTGAAAGTACAAGAACTGATTTAGGGGAGGACCGCCCTCAAAATGTGCCTGCTTGCATAGGGCAACCAAGTAAGCAACCACAAGTGGTTAACAAAAAGAAGGAGCAAACACTTAAAATTCGGACGTTGTGGCTCCAAAAATAAGGACTCAAAACATCAACACCAGTGTTTCGAAAGAAATTAGTAACTTGGATGTATGTGAGTTATTTAAGAAAAAACCCTAAACAGGGGGAATAACAAACAAGAAGAAGCCCCAAAACAGAAAAAAGTGGGTAGTACAAAGAGTTAAAAAAATGACAAAGGGAATATTACTGCCCTGGAAAAAAAACAGAAAAATCAAACACTACCAAAAAAAACTAACTCTAATAAAAGCCGCACATTTATAAAAAAAATTAACGATACCGAAAGATCAACCGAGTATAATGGAGCAGCTAATTAATCCTAAGAAAAAAGTCAGGACAGAACAGTCCCTCATAGAAATGCTATCCCTGAGTTTGGGGACGACGAGTACTCGGAACCAGATCTAATGGACCTCTCGTCTTACTCAATATCAGATGACGAGGAGAGGCAACGGGAGAAAGACTAGAACAACGAGACCATAATTACTGAGTATGGTGATATGATGGAGAGCATAGAAAACATCGAGAGCGAAGGGCTCATATCGAACGAAGACACCCCCAATTGTAATCAAGAGCCCACAGTCGCTCTCAATCCATGGCCCAAATGGCCCTAAAAGAGCCCTTTGGAAAAACGAGGAATCAATCCCCAAAGAAGTCCCTCGAAACAGAGAAGCGGGGTAAGAGATGGATAAGCCGACCTGTGAAGGTTAGAACCCTGAAAAAGAGGCTGGACCGTTCCATAATGACTCCCGATAAATCAGTGGCCCAAGAGAAAGGGAGAGTAATGGACGGTAATACGAGGGAAACCATAAACCAGCAGTGACAGGGGAGTAACCATGATAACAATCGAACTTTTAAGCAACCTGGACTCATACTGGAGCAAATATTACACTTTGAGGATGGATTGATTCTAAACAGGGCAAATGTAATACGCCTGTTACATCATATTCCAGCATTAAGGCTAATTACTACTAATGACTTTGCCATAGTGGAATTCGTCAACAAAGCCTGTACAGATAAAGTCATCTTACACACAGTTTCAAACTTGGTCAGGCAACTGCTCTTAGAGAAAGCTCGCCACCTAAGACCAATGAGCTTCGACCTGCAAGAAAGTGCTGAGATAATGAAAGAACCAAAAATTATTCACCCAGGCCGAACAACAAGCAAAATAAAGAACCAAAATATCAGAAGAGCTGTAGGTTACCATCAAGAGAAAGCTATAACAATGGCAGTAGGAACCTAAGTCTGGATAAAACAAGAGCCTGCGATGAAAATGAAGCAGCTAGATGGAAATGGCTAAAGAACTCATTAGCAGACAAAATGGATAATCAATAACAACCAGAGAATGAGAAGGACGAGTCTTGGTCCATTGGGAGCTGGCACACAAGAGTCTTCAACTATATTTTCACCCCAGGAGTACTGCAAAATGAGAACTTGAAAGTTCTCTGCTTACAGGAAACCTGGTTGCAACATCCACCGATGTTGGAAGGCTATTTTGTGTTATTAAATCCAGCAACTAAGGGCAAGAGAGGCCGGCCTATGTCAGGGCTTCTGGTTGCAATCAAAAATGAACTTAATTGGAGGGTGGTGGAGATCAAACCCCCCCCCCCCATTTCATTCAAATGGTGGTCATAAAACTGGACCAAGTGGAAGCTGTTAAACCAAGAGTCCTGTTCCTGCTAAATTTGTACTGGAATCCCACAAGTGAAATCAATGAGAATTTTCCAGAACAAATTGCAATTCTATTAGATGAGCAACGAGAGACGTGGAGGGATCCGCTCTGCATACTGGTAGGTGACTTAAACTGCACCTACCTGGATAAAGATAACGAGGCGTTGGTTCACGACCCTCCCGTGGTTACACCAAAAGAAAAAAGAGGAATAAGATGGAGAGAAATGGTACAATCGAGAGACTGTTTGATACTAAATGGAATGGTCCAAGGGGACATGCCTGCCCAATCAACATGGCAGGGTGTTCAAACAAATGAAATATTAGATTACATATGCACATCAAGTAATCTGTCGACAAATATCCTAACATTAGAGGTGATCTCAACCAGCGCAAGTGATCCCAATCTGATGAAACTCACCTGTAGGAACATCAGTAAAAATAAGATCAGTATTTATAAGCAAGACATTCTGCCTTCAAGAAGAGGAATTAAACTTAAGATACGCCCAGAGAATATTGAAGGGCTAAACCGTAAATTAAAAGATCTGATTTCGGATTTGGAACATAATCAAAAACAAAACAAAAAAAGAATCGATTATATCCCGCTCTTTGCAGGATATAGAGCGGAAGGGAAAATGAACCCGAATCAACTAACTAAGATCCATGCCCACGCAGAAAAAAGATTTGAGGAAAAACATCACCCACCTGAAGAAGACTCAATGCCCGGATAGTACTAAGGAAATACACAAGTTGAAACAGAGATATCGGAATTGGCTACACCCTCATAAGAAAACCATGCTCAATCAAGATGCAGAGAGAATGTTAAATAAAATAAGATCCAAAAACACAGCAGAGATATGGCCAATCACCAATCAAACAGACAATAGCCAAGATGTGTCACTATCAAACACAATTAGCGTAACAGCGTGGTTTGAGTTTTATACTCAGCAGCAAGAGGTTAACTGGTCTTCACAGGGAAGACCTTTGGTTAACACTAAAAAAGACGGATTAGATATTGGCATAGAGTCAATTGAAATTATACTAAAGAATTAAAAAAACTCCAGAGCCCCGGGACCAGACGTGTTGACAAACGCCATACTCAAAAATAACATACCAGAGTGGGCACAGTTCCTGCATCAAGTGTTCAAATATGTGATTAGTACTGAAAAAATTCCGGACTCTTGGAAGGCAGCAGTGGTAGTTCCAATTTACAAAAAAGGGTTGAAAACATCTCCCGATAATTATAGACCGATTGCCCTCCTGGATGCGGCTGGGAAAGTATTTGCGTCCACATTATTGAAGGCCCTAACAGAATGGAGTCTCCGGAAAGGTCGAAGAGACCCTTGGCAATCTGGCTTTGTGAAGGGAAGGGGCACTGCACTAAACATCTTTTTGATCAATTTGTTAAAAGCCAGAACAGCCAGGACTAAAGAACAGAAAATCTATATCGCCTTTATTGATCTGACTAAGGCCTTTGATACAATCAGAAAAAAGAAGCTCTGGTACAAATTGGAGACCTGGGAATGTCCCCAAGTCATTGTGGAGAATATTAACGACCTTTATTTGGAAACAAACATTAGAATAAGGCTGGATAAGACAGGGACTCTGTCAGACCGAATAGCCATCAAAACGGGGCTGAAACAAGGTTGCCCCTTAGCGCCGGAGCTCTGTAATCTGTTTACATTAGACATGGGAGAAGAATTTGATCTAATTTGCAGTTTTCCACCTAAACTTGCGGGGTCATCAATAGGGAGACTGCTATATGCATACAACATTGTTTTGATAGATCAGACTCAGATAGGCCTGCAAAGACAGTTAGCCACCTTACAGTCATATGTGGTCGCAAATGATTTGACTATTAACCCAGAGAAATCAAGAATAATGAGATTACCCCAGGGAGGAAAAAACGGTAAAGCCAGGAATATGGATTGGACACTAAAAGGGAAAAAAATCTTGGAAGTAAACTCGTATACATACTTGGGTGTTTGCATCAACAATACCAACAGTGAAGTACCGAGAATTGAGGGATTAAGAAGGAAAGCCACCAATTTAGCCTCACAGGGGAAAATAATTATGAAAAGGTATTGTAGGTTTACCTTAATACCTTTGATAAAATTCTACAGAATGAAAGTAGTACCCATACTGACTTATGGAGCCAAAACATCAACATTATTTCCAGTAAAAACATGGTCAACCCTGGAGAGCTTGTTCTGGCGGAACGTGCTCGTACTCCCCAACTCTGTTCCGATTCAAGTAATAAGGAGACAGTTGGCCTTGACATCACTGAAACCTATAGCTCACTGGAAACAACTGTCCTTTTATCGGAAATGCTTGGAGGAGTGTTAGGGAGAATTCTCTCTTTAGGCTGAATTTCCTAACCTAGTGAGTCCCCCAGCAGCTTTGCTGGATTTCTGGAGTTTGTTTTTTTCTCCTGCCAAGAGTGAGACTCTTTTTCTCCCACTCTTGGACATGATTTATGGTGTTCCTTTGACTGTTAATGTGTTTTCTGGGCTATGGGGTCCTTTACTCCATAGGGTCTCATGTGTTTTTACCATGTGTGTTACCCAGCACCTTCCGTGCAATAACACAGGGGTGTCATAGTGACACCCCACCATAGACTCCATACCCTGGGACTGACTACTGTCTCCCAGGGCATGTAAAGTCACCATTGGCTTTACTAGTCCCAAATTATTAACAGAAACCAGTACAAACCATCATATTGTGGACGTACTGGTCGGGGCAATTCGATTGCCCCGGGGTATGTTAGTCGAGGGGGCACATCTCCGTCTCCCCGATCGAGTTTTGGCTGGTGGCAGTGGATACTACTTTTTATATTCGACCGCAAATATTTCCCTATGGGATTTTCCCATTGTTCGAGGCTACCAACTTTAATTATTTAATTCTCATAGCCTCGAACATACCGCTGGTTTATTTAATTAATATTAATTCGCCGGTTGGTATTTTTTGCCAGGACTCGATTCTAAAATGGCGTTTGTGTTCTCTTCTGTGACTCCAACCCAAGTCGAGCCCTTTGTTCCACTTTTTGGCGGGCTTCTCCACAGAAGCCTCCAAAAGTGGTGCCACTCTGTCTGGGTACCACAGGGTGTATGGGAGGGGGTTTAGGCACCCTGGACTGAGTTAGCTTGGTAACTCAAGTCACACTCTTGTGTGATTGGCCCAAGTGGTGAGCCAGCCAGCTCACCACTTAGCATGTTTGATTGACAGCTAGGCTGAGTGAATGGGGGTATGCTGCATAAAAGCAGGGCTTTGGGGACTGGAACTTCAGAAGTCACCACAGGACCTGAGAATCCGACGAGGGAGAAGTTGAGCCAACCTACCACAACGACACCACCGGTGGAGCCCTGCAGAACCGACTCACCACTTCCCGACGACAGAGAAGATCTCCCGGCTGGAGAGGCTTCTTCCCCTGACTGGTGGGCACAACCAGTTTACCTTCTTTTCTTTGCACCCCAGACCGGTTTGTGGTCTAACTGCCCGTGCCCAGCACCCCGGCGGCCGGATAGCCACTTACCACTGAACCGCGAATCAACGGACCGCTAATTGTATCTGAGAAACTCTGCGGCTGGTTTCTTCCCTGGCAGTGCAACGGACTCCTGTCTTCCTCGCCGACGAGATCCTCTCTTCCCCCAGACGAAGCACCGACTTTCATCTGCTGCCAGGAACGACTGCCCCCGCTGGAGTGTTCTCACCACTTTAAGGTACCGTGTCCACCAGGCCTCCCTTTCTAAAGATTGCTACAAGGTAATAATAACCCCTTAACCTTCTGGACTGGGCTGGCCGCCTTGACCCTCTAACTGGTCCCTTTCTTTGGTGCAACTCCTTTTTGAACTGTTACAAGACTTTTGTGCACTGCAACTGTGTGACCTTGGACACATTGCGTTTTGATCCTCTTAAAGCAGATCCGGCCTACTGACTCTGAATTCACGGTGTTACTTTGCCTTCCTCTCTTGTTGTGTTCGTGAAAAAGTGTTGGGATCTGTTTCAGTTTATTCTCTGCTTTTCTCTCCCTTTTTAAAACAAATTATTAGAGTGCCATCTACGTTAAGCGCTCACTGCTGTCTGAAAATAAGTGGGGCTTTACTTAAGACTTGTCTAATATTCTTTTAAGGGAGTGTATATCTTTTAGTGACCGTGTTTTTGAATTGCTTACTATTAGTGCCTGTGTGTTTTTCTAGATGTGGTTTTAAATAAATAATTATATCTCTTTTACACCAAGCCCTGGTCAGTGTTTACTTGTTCTATTGTGTTCTCTTGACCTATTGTGAATACTCTGTATACTGCTTAACTCTTCTTGAGGGAAGTCTGACTGCTCAGCAACAGCTACCAAATGAATCTGTGTGGTACAGACTGCTACCAAGTGGGTTTACTGCCAAACACCTGTAGTCCTAAATCTTTTCCAGTGGTCCCAGAGGGAACTGCACAGGTTTCTGCCTAACACTGGTATACAGCGGTGGGATTTGTATTGAGTATACACTTTAGAGTGCTTGTTGAACACTTTAGGACAACTAACCACAGAGCTTTGCACTAAGAAGCTGATTTTCTAACTATGGGCCTCATTACGAGTCAGGCGTTAAGGGGTTAACGGCGCCGTAAATGGCGCCGACCCTTAACGCCTGATTACAAGGTCCCTTAGCGCCATGGTGATTTTAACGCCTGCTTTTTGCAGGCGTTAAAATCCATGGCGCTAAGGGACCATGGTGCTAATTACGCCACCGTAATTTATGGTGGCGTAATTAGCGCCTTCCCCACTCCCATTATGCCCTATGGGGCAAAAATGGGAATGGGGAAGGGTAAAATGGGAAATGGGGATTTACCGCCCCACTCACCTTGGAATGGGGGGTAAATCCGCCATCCACCGGTAACTTATCGCCTGGGTCGTAATGAGGCCCCATGTCTGCTATACCCTAGAATCATTGTCTGCCAAAACTGCTGAGTGCTCAAAAGTATTGTGTTGACATAAGAATCTCTCTGAGAAGGGCAAGAAAATGGAACTTATAGAAAGATTGTTAGAAAACCAAAGTCTGGGTGGTACAGAGGAATCTACCCCCCCCCCAGCAAATGTAGAAAACAGTGATGGTATTGATCTGAATCAAAGCATTGATAATGAGTCAGAAGAGGAAAGTGAACCTAATGAAGTTAGCCACTCTGAGCCTCTGTCTGCCTTACCTACTGTACCTACTGGGCCTATACCAGGTCCTACATGTAACCCTGCTTATTTTGAACTTGAAAAAATGAAGCTTGAATTAGAGTACAAACGTTTTATTGCTCAATCTGAAAGAAACCAAGAGCTAGAGTTCAGAAGAATGAATGCCCAGGCTGAGCAGAAGCAAGCTGAGTTAAGACTCAGAGAAATAGAGCTTAATCATGAACTAGAAATGAAAAAGTTATCTGTGGAAAATGCTTCTCTCTCCTCTGGTTCTTCTAGGAGTTCCAGTCCCAAAAGACCCCGGATGCCTAAGGAATTAGTGGATATGTATGAACCTAAGTTGGATGTGTTGGATTGGTTAAAAATGTTTGAGTATAAACATGGGCTCCAGGACATCACAGGGAATGAGTTACTTCCCTGGTTGTTCTCTAGGCTTTCCCCTGTTGCAACTGATGTGGTAATGGAGTTGGGGGAGGTGGATAAGAAGGATTATGAATGTGTGAAACTAGCTTTGGTAGCTAGATTTGGGAAGACCCCTTCCCAGTACCTTAAGAGGTTTAGGACCCTCAAAAAGCATGATGGTACCCCTTGGGCTACCTGGGTGAGGGAAAGTCTGAAAAACTTAGAGGGGTGGATTAAGGGTTACAGAGTTAACACTTATGAGGGAATGAAGAATCTTGTAATGTTGGAGTCAATTTATGATGCCTGCTCTCCTGAGCTCAGACAGCACTTGGCTGATTCAAAGGAATTAGATTCCAGGAAATTAGCTAAGGCTGCTGACTTGTGGGTTGCCAACAGGGCCACTCACAAGGATTCTGGGGCTACTCAGAAAAAGGATGAGGGAAAACAGTCAAAGAAGGACTCCAAAGAGAATTCTAATAATTCGAATTCCAAAGAGGGCCCCAAACAGAACCAAAAGGGTAAGCCACCAGGGAAACCAAATCAGGCTAGTGTACCTCCTGGTGCCAAACCAGAAGGAGGTCAGAACAAGCCACCATTCCAGAAAGCATTTGGTAAATGCTTTGTTTGTGGCTCTACTGACCATGTGAAAGGAGATCCCAGATGTAAGGGTAAACCTTCAGGGGTCCAGCTTGTCTCCTTAGCCTTCGCTCCAGAGGAGGAAGTACAAATGGCAAGTGGAAACTTTCTATTACTGGCTGATGAACCCATTGGAGTCTCAGCCAGTGTTTCTTTAGTGTCTCTGGGTTTGTGGGAACAACAGAACTTAGACGTCTATAATTCTATCCCAGATAATACTAAAGAGTATTATAAGGACAGTGTCCAGGTGAATGGTCAGGAGACTCCTGCCATTAGGGACACTGGGGCCAGCATAACTGTGGTGGACAAATCGTTTTTTCAGGCTGAGGATGTTGCTAAGGCACCCAAACGCCTCACCAAGTTAGCTGGAGGGCCTGTGCAGATGCTTCCCCAATTACCAGTTCTCATCCAGTGTAATGACATGACTGTGAAGATACCTGTCAGCATACAAAGTGAGGTGCCAGGAAGGGTTCTGCTGGGTAATGACTTGAAAACTCTTGGAGTAGTGTCACATACCCCCAGACCTCCTAGTAAAAGGTTACAGGAGCTCACCAGACCTGCAAGGGAGAGAACCATGAGAGGTACTCCCAAGGAGATGATGAAGAAAGAGATCACTCCTGCTCCACTGGAGATGTCAGCTGCTGTCTCTAAGCAACAAGAAGCAAAGGGGAAACCTAAGACTTCTAACAAAAACCAGCAGTCAGCACTCCAGTGCAGCCAACCAGGACTTCCCCTAGGTTGTCCAAAGTTACACCAGTAACTCCCCCTCCAGCTGAGGCTGAGAGGGAGGTACAACTCTGTGTGGTTGAACAAGACTCTGAAGAAGAGCTAGTGGAAGGCCAGGAACTCATTGGAGATCTGGATCCTGTTGACCATCCTGAGCTGCAGTGTTTACTGGCAGAAGGTGGACCCAACAGGGCAGACTTCAGTAAGGGACAGAGAGAATGTCCAACTCTGGAAGGTCTTCGCCACCAGGCAGATGCTCAGGCTGAAGGGCAAGAGCCTGGGAAATATAGGTTACACTGGGAAGATGGCCTCTTCTACAGTGAACCAACAGAGTCTGCACCTGGGGACAACAAACGACTGGTAGTACCCCAAGAGAACAGACCACAGTTCTTGCAGTGAGCCCATGAGATTCCTTTGGCTGGTCACTTGAGTTTCACAAAGACTAAGGAAAGGCTCTCACTCTACTTTTATTGGCCAAAGATGGGGGCTGAAGTAGATAAATACTGCAGGAGCTGCCATACCTGCCAGACTTCTGGTAAGTTTGGATCCAAGAATGTGGCACCTTTAGTGCCTCTCCCAGTTGTGGGAGTCCCATTTGAGAGAGTAGGGATTGACATTGTTGGTCCCCTTGGTCCTCCAACATCCTCAGGCAACAGGTTTATACTGGTTGTAGTAGACCATGCTACTAGGTACCCTGAGGCAATTCCTATGAGGACTGTTACAGCTCCGGCTGTGGCTAAGGCCCTCCTTGGTATTTTTTACCAGGGTTGGTTTTCCTAAGGAAGTAATCTCTGACAGGGGGTCACATTTTATGTCCCACTACATGAAAGCCATGTGGAAAACCTGCGGAGTTACTTACAAGTTCTCAACCGCATACCACCCTCAAACAAATGGACTGGTTGAAAGGTTCAACAGAACCATGAAGAGCATGATAGGTGCTTTAGAGGACCCCCTTAAAATAAAGTGGGACCTTCTACTGCCATGCCTTCTCTTTGCTTATAGAGAAGTCCCTCAGGAGGGAGTAGGTTATTCTCCCTTCGAACTTCTTTATGGTCATCCGGTCCGAGGTCCATTGGCCCTGATCAAGGAGGGGTTGGAGAGTGCTCCTTCCCCCAAGCCAGTCAGAGTGACTGACTATGTGATAGGTCTCCAAAGGGGAATGTCACAAATGATGGCCGAAGCAAGTGATAACTTGAAAGCTGGACAAGCATTGGTCAAGCACTGGCATGACCAAAAGGCTAACATGGTTGAGTTTACTCAGGACCAGCTAGTTCTCGTTATGATTCCAACAAGGCAGAGGGCCTTGCAAGACAAATGGATGGGACACTTCAAAGTTGTGGGTAAACTTGGAGAGGCCAACTATCTGGTGGACTTGGGCAACCCCAAGGAGGCTCCAACAGTCTTCCACATCAACAGACTAAAAACGTATGTCTCCAGACCTGATGTAGGAGCTTTGCTTCTAGCATCATCAGAGGAAGAAGAAGAGAGTGAAGCTCTTCTTGGTCTCCTCAGAGGCTTACCTTTAGACGAAAAGATTGAAGGAGTAAATCTCTCTTCAAATCTGACACCTGAGCAACAGGAAGAGTGCAAGTCTATGTTAAATCAGTTTGCCTCCCTGTTCTCACTTTCACCAGGCTTGACCCCTTGGGGACAGCATGACATACTCACTGGTGACTGTCTGCCAGTCAAAAGCAGAGGATATCGAATGTCAGAAAATGTAAAAACCCACATCAAAGGTGAGGTCAACAAGATGCTTGATCTCGGGGTAATAGAGCCCTCTACTAGTCCATGGTCTAGCCCAGTTGTGTTAGTACCAAAGGCAGGATCTAAAGAACTTAGATTCTGTGTGGATTACAGAGCTCTTAATGCAGTCACTAAGACTGATGCCCACCCTTTGCCAAGGACAGATGAGTTGGTGGATAGACTTGGTGCAGCCAAGTTCCTCAGCACATTTGACTTGACGTCAGGCTATTGGCAAATAGCCCTGACAGACCATGCCAAGGAGAAAACTGCATTTTCTACCCCAGTTGGCTTATACCAGTTTAAGGTTATGCCTTTTGGATTGAAAAATGCATCTGCTACATTTCAAAGGATGGTAAACCAGGTTCTGAATGGGATGTAGGACTTCTGCATGGCATACTTGGATGACATAGCAGTGTTCAGCAATTCCTGGGAAGAACATGTGGACCACCTGAGATATGTTGTGCAGGCTTTTGGAAAGGCCAATCTGACCATAAAGGCAAAGTAAATGCCAGATTGGAAAGAGTAAAGTGGTCTACCTTGGACATGAGGTAGGAGGTGGAGAAATAAGGCCTTTGCCCAGTAAGATTGAAGCTGTGCAAAATTGGACAACACCTACTACTCAGCCACAGGTGAGAGCCTTCTTAGGTCTCACTGGGTATTACAGGAATTTCATTGAGAACTATGGGTCCATAGCTTCTCCACTGAATGTCATCTCCTCTCCTAAATTCCCTAAAAAGGTTAGGTGGAATGAGGATTGCAATCAGACCTTTGAAACCCTGAAAACGGCTCTTTGCCAAGCCCCAGTACTCAAAGCTCCTGACTACCACCAAACTTTCATTGTGCAAACAGATGCTTCAAATGTAGGAATAGGTGCAGTCCTAAATCAACTGGATGGGAAAGGTAGGGAGCACCCCATTTGCTTCATCAGTAGAAAACTGAAGGATCCTGAAACAAGGTGGGCAACTAATTGAACAAGTGTGTTTTGCTATTGTGTGGGCTCTGAAGAAGTTTAGGCCATACTTCTATGGTTCTACTTTTGTCATTCAGACTGACCACCAACCCTTGAGATGGTTAATGCAAATGAAAGGGGAAAACCCAAAACTATTGAGATGCTCAATCTGCCTGCAAGGGTTTGATTTCACCATTGAGCACAGGTCAGGGTGTCACCACCAAAATGCTGATGATCTCTCTAGGATGTATGTCATCGACTAGAGGTATGAGATTCATCCAGGAGTGGATTAAATCCTCCTGTCCCTTAGTCTGGGGGGGGGGGGGGGGGTGGCGAGTGTTAGGGAGAATTCTCTCTTTAGGCTGAATTTCCTAACCTAGTGAGTCCCCCAGCAGCTTTGCTGGATTTATGGAGTTTGTTTTTTTTTCTCCTGCCAAGAGTGAGAATCTTTTTTCTCCCACTCTTGGACATGATTTATGGTGTTCCTTTGACTGTTAATGTGTTTTCTGAGCTATGGGGTCCTTTACTCCATTGGGTCTCATGTGTTTTTACTATGTGTGTTACCCAGCACCCTCCGTGCAGTAACACAGGGGTGTCATAGTGACACCCCACCATAGACTCCATACCCTAGGACTGACTACTGTCTCCCAGGGCATGTAAAGTCACCATTGGCTTTACTAGTCCCAAATTATTAACAGAAACCAGTACAAACCATCATATTGTGGACGTACTGGTCGGGGCAATTCGATTGCCCCGGGGTGTGTTAGTGGAGAGGGAACGTCGCCGTCTCCCCTGATCGAGTTTTAGCTGGTGGCAGTGGATACTACTTTTTATATTCGACCGCGAATATTTCCCTATGGGATTTTCCCATTGTTCGAGGCTACCAACTTTAATTATTTAATTCTCATAGCCTCGAACATACCGCCGGTTTATTTAATTAATATTAATTCTCCGGTTGGTATTTTTTGCCAGGACTCGATTCTAAAATGGCGTTTGTGTTCTCTTCTGTGACTCCAACCCAAGTCAAGCCCTTTGTTCCACTTTTTGGCGGGCTTCTCCACAGAAGTCTCCAAAAGTGGTGCCACTCTGTCTGGGTACCACAGGTGGTGTGGGAGGGGGTTTATACACCCTGGACTGAGTTACCTTGGTAACTCAAGTCGCACTCTTGTGTAATTGGCCCAAGTGGTGAGCCGGCCGGCTCACCACTTAGCATGTCTGATTGGCAGCTAGGCTGAGTGAATGGGGGGTATGCTACATAAAAGCAGGGCTTTGGGGACTGGAACTTCAGAAGTCGCCAGAGGACCTGGGAATCCGACGAGGGAGAAGCTGAGCTGACCTACCACGACAACACCACCGGTGGAGCCCTGCAGAACCGACTCACCACTTCCCGACGACAGAGAAGATCTCCCGGCTGGAGAGGCTTCCTCCCCTGACTGGTGGGCACAACCAGTTTACCTTATTTTCTTCGCACCCCAGACCAGTTTGTGGTCGAACTGTCCGTACCCAGCACCCCGGCGGCCGGATAGCCACTTACCACTGAACCGCGAATCAACGGACCGCTCCTTGTACCTGAGAAACTCCGTGGCTGGTTTCTTCCCTGGCAGTGCAACGGACTCCTGTCTTCCTCCCCGACGAGATCCTCTCTTCCCCCAGACGAAGCACCGACTTTCATCCGCTGCCAGGAACAACTGCCCCCGCTGGAGTGTTCTCACCACTTTAAGGTACCGTGTCCGCCAGGCCTCCCTTTCTAAAGATTGCTACAAGGTAATATTAACCCCATAACCTTCTGGACTGGGCTGGCCGCCTTGACCCTCTAACTGGTCCCTTTCTTTGGTCCAACTCCTTTTTGAACCGTTACAAGACTTTTGTGCACTGCAACCGTGTGACCTTGGACACATTGCGTTTTGATCCTCTTAAAGCGGATCCGGCCTACTGACTCTGAATTCACGGTGTTACTTTGCCTTCCTCTCTTGTTGTGTTCGTGAAAAAGTGTTGGGATCTGTTTCAATTTATTCTCCGCTTTTCTCTCCCATTTTAAAACAAATTATTAGAATGCCATCTACGTTAAGCGCTCACCGCTGTCTGAAAATAAGTGTGGCTTTACTTAAGACTTGTCTAATATTCTTTTAAGGGAGTGTATATCTTTTAGTGACCGTGTTTTTGAATTGCTTACTATTAGTGCCTGTGTGTTTTTCTAGATGTGGTTTTAAATAAATAATTATATCTCTTTTACACCAAGCCCTGGTCAGTGTTTACTTGATCTATTGTGTTCTCTTGACCTATTGTGAATACTCTGTATACTGCCTAACTCTTCTTGAGGGAAGTCTGACTGCTCAGCCACAGCTACCAAGTGAATCTGTTTGGTACAGACTGCTACCAAGTGGGTTTACTGCCAAACACCTGTAGTCCTAAATCTTTTGCAGTGGTCCCAGAGGGAACTGCACAGGTTTCTGCCTAACGAGGATAATTCTCACGGAAGCTTTAATGTGCTGAAAAAAGCCTTGAGAGAACAAACGGACCCTGTGTTATCAGAATGACAAGAATCCTGTCAAGTAAGGTTAACAACCCTTAACGAAACAGTGGCAAAGTTGTTAAATAATCCAGACAAAACAAAAAGAAAATTGTATACAATGGACTGGATAGAAACCCAAGAGCACAACGGGAAATATAAGAACTACGAAGAATTCTGGGCTCAGCCTAGAAAATTGAACTTGTTACCAGGGTATCTGTCACTGTTTCCAAACTGGTACTTCAGGTCACTTCTAATGAGATATAGATTCAATGTTCTGCCGACCGGAGAAATACTGCAAAGAAGAAACATCTTGAGTAGAAACACAGGATGAAGGCTGTGTGAACTTCCTGGAGAGAAAGAATCCCTCAAACATCTAACCCTTTGCTGTCAGGGCCTTAGGGAAGAACGTGAGAACTGCTTAGGTGAGATGTTTAGAACTTATCCGACCAGAAGCACGAACGACTGGTGGAGAACGCTGATTGAAGGAGGAAACACCAAAATTAACATAGCGCTTGTAAAACTGGTAATTACAATGCTAAGGAAATTAGAGCCCCGGGGTGAAGAAGGATTGAGGAAGAAGTAACAGAGTATGGGATGACCGTTTCCTTAGAAGCTGACACGAGACTGTGATAATCGGGTGGAAGGGTTAAAGGTTTTCAAAGTGTAAACCAAATGACCTTGAATAAATAAATAAATAAAATAAATAAGTTCTAATAGTTTAGTCATCAATCTATCAAAATCACTAACAATGATCATAAGTGGGAAGAGACGTAGAAAACATTATTTCTGGTCGGTCAACAATGAACAAATTAAGGAGGTGGATTCTCTGTGCTATTTGGGGTTCATTTTTTTCAGAGAAAAATGCACGTGATAAACAAAACTGCAGAATGAAGGAGAAGACAAGGGCCTGTATTTCCCTGATGAAATCAATTTAAGCTGAGTGCTTTCTCTTTGCTCCCGTTAATCGAATTCTGTCGAGGGAAAGTTTCTATGATGGCACTTTGTAAGGTCTGAGTTGGCTCCTTAAAATAAAAGATCACGTTTTGACATTATAGAGGGCTTTGTATGGAGAGTAGTCCTTGGACTGCCTAAATCAGTGCCAATTAGTGCAATAAGGCTTAGGTTTGGGTTACAATCGTGGTGGTCTCAATATGTTAAAAAATGCATCAGAGTACATAGGAAAGTGATGAAAATGGAAAATCCTAGCTTAAGCTTTATTTTTGGTGAAGCAACTCCTACCTTCGAAATTTTAGTAAACATTGAGGGAAATGTATGCAGGCTATGGACCTAAATGACAGTGGGTGGAGAAAAATTAAATTATAAGGTGCAAAAAAATCGTGGTTGGAATGAAGATTTACTACGACTGACGCTATATAAAATTAAGTCTCTTTGGAATATTACCTTGCCTGACACCAAATTATGCCATCTCATACATTTAGAACTTGGTACATGCATTTCGATTAAATTGTCTTCCAACTTTGGAGGTGATTGGGCCAAGATGGAATATTCCACGTGAGTTAAGAACTTGTAGACTTAATTAATTAATGACATTTGTTCAATGTATTACATACTAGCAGTACTATGATTTTCGTGAGATTTTATTAAACTGTGTATATGGTATGATTAGTAGTAAAAACATACATTAAAAAAAAATATTGATATTAGAACATTCCACCCAATGAGGGTAACATTTTCTGTTTAAAAGAAGGAAAGACGAAAGAAGAAACAGAAGCCTTACACCAGCCATATTGACCTTTGCTGACATTTACATGTTTACAATGCACTCAGGTGTGACATTTCCATATTTTGTGTGAGACATTTTGCGGGACACATCACAGGGATTGGGCAGTAGCACCCGATGCCAAGATCCAAATAGAATCATGCGTACCAACCCTCCTGATTTAGGTGGGAGATTCACGATTTTTCTCACAAAAAACAATGCTATGTTTTACTTTCTCCCTCCCAAAATAATTCTAACCCCGATGCATACCAGTCGGAAAATTCAGTTCTCCCGCTTTCTGTTACAAAATCTCCCTCTTAGAGTCTCCAAAACGTTGGCATGTATGACTAATGTGGCAGAGAGCAGCTGGTGTTCGGCATTAAATGTGAGTAGGGGTATCCCTATGTGGCAGTTAAGGACTACCTGAACTCAAGCCTCCATTCTCTAGTGACCCTGGCACACTTGCAGATATCTACGCCGACAACCTCACCAAAGCAACTAACGGCCTAGCCCCGATCGAATGCAAAAAAGAGAAATAATCTATGCATGTTAACACATGGGTCACAGATGAACTGCAAGCCCTATGTACCAGTAAACGTGATGCGCTAACCAATTGGCAATTCAAGCCGAGTGATTCCACCAAGGAAGACTTCAAAAGGCTATCCGCACAGTATAAAGAAGCGATTATTAAAGCTAAGTCTATCTCCTTCAACTCACGGATCTCTAAAGCCAATTCTCAACCCAAGAAAATGTTCACCATTTTCAGAGACCTTATCAACCCCTCCACCAGCCCCGACAAGATCATTAAAGATGAAGCGTGGTGCTCCAGCATACAAGCAGCCCTACTCAGCAAAATAGAACTACTCCAAGAAAAAATTCTGGTGCAATTCAAAGCCTTTCACAACCACAACCAGCCTCCCTGGCCAAGCCACCCATCCCACAACACCACCGACCTGCTCTTCTCCTTCCGTGACGTTTATGGGAGGAAAGGTCTATAGAAACCCGCTCCCCCTACATTTCTCACCTACGTGGGGCCTATGACTCGCCGGCAGCCATCTATGCACCTGGGCCGGGGATGTGGGATGGCTGCGGGCCGATGCATGGGGCTGCACGGCTCACCCTGTAGCGTGATACACACTCCATTTTATGATACACCTAAACTCTATTTTGAACATAACAATTTAGGCCTCAGTAGCACAAGTGGCCTGTAGGGCTGCAGCTCCCCCACCCAACCACGCACAGTGGGCCAGCACTTCCCGCACCCTCCTCCACATGGCGGCTCAGCTGAAGGCCTGTTCTCACGGGAGACTAGGCGCGAACAAGCTACATTACAAACACTGTATCTTTCACCTTCCGCAGTACATCATTGAACTGATGTTGACCGGACCAAAAGCTGGGATCTGAGAGAAACAAAACTGCCTCTTTAAAACATGTCTTGTCTTCTCGCAGACACCTGCATCTATAATATATGTTGTGAATAACCCCTAACCATGTTCCCCGTTTGAAGTTCCAGACATGTATGTTAAGCCTGTGTGCCACCCAGTCTTATCCATGCTGCTAAGCCATCTGTAAGAGCAATGAAATAGCCACAAGTCCAAAAGGTTGATTGTTCATATTAAAATGGGACGACCCTCGCCCCCCTCAGAACACCCACATGTGAAGTTATCAAATATATGTATATTTGAACTTGCCATTACTACTCAAGGATTATTGTTGCTGCACAATATTTAAAATTAATGTGTGATATCCCTATGTTTCATGACCCATAGAACTTGCCCCTTCTGGACTTCCTGGTCCTTATCGCGCCGGGGCTTGTATTCTTTGTTACTCCCAACATGGCCGCAACAAGCGACTTGCCTCGCACCAGCTTCCACGTCGCACACGGCACGTTCTATAAATTGGCCACGCCCCCGCGGCCCCGCGCGTCTCAACGCTATCATTAGGTAGTGACTTGACGTGTGTGTGCTGTTCGGCGAATCCACTATTCCTAGATCCTGGTTCCTTCTTCCTTCCTTCACCCTTCCCTCTAATCTGCTCCTGGAATCCCCTTTCTTAGCAACCGCTACCTATTTTCCTGGACATCCTGGAACAGCGACCTTCCCGGAACTCTGAACGCGCTCTGCAGCCGGACGAGACTCGAGCGAGCCTATATAAGACCCGGTCCGTCCACAAGAGGAATCCTCCCGCGGAACAGAGCAAGAAGCGATCCCAGGTGAGACGGGGGAGATTTACGACATATGTACAATATGACTTCCCATAAATACATAAGTCCATAAGTAGACAATTAGGTGTTGCAATATGTACGGGTCTTTTATGGTAATAAGTACCGCCCTATCAATGAAATCTCGTTTGACGTAATTGTTTAACCTTTAAGCATGTACACAAGTCTGATTATAAGTGGAATGTTGCAGACTCTTGCCCATGCTAATGTATATGCCAACCTGGTTCTACCTCACATTTTAATGCTAGCCTTTTCCCATGTGTCCCCGCACCCAGATGTAAAACCTTAGCCCAGTGAATGATGTGGTGCTAACAAAACCTTTATTTATTCTGTAAATATGGTATCCATGAAATGCGAAAAGGTGTAATACACATAGGGCCTCATTACAAGTCTGGCGACCCGGACTTAACGCCACCGGTAAAACCATACCGCCGTCGTTTCCATGACCGTGCAATCACGCCCCACGGACCCGGAAAAACCACCACCACAAACCTCCGCCGCGGAGTTAAGGAATCCGTAGAATGCGACGGCGGCGAAACCACCCAGTTACCGGCAACACGAAACACCATGGGCATCACAAGTACCACAGACATGGAAACACCGCCACAAAAATGGTGGAAAAACCGTGGCCACGACGCGGTATTGACGCCACCGCGAACATGACGTTAAACAGTACCAAGTGAGGTGAATCAGGCCACAGGTGCCCCAAATGAGGCCAGCTGGACCCAGCAGGTCACTGGGAGGCTACAAAAGGGCCAGACCCAGGCCAACTCTAAACACAACAATGCAGGCAGCAGCAGTATTGGGACTGGGACTATTGAACCTACAGGCAGCAGTGCACATGGTGGCAGCAATGATGCAGAGGAGGATGAAGCGGAGGCGGAGGAGGTGCAGGCGTCAGTTAGCAAACCCTGCACCCATGCCAAACCCAATTGCGCAGCTGGCACGACCCCACACGCAGCCTGCAATACCCCGCATCAGGGCCTCACCCTGGAACCTGACCCCAGGAGAGATCCACACATAATACCGGCTGGACCGTCCAACAATCATGTTCCTCACCGCCATGATTGAGGACGACATCAGCAGCCACATTGCCATCTCGACCGCAATCCTCCCTCTCCTGAAGGTGGTATCAGTACTGCATTTCCTAGGCACCAGAACTTATCAGCACACAGTTGGTGAGCTGCACGGGCTCTTACAACCCTCTTTTTCAAAAATATTGGGACAGGTACTGGACGCTCTGCTGCGCCATGTGTCGGAACACATCGCCCTACCCCGTACACTTGCAGAGGTCATTGCAACCAAGTTGGCATTCAATGCCATTGCAGCCATACCAAATTGCATAGGTGCATTAGACTGCACCCACATAGAGCTGACAGTACCACGTGCAATGGAGATGGTGTACCGCAATAGGAAACAGTACCACTCACTGAATGTACAGATGGTATGTGATGCCGGACTGCTGATTACACATTGCTGCACACGTTTTCCGGGGTCAACACATGACTCAATGGTCCTGCGGAATTCCACATTGCCACGCTACATGGAACGCTACGCTGGACAAAGCACATGGCTATTGGGTGAGTACAACTGCCAATGCATAGGCCCTGTTGAAGTGTGTTGAGTGCCCAGGCCAATGACCTGTGTAAGTGGGCTGCTACAACTGCACATGCATCACCCCCCGGCCCATGTAATGGACGGTCAGCATAACCCACACATCACATATCTACACATGACCGGTTGCCACAGTACACACCCTGCCTAAGGATACATACGACCAAAGCTACCAACAGGCCATACAAGTTGATCCACTCACTCCAGCCACCCACACTTAGGACCACTTCCCCCCCCCAAAGCACATGACGGCTGCACATGAGACATCCTGCAACAGCCAAATCATCACAGGCCATGGAATGACTCCCCCATGTGTGCTTGTCATTGCACAGTGCCTTACTTACCAACCACTATCATGTATAAGGTCCACTTCATATGCACAGCAAGTAATAGTGCAATGTCCAAATGCCACCATCTACAACAATTACCCATGGATGGCAATCACCCTCCCTTCCGACCATGGCTAGGCCCATATGGATGAATGTATGATGACACAATATTGCATTGCATCAGATCGTGAGATGAACCACAAACACTGACATGTCCCATACATTTACATCCCATGTAGGTGATGCTGGATATGCACTCACGCCATGGCTGATGACACCTGTACGGAGGCCAAGGAACAGGCATGAGGAGGCGTACAACAGGGCACACGTCTGCACACGTGGCATGATTGAGAGGACATTTGGCCTACTGAAGGCCAGGTTCCGCTGCTTGAGCAGATCTGGAGGATCACTGCTCTACAACCCAGTGAAGACGGGTAAAATTGTGCTTGTGTGTGCCATGCTGCACAATCTGTGCTTGCGCAGGAACATTCCGCTGCTCCCAGACGCAGAAGATGAATATGAGGATGGCGATGGAGATCGGGATGGGGTGGCAGCACAACCTCCCAGGGGTGTGCAAGATGGCCAACAAGCACGGGATGCACTCATTCGAATTTACTTTTGAGAGACTGCACATTGACAGGAAAGCATGGATATGACGATGCCAGTGAATAAATGATTTTTGTCTGCTGATGAAATTACAGATGTCCACTCATTATGGTAGTTTTCAAAGGTTTTGTATTATCAATTAAACAGGGAAGAAAGTGCATTGGGTAGGGAAGCTGTACACCGATGCCCACCCACCACCCAAACCACCCAAACATTCCCACCCCCAACCAGGCCTCTAACAACTAACCACCTAATGGGCAACACCCACCACCCCCACCACCCAAACATTCCCACGGTGTCCCCAAATGTCATGTTGACTGGCATCCCCACATGCCACTATTTGCGGGGGTGCTTGTGCGCAGGTGTGTCCTTGCTGGTTGATCCAGTCAACTGACTTGAACGCCTCCGTGGGCTGCCAGTGGCAGAGCTGGATGGGGTGGTGCAGGCTGAGGTGACTGTCGGTGTAACTATAGGCAAGCGTCCTTGAAACGCCTGCTGGGCTACCAACATTGACTCAGCAATGCTGGACTGCACACTGTTCCCTTCCCTCACATGGCATGCCAGGGTGAGAATTGTGGCCGCAAATCGTCCAATCGACCTGGTGAGCCGACGCACCGACATGGCATTGCTCTCCCGCTGCAGCCTGGCCTCCTCCCGCTGCAGCCTGGCCTCCTCCCGCTGCAGCCTGGCCTCCTCACGCTGCAGCCTGGCCTCCTCCAGCTGTCTTTCCACCAGCTGGGTCAGGGTGGCCTGTTGTTGCTCGATGTGCTGCAATCGTGTACAGAGCTCGCCTATGGATGGAGTTGGGGAGCGCAGGGGGCTGTGCAGTTCTGGGGGGCTGAACTGTAGACCATGGATGGGTGACAGGCCATCCATGTTGTCCCCCTCACCCTGTTGTACTGCTTCGGCTTGCATGGCCGAGGCACTCCCATCACTTGATGCAGCCTCCTCAGCTGTGCAGATGGGTTGCGAATCATCAACCGGGGCCAGGGTGGGTGGCTGCATGGGGATGGTGTCTTCTGCTGGTGTGCCTGCTGCAGCCGGTGTGCATGCTGCAGCCGGTGCCTGTGTGCCAGAGCAGCTCGCATCATCCTCCTGGACATGAGTGCTGCGTTGTGCGCCTGCAGGTGGCCGCTGCGTAGCCTCTTGTCCGTCGTTGCTGTCACTTGTCACGACTGTGGGGATACAGAGGGCATGCGGTTAGTTGTGTAGTGTTACGTAATGTGTCCATCACATGCATCAAACATCACAATCCATGTCCACTTGCAATTCAACACTTTTGACTATTGATACACACAGGTGTGTGTCTCTGCTTCCAGTCAGGCACGCACTGTGTGAATTTCGAGGGATTGTGCTTTGGGGATGTGATACTTGTCGTTTGGCCAGTCAGTGGGTCCATTGGGACACTCTGCCCTGTTTGGGGGGGGGCAGCATTGGGAGTGGGTCCATTGGGTCGCTCCTGCCATGTTTGGGGGGGCAGCATTGGAAGTGGGTCCATTGGGTCACTCCGGCCCTGTTTGGGGGGGGGGCAGCATCGGGAGTGGGTCCATTGGGCCACTCCTGCCCTGTTTGGGGAGGGGCAGCATTGGGAGTGGGTCCATTGGGTCACTCCTGCCCTGTTTGGGGGGGGGGCATTGGGAGTGGATCCATTGGGTCACTCCCAATCACACGTATGGCTTTGTACCAGCATCTGCAGGTGGGCTCACTCCTACCTCTGCCTCTCCTATGCCGTGGATGCCTTCAAGGTGCATGACACTGCTGCAGCGCTCCTCCCACGATTGCAGCTTCAGAGGGGATGCAGGGCCTCCACCAATACCAGTGCTGTGTTGGCGGTGTGCTGTGATGAGG
Source organism: Ambystoma mexicanum (assembly GCF_040938575.1). Classification (NCBI taxonomy): domain Eukaryota; kingdom Metazoa; phylum Chordata; class Amphibia; order Caudata; family Ambystomatidae; genus Ambystoma; species Ambystoma mexicanum. The sequence continues at coordinate 1,236,446,951 of NC_090925.1, read as the reverse complement.
TTGCGCACCCGGAGCCTGAGGTCATCCCACCTCTTGTGGCACTCCTTCACTGAGCGTGTGGTCACGCCAACCGCTGTGCACTTGCGTGCTGCCTCTGCCCACACCTCCTTGCGGCGTTGCTGAGTAGCGCGCCACTGATCTGCACTAAAGAGCATTTCAGCATGCTCAACAATGTGCTCCACCAGTATTGTGAGCTCAGCCTCACTGAAGCGCTGCTTTCTCTGTCTGCGTGCTGGTATCCTGGATGCCATGATGGTGTTGGATGGTTTGTCGGTCTCAGGGAGGTGATCTGACCTGTGGTGTCTGAGGATGGCAGTGGATTGTGCTTTATATAATGTCCGCCTCTCTGTTTCCGGTTTTTTCCCCCGCGGTCATGGTATTTTGACTTCCGGTGTTTCCGTGTCGGCGGGGGCGGACACGGTTCTAGCGCCATTTTCTGTGGCGCTAAGTCCACGCGCGTAGGTGTTTACGTGACGGCGGTGACTCCGTTTCCGCCTCTGTGTGTTGCGCGTGACACGCCTGCCGTAATCGCCCCTTCTTTCCGCAACCTTGCGGTCGCGGAAGCTGAGTCACCGTCGACACGGGATCACCGCATTCCAGCAAAGCGGACTCGTAATGAGGCCCACAGTGTTCATAAGCTCGCATGATCATCGATATATATATATATATATATATATATACACATGCAATTAAACTGGCATAATTCAGTTTTTTCATTCATGATGATGTGGATGCAACCCTGTAATGCAAACGCACGAGAAGCCACAAGGCCATCTCTCCCGTCCCCTACAGAGCCACGTACTCGGCCCCACTTTCCTCCCTCCAAGGCTGGGCTAGTGATTGAAGGCCCTAGGTTAATTGATGTTAGAATAACACAGATATACCTCCTCGCCTCCCTGCTGAACCCACACAAGGTGTTTGCCCCCCCACGTATGCCCCCTGACACACAATGCCACCATAAAACCACTGTGTACCTCCATGCTCTGGTTAAAAGAATTATGGGCAGCAAGGCCCCACATCCCGCCGCCTTTTGATGTACCAGCTATGTGCCCCCCTGACCCAATGGTATTCTAGTTCACCACAACCTTAACTGGCCATGGTGGCAGTTTATTCACTCTCGTACTACATACTATAATGAAGTCTCCTACTAACTCTAACACAGCAGAAGGATAAACGTATCCTGATATATGCCCCCTGATAAGGCACCTGAACTCATAAAGCTGCCCTTTTAGAATAACATCTTTATAATGGTGACTTGAGTGCACTTAAGTTATGTGCTATTTCTTGTGTGATGTTAGATTAACAACCCATATTTTTTACAGGGTAGCATAAACTATAATGTCTACTGAATGGGTATGTGTGGCCACAAGGGCAAATGTTAGTGCAGCCAAGATGTATCAACTCGGACAGCTCCTGACCTGGAACTCCACCCCGATGAGCCGAGCTGACCCACAGGCCTCATCACGACACCATGCGGAGTCTCACCAATCAGGAGCGCCGACCCTACAGATTCCATAATGGTCATTCTCCTTTGCCCAATCTCATTGATTCATGTAATCCCTAGTTCCCACGTCACAGATGACGTGGATTTGTAACAAAATGTAGATGTTTTCTGATGTTTGGCAGAGCACTATCAGAGTTTTCAGAGTTCTCTGCTTGCCCTTTATTGGTTTGGATAAAACATTTAACTTCACTTGGTCCTGGTCCCATTCCCTGCTGGGGTGTGTCCATTATTGACTCTCATTGTGGAGTTTTAAATGCCTTTTTGGGGGGCGCTCACTTTCAAGTGGTGACCCCGACGCGATTGCGTTCTTTTTGTTCCTTTTGACACGAGACGTCCCCTGCCACAGTGGAGAGGCATGGCGCGCCCCCTCAAGAGAGCTGCCCGCCTACAGCAACCGGTACACTTAGACGTGCGCAAGCAGTAGGACGAGAGGGTACGGGTCCCACTTCACAAAACCCATAGTACCGCTTGCCGGAGGGCAGGGGGCAGCCAATGAGCGTGGGGCAGGGCCGCCTGGACGGACCGGGTCCGGAGGGTCTCGAATGAAGACGGGCACATGAGTATCAAATGCGAGCGATATTAAAAGGAGTCAGATATAGATAATAGTATATGAGGTCGAGTTAAGTTAAAGGGGTTCTTGAGGATAAAAGTGGTGGTACTTCAATTTGTTCTTTTTTTTCTGTTGCATATGGCCATTAGGATGAGTTAAGGCGATTGCAAGGTGAAAAGGGAATACGGGAACCTAGGTCCAAAAGGGGGTGGAAGGCAGCGCCGCATAGAGCTATCTTGACCAGTACTGGGAATAAGTGAAAAAGTGAAGAAATTGGTAGGAGTCTCATATGAGAAGACTCGCAGTACAATTTAGAAACGCTTTCATTCTTTTTCCTCTTTTCTAAAACTCTATGGGAAGATATTCCGACAATTTAAGGGTTAAAGGGTACAACGGGTTGAAGAAAACGAGATTCATTGGATGAAGAATAGTGTAGAAGAGAAAGGGAGGTATATGTTACTTGTTGTATGTAAAGCATTCGTCAAATCAATGTCATGTATTGAACATGTTATGTTTATTTTGTGATCACAATGTTTTGGTGAATTGATAAAATGACTGTGTAATGTTTCAATGAAAATTGGTCATTCTAAGTGTGACCCTTCAAGATTTGGTAGGCAGGGTATACAAAAGTGGTATATTAGTAGTAGAATATCGCCATTGCCAGCAGTGTGTACATAACGCCCACCCATTAAAAGAGGGTATCAAAAGGGGGGGTGAGGGACGGAAGAGTAACATGGGGGCGGAAACACCTTTGGCCCATATTTACCAAAATTTGGCAGGTTATGTGGAACGTATAACCAAGTACCATGACCAATGGGTCACGGAACTAAAAGCGGAAGGGCAACCCCAGGTATGGCTCCAAGGAGGATCTTTTGATAAAAGCGTGTTAGACATGGTGGCCACATGCTTATTTGTGAAATACAGAGGAAAACAATTGCAGAATAGAAGAGGGATATTAGACTTATGGAGGTTGTTTGAAGAAGTGCCTCCAATTAAAAGAAAGGAACAAACAATGGAACAGATTGCATCTCTCCTGACAACAGAAGATAGTGAAAAAAAGGGCGAAGGGAAGGAAGGGCCAGAAGAAGTAACACGACTATATCCCCTTTTGAATAAACCAGTGCCCGCTGAAGGATATAGTGACCCAGTGTATGTGTAAAAACCCATCCCCCAATTGCACCATGACCCACCGTACCCCCACCATATGAATGCCCAAGAACAAGTGGCCAGGTGAGTACCCCGGCAATAGATATTGAAAAATTCACCGAAGATTTAGATTCCAGGCTATCAATGGCCAAAAACGAACTGTCTAGGTTAAGAGACATATGTGAACAAAGTGGATCAAGTACTTCTAGGATTGAGCAAACACAGAGGGCACAGACACCGGGCAGGTCCATAGAAGAAGGGTGGAAAAAGGGGGAAATACTATTCCGAATCCAGGATGAGCCAACCAGAATAATAGAGCTAGAACAACACACAACTGGTGGAGACACAGTGGAGGAAGGCCTGACCTCAGGTGGGGCGTAGGAGTTATGGTGTGATATAGACAAAGATGAGCAGGAAGGAAGAAGAATATGGTTCGCAGCAGAAGGGGTGGCAGTGAGGTTAGATGAAACACCTGCCCTTGATACACCGAGGAGGAGGGAGGCCAAATTATATACCCTGGGCACAGATGGATAAGGCCAACTTGTTGAGATTATTGTCCCCGCTGTCAGGAGGTGCAAGTAAATGGATATATGCATTTGAGAAGCACACTTCAGGGGTTCCCTTGGCGATAGGCAATGTTAAAAGTTTTCTAGTATCCGCAGGGGGTGATCAAGCTGATCGAGTTTGGGCAAAAGCCGGCTTCCCAAGAATAACTTTAGATTGTGACAGACATGAAATGCTTCTTTCAACACATTAAGAGCAAGAATTTGGGATGCATTAAGAGACACCTTTCCAGACACCCCAAATTTACAGTCAGTGATGCAGTGCACGATGAATGATGGGGAGGATGCGATGGCTTTCGTTTTACGGGTGCAGGAGATGTGGAGAGCGGAAACGGGCACGGCCTGGGATCAGTCAACCTCCTTGTTTTACTTTATAATAAGAATTCCCAAAAGAAGTTCAGAAAGCACTCGATAAAATAGTTGGGATTGAAGCGAAAGGCTGGCCCGAGATACAAAGCATTACAGTACACTGCTGCAAAAGGATCAAAGAGAGAGAGAAGGAGATAGCACAGAGACGGTTGGCAGATGAGGCAAAATTAATACAGACAAAACTGGTGAAGGTCACAGCAGCTGTAGCTGCACTCCCCACAGATAGAGGAGAGGAGGGGGAGGGGTCAGTAGCAATACAAGCTAGAATGGCAGCTAATTGGGCAGGAAACGGACAGGAGCAGTGGAATGGTGAGGACCAGTACGGAGGGCCACAGTGGCAAGCGTGGAGCGCCCGTGGAGGAAGAGGTGGGTATAAAGGGCAAAGAGGGGGTGGTCCAGGGTATGGAGGATATGGCAGGTACGGAGGTCCAGGTCCACGGGAAGGACAAGGGAATTGTTGGCATTGCGGCAGGTGGGGACATTTCTCAAGGGAATGTAGAAGCAGACCCATGAATACTTCTTAAAATGGACAGCAGTATGGCCACCCCCACCCAGGAAGCCCACATAGCCTGCAATGGGCGATAGAGGGGGAGGAGGACAGCAAGATCAGAGATTCACAGACGAGCACAGGATACAGCCGCGTAATGTTCAGCAGCACCCGCAATGCCGTGAGCACATGGCGCACGTACAGAGCAACCCATTTGTCACGACGGCAAATGGTGCACCTGCACCCTTTGGTGGAGTGGCTGTGGTATCAGGAAATGCTTTTGACAATGGGGGGAACAACAAGGCATTAAGCATAGGACAGCCGACAGAGAGCGCTTGCGTGTCCAGTACTATCAACAACCCTCGATGCAGCAGAGGAAACATTGGTGGGGGTGGAGATAGGGAACACACAATTCATTTTTATGGTAGATTCGGGAGCTGAAAAATCATGCCTACGAGAAGGCAGGTTTCCGCTATCTAATCGTAAATTGGAAACGCAGAGGTTCTCTCGGGCGGTGGTCGAAGTTCCTTACACAGAAGAATTGGATGCAACAGTAGGCGGAAAAACAGTACGAGCACCTTTACTGTACTATGAAGAATCTCTGATTAACTTGCTGGGAGGGACCTCCTCAGCAAGCTCAATATGACCATCTCGTTCACTGAAAGAGGGATAGTTTGCTCGAACCTGGGGATCTGCCCATTGCGAGTGATGTTGGTAGTGTACACACGAGCCACAGCATCGGAGGTATGGGGCATACCAGTAGACCCAGACATGTTCATTCAGGGGTTAAAAACACTAGCGCGAGTGGTCCCAGAGTTAAAACGCCAAGAGTGGAGGGTACCCGCAGAGTTTGTTTTTCGCCCTGTAGCACGCCCAGAAATAATGCCAGGAACAGTGATGTCCTTATACTTGCATGCAGTGCAGGTATCACCGCAAAGAATAGCAGTTATTGGAATGGACATACATGGGTGTCACTAGCGCAAAGTGTTATGCATTAATGCTTACATCGCACTGCGAGATTTGTCAGATGAGGACCTCATCACAGATTCAGACAGTGATGGGGAAATAATAATGGAGATAGCGATTCCGTGCGATATAATGATACAAACAAGGCAGGTGCCAGGGCAGCTAACGGCAGTGGTAGGAGCGCCACCTTCCTTTTTCGACAATGACATGCAACTAGTGCCAAATGACCTATGGACCACAGGCCCACATGATGTAGGGCTGTTGCATGAGGTGACACCAGTAAAAATAAAACTCAAACCTGGAGCATTACTGCCGAGAGTAAAACAGTACCCCCTGTCCCGAGAAGCAGAAGAAGGGATAAAAAAGACATTCTACGCACTATTGGTGCAGGGAATAATAGTGCCCTCAAACTCACTATGCAATACTTGTATTTACCCCCTAAAGAACGCAAAGGATGGGGCGTGGAGGATGATCCAGGAGCTACGCCCCCCTAATGACGTCATACAAAAGGAATTTCCATTAGTTCCTAATCCTGCATCAATTCTGTGTAGTATACCAGAAGATGCATCATGTTTTACAGTAGTGGATTTGAAAAACGCATTCTTCTCAGTGTCACTAGATCCAGAACCTCGATACTTGACAGCATTCACCTTGGGAGGGAAGAGATATGAGCATTGCAGCCTACCCCAGGGATACTGTGAAAGCCCAAGCATATTCAACAGAATTTTACATGAAGATCTAGGAAATATTGTCACAGAGAGCATGATCATTCAATATGTGGATGATCTCCTGATTTGTGGAAAAAATGAAGACGAGTGCAGGAAGGATTCTATTATACTTTTGACATTGTTGGCCCACAAAGGTTACAAAGTAGACAAGGAGAAGTTACAATATTGTCAGAAAGAAGTATTGTATTTGGGACAATTGATATCAAAAGATGGTAAAAGAATCATACCAGACAGGGCGGCTGCAATCAAGGCAGTAAGTGAACCAAAAACAGTGAAAGAAATGCAGAAATTTCTCGGCATCTGCAACTACTGCCTTGCCTGGATATCAGAATATGCAGGGTATACAAAGCCATTACTTCAGGGACTAAAAGAAGCACAAAGAGAGAGCACAGAAATATGTTGGACAGAAGAAATGCGTGACGCCTTTAGGACACTTAAAGGGTTGTTTTCAATGGCACCAGTACTCGCGAACCCAGATTACAAATGTGAGTTTTACTTATTTTCACATTGCAATGGGACACTCATGGCAGCAGTATTAACACAAAAAACATCTCTAGGACGGAAGCCCCTGGCCTACTATAGTGGCACACTAGATGCAGTGATGAAAGGGCACTTTGCTTGCGAGCAGTCTTTCGCAGCCGCAGCGTTCGCAATAGAGAAGAGTGCAACAATTGTGATGGGGTGTTCTGTGACACTGTTTGTGGAACATTCACTATTCGCAATATTAGAAAGAATAAAGAGCACATTGACAACGCAAAGAGCCACAGCTTATAAAGTTATTCTATCCAGTGCTAACATACACATAGTGAGGTGTAAAACAGTTAACCCTGCAACATCACAGAAGCATGCACAGTGGACGACATGCAAACACACGATTCTGCCACATACAGAGGAGAAGATGGAGACACACCCACAGTGAGTGAAAATGCCTTGTCGGAAGGAGAAATTTATTTTATAGACAGGTCAGCATCAATAAATTCAGAAACAGGAGAAAAACACATGGGGGTGGCAGTTGTGAGACTGGAGGAAGGTGAATATGAAGTACTCATCCAACAGAGACTACCAGCCCATTACTCGGCACAAGCAGCAGAGTTAGTAGCACTCATTGAAGCATTACATGCAGCTATGGGTTGCGCAGTAACAATCTATATAGACTCAGCATACCTGACCACAACAGTACATGGGGGATTGGCAAGGTGGGGGAGAAAGGATTCCATAGAGCAGACGGATCCCCAGTGCAGCACGCTGAGCTACTAAAAGAGTTGATAGAGGCACTAAACAAACCTACAGTTGTGGCCATAGTGAAATGCCAGGCCCACACAAACAACAATGACGTAATCTCTTTAGGAAACACACAGCGGACGCTGCCGCGGAAGAAGCTTCGTATTTAACAAAAGGGAAAACAGGTGAGTACTTAGTGCAGAAACATGTGGAAGAGGATTGCCCCGATGGGTATAATTCAATGCCCATATCCCAAATATTAGAGTTGCAAGATGGGGTGTCAGGTGAGAAAAAGGAGTTGTGGCAAAAAAGAGGGTGCAGCCAGTCGTCCACTGATCTCCTTTGGCACCAGAACAACACAGGTAAAGTAGTCAGGCCCTGCAAATTACTAAATATAGCGTTCCATCAGCTTCACTTACCAGCTCACAATGCCAAACAACACATTGCCACAGAGAGACAAGAGAATTGGTTCATACCAGGGCTGCAGGAACAACTTTCAAAATTAACAATGGAGTGTACAACATGTCAGCTATATAATTCAGGAATGACATTAAGAACATTGCGAGGGACACTGCCCAGACCAACAGGCCCCTTCAGAGAGCTTCATATTGATTATGCCGATATGGGAGAAAGATGCAATGGGTCCCGCTACATGATAGTGGTGGTCTGCCCTTTTCAAGATGGGTGGAGGCAGGACTGTGCGCCCACCCGGATGCGAAGTGCGCTGCAAAGTTCTTAGTGCAGGAAGTGTTTCCACGCTGGGGAATTTGCGATCTAATTCTCTCTGACAACGGCACACATTTTGTTAATGATCTATTTAAAAAGTAAAAGCACTGCTAGGGATAACACATGAACTGTGCACTATTTACCACCCGCAATCAAACGGCGTGGTTGAGAAGATAAACGGCCTCCTGAAGGGAAGGTTGTCGAAATTATGCTTTAAACTAAAGAAAAACTGGGTGTACTGTTTACCCCTGGCCTTGTTTGAACTGAGAAATCAACCCAGCCAAGACCACCATTTGTCCCCACATGAAATTGTAACAGGGAGGCGCATGCATACTGCACATTCTCCACTCCGCAGGCATTCAGATGCTCACAGAAATGCTACAGTACTAGGGGGAGAATTCAATGAATACATGACCAAGCTCACAAGAGCGGCTCGTATGATAGCAAGGCAGCTAGCACCCCCATTTACACGCGAAGAATCAAGTGACACTATAACACCTGCAGCAGATAGTCCAACAGGTCAGTTAATGCCAGAGGAGAGGGTGTACATGAGGAGTTTTGTTCGTCGGTGGAACTCTCTAAGATTTCATGGCCCGTACAAAGTAGTGTATTGCACGCCTACTGCTGTTAAAGTGAAGGGCCTCAGATATTGGATACATTTGACAGACGTACAAAAAGCTTATGAAAGTGTAACACAGGAAACAGGGGAGAGAATGAATGAAGAAGAAACACAGACTTGATACGGAAAAGGCGTACATTTAATGGTACCTATGTGACAACTGAAAGGAAATTTAATAAATAAATATCCTGATGTACATAATAATGGTAATGAAATGAATAGATGTTATTTCTTTATTATCTCTCTCTCTCTTTTGCTAACAATGAAATAATTATGAACAGTATAACAGAAGAAAAGAAGTATATAAAATGAATGTAAAGGGTTGCGTAATGCACTTTTATGTCTCATTATGTAGGAGAAACCATGGCAACTGGAGGGGTCCCCACTGCGAACAACGGTAGAATAGATAGAAATGGAAACACAAATTTTGACTTGCGCAGATATTCTTATGAGTGTAATTTGTTTGTGTGTGCTGTGATATTTTTTACAATGATGTTTGGCCTAGTGATATACTGGGTGGTAGCATTTATAGGGAGGAAATGGAACAAGTATGATAAAACAAGGACCCACCTCATATGGGATGGCTTTAAGCTCATATGGGGACATGGTACCCATCATGATGGCACACAGCACCCAAATAACACAATCGATGAACAGGTAGCCCCACGTCCTATTGCCCCGTACAATGCCTCTGAAAACAATGTTTATGAACTTAACGATCCGAATCCTTCTGCGTTACCATGGTTATATGATGATACCACCACCGCTGTAACACCAACATTTGAAACATCCATAGGTTATGAACTACCCACAAGTGTAAAGGGAGAAAATGCGGAACAGGCCGAGAGGTTTATTGCCTTGTATAACGAATGGCAAAAGAGAGGAGTGGGTGGAACACCTTTAATGCAGCATGATGTAGAAAAAGGGACAGTGAACCACAGAAGCAATAGGAGAAGGAGGGAGGTTGGGAGGAGGAAGTACGATGAATACTCTGGGTTAGGGTTAGACACAATAGAAGATCCCAGACACCCGCACCAGTCCAACAAGTGGTATGCAGGCATGTGTTTCACTGCCAAACAAACCACCAACGAGAGCTGTTACATGTGCTCTCTAATACCCCACATCTCAAGTACCCCCAAGGTGCTCCTGCCACAAGAACTACCTCTTACAGATGCCCAGTGTCTCCTTCATCTCACCTCATGTAGAATAAAGAACACCTTCCAGGCACACACTGTTTCCTTTGAAATGCTGCAGAATGAAAAAACTTGCTACTCGAGACCTCAAGGGGTTGTATGCCTGAAGGAACCATTTCTAGTGATTAAAGGGACATTGTACCCGGATAACAAATGGAAAGAGGAACAAGTTACATGCAAAGCAGAAGCACTACGAGGGTTGGCAGCAGAGAAATTGCAATGGGTCTAGAAAACGTGCGCTCCAGTATGGGCCGAACACATCACAGAGCTTACTTGGGTCATAGCCCTGGAAAAACCCTTCAAACTGCAAAATGAAGTTACATATGAACTGTGCTTCCTCGGCGAAGGTAAAACTAACATGGACGTAAATAAGAACTGCAACAAGACGCTCATCATCCCAGATATGAAGAAAGGGACAGCTGCCCTGATGGACACTTACTGGGTTTGCGGTAAACAGGCATACTTGCACCTCCCACAGTCCTAGAGGGGCACGTGTTCTCTGGCAACACTGCACTCCACCCTGATGGTGGTTCTGGAGAGTCATATCGAAAGGGGGAAGGGGCTGCAAGTTGTCCGAGGTCCAGAGGACACACAACCAACGGATGAGACGCCAGTGTATGCCCTATCAGCGGACAACATTCAAAGCCCGGTATCCAGAAAAAGTAGGTCATCCAATTACAGATCCAAAGCATCCACAAAACTTTTGGCGCAAATTCCAGATAGGTTCCGGCTGTTCAATTCTGCTGAAACATTCTTTGCCTCCCTTATTCCAAGTATCCAAGTGTGAGCCAATGCAAAATCGCTTCAAATCACATGCTGGGAGCTGATCCAACTGGCCAACGACACAGAAGAGGGATTCAACGTGATCAAGGTGGAGCTGAGGGCCCTGCGGCTAATGACAATGCAGAACAGGTATGTCCTAGACCCCTTGACGGTCATGGATGGAGGCGTTTGCCAAAAAATCGGGAGCGCATGCTGCACTTTCGTTCCTTCTGCAGACGCGGACAGTGTAACACTGTCCCACGTTATCACAGCCGTACACAACCTGGGCGAGCGGATGACGAAAGAAGAAGGAGTGGAACCGAGCTCATGGTTCGACGACATTTTTCATGGGTACCTTCCTGGCTCGGAATGACTGTTGCGTTATTGGTATCCGTCATCATCTGTTTGCTCCTGATTTTTTGTGTGTGCCAGCTGGGTCTTCAGTGCTGTGCAAACGCAGTTCCTAATGGTGCAATGATGATGGTGACAATGGGCAACGCTAGAGGAGTGGCACAGATGACACACGAAGCACAAGTACAAATAGGTGAGGACCCTGGGCCCAAATATAGAATGGTAGCATTATACTATGATGGAGACATAGTGGACAGATTATACCACACCACTATAAAATAGCCCCGTACACTAGAATGGTATAAGGAGGTATGGGTAGACCTGGAAGGAGATGGGGGGTATATATATATGACCTGCACCCCTGATGAATATGCTAGAGCAGGACAGAGCCTCTGGGGAGTATGCAGGGCCTGGATTCCAATAAAGGGAACGCCGGCCTGGGATGAAGCAGCAGCTGATGAAAAGGAACGAAGGCGGTTGGGTGAGTTACAACATTCGTTACTTAAGTAATGAAAGGGGGGAATGTATGGGAGGAAAGGTCTATAGGACCCCCCTCCCCCTACATTTCTCACCTACGTGGGGCCTATGACTCGCCGGCAGCCATCTATGCACCTGGGCCCGGGATGTGGAATGGCTGTGGGCCGACGCATGGGACTGCACGGCTCACCCTGTAGCGTGATACAGACTCCATTTTATGATACACCTAGACTCCATTTTGAATATAAAAATTTAGGCCTCAGTAGCACAAGCGGCCTGCAGGGCTGCAGCTCTCCCCACCCGACCGCGCAAAGCGGCCCAGCACTTCCCGCACCCTCCTCCACATGGCGGCTCAGCTGAAGGCCTGTTCTCACGGGAGACTAGGTGCGAACAAGCTACATTACAAACACTGTATCTTTCACCTTCCGCAGTACATCATTGACCTGATGTTGACCGGATCAAAAGTTGGGGTCTGAGAGAAACAAAACTGTCTACATAAAACATGTCCTGTCTTCTTGCAGACCCCTGCATCTATAATATATGTTGTGAATAACCCCCAACCCTGTTCCCCGTTTGAAGTTCCAGACATGTATGTTAAGCCTGTGTGCCACCCAGTCTTATCCATGCTGCTAAGCCATCTGTAAGAGCGATGAAATAGCCACAAGTCCAAAAGGTTGATTGTTCATATTAAAATGGGACGACCGTGGCCCACCTCAGAACACCCACATGTGAAGTTATCAAATATATGTATATTCAAACTTGCGGTTACTACTCAAGGGTTATTGTTGCTGCACAATATTTAAAAGCAATGTGTGATATCCCTATGTACAATATGACTTCCCATAAATACATAAGTCCATAAGTAGACAAGTAGACAATTAATTAAGTGTTGCAATATGTACGGGTCTTTTAAGGTAATAAGTACCGCCCTATCAATGAAATCTCGTTTGAAGTAATTGTTTAACCTTTAAGCATGTACACAAGTCTGATTATAAGTAGAATGTTGCAGACTATTGCCCATGCTAATGTATACGACGGCCTGGTTCTACCTCACGTTTTAATGCTGGCCTTTTCCCATGTGTCCCCGCACTCAGATGTAAAACCTCAGCCCAGTGAATGATGTGATGCTAACAAAACCTTTATTGATTCTGTAAATATGGTACCCATGAAATGCAAAAAGGTGTAATACACATAGTGTTCATAAGCTTGCATGATCCTCGATATATATATATTACACAGCCACAGTAGTGGCTGTGTAGTTATGGTTAAGTTGCTGTTTCCATAGGAAGAGCACTTTTTGGGCGGCCTATAACTCTGCTCCCCCTTGACAAATCCTCACCAAATTTGGCAAAAAAAGTATATGGGCTACTCTGAATTGTTTGCAAAGTTTGGTGATGTTTGGTCCAAGGGGGGAAATGTTATAGGGGGGGGGTCCAAAACATCTTTTTTCCCATAGACTGAATGGGGGAAAAACTTTGCACACGCCTACAGGCCCAACCGCTGGACGGATTTTCACCAAATTTGCGGCAGGGGCTTGGTCCCGACAGCGTGCTTTTGTAAATTTGGTGACAATCCGTGCAGTAGTTTTCTTTAAAACAACCAAAAAGTAGGTCTAAAAAATTAGTGCTATCTATGTCGGCTCCGCGGTCACACTTCCCTGTTCGCTCCGTGGACAAGATACCGATTGGCTAAGGGGCTGGCGTCATGACCGCGGACACGTGACGTCTCCGCCGATTGGTTGCAGTGAAGCGTGTTTTGCGTCAGATTGTTTGGATGCGCCCGACATCTTGGATCTGGCGACAGCGCGGCGGCGACCAGCGGCAAAGTGCTATTTTGGAAACTGTTATGCTGTGTCAGAGTGCTTGTGGAGGTTCAGACAATAAGAGATGGGTGAAATACTATATTTGTTCAGTTGGTAGGTGTTAATGATGTATTCCCTATGGCCGCCTTGTTCGGGATATTTGTAAGTACAGAAATGAGGGGTCTCATAAGGATAGTACTTCAGTCCATGCTGTGCGCAGGGAACTTGAAACTGTTCTAAGGACACGCGTGGTGTTAGCGAACATTGAAATTGCGTACATGGAATAGTTAAATGTTTTTTTTCTATGGATAGCATTTGCTACAGTTATAATGTTTCATTCTATGGGTGTGTTAATGATTTATAAGTGACCATGGGTGTAATATGCTGTGGTGGTTGTGGCCAGGGCCAAAAGTCTTGGGTGCATGGCCGTAGGCCGTAGGCACCCAAACCCAAATTTATACATAGTGAAGTTAGAAGCCTTGTTGGATTAAAAAAAAAACTTTCTTTGCTATGCTACAAACTATTTCTTTGTTTTCTTTGAGTGTTTCCTTGTTGTTTCTGATTAATGTTATGTCTGTTGGCTTGTTGCAGATTTTTAAAAACAGTTCGATACCTGTTGGTGTATTCTAACTGCATTTTTTCTTACCGATCTGTGGTATTCATTTATCTGTGTGGTTGTTATACACTCTTGGGCAGTTAGATACCTGTAGGCGTATTCTAACTGTTTATAGTCGTTTACTTGAATTTTTTTTACTGTTGTAGTTATTAAATTTTGCCTTTAAGAAGATTAAATATGCATTTGTAAGATCATTACATTCGAACCATCCACTTTTCTTTTTAATGTATGCAGTGTAGTGACCTGCATTGGTTGTAGCTCCTGCGTGGTAGATTATACCTATTGTTGTAAAGGTTTTCTTTCGAAGTGACACTTGACCGTGTGTGAATCCAGTCAGCTTGCAGTTGTTTTTGGTACCATCTGAATTGTAACATAGAAGCATAAGTATTATATAGATACTATGGGCTTCATCACGACTTGGGCGGTACCGCCGGCGCTAGTAGCGCCGGCGGTACCGCCCAAGTTGTGATGAGGCCCATATATGCCCTACTGCCGAACTCCCCGGCGCTAATATCACCGGATCACGAGTTCGGCAGTAATGTTAATCCCCATTCCCCATTGAGCCCATTTGGGAATGCCCCATTCCCTATTGGGCTCAATGGGGAAATGTTGCGCTAATACCGCCGGTGGATTTCCCGCCGGCGGTATGAGCGCAAATTTTCAGCGGATTTCCGCCCAGCTCAGAGCTGGGGCAAAAGTCCTGATTTGGCGGACCCTTAAATCCGGCGGTAATAGCGCTACCGCCGGATTTAAGGGTTACCGCCAAAGTCGTGATGAGGCCCTATGTGTTTGTATCAGTAAGGTGGAGCGATTATCTGAATTGCACATAGCACATAATCTGCTATGGTTTGCATTCTGTACAAGTTGCTGAAATGGAATGGATTCACAATTAGGTATGGATACACACACAAATCGCTCATTTGGGATTTGTTCCTGTATCACATTGTTAGAGAGAGTGCATGTATGTTTCCATATGTATGAAATCTGGAAGATTTCATTTATAGGTAAGTTTTTGTTTTCTAGTATTTGCAGTAAGTACATTAGAAATTCTTGTGTATCTTCTTGTGAGTTTATGTTATGTTATGTTACTTTGCATTTATATAACGCCTTATGTACCCTTGGTATGGTCTGAAAGCGCTGGTAGGTTGAACGCCCTTGGGAACTGAAGTTCAAGTCAGTAGAGAGAGTAGAGAGTCAAAGGTGCGTGTGAGCACCGGATATGTGTGCAGCTGGTGTGGCATTCGTGTAATAGCTGCTTCTTAGCGGTAGGTGTGGTGGTTGAGAGGTCAGGAGTATGTGTTCGTTCTGGCAGGATTTGTCCAGACCGATTGTGGCTGCGTTAGGCCTGAGGAGAACGCCTGGCTGGGGGTGGGGTGTAACCAGCAGTGTTTAGTTAGGGTTATGGGGAGTATGAGACAGATGTTGGTATGAGAACAGCTATACCGAATGGTGTCATAGTATCGCTGTGTTCTATTTGAGTGGTGATGAAGAGAAGAGGGTACGCGTGGAGATGTGAATATGGTGGTTTACTTTAGGTGCGTATAGTGAATCTCACCATTCCAGCACAGTAGTCCAATTCTTGTCTTATTCCGTGAACACTGTACGTGTTGTCAGGATTGTTTGTTGCGTTTCTATGAACGACTAACATTTGCAAACACAATTGGTCTGTACTGCGTAAGTAGATATTGTTAACAATTGGTGGCAATTGAAATAGAATATTCATTGCTACATTTGCATAGCAACTTACATCAGTTTCATTTGAAATTTTGAATGGACCACCTAGTTCTGTCTCTAAGTGCTTTTTTCAGAGTTTTTGTTCCTTCTTTGAAGAAGTATCAGATTTACTTTCCCTAATAGGTTCTTCTTTGCTTGTGGTAATTGATGACGTTTTAGCTTCTTTTGTTTTCTTTGAAGAATTTACCGTCAGATTTTGTTGCATTTCTGTTTGAATTAGTTTTCTTTTACCACGTTTAACTTTTTCTGGAACAGGATATTGTTTCAGATGGGGGGTGTACAGTGAACGCAGTCGATTGTATTCTAAAATGCAAGGAATATCAGCGTTTAGTTTACTTGCATCAAAGTTGATTAGAAATAGGCCGTCAAGTGTACGTAAGCGTGATAGTGCTACGTAGCTCATGCCTTCTTTAAAGTCTGTGTTTCCTATATCTATCAATGCTTTGTCTAGGGTAAAACCTTGGGATTTATGAATGGTGACTGCATATGCAAGCATCAGAGAAAATTGTTCTCTACGTACATACATGTCTTTGAAGAGAAGGAATCGAGCAGTTGAGCGCGCCCTATCCTTTTCACTTCTGAAAGTTTGTCAAAGCGAATATTGACAAACTGAATGTTGTTGTCACGTGGGTATGTTTGAAAGCCATCAACTGTACCCAGTGCCCCATTAACTAGCCATTGCTCCACGTCAAGGTTACGTTTAAGCATTCTCTACAATTTAAGGATAATTTTAATATTCTTTCCAATCCAGCTGTGCTGGCGATTGAATTTTCTAAGGTATTTAGTCTTGTTGTGGCTTGCTCACACATGGGTAGTGTCATAACATGTACGTCTAGTTTGTCTGTGGCGCAAATTTCCATTATTGGTTGCATTTCTTTTTTTAACATTGTTTCATTGAATTTGAAACAGCTTGCAAGAGTTGGCATTAAGGCCATACAATTGACATTTGTGTGCCTTAATTGTTCCAGAACATCAGTAGCACATGCATTATCGCCATAAAGTGCATGAATGTGCCTGTTTTTCAATATTGCTTGTGCTTCTTGAGATAGTACACCAACTCTAATACTTTTTAAAATGTTGGCATAAGTGTGATCTGCAGATTGCCACATGTTTTCTGTTAATTCTCTGTATTGGAAATGTTCCCAAAGGTTGACATTTCCTATGCTGCCAAAAGTTTTACGGCAGAGTTGGTGTCCTAAGGTTTTAAAAATAGGTTTACCTTTTACTGGTGTCAATTATAGAAGATCTCCGAAAGCGATAATGTGTTTCCCTGCAAAGAATTCTTCGTACTTTGTTTTCAGTACCTCTTGCAATCTGAGGTGAATCAAAGCCAACATTAGGTTGGAGACCATGCTCACTTCATCTATTAGTAGCATTTTCATTTGTTTTAATATTCTGCGTAGTTCCATTGTAGCTTCTGCAGAAAGTTTGTAACAGTCTAATTTGTTTTGGTGTTCTACTGGAAGGAGTAGTAATCGGTGTAAAGTGACACCGCCTATGTTGTAGGCAGCTAAACCTGTGGGGGCAGTTACAACAGCTGAATGTTTTTCCTGACCCAGCTTCACCACTGACATACAGCAGTATAGGTTTGTAATTTTGGCAGGTGCATTCTTTATTTTCGTGTTGTACACCATGTGCAATTTGTTATGTTTCTTCTTCAAAAATGGTGCGCTGATCTTTGTTAACTTTTGCTTGTAGTACAGTTAAGTCTTCTATATCTTGTTCATAGTGACACATGGTGTTTTCCACTTCTGTCATAGCTAATTCTGCCTCATTTGCTATTAGTGGCTGTCCTAGTGGTTCTTGGCTTCCTGTTACGGAAGGTTCACTACTGTCGGAAGTGTCCTTATCTAGTTGGACCTGAAGTTCTTCTTCGTGTTGCTGTTCATTGTGCAACATTGTTTTGTACTGCGTAAAGTTAACATCGGTGATAGCACTTTCATTTGCTTTGAAAGCATCTTCATAGCAATCATAGTTATCTAGTATTTCTTCCTCTTTCTCCATGGTTCAAAATGTTGTAGCAGAGACATGTAATATGGTTCTTTCTGTTGAGGAGTTTTTAATGACAATTTGACATGATTAATTAAGCTTCGTTTGGTAAGTTTCACTAAGCTGCCTTCACAATCTGTCACTCTATATCTACCTTTGCTTTCATCAGGTTTTATATTATTTTTGTACGCAAAGTTTTGACCTATGTGGTATAGACACATGCTTTCCAAAGTGCTACTCCTGTTCGGATAGTATGTATCCAGTAAATTGTTTTTTAAAATGTCTTGGCTGTTGGGAACATTTCTGGCAATTGTTTCTATGTCCTCATATGATTTTAGAACTCTTTTTCTAGATTTAGCAGGACCAAGACTTAGCCATACTATGTTGTCTGATTTTCCATACAAAGCAGTACCGGTTAAACGATCTGCGCCTTTATAGGCGCCACATTCTCTATGAGAGAGCATTTTTATGCCTAGGCTGTACAATTTCTGAGATAGTGTTTTGTCTGATGATAGGTCATTCCAGAGGTCTTGAAGCTCTGTTTTTTCTGCTTTCGTTAAGTAGGCTGTAACATATCGTGCAACTGCAGTGGAATTGTCTGCAATGTATTGCACATCTATGTTTGCATTCCATAAGAGGGCAATGATTGTATTGTAATCATTGGTATATTTTGATTCTTCTGTTCTTTTATGTAATACGTGTTCTTAGGTGATTTACCTTTAACACTATGTCGAACTGAAGACATGAAGTTGTTCACTTCACCTGTTTCTGTTACTGGTCTAGGGAAGCCAAAGCGGCATTTGGTGTAGTATTTCCCTTTGCTTTTGTATTTCCGACGACAATATTTGCCACATTTGTGTCTTTGAAATTGTAAAATCTGTCCATGCAGGTCACTATGTGTCCGTTGTGAAGGGATTTCACAAGTGACATATTTTTGGATGAACTGTAAAACAGTGGCATCACTGTCGTGACCAAATTTAGGTGCACCTTTGATCCATAAAAGCATGTGAATATGTGGTGCTCCTCTCGCTTGGTATTCTTTTCTCCAAAAGAAGTGTTCCACTTCTCTGAGGGGAGGCACAGTTTTATTACAAATAAAGTGTAGCATAGCAATGAAACAATGATGGAAATATCTTGACACATTAACTGGATCTAGAGAGCAAAGTTCTCCAGGTGTTAATATATCTATGTTGGTTTTGTTGTTGTTTTATATGCGTAGGAACTCATGTGAATCTTCCCATGCATATTCTGCGCAACTTAGTGTAACAAACCAAGTCGGTGGTCCAAGGTTTCTGATCATACACCGTACGTCTCCGTGCTGTCGGAACCAGTATTCTTTTGTACCACGCATGTTTGCAAACAGATTTGTTATACTTGATTGTAATACCTCATCTTTTTCTTGTACTTTTTGTATTAATTGCGTAGCTGACATATTTTGAAAGTGGGTTCCAGATTTCAAAATGTGTGCAACTCCGTAACATAGGGTTGCTAGTTCACTTCCAAAGAGTAGGTGGAATATGTATTCCACATTTTGTCTAAATCTGGGATCTTGCAAATACATTCGTAATGAGCGGTATTCCGATGCCATAATCTGAGTGGGTCTATCATTATATCTTCCGCCTTTTCCAGTAGGAAATAGCAGTGGAAAAGCACGTGCTTCTATACTTTTTTCCCATATGCTCATTGGTGATCCTTTGGTTTGTCGCTTTTGGTAAGTTTCTAGTGCATCATCTATGCTTTCATTGGAATGCAATGGATGAATTGTGTAATGGTCCAAAAGAGTGGATACTGCAGCAGGATCAAGAAGTTCAAATTGACCAGTTTCTGATGACTATTTCAGTTGTTTCCCTTAAGCTTTCTTCAATATTTATTTCTTTGTAGTATTCGTTATTGTCTTTCAGATATTGCAAGGCTTGTCTAACTTTATGTAAGTCCACCAGTTGTTGCCAATTTATTTTGTCTTTTGTTGGTACACCATTTACCAAGACAATTAAAGAATGCTGTATTGGACGTTGCACTCCTAGAGTATGTACATTTTCTGTTAGATCTAATGGCAATTAAACTACTTTGCCACAAATGCCTTTCACCAATTCAGAGGGAGGTAATTTTGCTGTTTTTGGTTGAAGGCGTAGAATTGCTTGAAATGGGTGAACTGTTTGAATTATGATGCTCTCATATAAATTGAGTTGCTGCAGGGGTTTTGGTAGTGGGAACAATTCCAAATTATTTGTGATAGCACGTGAAGGAGTTTGGTTGTTGTCCAGTTTTGTAGTGCAGTAACTGCAACATATTAGGGGTTCACTTATTTGGTATTTGTTTTCTGCTGCAAGGTAGAGAGCTAATTCAAACCATTTGGAATCTTCATTGTCTTCTATTTTGTATGATATGTCTATATTTTCTGTGTTTCTTTTGTAAAACGTTCTGCGGCAACACACACACACACATGGTTTGGTACTTCATGCACTTTTAAATTTTAGTATTTCTTTTTTGTATGTGTATAATAGAAGGTTGCTATGTGCAGAATTGTTTCTAGTCTGTTCTAAAACTATTGCATTTTGTAAGTGGCTTTCACTTCCAAAATATTTTCTCTGGATATGGTCGATTTCTTGTTGTAGGTATTTGGGTGTACCATGCAGAAGAGTGTTATTTAAATTGGCCAATTCTAAAGCTGACTTTTAGCATAGTACTTATACACTAGATTTCTTACATTTGAATGATGTATTGATATCCTTTTGATATCATGCAAGGTGCTTTTGCAAATAGATTCTGAAATGCAGGCTAATGAATGTCCTTGTAGTCCTGTGTATTTGCGCACTGGACAGATATCCATATTTTGCAGCACTTTCATTTTAATTTTGTCTTTACCTTTCACATACTGATTGAGGAACTGACATAAAGATTTGAAAGATTTGTTAGGAATGTCACACATTGACTTGCATGGCCATTTGTATACTGGACGGTCTGGTTCAGTCGAATCGAGAGGTAATTCTGAGTTTTCAGGGGATACTTTTGTAAGCAGTGTTTCTTGTTCCATGATGGTATTATTGATTTTTTCATACCCTTGTCCACGGCTATGGATGGCAATTGTGTTTGTCTGATTATGTTTGTATGCTTCTTCATTAAAATATGGTTCTGTGGTTGGTGTGTGACTCCATTCACCTCCACAAATATTTAAGAAGTTATTTTTGTCCACATTCCGTTTATTGACAAGTTTCTTTTTTAGTTTAGTACTTAGTTATGTTAGTGGTTTCATCCTATTTAACACTAATATAAACAACTTCCTTTTGAGAAGGATTGCACTGTCTACGAGAGCTTGTAGGATTAATTTTCTACGGTAAGTTTTAAGGGTTGAGGATGATTTTGGTCCTCTTTTTATTAGATTCTGAAGGACTCTCTGGTGAAACATTTTTGCTAAAATACTTTTTTTACTATGGGTTCTTGTTACTATATCAGGATTAATAGGAGCATTGTTAGCAGTACTGGTAGCCAATTTTCTGTGAAGCGTTTTGTGGTTCGTGCCACATTTTGATAGAGGAGGTACAGTTTTGGTAGTTGAAGCTTCCTTTGTTACACTAAATGACTGTATTAGGTGTTTTGTTCCAACCTTCTCTACAAACTCTGCTACAGATGGATGCTTACTTAGGACACTTTTATTTTCATTTGCTCTATTTCTGCATTCCTTTCTGCGGACTTTGGTAGGCATTCTTTGGGGTCTGTTGAAAAAAAGAAGGCATGGTTTGGTCTGTTGTACAATGTATGTGTGCTGTGTGGATGAGTGCATGAGTTTGATGGTACGCGGGAAGAATCACACGCAAAATCAGCAGGGTACGTGTATCTCAGGGGTGCGCGGGAAGTATCACACGCGATTCCATCAGGGTACGTGTATTGCAGGGGTGCGCGAGAAGTATAACACGCAAAATCAGCAGGGTACGTGTATCGCAGGGGTGCGCGGGAAGTATCACACGCGATTCCATCAGGGTGCGTGTATTCCAGGGGTGCACGGGAACTATCACACGTGATTCCATCAGGGTACGTGTATTCCAGGGGTGCGCGGGAAGTATCACACGCGATTCCATCAGGGCATGTGTATTTCAGGGGTGCGCGGGGAGCACTACATGTAAATTGGCCGTGTGGGTCATCCCAGGTGTTCCCTCTACACCCTCCACGGACCCTGCAGCCAGCCCACACCACAAGGGACCACCCTGCACCCCTGCCCATGTCCCGCAGGCCGCCCATCCACCATGGCCATGCCCCCCAGCCAAGCCACATGTCACCTTGCACTACTGATCAACAATGCATGTCTCCCAGCTCCCTCACCCCCAGCACTGTGGGGCACCTGCCAGCAGGCCCCCACACATGTCCAACTAATGTCCCCCTGCACTCCCCAGCACTGTGGGGCACCCTCCACCAGGCCCACACTAATGTCTCCCTGCACCCCCACCCCCTACCAGTCAGGGGCACCCTCCACCAGGCCCCCACTCATGTCTCCCAGCACCCCCACCCCCCCTGCATCCAGGGGCACCCTCCACCAGGCCCCCACTCATGTCTCCCTGCACCCCCACCCCCCAGCACTGTGGGGCACCCTCCACCAGGCCCCCACTCATGTCCCCCTGCACCCCCACCCCCTGCATCCAGGGGCACCCTCCACCAGGCCCCCACTCATGTCTCCTAGCACCCCCACCCCTGTGCATCCAGTGCACCCTCCACCAGGCCCCCACTCATGTCTCCCAGCACCCCCACCCCCCTGCATCCAGGGGCACCCTCCACCAGGCCCCCACTCATGTCTCCCTGCACCCCCACCCCCCAGCACTGTGGGCACCCTCCACCAGGCCCCCACTCGTGTCTCCCAGCACCCCCACCCCCCTGCATCCAGGGGCACCCTCCACCAGGCCCCCATTCATGTCTCCCAGCCACCCCAGCATCCAGGGGCACCCTCCACCAGGCCCCCACTCATGCCTCCCTGCACCCCCACCAGTCAGGGGCACCCTCCACCAGGCCCCCACTCATGTCTCCCAGCACCCCCACCCCCAGCATCCAGGGGCACCCTCCACCAGGCCCCCACTCCTTCCTACCGCCCCCCCACCCCCCAGCAGTGCAATTCGCCTGTGTGCGTGTATATCAGGGTTGCACGTGTAGTCTGACACGCGATATCAGCAGGGTACGTGTATTACGGGGTTCGCGGGAAGTTCCACACGCGATTGCCCTGGGTACGAGTATTTCGGGGTGCGCAGGAAGTTCCACATGCGATTTCAGCAGGGTACGTGTATTCCAAGGTGCGCGGGAAGTTCCACACGCGATTTCAGCAGGGTACGTGTATTCCAAGGTGCGTGGGAAGTTCCACACGTGATTTCAGCAGGGTACGTGTATTCCAAGGTGCAAGTGAAATTCCACACGCGAATCCAGCAGCCTACGTGGATTCCGGGGGTGCCGGCCAGTCCTACACGTGAATCCGCCGTGTGGGTCCTCCCAGCTGTTCAACCGACACCCTCCATGGCCCCTGCAGGCGGCCCACACCACAGGGGACTACCCTGCACATGTCCCACAGGCAGCCCATCCACCATGCCCATGCCCCCAGCCAACCCACATTTCACCTTGCACTACTGCCCACCAACGCATGTCTCCCAGCACCCCCACCCCCCAGCACTGTGGGGCACCTGCCAGCAGGCCCCCACACATGTCCAACTCATGTCCCCCTGCACCCCTACCCCCCAGCACTGTGGGGCACCCTCCACCAGGCCCACACTCATGTCTCCCAGCACCCCCATCCCCAGCATCCAGGGGCACCCTCCACCAGGCCCCCACTTATGTCTCCCTGCACCCCCACTCCCCAGCAGTGTGGGGCACCCTCCACCAGGCCCCCACTCATGTCCCCCTGCACCCCCACCCCCCTGCATCCAGGGGCACCTTCCACCAGGCCCCCACTCATGTCTCCCTTCACCCCCACCCCCAGTACTGTGGGGCACCCTCCACCAGGCCCCCACTCATGCCCCCCTGCACCCCCACCCCCCTGCATCCAGGGGCACCCTTCACCAGGCCCCCACTCATGTCTCCCTACACCCCCACCCCCCTGCATCCAGGGGCATCCTCCAATAGGCCCCCACTCATGTCTCCCAGCACCCCCACCCCCCAGCATCCAGGGGCACCCTCCACCAGGCCCCCACTCATGTCTCCCTGCACCCCCACCCCCCACCAGTCAGGGGTACCCTCCACCAGGCCCCCACTCATGTCCAACTCATGTCTCCTTGCACCCCCACCCCCCAGCATCCAGGGGCACCCTCCACCAGGCCCCCACTCATGTCTCCCAACACCCCCACCTCCCAGCATCCAGGGGCACCCTCCACCAGGCCCCCACGCATGTCTCCCTGCACCCCCACCCCCCACCAGTCAGGGGCACCCTCCACCAGGCCCCCACTCATGTCCAACTCATGTCTTCCAGCACCCCCACCCCCTGCATCCAGAGGCACCCTCCACCAGGCCCCCACTCATGTCTCCCTGCACCCCACCCCCCAGCATCCAGGGGCACCCTCCATCAGGCCCCCACTCATGTCTCCCAGCACCCCCACCCCCCTGCATCCAGGGGCACCCTCCACCAGGCCCCCACTTATGTCCCCCTGCACCCCTACCCCCCTGCATCCAGGGGCACCCTCCACCAGGCCCCCACTCATGTCTCCCAGCACCCCCACTCCCCAGCATCCAGGGGCACCCTCAACCAGGCCCCCACTCATGCCTCCCTGCACCCCCACCCCCCTGCATCCAGGGGCACCCTCCACCAGGCCCCCACTCATGTATCCCAGCACCCCCACCCCCCTGCATCCTGGGGCACCCTCCACCAGGCCCCCACTCATGTCTCCCTGCACCCCCACCCCCCAGCACTGTGGGGCACCCTCCACCAGGCCCCCACTCATGTCCCCCTTCACCCCCACCCCCCTGCATCCAGGGGCACCCACCACCAGGCCCCCACTCATGTCTCCCTGCACCCCCACCCCCCTGCATCCAGGGGCACCCTCCACCAAGCCCCCACTCATGTCTCCCTGCACCCCCACCCCCCACCAGTCAGGGGCACCCTCCACCAGGCCCCCACTCATGTCCAACTCATTGTAACGCTCACCTGATTCCCGCAGAGGCGCCGGTCTTGACTGGGTGAATGCCGTATCTTCAAAGGTGATGTGTAACACACGGTTGGCTCTTTGGGCTGGACCTCTGTGCACTGTATGTCTGACTCGAAGAGTAAGATGTCTGCAGATAGAAAATATGGGATTAATGAACTGGGGTTATTGGGTGCCTCTCTCCTCTTCCCTTTCTCTTCTCCTGTAGAACCCCAAAGGTTAACGCCCTCACCTTAGGTAAGTGAACGCCGAGCTCTCCATCTGCCTCGGGGCAGGGTGCCGTAACCAGTTTCTTCACTGGATAAGGGTGCAGGCCTCTTGACCTCAGAGGACTGCTGTCCGTCGTTAACTGCACGAACGGTAAGTTCTGGGCACTTCAAATGTCTTAAAAGTCTTTTGTAATGATATCTCTTGTTTTGCAGGGTTCTGGCGATGGCGGATGGCGGGCTGATGAGAGTTGAGGATCGAACCCGCGTGAGGAATAGAAGCGCCTGGAAGCACGTAAGTAAGCGCTTGTAGCCTGCTTCACGATGCGCACTAACTGTCCCTTTTATCTTGCAGGTACAAGTTCGGAGCTTTAGAGAAGCTGAAGGGTGCTGGAATACCCACTGGATTCGGCGTGGGAAGGAGTAATGGCACGTGAGTAATAAAGTTGCCCAATGTCTTTAAACGCACCTTCTTTTGTCTTTCAGATGCGGGATGCAGCGCCGAAGGCCTCCGGAGTGTGCGAAGAGCTGGTAAGCTTTTGTCTTTCATATGCCGGAATGCAGTGCGAAGACCTCCGGAGCATGCGAAGAGTAGGTAAGCCTTTGTCTTTCAGATGCCGGAATGCAGCGCGAGGCGTTGGTGACAGCCGATGGACCAGGTAAGAGATGCGCTGCCACTGAAGACCGTAGTGCTAACCTGTTCTTTCTTTGTCTTTACAGGTGCTGCTGAAGACTGGATTCCAGGATGGTAAGCCTTTGTTCCCTTAGGCCCAGGACCAGAAGCAGAAGACACGATGAGCGTTCTGCTGCAGAGAATGCAGAATAACACAAAGCAAGATTCATCCATCGGGTGTGGTTTAAATAGCCTCCTGTAGTGCTTAGGTGTCTCCTTCCACAGCCACGCCTAGGTAAGAAAAGAGTTCCTGCTTTCCAGAAAAGTTCCAGTGTTCTGAACCTAGGGAGTGGCTCCTGCCCCACCCAACAGGAAAAGTAGTCCCAAACAGAAGAGGATCAGGGGTTCAACTGGCAGGTAAGTAAGCAGCATGGTCTGCTGCAGGTAAGTCCACCCAAGCATTATGAGCTCGGCGCTTCCAGCGCTGGGACTGGGCATCTTTATGAGCCTGGTGCCACTGGTGCCAGGACAGGGTCCAAAAGGTCCCAATTGGGACTGGCTGGCACTCGGAACCGGGGTTATGGGTCTGCTTCCAAGGGAGTCGGGCAAGTCCTGATCTTTTGGAAGCAGAGATCATGACACTCATGTCTCCTTGCACCCCCACCCCCCAGCATCCAGGGGCACTCACCACCAGGCCCGCACTCATGTCCCCCTGCACCCCCAAACCCCTGCATCCAGGGGCACCCTCCACCAGGCCCCCACTCATGTCTCCCTACACCCCCACCCCCCTGCATCCAGGGGCACCCTCCACCAGGCCCCCACTCATGTCCAACTCATGTCTCCTTGCACCCCCAGCATCCAGGGGCACCCTCCACCAGGCCCCCACTCATGTCCCGCTGCACCCCCACCCCACAGCACTGTGGGGCACCCTCCACCAGGCCCCCATTCATGTCCAACTCATGTCCCCCTGCACCCCCACCCCCCTGCACTGTGGGGCACCCTCCACCAGGCCCACACTCATGTCTCCCAGCACCCCAACCCCCCAGCATCAAGGGGCACCCCCCACCAGGCCCCCACTCATGTCTCCCTGCATCCCCACCTCCCAGCATCCAGGGGCACCCTCCACCAGGCCCCCACTCATGTCTCCCAGCACCCCCACCCCCCTGCATCCAGGGGCACCCTCCACCAGGCCCCCACACATGTCCCCCAGCAAACATGTCATCACAATCTAGATCCCTGGCCCTTATGGGCAGCCTCCAAATGCCAAACACCCACCCGAGTATTGCATCCACCCACTTAGAAATGGAAATAACATGATAGAACCCCAATTGCAAGTTTGGAAATGAACACATGTCCCTCACATACACACAATGGGTGTCAGTGAATGTCAAAACCCATATCATGATATGCATGAAACCAATGAGATGATACTACACATTGAAGTTTGAAGAAAGAATATGTATTAAAAGCAACATAAATTGAATCAAAAATAAACAAACAAAAATGGGAATTAATAAAAAAAAACAGCATGTCCGTGAAATAATGCAAAACCACAAATCATAATCCAAAGTAAAGGTGTGCAAAGTCACAGTCCACAAAAGTAAATCCAATGGAAAATTAAAATTGAAAACCATTGCTCCATGGGTAAATCATTAAAAAAATGAAAATCCAACAGTCAACTATATACAGATAAACAATCCAGGGTCCATGATCCCAACAGAAGAAATGAAACCTATCTAATAACACTACCTAATAAAAAAAACTATATACAAAAATGTGGCCCATTGTCCAAAAGGTCCAAAAAAAATACAAAACCAAAGGAAACCTAACACTAACTACAGAACTATTTACAAGGGCAGCGGGCTAGTCCGACGGCTCACTTTGGGATGTTCCGGGCCAGGGCATCATCGAACTCCTGCTCAATGTCCCGGAGGCGGTCCTCCTCAATGGTCCCGAGGGTCCGCAGGGCCGTTGACATGTTGACCTCCAACTCCCTGCGGATTGCCTCGAGGCACTCGGCCCGCCTCAGGGCCCTCTGCATGGAGTTCTCCGCCCTGACCATCGTGAGCCGTGCCTCTTCCGCCCGCTGTCGCTCCGCATCTATGGCATGGCCCAACCACTGCCACACGGAAGACACTTCCCGTCCTGGGTCCTCCTGCCCTCCGGCCGATGCCTGCCCCTCCGATGTCGAAGGCCCCGAGCCATCATGGCTCCCACCTCGTTGCTGCTGCTGCTGTGCCTCTGCCCGTGCCCTGCCTCCTGCTGCCTGCACATCCTCCACTGGCTCGGGTGCAGTCGTTGATGTGGCCACCCCTGCTGGACGTCCGACTCCCAACTGTGGCAGGGATGCCTCCTCCACCAGCCTGGCCGCACCGTCAGAGGCAGCTCCACAGGGCACCCAAGTGACTAATGGGTGGGAAGATGGCACGGAGGACGACTGGCGTATAGGGGGTTCAGTTGAGGAGGGGGTCTGAGCAAGCCCCATCAAACGGAGGAATCCGGCCTGGGTGACCTGTCCCAGTAGGCCGACGCGATCAACGAGCCATTCGAGATGACGTGCAGTCTCCTCATGAAAAGACTGCAGGTCACCTCACATGGCCCGTTGATGCAACGCCACACCAGTCAGGACAGGCTCAACCTGGACCCGGATAGCCACGTCTGCAGGCAGAGGAAGGCCAGTTGTTGTGAGCTCATCCCCTGCCTGAAAACGGGTCTGGACGTAGGCATCCCTGCTGGTGCAAGATGATGCAGTGACAGGATCAGGGACAGGATTGCACACAGGCACCTCCGCGGCGGCCTGTGCTGCTCCTGTCCCTGGTCCTGCACTGCATCACTAGCACCAGTGGAATCCCCACCTCCAGACCCCGTCTCTGTTGCTTGCACGGCCTCCTCCTCCACCAAACCCCCCACCAACCTGGATGACTCCGTGCCATCTTCCCCCGTTGGGCCCTGTGGGGTCCTAGCTGCGCCTTCTGCTGCCGAGGAGTCCAACTCCGACCTCCCCCTCTTGGACCTCCCCCTGGCAGCTGCGGCCTAGGACGCGGCACCGGACTCCTCACTCCTTGACGGGATCACAACCTGGGAGGGGAGCCGGGCCTTGCGTCTCCGGCTGGCGGTGCGATCCCCGTCGCTGTGCTCCACAACACCTTCTCCGCCCTCTTCATCAGTTGACGCTGCAGACAGGGAGAAATAAAACACAGGCATCAGGGCACTGTACAATGGACACATACACACATGACAGTTGTACATGAGTGGCATTGGCAAACCTCAGACATGGCATCACAATCGCCAACACACATGTCATTTCAACTTGCACACATGAGCCATACCACAGCCATATCGCAACTGCCAGCACTATCCATACACATACAACAGCATGAGCAGGCAAAGGTGAGCCAGACATCACATGCAACACAGGGAGTGCACTACACATGCACACACACTACCACGCTTGCATGCATGTGTACACCTCTGCCAACTGTCGCAGTGTTCAGATGGGCATCCATGTCACATCTGCCAATCAGGCTTCCACATCCCGCTGTCACATGCATCCATGTTGCATCACTGTTGCACCCTTGTCAAATACACACACATGCACATGTACACAGTGCTGATACATGCAGCTGAAAACAACATCCGTGTGTGACATCACGAACATGCCTACTTACATACACATTCATCCAAACATGTGTGCCCACACAACTGCATTTGGCATGCAAGCCTACACACACAAGCACCATCCATGTCTCACACATGACAGCCCTTGCATGTGTTAGCCTCACGGCCCTGTACACCCCCACCCATACTCGGCCCCATACAAACAGATGTGCAACCTGCACACTACTGGCACATCACCACATGCACAGCTTACAATCATGATGCATGTACACTTACCGCTCGACTCCAGACGGGTCTGCCTCTCAAGGACCTGGACGTGGAGCGCTGGGGATATGCGTTCCAGGACCCTCATCTGATCTTCCGACAAGTGGCCCCGGCGCCCCTTAGCATCCGCTGCCTTCAAGAGGCGCCGGGCCTTGTTGAGCGTCCTGGACCTGAAGTCCTCCCAGCGCTTCTTGACATGTTGGAAGTCGCGGACTGCCACACCCTCCGCGTTGATGGCAGTCACGATGTCCGTCCAGATCCGAGTCCGTCCTTCCTTGTCGGCGCGCAAACTTCCGAAGAGGGCATCATACTGCCCCAGGACTTGCTCCACCAGGACACCAACTTCGGTGGCAGTGAAGCTGGTGCCCCTCTGCCTCTCTGGCCGGGGGTTGTCAGTGGAGCCAGATGTTGCAGTGCCCGACATGACAACCCCAGAGGCAGGAGTGGGTGGGCAACTGGGTCCAGGGGCTGGGCTGTGGAGCGATGGAATC
Source organism: Ambystoma mexicanum (assembly GCF_040938575.1). Classification (NCBI taxonomy): domain Eukaryota; kingdom Metazoa; phylum Chordata; class Amphibia; order Caudata; family Ambystomatidae; genus Ambystoma; species Ambystoma mexicanum. The sequence goes on along the minus strand of NC_090925.1, from coordinate 1,236,416,851 downwards.
CCAGTCGAGAGTCCTCGGTTCCAGCAGGGGTGGTCACAACAACAGCACCCCTGGCTGATGTGCAGGCAGCAAATGGCAGGGCACGTGGGCAGCAGGCAATCAGGCAGCAGCAGATGGCAGGTGGGAGCGTGCTCGGGGCTCTGGGGGGGCAGTAATTCAGCCTTCTGGGCAGGAGTGTGGTCTTCCGTGTGCTTACGCATGGCCAGCTTGATACGGAGTGATTTGGCACGTGAAAATCCAGCACGTCTGCGTGTAATTCGAGGAAAGGGCCTTAGCGCGTAAGCGTGTCAGCACACGTACGCGAATTCATTGGCCCAAAGGCCAACAGCGCGTATGCGCATCTGTGACGTGCGTGCGCAGGCGTTTCCCTGTACACGGGTGCATGTTACACGTCCAATGACTGCACGTCAGAGTGTCAGTGCGTGTAATTGGAGGATGGGGCCTTAGCGCGTACACGCGGAAGTGACGCTGGACGTGTGGGCATGTTTAAAAGGTACGTGTAGAACACCATTTCCTTGTACGTGGTTTTCGTGGAGAGCGAGTGAGTGAAATCTGTACTTCTTGTCGGTTCACACGCGATTTACTTCACGGCGTTCCAAGTTCGTACTCCCCGTTACCTCTGACAGCTTTTTCTCTTCTTGTCTTTTTCCTGGGCCTGTTTCCTCAAACAGCGTTCACTTCTCCTGTTGTCCTGTCTCCTCAGACAGCATACAATTCTTCTTTTGGCGGGGGTGTTGCCAACGCGCACATGCGCGTATTTTACACGCGATTTTTCCTGGCAGACGGTGAATTGCGCACGTATTTGACATCTGTGCTTGCCCCGTGTGTTGCCTACCCGTTCAGAGGTCAGTCTAGGCTGCGTGTGACACGCATACGTTCATTTTTGTGTTTCTGGGTGCCACAGTGTAGTGCAGGTTTTTTTTTCCACGCACGTGGTCTAGGAGGGTTTGCGTGCACATTATCTCCCTTTTTCGGGGGGGCCTGTGCGTTGCGTGACCTGTCATCTTCCCCCAGGGGTCACATACAGCCTTGCTAGAGCACTAGGGTACGAATTCCATCTAGTACCCTACCCCTTTGACCCCCAATTGCCCAGGACAATAGTTTACTGCAACTCCCATACGCGCAACAACATCAGTGCCATGGTTGGGAGGCGAGCACGCGGTAAGGGTGGCAAAGGTGGGCGAGCCACAAGAGGTGGCCATGGTGGATACGGTAGGGGACGTGGCCAGGACTTGCAGGGTGCCCCTAGCCCCCCATGTGTGGGTGACCAGTCAGGGACACCCATTCCCCCCCCCTGGCTGAGGGTAACGTGGCTGACACCATCCCTGCTCATCCCTTGTTGGACCAGCCCACTGTAGCACCAGACCTGGCACTGGGTGACTCCATGGCTGACTTCCAGGTCAGCAGGCCTAGGCCACGTGTGGCGGTGCACGTTGGTGTCACCAGCCCACGTGGATCAGGGGCAGCTATGTCATCTGCTGCCCCGAGTAGGCAGGGTGAGGAGGCTGCAGGGGCAGCTGCGACTCCACCCCCCCGCTCTGAGTGTCCCAGCCAGGACAGTGTCGGTCCTAGTCCATCCTGCTGACGTTCACCCTGACCACATCACACTTCAGCTAATGCCTGCACCAACTCCCATGGTGAGTGTTCATTTCCACACTCCTAGTCCACAGTCCACCGGGGCTCCTGCCCCTAGTGTCCAGAGCGGCGTAGGACACTCAGTATCACCACCACCTTCCAAGTGGAAGAGGAAGAGTGCTCGTCCAGCACAGGCTGATGCCCCAGACACGGCTACACAGTCCGGCCCACCAAGGAAGCCCTGCTTCAATCGGGCCGAACTTGATGCACTTGTGGAGTATGTGTCCGCACATGACAGCGAAATGGTGATTACTGCAGGATGCAAGACCACACCTGCACAGCGTCAGGCACACTGGCAGACCCTTGTGGAACTCATAAGTGCCCTTGGATTCGTGAGGCGCACAGCTAATGATTGCTACAAGCGCTGGAATGACCTTAAGCGCAGGGCAAAGAAAAAGCTGGCCTCAAGTCATGCCGCAACTCTAGTGACTGGAGGTGGGTCTCCGGCAGAGGACATAGAACTCACTCCACATGAGTATGTTGCTGGGACCTACGTCACGGAGGAACAGATCCAAGAGGCGTGGGAGACCTGCCAGATTACGAGGCATTGTCCGGTGAGTGCACATGCATGTGTGTGTCATCCATGTGCATGGCATGTGTGTGAGTGCTTCTGATTGAGTGCCAGGGGAGGGGGTGTGTGCCTGAGTGGTTTGGGTCACCCATGTGCTTCATCCAAAACATTCTGCACACCAGGATTTGGGTGTTGCAGTATCCCTTCTGGCAACAGTAGACATTCAGCCCAACCTCACGCCAGTTGCCCTTGAATTGTCATCTTGCCACAACATAGTTGCATGTTATTCTGTGTTCATTCAGGCTGATTGTCTGCATTCCACCACTTTCACTAGGCATTTCTCAGTCCTATTGTCACATGTGTGACATGGCTAGGGTACATGCCATCTGTGTGATGGCATGTGTCATGTATGTGTATTGGACATGCCAATCACAGGCCAATGTGTGATGGCACTGCTAGGCAGCATGCAGCAAATGTGTTGGTCTTCCATCTTGGTGTCATCAATGTGTGCCATTTGCCTCCCCTTCATACGCAGTGACAGTGCATGCATGGGAGGGTTATAGTCATGTGGGACATGTGTCAATGAAGTACTGTTTCTGTTGCTTCTCAGCCCTAATTGTGTTCCATGTTGCTAATGCCTGTTCCCATTTCTTTTCTTTCATGTCTTTGCAGGGGATGACGCACTTGATGCTGCTGGGGTTGAGGAGATGTTGCAGACCAAGGAGGGGTCTCAGGCCCGACCAGGCACCAGTGAGGGACGTGGTGTGGTGGTGGGTGAGAACCCACACTTGCTGCAGGCCGTCATCTCAAGGGTTGTCTCTGGGTGCACCTCCCCCAAGCTCTATTCAGGTGTCGATTCGGATGATGAGACCTATGTGCCGTCGCAGGTAAGTGTCTCTGGGAGGGATTCTGTACTGTCCAACCCACCTGCACCAGGGGTAGAACCCTCAATGGGGATGTCAGTGTTGGTAGGTCAGCCTTTGGTGGTTACGGATGCAGGGTCACACTCCGCTACATCTGATCCTGTTCCTGGGCCAGCAGATCAGAAGGGGAATGCAGTCCTGCAGCCTCAGGCAGTGCCGGCACAGCAAGGCGCAGTTCACCTTGCCCCAGACAGGTGTGGTGCCCGCCGACGCGGTGGCCGTACGCCACCTGGCAATACCGCATGGGAGCAATCCATATACGGTATGGCAAACCAACAGGCAGCATCAACTGAGATGATGGCTCAGGCCATGGATAGGGTGGCCACTTCCATTTTCCCCCAAGAAAGGCTAATTGAACAACTACAGCAGGCAACAGACTCCATTAGCCAGTCACACAGGGAGGACATGTTGGCGTCCAACAGGGACAGGCGGGCGGCACTGGAGACTCTGCGGGAAGCCATTTCCATTGAGTCCCAGGGCCACAGGGAAGCCCTGAGGGTGGAACTCCGTCAGCTCAGGGCAACTCTGGTTGAGCTTGAGGCTTCAGCTAACATGAGGACAGAACAGCAGCTGGAGCGGCTCACACGTACGCTCTCAGCTGAGATGCAGGCAACTAGGGCGGAGGTCCGGGCATCCCGTGAGTTGTTGCATGGGGACCTCCGCACAATTATCCTCCAGAACCAGACCTTCCACACCCGCATGCTTGCTGCCATGGAGGACCAGACTAGGGCTTTGCGTGGGCTGCCTCCCATAGTGCCACCACCTCCTGATGCAGCTGCAGAGGGTGAGGAGAGCGACAGCAGCGATTCTCCCACAATAGGGTAGCCGTGCAGGCTATGAGCCCATGGAGGTGTTTTTTTTTCACAAGATCCACACAGGTGGGTTTTGGTGTGCACCCTGTCCTCGGACCTCCTGGGTGGCCTCCCCCACCCCCCCGGGCCCATTAATGGCCATTTCTGATTGTTTTTTTGTTTTTTTATTTTTGATTTTTTGGACAGTGTGTTGCCTTGTGTGGCTCCCGTGGGCATACGCTGTATTGTGGCTGGGCACATGCAGGCTTGTCCTGAATTTGGGTCAGATGCTTGGGTTTGTGTGACACACACCCCTCCTGCTTCCCGTTTCCATGGGCTTGCAAAGGGTGTGCCCAAGTGACATTGACCTTACACGGTGACGTTGGACTCCCATTTGATGTGTGGGCAGTCTGTAGTCAATACTGTGTATACATTCCTAGTGCATATTGTTGTTGTATTGTACACTACATGGTTTATTGATATGTGCCTCTGCATCCATCTCATCCTAATTTACAGGTCCATTTCTCATGTCTTCACAAGGCGGTCTACTTTGGGACTGGGGTCCATGTTGTAAGCAGTGCACCTAAACTCTTGCGTGGCGCTAACACTGTATACTTGGAAGTGTTCGAAGTGTTGCCATTATCAGGTAGTGAGGCTACCAATCTTTTAAGTCCGTACTGTCATGTTTATGGTAGGTTGGAGGTTGTGTAGGTGATTGGTATTCTTGGTAAGTATTTGGTAATGTGTGTTGTTGGTCCTGCATTACTGTGAGCATTTCATGTGTGACCAGTTTCCATTAGGGACACTGTAGTTGGTGACACTTGGGGCATGTTGTGGGGATTCATTTGTTTGCTCTCACATTGCATGCCATGCCATGGTGTGTTGTGTGGCCGTGCCGGGGAGGAGTTGGGTGACATGCCACTGTTCTCATGTTGTATTTTGCAAGTGGGTCATTTTTGCTGCATGGAAGTGTGTCTTTTGATGACACTGCATTGGTGGTGTTTGTGTAGGCAGGGATGCACACATTGTGGCACTTCCAGATGAACAATCTCAGGCTGCTATGGTTCTGACAGTTGACTGTCCCTTTGTTCATCATAATTGTCAGATTGAGTCATCATTGATTGTCAGATGGTATGTGCCAGGGCTGTGTGCACTCCACAGGGGTGTGCTTTCTATGTGAAGTAATTAGCCACCAGCTGCGTACGGGCTGCCTCACCCCGTGCCCTTTCCCCTCCCATGCGCAGCGGGCGTTCATGTGGTTGGGGATGTGGGGGCACCACCATGTCCACAGCCAGGCCCCGGCGTGTTGCAACATTGTGCAGGACACATGCTGCCACTATGATCCTGCACACTACTGGGGGAGCGTATAACAGCTGCCTGCCAGAATGGTCAAGGGAGCGAAAGCGTGACTTGAGCACTCCGAATGTGCGCTCCACTATGCCCCGTGTTGCAATATGGGCTGTGTTGTATCTTACCTCGGGAGGTGTGATGGGGTTCCGAATTGGCGTCATCATGTGTGTGCTCAGAGGGTAGGCACTGTCCCCTGGGGACGTGGTGATGGGGATCATTAGTGGGGTATTGGCATTACTCTGTATCTGTCATGCATGCATGTGCTGTGGCATTTCTACTCACCAAGCAGCCATGCATCGCCATGCTTCCATGTCCCGGTTTAGGGTTGACAGCCTGTAAATGAAGCTGTCGTGGGTGGGCCCTGGATAATTGGCATATACTGAGGTGATGATTCCCTTGGCATCACATACTACCTGGACGTTGATGGAATGCCAGTGCTTGCGGTTTCTATAGATGTGCTCAGATGCCCTGGGGGGACGTAGAGCCACATGGGTGCAATCAATGGCACCTAGCACTTTGGGGAATTGCGCCACCCTGGAGAAATCCTGGCTGACAGCCTGCCTTTCTGCAGGTGTTCTGGGCAGGTATATGTGCCTGCGGACTGATGGGCGTGCAGCGATGATGGACAACACCTGATGTAGGCACCGTGACTGCGTGGCCTGTGACACCCCCCCCCCTCTATGGCACTTGTCCGCTGAAATGATCCGGTAGCCAAGAAGTGCAGTACATTGAGGACCTTCTCCAGGGGGCTGAGTGCTTGGGAGCACAGGGTGGGTGATGTGAGGTCATCCTCCAACTCACTGACCAGGTCGATTATTTTTTTTATTTTTATTTATTTTATTTTTTTTAATATATTTTTATTTTATTTTTTAAGGTCAAACAAACACACTACAACCGTTTCAAAACATAGAAAGCATCATATTTCAACACATTTTCAAACTCCCCAACTCCCCCCTCCCCCTTTAAATTCTCACATATTATTTACAGGAACATCACTGGGTGGCACACTAACTAGACTGCCATCAACCGGGTCCTCTGTTTCGTTGTCACCCTGGTGAGGGTTTGCCAACGAGGCCACCAATTGCCGCCAGGCCAACAAGGGCCCTACTTCTTCTTCGCCCCCCCTGGTGACCGCTTCAAACCAGACTACAGATTCAGCTTCCGCCCATCTCAAGAGGTCTGTCCACCACAACTCCACCCTGGGTCTATGGGCCGCCTTCCAGCCCATGGCAATCCTACGTTTGGCCAAGACATAGGCCAGGTCCTTCATCTTGCTTATGTGTTTCAAATGCCGGGGTCTAGGGAATAGTCCAAGCAAGCATGACCAGGCCGATTCCACATCCAGCACTACCCCCCTGCCAGCCAGTTTCGTCTTGACCTCATTCCAAAATCTATGCACCTCCGGGCAAGCCCAAAACATGTGTAGCAGTCCCGCGTTCACCTCCCCACACCTTTGGCATTGCTGTATAGCTGATCCCCCAAACTTTGCAATCTTCCCGGGGGTTAAATAAGCCCTGTGGGTAACATACAACTCAAGCTGTCCGAATCTCGCATTGCGGGACACCTTTATATGGTACCTCTGGGCCCGTTCCCACTGCCCATCCGTCATGGGTCCTCCCACCTCCTCCTCCCAATCTTGTCTCAATTGGAGCAACTCCTTCCCTGCCCTTGCCCGCAGGAGCTCATATATCCTCGATATTTCGTGCCCCCCCTCCGATACATCGTACATGGTTTCCAGGGAGGCATCTGGATCTTCCGCGAGCACTGTCTCCGGCCATCTTTCTCTAGTCTTTTTCACCAGCCTAATGTAGGTTATATATTGGCCACCATGTACTCCCGTCTCTTCCTGCAGCTGCTGAAAGTCCACCGCCCCCTTCCTGCCATATGTCCCCGAGGGTGGCTAGGCCTACCTGTTCCCAATATCTGCGGACCGATTCAAGTAGTTGGGAGTCGCTCCCACACAGAGCCGCCTAAGGGGCTTGCTGGGAGTATGGTTCTGAATCCCCCCCCATCTTCCATGTCCCCGAGGGTGGCTAGGCCTACCTGTTCCCAATATCTGCGGACCGATTCAAGTAGTTGGGAGTCGCTCCCACACAGAGCCGCCTAAGGGGCTTGCTGGGAGTATGGTTCCGAATCCCCCCCATCTTCCATGTCCTGTGCCAGATCTCCCAGCCCAACCTCAGTAACCGCCCCTTGCCCACCAGTTTATCTCTACTCAACCACACCACTTCCATCAGAAAGTATGGGGCTGTATCTTCGTGCAGGAGCCTGGCTTCCGCCGAATCTTCAGTCGTGAGCCACCTGGCCACGTACTGCAGCTGCCCCGCCAGGTAATAGAGTTCGAAGTTAGGCAGGCCTATCCCCCCCCTGTCGCACGGGTTCTGGAGCTTCCACAGAGCCACCCTATTCCTAGAGCTGCCCCACACAAAACCTCTACACATGCTGTGAAGTTTCGCGAATAGGCTTCGGGGTATCAGAAACGGGACGTTTGTAAAAAAGTACAAGAGTCTAGGCAGGACCACCATCTTGAGCAAGGCCGCCCTCCCCATCATGGTCAGGGGCAATCTGGACCAAAATACCATACTGTTCCTAATCCCCTCTATCGCCTTTTCCGTGTTGTGCTTGTGTTCTGTCTCGATCTTGTGGTAAATGTTTATTCCCAGATACCTAAATGTTACGGGCTGCCATGGTGTTGGCAGAATAGGCAGCCTCTGCACCGGGACGTTCCTATATCTACCCAAAGGGAACAGGCTGGACTTTCCAGGGTTCACCGATATACCGGAGAGGATGGCGTACCGTTCTATGACCTCTAGGACATACTGTAGGTTTTCTTCTGGATAGCGTAAATAAAGGAGCATATCATCCACATATAATGATATCAAATGCTTTCCACTGGCCGTGTTTACGCCCACCTCCCCATATTGTTGACGCAGGCATATTGCCAGCGGCTCTAACGCCAGTATATATAGCATTGGTGACCAGGGACATCCCTGTCTGGTCCCCCTGCCCAGTTGCCAAGAATCTGAGACCGTGGACCCAGTCTTGACCCTCGCCATCGGGGTGCTGTAAAACAACTGTACCCATCTGAGGTATCCGGGTCCCAATCCATACCCCTTCAGGACCGCTTTCAGCCAGGGCCATCGTACCGAGTCGAAGGCCTTGACCGCGTCTAACGACACTATGGCCAGCTCGCCCGTGTCCTCCTCAGTTTGGTCCATGACATGGTGTAGCCTCCGGTGTTTGTCGGTGATGTTCCTGCCCGGAACATATCCCGTCTTATCTGGGTGTATCCGTTTCTTAATCACCCTTTTCAGTCTATTAGCCAGCACCACCGTGAGTATTTTGCTGTCCTGGTTGAGCATGGACAACGGTCTGTAAGACCCGCACTCCACGGCCGGCTTGCCTGGTTTCAAGAGTGGGATGATTACGGCCTCACGGAGAGACAACGGGAGTTCTCCCTTCTCATAGGCCTCGTTGAAAGTGGCAAGCAGTGGCTGGAGCAACTCTTGCTGGTATGTTTTGGAGAACTCGCTGGGCAGCCCATCCGAACCCGGCGCCTTGCAAGTGGGCAAGTTCCGAATCACTACCTCCAGCTCATCCGAGGTGACGGGTGCGTCCAACTCCGAGCGTTCTAGATCATCTAAGGTGGGCAGCTCAATGTCCCCCAATGTGTCTAGTATGTCTTGACCCATATCCTCCCCCGTGTCCTCATACAAGTGTCTGTAGAACTTAAGGAATTCCCTATTTACCTCTTTCTGGGTGTTGCATATGGTACCTCCTTCGCCCTGAATCTCACTAATCACCGAGCGGGGGTTCTCACTCTTGTACAACCAAGCCAGCAATCTGCCCGGCTTATTGCCCCCTGCGTGTATCCGCTCCGTATATTTCCTGTAGCTGAGTCTGCACAGTCTATCCCAGAGTGCACCACAGGACGACTGTAGCTCCTCTACTTTAGTTCTGTTATCATGAGCGGTGCTCATGCAATGCGTGAGCTCCTCTAGCTTTCTTTCCGCCTCCCGGAGCTCCCTTTCAACCCCCCCCCCTGTAGCCCTTTGACTTGGGAAATAGCTACCCCACGCACCACCACCTTAAACGCTTCCCACAGTGTGCCCACGAAGCTTACGCTTCCCGTGTTTTTATCAAAATATTCTTCAATGGCGTCTCTCAGGCCCTCCCGAAACCCCTCATCCTGCAGAGCGTCGGTCCTAAGTCTCCACGTAGGGATCTGCGGGCGTGGGGGATGGTGTCTCCAGTCTACCACCAAGGGCGAGTGGTCCGACAGCACTCGGGCCTTGTATTCTGCTCCTTCTATTTCTCTCACTATCCCGGCTGTTACAAACATGTAGTCTAACCTTGTGTACAAATCATGTGGCGCTGGGTAGTGTGAGTACTGTCTATCCGTAGGATGCAGCCTCCTCCAGGCATCCTCCAGGCCTAGGTCTTTCAGTAGGGTATTCAGCGCTTTAGCCGCTGGTGCCATTTTCCCTGCCCTATCCTTGGACCTATCCATACTGGGGTCTACGGTACAGTTAAAGCCCCCCCCCCACACTACCGTACCCCCCGCCAGGGGGCCGAGTTTACCGTAGAGGGTCCTAAAGTAAGCCGCTGTATCGTTATTGGGGGCGTACAAATTTATGATGTGTATTTCTCTGTTTTCCAAGAGACCCGTTACCACCACCTTTCTACCCTCCGGATTCACCGAAGAATCAAGCACTCGAAACGGCACGTGGGGCGCCACCCAAGTGACGACCCCTCTGGCATACGCTGAGTACGCTGCCCCCACAACGGTGCCCTTCCATTTCCTCCCGACCACCTCCAGCCTTTCCCTAGTGAGGTGGGTCTCTTGCAGCAGGGCTATGTCTACACGCATCCTCTTTAAATACATCATCACTTTGTTGTGTTTAAGGTAGCTTTTGAGGCCCTGTACATTCCAGGTCACAATTTTGAGACTACCCGATGCCATCTAGTCGGTCTATCTCCGTCCCATCCCTCCCTATAATGTTTCCCATGTAGGGTCGTTTCCTGGCTCCTTCCCTACTATTAACAAACCCTGCCCCCCTCCCCCCTTCTCCAACCTCACACCACTGCACACAACTCCCCCCCTCCCCACCAACCCCCAACAATAGCCCAGCTCCATCCCTGGATCTCAGGCCTAGCCACGTCTGGACCCGTCTCGTAACCAAGAACAAGGACCCCGCGGGGTGTCACCAATCTAACAGTGACCTAACTAAGTATACTACTATCGGGTACAGAGGTTGCTCCCCAGGAGCTCCCAGTCATCTGTTTAGGAGAAGTGAATTCAACGGGACCCGCCGGCAGATGCCGTGACTTCCCCCTCACAAGCACAATATCAAACTATATTCTAGTCCCAATGTCATAGCTATGGCCTCACTGGTGCCTTTGCAGCGTGCTACTTATCTCCATCCGCTTCTGTCTGGGCATCCGATTCCTGTGGTCGACCTTGCATATCGAGCCATTCCATCGCATCGCTCAGCGTCTCAAAGAAGAGGGATCTGTTCTTATGGATCACCATTAACCTGGCGGGGTAAAGCAACATGTAGCAGTGGCCTGCCTCTCTGAGCCTCCTCTTCACCGTTCCAAATGTTCATTCGACTCCGATGTACAAACAGCGTGTAATCCGGATACGCTGTTATATTCGCTGATCCCCTTTCTATCGTGCCCTCTTTCCGGAAAAATTCAAGAATCTTCTCGCGGTCACGATAGTTCAAGATCTTAGCAATCAACGGCCGCGGGGGGCTCCTGGGGCCGGTCTCCTGGTCAGGGCCCTGTGCGCCCTTTCGACCGCGAACCCCTGGGTCAGCTCTCTGCCTGTGATCTCCTGCAAAAGCATGGTTTCAACAAAATCCGTGGGGTTCGATCCTTCCATTCCCTCCGGTACCCCCACTATGCGAATGTTGTTGCGCCTGGCGCGCCCCTCCGCCTGCTCTGCTCTGTCCTCCAAATTTCCCACTCGCTGCACGAGGGCATGAAGTTCCTTGGCGTGTGTATTGCACGCCTCCACAGTCGGGGCCAACTCCTGCTCCAGTTCCCCAGTACGCTCCGCGATCGTTCGCACATCCTGGCGAAACAGGTTCACTTCTTCTTGGACCGCTCCTATCTTGAGGTTTAGGCCCTCTTGCAACTCTTTCATGGCCAGGCCCAGCTTCGTCTCCCAGGCCACCTTCGGGTCAGCAATTGCTGCCAGCACCTCCTGGATGGTACCCGGTGGGTCCGTCGCCGCCGCTGGGGTTTCTTTGCTCTTGCCCCCTTCCGCGCCCGAGGGCGACCTAGCATAGGTCTCCATCGTAGGCTGCTTGATCCGGGGTCGCACCACCTTGGAAGACATCCTGTTGCGTCGATTCGGCCCACACGCCCAGCTATATCCTAGCAGGTTCAATCTGCTAGTCCGCCACAATCCATGGCCGCTGCAGTAGGGGCTCACCCTTATGTGCTTGCTTTCAGCCCGAGACGCATACGACCCGTCTATCTGGTTGGGCTCGCCCACGTTCCGACCAACCTTGTCTTCCTCAGCTCGTCGGACCTTTTATGGCCCTTTTTCCACAGGCGGCCATCTTGGGTGATCCCCTTCCTTTGCACGACCGCCAACTTCTTCGGGGTCTAGTTCCGTGAATATGCAGTCCCGCCGTTGGGGAGGGCACGCACCATATGCCCCCCACTTTCATGTGCCTTTAGATGCACCATGGGCTCGAAAGTCCGCCAAAAACCATCACTTTTTTCCCAGGATCAGGATCGGATCATCGGGAGCTCCTCCAAGGAACGTCCTCTCAGGTAGCCATCAAGCCACCCAGGTCGAGTATTATGTGTGGTGGAAACCTGTACCTCCCATACACTTGGTCATCTGGCATACCAAATAGGCTGATTCTGGGTGTGAAGATTCTGGCCCTGACTATCCTTCTCCTCCTCCTGCGGTATCCCACGGCCACTGCTGCTAGGAACGGTATATTCATCCTGGCGTCTGAGCTTGTTTGTTGTTTGCACACTCTTTTATGCTGCGCGGGACGTGCGCCTGCTTCATTCTGGCGTACTTGTTTCAGGATTGGTCCTTTTATTTTTTGGCGCGTTGTAGGCGAGTGTGTAAATCTTCCCGCCCACCCCAGGAATGCACGTAACACGCTCTCCCAGGCCCAGTCGCGAGTAAATAATCCTGCCCACCCCTGGAATACACGTACCCCACTGTCATCAAAAGTGGGGCTCACCTGTGCTTCGAGATCCGATTCGCCGGAGGAGAGGCCGGATCCGGAAAGAGTCGTTGCCGAGAGATCAGGCGTTCCTTTTTTTGTGAAGAGGTAAGGTCTGTTCCGGGAGCTCGCCACAATTGTCGTGCTGGGTAACAGTCACAGACAGAAATGACAATCCCCCTCTGCAGACCACAGAGGGGAAAAAGCCTGTGGCACAAAAAACCCCTATAGATGGAATGGCAAGAAGGTGTGGAGGTGATGGCTTGTCCGATCCAGTAGAATGACTTGAATAAATCAGGTGAGTTGAAAAGTAACTTTTCTTTCTGCAATTCTGATCCTGAAGGCTGATGTGATGGAGGTCCAGTGGACGAAGAAGATACGAAACTCTGAAGGCAAGATGCAAACTGGGAATTGTGGTTCTGAAGAAAAAATGGAAGGCGGAAGAGTACCAGAAGCAGGAAGATGAAACTTCGGTGGAAAAATAGAAGGAGAAAGGAAACCAAGGAAAATATCAGGGGGAAAAGATAGAAGGAGGTTAAGTTGGTTTAAGAAAGAGAGAATGGTACAAGCACATAAGGTCACCGTACTAACGTGTAAAAAAGAAGCCCCTACAAGTGGGAAACTTATTACCCCCAGAATGAAGGCACCGAAACGGGAGCAAAGTGGTCAGGATACCCAGGAACTCCTGTAAGGAAAGTAAGGTAATCAAAGGGACTGAAAGAGGCGGAGTAAGAAAAGCGGCGAGCACCGCGACTGAAAGTGAAAGTAAACAATGTCAGAAACCCTTGAAATACTGCATGCAGATAAAGGTAATAACAGTAGACAGATAGGCAGGAAGAAATGAGCTCTGGAAGGAACGCTTCGGAGGGCTTTCAGGAAGAAACGAAGGAGGGCTGGAACTACGAGAGAACCAGAGAGCGAGGAAACCGCAACACAGTTGCAACGCACTGAGGGGGCGTGGTTTCCCTGAATTTAAAGGGGAGAGATAGAAACAGGACTAGCGGAGTTTCCACCGGGACCACATCTTCCATGAACCTCCTTTCATGACAGTATGTCCCCTTCTTGGGGCGACGGGCCCGGGTTTGCCTGGGTGAAGGGCATGGAACTGTCGTAGACATCTGGGGGCGGAGATGTTGGTTACGGGTTCCCAAGAGTCTTCCGCGTGAGAGTATCCTTTCCAATGAACCAAGTACTGTAGTCTACCTCTATGGTAACGAGAGTCCAGAATACGTTCCACCTCATAGACTTCTGGCTCCGGTTTCTTATTTTACAACTTTAAGACCTTCCGATGGTGGGGATCCGGGAGATAGGTCTTTAACAAGGAGGAATGAAAGACTGGGTGAACTCTGCCTAGCTGAGAAGGCAGTCTCAGTCGAAAAGCCACCGGATTGATGCGGGCCGTGATGGGGAAGGGACCCAAAAATTTGGGGCTCAACTTGGAGGGATGAGTCCATCTAGGTAAGTATCTTGTTGATAGCCATACCTTATCTCCCACTTGCCATCCTGGAGTCTGAGTGCGGTGAGCATCTGCTTGGAGCTTATATCGGAGACGACTTTCCTGTAAATTAGTGATGGAATTCTTTTGTATCCTAGCAATATCATCCAGAAGAGAGTCCACCGAAGGTAGAGAAGAACTGGGGATGTTACTCAAAGGGAAAGAACGAGGATGACGACCAAAAACACAGAAAAACTGCGACATCTTGATAGCAGAATGAACAGTGTTATTGTACGAAAATTCTGCCATGGGGAGGAGAGATGCCCAATTGTCCTGTTGTTAATTGGCGAAGCAACGCAGATATTGTTCCATGGTTGCGTTGAGTCGCTCCGTTTGGCCATTGGACTGAGGATGGTATCCGAAAGTAAGAGCTCGTTCTACTCCTAAAAGAGCACATAAAGTCTTCCAAAATGCTGAGGTAAATTGTGAACCTCTGTCTGACAAGATCGTTTCTGGTAGACCATGGAGACGTACCACATCTCTCAAAAACACTTGTGCCATCTCGGGAGCAGAGGGAATCCCCTTTAAGGGAGAAAAATGGCACATCTTGCTGAAACTGTCGATTGTGACCATGATCGCTGTGAATCCCTTTGACCTGGGAAGATCCACCACAAAATCAGTAGAGACATGAGACCATGGAGTCAAAGGTAGTCTTGGTTGATGTAACAAACCCGCCGGTTTAGATGTGGATCCCTTACTTCTGGCACAGATAGGGCAGGAATGTACATAAAGTTTGATGTCAGTAAGCATTTTCGGCCACCAGAACATCCGATTTATGAGTTCGGATGTGGCGGTGACACCCCTGTGTCCCGCTATCTTAGAATCGTGACCCCAATACAGGATTCGTGCTCGTAACCTAGCGTCTGGAATGAAAAGTCTCCCCTGGTAAAACCATAGATCTTCTTTGGTAGTTAATCGGCTTGATAGGCTTCTGGGAAGCGGAAGTAGGGCTTCTGGAGAGGCCTTCTTGACGTCTATCAAAAATTTTGAAATGACCTGTATAAAACGGACTCTGGGAAACAACACCTCGCCTTCAAAAGGTGGATTATTGAAGGTGTTGGGACTGCGAGATAAACTGTTGGCTAGGATATTCTTACTTCCTGGAAGGTATGTTATGTAAAAACCATATTGAGCAAAGAAGTATGCCCATCGGGCTTGGCGGGGATTCCTGCACTCCATGTTTTGAAGCACCTTGAGATTACTGTGATCGGTGCGTATCTCAAACTGATGTCTTGATCCTTGGAGGAGATGTCTCCATTCAGCGCAGGCTTGTTTAATGGCCAACAATTCCTTTTCAATTACGGAGTAATTGATCTCGCTGGGACATAGAGTGCGAGAGAGATATGCGATCGGATGTTCCACTCCATTATGTTCTTGCTTAATCACGGCTCCTAGGGCTCCAGCAGAGGCATCAGTCTCAACAATAAAAGGTCGACTCTGATCGGGTTGTTTCAGGATGGGTGCAGAACAAAAGGCTTGCTTAAGCCCGCAGAATGCCTGTTCAGCTAAAGAATTCCATTCGAACCGAACATCTTTCTTTAATAAGGCTGTAATAGGTAGTACCTGCTCCGAGAAGTTGGCGATAAATCTCCTGTAAAAATTGGAAAGACCTAAAAAGGCTTGTACCTCTTTCACATTGCAAGGAGAGGGCCAAGCAAGAATTGCGGAAACCTTCTTGGGATCCATCTCAACTCCTTGTTTGGATAGTATAAAACCTAGATAGGGTTCTGAAGATACTGCAATGAGACATTTCTCCGGTTTTGCAAACAGCTGATGACGTCTTAATCGCTGCATGACCTCCGTGAGATGAGCCTGATGTTGGTGAGGGTTTCGCGAAAAAACCAGGATGTCATCTAAGTATATAATAACTGAGACAAATAGAAGGTCAGCAAAAAGGTGGTCCATAAACCTCTGAAAGGCTGCCGGGGCGTTGACTAGGCCGAAGGGCATCACCCGGTATTCGTACAGTCCAAAGGGAGTACGGAACGCCGTCTTCCATTCGTCCCCTTCTTTAATCCTGAGAAGGTGGTAGGCACCTCTGAGGTCAAGTTTGCTGAACAAGCGTGATCCTTCTACGGCTTCCAATATATCCCTTATTAGAGGCATTGGGTAGCGATCCTTCACTGTGATCTTATTCAGGCCCCTATAGTCAATACAAGGACGTAATTCTTTCGAATCTTTCTTGGAAATGAAAAATAGAGACGCCCCAGCTGGAGACTTAGATGGTCGGATGAGACCGTTTTGAAGGTTTTGGTCTAAATACTCTCTTAGTGCTTGTTTTTCAGGAATGGTTAAAGAAAACATGCGTCCAAATGGGACCGAAGAGCCAGGCAGAATGTCAATTGCACAGTCCTCGGGTCTGTGTGGAGGCAAAGTTTTAGGTAACTTGTCTTCGAATACGTCGACAAACTCTTGGAAGATAGAATGGATATTATGGACTGAAAGTGAATCTGATGAGAAGGACGGAAAAGTCACCACAGCTTCTTTCATCTTGTTGGAAACCTCGCTTCGGAAAACTCTGCATCGTTGATCACAGTACTCGGATTCAAATTTCAGGGTGTTAAGAGACCAGTTGATCGTCGGGTTGTGTCTGCGAAGCCACGGAATTCCCAGAATGATTGGGAAGTGAGCTGCTCTTATAACATCAAAAGTGAGGGTTTCATGATGATGGGAGATACAAAGCCGAAGGTCCACTGTAGCCTGAACAATGGGTCCAGAACTTAACGGACGGCCATCCACACCTTCTACCTTCTGTTCTTCCGGTTTATCCACAAGATGGATGCCTTCTTGTTTGGCCCAATGAATATCAATGAAGTTTCCTGCAGCTCCACTGTCAATAAGGGCTAAGACATTTTTTTTTGTTGGTTCTTCTTGGATATGGTTGCTTGAAGAACCATGAGGCGAGAGTCCTCTCCTGATGTTTGTGCACAAGGTGAGCCTTTGACTGAACCCCGGTAAGCGGCTCCTTCTAAGACCGGGGTCCGTCGTTTCCCCGACGTCGTGGAGGAACCTCAGGACAATCCCTCAACAGGTGAGAATCAGAGG
This sequence comes from Ambystoma mexicanum, assembly GCF_040938575.1. Classification (NCBI taxonomy): domain Eukaryota; kingdom Metazoa; phylum Chordata; class Amphibia; order Caudata; family Ambystomatidae; genus Ambystoma; species Ambystoma mexicanum. Next base: position 1,236,399,902 of record NC_090925.1, on the reverse strand, counting down.
CGCAGTAAAGACATAAACCCTTGTCCCGTCGTCGGCTTCGTTCTGTAGATGACAAAGGTCCCCTGGCCGTGCCGATTTGCATCGGTTCGTCACCAGTACGGTGTGAAGATAGTGGTAGGGATGAAGGAGATCCGGATACAGGTAACATTGGGTTTCGACTCCTCTTTTTCTCAGATCTACGCTCCGATATCCTGTATTCGATTTGGAGTACCAGCGTAAAAAGATCAGCCAAAGTAGTAGGTCTGGGTACTCGCGCCAACTCGTCTTTCAGATCCTCATGCAAGCCCCTTCTGAAGGCTGTATATTGGACTGGTTCAGGCCAATCTATTTCTGCAGCCAGTCGTTTGAAACTCGAAATATATGACAAAAGATCCATTGTACCCTGTTTAATATCAAACAAGGCTTCGCTGGCTGCGATTCCGATCTCTTGTCTCTCAAAAGTCTGTAGAAAAAGCGTAGTGAAGGCGTTGTAGTCTTGTAGAATCGGATTATTGGATGTAACCAATGGGGTGGCCCAGGCCAGGGCATTTCCAGTCAAGTTAGAGACGAGAAACCCCACTCTGATGCGATCCGAAGCGTAGGTAGCCGGTCTAAATGTGAAATATACCATACAGGCATCCAGGAACTCCTTGACTCTTTTGGGTGCTCCATCAAACTTCCCAACTGCTAAAGACAAGGGTGGAAGATCAGTATGGTGGGCGTCTCTGGCAGCGACTATCTGGCGAAGAGTTGCATTTTCAGCCTTAACCCCCTGTACTTCCATAGACAGGGTCTGAACTAGGTTCAGCAACTCCTGGACCTGTTCTGCCGTAGCCATCTTTTGGCGTTGCAAACTGTCATCAAAAGTGGGGCTCACCTGTGCTTCGAGATCCGATTCGCCGGAGGAGAGGTCGGATCCGGAAAGAGTCGTTGCCGAGAGATCAGGCGTTCCTTTTTTGTGAAGAGGTAAGGTCTGTTCCGGGAGCTCGCCACAATTGTCGTGCTGAGTAACAGTCACAGACAGAAATGACAATCCCCCTGTGCAGACCACAGAGGGGAAAAAGCCTGTGGCACAAAAAACCCCTATAGATGGAATGGCAAGAAGGTGTGGAGGTGATGGCTTGTCCGATCCAGTAGAATGACTTGAATAAATCAGGTGAGTTGAAAAGTAACTTTTCTTTCTGCAATTCTGATCCTGAAGGCTGATGTGATGGAGGTCCAGTGGACGAAGAAGATACGAAACTCTGAAGGCAAGATGCAAACTGGGAATTGTGGTTCTGAAGAAAAAATGGAAGGCGGAAGAGTACCAGAAGCAGGAAGATGAAACTTCGGTGGAAAAATAGAAGGAGAAAGGAAACCAAGGAAAATATCAGGGGGAAAAGATAGAAGGAGGTTAAGTTGGTTTAAGAAAGAGAGAATGGTACAAGCACATAAGGTCACCGTACTAACGTGTAAAAAAGAAGCCCCTACAAGAGGGAAACTTATTACCCCCAGAATGAAGGCACCGAAACGGGAGCAAAGTGGTCAGGATACCTGGGAACTCCTGTAAGGAAAGTAAGGTAATCAAAGGGACTGAAAGAGGCGGAGTAAGAAAAGCGGCGAGCGCCGCGACTGAAAGTGAAAGTAAACAATGTCAGAAACCCTCGAAATACTGCATGCAGATAAAGGTAATAACAGTAGACAGATAGGCAGGAAGAAATGAGCTCTGGAAGGAACGCTTCGGAAGGGCTTTCAGGAAGAAACGAAGGAGGGCTGGAACTACGAGAGAACCAGAGAGCGAGGAAACCGCAACACAGTTGCAACGCACTGAGGGGGCGTGGTTTCCCTGCATTTAAAGGGGAAGAGATACATAGTTGCAGAGAGATAGAAACAGGACTAGCGGAGTTTCCACCGGGACCACATCTTCCATGAACCTCCTTTCATGACACCCACTCTCACAGGCACAGTCGCGTGTGTAACTTCACGCGCACACACCGAAATACACGTACCCTGCAAATTCGCGTGTGAAACTTCCCGCGCACCCCGAAATACACGTACCCTGCTGAAATCGCGCGTGGAACTTCCCGCGAACCCCGTAATACAAGTACCCTGCTGATATCGCGTGTCAGACTACACGCGCAACCTGATATACACGTACACAGGCGAATCGCACTGCTGGGGGGTGGTAGGAAGGAGTGGGGGCCTGGTGGAGGGTGCCCCTGGATGCAGGAGGGTGGGGGTGCTGGGAGACATGAGTGGGGGCCTGGTGGAGGGTGCCCCTGACTGGTGGGGGGTGGGGGTGCAGGGAGACATGAGTGGGGGCCTGGTGGAGGGTGCCCCACAGTGCTGGGGGGTGGGGGGCAGGGGGACATGAGTGGGGGCCTGGTGGAGGGTGCCCCTGGATGCGGGGGGGTGGGGGTGCTGGGTGACATGAGTGGGGGCCTGGTGGAGGGTGCCCCTGGATGCAGGGGGGTGGGGGTGCTGGGAGACATGAGTGGGGGATTGGTGGAGGGTGCCCCTGACTGGTGGGGGGTGGGGGTGCAGGGAGACATGAGTGGGGGCCTGGTGGAGGGTGCCCCTGACGGGTGAGGGTGCAGGGGGACATGAGTGGGGGCCTGGTGGAGGGTGCCCCTGACTGGTGGGGGTGGGGGTGCAAGGAGACATGAATTGGACATGAGTGGGGGCCTGGTGGAGGGTGCCCCACAGTGCTGGGGGGTGGGGGTGCAGGGAGACATGAGTGGGGGCCTGGTGGAGGGTGCCCCTGGATGCAGGGGGGTGGGGGTGCTGGGAGACATGAGTGGGGGCCTGGTGGAGGGTGCCCCTGGATGCAGGGGGTGGGGGTGCAGGGAGACATGAGTGGGGGCCTGGTGGAGGGTGCCCCTGGATGCAGGGGGGTGGGGGTGCAGGGAGACATGAGTGGGGGCCTGGTGGAGGGTGCCCCTGGATGCAGGGGGATGGGGGTGCAGGGAGACATGAGTGGGGGCCTGGTGGAGGGTGCCCCTGACTGGTGGGGGTGCAGGGAGACATGAGTGGGGGCCTGGTGGAGGGTGCCCCTGGATGCAGGGGGGTGGGGGTGCTGGGAGACATGAGTGGGGGCCTGGTGGAGGGTGCTCCTGACTGGTGGGGGTTCAGGGAGACATGAGTGGGGGCCTGGTGGAGGGTGCCCCACAGTGCTGGGGGTGCAGGGAGACATGAGTGGGGGCCTGGTGGAGGGTGCCCCTGGATGCAGGGGGTGGGGGTAATGGGAGACATGAGTGGGGGCCTGGTGGAGGGTGCCCCTGACTGGTGGGGGGTGGGGGTGCTGGGAGACATGAGTGGGGGCCTGGTGGAGGGTGCCCCTGACTGGTGGGGGTGGGGGTGCAGGGAGACATGAGTGGGGGCCTGGTGGAGGGTGCCCCTGACTGGTGGGGGGTGGGGGTGCAAGGAGACATGAGTTGGACATGAGTGGGGGCCTGGTGGAGGGTGCGCCTGACTGGTGGGGGTGGGGGTGCAGGGAGACATGAGTGGGGGCCTGGTGGAGGGTGCCCCTGGATGCAAGGGGGTGGGGGTGCAGGGAGACATGAGTGGGGGCCTGGTGGAGGGTGCCCCTGGATGCAGGGGGGTGGGGGTGCAGGGAGACATGAGTTGGACATGATTTGGACATGAGTGGGGGCCTGGTGGAGGGTGCCCCCGACTGGTGTGGGGTGGGGGTGCAGGGAGACATGAGTGGGGGCCTGGTGGAGGGTGCCCCACAGTGCTGGGGGGTGGGGGTGCAGGGAGACATGAGTGGGGGCCTGGTGGAGGGTGCCCCTGGATGCAGGGGGTGGGGGTGCTGGGAGACATGAGTGGGGGCCTGGTGGAGGGTGCCCCTGACTGGTGGGGGGTGGGGGTGCTGGGAGACATGAGTAGGGGCCTGGTGGAGGGTGCCCCTGACTGGTGGGGGTGCAGGGAGACATGAGTGGGGGCCTGGTGGAGGGTGCCCCTGACTGGTGGGGGGTGGGGGTGCAAGGAGACATGAGTTGGACATGAGTGGGGGCCTGGTGGAGGGTGCGCCTGACTGGTGGGGGTGGGGGTGCAGGGAGACATGAGTGGGGGCCTGGTGGAGGGTGCCCCTGGATGCAAGGGGGTGGGGGTGCAGGGAGACATGAGTGGGGGCCTGGTGGAGGGTGCCCCTGGATGCAGGGGGGTGGGGGTGCAGGGAGACATGAGTTGGACATGAGTTGGACATGAGTGGGGGCCTGGTGGAGGGTGCCCCTGACTGGTGGGGGGTGGGGGTGCAGGGAGACATGAGTGTGGGCCTGGTGGAGGGTGCCCCTGGATGCAGGGGGGTGGGGGTGCTGGGAGACATGAGTGGGGGCCTGGTGGAGGGTGCCGCTGACTGGTGGGGGGTGGGGGTGCAGGGAGACATGAGTGGGGGCCTGGTGGAGGGTGCCCCTGGATGCAGGGGGGTGGGGGTGCTGGGAGACATGAGTGGGGGCCTGGTGGAGGGTGCCCCTGGATGCAGGGGGGTGGGGGTGCTGGGAGACATGAGTGGGGGCCTGGTGGAGGGTGCCCCTGGATGCAGGGGGGTGGGGGTGCAGGGAGACATGAGTGGGGGCCTGGTGGAGGGTGCCCCTGACTGGTGGGGGGTGGGGGTGCAGGGAGACATAAGTGGGGGCCTGGTGGAGGGTGCCCCTGGATGCAGGGGGGTGGGGGTGCTGGGAGACATGAGTCGGGGCCTGGTGGAGGGTGCCCCTGGATGCAGTGGGGTGGGGGTGCAGGGGGACATGAGTGGAGGCCTGGTGGAGGGTGCCCCTGACTGGTGGGGGTGCAGGGAGACATGAGTGGGGACCTGGTGGAGGGTGCCCCTGACTGGTGGGGGGTGGGGGTGCAGGGAGACATGAGTGGGGGCCTGGTGGAGGGTGCCCCACAGTGCTGGGGGGTGGGGGTGCAGGGGGACATGAGTGGGGACCTGGTGGAGGGTGCCCCTGACTGGTGGGGGGTGGGGGTGCAACGAGACATGAGTTGGACATGAGTGGGGGCCTGGTGGAGGGTGCCCCTGGATGCAGGGGGTGGGGGTGCTGGGAGACATTAGTGGGGGCCTGGTGGAGGGTGCCCCTGACTGGTGGGGGGTGGGGGTGCTGGGAGACATGAGTGGGGGCCTGGTGGAGGGTTCCCCTGGATGCAGGGGGGTGGGGGTGCAGGGAGACATGAGTGGGGGCCTGGTGGAGGGTGCCCCTGAATGCTGGGGGGGAGGGGGTGCAAGGAGACATGAGTTGGACATGAGTGGGAGCCTGGTGGAGGGTGCCCCTGACTGGTGGGGGGTGGGGGTGCAGGGGGACATGAGTGGAGGCCTGGTGGAGGGTGCCCTGACTGGTGGGGGGTGGGGGTGCAGGGAGACATGAGTGGGGGCCTGGTGAAGGGGGTCGCTGGATGCAGGGGGGTGGGGGTGCTGGGTGACATGAGTGGGGTCCTGGTGGAGGGTGCCCCTGACTGGTAGGGGTGGGGGTGCAGGGAGACATGAGTGGGGGCCTGGTGGAGGGTGCCCCACAGTGCTGGGGGGTGGGGGTGCAGGGAGACATGGGTGGGGGTCTGGTGGAGGGTGCCCCTGGATGCAGGGGGGTGGGGGTGCTGGGAGACATGGGTGGGGGCCTGGTGGAGGGTGCCCCACAGTGCTGGGGGGTGGGGGTGCAGGGAGACATGAGTGGGGGCCTGGTGGAGGGTGCCCCTGGATGCAGGGGTGTGGGGGTGCTGGGAGACATGAGTGGGGGCCTGGTGGAGGGTGCCCCTGACTGGTGGGGGGTGGGGGTGCTGGGAGACATGAGTGGGGGCCTGGTGGAGGGTGCCCCTGACTGGTGGGGGTGGGGGTGCAGGGAGACATGAGTGGGGGCCTGGTGGAGGGTGCCCCACAGTTCTGGGGGGTGGGGGTGCAGGGGGACATGAGTGGGGGCCTGGTGGAGGGTGCCCCTGGATGCTGGGGGTGCAAGGAGACATGTGTTGGACATGAGTGGGGGCATGGTGGAGGGTGCCCCACAGTGCTGGGGGGTGGGGGTGCAGGGAGACATGAGTGGGGGCCTGGTGGAGGGTGCCCCTGGATGCAGGGGGTGGGGGTGCTGGGAGACATGAGTGGGGGCCTGGTGGAGGGTGCCCCTGGATGCAGGGGGGTGGGGGTGCTGGGAGATATGAGTGGTGGCCTGGTGGAGGGTGCCCCTGGATGCAGGGGGGTGGGGGTGCTGGGAGACATGAGTGGGGGCCTGGTGGAGGGTGCCCCTGGATGCAGGGGGGTGGGGGTGCAGGGAGACATGAGTGGGGGCCTGGTGGAAGGTGCCCCTGACTGGTGGGGGGTGGGGGTGCAGGGAGACATGAGTGGGGGCCTGGTGGAGGGTGCCCCTGGATGCAGTGGGGTGGGGGTGCAGGGGGACATGAGTGGAGGCCTGGTGGAGGGTGCCCCTGACTGGTGGGGGTGCAGGGAGACATGAGTGGGGGCCTGGTGGAGGGTGCCTCTGACTGGTGGGGGGTGGGGGTGCAGGGAGACATGAGTGGGGGCCTGGTGGAGGGTGCCCCACAGTGCTGGGGGGTGGGGGTGCAGGGGGACATGAGTGGGGACCTGGTGGAGGGTGCCCCTGACTGGTGGGGGTGGGGGTGCAACGAGACATGAGTTGGACATGAGTGGGGGCCTGGTGGAGGGGTCCCCTGGATGCAGGGGGGTGGGGGTGCTGGGAGACATAAGTGGGGGCCTGGTGCAGGGTGCCCCTGACTGGTGGGGGGTGGGGTGCTGGGAGACATGAGTGGGGGCCTGGTGGAGGGTTCCCCTGGATGCAGGGGGGTGGGGGTGCAGGGAGACATGAGTGGGGGCCTGGTGGAGGGTGCCCCTGGATGCTGGGGGTGCAAGGAGACATGAGTTGGACATGAGTGGGAGCCTGTTGGAGGGTGCCCCTGACTGGTGAGGGGTGGGGGTGCAGGGAGACATGAGTGGGGGCCTGGTGGAGGGTGCCCCTGGATGCAGGGGGGTGGGGGTGCAGGGGGGCATGAGTGGGGGCCTGGTGGAGGGTGCCCCTGGATGCAGGGGGGTGGGGGTGCTGGGAGACATGAGTGGGGGCCTGGTGGAGGGTGCCCTGACTGGTGGGGGCTGGAGGTGCAGGGAGACATGAGTGGGGGCCTGGTGGAGGGTGCCGCTGGATGCAGGGGGGTGGGGGTGCTGGGTGACATGAGTGGGGGCCTGGTGGAGGGTGCCCCTGACTGGTGGGGGGTGGGGGTGCAGGGAGACATGAGTGGGGGCCTGGTGGAGGGTGCCCCTGGATGCAGGGGGGTGGGGGTGCAGGGGGACATGAGTGGGGGCCTGGTGGAGGGTGCCCCTGGATGCAGGGGGGTGGGGGTGCTGGGAGACATGAGTGGGGGCCTGGTGGAGGGTGCTCTGACTGGTGGGGGGTGGAGGTGCAGGGAGACATGAGTGGGGGCCTGGTGGAGGGTGCCGCTGGATGCAGGGGGGTGGGGGTGCTGGGTGACATGAGTGGGGGCCTGGTGGAGGGTGCCCCTGACTGGTGGGGGGTGGGGGTGCAGGGAGACATGAGTGGGGGCCTGGTGGAGGGTGCCCCACAGTGCTGGGGGGTGGGGGTGCAGGGAGACTTGAGTGGGGTCCTGGTGGAGGGTGCCCCTGGATGCAGCGGGGTGGGGGTGCTGGGAGACATGGGTGGGGGCCTGGTGGAGGGTGCCCCACAGTGCTGGGGGGTGGGGGTTCAGGGAGACATGAGTGGGGGCCTGGTGGAGGGTGCCCCTGGATGCAGGGGGGTGGGGGTGCTGGGAGACATGATTGGGGGCCTGGTGGAGGGTGCCCCTGACTGGTGAGGGGAGCGGGTGCAGGGAGACATGAGTGGGGGCCTGGTGGAGGGTGCCCCTGACTGGTGGGGGGTGGGGGTGCAAGGAGACATGAGTTGGACATGAGTGGGGGCCTGGTGGAGGGTGCCCCTGACTGGTGGGGGTGGGGGTGCAGGGAGACATGAGTGGGGGCCTGGTGGATGGTGCCCCTGGATGCAGGGGGGTGGGGGTGCAGGGAGACATGAGTGGGGCCCTGGTGGAGGGTGCCCCTGGATGCAGGGGGGTGGGGGTGCAGGGAGACATGAGTTGGACATGAGTGGGGGCCTGGTGGAGGGTGCCCCTGACTGGTGGGGGGTGGGGGTGCAGGCAGACATGAGTGGGGGCCTGGTGGAGGCTGCCCCTGGATGCAGGGGGGTGGGGGTGCTGGGAGACATGAGTGGGGGCCTGGTGGAGGGTGCCCCTGACTGGTGGGGGGTGGGGGTGCAGGGAGACATGAGTGGGGGCCTGGTGGAGGGTGCCCCACAGGGCTGGGGGGTGGGGGTGCAGGGGGACATGAGTGGGGGCCTGGTGGAGGGTGCCCCTGGATGCTGGGGGGTGGGGGTGCAAGGAGACATGAGTTGGACATGAGTGGGGGCCTGGTGGAGGGTGCCCCTGGATGCAGGGGGGTGGGGGTGCTGGGAGACATGAGTGGGGGCCTGGTGGAGGGTGCCCCTGGATGCAGTGGGGTGGGGGTGCAGGGGGACATGAGTGGAGGCCTGGTGTAGGGTGCCCCTGACTGGTGGGGGTGCAGGGAGACATGAGTGGGGGCCTGGTGGAGGGTGCCTCTGACTGGTGGGGGTGCAGGGAGACATGAGTGGGGGCCTGGTGGAGGGTGCCCCACAGCTCTGGGGGGTGGGGGTGCAGGGGGACATGAGTGGGGACCTGGTGGAGGGTGCCCCTGACTGGTGGGGGTGGGGGTGCAACGAGACATGAGTTGGACATGAGTGGGGGCCTGGTGGAGGGTGCCCCTGGATGCAGGGGGGTGGGGCTGCTGGGAGACATAAGTGGGGGCCTGGTGGAGGGTGCCCCTGACTGGTGGGGGTGGGGTGCTGGGAGACATGAGTGGGGGCCTGGTGGAGGGTTCCCTTGGATGCAGGGGGGTGGGGGTGCAGGGAGACATGAGTGGGGGCCTGGTGGAGGGTGCCCCTGGATGCTGGGGGTGCAAGGAGACATGAGTTGGACATGAGTGGGAGCCTGGTGGAGGGTGCCCCTGACTGGTGGGGGGTGGGCGTGCAGGGAGACATGAGTGGGGGCCTGGTGGAGGGTGCCCTTGGATGCAGGGGGGTGGGGGTGCAGGGGGACATGAGTGGGGGCCTGGTGGAGGGTGCCCCTGGATGCAGGGGGGTGAGGGTGCTGGGAGACATGAGTGGGGGCCTGGTGGAGGGTGCCCTGACTGGTGGGGGGTGGAGGTGCAGGGAGACATGAGTGGGGGCCTGGTGGAGGGTGCCGCTGGATGCAGGGGGGTGGGGGTGCTGGGTGACATGAGTGGGGGCCTGGTGGAGGGTGCCCCTGACTGGTGGGGGGTGGGGGTGCAGGGAGACATGAGTGGGGGCCTGGTGGAGGGTGCCCCACAGTGCTGGGGGGTGGGGGTGCAGGGAGACTTGAGTGGGGTCCTGGTGGAGGGTGCCCCTGGATGCAGCGGGGTGGGGGTGCTGGGAGACATGGGTGGGGGCCTGGTGGAGGGTGCCCCACAGTGCTGGGGGGTGGGGGTTCAGGGAGACATGAGTGGGGGCCTGGTGGAGGGTCCCCCTGGATGCAGGGGGGTGGGGGTGCTGGGAGACATGATTGGGGGCCTGGTGGAGGGTGCCCCTGACTGGTGAGGGGAGGGGGTGCAGGGAGACATGAGTGGGGGCCTGGTGGAGGGTGCCCCTGACTGGTGGGGGGTGGGGGTGCAAGGAGACATGAGTTGGACATGAGTGGGGGCCTGGTGGAGGGTGCCCCTGACTGGTGGGAGTGGGGGTGCAGGGAGAGATGAGTGGGGGCCTGGTGGATGGTGCCCCTGGATGCAGGGGGGTGGGGGTGCAGGGAGACATGAGTGGGGCCCTGGTGGAGGGTGCCCCTGGATGCAGGGGGGTGGGGGTGCAGGGAGACATGAGTTGGACATGAGTGGGGGCCTGGTGGAGGGTGCCCCTGACTGGTGGGGGTGGGGGTGCAGGCAGACATGAGTGGGGGCCTGGTGGAGGGTGCCCCTGGATGCAGGGGGTGGGGGTGCTGGGAGACATGAGTGGGGGCCTGGTGGAGGGTGCCCCACAGGGCTGGGGGGTGGGGGTGCAGGGGGACATGAGTGGGGCCCTGGTGGAGGGAGCCCCTGGATGCTGGGGGGTGGGGGTGCAAGGAGACATGAGTTGGACATGAGTGGGGGCCTGGTGGAGGGTGCCCCTGGATGCAGGGGGGTGGGGGTGCTGGGAGACATGAGTGGGGGCCTGGTGGAGGGTGCCCCACAGGGCTGGGGGGTGGGGGTGCAGGGGGACATGAGTGGGGCCCTGGTGGAGGCTGCCCCTGGATGCAGGGGGGTGGGGGTGCTGGGAGACATGAGTGGGGGCCTGGTGGAGGGTGCCCCTGACTGGTGGGGGGGTGGGGGTGCAGGGAGACATGAGTGGGGGCCTGGTGGAGGGTGCCCCACAGGGCTGGGGGGTGGGGGTGCAGGGGGACATGAGTGGGGGCCTGGTGGAGGGTGCCCCTGGATGCTGGGTGGTGGGGGTGCAAGGAGACATGAGTTGGACATGAGTGGGGGCCTGGTGGAGGGTGCCCCTGGATGCAGGGGGTGGGGGTGCTGGGAGACATGAGTGGGGGCCTGGTGGAGGGTGCCCCTGGATGCAGTGGGGTGGGGGTGCAGGGGGACATGAGTGGAGGCCTGGTGGAGGGTGCCCCTGACTGGTGGGGGTGCAGGGAGACATGAGTGGGGGCCTGGTGGAGGGTGCCTCCGACTGGTGGGGGTACAGGGAGACATGAGTGGGGGCCTGGTGGAGGGTGCCCCACAGCTCTGGGGGGTGGGGGTGCAGGGGGACATGAGTGGGGACCTGGTGGAGGGTGCCCCTGACTGGTGGGGGTGGGGGTGCAACGAGACATGAGTTGGACATGAGTGGGGGCCTGGTGGAGGGTGCCCCTGGATGCAGGGGGGTGGGGCTGCTGGGAGACATAAGTGGGGGCCTGGTGGAGGGTGCCCCTGACTGGTGGGGGTGGGGTGCTGGGAGACATGAGTGGGGGCCTGGTGGAGGGTTCCCCTGGATGCAGGGGGGTGGGGGTGCAGGGAGACATGAGTGGGGGCCTGGTGGAGGGTGCCCCTGGATGCTAGGGGTGCAAGGAGACATGAGTTGGACATGAGTGGGAGCCTGGTGGAGGGTGCCCCTGACTGGTGGGGGGTGGGCGTGCAGGGAGACATGAGTGGGGGCCTGGTGGAGGGTGCCCCTGGATGCAGGGGGGGTGAGGGTGCTGGGAGACATGTGTGGGGGCCTGGTGGAGGGTGCCCTGACTGGTGGGGGGTGGAGGTGCAGGGAGACATGAGTGGGGGCCTGGTGGAGGGTGCCGCTGGATGCAGGGGGGTGGGGGTGCTGGGTGACATGAGTGGGGGCCTGGTGGAGGGTGCCCCTGACTGGTGGGGGGTGGGGGTGCAGGGAGACATGAGTGGGGGCCTGGTGGAGGGTGCCCCACAGTGCTGGGGGGTGGGGTGCAGGGAGACTTGAGTGGGGTCCTGGTGGAGGGTGCCCCTGGATGCAGCAGGGTGGGGGTGCTGGGAGACATGGGTGGGGGCCTGGTGGAGGGTGCCCCACAGTGCCGGGGGGTGGGGGTTCAGGGAGACATGAGTGGGGGCCTGGTGGAGGGTCCCCCTGGATGCAGGGGGGTGGGGGTGCTGGGAGACATGATTGGGGGCCTGGTGGAGGGTGCCCCTGACTGGTGAGGGGAGGGGGTGCAGGGAGACATGAGTGGGGGCCTGGTGGAGGGTGCCCCTGACTGGTGGGGGGTGGGGGTGCAAGGAGACATGAGTTGGACATGAGTGGGGGCCTGCTGGAGGGTGCCCCTGACTGGTGGGGGTGGGGGTGCAGGGAGACATGAGTGGGGGCCTGGTGGATGGTGCCCCTGGATGCAGGGGGGTGGGGGTGCAGGGAGACATGAGTGGGGCCCTGGTGGAGGGTGCCCCTGGATGCAGGGGGGTGGGGGTGCAGGGAGACATGAGTTGGACATGAGTGGGGGCCTGGTGGAGGGTGCCCCTGACTGGTGGGGGGTGGGGGTGCAGGCAGACATGAGTGGGGGCCTGGTGGAGGGTGCCCCTGGATGCAGGGGGGTGGAGGTGCTGGGAGACATGAGTGGGGCCTGGTGGAGGGTGCCCCACAGGGCTGGGGGGTGGGGGTGCAGGGGGACATGAATGGGGCCCTGGTGGAGGGTGCCCCTGGATGCTGGGGGGTGGGGGTGCAAGGAGACATGAGTTGGACATGAGTGGGGGCCTGGTGGAGGGTGCCCCACAGTGCTGGGGGGTGGGGGTGTAGGGAGACATGAGTGGGGGCCTGGTGGAGGGTGCCCCTGGATGCAGGGGGTGGGGGTGCTGGGAGACATGAGTGGGGGCCTGGTGGAGGGTGCCCCTGGATGCAGGGGGGTGGGGGTGCTGGGAGACATGAGTGGGGGCCTGGTGGAGGGTGCCCCTGGATGCAGGGGGTAGGGGTGCTGGGAGACATGAGTGGGGGCCTGGTGGAGGGTGCCCCTGGATGCAGGGGGGTGGGGGTGCTGGGAGACATGAGTGGGGGCCTGGTGGAGGGTGCCCCTGACTGGTGGGGGGTGGGGGTGCTGGGAGACATGAGTGGGGGTCTGGTGGAGGGTGCCCCTGGATGCAGGGGGGTGGGGGTGCAGGGAGACATGAGTGGGGGCCTGGTGGAGGGTGCCCCTGGATGCTGGGGGGTGGGGGTGCACGGAGACAATGAGTTGGACATGAGTGGGGGCCTGGTGGAGGGTGCCCCTGGATGCTGGGGGGTGGGGGTGCTGGGAGACATGAGTGGGGGCCTGGTGGAGGATGCCCCTGACTGGTGGGGGGTGGGGGTGCAGGCAGACATGAGTGGGGGCCTGGTGGAGGGTGCCCCTGGATGCAGGGAGGTGGGGGTGCTGGGAGACATGAGTGGGGGCCTGGTGGAGGGTGCCCCTGACTGGTGGGGGGTGGGGGTGCAGGGAGACATGAGTGGGGGCCTGGTGGAGGGTGCCCCACAGGGCTGGGGGGTGGGGGTGCAGGGGGACATGAGTGGGGGCCTGGTAGAGGGTGCCCCTGGATGCTGGGGGGTGGGGGTGCAAGGAGACATGAGTTGGATATGAGTGGGGGCCTGGTGGAGGGTGCCCCACAGTGCTGGGGGGTGGGGGTGCAGGGAGACATGAGTGGGGGCCTGGTGGAGGGTGCCCCACAGTGCTGGGGGGTGGGGGTGCAGGGAGACATGAGTGGGGTCCTGGTGGAGGGTGCCCCTGGATGCAGGGGGGTGGGGGTGCTGGGAGACATGAGTGGGGGCCTGGTGGAGGGTGCCCCTGGATGCAGGGGGGTGGGGGTGCTGGGAGACATGAGTGGGGGCCTGGTGGAGGGTGCCCCTGGATGCAGGGGGTAGGGGTGCTGGGAGACATGAGTGGGGGCCTGGTGGAGGGTGCCCCTGGATGCAGGGGGGTGGGGGTGCTGGGAGACATAAGTGGGGGCCTGGTGGAGGGTGCCCCTGACTGGTGGGGGGGTGGGGGTGCTGGGAGACATGAGTGGGGGTCTGGTGGAGGGTGCCCCTGGATGCAGGGGGGTGGGGGTGCAGGGAGACATGAGTGGGGGCCTGGTGGAGGGTGCCCCTGGATGCTGGGGGGTGGGGGTGCACGGAGACATGAGTTGGACATGAGTGGGGGCCTGGTGGAGGGTGCCCCTGGATGCAGGGGGGTGGGGGTGCAAGGAGACATGAGTTGGACATGAGTGGGGGCCTGGTGGAGGGTGCCCCACAGTGCTGGGGGGTGGGGTGCAGGGGGACATGAGTGGGGGCCTGGTGGAGGGTGCCCCTGGATGCAGGGGGGTGGGGTGCTGGGAGACATGAGTGGGGGCCTGGTGGAGGGTGCCCCACAGTGCTGGGGGCTGGGGGTGCAGGGAGACATGAGTGGGGGCCTGGTGGAGGATGCCCCTGGATGCAGGGGGGTGGGGGTGCAGGGAGACATGAGTGGGGGCCTGGTGGAGGGTGCCCCTGGATGCAGGGGGGTGGGGGTGCTGGGAGACATGCGTTGGTGGGCAGTAGTGCAAGGTGACATGTGGGTTGGCTGGGGGGCATGGCCATGGTGGAAGGAGCCTGCGGGACATGTGCAGGGGTGCAGGGTAGTCCCCTGTGGTGTGGGCCACCTGCAGGGGCCGTGGAGGGTGTAGAGGGAACAGCTGGGAGGACCCACACGGCCAATTCACGTGTGGGACTCCCTGGCACCCCAGAAATACACGTAGGCTGCGGATTCGCGTGTGGAATTTGCCGCGCACCCGGAGTACACGTACCCTGCTGAAATTGCGTGTGGAACTTCACGCGCACACCGAAATACACGTACCCTGCTAATTCGCGTGTGAAACTTCCCCCGCACACCGAAATACACGTACCCTGCTAATTTGCGTGTGAAACTTCCCGCGCACACCGAAATACACGGACCCAGGGCAATCGTGTGTGGAACTTCCAGCGAACCCCGTAATACACGTACCCTGCAAATTCGCGTGTGAAACTTCCCGTGCACCCCGGAATACAGGTGCCCAGGCGAATCGCGTGTGGAACTTCCCGCGAACCCCGTAATACACGCACACGCTATTTTTCACACAGCAGGTGTCCGTGTTTGTCGGTACCCCTTTGCACCTCATTTGTCCTAGAGGGCCACTGTATGGACCATTCATCATAGCTGTATATGGGTGCTTTTTGTTAGCGCACATTTTGGCGCACATTTATTTCAGGCGCAGGGACGCTACCGCCTGCTTTCTTGTGGCGTACTTGTTTGGCCCTGTGCGCGTCTTTCACCGTGCGCTGGTTTGCGCTATTCGATTCCATGAATACGGGTTGTAGGCGAGCGTGTGGCCGTTCCGTGCACTTGCCTGCTGTACTTCCCCCATGACGCCCATATTTTCACGCGTTGTTCCCCATTCCGAGTGTTACGCCCCATGTTCCGCCTACTTTTGTGATGTGCGCCGCGCTATGTGCGATTTCGCAGTGGCTGTTGCGCACGCCGTTGGATGACCTGTGCGCCGGCGTGCGCCGCGCACTTTTTCAGCGCACATCCAATGTTTTTCTCGCACACAGACTTCCATGAATCGATGTGCGCTGGTTTACCTGTGATTATCGCAGTTGCACTGCGATTTTCGCACTTTTACTGCGAATCGCACGTTTTGGCACCTCTGCGCGGGAATTTTCAGCGCACATTAATTCCATGAATCGACCAGAGAGTGTATGTGTGCATTTCACTACACTATGTACTGCCTTTGTATGTTATTTGCAGTATGTTAGTTGAACGTGGTTAGCAAATGAGTAAAATTTTTTGTTTATGAAAATGCCTTGTTTTTTTAAACTGTGTTGTCCATAACAGAGAGGTTTGTAAGTGATAGGTCATTGTAGTAGATGGGAAAAAATTCACTACTTTCATATTATAAGTACGAATCCGAAAAATCGGGAGACCCTCAGAGGGAGATGTCACCACAGCAATCGGGAGCGTTTATTTTTCTCATACGATCGGATTGGAAGTAGCATTAATGTAGGTGGTACACAGTAAATAATTGTGACATTTTCTAATTGAAAATCGAGTTTCACGCTAAATAGGGAGTGTTGTTATGTATGTATAGGTTATGCGGGAGACAGTAAGAAGTAGTGCGGTTTGTGAATGAAAAATGAGAAGTCTTGCAATTAAAGGGGGAGCGTTGGTAAGTATTGGCTATGCAGATTTAGTGGCATTAATTTGTTTACATTAAATCATAAGGGTTGCACATGTTCTCTGATTAAAATATACATACCTGTACTTTATACTCATGCATGTGCATATGCATGGAGCTGTACGTAGAAATCCGCAACACTTGCACAGTAGTTTTTGAAGTAGGTGCTTTGTAATGATATGCGACTTGCATTCAGAGTGATTTTGAAGTGCGAAATTTTGATGACGGAGTTAGATGTAGAGATGTTGCATGTGATTGGCGGATGGTTGTGTGACTGCTTAGCTGTGTCCAATGAGGGAATGGATTTGCGAGTGATGTTGAAAGTGTAGAAGGACTGGCTAATAGTTACGTGCCGCACGTAGACAGCGCTAGTCCGCGGGTAGGGCGTGTCACACACGGGGTTCTACAGCAAATCCAGCATGGAAAGGGGACTGTAGGCATCAGCCAATCAGATGTTCACATTGTTCTTTTGTGTCAAAAGACGGTGCGTATAGTGAAGATGGCAGAGGTGGAGAGAGTCAGGGTTTTGGTCCTTGGAGATATTTTTGTGCATGGTTTACAGCACTATTCCGAAAGTAGGCATGTGGCACACAATTTCGATGTGAGAGGAGTGGAGGTGGTGTGGCGCACTGAGAGTGATCGCAATGTTGCTGCAATTCTCCAAGTTTGCAGAGACATGCGTAGGATGATCACTCCCCATGTGGTACTTTTGCACTACAGTGCTTGCCATTTGGGCTACGTGAGTTCACGTACTTTGTTGGAAGATTTGGAACAGTTGGTGCAAGCAGTCATTAACATCTTTCCAACTGCGAAAGTAATTGTTTCTGGGTTACTCTCTAGAGGAAAATGGGACAACAGTTCTGTTTTCTGTCCTGATCAAACTATTGGGAGGTGTAACAACAATCGCGGCATGCGTGTTTTCATGTTACGAGCTGGTATGTTTTTCTGCAGCCACGAGAACATTGTTCCCAGTAATACGGCTTATTTTGAAGCAGATGGTGTTGCGTTATCTTCTTTGGGAAATGCCATCTTCTTTTGGAATGTAAGGCTTGCTTTGGAGAAGGTTCTGTAATGATTGTAGGAGTAAAGTAAGAAGAAGAAATATTTTAAAAAAAATACAAAATAACAGGCATCTGTAAGGCATCTGCCCAAAAAACAAAAAAAAAGCTCTTTTCAGAGCCCACCTTAAAGTGGAAAAGGGGAATAATATTTAAATGTACTGTCGTCACGCTCTGATCCTCTACATGTCCGCGGACATGGCGGTAGTCTGCAGACAGCACGCATTACCAACGGGGATTCTGGGGTGGAGACGCATGCAAATGAGAATGTGCAAATGTAGGGATTGGTCTGTAAAGTACAGTGGGTGTGTTCTGAACGGAGAAATGTACTGCGAACGTCTTCTCCCTGACAGGACACCAGACAGCCATGGCTCTGTGTGCTTGAAAACAGGTTATCTGGATTTTGGGAGACTCATGGATACATTGGTTGATGGTGCATGCAGAAAGTTGGGGTCTATCTGCAGATCTTGGATTTCCTCATGTGGAAGTGCACTGGAATGGCATGCATGGAATGAGGTGGCTGGACTTGGTACCTCTCTGTGCTACTTTACAGACAGAGCTTCATCCTGATATAATTATCATTCATTGCGGAGGAAACAGTTTAGGCATTGTCTCTGGGATTTCTTAGCAATTTGCAATGATGGAAGGACTTGCAAAGGTCATGGACATGTTTCCAAATTGCCAAATACTTTTTTCCTGTATTGCACAACGACAAAGATGGCTGCGGTCTTCTGCATTTGGTCCACAAATGGAGAAAGCGAGGCGCAATGTTAATAAGGCTGTTTGTGCCTTTCTAAGAGATGTTGGCATGTCCTCATTCCACAATGAATACATTTTGTTTTGCAGCACTTTCATTTTTCACAGAGATGGAGTCCATCTCACATATGCTGGCAATCAGATTTTTCTTTGAAATGTACAAAATGCATTGCAACCTTTTTTGGATTCATAGTCACCTATTTGGCAATCCGTTTTTTCCAATCCATAGTTCTCAAAACACACAAAACACCACCGAAAGGCTCTTTTCAGAGCCACCACTTACTTCCAGCGAAAAGTGCTTTGGTTTTGCTCCGCTTGCACCCTCCATTTTTGTGCATCCTACGACTGTCTGCCGACTGTGTGAGAAATGCACGGGGGCCTACAACCGTCACTTGATAGTTCTACTGTTAAACTGAGAAAGGCGGCTCTGAAAAGAGCCTTTTTTGTAATTTTTGTTCTTTTCCAGTTTATTGCTTTTCAGCACACGACACACTAGGAGAGGAGGGCAAAGGAGGGTAAGGAAGGGACACCAACCACGGGGATAAGAAAGGGCAGGTGGAGAGAGAAAGATGTAGGGTAGCCTTTACTTAGGTAGGGCACAGTTCTTCTGGTGCTCCGTGACCGTAGCCTCAAAAGCACTTCGGAAACTCTCCCTCCTGCAGAGTACTGGTCACAGTACATACACAATATTGTGACCCTCGAAAGGTAAGGGTCAACAGCATCGCGAATGGCTTGGGAGGCAGTTGGAGGGATGTGCCCCCCCCCCCCACAGGAGTGTCTCTTGTGGTGAGAGGATCAAACACGGAGGATGCTGTGGAGGAACTCAATCTACTACAACATTCTTCACATGGTACCACCTTGTGAATGTCCGCACTGTGGAACGAAGTTAGGTGTCGCTTCATGGTTGTCGTACCAAAGCTGTACGCACCAGGTCTCCCGCGACTCAGCACCAACTGGCACTGGTTACACCTGATCAGGTTCGCACATGCTTTTGGTACGTTCCCAAAAACGGAAATCAACTGTCACACCCAGGACTCCCGGCAAGTGCTTGTAGTGCAGAGTTAATCCACCTCATTCTCTTCTTCCTCTTCTTCCTCGCTCTCTACATCCTCACCCGTATTTCCCTCTGCAAGCCCTTGGGGAGGTGGTGGCGGTGGAGGGTTTGGGGGTGGTGCTGAGGCTAATGAAGCAATAGTAGCCATGGATGCCATAAGGATTAGTCGGCTAAAGTTCGCTACAGCTGTAACGGCAGCACAAGTGAATCTGCTATAGCCAGAAGCACAATGAAGATGAGCTCGGGGGTGTGGCCATTTATAGGGGTGGGGCTCGTGACCTTATTGATCACTCAAAAGCTTTGCAAACATTCCAAACACTACATTCAAAGGTAGGGCCATTGTATGGGACATGTGAAATGGTGATTTTATACTGTAAAATAATTTACCATATTTACATAAGTTCTTTTGAAATATTGCGGAAGCAGACAAACTGCGCAAATTAGTCCACACGCTCAGCGTGGGTGCAGTCACATGATGACATCCTAAACATGCGTGCCCACTGGACAGCAAATGCAGAGTAACGGACGTGCGCATGCGCGCGGGTGATCTACGGACAGTGTTCGGGTCCTGAAAGTAATTAAAAGTGTGTCACAAGTGACATGGACAGTTACAGACAGGCGCGCTGTTTGCAGTACTTATGGGTGTAGTGCACATGGGCGTACATGATCTGCTGACTGTACGGCCAGATACAGAGTCCTTAGGACACCTACATTTTGTTTGCCTACGGACATGCCGCCCACTGCGCCTGTTCTACGGACAGTTCCATCTTGGCTGCGGACGGTACGGACAAGTATAGTGTCCTTAGGACACTCCCATTTTGTTCATTTACAGACATCCCGGACACCTGGTGTGTTCTAAGAACATTTTTGTATCTTGTTTGTCAGCAGTACAGAGAGGTATAATCTCCTTAGGACGCCCCATTCTGTTAATTTACGCACAACTTGACCAGATGGTGCGTTCTAAGATCCGTTCCATCTTGGATGCCATTGGTGGGGGTAGGTGTATTGCCGTTAGAACATCCATATTCTATTGTTTACGGCCAGCTCGAACAGGCGCGCTGTCCGCAAACATTTTAACTCTTTTTTTTAAAAAAAATTGCCTCACACCCTTCCACTACAACTAACATATGAAAATGTCCAATATACACACACACACATCAATCAAAAGAAATACTGGGGGAAGCAGCTACTGAAACAAATATAGGGGAATTAGGGTTTAATACAGGCTGGTTCTGGGGGGATGATTTGTGAGGGGATGAAGGGATGGATGTTTCATCAAAACGTTTCTTTTCTTCAAGTTTTGGGGATGGTTCACTAGGAAATGGAGAAGGGGGGCAGGTACAGGTGGGACAGTGATATCGTATTTTCCCTCTAACAAATTCCTCCACAAATTGCCTTAAATTGTTAAAATTGTCATTTAGTATGTCCATTTTCAATTCCATCCTTTTCAGCCTATCTTCCTCTGTGTCGTTTGTTGGCCTTTCTTCTTTTTTTACCTTGTCTGTTACAAATAAATATATATATGTTAAATGACCATAAAATACTGATCATTAATTTGCTTATGCAGAGTAGTGTGTACCATTATTATCGCTATGTTCCGACATTTCCCCATGCAGAAAATTCTCCTCCAGCCACTCCAAAGTACTGCACATTTCTGTGTCAAAACAACAGAAATACATTACTTTTTCTGCGTCTCATACAAAAAAAATATACACACATATAAGAAAAATGAAGTTCATTTACTATGTGTTGTAATTTCTCTTTGTTGTACTGTGTGCTTCTACTGTCGCTCCTGGTTGCACAGTTTTGTGAGGTAATTATGTTGAAGGCCTACCATTTTTTGTGATGGTATAATCTATTTCATTCTACATGGTCATTAAATGCAGGGTTATTGTTTCAGACGTTTAGGTTCACTTATTTTTTTATTAGTACTTATAATGTCCTTATGTGTCCTTTTTCAGTTTCCATATAACATAATAGTACAATTCCAGATATGCCCTGACTGTTTGGGTACTGTTGACCTCGTCCGCGCCCGTCCGCAGACAGGCGCTCAGTCCATTTCTTTCAAATATCATTAACGAGGTGGTTCAGTATGTTCTATGTTACATCTATATAAAGTAAGGAAATTATAGTACATATCTCCTAAAATCACCCGATGAAAGTGTATATTCAGTAAAAAATTTGTTAAAGAGATGTTATGATTACGTTCCCCTTCTAAAAACCTGTGAAATTCACTAAAAAAAACTTTGTTAAGGGGATGTTATGGTTAAGTTGCGCTACTAAAAGCCTGTGAAATTCACTAAAAAACGTTATAAACGTGACATTATGGTTCAAAGTAAAACTGAAAAACCTCTGAAATTGGCCAGTTATGGTAGGCTAAGCAACCATAACTGCCCACACCACTGTGCACTGCTAACACTACCACCCAGGACATGAAAGATGGCATCACAAATGTCATTGATGACATCACTGATGACATCACATGTGTAGCCCCTTCGTTTTTTTGTTCACTGCCATATCTAGGCCAGGTGGGTTTATTTACTGACAGTCAGAAACTTAACTTTCAAAAGGTATTACGTTTATAAATATTGCTATTCTCACATGTTCTTACACTATTTTCCTTAGAATTTAATTGCATCTTATGATGTACGTATATAGGGGAAGAAGCAGGCCTGAACACAGCAAACATTTTTGTGCGTGACTATAATTATGTAGATTATACGCAGTTGGTAATGATACTGCGTCTTGTAAGCTTACTTTACTCTCCACATATAAGCCCCATCTTTGTATGCATTGTTGTCAGGATTAGGGGCTGTTCGGAACTGAAGAGACGCCAGAAACTGAACAAATAGGGCAAATACTACAAATCCCATGAGAACTTGTGGAAACTGGTAGTTCCCCACCGTGCGCGCGTGTGGCCAGCTGAGTTTGATTAGAAACGGATTATTAAGGCCAACTGCGTACGGCAGGTTTGGCTTATTGTGGGTGTGTGTAGAGCTTCATGTCGGAGTGAATTTCCACGGGGACGGCGGCGGGCGGTGACCAGGCGGTTCGAGTTGCAAGCAAGGCTGCCGCTGTGAAGTGCTGTTTCATCCAGCGTCTGGGACGGCTTCCGAGCCTCCCGGACTTCAGATAAGTGCCTCATGAGTATTTTTCCACGTTTTTGAGTTCTTTGTACCACGAACATTTGGTTATTGAAAGGTTGGGGTGCGGAGGGGGCCATGTACTCCACTGGTCCGGTACTGAGTCTGAATTACAGCTGCATTGTATACGAACATTGTTAGGGACTACACCCTGGTATGCAAGGCCTTCTCCAGGACATTCAGACACCAATCTTCAGTCAACAGGCATATAGGGTTACTTTTCTGATAAAGGAATTACCGTACAAATTATGTCTGGTATAAGGAACTGAGTACTCGAAGTCAGTACTACTGTGTACATGTGTTTTCATGTCTTGTTGATCACTATTGCTATGTGCTAGCCCAAAATGGGCCATGTGTTATGTCCTTCATGAGGAGAGTAAGTTTCTCCAGTGTATGTTCCATCCTGCTTGCTTTATGTAGTGTTTTATGTCAATGTGCATTGTGGTACATGTATTAAGATGTGCTGTGGTGTTCTCAAGGCTGTCATGTGCAGGAACTATGCAGGGTTAGTAGTGTAGGGTTTTTTCCTGTTGCTTCCCTCGACCTATCCACACTAGGGTTTCCTTCAACCTTTTCCCGGTTTTCCTATATCCCCCACCCTGTCCACAACCTCTTCCTAACCCTCTTCCCCCCACTGGCTGCCACGTGGTGTCCTGTTCACTATACCAGGCACCGGTGGGTGGGTCGACTTCATTCGGCTTCTGTGGTTCGGGGGAGAGTGTGGACCGCTCTTCCCTATTTGATTGTGTATCTTGACATAATAAGCCACCCCCAAATTGGGATACATACAACCACCAAAGCCAAATGGAAGCGACTCCTCCGCCTTTGGCCGATGTGCTAAATGCATTGCAGGATATTCAGATGTAATTAGTTCAGGCCAGACCAGAATCTGATAATCTAAAACAACAAGTACAAAGTTTGGTAGCGCAGAAGACGCCGTTAGAAGGGGCTAGCCCTAGCAGTATGGGTGCCTCTTCTAGTCAAAACCCTACAGTCATAGTACAACCCCCTAGCAATGTACCACTGGCTGCGGCAGAAAGGTTTTCAGGGGATCCTCGAAAATACATGATGTTCATTACACAATGCAGGTTACATTTTTTATGCAAGCCTGCTGCATTTGAGACAATTCAAGCTAGGACAGCTTTTGTAATTTCATATTTGACAGGAGACGCAGCGGCATGGGCAATGCCATTGGTGCAGAAAGAAGATCCTCTGTTATATAACTGGGATGGGTTTTTAGCAGAGTTTGGGAGGCTATTTGATCGGCGAGAAGTGTCTTTAGCACAGGATAAGGAATTGCTGGGTCTAAAACAAGGAACAAGGGATTTGGTAACATATGTAACCCAATTTAATAGATTGATAATAGAGACGGAATGGCCGGTGGCTAAACGGACAGTGTTATTCTATCAGGGACTGCGGGAGGAACTTAAAGATGCAATTGCTCAAGTGGAACCGCAACCCAGAACATGTATGGCCATGATAGATTTAGCATTAAGATTAGACCATCGTATGAGTGAGCGAAAATGTGATAAGAATAGACCAGAAGCAGCACCTTTTGTGCGCTTGGACAGGAGTAGAGGAGGAAGGACAAGTGAGGTGGAACCAATGCAAATTGGGAGTGTAAGAGGTCCTTTGTCAGCGGGAGAGAGAGAATTGCGCAAGGCCAACAAGTTATGTTTGTATTGTGGACAGGCTGGGCATTTTATACGTACTTGCCCCAATACTCCTCAGAAGAGTGGTGAGAAGAATCCCAAGGAGGCAGGAAAAGAGGCGGGCCGGCCGTAGGGGGAACACAGGTGTCAGGCCCTTTTGATGTGAGATTCCGCAATTGGATTGCTAATACGGTGGGGGGTATAACTTCCAACTTATATATTTTGGTGACACTTTGTTTTGCCCTAACTATACAGGAAGTCATGGCTATGGTGGATTCGGGGGCTACAGGTAATTTTGTAGACATTTCATTGGCCAAGCAGTTAGGTTTACCATTGATGGACAAGAAACAAGCTGAAGGTGTCCAGTCAGTAGATGGCTCTCCGCTAATATCGGGGCCCGTACGGAAACAGAGACATTGGAAATGATCTGTGCGGGGGGTCATCAGGAGGAAATTACTTTTGACTTAATAGCTGCACCCCAGTTTGGATTGATTTTGGGAATACCATGGTTGAGATTACACAATCCCCAAATTGATTGGGAACAACAGACAGTGGATTTTGATGGATCAAGATGTCAGGAACATATACTATCGGATGCGGGTCCCGCAGCATTGTTAATTGAGAAGAACATAGGAACTCAGGTAGTGGGAACTGTGGGGGGAGGTGTTCCTGCACCTTACCGGGAGTTTGAGAAGGTGTTCGACAAAAGAATAGCGCAACAGTTACCCCCTCATAGGACATATGACTGTATTATCGATCTGGAGGAAGGAGCAAAATTACCCTGCAGTAGGATTTATGCCCTCACAGAAAAGGAAAATGAGCATCTACGAGAATATCTAGACGAGATGTTGGCTAAGGGATTCATTAGATATTCTACTTCGCCTGTGTCTTCCCCGTTATTTTTTGTTCCCAAAAAGGAAGGTACTTTACGCACTTGTATTGATTATCGGGCGTTAAACAAAGTAACCATTAAGAACAGATTTCCTTTGACTCTAATTTCTGTGTTCTTAGATCAGGTAAAAAATGCAAAAATGTATACCAAATTGGATTTGAGGGGAGCTTATCACCTAATACGAGTAAAAGAGGGTGATGAATGGAAGACGGCATTCAGAACTAAGTTTGGACTATTTGAATATCTTGTGATGCCGTTTGGGTTATGTAATGCTCCCGCAGCTTTTCAGTGTTTCATGCAAGAGGTATTGCATGAGTTTTTTGATATTTTTGTTATTGTGTACATTGATGACATTTTAATTTATTCAGAATCTCCAGAGCAGCATGTAACTCATGTAAGGGCAGTTTTGAAGAGGTTACAGGAATACCAATTGTGTGTGAAAATTGAGAAATGTGCTTTTCATGTGCGACAAGAGGAGTTTTTGGGGTTCATACTGACCAACACCGGAATAGTAATGGATCCTAAAAAAGTTCAGGCGGTTGCTGATTGGCCCTCACCACAGTGCATAAAAGACATACAATCCTTTTTAGGGTTTGCCAATTTTTATAGGCGCTTTATTAGCAATTTCTCTAATATTGTCACTCCTATTACACAACTATTGAAAAAAGCAGTGCAGTTTAAATGGACAGAGGAGGCTGAGGGAGCTTTTCAGCACTTAAAAACTGCTTTTACCACGGCTCCCGTATTAAGACATCCCAATACAGATAGAGCATTTCAGGTGGAAACGGATGCTAGTAATGTGGCTGTAGGAGCGGTTCTATCTCAGAAGGATGAGAAGGGTATATTGCACCCTGTGGCATTTTTTTCTAAGAAGTTGGCAGAATGCGAACAAAATTACTCCATCACTGATAAAGAGTTGTTAGCTATCTGGTTAGCATTTTTGGAGTGGAGACATTATTTACTGGGGGCTAAACATCAAGTGGTTGTAGTTACAGATCACAAGAATCTACAGTATTTTAAAACAGCCCATTCCCTTAGTCCTAGACAGTTACGATGGTCTCAGTACTTCAATGAGTTTGATTTTGTGGTTACTTTCAGACCAAGCAGTAAGAATGGAAAGGCAGATGCTTTATCTAGACAACAGAATTTGGATAATATTGTAGGGGAAACTAAGACCATCATTTCACCTGAAAGAATAATTGGTGCGATCACAAAACAGGTCATTGAGGAAGTCAAGAAGGCGTTGCCTTTCAGGAAGATGCAAGAGTGGAAAGAGAGTCATGTGGCACGAACCATTCGTGATGGGTTACCCTATCATAAGGGTAGGCTGTATTACCTACTAAGGACTTACAGAATAAAGCATTAGATTGGTGCCACAAGTCTCCATTAGCAGGACACGCTGGGTTGAGAAAAATGCAAGCTATGTTAGAAAAATACTTCTGGTGGCTGACCTTAAGACAAGACATGGAAAGGTATTTGGGGTTGTGTGAGAATTGTGCACGTAATAAGGCGGAACATATGAAGAAAAGAGGGTTGTTACAACCGTTATCAACTCCTGCACAACCATGGACCAACATTTCTATGGATTTCATTACAGACTTGCCCCCTGATAATTAATTTGACACCATTTGGGTAGTGGTAGACTTCTTTTCCAAAAAATATCATTTTGTTCCTTGTAGGGGTATTCCGGGAGCTGGGAGATTGGCAGAATTATTTCTGCAGCATGTGGTACGATTGCATGGATTACCAAAGAGCATTGTTTCAGATAGAGGCTCGCAATTTACCTCCAGGTTTTGGCATGCCTTCTGCCAGATGCTGGGAATCAAGTGTGCGCTTTCCACGAGCTATCACCCTGAAGTAAGGAGGGGCAAATTAGAAAGGTTTATATATTTTATTATTTACTTCCAAAAGGCTATTTTTATGCTAATATTATAAATAAACAGGGGACACGGAATGTGCGTCTTCACTGCTTCGCTTCTCCTCCAACTGTCCTTTCTCCACGTTCCATCTCGTCACTACCATTCTCCTGCACGAGCATACTCTCGTGCGGATGCACGCTATTTCACATGTGAAGATACTACACATCTCCCTTCTTTATATAGGAGACTCTTCGGCATAATAGTTCTCATTATCCTACATAGTCACAAAGATATCTTGGTGGTCTGCATTCTCTTCCCGTCCTGGATCTTATCCTGTTACTTCGTTCTTGATACTCATCTGAATCTGTTGCCAAGGAAGGAACTCTCTTAAAGATTCTGCTCGACACTTCACTCTCACCTCGCACATTCTTATCATCAATGTCAACAGATGTACTTACTCTGCTTCTCTCACTATCCATTTCACTGAAAGCCATCAGACTTACTCCCCCAACATTGATCACTTATATCCATTACCCTTTCATTGTTCCATACTCTGCCATCCTGGGTCCTAATAGCATGGGAATATATCTCTACCACTCTCACGGGCTTGGACCATTTGCAACCATCTCTTCTCAAATTCACAGGTAGTTTTATCCTCACCCAACCACCCACTTGAAATTCAGGTAATTTCCTAAAACGTTTTTTATCATGCATTTTTTTGTTGTCAATTTGCCTGTGTCTAATATTCTCCTTTGCTACCTCTATTTTATTCTCACTTCTCACAAGGTCATTCATCCGCCCTGGAGACATGTTTGTATTGGCTTTCCTGCCTCTATTAAGTTCAAATGGCGTGACTCCAGTGGAACTGTGAGGGGTGAACCTGTGGGCTAACAGGGTCTCTTTGACTGCTACCTTCCATTCCTTCCCATTGGCCCATGCCAGTTTAATAGAATCTTTTATTACTCTGTTGAACCTCTCCACAATAGCATTGGTTTGTGGATGGTAAATGGCGCACAATTTATGGTTGATGGCTTTGCCTTTCAAATATGTTTCCATTTCCTCAGATTTAAATTGTGAGCCATTATCTGTGAGAACTATTTTGGGATAACCCTCTCTTTCACACACTTCTTCCATGAACTTTATAACATCGCGTGTGGTAACTTGAGGTAAGAATTTAATTTCAACCCACCTGGTTAACATGTCAATTATCACTAAACAATACGTAGCACACCCATCACTCCAAACGGGACCAATCACATCCATAGCTAATTCACTCCACGGACTCTCAGGTACTTCTCTCAAAACCATTGGATAGTCTGCACCCTTGCACACTTTATCACTCTTGGAGCAAAGGATACATTTTCTAACTTGGTCTTCGATCAGCCTATCACAACCGGGCCACCAATATGTGCTTCTGATTCTTCTTTTAGTCTTTACAATGCCCTGATGTCCTTCATGAGCCATTGTTATAATCTTTTCTCTTAGGTTGGTAGGGGGTATTATTTTGTCTCCTTTCATGAGATAATCACTTTGAAGATATAATTCTTCTCGTACGTCCCAAAAAGTCTTTACTTCTGGAGAAAGTACTTCATTCTTCTTCCATCTTCCCTCTTTGACCATCTTCACAACTTCTAACAGAGTGTCATCCTTCACCATGCCATCGCTCCAATCTTCCTCGGATACAGCTTGACTCGATATTTCACACACAGCTTCTTGATCTCCAAGATCCTCTTCAACATCCTTAAGATTGGTCAAACGAGACAAACAATCCGCTGTAATGTTCTTTGAACCTGGAATGTATATAACTTTGAAATTGAACTCTTGAAGTCTTGTAACCCATCTCCTAATCCTGCTGGATACTCTGTCCAGGCCTTTGGTACTGAATATTTCCACTAAAGGTTTATGATCTGTGTGTATGGTGAATTGTACCCCCCAAACAAAAGATCGGAATTTCTCAATGGCCCACTTGATTGCCAAAGCCTCTTTCTCAATTGTGGCGTAATTCTTTTCTGATCCTTTAAGTAACCTTGGTGCAAAAGCAATTAATTCTTGTCCATTATAATATTGCGATAGGGATGCGCCTAAACCCACATCGCTTGCATCAGTGGTTATTACAGTCTTCCTGCCTCTAACATAACTTTGCAGTGCCGGGGCTTGGGCTAAAGCCTTTTTTATGAACTGGAATTCTTTCTCACTCTTCTTATTCCAGACGAATTTCTTATTCATTTTCATTAGACTCCTCATTTCAACTGTGTGGTCTGAAAAATTCTCTATAAACTTGGCGTAATATTCTGCCATTCCGAGAAAGGTTCTTAGTTGATCTTTGTTGTCTGGAGTATTCATGGATCTGATAGATTCTGCCAAGTCTTTCTTGGGTCTAATACCATCACCAGATATTACGTGTCCTAAATATTCAATCTCTTTTCTATTGATTTTCGATTTGGCTTCACTCAACACCATTCCAGCCTGGTGTAGTTTGTGCAAAACTCTGTTCAACCTCATATCATGTTTGTCTTGATCATCTGCAAAAACCAATACATCGTCTTGAACAAAAACTACACCTTCCATATCACCAAGTATATTCTGCATTATTCTTTGAAAAACTGAAGCTGCTGATATTAACCCAAATGGCATCCTGCGAAATTGATAGAGCCGCTCTGGGGTGATAAAAGCTGTCAAAGGTTTAGAATCTTCATGTAGTTTAATTTGGTGGTATGCTGCTGTGAGGTCTAGTGTTGAAAAAACCCTTGCAGGGCCCAAAGTGGATATTAGTTCTTGTATGTTGGGTAATGGGGGTCGGGGATCACACATGTATTCAACTCTCTCATGTCGACACATATTCTTATTTTTCCTGTAGTTTTCCTAACAATGACCAATGGTGAAACCCATTCCACTGCATCAATTTTCTCAATAACTCCTTGCATTTCCAATTTGGTTAGTTCCTCTTTGACTTCCCTCTTGAGAGCCAACGGAATATTTCTGAGCTTCTGGGCTACAGGTCTTGAATCCCTTTTTAGCAATATGCGATGCGAGAACCCTTTTAAACATCCTATTACATCATCTCTAAATATTTCATTCTTTATCTTCTGAATGTTACCATTGTATGATCCATCGATTTGGTAAACCATTTCATCAGCATTAGGGTCTAAACGGACCTTGAGTAATTTCTGGTGTGTCCAACTGAGTAGTGCAGACTCTCCACTTTTAGATACATAAATGCGACCACTTGCTTTCCTCCCTTTGAAATCTAAGTTTGCAACAAACCACCCAAGCAATTCTATCCTGACTCCACCGTATGCTTTGGGTTTTACATCAACTTCATGTAAATACTCTGGGCCACATTTCCTCCACATCTCTTCTGGTATCAGCGTATACTTCGCTCCAGAGTCAACCATCATATTGACTGGAAATCCATTCACAACAATTTCAGTTCTGGGGCTCTCTATGTGTGTGTCTTAGTCAGTAACCATGAATACACATTCCTCTTCATCGTCATCATCTCCAATCCAGTTAGAGGATTGTTCTTGTTCACCATTTGGGTTGGTCCTACAGCACTTTGCTATGTGACCTTTTCTCCCACACCTTCTGCAAATCATCTTAAGAGCAGGGCATTCCTTATTGTCAGCCCAGTGACTTGGGCTACCACATCGGTAGCATCCTCTTTGTCTGGTCCTCCCTCTACCATCCTGGGGAAACATGCTCCTGTTTTGACGTTCTCCTCCTGACGTAGACGTCCTTATCATGTCGGGTCTATTCCCTCTCCTAGATTCGACTCTGCCAGGCCTTCTAGTATTGGCTAAATTGTTGTACGTATCTCTACTCTCAAAGGATCTTTGCCGTAAATTGCTGGTGTTGGGTATTGTTCCGTCTCTTTGCGATCTCATTTTCATTTTCTTGTTGCCTCTAATTATTCCAATTTCTTCATCTTGGTCTGATTGTACAAGACTGATCGATGATTTGATTGATATGTCCTTCATTCTATTTTCTAAAGTAGAAACACACGTTTCCGTGTGCTCCACTTCCTTGGCTAATCTAAGTACAACATCGAGTGTGGGATCATCTTCAGACCAAAGTCTCTCCCTGACCTTACTGCTCCTGCACTCAAGCATAAATTGGTCTCTGATCCTTTCATCGAGTTGTTGGTTGAAGTTGCAATTCCGGGCCATTTTCCTCAGGGCAGTAACATATTGTTCTACAGATTCTTCTTTCTCTTGAACTCGCTTTCCGAATTTGTATCTTTCTAGAATGGTGCTCATTTTCTTGTCGTAATGTTTATTGAGTTTGGCAATGGCAATTTCATACATATTCATGTCCCCTGTTTCATCCTCTGTGAGATCAGGCAAATCTTCAAATTTCTCTTGGCCCGCTGGTCCTAAACAATGTAATAGTAGAGACTTCTTCCTTTCTATACTGTAGTTCACTCCACAGACTACATGTGCGTAATGTTCAAAAGCTTTAAGCCATCGTTTCCAGGGAAGTATAGGTTCACCAATTTCCGGTAAAAACATGTGTGGTGGCTGCACTCCTTGAATGGCCATTTTTGATTGTATTTAATTGGTTCAAGGATTAAGTCTAAAGTCTGTATCTTGTACAATATCAAACTCTTTATTTTTTTCTGTGAAGAGGAAGAGTGTGAGGAGTAATGAGGATTGCTGAAGAATGTAGCGTGGAAAACTTTGTGAGGTTATTTTTGCTTCACTTTAAATTTCCACTGTGAAAAGGAAGATCACGAGGAGTGATGAGGATTACAGATTACTCGACGTGGAATAATGCGTAATGACGATGGAGTCTGATATTAGCAGCCAGGGTCTGGTTTCACCGGGAACACACGACGTAGTGTGCGTAGATTAAGGCAGACAAAGGGTGGGCACACGGCAGGGAGCGGTGAATAAATTAACTGGGTCAACAGTTGGGCTCGCCTCCTCAGAGAGCACGTAACGCGGTGTGCGTAGGATGCGGCGGTGAATGAGATCAAAAGTCAACAGCTGGGCCCGCCCCCTCTGAGAGCACGTAACGCGGCGTGCGTAGGACCCGGCGGTGGATGGGGCCAAAAGCAGTGAATAAATTATCTCGACCGTCAGTCTGGAAGTGTGCGCTGCAGGCGATCGCGGCTGGGATGCGAACCGCGTTCCTACCTGCAGTGCGGCCGGAGATCCTTCTCAACAGCCACTATTGTTTCTTCCTTTCATCCTCGTCGCCATTGAAGTAAGGAGGGGCAAATTAGAAAGGTTTATATATTTTATTATTTACTTCCAAAAGGCTATTTTTATGCTAATATTATAAATAAACAGGGGACACGGAATGTGCGTCTTCACTGCTTCGCTTCTCCTCCAACTGTCCTTTCTCCACGTTCCATCTCGTCACTACCATTCTCCTGCACGAGCATACTCTCGTGCGGATGCACGCTATTTCACATGTGAAGATACTACACACCCCCAAACAGATGGTCAGACAGAACGAGTGAACCAGACATTGGAGCAATATCTAAGAGGGTACTTGGGAGATGGCAGAGAATCCTGGGTACAGGCTTTGTGGTTGGCTGAGTTCACTTATAATAATACATACCATACATCTTTGGGAATGGCACCCCATGAATGCTTATATGGTCAAGTACAAAATATGATACCAGAACACTTGCCTGAAGTAACACATATGCCAGTATTACAAGAGCATAAACAGTTGCTTCTGAAGGTCAGGCAGAAGGCACGGGAAAATTTGGAAAGAGCAAAAAGACAATACAAGTTTCAGTCAGATAAACACAGACAAGAAGGTCCCAAATTTAAAGTGGGGGATAGAGTGTGGTTATCCACACGAAACTTAGCTTTGATTGGATCAAGAAAATGTTTACCTCGTTTCATTGGGCCATACGAAATTATTAAATGTGTATCTACCACTGCTATGAAATTGCGTTTACCTAAATCATTACCCATCCACCCGGTGTTCCATGTGTCTTTACTTAAACCGGTAGCTCCGGGAATGACCACCAAAAGACCTCCGGCGATTATAAAGGATGGGCAGACGGAGTATGAAGTAAACAAGATTTTGGATGTCAAGAGAAGAAGTAAAAGACTATGGTACCTGATTCAGTGGAAGGATAAGGGCCCGAGGATTGTTCTTGGGAACCAGTGAAGGCGATACATGCCCCAAGGTTAAGTGAACAATTTCATCAGCGTTATCCAGGTAAACCACGGCTTGGGAAGGGCCCTGAGAGAGGAGGTAATGTCAGGATTAGGGGCTGTCCGGGACTGAAGAGACGCCAGAAACTGAACAAATAGGGCAAATACTACAAATCCCATGAGAACTTGTGGAAACTGGTAGTTCCCCACCGTGCGCGCGTGTGGCCAGCTGAGTTTGATTAGAAACGGTTTATTAAGGCCAACTGCGTACGGCAGGTTTGGCTTATTGTGGGTGTGTGTGGAGCTTCATGTCGGAGTGAATTTCCACAGGGATGGCGGCGGGCGGTGACCAGGCGGTTCGAGTTGCAAGCAAGGCTGCCGCTGTGAAGTGCTGTTTCATCCAGCATCTGGGACAGCTTCCGAGCCTCCCGGACTTCAGATAAGTGCCTCATGAGTATTTTTCCACGTTTTTGAGTTCTTTGTACCACGAACATTTGGTTATTGAAAGGTTGGGGTGAGGAGGGAGTCTGAATTACAGCTGCATTGTATACGAAGATTGTTAGGGACTACGCCCTGGTATGCAAGGCCTACTCCAGGACATTCAGACACCAATCTTCAGTCAACAGGCATATAGGGTTACTTTTCTGATAAAGGAATTACCGTACAAATTATGTCTGGTATAAGGAACTGAGTACTCGAAGTCAGTACTACTGTGTACATGTGTTTTCATGTCTTGTTGATCACTATTGCTATGTGCTAGCCCAAAATGGGCCATGTGTTATGTCCTTCATGAGGGGAGTAAGTTTCTCCAGTGTATGTTCCATCAGCTTGCTTTATGTAGTGTTTTATGTCAATGTGCGATGTGGTACATCTATTAAGATGTGCTGTGGTGTTCTCAAGGAAGTTACAAGTATGTCATGTTCAGGAACTATGCAGGGTTAGTAGTGTAGGGTTTTTTCCTGTTGCTTCCCTCGACCTATCCACACTAGGGTTTCCTTCAACCTTTTCCCGGTTTTCCTATATCCCCCACCCTGTCCACAACCTCTTCCTAGCCCTCTTCCCCCCACTGGCTGCCACGTGGTGTCCTGTTCACTATACCAGGCACCTGTGCCAACCACGGTGGGAGGGTCGACTTCATTCGGCTTCTGTGGTTCGGGGGAGAGTGTCGACCGCTCTTCCCTATTTGATTGTGTATCTTGACAATTGTAGTCTATTTATGTTTTGTGTGTATTACTAGACATATGTAGTAAGTGATGCATTATTAGCAACTTAGTACATGTTTCACAGACTAGAAAAGTGTAATACAGAAACATTCACCTTTTTATTATAGAACTTTGAAAAGTACAAACTTAGCACCTCTGTGGTGTCTGCTGCAGCCAATACCTACATTTCTGTATGAGTAGGTTCCTGTACTGGAAAGAACACTGCAATGGAATTTTCTTTAAAACACTACATTCCGTGATGAAGTATGTACTTTATTACACATGTCCCGATAATCCCTGATATTTTTTTGCTAAAATTACATTCACAACCCCTCGTCTGAAAAGTAAATGGACATGTGATGTCATCAGTGATGTCATCAATGACATTTGTGATGCCATCTTTCATGTCCTGGGTGGTAGTGTTAGCAGTGCACAGTGGTGCGGGCAGTTATGGTTGCTTAGCCTACCATAACTAGAGAATTTCAGGGGTTTTTTGGTTTTACTTTGAACCATAATGTCACGTTTATAAAGTTTTTTTAGTGAATTTAACAGGTTTTTAGTAGCACAACTTAACCATAACGGCCCCTTAACAAAGTTTCTTTTAGTGACATTTCAGACTTTGCTGGGGTGTCTGGGTAATAAATTCTGGGGCGATTTGCACAAATCATACCTCTGCGGATTCCCACGGGTGTCCTCTTTTCGGAAATGCATGGGGTTCCCTTTTTTCGTTGGTGGCTTGGACACCCGAGGCCCATATCTGTATGGTGTGCCGGTCGGCAGAGAGTCTGAAATTTCGGTCTGAAAACAGACTTGGGGTTACTTGTGTTTTAGGCTTTCCCCTTGGCGCCCAGGTAAGTGCACCCACACATGTGAGGTACCGTTTTCATCGGGACACCTGTGGGAATGCAGGACGGTAGGCCATGTGTTGTTGGGGGCGTGTTTCGATGGGTGAGCCGAGCGAAATGTGCGGGAAATGCGTTTTTTTCCCCACATTTCGGACTTTGCGGGGGTGTCTGGGTAATAAATTCTGGGGCGATTTGCGCAACTCATACCTCTGCGGATTCCCACGGGTGTCCTCTTTTCGGAAATGCATGGGGTTCCCTGTTTTCCTTGGTGGCTTGAACACCCGAGGCCCATATCTGTATGGTGTGCCAGTCGGCAGAGAGTCTGAAATTCCGGTCTGAAAACAGACTTGGGGTTATTTGTGTTTTAGGCTTTCCCCTTGGCTCCCAGGTAGGTGCACCCACACATGTGAGGTACCGTTTTCATCGGGACACCTGTGGGAACGTGGGAAGGTATAACATTTGTTGTGTTTGTGTGCTTTTCATAACGTTTTGACCCATTTGCTGGTGCCCTTTGTCACACAACCCTTTCATTTCCCAAATGTGGCCTACATTTATTCGCTGCTTTAGCCACCATACACTTTTGTAACCTGCACAGGTCACCTACCCTTGAAAAGTTCTGCCTGTGTTCTTTCAAAAAATGTATACTTGCCAACCATGTCCAACACATACCTTTTTTCGGTCATTTTCCCGCTTTTCCCCCAATCTATGGCAGTTTCCCCTACCTAGTTGTTGCCTGACCTACGCAAATCACCCCTTCCTAAACTTGGAATTTTGTCTACTTTTCAGAAATACATGCCTTTCCTACCCTTTTCTTCCATTCCGTCCATGCATGTCCAATTGGCAAAAATGGCCAAAATCGCCTATTTCTAACAAAACGGTTGATAACCACATCAAAATATTTTTTTTTGTTTCCACTCAACCTGTCCTTGAAAGCCAGGAAATTGGGGAACTCAGCACAGCAAACCATTTGTTCCTAGCTCTTACAAGGAAAAAAACCACAGGCTTCTTTGTACATCATTTTGTTGGCATTTTTTGAAAAAACCCAAAATGTTCGCCCTTTTTGCTTATTTTCTCTCACCCCCCTACAGCAACCTAGGATTCCTAGGTGGCGTTACGGCCGCCTACATGTGGGGAATAAAAGGAGCCAAATTTGGCAGAGATATCTTATGTAACAAAAAAGTTACAAGCCATTGAATGGCCACATACCGAAATCACCAAAAAAGGCCCTGGCACTGGGGAGAAATACCCATGGCACTTAAAGGGTTAAAGAATATTTATGCAGCAACAATTGTCAAAACTATTAGCTGCATAGTGAAGTAACTCCTCAAACTGGCCCACATTGGCCAAAAAAGTGGCCCATTTTGAATGGCCTACACTAGCATTTTGCATTTTTGGTACGGTCATCGCCCTATTGCCCCATAGGCCAGTCCAAGCCTGCCGGCTCATCCATAATGGGTGAGTGGGTGTCCACCCACTGGCCACCTCACCCATTATGGAAGAGCCGAGGAGCCAGCCCAGTGAAACACTGAGCACTCCCTCAACTGCTTTTTCCAGCTGAGGGAGTGCTCATGGACTGGCTGAACTGTCAAAGGGAAACACTGTTTGCCTTTGACAGTTCATTTCCCCAGCCGCACATGATCACTGAGCCATGCAACGCAAGGGGTGTTTTGCTTCGCCAGCCTTGCATAGTGATTGGAAATGCTGGCTGGGGCACTGCATGTATGTATGTGTGAGGGGGTGCTCCTGCGCCTCCTCGCACATACGGGCAGAGCGGGGCATTTTAGCAACCAGGCGCAGGCCCCTGCAGAATGTACGTTTATGGCGATTTATTTTTTATTTAAATGTGTATGGATGGGTGTATGCTTGTGTTATGGGACTGTGGTGGGAGCAGGATGGGCGGCAGCACTGGTTTAGTGGTGGGAGTAGGTTGGGGAGAGCCCAGGGTCTGTTCTGGGAGTAGGGTGCAGTAACGGCACGCAAATGTTCATAGCGATTTCTCATACTGTCCATCTGGCACTTTTGGGGGGGGTCCAGCCTGCCCAAACTTTCTTCAGGGGGGCCCAGGCCAAAAAAGTTTGAAGACCACTGATATAGAGTGACAGATTGTGAAGGCAGCTTAGTGAAATTTACCAAGCGAAGCTTAATTAATCATGTCAAATTGTCATTAAAAACTCCTCAACAGAAAGAACTATATTACATGTCCCTGCTACAACTTTTTAAACCATGGAGAAAAGAAGAAGAGATACTAGATAACTATGACTGCTATGAAGAAGCTTTCAAAGCAAATGAAAGAAAGCGCTATCGCTGATGTGAACTTTACGCAGTACAAAGCAATGTTGCACAATGAACAGCAACATGAAGAAGAACTCCAGGCCCAACTAAATATGGACACTTCCGACAGTAGTCAACCTTCTGCAACAGGAAGTCAATAACCACTAGGACAGCCACTAATAGCAAATGAAGCAGAATTAGCTATGACAGAAGTGGAAAACACCATGTGTCACTATGAACAAGATATAGAAGACTTAACTATACTACAATCAAAACTTAACAAAGATCAGCGCACCATTTTTGAAGAAGTAACAAAAGAAATTGCACATGGTGTACAACATGAAAATAAAGAATGTACCTGCCAAAATTACAAACCTATACTGCTGTACATCAGTGGTGAAGCTGGTTCAGGAAATCATTCTTAATCAAAATCATCAGCAAGTTCCTTCAACAACTGACAAACAACAATCTGTCAGCTGTTGTAACTGACCCCACAGGTTTAGCTGCTTACAACATAGGCGGTGTCACTTTACACCGATTACTACTCTTTCCAGTAGAACACCAAAACAAATTAGACTATTACAAACTTTCTGTAAAAGCTGCAATGGAACTACACAGAGTATTAAAACAAATGAAAATGCTACTAATAGATGAAGTGAGCATGGTCTCCAACCTAATGTTGGCTTTGATTCACCTCAGATTGCAAGAAGTACTTAAAACAAACTACGAAGAACTCTTTGCAGGAAAATACATTATAGTTTTCGGAGATCTTCTACAATTGACACCAGTGAAAGGTGAACCTATTTTTAAAACCTTAGGACACAAACTCTGCCGTAAAACTGTTGGCAGCATAGGAAATGTCAACCTGTGGCAACATTTCCAATACAGAGAATTAACAGAAAACATGCGTCAATCTGCAGACCTCACTTACTCCAACATTTTTAAAAGTATTAGAATTGGTATACTATCTCAAGAAGCACAAGCAATATTGAAAAACGGCACATCCATGCACTTTATGGTGATAACGCATGTGCTACTGATGTTATGGAACAATTAGCACAGAAAAATGTCACTTGTATGGCCTTAATGCCAACTCTTGCAAGCTGTTTCAAATTCAATGAAACAAAGTTAAAAAAAGAAATGCAACCAATAATTGAAATTTGCTCCACAGACAAACTAGACGTACATGGTATGACACTACCCATGTGTCAGCAAGCCACAACAAGACTAAATACCTTAGAAAATTCAATCTCCAACACAGATGGGTTGGAAAAAATATTAAAATTATCCTCAAATTGTAGAGTAATGCTTAAACGTAACCTTGATGTGGAGCAAGGACTAGTTAATGGGGCACTGGGTACAGTTGTTGGCTTCAAACATACCCACATGACAACATAATTCAGTTTGTCAATATTCTCTTTGACAAACTTTCAGAAGTAAAAAGGATAGGGCGCTCAACAGCTCGAGTCCTTCTCTTTAAACACATGTATGTACGTAGAGAACAACTTTCTCTAACTCTTGCATATGCAGTCACCATTCATAAATCCCAAGGTCTTACCCTAGACAAAGCATTGATAGATATAGGAAACACAGTCTTTAAAGAAGGCATGAGCTACGTAGCACTATCACGCTTACGTACACTTGACAGTCTATTTCTAATCAACTTTGATGCACGTAAAGTGAACGCTGATATTCCTTGCATTTTAGAATACAATCGACTGCGTTCACTGTACACCCCCCATCTGAAATCATATGCTGTTCCAGAAAAAGGAAAACGTTGTAAAAGAAAACTAAGTCTAATAGAAATGCAACAGGATCTGACTGCAAATCCTTCAAAGAAAACAAAAGAAGCTAATACTTCATCAATTACCACAAGCAAAGAAGAACCTATTAGGGAAAGTAAATCAGGTACTTCTTCAAAGAAGGAACAGGAACTCTGAAAACAAATCACTCGGAGACAGAACTATCTGGTCCATTCAAATTTTCAAATGAAACTGGTGTAAGTTGCTACGCAAATGTAGCAATGTATATTCTAATTCAATTGCCACCAATTGTTAACAACATTTACTTACACAGTACAGACCAATTGTGTTTGCAAATGTTAGTCCTTCATAGAAACGCAACAAACAATCCTGACAACACGTATAGTGTTCATGGAATAAGACAAGAATTGGACTACTGTGCGAGAATGGTGAGATTCACTATAAACTCACAAGAAGATCCACAAGAATTTCTAATGTACTTGCTACAAGTACTTGAAAACAAAAACATACCTATAAATGAAATCTTCCAGATTTCATACATGTGGAAACATACATGCACTCTGTGTAACAATGTGACACAGGAACAAATCCCTAATGAGCAAGGTGTGTATGTATTCATACCTAATTGTGAATCCATTCAATTTCAGCAACTTCTACAAAATGCAAACCATGGCAGATTATGTACTATCTGCAATTCGGATAATCGCTCCACCTTACTAATACAAACACATAGTAACTACATAATACGAATGCTTCTACGTTACAATGCAGATGGTACCAAAAACAACTGCAAGCTTACTGGATTCACACACGGTCAAGTGTCACTTGGTAAGAAAACCTTCACAACGATAGGTATAATCTACCACGCAGAAGCCACAACCAATGCAGGTCACTACAGTGAATATAGTAAAAAGAAATGTGGATGATTCTAATGTAATAATAGTAGCATTACTCTAAAGCAGAGATTACCAGCAAATCTTGCAAACGCATACTTAATCTTCTTAAAGCCAAAATTAAATAACTAATGTGTACTTCAACATTAACAAAAATTCAAGTAAAAGACTATAAACAGTTAGAATACGCCAACAGGTATCTAACTGCCCAAGATTATATAACAACCACACAGATAAATGAATACCACAGATTCCTTAAAAAAAATACACAGTTAGAATACGCCAACAGGTATCTAACTGCTAAAAAAATCTGCAACATGCCAACATACAGAACATTAATCAGAAACAAGTGAACACTCAAAGGAAACAAAGAAATAGTTTGTAGCATAGCAAAGGAAGGGTTTTTTTGAATCCGGCAAGGATTTTTTCCCCCAGACCCAATGATTTCAAAAACAAACACAGAAAATGAGCAAAATGCACAGTACACTGGTTTGTAAACTAAATATGAGGGTTAAAAAAAATCTAAAATGTCTATTATACAATGTAATAAGTCTTTATAAAATCCAAACACTAACATGCTCTTTTCTTTTATCAAAGAAATTGGAAAAGCATATTTCCTCCAAGTACTAAAGTCATGTAAGAAATATCTCGGATCTCAACAAATTACAAATTAAACAGTAGGTATAATTTCACACATTTCATACATATTCAAATCTATACGTCTGATCTATGGCAGTAATATGGTGCAGTGGCTGTAGGCAGGGCCTAGAGTCTTGGATGTATAACCTACGACCTACACCCTACGGCCATGCAACCAAGACTGTAGGTCCTACCCACAATCATTGCAGCATATCAAAACCATGGTGGCTTATAACTTCACTGCTTATAACTTTGGTCTTGGGTGCATGGCCTGCGGCCATGCACCTGAGACTCTAGGTCGTGCACATAACCACCGCACCACATCACACCCGTGCTGACTTATAACTTCAGTGCTTATAACTTCAGTCTTGGGCGCATGGCCTCTGGCCATGCACCCAAGACGTAAGGTCCTGGCCACAACCACTGCAGCATATCACAACCATTGTGGCTTATAACTGCAGTGTTCATAACTTTGTTCTTGGGTGCATGGCCTTTGGCCATGCACCCAAGACTCTAGGTCCTGGCCACAACCACCAAAGCATATCACACCCATTGTGGCTTATAACTGGACTACGTATAAATTTGGTGTTGGGTGCATGGCCTTTGGCCATGCACCCAAGACTCTAGGCCCTCCCCACAACCACCTGATCCATGTTATATACTACGGGTGTATCTATAGCTTTGATATGCTGCGGTGGCTGTAGCAAGGGCCTAGAGTCTTGGGTGTATAGCCATAGATAATTGAATCTATAGGCATGCAGTATATGAAACCCATGTTGGCTTATAACTTCGGTTCTTATAACTTTGTTCTTCAGTGAATGGCCTTCAGCCATGCACCCAAGACTCTAGGTCCTGGCCACAACCACCACAGCATATCACACCCATTGTGGCTTATAACTTCTGTACGTATAAATTTGGTCTTGGGTGCATGCAATACTACGGGTGTATCTATTGCTGTGATATGCTGCGGTGGTTGTGGCCAGGGCCTAGACCACGGCCATGCACCCAAGACTCTAGGCCCTGGCCACAACCACCGCAGCATATCACACCCATGGCGGCGTATAACTCAAGAGCACTCCCATAGAAACAAACATTTTAACTACGGCATTTACTCAATTTTAACGTTCGCTAACATCACACGGACGGAAGTACTATCCTTATGACACCCCTCATTTTCAGTAATTACAAACATCCCGGACAGCGCGCGCATGGCAAATACATCATTAGCACCTGCCGCCTAAACAAATACAGTATTTCACCCATCTCCTACTCTGTGAACCTGTCCAAGCACTGTGACACACCAAAACACTCCCCAAAACAGCATTTCGCCTCTGGTCGGCGCTGCGCTGTCGGCGGATCCAAGATGTCGGCCGCATCCAAACAATCTGGCGCACATCACGCCTCACTCCAGCCAATCGGAGGACACGTCGCGAGTCTGCGGTCATGACGCAAGCCCCTTAGCCAATCGGTATCTTGTCTGCGGAGCGAACAGGGAAGTGTGACCGCGGAGCGGACATAGATATCACTAATTTTTTTAGACCAACTTTTTTGTTGTTTTAAAGACAACTACTGCATGGATTGGCACCAAATTTACAAAAGCACGCTTTCGGTACCAAGGTCCTCCTCCTAGCGCAAATTTGGTGAAAATCCATCCAGCGGTTTGAGCTGTAGGCGTGCGCAAAGTCTTTCCCCCATTTAGTCTATGGGGAAAAAAGACGTTTTGGGACCCCCCCTATAACTTTTCCCCCCCTGCACCGCACATCACCAAACTTTGCAAAAAGATTCAGAGTGGCCCCTATACTTGTTTTGCAAAGTTTGGTGAGGATTCGTACAGAGGGAGTGGAGTTATAAGCCGTCCAAAAAGTGCTCTTCCTATGGAAACAGCAACTTAACCATAACTACATGGCCACTACTGTGGCCATGTAATATACATGCAATTATACTGGCATAATTCCGTTTTTTCCTTCATGATGATGTGCATGCAACCCTGTAATGCAAACACGCGAGAAGCCAAAAGGCGATCTCTCCCTTCCCCTGCAGAGCTGCGTACTCAGCCCCCACCTTCCTCCCTC
Organism: Ambystoma mexicanum; assembly: GCF_040938575.1. Lineage (NCBI taxonomy): Eukaryota > Metazoa > Chordata > Amphibia > Caudata > Ambystomatidae > Ambystoma > Ambystoma mexicanum. The sequence continues at coordinate 1,236,358,035 of NC_090925.1, read as the reverse complement.
CAAGGCTGAGCTAATGATTGAAGGCCCTTGGTTCATTAATGTTAGAATAACACAGATACACCTCCTCATCTCCCTGCTGAACCCACACAAGGTATGTGCCCCCCCACTCATGCCCCCTGACACACGATGCCACCATAAAACCACTGTGTATCTCTATGCTCTGGTTAAAAAGAATTATGGGCAGCAAGGCCCCACATACGGCCGCCTTTTGATGTACCAGCTATGTGCCCCCCTGACCCAATGGTATTCTAGTTCACCCCAACCTTAACTGGCCATGGTGGTGGTTTATTCACTCTTGTACTAACATACTATAATGAAGTCTCTTACTAACTCTAACATAGCAGAAGGATAAACGTATCCTGACACATGCCCCCTGATAAGGCACTTGGACTCATAAAGCTGCCCTTTTAGAATAACGTCTTTATAATGGTGACTTGAGTGCAATTAGAGTTATGTGCTTTTTCTTGTGTGATGTTAGATTAACAACCCACATTTTTTACAGGGCAACATAAACTATAATGTCTACTGAATCGATATGTGTGGCCACAAGGGCAAATGTTAGTGCAGCCAAGATGTATCAACTCGGACAGCTCCTGACCTGGTACTCCACCCCGTTGAGCCCAGCTGACCCACAAGCATCATCACGTCACCATGCAGAGTCTCACCAATCAGGAGCGCCGACCCTACAGATTCCATAAAGGTCATTCTCCTTTGCCCAATCTCATTGATTCATGTAATCCCTAGTTCCCACGTCATAGATGATGTGGATTTGTAACAAAATGTAGATGTTTTGTGATGTTTGGCAGAGCGCTCTTGGAGTTTGCAGAGTTCTCTGCTTGCCCTATATTGGTTTGGGTAAAACTTTTAACTTCACCCGCACTTGGTCCTGGTCTCATTCCCTGCTGGGGTGTGTCCATTGACACTCATTGTGGAGTTTTAAATGCCTTTTTGGGGCACGCTCACTTTCAATATCACTGAACCGGAAGTCCTCTACCTCCTCCAAAATCTTAAACCATCTATGTGCAAAGGAGACATGTGTCCTCCTAACATTGTTAAGGAATGCGCTGACTCCCTTGCACCTCTCCTAACGGCGTTCATTAATGCCTCATTTACATGGTGTACCATCCCGTCCAGCCTCAAAGAAGCTTGGGTACGCCCTCTACTAAAAAAAATCCTTAGACCCCCACCTCCCCGAATAACTACCGACCAATCACCATTGTCCCGTTCCTTCTAAAAATCTTGGACAAAGCGGCTCACAACCAAATTCAACACTTCCTCGAATCTTACTCCATCCTCGGAAAAAGACAATCAGGATTCTGCAAAGGCCATTGATAGAAACTGCCCTTTTAGACATTAAAACCAAATAACAGAAATTATGGACAGAGGTAAGCAAGCTCGCCTCCTACTTCTGGACCTCTCGGCTGCCTCCACCTCGTGGATCACATCCTTCCTAAAAGGAAGAGCCATGAAGGTTTTCTCTAACCAGGCGAGTGCAGCTCCTACCGCCATCCACTGCGGAGTCCCTCAGGGTTCATGCAGAGCTCCTACTCTCTACACCCTGTTCCCAAAGCCGCTCTTCGACAAACTGGACTCCCATGGCATAGCATACACTAATTATGCCGATGATACGCAGGTTTGTTTGTTTGCTTGTGTTATTACTTGTATTGCGCACCAGTCTCAGGTTCGTGCTGTTTAGTGTCTACAATTGTACCCGTATCGCTTTCCCACTCCTCACCTGCGGTTTCTGAGTTGGCTTCCGAAGGCTCGTCTGAAGAAGTCTCCACAGGTTTCTCTCTCCAGGCTCTTGGGTTCTTCTTTTTCACCGTCTTGCCCTTTTGTTTGAAGAGATAGGGCCGAGCTCCCCCGGAGGCCACTTTGCCAGTAAGGCTATACGCCCGGCAGCGGGGACTCCGGGGAGCCCACCCCAAATCAGGGAAAAGCCGCAGCAGAAAAACCCTGGGTAGTTTCAGGTGCGTTGGTCTGTTCAAATAAGTATTCGCAATCCTTCTTGGAATACTGCTCAGCGAATGGGTAATTCGCAATCCTTCTTGGAATCCCACTTCTTTAGAGTACTACATTTACCAGAATGCACTTGGGTGCAATTTCTAAGCTTTGGAACAGATTCCAAGAACTCCGTGAGCAAGGTTAAGTAAAATAGACAGAAGGAGAGGTTACACAGGTCAGAGGAAGCACACAACTCAGGGGGCACGAATTGAAGTGACAGCTGCTTGGAAAAGTGTGTGTTGAAAAGAATTGCAGATAGCAAGTCCCCGCTTGCTGAGTAAAAAAAGCCCAGAGCGAACGCAGGTGTCTGCAGATTCCAGCAAAATAACAAACCCACACGCTGGGAAATTAACAAGAAAATGCGAGCAGGGAAAGGTCCAAAATAAAGAAGGAATATTCCCCACAGGAAGCGTGGTGGCAAAATGTACGATAAAAGGCAGGCAGACAAACAATGGAAAGGCAAATGGGTAGAAAAACAAGGAGTAGCACGAGACAGGAGCACTGTCAACTAGCGTTGGGAAAGAAATCAGTTGCAACGCACCGGTTGCCACACCGGACAGTTAATTATAGCCTCTGTTCCAGCGAGGCTAGAACGTAACGTCCAGGTAAAGGAGGAGCTCAGTCCATCTTCCATTGTTTCTATCTCTTCCACAGGCTCCATGGGTGTTTCATGACAACCAGACCCAGGGGTAACCGGGCGTATTGCATATGACAACTTACAGCTTAGTTACAGTAACACAAGGGCAAATACGGAGACAAAAATATATACAAAGGCAAAAATAATGGTACAAGTATTTACAGTCCTACTCAGTCAGGTACTCCTGCCACTCCCGGGCACCTATGACCAAGACGCTGCAGCCCTCCATCTGATTTACACCACTAACCAAGCCTGGATGGCGGCAAATAGGCTATATCTCAATGGAGACAAAACCGAGATTATCATTATTGACTCCAAAGAAAACTAGCAGAATTGGGTCATAAATACTGTCATTTTACCATTGATAACTCCATTATCCCTGTCTCCCCCTTAGTAAAGACACTAGGGGTCTATTTGGACTCCACTCTGTCCATGACGCAACAGGTAAGCGCCATTGCTTCCACTTCTGCCCACACCACCAAGCTCATAAATGCAGTAAAACCCTTCCTCTCCAAACAGAACCCACCTTCAATAGCTAGAGCTACGATTGGGGCTAAACTAGAGTATTGCAATGTCCTTTTAGCAGGCACTTCTGCAAAAATCTAAATAGACTCCAAGTCATACAAAAAAATGCCCTCAGAGCAGCACTAAACATTCCAAAAAGAGACCACATTACGCAAGCCAGGCGAGCTGCTCACTGGCTCCCTGTGAAAGAATGGATCACCTTCAAGACCCTAACCCTAACACACAAGTGCTTAACACTTATAGCCGCGCCCTACCTAAAAAAGAAAAGAACTTGCCACGCCAGCCACCTGAGCATCCATCCCATCAAAAGGTCCAAAGCGGGTGGGATTGGCTTCCCACATGTAGCACCCAAACTTTGGAATTCCCTACCCAACACACTCAGAGCTTAGACTTCCCTCCCAGCCTTCAGGAAAGTGCTAAATACCACACTGTTCACCTAGCACTGCCTTCCTTCCCCCTCACTTGCCCCTTCCGCTCCCTCTCCTTCTTTCCTGTACTCTGCATGTATCTAAGAATGTATTATGTAACTAAGCATGTTGGCTTATAACAGCGCCACAATGCCTTCGGGCTGCTGTGCGCTTTATAAATATAAATAAATATGAAAAGACATCTTGGAGAAGGAAAAGTTACTGATGAACAGCGGGTGTCTTGAGCATTACATCAAGGCATTTTTTACCCCTCCTCTAACACCTTCTCTTTGTGTGGCATTTCCGTTGGCTTTGGGATGTGGTAGAGTGCATTGAAATACTTGAGTTTCACACACTTACTAGATGTCTGGAAATTGGCGGTTCTGGGGCTTGTGTGATGAGTACCTTACCCTCTTACCTTTGCCCCTTAATCAACTCAAAACTACTCTATAGTGGCAGAAAGAAGCCATTCTTTGGACCTCAGCCAATGAGCGACACATGCTGAGAAGGACCACCCAGTAAGGGCCCAACCTCGGTCAGGTGACAAGACCTGCCTCTTATGAATCTTGCTCCGACCAATATTTGGGCATAATCACCTTAAATTGAAAAGCACTCTCCTGGGCATGCTCTCAAGTAGGTAATTGTAAAAACAATATGAAGACTGAGTCGAGGGGGGGGGGCGTAACTGCCAATATTACAAAGGTGTGGCAGAGCTGCCAGGTTTTCAGCTAGTGTGGTTGACAATTGCTGATAAGCAGCAGTTGGCATGAGCTATACTTACAGGTATTTTATTGCCTCTGCTCCAGTGTGTCTCCTATGTGCATACATGCCAACATTCTTGAGCACCTGGGAGGGAGATTTTGCAACAGAAAGCGGGAGATAGGAATTTCCCCATAGGATTGCATTGGAGATTTAATTAATTTAGGCGGGAGTAAGTAAAAAAATATCAACATTCTTAATCGAAAAATCAGGAGTCTCCCGCCTAAATCGGGAGGGTTGGCATGTATGCTATGTGTGACATTTTCCTTGCCTTGCTGGAATGTGATAAGAGTGCATACAAATGTGGGAGTGTCACACCATATTTGTGACACTTGGCAGGTCTGGGCTCACCTTATCCAGTAACTGCCACAATGGAGACCAATAAGTAGGGATCAGATTGGGCATAAACTAATATTTTGGTCAATATTTTAAAGAATAATTGACACTTAGATGCCACTCTGAGTGAGGTAAGCAACAAACTTAATATGTTCATTCTTAAAATATTAATTGTAGTGTTGCATTACCCCAAAGTTGGGGAGAAAATCGGTGTATGTTATATAACAAACATTTTAATAATCGGGGAGAAAATGGACAAAAAAGTTACAAGTGACAAAAACGTAAGACCCAGTTTCCATAGTGTGTATTTTGAAAGCAAGCAAATCGCCCAAATGTATTCAAATGCTACATTAAAACAAAATGACTTCCTTCATCTTTCTTGTTGAAACACATTTGTTCTTCCAAACTTTAAAATGTGAATGAAAATGTGTTTGTGTTGATGAGTCCTGTTTGGCTGGTATGGTAGGTTAATATATACCTCACGCAGGGTGCATGGATCTGGCTCCCGGACACCGTTATTTTTTAAGCAGTCCAATACATTCTATGTCGCCCCTTGGCGCCCCCCCCACTCCCAACAGTGGTGAACCTCTCCCTACACCTCTAATGAGAGCCCGCCCCTTCATTTGCATAACGAATTTCGAACACCACCGCGATTGGTGGAAGAGGAGGCGATGTGCGTTGTTGCCTCTCCTACTTCCAGTTTACAGCCCTTCGTCTCCTCCCCTTCATTTGCATAACGGCCTAAGCGCGCGCGGACTAGGTAGACGCAGCTCGTGAGACAGGCGGAGAGCAGCGCGCGCCCTCCGCTCGTTTTCGGTGACGCGAGAACAAGGGGGCGGAGGCACCTGTGAAATCCAGACCGGAAACAGGACAAGAGAAGAGAGAACAGTGGAGGAAACTAGCCACATCGGGAGGTGTCCTACAACAGGTAATTCACCCCTAAACGCTTGTCTATGCTCCACTGCCACCCCCCCTTTTCTAATACCGGCCCCTCATAGAAAATGGCCGCCGCTTTTTTTGCGCACATGCGTGGTGCTAACGCTAGAGTTCAGCATACCCTTAAAACACGTGACCTGCTGATAGCAAGGGGTGGATCTACCATACACGTGTTCTTTAGCCGCCAGGGGCGCCATTTTTGTGGAGACTGTCATACTGAGGGTGTATGACCGTTTGTATAGCTAAGGGTTGTTTATTACCGTTGTTTTTTTCCACGCCTTGTTCTGATGTTCGCTGCTACGTTGACAGCTTTGACTATATTTGAGCAGTTAACCAGAAAATATGTCAGACTGAAAATATGTGTGTATTAATTCTAGCTGTTAAGATTAATACAGGCATGAGAACTTATGTATTTACTTTCTCTGACAGTATACGATTTTGTGTATTTCATTTTATTAGTGGCTTGTGCAATTGATGGGAGAGTGTAGCTTAAAGTAAAAGCAATGGAAACTATGAAAAAGGGAAGTGTGTGATTTCCATATTATGTCTAAGTAAGGAGGTGTGAGCGAATTTGACTTGTCAGTGTGGGCTAGTTTTTTGGTGTTTTTTTTTTTTTTTAACTAATGTTAATTGTTATATAAAATACACCATTTTGCCACACCTACAGCCAAAGAAAACAAACCATATAATATATTAAGTAACCAGCAAAGTCCCAAAGGTCTGCAATAACCTCAGAGTAGGCCTGTGATTACAACAGAATCATACAATATTACATACATGCCAATATTCTGACGCACCTAGGAGGGAGTTTTGAGAGAGAAAATCAAGAGATGTAGTTTTCCCCATAGAAATGTATTGGTGCTGGAATCATCTTAGAAGGGAGAACGTGGAGAAAAAAAAGCAATATTGCACTGAAAAGTTGGGAGTCTCCCACCTAAATCTGGAGGGTTGGCATGTATGCTATTAAGAGACCAATTTCTGCTCAGATTGGGGGAGGTGTGGTGTGGTATACAGTGAAGCAACTCTTGGTGTTTCTCAATTCTATACATGAGAAACTATGCAGTCCAGTTGTGTATGCGCTTGTGGGTCAAGTCCCAGAACTTTTTTTGGGTGAGGGGGCTGCATGGCTTTTTCACACATGGGGATGGGAAATTTGGGAACATTGAATGCATGTGTGTGGGTGAATGGAATGGTGTGTGTATGCATGTATCCGGAGCATGTCCAGTGGTACTGTACCACTGCCTCAATAAAGGCATCTCTTGAACTTCAGCCCCTGACACATTACAGTTAGTTTCAGGGTGAAAGATCCCACCTGGTGTACTCTCAAACTCTGGCGTACTCCCTTAAACACTGGTCTGCATTCTACCAACTATGCCAATGTTGGTATGTTTATGCGCATTCTTCCTGAATTTGTATTTGTTTATTATTTATATTGCGCACCTAACCCTGAGGTAACTAGGCGCTGGGCAGACTTAGCATGTTACAGAAATGCATACATAGGATATCACAATTGGGTCGACCAAGGTTACAGGTAAGTCTGGTACAATAAATAGTTAGGTAGAGACATGACAGTAATAACATAAAATCACAGATAATGAGGGCCTGATTAGGAGGCCACGGGGCACATTTTGGTAGTAATACCTGTTAAGCTTTAGATGTTAGATTTCTCTGAGAGCCAACTCTTTACTCTGGTTATGAACATCCAGAAGGAGGGTTCCATTCTGATGATGGGAGGTAGAGAATTCCAATATTTGGCAGCTTGGACTGGGAAACTGGCGCCTCCTGCAGTTTTTAGGTTCAACCTTGGAACTGAGGAGCTGAGAGTGGGCGGATCTGAATACCACCTTTTGAATGAGTCCCGATCCATCTAGTGCACACCTCCTGCGCCCCTACCCCCATTTGCTCTTTAAAGCTTTGTTGTCACTGTAGCTCCTTTTTAGAACTTCAATAAAGTAAAATGGGTTTATAGTGATATTTTCGAATTCAATAATTTTGAATGCATTAATTTCGAATCAATAATGTCAAAAAAATGTCAAATTTATTATTATTCTTTTTTTAATGGGGGGTTCCGCCAACCCTCTTTTTTTTAATAACCCTTTTTTACTAGCCAAACCCCCAAAAAACATATAAAATAAATATTCAAATTTATTGTTCGAAATTATTCATTCGACATTTTAACTGCACACCAGTAAAATGCTATCAGGAAAAGTACATAATAATGACTCTTGGTAAAGGGTATAACGGAAAAAGTTCCCATTTTATTTAATGAAAAATCTAGTATATCAGCATGGGCATTATCTCATTCTTCATTCACTTATCTGTTGCATGTATGTACACATTTTCTTTGGCATGTGTTTTGTTGTACATTTTTACACGTATTGAACTAAAGGACCATCTCATTGGCACAGCATTTCTAAATTGATAACTAAAGCATTTTCGTAATGTCAATCTTTTCTGGGATGTCTCAGTTTAGTTGTCGTTTAACCATAAATCACGAGACCTGAATATGTGTATGCTGTATGATATTGGAGAAGGCAGAACGGAAAACGCTTTGTATTGCTTTTTTTACCTTATTGAATGTTCTATATTACAATGCAACATTTTCATTCGTCAATAGCTTGTGGTAATTGACTCCTGGCAAGTAAGACATTGTATGCTGTGTGTGTGTGTGTAGAATTGAGCTGGCAAGTGACTTTTGATAGCTGGCGGCTTGTACCCTGAAATATCACCCATGACTGTAAATCTATCGGCACAGGCATCTCATTTCCTCATTTTCTAATTTTTCTGAAGAATGTTGCCTGAAATGTTTTTTTTTTTTTTTTGATATGTAAAAGGAATTGATTTCTGTGTTGCCATCAAGTTAACCGACTTGACTTCCCATTTACTTTTTTATAAATGAAAGTGCTAGCTTGATGCGTTTTTCTCCATACTTGTGTTTTTTAAAATGAACGCTGTTGCTAGGCGACGTGCCATCGTTTATGGCTAAGAAGCTTTGTGATGTCATAGCTGCTGCTTTCTGTGTTCTGCTGAAAAGTATACATTCAGAAGTGGAGTTTTGCAGTCTAAGAACAGATCTGATTTTCACAGAAAATTGGAGCTGACTGAATATCATTTTGTATCTTCTCAATGACCTAATTAACTGTAACATTTCTTTACAGGAGAGGGAGATATTTGAAAGTAGTGTAATGATAATGGATTTATTTTCCTTTCGTGTAACATGGCTGGGGGAAGCACAATGTATAACCGACCTAAGATGTGGATATATCTTGCTGTTTGTTTGATTTAGTCTATGCTGAGTGATCAGTTCACCTGTGCAAAAATGCTTTTTTTCCCTCCAGTTGAATGATCGATCACATGACATCTTGTCAAAATAACATTTCTGAGTGCATTTGCAAAGAGCTGTTTCTCTGTTCCCGACCTCAATTTCCTCTACAAGAATAATTGTGATAATTTGCTCTTTCAAACAGTGTAACTGTGGAAACCTTGGCTCCTCCCACTTTTCCCAGTATCCCAATATTAACTGGGCGCATTTGTGAGTGTGTTTGCAAAGTGCTGTTTCGCTGTTCCTGAGCTCTATATCCTCTACAAGAAGAATTGTAGTACGACTTTGAACGCTTCTTCAAAATATCAAACAATGCTATTGGACCATTCTTTGTGACACTTACCTTTTATACAAACCTAACCGGGCATTGTTTTCCATTTCTACTGTAGATGTATTGGCTCTTTGAAACAGTGCAACTGTGGAAACCTTGGCTCCTCCCACTTTTCCCAGAATCCTGCGCGTGCATTTGCAAAGTGCTGTTTGGCTGCTTTGGTGTTGTGCTGGTGAGGTCTCACTGGTGTGTAACTCTGGTTGGTTTCTATCGCCTTCCTGTCCAAAGCTTCTAACAAATTAACATTACTTTTGGGCACAGCATTGATTTCAACTTCCATGCCCGGTGTTTACTCGCTGACTACAGCGATGCCGCCAGCCAAGGAAATTTCAAAGCTGCTATAGAAGTCCAAACGCACTCCAAAACTGGTAACCCACTCTCTGAACCTGATCCGGAATGGCAGCTCTTCGATTCGTTTGCAGTCTCAATCACTACAGACATTCGTGGATATTGTTCACCTTTAAAGCCGATATCTACTCTTGCTTGTACAAACATCGCTCTTGAAGATGCCTCTTACCTACGGAATGCTGCGATACTAATACCCCGACAGTTGATCTATGCACTCCTCGAGATTCCCTTTTAGCAGCGGGCTCTGTTTTACCTCCTGACCCCCCTGCAATCCTTTCTGCCGCTTTGATCAGTCTTAGTGAGATAGTCGTTATGGCTCAAATACACGATTGCCCTCTAACCCCTCTTGACGTTTACAAATCACCTGTGTTCAATTGGAGCAATGGGCATTCGCGATTTGGAGGGAAGCCTTGGGAATGATGAGAATTCTGAATCCATTGACCAACAGCCTCGCAAGTTTCCCGTTTTTCATGGCAATGCGATTTCTCTATCACCATTAACCATGCCCTCTGCTTCAATCTCAACTAACCTTTCACAGTCCCCAGTCATGTTTGCAAACTCTACACATGACTCTTCTGTGCTGTCACTCTCCTTTGCAAACCCCACACCAAGAAAAGAGACTGCCTCACGACCATCCTTACCCACATCTCTGAGAGCATCTACACTTCCTTTCACAGAACTGACCCTACAGGCAATGAATACAGCCATTTTTTCCCTAACTAAATTATATGAAAACGGTTTGGGCCAGAGGCCCAATAATTTTAGCAATGTCATTTCTAGAAGGACAGCAGCCATTCATCGAGGGCAGTGCAAAAGGAAGATTTAGTGGAGTTATCATACATGATGTTAGTGAGATAATGTACCCATCTATCTTCGCCAACGGCATTTAGCGGTTGAGGAAGAGTATTCCATTTAATATCTTTTTAGTGTCTCCCCCATTCAGTAAACAAAACATCTTTTGCAATTTCTTATTTACCTTCTCTAATTGTCTTCGTTTACACCACCCTCTATAGACAGTAATCATTTTGTTATTTAATACACACCCATGGGAAGATGCCGCTTTTTCATGCGACGAAGTTCCTGTCGATGAGTACGTCTCATCGCAATCACCTCCCCATCATAAGTATTATTACATTTTTTTTGCCAGTGGCTATTATAGGATGACCCCCAACAGAGCGAACTTTTTTAGTTGTTTCCTTAGACTTTCAATTTCATCGCAAGTCATTTCGTCAGTGGTTGGCTCCAGCAACTGACCAACACATCTCGTCATTTGCTTGGCCTTTGGAACATTCCACTTAATTCTGTGCTTCTGAGATTGCATGTATATTTGATCAAAGATTTTAAGAGCAAAATGTAACAAACTAATAGAGGGCAAGACATTATTATCCATTACGGCACCTTCTTTCGTACAAATGTTAGGTTGAACGCATGACGTAGCACTATGTTCGCTTATATTAATCACGTCATGTTTTGCCGACGGATTAGACGTCTGATGGGCAGATGGAACAGCAAAGGGTAGACGGGCTGATGTACTTATAAGCGAAGAAATGGACTAGCGTTTGTTCGAATGTGAAGGTGCAGACTCGGGAGAAACGGTTTTGTTTTCCGAATACTCGTCTTGCACGGCTTCCATGGCCGCCCTATTACAACCACAAAGGCGATAATAGATGTCTAGTAGGGAGTTGTCATCAATTGCTCCCATTGAAGCATTAGATGGCATGCTAAAATTCCCATTAACTTTAAGGGAGTGAATAGCAGCAGTCCCTTTTAATAGGATGACAGGAGGCAACGTATCCGGAGCAGCGCTGTCCGGTTTTAAAAAAAAAATCTGTGATATGACCGGGAAGTTTAACACATTTTTTATTTTTTGCCATACGGTTTAGTTTTCCATAGGTTATGTTTTGATTTGCTCACCGTCTTTCCCGGAATTACGATATCACTCCTTCAAAAGGGCTTACCTCTGGCCAACTAAGCAGATGGTACAAGGGGCAACATGCGGCAACCAAGCAGCAGAGGGGAAGCACTGTTATCGTTCTTTCCGCTGTAAAGTCGTATAGTTCATGAGTTATCTAGGCCGCCGTCCTCCGCTGAACGCTGCCAAGCACACTCGGCTTCACGCTCCACGTGACCGCTTCTCAGCACAAACAGCGTACAAAGACTAAGGGCGTCAGGAACAAATCAACCAAGGGTCTCTGCCGCACCGCCAAACACTCGACCTCACACTACGCTTCACCTCAGTTTCATATTTCTTAACCTAAACTAATGTAATTTATATATTTTTTTGTCTTTCTGTTTGATATTCGAAACTATTTACTGTCTGTCTCATAAAATGTAAATGCAATTTTTTTAACTAACGTTTTAATGCTGGAGTTTATAATATGAATGAATTATGAAAAATGTACTTTTGTTATTTGTTGAAAGGTTGACTATTTTACAATAAAAATATAACTTTTTGGATGCCCATGGTATCATGTACTCCAGTTGAGGTATGTTTACTCTTGGTTTAAGTTGAGAGTAAACTTTTTTTCATGGATGCAGGAAGCGGCAAAGACACAAATTCTGAAAAGAATATATCACTACATTAAAAAAAATATTTTTCACAGATGGCAGTTTTATTATAGATTCCTGCACAGTGAATTTGATTGTGATGTAAACTTTGGACACATTGCTGTAGTAGTTTAATTTTATAACATCTGTTTGCTCTATAGACGGCGCAGTTTATCTGTTTTTCGAATGTGTGGGAGAAACGAAGCAGAATAATTGTATAATAAATGCATTTGTTGCTTTGGTGGACAATTAAGTACAATACATCTTGCACTTGTACTATGCTGCCCATGCAGTTTATCTATGGCTTAGTTTATCCGTGCACTGTTAAAGGGTCCTCCCAGGGACCATGGCCTTCGTGCATAGGCATTCAGAATCTACTGCGCATAGAATAGAGGAGCGTGCAATAGAAGGTCCAAACAGCCACCAAAGAAAATGTCAAGCTCCCAGCACTGGTCTTGAGAATCGGTAGGCGTTGCATTTAATAAAGGTTGTACCAGTTGAGTGATTGTTCTCTAGCAATTTAAAACATTTATATAGTATTTAACATAACCTTAGTGGGCCGCAAATCATGATCTCTAATAACATGGGCAGAGATATGCACTGGGTGTCAGAGTAATTTTAATATCACTATTCCTGCCACACAGGTTGGAAAACAAAATGAGCTTTTTAGCTTCTGCTAGTAGCCTAGAAGAACTTGGGTATCTTGATCTGAACAGCTGCAAGGAGCTACTTTCGAATCCCCAGGCCAACTGGTGCCATACAAAACCTATCTATGTGACATTAACTCTGCATTTTTAGACTGTTTATTAAAATGTTTTAGGGACATTTATAAAGCATTTAAAATTATAGTGGGTCCTATGTAATGGAAGTAGATTTGTAGCATGATATATATACTAACTGTCCTTTCACAGTGGTAGTGCCTGCTTATTGGATGCCTGCTGCAATGCCTTGAAATGTGTCCTGTCATCAAAGACTAAATTACATGGCTTTGTTATAATTAAGACAGCGTGTGGTTTCTAGGCTCGGGATTGCGAGTTCAGACCTGTGTTGCGCTGCGTTGTTTTGCTTCCAAATCAAACGCGTTGCCCCCATCCTATACTTCATCTTGGCTGATGCTCGCAAAAAGGCCCTTAGGCGCAACCTTCTCTTGCACTTGAGTGATGGGAGAACTGAGAGAGAGAAACCCATTAATCTCCAAATTCCATCTATCAAGAATATAGTAAACAAATCAGATTCACCAAGTTTGCCTTCCCATGCCAAGTATTAAGCACATGGGTGCCACCAAGGGCATTCAGAGTTTTTCAGCATTTAGGAATAGATTATCATCCCAGAAGGGGAATGCTATGCTTTGAGTGTTATAAAGTGGCAAATAGGCATAGTACGAAGTACACTGGTGCCCGTAGATGCAAGGAGGACCACTCTTTATTAAGTTGTATAACCTTTAAGTGAAAGGGGGTCAGGTAAGTAATCATCAGTACAAGAAACTCATTGCTGCATCCATTCATTAGGAGTGGCAGTCTGTGCAGTCCATGTGGCCCGAGTGCCCCGAGAAACCACTACCTTCATCTGACTGCTGCATAAGGTATTGATGGCGCATGCTGCCCATTCCACTGTTACTTAGTTGTCCGGCTGTCTTGCTGATGTATGACTTGAGGAGTGGGAAAATAAACACGTCTCGTGGGAACACCCATTGCATCTCCAATGCAGAGATGCTGGTGACAATGAGTTTACCTCTTCCCCGGATCCTGTTACTTCTATGCTATCATTTCCGTCTCCTAGTATTAATGAGGTCGTACCATCCATGTGCAATAGTTTAGAGAACATTTTGCCTTAGTCTGAACCTGGGCATGTTCCTCCTCCCTTGGTTGGACAAGGGGGGGAAACGGCTCAAAACAATTCTGTCTAATTTCCCATTAAAGGGAACCTTTAAAGTGGATCGAGAAGCTGGTTCTAAGTCTTTGGGTGTTACATGCTCTTGCTTAACAAAGCCAAACATTTGGAGCATTCTACCTATGGAGGCAGCTGATCCTTAACATGATGAAATGGAGGAGTCCTGCCATTGTGGTATGTGTTCTGCTACTGAGCAGGTAAGCCATTTGAGGAGAGTATGGATGATGCTCCTCTGGTGGTTGAATGAAGATATGGTCCAGATTTTGATACCTGATTATCTTCTATTGACTCTTCTCTGGAATTTGTTCCCCCTAGGGGACTGTCTTCCTGCTGTAGTGGAAATAATCCTCTTTCGAAGCTAGCTGATATAAATTGGGTTTCTTTGTATTCTTGTCTCCCTTTTACGTGAATCTTAAGAGCAGAGGTTAAGACTAATTCAGTTCTTCTTGAATCTCTGCTCTTCAAGTTTAACAACATTAAGCTGCTTGTTGCCGCCAAAGAGTTTCTCTTTAATCAAAGTAAGGGCTCTCCTGTGGGTCGGAGTCGGCTGTATTCGGATAATATTTGACGTTCAAATGAGGATACTGGAACTAACACTGATGTGGGAACTTGTCGTCCAATAATTGACTTAGCATCAGGGGGCAATGAGGTGTGTTCCGCCTCTGACGTTCATGCTTCGGATGTATGTGTTATGTCTGCTGTCTCTACCTTTGCAGGGGACCCTATATTGATTGAGGAGGTTGGTGACACATTGGTATTAAATAACGCCTCTGATGCTCACGTGGTGTAAGTAAACCTCTTTATTCCTACGTCCCGTTCCCCTTTCCTCCATACTTGTGGGACATTCCGTCCTTTGGGGCGGGACCGTAGCACTTTTGTCAAAAAGCATAAAAACGGAAAATGTTTGTCCTTCTTGTCTTATTATGCGGGGTACCGCATGCGGCTGTAACCCTGCCCTCCTGAGCTCTACCCCACGCATCACCCTTCAGTCCTTTTCTCCGTGCGGTCGGGGCTGGACGCACTTGCATCACTGGGAAATTTTTCTTTGCTCCCCTTGTCCTTCTTTTCTGCTCTGGTTCTGCGGTCGCTTATTCCTCTGTCTATGCCGGAGCATCTGGGATTTGTGTCCTGTTCTTCATGCGAACATCTCTTCGCTGGGGCGGATCCCCATTCTCTCTGGTTGGTCCCGGATCATCGTTGGGATTCATGTTTCTACTGCTACTCCCTCTCAGTCCAGGCACTCCAGCGTCATCTTCTTTGGTGGGAGGAGGTCTTTAAGCGTGCTCCCCCACCTCATTGTCGTCTTTTCATTGACGAAAAGAAGAGATGCCCGGTAAGCTCCTTACTTTTCAGGGTGCTCTGGCCTGGGGACTCATTCCCGGGGTCTTCCAGGTCTGGGAGGGGCTTGAGCAGCTCTGCTACCAGGGGTTCCCTCTGAGGTGCCTTGCAGGCCTAACGGGCGTACCAGAGTTTTCTCCAAGGGTTCCCACGACGGACCTGCCTAAACTGGACCACGCTCTGAGGTTCACCTGTTGGGTGCTAAACATCAGCCCAGTTCATCTGTGGCTTTGGATACTGGGGTTTGCTCTGAGGACTTTCTGTACCGAGCCACGGCTTAAGGCCCCTCTCGAGGGAGCTATACGTACCGGGCAGAAATCCGAGGTTCCTCTTTTTGAGGCAAAGGCCTGTACTGACAAAACCGAGGGACCTGCTCTGAAGCTCTTTTTTGTGAGGCGATTCCTTCAGCATTTCCTGCGCTCAGGGGCGCAGTGATACTGGTTCTGTCGAGGGGGCAAAGATGGTGGTCATAAATCGTAACTCCTCTATTACCGGCTCTACCGAGGTTCCTCCTCCTCTGGAGGCTAATTTTGGGGCCACCTCCAAGATGTCCAGTAAACATCAGAGATGTACCAGTACAGGCTCTGCCGAGGATCCTTGTGTCAAGGCTAAGGTGTTGCTTAAAGGAATGGTTCGGTCAAAAAATGTTATTGTCCCTACGGGTCGGCCATGTGTTTTTAATCCTAAATCGCTCGATTTTTAGAAAAATTTCCTATGGACCTTACCCGAGTTTTCGTCCATTAAACGCACGCGAAAAAAGGCACCAGGGCGCTGCCATTTTGTGATAATCCTATCACTTGCCGCATCGCCCTGGCTGACCTGCTTTTGCGGCACTAAATCCTATCCCCGCCCCTGAGCCTGACATTATCAAAACATTCTTATTCCCCGCCTCTCTCCATGACGTTACTGTGCTGCGTAGGCAAACGCGCCCAGTCGTCTTCTACGCAACTTCACACACAACCCGGAAACCAACACAGATCAACTTAGAACACAGCGCGCCACAATTCGGAATATGAAACTGTACTTTAAAATCAAACAGCAATACGGTACATTTGGTAAAGTACATTTATTTGACATTAAATGTTTTAGAGAATATTCAGCAATTGGCATATTAAATCGGAATGGAATCTTTTTTTCTTTTCTCTCGATCAGCAAATCCGTAAAAGTTTATCGTGAGTCACGCGCTGTTCCTTTATGGTACACGGGGTGTTGGTTTTCGTTAAAAGAAGCACTTTGGACGCACAGTGAACCGCCAGGCTGTTCCATCAACTAGGCACTAGGCCACCCTAAAGGTCGATATGTTGCTTCTAGCCGCTAGTACCGCGCAAGGGCTTTTGGCTCCTTGGCGATCGTCCCATAAGATGGTCAATGTAGTGCAGTTGTTTACAAGAAGCTGCAGCTGGCGGTTGAAGAAGCCGTCTGCCGAGGTCTGGAATAGGTGGCAGTGGCAATATGGTAGGATATACCGGTTTAGAAAACATAAAAATTGAAAGTAGTCTCACCAGACGATCTTTATTACTATTATTCATTTTATTTATTACGGGCGAGCTGAAACTATTTGCTTGCGAGGATAGTGCAATGGAGTATGTTCGGCTCTAAAAGCAATGCGAAAACTAACAAAATAAATCGAGGGAAACACACAAACTAATGTTTGTTTTTACCATTGACTCACTGAGAAACGATTGTTTGTCTACATACGTGTCAAATGGGCACATGCATGCCCATCTGCCCGGTAGACAATCCCACAAATGTTGTTCTTGCTCTTCATTCATTCCGGTATGAAAGCGTCTAAAGAGTTACTTACATTATATTTGCCATTTCCATTGTATCTGCGTAATGCAGTCCGTAAATCCCACTGTATTCGTGCCAATCATTTTTCATATACTGAACTAACATGAAACTCTGTCTAGTTTCAGAATTTTCAGCCTTATCGTCTCTTACATTATTGCCCACCTCATTCAAATGAAGTCCTTTCGGCATGGTCCCTGTCTCTCAAGGTCAAAAAACAATAGAACCTTATACTGCCAGTGCGATCCGTGGGCCTCTTCAGCCCGCGAGCATAAAATCAAAGCCGCTGACCTTCACTCTGCATGGGCGTACATTCTTACTTTTCAACATCCCGTGTAAAGCCATCTGTGAGAATTTGAATTTTCGACTCCATGTTTGTACTAGGCCTCAATGTGCAAATGCGAACTGGCTTCTCTCCCATCTGCAACGCCTCGCTTGGCGCGTTCTAAGGCCCCCAATTTTGTCCTCGTTGTCCGCGAGCTTTGCAGCCCTAGAGAACCATAACTATGGAGACATTGACTTTTTGGGGGAAGGTCAGGGAAAGTATAAAGTACCGTAGGAGTTGAGTTGAAAGAGAGATTTATTGTTTATTTGTTTTATTATTTGCAATACGAAAGCCTACCCTCGGTTAACAGTGCGCAGCATTTACATGAGATTGCAAAACTTAGTTACAGCAACAAAAATATATACATACACATATTCGCAAGGTCAGCGATATGAGGTGAATAGAGAGAGAAGTCAAAGATGACGCCCATGTTGTTCACCACCCAGGATGGTGAATGGAGGGTTTAGGGTTAGCATACTTTGTATGCACACTGTACAATAACAATTTTTTCTAAAAGACAATCAGATTACAATGATTTATTTAAACCGGGGTTTGAACTTCTCAGCGAGCTCTGCTTTGGGTGGACATGGCACAGTGGCAATGTTTGGTAGCAATGCATCAGTGCTCTGCACAGAAACGCTCAAAATTCCATATCTCTGCTTCTCTAGTACACTAACGATAACGCCTTTAACAAAGTCGAACTCCATTTCCTCATATACTGGTTTTACCCCCAATTTCTTAGTTCTTTTTCCAAAGGTCATAGTGTAGCGAGGCATCCCTACATTTCCCGTAGTCCTCGACTGTTCACGGCCCACATTCCCGTTATGGGCCAAGACCGCTAGTAGAGTCCTATGTTTCATGCCGTGTAAGCTGAAATGCAATCGCTTTGGCCTGTACTTTAGGCACATATTGTGGAACACCTCCAATTCTCCTGTGTGACAGAATTCTGTTAGTCCCATCAGATCTCTGATAAAAATCTTCTCAATAGCTTTGTGTGTAGGTGAAGATGCAATCAACCACTTCTTCTTCCGTGCCTCCTCTGGGGGACAAGGGCCATGTTCACATTGGTGGAAATGTTGGTTTTCTGTCCAGCGGTGAAAGTTGGTACAGTGGTGCATCAGTGACCGCCATTTTTCAAGTAGGATTTCAACTGACCCTTCACAAGTTTTGGAGCTCCACCAAAGATGGTTGCTGATAGACTGGGACCACTGTGAAATACTTTCAAAACCTTTTTTTTTTTTTTTTTCCATGCAGCTGAGATTTTCTTATTGATTGATTTAGTAAGATGCCATACGTCAAATTGATGTTTAATATGTGGGAACTGCTCTCTCATTGTCTTGGCAATTGAAACGTGTCTGTCCGTGGCTATGAGGTCGATGTGCATTCCCCTTGATTGTAGATATTGCAATGATTTTTATAAATCCTAGTTTCTCCATGGTCACTGCGGATTTACATTGGGACACCTGCACGACCACCGAACTCAAAATGTTCTTACTATCCATGTCCTGAAAGTGGTAGGTGCAGTACTTGGCAGAAAATCCAGGGCTGTCGCACTGTCCATCGCCGGCTAGCCTGAATCGTTTCCCTTCGAATGTACTTGCTAGAGACAATTGTTCAATTTTCCAAGCATCACTAATGGCCGGAAACAGATGATCATGTTGGTATTTGTAGTACTGCGTTTTAGAAATGAAATGGAGTCCCACAAACTGAAAGAAAGACTCTAACTTTCTAAAACTGGACCCACTAAAAAGTGAGGCAACTGCACACAGTAGATTGCCTGCTGGCAGCTTCCCCAGCATCGGTTGTGCAGACCATGAGAACGCATGATTTAATCTACAGGTGGCATGTATTTTGACGTTACTGCCTTGTTTTTGACGAGTCACATGAATCAATGGCTCCCCACATACTTCCCCTCCAACTGAATGCCCACATTTCAGCATACTTATAATATCCATCAAACAACTGTCGAATACTATGTATTTGCCCTCTTTCATTAGACCGTCATCCGGCGTGAAAGTTGTTTCGGACTGTGCTGTTGAGGACATATCAACAAATTCGAAAGAAATATCGCTGATATCAAGTTCTGATGCGTCGTTGGGTGCTGCTGCTGGTTCATTCTCTGTCATTTCAACATCTGTTACTTCAGCATTGATGGGAGAACACAATATTATCGATAGCTTTTTGGGTGGCATTTTTTTGGCGGGTGTAGATTGTGTGAATTGATCTGTGACTACTTCAGAGCTACCTTCAATCCATTCAGTATCCTCTTCTTTTGGTGGTGCAGCCGAACTGTAGCAATGGTCCAATACAACTTTACTGGATTCTCCGGACACATTCAATTCATGTTCTGGCCATTGGACATGAGCATCCCGAGTCTCAACACGCTGCGTCTGAATTAATAGTTCCTCCATAGTGTAAATGGTCTGGCAAGCAACATCTCTCATTTGCTTCACTGTCTGTGTATGTATAGTTCGTACACCCACGGGTAACTTGAGGACCGATTCGAAAAGGGATGTTCATTTTAAACACAATATAAAGTATAGTACAATTGACAGGAAAAAAACATAATATAGTCCCCAACACAAAACAATTCCTAAAATTATTAACTGTTTGTAACTAACCTTATTTTTGTTTCTTTTCTTTGCAACTTTCTTGACTCGAACTTCAACATCTGCACGCTGTTGCTCCGATTCGTTTCCGCATGTCTTCCCTTCCTCTTGCGCCGCAACCACTATATATTCTGGATCCGCATAGACCGCATGGAATGAGGACCCGTTGATTCCCTGAAACATAGTACTTTCATTACTATGTATCACAATATTGAAAACATAAAACGCACGTGTGGACGAACACACAGGTACATCTCAATAGCTAAACACGAATTAAACATTCTGTAGAACAATCAAACGACAAGTATTCGAGCTCTGATGATCTAGTTGGAACTGTCAGTATCCATACCTCTGGCTCCGCATGGACTGCCATGAATGGTTGTATTGGAGAGGAGGCATCAGCAACTACCTGAAACACAGTACTTGCATTAGTATGGTTTTCAATATTGGAAACATAACACACACTTGGGGTCGACGGCACAGGTACATATAAAGAGATAACCACAAATGATGCATTGTCTAAAAGAATCAAGGAATATCTAAATATGATCAGATTTCATCGACTTATTTCTCCGATTTATTTACATCTGCATCATCTAAATGGGAGGTTGTTATTGTAGTGGAAGCTCCGTCGTCTCCTTGAAACACAGTACTTGCGTTAATACGGAATAAAGTATAGCAAATGGAATCACGTTATATGATGACGCTCGATGGAGCTGTCAGTATCCATACCTCATGCTGCGGAAGAATATGTAGGGATGTTGTACATGTAGTGCGCACTTCCGAAAGCTGTTGCGCCGATTCGTATACGCAAGGTCCCGCTTCCACTTCCCCTGGAACTACTTGAATGTCAGGCTCCGCATCAAGTGCAGGGGTTGACACTCCATCAACTGCTTGAAAGATAGTACTTGCATTAGTAAGGATTACAATATTGAAAACATAACACACACATGGGGTCGACCGCACAGGTACATATCAACGGCTAACCACGAATGAAACATTGTGTAGAACAATCAAACGACAATTATTCCAGCTCTGATGATCTAGTTCGATGGAGCTGTCACTATCCATATCTCTTGCTGCTGAAGAACATCTAGGGATGTTGTCAGTGTGGTGGATGCTTCAGCATCTCCCTGAAAGACAGTACTTTCATTACTATGGATAACACTAATCATAACTGAAAACAAACACCAGTGGACGATAACTAAGGTGTATATCAATTGGAAACCACTAACCAAACATTCGGTAAAATATTTACACGATACAATAAAAATATTACTTGACATGCATAAAACAAGTCTGTAGCGGAATAGCCAAGTAAGATTACCTGATACGCGCTAGAAGTGGTTGATAACTGCGAGCACGTCACGGATGTAGAATGTTCTTGCTTCAGATTCAAGGGATAGTCAAGCAGTTGTAAAGGTAAATTATTGATTGATAATGAAATGCCAATATTAAAAATTGACATGTAAGGAGACAGAATACTTGAGAGTAATGCTATTGAAAATGTGCAATATAGCACAGTTCCCTGTGCCCATATATAGATTTCGTTTGTGGGTTATGAAATCGAAAAAGAATATATTGATAAATGTCATTATTCAAAAAGCTATACACTGCTATCAATGTCGAAAGTATTACAAGGGGCACAACACCTAAAATCTCAATGAATCCATTCGGCTACCTACACACTTCCTAAAGGCCTAAAGCTAAATCCGGACACTTGACTCACCAGTGGCGGAATGTGGACGAATAGAGTGGGAATAGCGTTTGCGAGCAATTTTCGAGTTGTTTGGCGTTTATTATTCTTTGTTACCCAAGATGTTGTGTACATGTTCGAGGGAAAGTGCCGGCTGCAGATGCGGTATCGATCACCCCTCTTGTCCTCTAAGACTTGTTGGACTCTACTTTCCAGCTCATCCAGTAGATATCTGCAATGTCTGACCCATTCTCTTATTCGATCAACAGTTTTCGGGAATACATTGCATTGTAGTGCCTTCAGATTTAGCATGGGTCTTCGAAGGGCAACCGCTAATCGAACGGGCAGGCATTGCCGAAAATTCTGAAAGGTAAATATCGACATTATTATACAATCTTGATGAATAAAAATGTGATACAAAAGTAAATGACCCATACAATGTTCAATGCAAGGTTTATTTTGGTCGCAGGAACTATACCAGTTCATCATGTGCGGCTTAGCATTTGCAGAAATTTATACATTATATGACTTAACTCTGAACATGTGACTCGTCCCTTGGATGTTCTGTCTTGCACGAGAAGGAAACATGCTTACATTATAGACTGGACCCCCGAAGGATGCAATTCGATGACAATTGACACAGATGAAAATAAATAGATCTATTGATGGCATAACAATGGAAACTCAAGTCAATATCAATGAGACCAATGAACATAGCACTATTGAGTACTCTACTTGCAAATAGATAGAAATTTAAAAATCATCGAAATATGACTAGGATACATGGCCTTACCTTGACCAACAAACAGTTGGATTCAGCAAGCAGAGCAGTATGTTGCAGGAGAACAGGTAGATGGCCACAGGTAGCAAGCACACTGACGAGTTTGCTCGAAGCGGTCAAAGAAGTTAACGATAGCGCGACGACTAGCAGATTAGCATAGATCTCAGTGGTTCTCAGGTAGCACGTTCAGGAGTTGACTTGCAAAGCACAAAGATGTTCTCATGAGACATATCAAGTGGTTTATAAAGTATTACAAACGGGTGTGTTTGTGAATGAATGATGTGTGTATGCCGTGGTATTATGTGGTTTGCCGGGGGCCGGCCAGCGTGAGGGGGGGGGGGGATCCTGGCCAGACACACAGTCTGAGGAGGCCATGTGAGCGATGGGGCCCTTGGCGTGGTATACCTTTTTGAAGTGTACATGCTGTTTGGCCGTTCGCGACCCCGACAGCCCCCCATGGCAGCGCGCATCCACTGGCGCGAACCGCCTTTGATAGAGGGGGTGGGATGGATGGGCCTGGGGCGTGCAGATAAGGCACAGGAAGACTGCTGAATGGAGACACACTTGATTCATTTAAAAAATCGAAACAATCGTTGTTAAAATATGTGTGGTGTTTTATTTGTTTTCTTTTTTGATGGCACAAAAATACAAAACTTTACACATTGTACAGGTCAGGTTGCAGCACAGCGAGGGAAAATCCCCTGTACTGACCGCTGTCACTTGGGAAAGTTTCTCTTATGGCAGGAACGGCAGAGGCGGGTATTACTCTTCGAACGCGGTGTCCAAGCCTCCCCTGAAGCCACCATGTAAAGGAACGATAGGCCACCAGCCGGTACTACCTGTGAAAAATAATTATACAAACTGTTTTTAAATGACCAAGATAAGTTGATTAAACGTTTGATGTCAATGACAATTCTTGTAACTAATGCCATTCTGCTCTGACAAATGCTGTCTAGACACTGCACACTATTGAACGACTTTTCATGCGTTACAATGATATGTAGATGTCATTTTGGATATAGGAGACGACCATGAAATAGTAGTGGCATCATAAGCAGATTATACTTACTCGTTACTCGGATTACGAGGACGAGCAGTTGCGCGAAGTTCATGCATAAGCACCATCATTATCCTCACCACGGACCGTGTGAGGCAGGCTGCCCTGAAGTCTGGCAGCTCGGTGATGCATTGCGGTCGTGGCTCGCCTTCCGAAATGTAGGCCACGCATCCCGAGTTTTCACAGCAGCAGCAGTTCTCCTCCTCGGTTGGCATTAGCTCGCACCGATTGCATGTGCACCAGGTGGAAACGCCGTCCATGCAACTTGGTCCAGTGTCTTCATCCGTTGATTCGTCCTGCCAACTGCCGTCCAAAGCCCCATTGTTTTCGCGTGTTTCCCTTTCCAGTAGTTCCTCCTCGGTATACTCAGGCTCGTACATGTAGGGCATTATTGTAGCCATTGTGTGTTAAACATTGTGTGTTAAACAAACTAAAATAATTTATAGCGATGGTACAGGTGTTCACAAGGGTTACAAGCGGCAAAGGTAGCTGACCAGAGCACAGAAACGGGTCACATAATACTCAAAGTAACACAGAGAGAGGAATGGAATCGAAAAGCTGCTGCTGTGTGTTGTGAAACGGTCTGTTTATACTTATTGAGGAAAGAGGCGTCTTGCCATTTCCATGGCGACACGTCATTAGCTGAAGCGCAGCGATTGTTGACACGAGACGTGCTTTGGCGTTGTGAAATGGGCGGTACGTGTCTGCTGATGACAGGCTCAGAGGCGGGAGATATGATTTAGTGCTGCAAAAGCAGGTCAGCCAGGGTGATGGGGCAAGTGATAGGATTATCACAAAATGGCAGCACCCTGGTGCCTGTTTTTCGCGTGCGTTTAATGGACGAAAACTCGGGTAAGGTCCATAGGAAATTTTTCTAAAATCGAGCGACTTAGGCTTAAAAACACATGGCCGACCCGTAGAGACAATAACATTTTTTTGACCGAACCATTCCTTTAAGCCCCCTGACCAGCCTGAGGAGGCGGTTGCCTCAGCTACATATGTGACGCAGCTCTCTTCGGCATTGACAAAATGGTGGCCCAAGCCTCATGGTCCACGTCAGCGGTTTTGGATTCTTCCCTTACACCTACGCTCTCGACGTCGGATGCTGGTAACATTCTTTTTGGGGCTGAGCAGCCGTTCCCACATCAGGTGGACAGTAAAAATCTGTTCCGCCCTTCTGATGACTGGTGCGATCGGATGCCGCTGCCTCATACTGTCTCGCTTCCTCCTGCTTTTACTCCACTGGTCTATGTGGACCCGTCGGTGGTGGGCCTTCCTTGCAACGTTCGTGGGGGTATGCCCCATATGAGAGGCCTTTGCCCTCCCAGCGCCTAAACCTTCATCAGAGGATGCATTTTTCGGGAAATTTCAGACACACTGTGGTAGCTGCGGCCACGCTTCCGGCCTCTGCGACCTCGATGGCTGCGGCTCAGATTCTGTCCAAGGAAGACAAGATTTTGGACTTATGGCTCGAGGCCTTATGGTGGGAATTGACACCTCCCGCCAGGCATGGCTCCATGCGACAAAGCTTTCAAAGGAGGTGCAAGACAAAGTTCTAGACCTTCCCTTCAAGGGCAAGGATTTGTTTCATTCTTATACGGATGAGGAACTTACAAGCACCCAAACTGCCAAATCTTGGTCAGTCCTGGCGAATGTCCCAGCTAAGGACCTTTTATACACACAGAGGTCAGGGTCTCCGTCGCAATGCTTCTCTGGCTTCAGGGGGTTTCAGGACCGCCGGGCGCATAACTAAAGCTCCGGTTGGCGGCACCCGTCGAAAACAACGGCAGGGTGGACGGTTTTTCTCTCGCCCATCAGCCTTCTCTCCAGGGACAGGTAGTCTACCTGCCGACAAATCTGCAAAATGATATTTTTTTTGTTGGTCACACGAGACTCCGGTGAGAGGACGAATCTCGTCTCATCTGCAGGCCTCGCATACCATCAACGAAGACCGGTGAGTTTTGTCCATCGCTCGGGTGGGCTTTCGCTTGCCCTTCCCCTTTACCCCACCTTTCAACCCTCCCTTCCAACAGATTGGGACACCCTCCCTCCGAGTTGAGGTACAGAAACTTCTAGAGCTCAGGGCGGTTGAACCTGTTCCCCTTGGGGAGCAACGGGAGGGCTTCTACTCTAGTCTGTTCACAGTGCCCAAACACAACCAGGCTGGCCTGCGCCCTATCCTCGATCTTTCCCAGTTCAATCTTTCTCTTCCCGAAGAGAGATTCAAGATGATCAAGCCCTGCCAGATAAGTCCTTGCTTCAGAAAGGCGACTGACTCAGTGTAGTGGACCTTCAGGACGCGTATATGCACATCCTGATATGGAGGCCGCATCGGAAATATCTGCGGTTCTCCCTGGGAGGAGAACATTTCCAGTGCCGTGTACTCCCGTGTGGTCTCAGCTCGGCGCCGCGTGTCTTTATGAAGATGATGTTGGTCATCGCAGCTTTCCTTCGGCTAAAGGGTGTTCATGTATATCTGTATTTGGACGACTGGCTCCTGCCCAGCCCTTGTCCACTGACGGCTGGGCAGGAGGTAGGTAGACTACCTGTCCCTGGAGAGGAGGCTGATGGGCGAGCGAAAAACCGTCCACCCTGCCGTTGTTGTTTTCGACGGGTGCCGCCAACCGGAGCTTTAGTTATGCGCCCGGCGGTCCTGAAACCCCCTGAAGCCAGAGAAGCATTGCATGCAAGTCTATTACATCTTTTGCCACTGGTATGTAATCCTCATCCAAAATGGGGTTTGAATGTGGTCCTCACCGCCTTATGCCATAAACCATTTGAAACTATGGCTACAGTTGATCTCAAATACCATTCATGGAAGGTCGCATTTTTGATTGCAGTGACTTTGGCAAGGCGAGTAAGCAAGCTTCAAGCTTTGTCTGTGGAACATCCGTTCCTCACTTTCCATATGGATAATGTTGTGCTCTGCACTCATCCTTCTTTCCTACCGAAAGTAGTGACTGATTTTCATTTGAATCAATCTATCTCATTGCATGTCTTTTTTCCGAATCCGGCCTCGGATGCAGAGAGAGTTTTACACAATTTAGATGTCAGGCGAGCCCTGAAGTTCGACAGAACGACTGAACTCGGAGCTCCTCTCAACTCTTTGTTACGTTCGGAGACCCAAAAGGGAAACCTACTTCAAAGGCTACTATGTCCCGATGGATTGCCTCCTGTATTTCAGAAGTGTATACCATTCAGTGCCTTCAACCTCCAAAGGGTATTCATGCCCATCTTGTACGTGGCAAAGCGGCTGTTGTTGCCTTCCAAAAGTATGTTCCTTGGGAAACCATTGCCAAGGTGGCTATGTGGGTTTCCCCATCAGCTTTTTTTTTAAACATTACTGCTTGGACCCGAGCTCCAGCGGCCGATGCTCAATTCAGCCTATTCTTAAAAACCTATTTCAGTAAGGAGTTTCCATCTCCCACAAGTATGGAGGAAAGGGTACGGGATGTAGAAGTATACCAAAGTTACTCACCGTAGTGACTACCTTACTCCTAGTCCATAGTCTTCTTTCCTCCATACATCTGCCCGCTGTCCCCTCTAATAAGTATCCTCTATTATTGCTTAAATGGTTGCAGTCCTGATGATAGAAAAGGACTGAAGGCTGATGCGAGGGCAGAGATCAGAAGGGCAGGGTAATGGGCACGCGCGGTACCCTGTGTAAAAAGAGGACAAATGTTCAGTTTTGATGCTTTTTGACAAGTGTCCCGTCCCGAAGGACGGAATGTCGCACAAGTATGGAGGAAAGGGGACTAGGAGTAAGGTAGTCACTACGGTGAGTAACTTCGTTAAACTTTGCAATCGATTCTTCCTCTTGAATCCTGTTGCTCCAGCACCTAGAATGGAACCAATGAAACATGGGAGAAATATTGGACTTCAAGAGAAGACATTTAAAAATCAACTAATAAGAGGAATAATCAGATTGGCAAAAATGTTTTGCAGAACTTATTTACCCAATCTACTTACTGTGAAAGCCTTAATGACTAAATCGTCCTCTGGTGACATAAGAACTGTTGCTCACACATTAATCTGTTTTGCTAATTCTTGTGCGGGTGTTATCTTGATTGAGTTAATTGAGGAGGGCAGTCGCCCTCAGTGTGTTTCCGTGGGTGCTCAACAAGGGCAGAGCTGTACTGCTGTTAATTAAACCTTATTATGCAGGTTCCTATTCAGAAACGGGGTCCCCAATTGGTGTTCCCCATGTCTTGAACCTTGTCAAAGGAGATACCGTTTGTACCTTGGGTGAACAACCCCAGGACTTTCAGCAGATGTGCCCTTTAAATCCCCCAGGATTACAGGGATTATCTTTTTGTTCTAAGGGTCAGGGTGGGTCCGAAACTCATGCTCCTCGAAATTGAGTTTCTGAATGAAGTGGGGGAATACGGGGAGAGTCTGCACCACTCAGTCCTTTGGCCCTGCGATCTGATCGTGAGAAGACTGTAACATTTGACCCCTAACTTCAGAGTCAATCGGTTGAGTTGGATGCAAATAATTTTGAACATCCATATGCCATTTTGTTTCAGACTGCACTCTTGGATGATAGATCAATGTTGCTGAGACGCTTGAATATTATTAGTCTTCTTTTGGAGATTCTAGTTTAAATGGTATTGCTTCAGGTGATCTGCAGAGGGTGGCTTTCCCTGATCGACATATTGCTCTACTGTACATTTTGGCTCTCGTTTGGAATTTAACGCTGCTGTGAGTGAGCGAGATAACATGAGGGTTTTTGGTTTTGATCACTCGCGCTTTAAAGGAATATCTGCAAACGGTAACTCTGTTAGCAGACCGCTAAAGGAATGTTATTACCCTATTGAGGTGCAACAGCTTAAAGAAAAAATAAAGTTCTCTGAGGTGACTAAAGATATGCACAATTGTTTACTAATCCTGCACGGGGATGGCAAATCTCCTTTTATTGTTAGTTACAGGAGACGTGGGTGTCTCATCCCCTTGTGTTTGGCTTTGAAGTTTCCTTACAACCGGCTAAGCGAGGTTCTCTGGGTCGCCCTTATGGTGGCCTTTTAACGTCGGTCAAATCTTGTTAGGCCTTGTACATTTCTCACTTTGGTATTTTAGTGACCCATATTGGATCTGTGGGTAACCTCTGCTTGGATCTGCTATTACTCCATGTCTAGTGGCAGAAGAGGTGGGCGATCTAAATGACACATGGCTTACCAATTTTGTGAACATATGGTGTGAACATATGGTTTGACTGTTATCCTGGAGATCTCTTGGTAGCGGGTGATTTGAATTCATATTGTATCACCTCAGAACATTAGGGTGATGTTCTTCAAAGTGTCACAAACGGTCGAACTTGGTTGGGTGGACTGGGTTTGAGTCCCCTGCTGGCATTCCATGCAACAAGGTTATTAATTTACTGACTTGGACAAATGCAAATGACCAATCTAGAATTGATTATATATTTGTCGATAACTGCTTGCGATGCAAATTTCTTAGCTTTGATATTCTTCTATCAACGTATAGTGACCACTCCGTGTTGGAGGCTTGTTTTGATGTCGTTTTGGGGAGCCAAGGGGAAGCATTGTCTGGTTTGATTACCAATGTGGGTGGCAATAGAGTGAAGTGGAATAACACCAATGTTTCTAGAGTAAACCAGTCTCTTTTAAAATGTTTACAAAATACTACGTATACCTGGAAGGTTACTTTTTGTGTTAATAACTTCACTAACTTTGTGGGCTCTTTGTTTTTGGTAAATAAAGCGATGGGTCATAGAAGTAATGTTACTCAAGAAAAAAAACACACGTATAACGAAGAGCTGGTTTTACGTAGAAGTTACATGTAATGGTCCATCGGTGCCGCGAGGAATAGCGTTTATCATTTGCTCAGAAGTTGACTTTGTCCAAGCATACACAGCAGAATTATAGAAATTGGATCATCCAATCCCATGTGAAAGATTACAGGAGGATGCTGAGGTCAAGTTGAACGCCTTGAAGAATAACAATTCTAAGACCTTACTTGATGAATGAATGGATTGGATTCATCTTGCTCTAATTTACAAATTAATGCCGCCCATGAAGCAGCTTGGAATTTTGAATCTCTGTATTCCCAGCCCACGGATTTGGTGTCTGAGCCGTTTGGTATGAGTAAAATGACGGATCTGGTAGGAATTACCTTTGACTATGATACGGTACTGGAGGCCATTAACAAGATTTCTACTTATTGTGCTGCTGGGGCTAATGGGCTCTCGCTTGTTTAAAGGGGATCCTATTGTCTGTGAAACTCTTTCCCATCTGTTTAATAGTACAATACTCAAAAACTCTTTCCCGAAGACCTGGCCTACAGCTTACATTGTGCTGATTTAAAAAAAAGGCGATATAACAAATCCCTTGAACTACAAACCTATTACTGTGATAGACGCTGACCGCAAGGTGTTTGCCTCTTCAAATGCTTGCAGAATTTGGCATGGAGCAGTAAATGAGTCCATATATGCTGCATCTGTGGATTTGTCCGCTGCATTCGATGCAGAAATAAGCCCCAAGCAGGGGGGGGGCATTACCACAGTGGTAATACTCGCCTCTGCGAGGGGCTTATTGCTATTAGTACCCCGGCCCGTAAGACCGGGGTACTAAAAGCATTTTTGTTTCTGTTCCAAAACGCTCAATGTAAAAGAAATGGCCGCTGGGAAAGGGAAAACTAAATCCGTTTTCCCTTTTCATGGTGGGCATCGAAAAAAGTAAACAAAAAAAATGGCCACCCTAGAAACAGAAGGGACTACACATAGTCTTTTCTTTCCTTTCCATGGTGCCCCTTAAAAAAAGTGAGGAAAAAAAAATGCTTGTAGTCCCATCTTCCTTTCCATGACGGCCTGTCACAGTTTGGCTGCAGACTCCCTGGCGAAAGCAGTGTTCCCAGCACATCTGCTCCTGAAATGGATTGAAATGAAGCTAAGTGGGGTGGGGGAGGAGGAAGGGGAGAGGTGGAGGGCCACACTTGCCGCTGGTAATGCCTCTGTTCCGAACCTCCTCAATGCCTGAGAGGATATATCCATTTTGGTTATCTGATGACTGTAAAGACCGGAGGGGGGGTGTCTGTATTTATGGTAGAGGAGAGGCACAGAGGACCCCAGCCAAGATTCTCTATTCCGGTAGCAATGGACGAGCAATCAAGGCCTAGCTTCTCAGGAGGTGATACGGGCTGGTTCTTAAGTACAGTGTAGTCCCCAGGCACCCACAAAGGAATGTCTGCACACTGTATTAGTTAAAACAGTCTTTATATAATTAATAATCAAGGTTATGTACAATATCACAATAACTCACTTTGTACTCGTTTATCTATAATGGCAAATATACAGTTCTACGTGGTACCACAATTACTATTAGATCTCTTTAAAGTGCATCAACTGTACGATTAAATGTCACACAAATCAGTTTGTAAAGGAAACCAACAAATGATATAAGAGGTTGGTGAGAGCAATTGGCAGAATACTGGTCACTACCGTTAAACACAGTTCTCTTCCCGCCCCCCCCCCCCCAAAACCTGGGCAACCTGTAGAATAAAGATATCGCAAGCCCAGCCCATATATATTGTTCTCAAGAGACTTTCCAATAGTTCTGCAAAGCCAAAGTACCTGGCGTTGTAGCGTTCCTCGTCGGGGAATCGACGGCCCTTCTTGAGTGTCCTCCCTTTAAGGCAGGAGTCACAGGTCGTCAATGTCCAACGGAGAACAGGGTGAGCTACGACGGTGAAGTGGCATCTTCGTTCTTAGCGGTGCTCTTTGATGGGGGAAGCGTAAACGTCCTGCAAGGAAGAGGCATGCAGGGCACCTCAATGTCGATAGTCCTAGACCGCAAAGAGTTCGAAGAACTGTTGCCCAGCAAGGGCGTCGAGTCGTCAGCGTCTCTGTGGTCTTCGGGTGGGGGGAAACCCACCGGCGGATGCTCATCGGCGCGTCAACGGTCAGGCCTTCTCCACCGGGATAAGACGGACTAACGATGCAGACGAGAGCGTCCTTGGATCAAATGAAGTTTTTAGGCAAACGGGAGCACGGCGACTCTGGTCGGCGACGGTGGTCGTCGACAGTGGCGGACAACAGTCCGGGCGCTTCTCCTTGGGATTCCGCGGCAGTCCCCGTCTCGTGTCAGCAGCCTGTCGAAGTGTCTACCAGGGAGCTTTGGCAAAGATCAGCTGGTGCACGATGGTCCCTCATAGCTCGGGAAGAGGGTGCCTTACCAGGTCCTCTCTGGGTCAGTCCTTGGAGACACAGCAGCTTTCAGATTGTGAAGGAGAGCAACAGCAATTCTTCTCTTCCAGCAGGGCTTCAAGTTTAAGCTTCAGAATTACTCCAGTTACTCATTGTAGTGGACTTCAGCTTCTGAACACGAATTCTAGCAGTGAGAGGCCCCCAGATATACTAGTTGGTCTCCCATTCATTCTGCTGGGTCACACCTAGGCAACCAATCGGTCAGAAGGGCATTCATGCAGGCAGCCAATCAGGTGCATAGTGCATTCAGGCCATTCACTTCTCTCCAGACACTCGCAACAAGTTATGTGTATTGGGACAAGTACCCAGCCATTCAACACTCCACACTGCATTCATACCAGTTTCGGGCAGGGCTGCCTCAGTCATTGTGTCAAACACCAGATACTAGACAATCACAACACAGAATGCGTATTCGTCACCCAGGTCCCACCCACGGGCGTACCCACAACATACGGTCGTTGGGAGGGCTCCAGCCAGTCTGGTCAGCACTTCCCCCACACTACCATATATGGAACTTCCACCCAACAGCCAGTCACGGGACTTCGGGAAGATCAAGGTAACAGGTGTCCCAAAATGGAGGACGCTCAGGGCACCAGTCAATTCAGCACAGAGCTGCCACCAGCCCGTACCTTGTTCTGTGGGCCACACACAGGTTCCCCAAAACATACACTAGGGGCACAGGGTTGTACCCCTACCCATGGGTGCCATAAGGGTATCCCATGGGTCCGTTCACCAAAACCAAAGGAGAGAGCTGCACCGCCAGGAGTCCCACATGAAATCCTGCGCGGAAAACACGTCAGAACACACGATTAAAAAGCAGTAAAGGACAAGGATACGGAGGCCCTGTCCCTCCGATGCATTTCCAGCATCACAATGACTTTCTCCTACTTGATTGTACACCTGTGGGACTTCAGCATCTGATGAATGCATTTTCTTTATTTGCAGTAAAACATACTTTAAAGTTGAATCCAAATGAAACAAAAGTGATGCAATGTTCTAAGGGCAAGAAATACAGTAGTTTTCACTGGTGAATTGGTTTGGAATAAGCTCCTGTAGGGGAGATTACAAGTTTGGGAAATTCCCAGTGGCCTGTTGTACGTCATTATTTGAGGAAAATAGCCCCCAAATGATTATACGGAATGGAGTGCCATTCTGTGGCGACTTGAGAATTTCTTCCCACTATTGAAGCTATGATTTGGAGGCGTTTGAGATTGCCCTCTTCTGTTCCAGTGGATGTGACCCATTATAAACTAGGATTGTCTTGCTTAAATCTAGAGCATGTTGGGAGATTGTCCTCTTTTCGTAAAATCTTATGCCCTGCTGAGGATTCACACTTTTCCTTTTTTAGATCTTTATTGGAGGAGAGGGGCTGCTCCTGGACAATGGCATGTTTAAGTTTTGGAGGAATCTTATTGTTGAAGTTGGCAGCTCACTTTAAGAATAAGTGCAGTTCCCAGTATCTTAATGTTTATGATTGGATATTGAAAATATGCATGCCCATTCTTCTTTGAAGCACTTGAAGACTGAACACCAGGAACTCTCTTTCACCATTTCTCTCGCTCTATCCTGATAAGAGTACTCAAATTATTTTTTCTGCAATTTCGTTGGGGTTTAATTTTAACCAAATAATCGTTGGTTAGGTATAAGATGATCACTGAAGAACACACAACTTGTCGCTTTTGTATGACGGGGGTGAGATGGAAACTTATAACATTTTGATACTTTTTGTCCCTCTATTCTGTACCTCTGAGGGGAAATATTTGAGCAAGGTGATTGAAAGATACCCCTTGGGCAGGCTGATGTGATAAGGGTAGCTTGTTTGGCGGGACGTACAAATAATACGGGTTTCATATGAAAATTGAATATATCTATTTTTAGTATTTGAATCTACTGCTTATGAAATTGTGTATACTTTATGGTAGTATCATGATTGTATCTACTTGTTTTAATGGACTGATCTGTTTATGAATGTCCTATTCTTATTCTATGTATATGTTCTTTTTTGCATTTGTAATTATGTTAAAGGTTAAAAAAAATTATTTTATTCAATAATAATAAAGGAGAGAAAAATGGGGTGTCTCCAACAGCCACCAGCAGAAGGCTCACACAGAACAAGCATCACACACCCTGAATTTAATCTCTGATACCACCCACAGTAATCTAAACCTGAGCTGGTCACCACACTCCTTCACCCCCTGATGGGGCGCAATCCCCATTAACACCAACTAAAAGTCTGGGAAGCAAGAATGCTGAAAGTACATTGCTGCAACAGAAGGTGAACAACCAGACCCCTTAACATATGACCCACAGGCTTGCACAACACTCGATCACTCATTCTCTTGCATCCCACCACTCGCACAGCTACACTTTCATTACAGACTCAGTAGCAGGGCCATAACTCATTAATTCAATCTGTATGTGAAGATACCGTAGTTACACGTGTCAAAAGAGATGGCGCCCAATTGGACTCAAAATACGCAGTGGCCTCGCAAACTGCTTAATGCAAAAAACAAAACCTAGAGGAGGGATCCACTTGCAAGGGACCATAAAATAGATGTAATGATGGCACCTCAATAGATCAACGGATCAACGATCCAACCCAAACTAATCAACAAGGGGGAAAATAAGTGTTTCAATATGAAGATGAATAAAAAAACAAAAAGAAGGAAGAACCTGCCTGACACTTAATTTGGGAGAAGGCGAATGAGGGACCCATAGGTAATTCCCCTTGCCCCAAACCCACTACTTAACAGAGCAACCACAATATGATTTACCCGTAGCACCTCATTTTATAAATGAACTACATGATGGAAAAGAAATGGAACCTGTAGGTCATTCACTCTGGACAATATAATGGACGAAAAAGGTAGGCACATTGAAGGCTGGCACCTTATCATACACGTGTCCCAATAGACAGAATACATTATACATTCCACTAGGGAATGAAACGAGGAGAGTAATTGCAAGGGAACTGAAATTTATGTAGGTAAATACGTGCAAGCAAAGAACTCTGCTGTCCGAGAGCGCTCTGCCAACAGATACACGGGCAGCACATAAAAAAAGGCACTAAGCGTCATAGATGATGTCATACATATAGTTCAGTCTAACAAGCATGGTTGGCTAAGCACATATACTAATCCCAGTTCCATAGGGGAGGCATGGCTTCCATTGGTTGCACATCAGTCACAGGTACATATGGTTAGCTCAATTGAGGTTCACACAGCTGATATACTTTGTATCCGAATAAACCAACAGCAGAGATTGGTAGGCAAGGACTAATGCCTTGCATACACCATTGCATCAAAAGGGATCATTTATAGAGAGGAAGTAAATATATGTACATTCTAACCCATGCTTTTATGGGGGCATGGGGCAGGGGTCTTTCTTCCAGGTGCCTTATCGGGAGGTTTGATCTGTGATTTGTTATCCCTGGGGCTTCAAGATTTCAAACACACGGGATATGTGTGAGTTTTTTTTTTTTAGGAGGATATATGACCACTCAGGATTTAGTATATTGTGGGCAATTTAGGGTGGTCCATGGGGAGGGCCTGGTAAGCAGATGCATTCAAAGGGATTATGGGGCATGGGGCCAGTGGACCATGGGCTGGCATGGAGGGGGGGGGAGACAGGGTATGAGTCGGTCAACCGAGATGGATGGCGCGCTGGAGCAGGCCTTGGTCACATGTTGTCAGTGCTTGATACTTGTTAATTGCAACAATGAAGGGCTGAGTTTCCATGGGAACAGGACTCGCGCAGAGCTTGCAAGGGGTGGGGGTGGCGAGGGCTGGCTGTGTGCAGTGCTGGAAGTGGGAGAGCTGACATTTCGATAGAGAGGCGCAGGGCCTTGAAAAGATGGCATTTGGAAGGACACAAAATGGAGTCCAATCTACCAACCTTAGTTACACTTCTACAAACATGTCTAAGATAGATGATGCAAATATATACGGAAAGGGTGGAGATGCCCCCCACCCCCTCCTGGTTCACACCTCATTTACCTGCTACGAGAATGGTGCAGGGGGGGGGGAATGCCACCCCTCCCCAACAAAATGTAGGTCAACCCTAGCTCCTCTCCTGAAAATCCAAACACAACGAGTTATGCGTTTATGCACCCACTAGCAGGTCCATACCAATTGACATTAACCATCCTTCTCATGCAAACAGCTTGCAGAAATGAATGTGGGACATTACACAATATTACGCTTGGACAATTTTTAACACACCCACCACTAACAAGTCGGTGCTCTTATGGCATGACTTACTGACATGCACACAAGCATGCCAATATATAATGGGGGGGTTCACACACTAACATTTCCTGAAATATAATTTATTTGGCTTTGGGTTGAATTTATAAACTTGGACACTCCTACAGAACGGTCAGTACAATGACGTGGACCGGTCTCTGCATGTACATAATTAAAGTGGTTATTTTATTGCCCCACTCTGATCAGAGATACAACACAGTAGTCTCCCATCACACATCAATGGAAATCGGGAGAATGCTTTCAAAACATGCGCATCAGTAAAGTAAGAGCAACATGAAGTGCCAACAATTATGTCGGACTTCAAACTAAAGTTTATTAAACATTCCCCTAACTGACAACGACCTGTGAAGCATAAAACAAGGGGTACCAAACCTATCCAACTACCCATCCAAACCCCCGACCCTCCCCAGGTACATCAGTTAAACAACACCAGCGCACCAAATCAATTAACTCCGAAACAAATGTTGAAAGAAAATGAGTTGGTTCTCTCTTGCCAGGGGCAAGAGTATTTCCGAAAGTCAAGACAGGAGATTCAAATTAAACTCTTATAGGGCAGACACCACAACATCAGAAATTCCCTCCCTCATTGACTCATAACCAGGCAGTATTTCCCTGTCATGAACACAGCACCTTCTTCTCCATAAAGCTCCAGACAGTACAATATTCATCCATATAAGCTTAGGTTACTGTGCCCTGTTTCTTCCTCTGTATGGGTAACCGAGCTTGCCTTGAGACTTCACAGTTGAAACCACGCTTTACTCGACATTCTTGTGGTGTTCCTAACTGTACTTGCATGGGTTTTTTTGTATTTTATTTTTTTAATTTTTTTACTGCATTCCCTGGAACCTCTGGCTGTGGGCTGGTGTGAATGAGTTTTGTTCTTCCAGCAGGGACCAGCACGTTCGTCTCCCTTTGACCTTCCATCGAACGCGAGGATGCTTTGCTGACACATTGATGCTTTGCTTACACCGAGCATGCGACTACACCACATTTGTTGTCATTCGAGGAAAGATGGTGAATGCAGCACAGCTGATGGAACCCTCCAGGCGCTGCGCACTCACCCGGCGGAACTGCTACTTCGAGAATAACTCTGCCAGCCACGCGGTCTGTCCGTTGCTTGGATGCCCCTGAATTATCGAATTTTGTTGCTTGGTACATGCAGGTACAACCCTGGCAGTCTGGTCTTTGATCTATCCACACTCCATGTGCAGAAATGTTGCTCTTCAGAATGGATTTGGTCAGCAAGGTTGCTGGGTGATAATACAACCAGTATTGCACACTTTATATGGAGGGGTTCCTTACTCAGTTGTCCCCCTTTACAGCATGGTCTTAACTCATCGCAGAGATGGACGCCAGCCACAGTAATCTAGTCATGAGCTGGTCACCACATTGAGAAATCGCCTCATTATCAAATGCCTTTCTCTTTTAAACCAGCCTGTGGTATCTTCCCCAAACCTTTGCTTCACAACAAGTTGCATAGACTTGCATTTGGGAAAAAACTTTGCATCTTTATTAATGCGAGCAGTTTGTCTGTGTGCTTAATCTGAGGGGGAGCTATGCGGCCAAATTATTTGTCTATTTGTGCTGATCCAGTGATGGTGGCGTGTGTTGGATAAAATGAGACAAATTATCTATACTATTTCAGTAAACGCCTGCCACATCGGAGCCTGTTTTCTGCATTTCTGGAGTAATGTAATTCCCACAGGGTAGGCATTGTTGCATGGCCTCTTGACACCTAGTAAAGAACTTCATTGCAGAGTAGCAGTCCTGCAGTGGAGGCTGCTCTTTGATT
Organism: Ambystoma mexicanum; assembly: GCF_040938575.1. Classification (NCBI taxonomy): domain Eukaryota; kingdom Metazoa; phylum Chordata; class Amphibia; order Caudata; family Ambystomatidae; genus Ambystoma; species Ambystoma mexicanum. The sequence goes on along the minus strand of NC_090925.1, from coordinate 1,236,320,121 downwards.
CTTTTGTTTCTGGTGTGTTTACAGCCTGATTAGTCTGTTTGCTGTGGTTGCTGTTGGAGGCTGAGGACTTCTACATTCCTACAAAACCCTCCCCACACCGTGGAGTGGCACGGAGTAGCAGAGCGTAGCAGTCCTTGCAGCCCGCTGCTGCCGCTACGTGTACACCTTTGGAAATCAACCCCCCCAAAGTTGGTACTGTTTTGTCACTCTGCAGTCTAGTAACCCTGTAAAGGGAATCGTACTATTACTGCAACCTCATAAGGTCGCCTGGTACTTAAATTGCACCTTTGCACATTACAAATATGCCGAACCCCCCCCCCCCCCCAATTACTGCGACTAAGAGAAGCGGGGGTTGCGTGGGTGTCCCGCACTCCTCTTAGTTGTGGCAAGGGGGGGTCTGGAGTTGCGGGGGTGTCTCCCCCCCCCCCCACGCTTCCATTAAATGGAGAGCTGGGAACACGAAAGAGTAGAACAAATTTGTTTAAAAGGACCCTACATTGCCAGCACCGACCCACGTAAGTGGGTGGGAACTGACGCCGCAGGGATCGAGGGAAGTGGCCGGCACACTTCTATGTGTACCGCCGTTAAGGTAAGTGGCCGGGGTGTGTGGTGGTCGGATGCGGGCTGCGATGCTCTATCTGATCACTGCGCTGCGCCATAATAGTTGACATTTTCGTCAGCGGAATTACAGGCAGCACAGTGATCACATAGATTCCTGTAAAGCACGGAGCCGACTCTGCCCACCCAGCGTACAACGAGCAAAGCTTGCCTGCCCTCTAGGACCGGCAAGCTGCATGTGTCGTCTAACATCGAACCCCAAGTAAGACTTTCTTCTGTGTCTGAATCTGTGACTGATTGCATGGTGCCTGATTTCCTATATGAAACACCCTTTTTATGACCCTGTGGTGTTCTCTACAACCCTACCACTGTTACCACCCCTGATATTTCTCTTATTCACAAGAGTGTCCCTTCAGCTATATCGCTATCGCACCTAGATTGCGACTCCCACAATTCAGTACAGCGTTCAACTGCGCCGACCACTCTGATTTGAAAATTCATGTTCACTCTTCTACTTCATCATGTTTGGACAACGTGTTTTTAGACATGCAACACCGACAGCCTGCAAACCCTCTTGCCGGTGCTGGGATGGGAATTAACGTACCATATATTTTGAATGATCAACCTTCTGGTCTGCGGAGGGCCCCCGCCCCTCCTCCCAATGTCATTCATGAGCCCATATCACCTTCCCATGATTTCTTGCCTACAACAACTCAAAAACAAGAATATTCCACGATCCTGATGGCTGCCATACATAGCGTGAATTCGCCAGCTAACAAAAGCGATGTCAGCTCGAATTCGGCATTACGATCGAGAAATTATTGTGAGAAGGTCGGCTCGTAATAAATCTTGGGATGACCGGCGCTTTAATGACTTCTTTTGTTATCCCTCCCCATGTCGGAAGGCTAGTTCTGTCATGTACCATACACGAGCTACAGAGGAACAAGATTCACCATCAAATATGCCTCATTGTGGTCATATACAAGTCAGGGGTATCGCCACTGGAATATTCTTCTCTAGAAGCCAGGCTCTCAAACATAAAGACTGAATTATCTGAAATTCCAGAAAATCAAAAGCAGCAGAGTACAATGTTAAGTTTTACTCCATTCTCTTCCTGCCCTAATTCCCTTCAAGATCCCGAGCAGTTGGATGGATTGAAGTAACAAGTTCACAAAGATTATATGACAAACGTCTTGGAACAGCATCATGAAGACAATTTGCACATTATTACGTCACAAATGTCAGAAAGCTGTTTAAGCCTTACATCTGCTAAAATTGTTGACTCGCAAACTCAAGTTGATTACACCAACAGTTGCTCTTTTTTCAGACTCACCTAACACATTCTCAAAAGCCAATTTCCAACGGCATTAATCTATTAAGAATTAATTCCAGTTACCAAAATCTCTCAGGTCAAGCGACCAAACGACCTGAACGCAATAATCTAGATTCCAACTCAAATAGTGAGTCGTCGGACGATTCATCTGAGGCTGTTTCTGAGCGGGTCACCCATGAAATTCGGGGAAATAAAATGACAAAAAGAGCAAATCTTGAAAGAGCGCCGGCAAATTCCTACCAACTTAATTCTAGCCTTATGTCAGCCCTAACAATTTCTTTAGCACTGTTACTTAAATTCTGAGTCCATTAATGAAAGCTAAAAGTCCAATAATGAAAGCTATAGTGATCAGGCGACTTTACTAGCGATGACTCATTCTAAACTAATCCATATTGATTTGTTCATAACGGACCTCCAGAACAAACTGGATGGAGAGTCAACGTCAGAAGGGCTACTTCAGAAGTTGTTAATTAAGCAATGTGCCCCTCGCCGCGGGGCCATTACCGAGTCAGGTAATGTCCCGGGGCCCATAGTTAAGGCCTGAGCGAAGCGATTGCCTTAACAAAGGCCCCTGGGCATTACCTAACTCGGTAATGGCCCAGCGGCGAGGGGCATATTGCTATTTGTACCCCGACCCACAAGACCGGGGTACTAAAATCTTTTTCTATCCCGAAATGCAGCATTTTGTAACAGAAAAAAAAAAGAAAATGGCCTCTGGGGAAGGGAAAACTGAGTCGGCTTTCCCTTTCCATCGTGGCCATCGGGAGAGGACACGCTGGGAACAGAAGTGTTCTCGGCGCGTTCCCTCCTGAAAAAGGACAGATAAGACGGTAAGTGAGGTTGGGAGGGAGGGGATTGGTTGCGGGAGGTGCAGGGAAGGGGGGGGGGAAAACCCCCCAAAAAACATACCTGAATCACCAGCGAGGAGAATGGCAGCCTACAGCCGTGAGGAGGCTCAGAGCGGGGATGGCCCCATTTCGAGCCTTCTTATTTACTGAGGGGCTGCCACGCCCCCCGCCGGGGACAAAGGAATGGAATCCCAGATGAGGGATTCCCGGCGAGGTATGGACCTGGCGAGGTCCAATCGGAATGTTTGTTTCATTCTGTTTGACTCTCGCTGGGTGCTAATAGATTATTTGACTGACAGGAGCAAGCAAAAAGGTACAATTGGAAGCAGCAAAAGAAATGTTGAAATGGGGCAAAGATGCTGCAAAAAGAACTCCTCTGAACCCCATGGTGGTAATTAAGGATGCTTGCCTTTCAACAACCTCCTTAACATCTTCATGAAACCCCAATGTATATCTTGGTGATGTTGAAGGTGTAGCAAAAATGACAGGAAATCACTCTACTGAAACAGCCGGTGCTAACGAAATGCACATCCCAGTTGGGCCCAGGAAATGGGCCAACTGAGACAAACACCTCTGGGGATGTGACTGCAAATCCCAACCTACTGAGCAAAACAAAATGTCTTTAGGATGCGAAGACAGACTGCTCTGCTGCTTCATTAGACATCTCTGCGGCTGCTGCACTCTGATCTATCATGTTGAAGTAGCCTCTCCTGAACTAACCACATGCCCTCAAGTTTTTGAGGACCAATCCAATGTGAATTATGAAATATTCTACTCAAGAAAAAAAAAGATAGCAGGGACCTGAAAATAATAAACGACCAAATCATTTAAAAAAAAATCATACATCAACATGAAAACCATACCAAAGATAAATGGTTCTGGTCCGTTCATACGAAACCTAATTGCTCATTTACCAACATCGGGAAACAATAAAGCCATTGTGCCGACATTAGAGCAGTCTTTTATACAACCAATGAATGTGGAAACTCAAGCCTCAAGCAAACTTGAAGTAATTTCAATCTATGAGGAAGAAGATGCAGGAGAACATGTTTGTATGTTAGTTCCCCTGTTATGCCCCAAAAGAATAAGACCTCTGGTACCTCCACAAACCCACACTGGTATTGGAGCCTCTGCACCAAACCCTTTACCATCTGAAGCCGGAAATTAGATTCTCTTTCTAACATTGGAAGGCAGGCGTCAACAAACTCTTATGACCAAGGCGATTATAGCAGCTGCAACTAATGAATTACCAACAATCGGCTCTGTGATGTTGCCCATGTTAGCTTTTACGCCCCCCCTCAAAGCCCTAATACTCAGATTGACAAATGTTTCAATACTAAATTAAACAGCCATGACCTGCAATTTCATTGCATTGCATTGAAGCGAACAATTCAAATCGATCGCCAACAATATCATCCAGACAGCAAGGCGTAGATCCACGTCTTGTAGTCAACACTTATCTGTCAATTTAAGATCTACACATTCTGATAAATGCACTTTAAAGCCCCGCCTACTGCTAGAAAGAATACTGTCCGTGGACGATGGATTTAAGATTAATCGGTCTGTGTTCAGACTGTTTCAACCCGTTCCGAAATTGCGCGATTACGAGTCCAGCGACATTGCTGCATTAATTTCCCAGTTTTAAATCAATTTGATAGCGCATGCCTTCACCTTAATTAAAAAATCATTCACTTGCTGATTTTGGATTACGTTGAACTATTTTGGCCTGTGGGGTTTGATGTTCAAGATTGTAGTTCTAAAGAGGCAAACCTGTTTAAAATTATTCCATCAGTGAATTCTGGAGCTCCTATTCTAGATCAACAAAACATTTGAAGATGGTGGGTTAATGATACAACTAACTTAACAAACCCCCCCCCCCCCCCCCCCCGCCCCCTGTTTCTCTGGAAGAGAGTAAGCGGACATATCAAGTTCAATGTCATGGTTACAAGCGAGCAGGATACAAAACGTGAATTCAAACTCTTGGGCTCAAATACAAACATTTATCATGAGGAGTTAAATTGGGGATGGCTTGCAGGGACAGTGCATGGAAATACCCCCCAATAACAGTCAACTGACAGTTCTGAAGACACCATCATCACTGTGGGAAGTTGGAATACTCATGGTTATAAACCTCTTTATAACAACATTAAATCTCAGCTAACTCGATTCGATATTATTCTATGTCTTCAAGAAATTTGAATCTTAACTCAACCCGTGATAGATGATTATTCGTTGTTCTTGAATCCAGCAACCAAGGGCCAAAAAGGCAGACTGTATTCGGGCTTATGATATTGGAAAAGGCATATATGTGACCATCCCTGGGTGGATCAAAGTCTGTATAAGTGGCACAAACCTGGGCATGTGGTGCAGGTTTGAATAAGACCTGGGATAATAACATAGGAGAGGCAAGGCCGGCCGAAGTGATGGGCTGCTGCCTGCAACGGGTGCCTGTGGAAAAAGGCAGTGTGTTCGGCTTTAGGCAGAAGAGGCTGGGTTCTGTTGCATGCTTTGTGGAAGGTGCATCAACAGAATGTGGAACTGCAGGCAAGTGTGTTGAGATTGGAAAAGGAGCTGGTGGCTGAGAAGCAGATTGCGTTAATGCAGCAGCTTCAAATGAAGTTGTATCCTGATAAGGCAGACAAATATCAAACAGTAGCCGAGCCAGCTGCTGTAAGGGTTGCTCAATATAAATATCGAAAGAGAAGAGGGAGGGTGAATTCCCGTAAAGTAGTGACTGTGACTGCTCCCGCAGAGGTGGTCTGGGACCCTGACCAATGGGATGGGAATGTATTTGACAGTACCAGAACCGAGAGTTGTTCAGAGCAGGAGGTAGCGTCCTGGCCAGTGTCTGGTTGGACGAGGGTAACAGCTAAACCTGTGTGCAGGTGAGCTGGTCCCAATCCCAATAATCCCGGAGGGGGGGGGGGGGAGGGTTAGTGAACTTGACCACGCTCAAGGATTATTCCTAGCAGGAGGTTGGGGAAATCATTAGCAGATTTTAAACAAAGGGCTGGTGAATCTTTGTTAACTTGGATGGTTGGATTATTTGATGGCAGGGTGGCGGGTCTCCGGGCAGAGGCCACGGACGCCACCAGGTTTCTGCCATTGTCGCAGGAAATGCATATCCAGGAGATGTTACGAGTAGGTCCTTCCCGTGAGGACGATGGGGGAGAGGTGCAAATGCCTTTTATTACAACTAGCGGCCCAAGCGTGTAACCGCAAGTACCCGACCGCATCAGACCGGCCTAACGAGGAGAAGTGGGTACACCTTGAGAGAGGCCATACAAAGAGTAAAGGAGCATGCTATGAAAGAAGCCATCCATTTGGAGACCCCCCCAACATATGAGTGGTAGCATTATCAGTTTCCGCTAGACATGCAGTCATTCGAACTGCTCCACCCGCATATAAGATTGTCGTCATGTCCCTGTTGGTAGGAATGACCGGTAGGATGAGAGATGAGGTGGTGGATACAATGGTGGCTGACCAATGGGAATGGGAAAAGGCTGAGGAATGTCTCCCGAGAACGGGAGAGAGAGGGGCGAAGTGAAAAACCAACCCCTGGAAAGTGTCGACAGTTGAGACTCGCGTTTCCAGAAAGGATATGTTTTTGGTGCTACTAAAAGAATGGGGTGCCTTTTGTAAAGCATGGCTATTTTGCCATTGTCGAGCAAACCAAGAATATATGGGTTTATCTGACTGGTAGATCTCGCATTTCTTTATTCTTTCTTTAATAAAAAAAAGATTTATTTCACACTTTTCAGTGGGTTACAGGGTACTCACATTCTCCAGCATTGGATCTTTCATGGATTCACATGCTTTGAATATTCCCCGTCGTCAGGCTGGGAATCCCCGGTACATTATATAGACCCTTTCCCGTAGGAAAACTTTTTCGACGCTTATGCGTCCTATCCACCTCGTTTTGTATCATGCGTGCCCGTGCCGTCAGGACGTCATGATATAAATACAGGCCCCGCCCCCGCGCTCCCTCAGATTTCAACCGTCTTTCAAAGCAGTGGGATCTTCGTGTTACTACTAGTGATAACTAGATTGTTTTTTTGTCTGTTTCGCGTAAGCGAAGTTCAAATCTGGAGAATTATGTCTGGAAAGGCGTTATTTCGCCCATGTGCAACCTGTGGCCTCAAAAAGGTTTATGAAGGAGACGGCCACATGGACTGTATCTACTGTCTCCACCCGCACCACGCGGCGGATACATGTGAGATATGCCAGGGTTTCTCCCAAAAAACCCTTAAGGACCGTAAAAGAAGGCTGGTCGACTGGCTTAATGACGGAGCGGGTGCCTACCCGGCTTCGGAAGTTGGCTCCACGGCCTCCAGGAGCAAGTCGGAGCCTCCATCGAAGAAGGTGCGGCCAGCAGAAATTCGCCCTGAGGACAAGCATAAGGGGAAACATGCTGGATCCTCCTCATCTCATAAAAAGCCCTCCTCCTCCTCATCATCTAAGACGGAGAGGCTGGCGCTGTCTAAATCCTCCTCAGGGGACCGTCCCAGGTCTTCCGTGAGTCGAGAAGCTTCAGCCGGGAAGTCGGCATCAAAATCGACAACGAAGTCTAAAGGCTCGACGACGACGACTTCCTCGTCGACCTCGGTGTCGTTGACGATGCCTATTACCGTTCAAGCAGCAGCGGTTGGGATTCCTTCGTCGACGGAAACTCAGTCTATGGCTTGGCTGCCTGAGGTCTATGACCCGATCCCCCCTGAGGTCTTACTGCAGCCAGACACGGCCTGCTCGGCGGAAGGGGAAGGTGACATGGTTCTGCAGCCATTGGATTTAGGCTTACGGCCTTCCACGTCGACGACGACGGCGACGAGTGCGAGCGGGGGTATGGTACCTATATCATCCACGTTGCTGAACCCCCAGACAGTTTTGTCTCTGGATGTGCTTAATACTCTTCAGAAGCTACTACAGCGGCTGGATACCCAGTTCCCTCAACCTGGGACGTCATCGTCACTTCTGTCTGTACCTTCCGTCGACGAGCAAACTTGTACGGCTCGCTCGTCGACGAATCACCCATCGGCTCCCCAGGCGGTAAAAGATCGTCCTCGAGCTCAGGAGGAGGGTGAGTTGTCGGAGTCCGACTCTATACATGATGACTCTGGGTCAGACATCTCCCTGTCACCGTCGAGGGACCCGACATGGAATTCGGATGTAGAATTGGAGTCTACGAGGAGCCAGACACAGCCATCTCCCCCTGATGATGTGGGAGCCTTCCATGCAATGATGGGGAAAGCGTGTTCCGAATTCGGCTTGATTCCTGAGGAGCAGAGGAAAGACTGTTTCCTTTTTGACCATATGGGTCAAAGGAGAAAATCGGTATTTGCCATCCCAATCCTTGACCACGTGTGGCAAGAAGGTCTCAAAACGATGCGCCATCCGTTCTCGGAACCAGCCATAAAGGGACGGATCGAGAAAAAGTTTAAAGCTCCTGAGTCCACTCCAAAATGTCTAACATCACAGCCTTTGTCTGACTCGGTGGTGTCGGCGGCAGCAGCTAGGAAGGCCAGGGTCCAGCAGAAATGTTCAACGCCACCGGAAAGCGAGGCTAGGAGGCAGGACGCATTTGGAAAGAAGGTGCTCTCGGTCGGAGCGACGACAGTAAGAGCAGCCAATTCCTTAGCGATCGTGTCACGATATGATAGGGAAATGTGGCACAAATTAGCCCCTATCCTAGAACACCTGCCAGACGAACACCGAAAAGCAGCTATGTTACTGGTGCGGGACGGCGAGGAGGCCTCGAACCACGCTATTAATATCGCAGTGGACCTAGCAGAGTCTGGTTTCAAACAAATCAACCATGGAGTAGTGCTTCGTCGACAAGCGTGGCTCAAATGTACTACTTTCCGTCCTGAAGTACAGTACAAAGTCCTGGACATGCCATGCGAAGGGGAGCACCTGTTTGGCGAAAAAGTTGATGAAGCGCTGAAAGGGATGAAAGAAGACACGGATACTGCTAGGTCCCTCGGCGCCCTTCAAACGGGTAGAAATTTTCGCTCTTTTCGCCCTTTCAGAGGTGCTTCTGGAAACTCCCGCTTTGGAGCCTCGAGGGACCGTGGATTTAACAGGCCCTCGTACTCTTCACAAGGGTTCAGACGAGCGTCCCAGTCGGCACGTGGAAGCAGGGACTATCAAGCCTCCAGGCGGCGAGGCTCAGGTCCGTCGTCAACGAAGAACAAGCAAACCAGCAACCAATGACGGCCTTCGGAACGTCCTGGGGGGTCGAGTCTCTCATCACTTCGACCGATGGAAATGCATCACCAAAGATCGATGGGTCCTAGACACGATTCGCATGGGTCATGCGCTGCAATTCAAAGACAAGCCTCCGCGTCTTCCTCCTTTATTCTCGACACAGCCCCACCTCCAAATCCTACGACAAGAGGCGGAGCTTATGTTGCGAAAAGGGGCGGTAGAGAGAGTTCCTGTGGCACAGGAAGGCCAAGGAGTTTATTCCAGGTTCTTTGTTGTCAAAAAGCCAAACGGCAAATGGAGGCCCATTCTCGACCTGAGGGTACTCAACAAGTGGCTAAAGAGCCAAAAATTCAAAATGCTAAAACTCCAAGAGGTTATCAGATCGGTGCAACCCATGGACTATCTCTCTTCACTAGACCTTCAGGATGCTTATTTTCACATCCCAATACGCCCACGACACAGGAGATATTTAAGATTCGTCGTCGGGAGAAAGCATTTTCAGTTCAAGGTCCTCCCGTTCGGGCTCAAGTCCTCCCCCAGGACGTTCACCAAGTGCTTGGCCCCTATAGCGGCCCATTTAAGGAAGGATGGTCATCATGTCTATCCATATCTAGACGACTGGCTAATCAGAGGGTCATCCAAGGAACAAACACGAGACAGTCTACGAGCCACAATGTCCATCTTACAGGAACTGGGCTTCGCAATAAACTTCAACAAGTCCTCAGTAGAGCCTTCGAGGACCTTGGTCTTTCTAGGAGCGGAGTTTCATACGCACACAAGCCTGGTGAAACCATCCAGCGAAAGAATTCAGAAACTTCAAAACAAGGCGTCGGAATGGAGCGGCGGTACCAGAGTCTCTGTGCGCAAGTACATGTCCCTGCTAGGGACCATGTCGTCCTGCATTCCGTTAATAAACAACTGCCGTCTGTTTATGAGGCCTTGCCAGGAATTTCTAGCGGACCGTTGGGCACAGAGCAGAGGTCGCTGGTCCGACAGACTGGTCGTCGACGAACAACTAGTTCAAGCACTCGGCTGGTGGAAAGTGTCTACTCACCTAACGAGAGGGATGCCTCTACTGGAACCAGAGTTCCAAAAGACGGTGGTGACGGATGCATCGCTGAGCGGATGGGGAGCTCATCTGGATATGTTACAGGTACAAGGCCAGTGGTCTTTGCAGGAGTCCTCCCTGCATATCAACCTGCTAGAACTGAGAGCAGTGCGATGGGCTCTGAAGTCTTTTCTTCCGCAACTGAGGGACTCGGTGGTGCGTGTCATGACGGACAACACCACTACGATGTTCTACTTGAGGAAACAAGGAGGGACACGTTCCAGGTCCCTATCGACAGAGGCACAGAAAATCTGGCATTGGGCCCTTCAACACAACATACAAATCTTAGCATTTCACCTACCAGGAGTGAAAAACGTGGAAGCCGATGCCCTCAGCAGAGAAATGAACGAAGTTCACGAATGGGTGCTGAACGACCAACAACTTCAACAAGTATTCAAGGAATGGGGACACCCTTCCATAGACCTGTTTGCAACGAAGAACAACAAGAAATGCCATCAGTACGCAAGCAGATGGCCTCAGCAGGGCTCACTGGGGGATGCGTTCTCATTCCCATGGACGAACAAATTCCTGTACGCATTTCCTCCTTTTCCCCTTGTCAGGAGGACGTTGCAATGGATCCTCAGGTACCCATGTCGGGTAATTCTGGTGGCCCCATACTGGGCCAGACAAGTGTGGTTTTCAGACCTACTACACTTAGCGGCGGCGGAACCGATGAGATTCCAGAAGACCCCCGACCTTCTGTCTCGACAGGAGGGTGTCGTTTGGCATCACGACCCGGACAGCCTCAAGTTGACGGCCTGGCTCCTGACTTCGCCGAATTTGGTCGGCTAACGATTCCGGAGGACTGTCGACGTATCCTGCAAGCGGCAAGAGCACCTTCCACAAACGCCTCATACGCGTACAAATGGAAAAGGTTCTGTCAATGGTGTGAGGATCAACCAGGTTTGGCCCCGCAATCGATTAGGCCGGAACAGCTCTTTCCATACTTGCTGTTATTAGCTCAAATGGGCCTGTCGGTGTCGTCAATAAAAGTACACCTAGCAGCCATTTCCAGGTTTACTCGTCGACGGCACTCGGCACCATTGTTCAGCGACCGCCTGATTAAGCACTTCCTTAAAGGCCTCTTTCGGAGTTTCCCTCCAGAGAAGAAATTTCCACCGGAGTGGAGCCTCAATCTGATCTTAACGTCTCTTATGAAACCTCCGTTTGAGCCAATGTCATCATCGTCTCTGAAGTTTCTGTCGTGGAAATTGGCCTTCCTGGTGGCCATCACTTCAGCCCGACGTATCTCAGAAGTTCAGGCTCTAATGGTGGACCCACCATACTTACGATTTTTCAAGACCAAGGTAGTCCTAGCCACTAACCCACAGTTCATACCAAAAGCTCCTTCGGTGTTTCATAAACACTCTTCTATCGTGTTGCCTACGTTTTTTCCGGAGCCATGCTCGGGAGCGGAGCGCATGCTACACACATTGGATGTAAAAAGGGCTCTCAAGTTTTATCTTCATCGTACGCAACCGTTCAGAGAAACGAGACAGCTGTTTGTGGCCTATGGGTTGGGTGCTAGAGGAAAAGCCATTTCAAAGCAAGGACTTTCAAGATGGGTGTCATCTACCATCTCGTACTGCCATTCCAAGGCAGGGAAGCCTCTTCTACGACGGCCAAGAGCTCATTCAACTAGAGCAGCGGCATCGTCGACGGCACTGTGGGCCGGAGTCCCTCTAGGGGACATCTGCATGGCGGCTACCTGGGCGACTACACACACCTTTACCCGCCATTACTGCCTGTCGCAGCAACATGCCGAAGACACCCGGATGGGACAGGCGGTGCTTCGACACCTATTCCAGTAAGGTAAGCCCCGGCTGCGGGGTGGCATCCTGTGGAATTTATGACTGTATGTGGTCCGTTTTTTCCCTATGTAAACTATTACTGATGTATACATAATCTTAGGGAACGGCCTTTTGCGAAGAATGTATAGGGGTTTGCATGCACACCTCCTCTTGGGGGTAGTACTGCTATGTAATCTATTCAAAGCATGTGAATCCATGAAAGATCCAATGCTGGAGAAGGGAATAGTTTCTTACCTGTAACTCCATTTCTCCAGCATTGGTATCTTTCATGGATTCACATGCGCCCACCTGCCTCCCCTGATCATGCAAACCGGTTCCCCCACTACTTTGGGGGCCGAAATCTGAGGGAGCGCGGGGGCGGGGCCTGTATTTATATCATGACGTCCTGACGGCACGGGCACGCATGATACAAAACGAGGTGGATAGGACGCATAAGCGTCGAAAAAGTTTTCCTACGGGAAAGGGTCTATATAATGTACCGGGGATTCCCAGCCTGACGACGGGGAATATTCAAAGCATGTGAATCCATGAAAGATACCAATGCTGGAGAAATGGAGTTACAGGTAAGAAACTATTCCCTTCTACATAACATCTTCTGAATGTACATCATTATCTCATACAAGTATTATAGTGTTGTTAACGGTCTCAATCAATTCCCATTACAGTTTCTATATACATATCACTATCTGTTCTTGATACCTGTTCAAATATGTTCGGAACAGGCCCCAGATGTCCTTAGGTCTACAGGATGGTGCAACTGTACATGCATATCCCGCTTCATTTTCGTGAACAAATGTCATTTCCTTTAGCCATGTTGGATCGTAGGCGCTCCTTTCGTCTTCCATTTGAGTAAAATAAATGTTTTGGCTATTCTACAACCCATATTTAAAAGGCTTTGTATTGTTATTGTTGCCTTCCCAATATCACCAATTAAATACTTTAGAGGGAGAAGTGTTGGGGGTACCCCAGTCATATCATGCAGCGTCTCTGCCACTTGTTGCCAAAAGATCATAATCGGGGAGCAGCTCCAAAACATATGTATGGTATCTGCGTCTTCACTTCCACATTTGGGGCATTTTAGAATAGTTTCTGGGTTAAAGTGTGGGGTCCTTGCCGGTGTATAGTGGAGCCTGTTCAACACTTTGCATTGTATTAGATGTAGACGCGTGTTTAGTGATGCCTCTTTAGTAAGGTTACAGTAATTCCTCCACTTCACAACGTCGCAAAATCTGATTTCTACATGCCTAGTGTCTATTCCAACACCCGTCCCTGTGCTGCGACATCTATTTGGGGTGTTGCATGAGGATGCCCTGGTGGAGGATTCTGATGTACAGAGTTCTTTTTCTGTGTATGAGTATTCTAAGTTTTGTGCGGACACAGACCGCAAGTGGAGAAACATGACACATATTATCACTTACAATGTTGCTCCTGTTGATGTGCGTTATCAAATGACTTGTGATCCGAACTATATCTGTAAATGTCAACAACTGGATTTGAGCAATGGACAAGGAGGAACTGATTTTGAAGTGTGTGTGTGTGTGTGTGTGTGTGTGTCTCCAATAACATGTTTTGTAATTTTACTATTTTAACTGCCAGTCACCTAATCATGTGAAACCTATACTACGGGTTGGTGGTTCTCCTATGGGAATACTACATATTCATATATTCCTGCTAACATTGTGGGTTGTCCCTGTGCTTTAAGACGTCTTAGCTTAATGATGTTTCCTTTACAGCCGTCTGTTTGGCGGTCTACCATGTCTAGTCATTATACCGCCTTGTCACCCGTTTGTCATTCTAATGTGCATCTATTATCTGAAAGTAAGTACTAGCACTGGATATTTCGTTGATGGGGATTTGGGGGTTAGCAGCCGGTGGGTATAAAACTATGATTAAGTTAGTCTGTTTAGTAGTGAAAGAGCTTAATGAAACTGCTCAGACTTTAACAGAGCAGTTGTTAGTAGACATTTTAGAAAGGCTATTTTGCAGAATAGAGCTGCTGTTGTTGTTTATTTGTTTTTTGAAGCATAATTTGGATTGCAATGCTGTGAAAGGGATGTGGTGTTTTAGCTTCGATGAATGTTCCTATTCCATTGAGGAACCTATTGGTGGGTTGAGGGGCCTAATTGTTCAAGTCACTCAAGATCAGGAGGGGGACTGGTTAGATGAAGTGTTTGCATGGATTCCAGAGGCATTGCATTCTATTTTTATTTGGATTTTTGTTGATTTGGTTTGTTTTTGTATTTTGTATGTTCCGAATTTATTGGAGATGTTTAGTAAATTCCGGGAACCTTGTTTTCGGCCATTGCGTTATGGTAGTTGATTGTCCAACGGGTGGAGGGTAGTACGTGTGCGAAAATGAGCTAAATAAAATGGTGCCAGTGCGTGGCCATTTTGGACATTCACTTCCATTACTGCAATGAAAACCTATGTTTTCGAGGGCTCAGTAAGCAAACGTGAATTCTGCAACGGTAGCAAGGTCACATAATGATGTCAGATGAGCTAACTGTGGAGGATACTTGTTCTATTGTCTGCTGAAGGATGAGCCAAGAAGGGAGTCAGAGCTTTGCAGGAGCAGTGATAAGAGGTGCTGGGAACAGGGGTGAGGGGGAGAAGCTGGGTTTTTTCCGCTCTTTGCTCCCAATGCTTGTTGTCTGCCCTTTGGCCGAGGATAGTCTGGCAACCATGACGGGGTAGGGATTTCCCCAATAAAGAGTAGAGGTATTCCTCAGGGAAGAGACTGAGAGAATTGGAACCGTGGTGATGCAGTTTTGATGAGAGGGAGGACCCTTTGCTCCAGACCCGTTAGCACGAGTGATCTGGCTGCCTACCTCCTCTGGGACTGAGCAGTGTTGAAGTGGCTGAGATGAAGGTGTCTTCTGCAACCATAGTAACGGTGAAGCTCTCTTTATATGTTCATGTATCATCGATTATATGTTATGGTTTAGTTAGGTTTATGTGTATTATCTGTGTGTGAATAAAGGGCCTATAACTTTCTTTTTCTTCTAACCAATAGTCTGAGTGTGATTTATTGCCTCCCTCCAAACTTTTTGGCGTCTGTGCAGGAAAGTGCAAAGTCTTAAGACTCCTGTGCGTGACTGAAAAAGCAAAACAAAACTCTGCTTCAAAGTTCCCCTATTCATGAGGATGTATGGGTATGCTTCTTCAATACGTTTTATAGAGCCCCCCTACAAATAGCACGTTGGTGGAGACGCAAGACCGTACTTGCTCATGGGTGCAAGCATTTAATAAAGATGAAATCAAAGACCTTATTCACAAAGCAAGTAACTCAAGAGCCCCAGGCGGCCTTTCTAACGCTATGCTTAAAGGAATAGGGCACTCAAAAATATTATTGCCCCGAGGGTTCGGGCATGTGTTTTTAAGCATACTTTGATCGATCGTACAAATATTTCCTATGTACCTTACCGTAGTTTTCCTCACTTTTACACATGCGAAAATCGGGCAGCAGGGCACGGCCATCTTGTGCTAATCTTATCTGTTGCCGTATCGCCCTAAAGTGAACTGCCATCGCGGCACTAAATCATATCCCCCGCTCCTGAGGCTGACATCACCATTCCTAGCGATATTCTCTGCCTGTCTCCATGATGATACTGGGCAGCGTAGCCGAACGCGCCTCGTCATCACCTACGTGTTGACGTCAGTTGACGCAGAATCCAGAATATCAACACTCATCCTCTCACAACACAATTTTGAATACAAAACATTATTTTTAAAGGAAACCGCAATACTCTGCAATTTATAATGTGCTTTTATTTCACAATAAACGCTCCGAGAACATCCGGCGATTGCCATATTACACCACATTGGTGATTTTTTTCTTTGTTCTCGATCCACAAAAGTTTATCGTGAGTCAGTGTTCCTTTTGGGTATAAGAAGCGCATTGGACGCACTGTGAATTGCAAGGCTTCGGCATCAGCTTGGCGCTAGGCCACCATAATCAATGCCATGTTTGTCCTTATCGCGAGTACTGCGAAATGATGAATCCGCCCAGGGCGATCGTCCCAAAACAGCGTCATTTAAGTGTATCTGCAGCTGCCGGCTAAAGAAGCCATCAATTGGTATGTGGAATCGATGACATTCGCAGAAAGGCAGGATGTAGCTGTGTAGAAAACATAACAGAAATCTGTCTCAGTGGCTGTTCTTTATTCTAATTTATCAATTTACCCATTCATTCTGCACCTTGTGAATACTAATGATGAACACAAACGTGAAACAATGGAAACACAGAGAAAACATTGTGGAAAGTTGGAGTCTACGATGTGCTTGAGAGGTTAGTGCTATGGCGTATGTTTAGCTCGCAATGGGATGCGGAAGTTGATGGAAGAATTCGAAGAACACAGACAGCATTTTAGCGAAATATGGGGAACCCAGATGGACTACGTGCATTTCGGTGCTGGACTGCCCATTTGCCCTGGACAAAGACAAGTACACACAGGTTGTTTTTGCGTGTCGTTGAATATGCCACACACAACAACCCAGTACAATGTAAGCTAGCAATAATGGTCAGATAATGAAACCTTGACTCGTTCGTCTATAAAATCGTCTACAGTAAAACGTACATAATATTTCCATTCTCTCGGCGTAACGCAGAGACTCTGTTCAGATCAACACATTTTCATAAAATGAAATTACATGTTCCTTTGTCCAGTTTTGGAATGGTGCACCTTATCATATTTGATGGTATTCCACACCTCCCTTCATTCATTCCATTCGGGATCCTCCCGTTCATCCAAGGACGAAAAGAAATTGAACCTTATACCGTGTATGATGCGTGGGTGTGCACAGCTCACAAGCAAAATTCAAACGCGGTGCTTCACTTACAATGTGAGCGAATAGCCTTGCAGACCACAGTGGCATCTGAAATATTTTTGAAAAACAAACCAATGGTTTGCTGGCATGCACCAATGCCGCACAACGTTTCTAGTGATTTACTTTTTTTAATTAAAACGGTTAGTTTACTTCCAAATGACTTATTTTTATTGTCCCTCTGGTGAACTTCCCACTCTCCCAGCACCTTGCACAGCAAGCACCCACCACCTGTCGGCTCAGCCCGTCTCTTGTTATCAAAGCAAATCAGCTAATCATTTTTGCAAGTAGTGAGTCTCGAGCCCTGACAAAATATGCTTGTACGAGAATGTCAGAGCAAGCCCTGCTCCATCCTTAGTGCACAATCCATCTCTGCTCACTGACTCATGCCATCTCCAACCCCCTCCTGCCAGACCGTGATCCCCCCTGAACCCATGACCCCTGTTCCCCAGACCCTACCCCCGCACCACCTCAACTTCACCTCCCATATACCTAATCAGGAGTGGTCATATATTTTGCTAACACTGACACCTCTCCACACTGCGTTTGAAATCGTAAGACTTTGAGGGCCGCAAATCATAGATCGGCCCCTTTGATAAGGCATCCGATAGCAGCGACTCCTTAACACATGCCCCCATAAAAATACAGGTCAGAATGCACCTATTTCTCGCCAACAACCCCCTTTGATGCGTTGTTTTGCTTACAGTCAGTAGTTCTTGCGTGCCAAGTTTCTTATGTAGCCTAGGTCTCGTTCT
Organism: Ambystoma mexicanum; assembly: GCF_040938575.1. NCBI lineage: Eukaryota > Metazoa > Chordata > Amphibia > Caudata > Ambystomatidae > Ambystoma > Ambystoma mexicanum. The sequence continues at coordinate 1,236,302,680 of NC_090925.1, read as the reverse complement.
TTTGTGGGACAAGTATTTATTCAGCTATTTGGACACGTGCTTGGTAAGGCAACTGCAGAACCCCAAAGTTGCTTTCATGCTGATATCCATCTGACCCTCCCCCGATCAGTGAAGGACCCACAAGAGCGCGACGAAAGCGGGACGTGTGAAAGCACAGCGTTACACTGTATGGCATCCTCCAAAAGGCACTTCTTGCAAAAGAAATTGACAGAGAGGATACATTTCAAAAGACAATTTGGATGCTTTATTTGGACACTTTATATAAAACATTGTTGAACAAATAAATAGTTGCTAATCATTTGAACTGGGAAGTGAACTGTTCCACGAGGTCTGCTTTCGGTGGAAAGGGCAGTTTTGCAATGTTTTGTGGCAATGTTTGTTTCTTAGGAACGCAATCCTGAGCGATTCCATGAGTATGTATGGCCAACACAGTCAAAGTGAGATCTTTCACAAAATCGAATTCCATTTCCTGGTATATTGGCTTGACCACCCATTTTTTTCTTCTTTTCGTAAAGGCCATTGTGTAACGAAGCATTCCAACTCGATTGTTCTCGCCCTACGTTCTCGTTATGCACTAAGAACGCCAGTAATGTCCGATATTGCATCCCACATATTGTGGAACACCTCCAAATCTCCCATATGGCAGAATTCTGTGAGTCCCTTCAGATCTCTTGATAGATTTTCATCAAAAACGATCTTTTCAAGAGCTCCGGGTGGAGGTGAAGACTTCTTCTTGCGTTCCTGCTCCTCCGATAGAGGTCCATGTGCACATTGGTGAAAATGTTGGTTCCCTGTCCATGGGTGAACGTTGGAACAGTGGTGCATCAACGAGCACCATTTTTCAAGTAGAATTTCCACAGACCCACCACAAGTTTTGGAGCTCCACCAAAGATGGTTGCTCAAAGACTGGGCCCACTGTAAAATATTTTCCGAACTTTTTTTTTTGGTTTTGATTTGGCAACGTGCCTTACATCAAATTGATGGCAAATGTTTGGAACCTGCTCTCGCATGGCCTTGGCTATTGAAACATGTCTGTTGGTGGCTATGAGGTCTATTTGCATTCCCCTCGATTGGAGATCTTCCAGGGATTTTATAAAACCATGTTTCTCCATGGCCACTGAGGATTTACATTGGGACACCCGCACGACCACCGAACTCACAATTTTTATTTCCATGTCCTGAAAGTGTTATGTGCAGTACTTTTCTGAAAATCCGGGGCTGTCACACTGTCCATCGCCAGCTAGCCTGAACCGTTTGTCAGAGAATGTCCTTTCAATTGACATTTGTTAAATTTTCCAAGCGTCCTTAATAGGAGGGAATGAATATTATTGTCGAAATTTGTAGTACTGCGTTTTAGAGAGGAACTGGAGTCCCACAAATTGACAGAAACTGGACAACTTACTAAAAGTAGAGCCACTGAAAAGTAAAGCTGCTGCACAGAGTAGATTTCCAGTTGGCACTTTGCCCAGCATCGGTTAAGCGGACCATGACAATGTACCATGGAGCAGGCCACATACTGCCCCCAGACACTTCCCCACCCCCGCATAATCCCCTCACTGGATGGACACATTTCAGCATCAGAATAATTTATACCAGGCAGCTGTCGAATACAATGTATTTGTGCTCCTTTATTAGACTATCATCCTGCATGAATGTGGTTTGTGACTCAACTGTGGTGGACATATCGGCTCAACAGGACACACTGAAGTCAAGATCTTTGGCTAGTTCCTCGGTCAATTGCGTTGAGGCTTCAGCGTTTGTTATTTCAGCTTGTGTTATTTGCACAGGAATTGGAGAAACCATCAATGTCGATTGTTTATTGGGTGGCCCTTTTTTTGCGGGTGTCGATTGTGTGAAGTGTTCACGGAGTAATTGAAAAGCCTCTTCCTTATATTCAGTTTCTTCATCTTGTCGAGTTCTCACATTGTAGCAATTGTCCAAAAAACACTTTACTTGCTTCGCCGGTTACATTAAATTCATTTTCTGGCCATTGGGCATAAGCATACGAGTCTGCTTATTGACTGCACTACGCCGCACCTCAAATAGTAGTTGCTCCATGGTGAAATCTGTTTGGCAAGCAGCATCTTTGGTTTCATTTGTTGTCTGTGTCTTCATACTTCGTTTTTTTCCTTGACCTCTGGGAGATGGTTTTTAAAAACATAAAGTAAATCCTGATGAGGAACCTTTCTCCAAGGGACACTTATCAAAATGGACCTCAGCTCCCTATGATCTATTGCAGAGATATTTTGTGTCGCATGAGTTGCGCAGCAACGGAGAAAATGTGGTTCCTCCACTCCGCTTTATAAATCAAAAAAGAAAAAGGTTGTTGCACTCTCTCTTTCATGCGCCAACTTAAACAAAGAAAACTCCACTCAATTGGAATATAGAAATACATTTCTGTATTGGTGCGGGGTAAGTGCCCTTTGTGATGACACATGTTTCAACGGACCACGCCGTCTTTTTCAAATCAGGGCTAATTGGTTAGAAATAATACAATACAATACAAATAAAAAAAGTCCAAAAAAACCATTCAATGTGTCAAGTGTAGCACAGACAGAGAGGGTGGGAAATGGGAAGGATTGATTGGGATGAACAGAGTGACATTAAGCATCAAAACAGAAATTAATTCATTGTGTAATGCCATTCAATAAACAAATTGGAGACAAAAGCGGGATAGGAATGGAAAAGGGTTTGGTTGGAGAGAAAAAAACCAAATAAGAGGCCATGAGTTCATTTGTCTCTGAAAACATGAATATGCAAATTGAATATAAAATCGTTTTTGGAATAAATGAATCTTACCCAATATTATAAGTTGCTTAATTTGAAACATTGCTTTTCAGCTTAACAAAAAGATTCACGGGATCAATCCCAGCCTGCCAACCAATATTCGGGTTATTAGATTCTGTATTGACACATCTGTTAGCTTATGGCTGTCTAGTTAATGTTCTAAGAGGTATGGTTACGTTCATATAGAGTGTAATTGACCGGTTAAATAAATCATGTTTATCTTTTATTATGATCAAGTATCTCCGTTCGATTATGTCTTCTTGTAAATACAGAAACAAAGCACATCTTTCGTGCTCCTAACAAATGAGAGAGTAAAACATTCCAGGTGTCTGATTCAGTAGTTGTACCATTCAATCTAACAACAAGCTCCTTAGAGAGTGCGCTTCTATATCTCCTTGGGCTACGTGTGCTCATTAGATCGGTCTTCTCCCATGCCGTGCGGGCTGTGGCAGCAAGATAATCCCTTAAGCATGTCTTACCTCTGCAGTACCGCATTAACACCTCTGTACGATTCTGTCCGCGTTCGCGGAAGAATCCAAAATGGCGGCTTTAAAAAGTTGTTGGTGTGGTTGTCACAGCAACTGCAATGGTCCTTTGTTAGTTACTAATATGAGCGCCATCTTTTAGTGTTGTGTATAAACGTACCGCCTATTATCCAGGGTTACGTGTGATCTTGCTTTTAGAATAATACAGATTACATAACATGTATTCAAGGTATTTGTGAAGTGAAGATAAGAAATGTCACCAACATACAAAGCAAATATGATTCAGATTGAAGAACGATTATCCCGGACGTTAATGTTCTGGATGGATAAAATAAGATTGAAAAAAAGAATGAAAAAAAGAGCACTCATTTTAAACATGTTAAATTAAATCTCGGCGCTATATAAAAACTAAATACATACATACATACATACAAGGTATATTTTTTGGAAGTGTTATTAAATCAGATTAAGATACAGATAGACTAAATAGAAAAATAAAAGAATGTAAGGTAATTATGTATTACAGAATAAAGAGAGGGTGAACCAATGTTAAGGAATATACCTTCCTGTCCATATATGCAATTGTCTATTCAGTTTCAAATACTAACATATTTTTATTTGTATTGTATTATTTCTAACCAATTAGCCCTGATTTGAAAAAGACGGCGTGGTCCGTTGAAACACGTGTCATCACAAAGGGCACTTACCCGCACCAATACAGAAATGTATTTCTATATTCCAATTGAGTGGAGTTTTCTTTGTTTAAGTTTGCGCATGAAAGAGAGAGTGCAACAACCTTTTTCGTTTTTAAAAACATGTTCAATGTAAATCTAACATACATTATATAGCACTTAAAAAAAAAAAACATGCTATGAAGACACCAGCCCAAACCACTTTTTGTAAACAAAATTGTTTGTTTCTTACCCTTGTCTTCTTGATTTTCTGTGAAACCGTGTTCTTCACTGTAACGACCGCACCAGCAAGCTGGTCCGCCACCTCTCATCCATGTGCCTCCTCTTCTAATTCCCGACCTTGTATACATCCCTTGAATAGAACATTCATTAAAAAAAAGTCAATTTTTTTTTTTATCAAATTCTCTTCTCGCACACTTCACTTACATACATACCCTTGTAAACTGTGTACGTCATTTAGTCAAAATATACATTTTGAATTTCACCTGATTGATGGCTAGTGTACTCTATCAGAGATCACTGTGCAAATCCCGCTGTTTGTAATGTTGCACTCGAGCATTTTGCATTGTATTCGGCATTAGGGTAGACATTGTAACGTTAGAACTGAAATGGTAAAGGTTTGAAAAGATGCCTGTTTATAATAATGTCACTGTCTACTAGTATCAGATGTAGGATATACTTTTTTTCATTCAACGGAACTGTCAGTGCGCATACCTCGTGCTCTGGACCAGCTCCAAAGGATGATGTAATTGTAGTCGAAGTCCCCGCATCCCCCTGTAACACAGTACTTGTTTTAGTATGGATGAAAACGGTGAAATTGAACAGACACAATCGGATATAGTCAATGGTACATATCAATAAAAACCCATCAATGAAAAATTATGTGAACAAACTACCGGATACATAAACTATTTCATATTATATAAAATTCTATGCATATTACATTTCCGTAATCGAATGTCGAAATAAAACTACCCGAATATGCTCACCCTAAAAAAATTGACCTGTGAAGCAACCGATTACGAAAAGATTGTGCTTATTTCGAAGGGCACCATGGCATAGTTTTCTGTGTTCATAAATAATTTTCTATGATGCTCCTAAAACCGGGGACAGATGTCTAGCAAAAAGGGGTATAGTTATAAAGCGATACAATCTGGTAAATATGCAAAGTTTAGTAAGAAACATTTACACCAAAAGCACCAATCCGTCCACGTAGTTACCCCACGGCCTACAGCTAAATCATGAACCTGACTGAACTTAGGCAGCGTGTGCAAGAATAGAGTTGGAATTGCATTTGGAAGCAATTTTCAAGACATTCTTAGTCGATGCTTCTTTGTGTACTGCGATCGGTCGTACATATTCGTGGTAAAGTGCAGGCTGCAGATGCGGAATCGATCACCCCTCAAGTCCCAGAAGACATCCGGGGCTCTACTTTCAAGCTCGTCCGGCGTAAATCTGCAATATCTGACCCATTCTTCTTAGATCTATATTCCTCTGGAAGATATGCATTATTGTGCCTTTTAGGTTTAGTATAGGTCTTAGAATGGCAACCGTAAACCATACAAGCAGGCATTGTTGAAAAATCTGTTAAAAAAAAAAAGTCCACATCATTAAAGTATTTTGCATGAATGCGTGAGAAAGATGGAATTATGTCACACATTTTTCTATGCAATGTTTGTTTTGCTCACAGAAGCAAAGCCTGTGTAGCGTAGTCGACTGTATTCTAGGATAACTTTCATACACAATTGATGATTTGACGCCAATCGTAACATGTTACTTGTCCCTTGAATGTACTATCATGCATCAAAAGGAAACATGCTTATAGACATGGTCTGCGAAGGATGCAATTCTATGCCAATTGACATTGATGACAATTGCTATATATCTAGAACAGAACAAATCAAACAGAAGTCAATGGTAATGGCAATGAGATGAATGAACATTACGCCACTAGGTACATTCGTTGAAAATAGATAGAAATTTTGAGATCAAGAAGAGATGATTTAGGTGACCTGCCCTTACCTTGACCAACAAACAGTTAGCTTCAGCAATCGGGGTAGTTAGTAGCAGGAGAACAGGTAGCGCGATCACAAGTTGACTTCCAGTGCTCACAGATGTTCTCATGATAGGGGGTTTATAAAGAATTGGAAAAGTGGTGTGTATGTGAATGAGTGACGTGTGTATGGCATGGTCTTATGTGGATAGCAGGGGCGCTGCCTTCTTCAGGGAAGCCTGCCTGGAGACATGGGATCCGGGGAGGCCATGTGAACAATGGCCTCTGCGTGGAATATAGCTTTGAAGTGTACATGGTGTTTGGCACCTTGCCTGTTCCCATCCTTGGCAGCGCACATCGACTGGTGTGAACAGCCATTGAAAATGGAGGGCGGATGGATGGGCATGACGCGTGTAGACCAGGCCCGGAACACTGCTGAACGGAGAGACACACTTATGTGGATTGCAGTGGCACGGCCTGCTTCAGGGGAGCCTGCATGGAGACTGGGTCTGGCTAGGCCATGTGTACAATGGCCCCTGCACGGAAGATACCTTGAAGTGTACATGGTGTTTGGCACCTCGACCGTTCCCACCTTAAGAGCCCCCTTGCGAGGGCACAGACACAGGTGCAAACTGCCATTGATAGGGTAGGGGGCGATGGACAGCCAAGAGGCATGCAGGAAAGGGCCGGAACACTGCTGAATGGAGAGACACACTTATGTGGATTGCAGGGGCATGGCCTTCTTCGGGGGAGCCTGCATGGAGACACTGGGTCTGGCTAGGCCATGTGTACAATGGCTCCTGCACGGAAGATACCTTTTGAAGGTTACATGGTGTTTGGCACATCAGCCGTTTCCCACTCAGTCAGCCTTGCCAAGACAAGTGAGTGTTTCCTTGATTCACTGAAAAATTGAAACAACCATTCATAAAAGTTCATTTGTATTTTATTTTGTTGCTGATGTTGATGGCACAAATGTACTACACATTGTATACTCCGGGTTGCAGCACAGTGTGGGAAAATCCCCTGTACTGACCACTGTCACTGGGGAATGTCTCTCTAATGGCACCAACGACAAATGCGGTTATTACTCTTAGAACGTGGTGTCCAAGCCTCCCATGAAGCCACCATGTAAACACACAATATTCTACCAGCCTGCACCACCTGTGGAAGAGAAAGGTACAAACTGTATTTAAATGAACAAGATAAGTGTATCAAACCTTAGTTGAAAATGCAATCTTGTATCCTATGGCATTGGTGCCAGTACAAATGTTACTTCACGGATCAATCAACTTGGGCTTTAAAGTGTAGACACATTACAAAAGTGAACAACTATGCATTCCATTACATTTGGGACACAGAGAAATATTGTTTGTTGGTTGTACGCGAAAGGCACATAAGATGACCAATATGATTTCCACAAATCGCAAGTGATGTATAGAATTGCAAGACTACATTCATTTGGCAGTGATCGATCAGAGTTGCAACACTATAGGAGACAAACATGAAATGTTAGTTGCCTAAGTGACATCACATCTAGAGTACACTTACTCATTACTTGTATTGCGAAGGCGAACTGTTGCGCGAAGTTCGTGCATAAGCACCATCATAATCCTCAACACGGACCGTGTGAGGCAGGCTGCCCTGAAGTCATGCAGCTCGGTAACTCATTGCGGCCGTGTCTCGTCTTCTGATATGTAGAACAAGGATCCAGAGTTTTCTCGGCAGCAGCAGTGCTCCTCCTTGGTTGACTTTACCTTGCACCGATTGTAGTTACACCAGGTGGAGACGTCGTACATGTGACTAGGCTCAGGCTCTTGATCTGGTGATTCGTCCTTCCAATTGTCAACCGAAGCCCCCTCGTTTCTGCATCTTTCTCTTTCGAGTAATTCCGCCTCGGAATACTCCGGCTCGTACTGGTAGGGCTGTATTGTTGCCATTATGCGACAAAATTAAAATGGATAGTAATGATAGTACTAGTATCTGTTTTTATGGTCTACGAGCAACGAAGATGGCTGAACAGAGCAGAAACGAGCTACAGGATACACAAAAAAAGACAGTGTAACGATTGGAAAAGCAAATCTGATGTCTCATGAGAAGCGGTCCGTTTATACTTTGAGGAAAGAGGCGTCCTGCCATTTCCATGGAGGCATGTCATTAGCTGGAGCACAGAGAACGTTGACACGAGACGTGCATTGGCGTTGTGAAATGGGCCGTATGCGTCTACTGATGTCAGCTTCAAGAATTAAGTGCCGCTAGGGCAGTTCACCTTAGGGCGATGCAGCAACGGAAAAGATTAGCACAAGATGGCCGCGCCCTGCTGCCTGATTTTGCACGTGTAAAAGTGAGGAAAACTACGGTGAGGTACATAGGAAATGTTTGTACGACTGATTAACGTATGCCTAAAAACACATGCCCGAACGCTCGGGACAATAATATTTTTGAGCACACTATTCCTTTAAGAAGGCACCTGCAGAATGGGATACGTTTTGTTCAACTTCATTCAATATATTTCTAATAAATGAACAAATCCAGGATTCATGGAAAACTGCTGTCATTATTCCAATCTTTAAAAGAGGCAGCAGAGTGGATCCAAAGAGCGATCGTCCGATCGCCATCTGTGGAAATCAGGACAGTAGCCAAAGTGGAGCTTTGTAGACCTTTATTGCACAGTGTCTTAACCACGGTAGTTGGACTCCAGGTTGACCCCACAGTTACTTCACTGTGAGGGAAAGGCACCAGGAATTCCTCTTCTCTTTAAGTTTCTCCTACTCTCACGGACCCGGATAGGCCCACCAGTTGCTCTCACTCTCCTCTCCTTCTCCCTGCAAAAAGCAACAAAAACGCCATTAGGCCAGTCCCTTTTATACCTGGTGTTTGAAGGGTAAAAGGACCAATCGGGACTAACTTCCCTCCCCCCCTGTTCGATTGGTGGGGACTCTAGACACCCACCCTCTATAAAAAGCGTTGCCTCCTCCCCACCTCCTCCTTTAGTCTGGCTGCCTGGTTCTGGCTTCCCCTCCCTGTTGTCAGCCACTCCCCCTTCATTGGCCCCGCCCACCCAATATGGTGTCTCCCTCGAGGACTGCCTCCCGGAGGCCCGCACTGACTGAGGCCCCATGCTGCCGGTTGGCGTCTGCCCTGCATCAGGTAAGGAGGGGGTTCTGGTTGGTTCCCCCTTATGGGTTCCTACCCATCTGTCCGGCGCACCTCCGACGTCGAGCGGTCGGCACGGGTCGGGCCCTCTAGTTCCCGAGCCTCGCCGCCGCTCGCCGCCGGAGGCCGCCGAAGTGCACTCCGTTCGCGGGTCTCCCAGCCGCAGCGCCAGTGAACCCGGTCCTCGCGGGCACACGCGGCGCTGCGGCTGTGAGCACCCGCGGCGCCGCGGCTGTAATGCCGGCACTGTCGCGGGACGCCGACAAGGCTCTCCCGTCAACAGGGAGACCTTCTCGGCGTCCGCCCCCAGCGTCGCGCCCGCCCGCGGCATAGCGGGCTCCCTTGTCCGTGTGACCCGCTCCAGCCTCACATCCTCACACCATCCTAGACTAACTCTTTGACGCCCTGGTCCTTACTCGACTGAAAGAAAGGATCAAGAGCGCTGGTCAATTTGATCAGAGGCAAACCGGATTTGTCCAGGGGGTTGGTTGCTCTTTAAACCCGTTTATTTTAAACATCTTCAAACTCTAAGGGACAAAACAAAGACTTATGTAGCCACAGTGGATCCAGCTCAAGCCTTCAATAGCATGGACAGAGCATTATTGTGGACCCCAAGATGAAGACTTGGGGTTGCCCACCTGATATCTTGGTGCCCATTAAGGTCCTTTATACTGCAGCCTCAATTCAAATAAGGTTAAACCAATCAGCCTCCTGACTAAACAAATATCGACCACCTGAAGGTTAAAACAGGGCTGCCCTCTTGCTGCATAACTATTTACCCTTTTTATTTCAGATATGCAACATCAAATGCTATCTGATGGATCCTTCCCTCCGAAATTACAAGGGTCTTCAGTTGGATGGATGTTGTACGCCGACAATCATTCTAGATCTAACTCTGATCAGCCTACAAAGGAAACTGGATAAATTATGCACCAATATTACAATAAACTGGTTGAAAATCAGTGCTTCAAAGTCAGGTGTCCTGATCTTGCAACCATTGGCAGGGAGGAAGAAGCCCGAAAGATTTCAATGTCAAATTGGTAACCAAACAATAGCCGAGGTGACCCATATGCAATATCTTGGTCTAGATATGAACTTGAGTATAAATGACATACCGCGGTTAAATGAGGTGAAGTCTAAAACTAGAAACCTGGCAATTCAAGTCTCCATCATCCGCAAAATGTTGAAAATTCTGATTGACCCCTATAATCAAGTTTCACAGAAAGTTTCACAGACGAAAAGTAACACCTATTCCCACCTATAGCTCACAGTATTCTGGAGGCTTTGTTCTGGAAAAAACCCAAAATTACCAAGATGTGTTCCTATACCAATCATCCGCCAAGAACTGGGCTTTACCTCTATGTATCCAGCGGTCGTGTGGAAATCTATCCCCCTGTATAGAACTTTGTCCATCCAAAGCCGTCCAAAGCAACATGACCTCCTTCATCTAAATACCATCGTGACACAAGATTGGATGCTTGCCCTTTGGGCTAACCAGTGTTTGGAAGTAATAACAGAAGCAGATATAAATCTAGATCTCCTCATTAACAATCCAGAGACGGCGAAAAGAAATGTGTGGAATTGGGACTGGATAAAAACAGTTGAATTAACACAGCACAACTGTCATGGTTCTATAACTACTGACACCAAATCAAGAAGTGAGGTACTGAAGTACCTGACCAGATTTCCCAGCCCCTATCACCGCAATTTGCTCCTACCTATAGACTGAACCATATCTCTACGAACCAGGTGCTGACAACAAGAAAAATGGGCCTAGGAGAGTGAGCTACTTGTAGATTGTGCAAAGCTCAGAGTGAAAACTCTAATGCGCCCTAGTTTTGATATGTCCCGAGTTGATAGTATTGCGAACTAAGTTCCTGGGTGCTTTGATGTCAGAATTCAGAAACCTGGAAGCTGAAACCTGGTGGAAGTTGCTGTGTAAAAGTGATAATGTTAGAATGTCTATTGCTCTAGTGTCTTTTATTAGCAAACTATTTAAAACACTTCTAACATAAGTATGAATTTAGATTTTGTTTTGAATACTCGTATGAAATGTTGTATAATCCTTTTTTTTTTTTTCTTTTAAAATCATCTGTGTTTTTAAGAACTGGCAAAGGTTTGTAATAAACCAAATGCCAAAGAAATAAATAAATAATTTTTAAAAAGTACTTAATTGCTCTGGTGGTTGTGCCTCTTTTAGTTGATCGCTGAATTTTACTAATAGTGCCCTTGGGTATCTCAGCTTCCTGTATTTTAGCTTCTCCAGTAAGAGGTCTCACATACTCAAAGTAATTTTCACGTGGGGGACCATAGCAACATGAACTTTTCCTGAGCATATTGAGTGTGTCAGGCAAATTTTGATGTGAACTTCTTGCTCACAGCTCTGTCCTAGTATTTATCTACAGCCTTGATTCCATTGTCTAGGTACTCCTGTATCACCAAATTGGGCCTTGAAGCAGGTTGTTGTGCAGAGATTGCTGTGATCATAGACTCCAATATTGTGGATTATATTGTAAGGGCATCTGGAATAAACTACGGTCATGCCTTAACCTTGTAAGCCGGCCTGATAGCACAGCGAGTAGAGCACTCGCTTTGACATCTCTGCAGAGCCTGCTGACGCAGGTTTGAATCCCGGCAGGGCCAAACTCAGCCTTTCATCCTTCTGAGGTTGTTAAATGAGCACCACACACTGTGGGTAGTAATAAGCAGCGCTCAGATACCTGAGGGTTCGTAGCGCTATATAAATGCTAAATTATTATTATTTCTTAACAAACATCCGAATAATATTGTTAAGGCAACAACATAATTTAAATACTAGCAACACATTTAGACGATTAAAGTAAAATCAAATATCCTGGTAAGCTTTGTCTTGTAATATTTAGGATGGGTTATAAAATGTTTTGCATTGAAGGTGATGAAAGCAATGTATACTATTTAAATTGTGCATTATTGAGCAGTGTTAGCATACATTATTGTTTTAGTTTATTTAAAGTAGAACTATTGTAATTTAAATGTGGATAAGTTTGTAATTTTTTAAGTTGTGTATGCAATTTGTTAAATTGCATATTGCTAATATTTAATTACTAGTGGGGAAGCCGGTGTACACAGGCTAATATGAATGAAGGACCTTTTCAGAGTGTAAATATATTAACGTAATTTATGTTAATAGTAAAGAAAATTGTAAAGGATCTTGCTCCTTTTGTGTGGAGGAGTAGTAACCTCAAACAAAATCTCACAGAATCCGTTGGAAGTTCAACATAGTACATTCAGCTAATTGTTGTATCTGCTCCTCATTGTCTTGGATTCCACTTATGGGTTTTGGACTGAAATATATAATTTTGAGGGATGTAATATAATTCATGTGCAGCATGCATCGAAGTAGACATGAGATCATAAAATAAAGTAAACTGAAGTCAAAGTTTAAAACGTACATAAATATTATTAACCAGGTTACTCACCGTAGTGACCACCTTACTTCTAGTCCATAGTCCCCTTTCCTCCATACTTAAGGGACATTCCTCTGTCCTGTGGGACGGGAACGGAGCACTTGTAAAAGCATCAAAATTGTGCAAGTTTTGTAGTCCATCCTCTCTATCTACGCGGGGTACTGCACGCGGCCGTAACCCCGCCCATCTTTGCTCCGTATCGCCCATCAGTCCTTTTCTATTGCCAGGTCAGAGACTTTTAAGCAATAACAGAGGAATCTTATTCGAGGGGACGGCGGGTGGGCGTATGGAGGAAAGGGGACTATGGACTAGGAGTAAGGTGGTCACTACAGTGAGTAAGCTGGTTATAATCCTACGTCCCGTCCTTCCATACTTATGGGAGATTCCCAAGCACTCCTTACAGGAACTACGGGTGGATGGAAAACCCCTTACTGAAACGGGTTCTTCAGCACAGCCTGGCCAAACTGAGCATCAGATCTGGAGCTCAGATCAAGACAATAATGTTTACAAAATGCCAATGGGGAGGCCCATGTAGCCGCTTTCGCGATAGCCTCCCAGGGGACATACTTCTGAAAGGCAACTGCAGCTGCCTTGCCCTGCACCAGGTGTGCATGAATACCTTTAGGAGGCTGCAACCCTTGGACAGTGTAAGACTCTGTAATGCAAGCAGCGATCCATCTGGAGATAGTCGCCTTAGAGGCCTGTCTACCTTGTGGATTACCAAAGGTCACCAATAGTTGAGACGAGCTCCTAAACTCCGATGTTCTGTCTAGATAGAACTTAAGAGCCCTTCTAACATTCAAACAATGCAGAACCCTTTCAGCTTCTGAAGCAGGGTTCGGAAAGAAGACCGGCAGGGAGATTGACTGCTTCAGATGGAAATCAGAGACGGATTTGTCCGTAGGACCACCTTATCCTTGTGGAAAACCAAGAAGGGATGCTCCACCGACAAAGCTTGGAGCTCACTCGCACGCTTTGCTGAGGTAACGGCAACCAAAAAAGACACCTTTCATGAAAGGTGCTTAAGGTCCACCGTGGCCATTGGTTCGAACGGTTTATGGCACAACGCCGTAAGGACCACATTCAGATCCCATGTTGGGTACGGTTTGCGAACCGGGGGATAAAGACGCATCAAACCTGCGAAATGTCTCCTAATCACTGGATTAGATAGAGAATAAGAGCATTGGTCCGTGGATAGGTAGGCAGCTACTGCCAAAAAGTTCTGCATGACAGAACGTGAATGCCCGACTCTGCTAGGTGGGATACGAAGGACACAGTGTCAATCGTAGCCTCCCTTGGGTACAGCTGCATGTCTAAGCACCAATGACAGAACCTAAGCCATTTGCTTCTATACTGAGACCTTGTCGAGGGCTTCCTGGCTGCCTGGATAATGCGCATGTTATCAGCAGACAGGTTGAGATGTTCTAAGGACCTGAACTCGGGCACCATGCCACCAAGCTGAACGATTGTGGGGAAGGGCGCCACAGTTGTTGATTCCCCCCTCCCCCCCCCCCGGTGAAGCAGATCGGGACTCACTGGTTGCCTGATCGGTGCACACACTGACAGGTGTTGAAGTTCTGAGAACCAGAACCTGGCCGGCCACCAAGGGGCTATGAGCAGAAGCGAACAGTTCATCGTGTTCTTCAGCTTGCAAATTGTCCGATGAATTAGAGGCAGAGGCGAGAAAGCACAGGCCCTCATGTTGTACCAAGGAATCTCGAGAGCATCCCCCAGAGAGGAAGCTTCCAGACCATGGTGCCCAAACCCAACCAAAAATGCCATTGATATCTTGCGTTTGTCTGATTTGTGCTAGAAAAGCCTCGAGAGCTATGGCATACACCAATGGTGACATGGGGCAACCCTGTTTTGTGTCTCGCTGCTCAGAGATAAGGGGAGAGAGTTGTCCATTTATTAGTAATCGGGCCACTGGGAAATTAAAGTTGACTTTGGTTCTTGCTAAAACGTAGGCCCAAAACCAATCTTAGCCATAACCTGAAAAGGAAACGACCACTCCACCCGGTCAAAAGCCTTTTCGGCGTCCAATGAAAGGAGAAGCGCAGCTATCTGTTTAATTGCCCCTTTATCAAGCACATGGCATAAACGCCATGCATTGTCGATTTTATTTGATAAACCCCGACTGGTCCGGGCAGATGATAGATGGAAGCAAGCCCCCTATCCTATTTGCAAGAACCTTTTAATATATTTTTGTGCCAAGGTTGATTAAAGCGATCGGTTGATACGACCCACATCTCCCAGGATCCTTACCAGGTTTTTGGAAATAGTATGATCTTCGCTTCCTGCATAGAAGAGGAAATGCTCCCTGAGTACAAGAATGAATTCTAGAGATACGTTAACCTTGGAGCTAACACTTCACAGAATGTCTTATAGACAGGAGCAGAAAACCCATCCAGTCCTTGGGATTTGTTAAGAGGAAGTGATTTAATAACTCGTTACTTCTTCAATAGCAATTTCTTTTTCCAGAACGTCCCGCTCCAACTGCGAAATCTGAGGAAGCTTTACTGTCTGCAAATAAGATATCTGTGATCTCTCGTCTGGTTCCTCAGTGCGGTGTAGATGTGAATAGAACGAGTGGAACTGATATTATTTGAGAAGATTCAGCGACGCTACCCCGTCTAGTAGTATTATCGATAAGATGATGGTCTGTGAGGCAATCTTCTGACGTATTTGTCTCGCCAACAACCTATCCGCTTTATTGGCCTTGGCATAATATGACTGGCGAAGATACAGCAGAGACTTCTCTGCCTTTTTTAGTTAAAAAAAAAATATTTAATTTGGCAATTGCAATTCTATATGCTTTTAAAATTGCCGGATCTTTGCGAGTTTCCATTTCCCTCATTACATGTTGCAATTTGGCATCCATTGTTTCTACCAGAACTATTCTGTGTCGCCATTTAGTAGCTGCCTCTGCGATGAGAGAGCCACAGATCGAGGCCTTAAATGCATCCCACACCACAATAGCTGGAACATCAGGTGTCGCATTGATATAAGAAAATTCCACTATCTTTGACTCTATATTCCCCCTAACCACTATATCCTGAACTACTGGGTGGTCATCCCTTCTATTTGTATCTGTATTGTTAGTGGAGCATGATTAGAAAGCGCAGTAAGATGACAGGTCATAGTCGTAACCCCACCCATAAGTGTTTTAGAGACCCACTCATAGTCAATACGGGAAAATGAACGATGGACATGCAAATAGAATGTATATCCTTTAATTTCTCCTTTTAGGGCGGGCCACGCATCTACCAAGCAAGGCCAGATGCACAAACTTTAGTGAGATTCGAAGGTGCACAGTCTGCCGAGGAGATAACTGTGCTCTGAACCCCGAAGGGGTCCCAAGCTGTATTGAGATCCCCTAATTGTATAATGTCCCCCTCACAAAACATTTCAACCTGAGCCATAACCTATTTCAAAAAGCTCTCATGGCCTGTATTTGGAGCATAAATCGACGCCACCGTTTCTCTTTTGAAGCCTATTTCCAAAATAGCAAATGCAAAGCTTCCCTCCTTATGGATGTGCGTTTTTAAACTGCGGGCCAGGTTTCACTGTCAATAACGCGCCTGCTTCTTTTGCCTTTTGCGTTTGCCTGTATCACCAGTGGGTACCGACGAAGACAGTTTGTGCTTATCCAAAAAACAAATATACGTCTCTTGGAGCGCCACCAAATCCGGTTGGTGATGCCCCAAAAGAGCATCGAGCTTCCAGCGCTTCGCTGGCGTGTACAAACCCCTAATGTTCAATGTAAAACATTTAAACGGACCAATGGACTGCCATAGTTTTTAGTTTTAGTTGGCTTATGTACCACATATTCTCACATCTGATCCATAGATACCATGCAGGCACGCCCGTTACACCCCCCCTAACACCAACTTGTCACAACCCAACCCTTCCCATAGTCTCCTGGTGTGAGCCACAGTTCCTAACCAACTCCGGAGCACTCGGCTACAGCCATGTACCCACTAAACCTCCAGGACAACGTGCGGGGTATCCTTAAATACCCATCTGTACAGATAATTCCAACTACAGCATGACCTACTGCATCTCACCCTCCATGTTCTGGTGATATTAAGGCTACATCTGATCCATATAGCTTTCCACTCGTGCAGATGGTTTCCCTTAATCCGTTTCTTTTGGCGTTGGACCTCTCAAGCGGGCCTTCCAATCTTCCTTTTGCTGCTGTTTGTCTCCTTGCATGACGCAGCTCTAACGCCCATTCCCATGATTTTGATTGCTCTGATGTATGACCAGGATCCGAAGCTGTAGCACCTTCCCCTTCATCGTCATCAATTTGCAGCAGAGCCATAACTACTTTGCGAGATGTGACCCTATGTTGTTCTCCCTATTAACGAGAAAAGGATTCTGAATGGGAATGTCCATCTATACTTGATCCCGCGCTCCTGTAGTGCTCTGACAACCGGTTGCATTTCATGCCTTTTCTGGAGAGTGGTCTGGGACAAATTTTGAAAAAGCTGAATTTCCATCCTGTTGTACGTGATTGTATTTTGTTCTCCCGCCGTTCACGTTCTCAAAATCTGTTCTTTTTGTTGATATGAAGTACATGCTGCAAGACATAACGTGGGCGGGTCTCCAGGTCTCTACTTTTTGGGCCCGTCATATGCAGTCGATCAATAGATACTTGCAGATTCTCTTCACCCGGGAGCAAATCCGCACAAATCTGGGTTATTGCATCCTTTAGCTGAGAGTCTAACATCGTTTCCGGTAGATTTCTCACCCTGATATTTGAGCGACGGGACCTATTCTTCAAATCTTCATACACCTACGTCCCGTCCCCTTTCCTCCATACTTGTGGGACATTCCGTCCTTTGGGGCGGGACTGGAGCACTTTTGTAAAAAAGCATCAAAATTGAAAATGTTGTCCTTCTATTTTTACGTGGGATACCGCATGTGGCTGTAACTCTGCACTCCTGAGGTCCGCATCGCCCTTCATTACCTTTCGCCGCACAGTTGGGGCTGGAAGCACTAGCATCACCAGGAATATTTTTATTTTTATTCCCTTTGTCCTTCCTCCTGCTCCGGTTCCATGGTCAGCTAGTCCTCAGTCTATGCCGTACCGTCTGGGATTTGTGTCCTGTTCTTCATGCGAACGCCGTTTCACTAGGGCGGATCCTCATTCTCTCTGCTTGCAGTGTCTAGGCCCGGAACATCGCTGGGATTCTTGCTTCTATTGCGACTCCCTCTCAGTCCGGGCACTCCAACATAGTCTTCTTTCGGTGGGAGGAAGTGTTCCAACATGTTCCTCCACCCCACTTACAGCTTTTCATCACCGAAAAGAAGAAACGCCCGGTAAGTTCCTTACTTTTTAGGGCACTCTGGCCAGGGGACTCCTTTCCGGGGTTGTCCAGGACCGGGAGGGGCTCTAGTAGCTCTGTCACCAGGATTTCTCCTGAGGTGCTGACAGGGCCTAATAGACGTACTAGAGTGAGCTCCGAGGGTTCCCTTAGCGGACCTGCCAAAACCAGACATTGTTCCGAGGTGCACTGATCGGGTGCTAAGGTTCAACCCAGTTCTTCTGGGTCTGTGGTTACCGGGGTTCACCCTGAGGTCTCTGTTTCCAGAGCTTTCCACACGGATAACGGAGTACGCCCTGAGTACACACTAAGTCTCAGGTCAAGGCTCCTCTTAAGGGAGCTATCCGTCCTGGGTTCCAACCAGAGGTTCCCCTCCGTGAGGCTAAGGTTTGTACCGACACAACCGAGAGATCCTCTTCTATGGTCTTATCGGTGAGGATTGTTCCTGAACCATCCCACGCTCAGGGGTTTGGTGGTACCGGTTCTGTTGAGGGGGCAAAGAGGGTGTTCACGGACCACAAGCCTTACAGTACCAGCTTTGCCAAGGTTCCTCCATTGGAGGCTAATTTGGGTACAGGTTCTAGGATGTCCAATAAATATACGAGACCCCCCAGCACCGGCTCGGCCGAGGATCCTTGTGTCCAGGCTAAAGTTTTACTCCAGTCCCCTGACTTCCCCGATGAGACATTTGCCGCCTCCTTCGCATGTGACGCAGTTCTCCTCGGGTGCCAACAAAATGGCAGCACACCCTCGATGGTCCACGGCGGCCATTTTGGATACGTCCCTCACACCGACATTCACTATGTCTAGTGCTGGGCACATGTCTCTTAGAGCTGAGCAGCCTTTTCCAAGCTTTGTGGATAACGAAAACCAGTTCCGCCCTTCTCTTGACTGGCGTGCTCGGACACCGCTGCTTAATACAGTCTCGCTTCCTCCTGCATCCCTATGTGGATCCCGCCTCTACCTCCGCTGTCAACTATTGAGAAGACGCCGGCAGAGAAAGACACCACCTTTAAAACCTGAGGCGGTATGCATGGGGGACCATTCTTCTTCCTCTGCTTTGTTGGCCGAACCTCAAACGGATCAGGATGGCGATGATGATGATGATAATTTAGCATTTATATAGCGCTACGAACCCTCAGGTATCGGAATGCTGCTCATTTATCGACCTTGGATGGATGAAAGGCTGAGTTTGGCCCTACTGGGATTCGAATCTGCGTCAGCAAGTTCTGCACAGATATCAAAGCGAGCGCTCTACTCACTGTGCTATTGGACCGGCGATGAGCAGCCCCGCTCTCTTGGAGCATTCCATGACCGGGTGCTGGATATGATGGCTCTCCTTGATATTCCAGTATCCGATACCCCCCCACCCCTACACATGAAGCGGTGCTTTCTGGAGCCTTTAGCCTGTCACCTCAGGACTGCATTGGCAGTCCTCATTCCTCAACTGCATTGGCAGCAGCCACCCTCCAGTCAAAACCGGCTTCTGCATCCTCTACGGCTGCGTCTCAAATCCTTTCTAAAGAGGATAAGCTTCTGGATGCCTTGGGCAAGAAAGTCTTCGCCAATTCGGCGCTCCAGCTTCGCCAAGCCAACACAGAGCTCATCTTGGCAGCAGCCAATCTGAGGCTATGCAGAGTTGGCCGATTTCCAGGAGTGTATTCCTACGGAGAGGCTAGACGATATCAAAACGGTTTGTCGGACGCCAAAGTTTTGGGTCAGGATCTGCTGGAAGCTGCAGCACACCATGTAGATACCTTAGTTCGAGGCATGATGGTCGGGGTTGGCCTCTCCGGTCGGGCGTGGCTCCATGCGACTAAGTTCTCAAAGGAAGTACAAGACAAGGTATTGGAACTTCCTTTTGATGGCAAGGAATTGTTCCATTCTTCTACTGATGAGGAATTCACGAAGGTGAGTACCCAAACTGCTAAATCGTTCTTGGTCCTGGCGAAAGCTCCAGCTAAGGCCCCTTATACACAGAGGTCAGTATCCCAAACTAGGTCCTACTCTGGATTCAGGGGGTTTCAGGATCGCTGCGCATGCCGTACTGAACCCTCGGTTGGCGGGCCTCGTCGAAAGCAGCAACGGCAAGGTGATTGAATTTTCTCTCAGCCATCAGCCTCCTCTCCAGACACAGGTAATCTCTTTGCCGACAAGCCATCGAAATGATATGTCGGGTCGGTCGCACAAGACTCCGGTGGGAGGATGAATCTCGTCTCATCTGGAGGCGTGACGGACCATCACCGAAGACAGGTGGGTTTTGTCCATCGCTCGGGTGGGCTTTCGTTTGCCCCTCCCCCTACCCCACCTTTCAATCTTCCCTTTCAGCAGATTGGGTCGTCCTCCCTCAGAGCCGAGGTACAGAAACCTGTAGACCTCAGAGCCGTGGAGCCTGTTCCCCACGGGGAGCAAGGGGAGGGCTTCTACTCCCGTCTGTTCACAGGGCTCAAACCTGACCAGGCTGGCCTGCGCACTATCCTCAATCTTTCCCAGTGCAAACTTTCTCTTCCCCAAGAGAAATTCAAGATGATCGCGTTCTGCCAAATTAAGTCATCTCGTCAGAATAGTGACTGACTCAGCATTGTGGACCTTCAGGACGCATACATGCACATCCTGATATGGAGACTACATCGAAAATATCTGCGGTTTTCCTTGGGGGAGGAACACTTCCAGTTCTGTGTTCTCCCTGTTGGTCTCAGCTCGGCGCTGCGTGTCTTTACAAAGAAGTCGGTCATCGCAGCTTTCCTCAGGTTGCAGGGAGTTCATGTATATAGATATTTGGACGATTTGCTCCTGCGCAGTCCCTGTCTACATACCGCTTTGTTCAATCTCCAGTCTCTCCTCCAGCTCCTTCTTCGTCTTGGGCTGTCTGTAAACTGGCGGATATCTTCCATGACGGTCTCTCAAGACCTGATCTGCCTGGGTTTCTGTTGGAATACGGTCAGTACCAAGGTGTTCTTAACGGCAGACAGGATTACGGACTTATCAGCCATGTCCCAGCTCTTCCTCCAGTCTTCGCATATGACGGTTTGGTGGTTCCAGAGACTTCTAGGCCTCATGGCTTCTTGCATGTTAGCCCTCCCTCTTGCACGTCTGAAGATGAAGCGTACACAGCTAGCACCTCAGAGTGCTTGGTCTTGGTCTCGGGCATCGGACCCAGATTCCAAGATCATCCCAGTTCCTTCCTACAAGACAGCAGATCTACATTGGAGGTCCTCGACCAACAACCCCTCGGTGGGAGCCTCTTTCCAGGAGCCCTGCCCGGAAGTGACGGTTACAACGGACTCCTCCCTTTTGGGGTGGGGCGCGACACTGGACCAGCTCCAAGTGTTCGTTCTTTGGCCACTTCAAGACGAGCAGTTTCATATAAATTATCTGGAACTTCTTGCTTTTTGTGGCGCTCAAGTCTTTTCAGCTGTCCATCGGAAAAAAGGTAGTCCGGGTTCGTACGGACAACTCTGTGACAATGTTCTACATCAACCAGCAGGGTTGGCACCAAGTCACCACTCCTTGTGGATCTAGCCATACAGGTTTGGGAATGGGTCATCCAGCACAAGATTTGGCTCCTAGCTGTTCACATTCCGGGTCACATCAATGTGACGGCAGACTCACCCAGCTGCCAGTCAGCCAGTTACGAGTGGGAACTGAACATGGGTGTTCTTTCAACCATTTTTGGCCAATGGGACACCCCAGATGTAGATATCTTTGCGACTTTTACAAACCAGAAACTTCCTCTGTGGGCATCCATACAAGGTCTCGGAGTGCCCTCTCTGGAAGACGCTCTCAAGATTCTGTGGCACAACATGAAGGTTTATGCCTTTCCTCCACTGCCCTTGATCCATCGATCACTCTGCAAACTCCTTGTCATAGCTCCATGGTGGCCAGCCAGATTCTGATTTTCGGAACTTCAGCATCTGTTGATTGTTCCTCCAATCTGGTTGCTGTTGATTCCTGACCTGCTTCACCAATGTGATCGCCAGATGTGGCACCCCTCCCCACAATCTTTCAGCTTGGCGGCATAGTACCTGAATTTAAATCCTTAGCGCAGTACAATTCAGCAGAGGACAATATGCGCATCATTCAAGCAGCTAGGAAACCTACTACGAGGGCTCAATATAGGAGCAAAAGGCTCAGTTTTTGTCACGGGTGCTTAGCTAAACAGCTTGACCCCAGACACGCCACGGTTGACTTGTCTTTTGTGTCTCACCTTGCTGCCTCAGGCATTCATGTTGTGTCTTGCAGAACCTATCTATCTGACATTGCGGCCTATCTGTCCACTGACAGCTGTTCCTTTTCTTTGACCAATCCAGTCATTAAAAGGCATTTCTTCATCTGTTCCCGCCTATACGCACTCATTTCAAATGGGATTTGAATGTGGTCCTCACGGCGTTATGCCATAAACCATTTGAACCTATGGCCACCACTGATCCTAAATATCTTTTGGAAGGTCCCCTTTTTGATCGCGGTTACATCGGCAAGGCGAGTAAGCGAGCTTCAAGCTCTTTCAGTTGAACATCTGTTCCTAACCTTCCACAAGGACAAGGTTGTTCTCCACACTTATCCTTCCTTGCTGCCTAAGGTGGTTACTGATCTGACCCAATTGATTTCCTTACCTGTCTTCTTTCCGAACCTGGCATCGGATGCCGAGAGAGTATTACACAATTTGGATGTCAGAAATCCTCTGAAATATTATCTCGACAGAACGAGTGAACTTGGGGGCTCCTCACAACTCTTTGTCACTTTCGGAGACCCCAAAGAGAAACAGGCTACCAAGGCAACTATATTCAGATGGATTGCATTCTGCATTTAAGAAGCCTATACCATCCAGGTTCTTCAATCCCCGAAAGGCATTCATGCTCTTCTTGTATGCGGCAAAGCGGCTGCTGTTGCCTTCCAAAAGTATGTTCTTTTGGAAACCATTGTCAATGCGGCTACGTGGGCTTCCCCATCAGCTTTTTGTAAACATTATTGTTTGGACCTGAGCTCTGTAAAAATAGAAGGGCAACATTTTCAATTGTGATACAAAAGTGCTCTAGTCCCGTCCCAAAGGACGGAATGTCCCACAAGTATGGAGGAAAGTGGACTGTGGACTAGGAGTAAGGTAGTCACTACGTTAAGTAACTTTATTATATTGCAGTTCGAGGTTCTGTGTTGCCCTGGCGGGTTCCTCTACTGCATTGTCTGGCTGTTTTGCTGCCTTGTGACAGAGTTTTTATTGCCTGTTCGTTGGCCTCTACCCACGTGCTGAGGGTAGCCATGTATTTACGACAGCGATTGCTTAATTTCTGTTGAAAAAGACGGGAGCTGTGTTTGAAAGGTGGCTGAGAATTTTTCTTGGAACGCTTGGAAACTTGCAGCGAAATCCTCTTTAGCCGCCGCCATTACCTCTTCTGGATAGTCAGAGTTTTGAAGTAGGGTGGGTCACCTCCCTGGGTCTATAGCGGAGGTCCCTGAGCCCGGTGCTCCCCAGAACCTTTGCAACAGATTGTTTTCCTTTCGGGTTCTTTGGGGAGGGGCTGTGGGGGGAGCTGTGAATGATTTTTTTCTTTCCTTCCCCTCGGTTTATGACAAGGTATACCAACCCAGGTTCACCTATTGGGATTGGTGTGCTACTCCATCTATGTTCAGAAATGCAGTGCTGTCATTTCCACCTTCAAAGTTCATGCAGTACTACAGTGCGTCTGTGGTTTTTTAAAATTTTTTTAGGCTGGAGGCGTGTATGGTAGCGAGTATCACAGACCCCAATGTGGTGGTACCTCTATTATCCTACAGAGCGCTTTGCCACTGTAGGATGGTGGTAGATATGAAAAATGGCTCTGAGGTGTAAGAACAGCGCAATCCTTCGTGTCACGTATATCCCCACCAGGCTATGATATTTGGGGGGGAGGGTGTGTAACGCCCAGGCGTGCATCAAGCCCAGCGCTGTAGATTGCCTGTCACCAGCCTATCTATCCCAGTTGGCCTTGCTTGCCTAGAGTTATATAGGTTGCAAAAGAGCCCAATGGCTCTTAGCTTACAAGCCGGTCAACGTTGAGGATGCAAGTCAAAACTACAGGCTTACCGGAATCTCCTACTACTGCAGATATAAGGGGTGCAGCCTGTCTCATTCGCTTTTCAAGTGTGTTTAGGGCATACTTCGTCCACCAATCAATCCGTTTGAGGCTCATCTGCCCTGATCGGAGTGAATCGAGGTTTAGATGCAAGGGGGGTGGGGCGCCCGGATGGTGTAACGTGGCAATATGGTCCCCCGCCGTGTTGCTGCTCCCGGGCTGTCCCTGGTCCATGTGTTCCCCAGTGTCTTGCATTACATTTGTCCTCCCGCTGCGCTGCAATTAAACCGGTCCGCGTAATGGATGGCTCGCCGGCTGATTCAATACACTTGGTGTCCGTGTCCACTTAAGAGCCCAAGCCTCTCTTACACAGCCGACAATAAGCTCCTTGTTGAGGCCCACTCCGAGACTGCAGCTGCAGGCAACAGCGTTGTCTTGTGGGGCCTGGAATGAGTCAGTGTCCCCGCCTGCCAATGATTCTCGTTACACCACCTCCCGGCGATGCAAAAGGATCAGATGTCCAACTGGGACCCCAGCATTTATGAGGAAAGATTAAGGCACCCAAACGTCCTAGACCCGGCTCCTTGTGAGCGAGGTGCGCTGAAGGCCTGTGCTCCGACAGTTACATAAAGGTCTCGAAACAGATTTAGGCCAACCTGCGTTCCTTGCCCATATGTTCCTGTAATTCAAAGCAGCATTCCGGAGTCAAAATATATATACAAATATCCTGCTTTAAGGTTATCGGCCACTCCCATTTGTTTTTTAAAACCATGTATATATTTTCTGCAACTTGAAGTATGCTGTTAAAGTGGTTTCCCTGTCTTTGGCCTTTTCTGCAGCTAATTGTATGTTATCATTGTTGAAATAAGCGAAGAAAAATAGGGTGAAAATACTCTATTATGACTGGTGCTAAAGCGTACAGCCCTCACCGTAGGGCCAACTGAGAGCACCAGTCATAATAGAGTAATTTCACCCTATTTTTCTTCGCTTATGATTATCTGATCCTCATGCCAGAGGACCTTTACTGAATGGTAGCCCCAGGCCAAAACTCTATTAATGAACACAAGCCAACTTAATTTAATCAGTATATAAGCTACATGACGTAGTGCCCTCCTTCAACCTTTTTTGTTTCTATCATTGTTGAAATACACATTTTGTTTGCCTGGAAGATGAAGTCTTATTGTGGTATACGTAAGCTCCCTCTAGTGGTGATAACCAGCGAAGCGGGCAGGACCGTTTTGGACAATCGTACATCTGGCCTTTTATTATATAGTATATGTGATTTATGAGTTTTCTCTTTTAGTTTGTGTACTATGATTTGTATGGTATTGAGTTATAGATTTGTAAATGTAAAATATATTCGATTATTTATGAAACACCAACTACAGTTCTGCTTTGTATTCCAAGCACCAAATGTGTGAAGAAGGGAGATCGTGGATTCTCGGTCTATGGGCCCAGAGCCTGGAATAAATTACCTAGAGAAATTTGTGACATCAATAGCCTGTCGGCTTTCCAGAGGGCCGTAAAGACTTATTTGTTCTGCTAAGAACCTTGACAGAACTATTCCTGCTTCATATGCTGTGCAACCCTCATATGATCCAGTGGATCTCTCATAGACACATGATTAAAGGAAACATCTGCGCCCAGGCACGATTCAGTTCGTTTAGGTGCGCGATACAAATACTGCTATACAATGCAGTGGAACTGTTTTTTATTTTTTTGTTTTTTTTCCCCTTCAATAGACCATTTAAAAAATATATTTCGCATATTTGCTAACATGACTAGATTTCCTAAATTATGTTTTTGAGGGATACCCCATTTTTATTTAATTTTAATTTGTAGATTGTGCAAATTTCCTTACTTAAATTGCATTTTGCACATCATCTAAGGGAGGAGTTTCAAAGTGTTCCCAAATCCAAGATCTTAATTTGCCAAATTGAGTTGTTTCAGAGGTTATTTTTTTGGGATGTTGCTTTTTGTTTTTACTATTAGTTGTGCTTCAAATGCTTTGACTACTGTCAGTAATATTTTATTTTTTTCTTCACATTTTTATTTCAAAGGTTGAAAGCTATCATAAAAGAATACAATACAGATGAATAGTTCTACACAGAAATTGCAACAATAAAAATCTTTACAGAAGGTATAAAATAAAATTTTTCTGACATTCTTCATTTAGTAATATTGCTCCTTCAATGAATGAATGAAAAGACAACATGAGCAGCGTGTTTGTTGGGCAAAGAGCACAGGTATGTTTTGCATCAGTAATTGTAATTGTTCTACAATTATTTATTTGTAATGTTTGCTCAGTTGTTGACGTTTGTGATGTAGAAGTTGAAAGGAGCAGTAGTAATAGGTAAATGATCTTTTTTTGACTTGTGTGATGCTAGTTTTGCTTTTTAAAATGCTACTACTCCGAAAATGACTGGGTAAAGCACTTTCAAATGGTCTTTACCGGAAAGGAATTGCCAGACCTTGTAGAAAGCAGAAATGATGATACAGCCTGGGACATAATTGAGTCCAGTGAAGACATTCTTATGGCCATATCAAAGCTAAAGACATCGAGATCTGCTGGGCCAGACGGTATTAGTAATTCGCTGTTAAAAGAGCACAGCTTAGCGTGGTCAAGATTCATTGAAAAGCTATTTGCGGTAATAGCTGACAGAAAACAGGTCCCGAGTTCATGGACTGAGGCAATAATTGTACCAGTATACAAGAAGGGCAGTCGGGACGACCCTGCCAACTATCGCCCGATTGCCCTCCTGGATACTATTGGCAAAGTGTTGGCGACATTTCTACAAAAAAAACTATCTGCATGGGCAAAAGAAGTCGATCTACCTGACGTCAGACAAACTGGATTTACAAAGGGCGTGGGAACAGAGAACAACCTTGCCCTAGTAAATCTGTTAAAACTCGACGCCCTAAACAAGAAAGAGCAATTATTCATGGTATTCATCGACTTACAGCAAGCGTTCGATTCAATTAATCGAAACAAATTATGGGAGAAGCTGTTAAATAGAAATTGCCCAAACGCCCTGCTGCAACCAATAAAGGCATTACATTCCAATACAACAGAGTAAGACTAAATGCAAGTGGAGACCTGTCCAAACCCATTATTACCACCAGAGGGGTGAAACAGGGATGTCCACTCACTGCCCTCTTGTTCAAACTTTATATCGCTGACATCTCAATCGCATTGGCAAGTGTCAAATGTTTCCCTCCAAAAATCAATGGACATCCAATAAGCTATGTGATCTATGCTGATGACTTAGTACTGTTCGATAAGACCCGGATAGGATTACAGCGACTCTTGTCAGCGCTCAAATCTTACATGATTGTCAATGATTTGTCAATCAGTGTGATAAAAACAAAAATCATGAAGTTTGGCAGCGATCGGGTCGCTAAAAACAAGAAATTTAAATGGCAAATTGATAACAAATTTCTTGAAGTTACAGAAATTCGTTATTTAGGAATTCTGATGAATACCTCGATTCGTGAGTGGAGCTGGGTTCAAGATCTAATCCAGCGGACCCGAATGCTTGCCTTACAAGGAGCAAGATTATACACCCTATACGGAAAATTTTCAGTAATACCGCTGCGCACGTTTTACCTCCAAAAAGTGGTCCCTACAATAACCTTTGGGGCAGAGGCGGGCTGGAATATTGACCTAAAGATCTGGTCTACTTTGGAAGGGTTATTCTGGCGCCAAGTACTTAGATTACCTAAGTATCTCTCAATGACCACAATTTGTCATGAACTGGCACTAGAAAGCTTATATGGAACAGTTCTTTGGAAATCCTTGTCACTACTACGAAAGATGGAAATATCGAATCCTGAACCAGCTTACAAAATACTAAGATCAGGAGGATCACATCATCACAAAGGTTTGCTTTTAAGATGGTCAGAGAAACTGAAAGCCATCATGCATAATGCAAATATCTCAATGGACACATTGACAAATCGGCCACAGATTGCAAGAACTAAGTTGAAAGAATGGTTATGGATCGACAACTTGGACAATCTTGCAAGGATGCCGACAGTGTTAGATCTTGGGCCAACAAAGAATAAAGTGGACAATATGCCAAAATATCTGTGCCAATTTCTCTCGCGATATCACAGAGACACATTTCTCAGACTTAGATTGAACCTTCATAAAACAAACCAAATGATGGTGATGAGAAAAATGAAACCGGTTACTGATGAAGCTTGTCGGCACTGCAAACTCCACGTAGAGTCATTAAAACATCTGACAATCGAATGTGTGGCAATAAATGAGTTGAGACTCATCCACCTGAGTAAATTCAAGCCTGCAAACGATATGATGGAAGATTTGTGGTTCCGAATACTGAGTGGTAGCTCGGAACATCTAATCTGTTCAGTGATAAATTTCCTCGATAAAGTCTTAATCTGAATGTCTAGAACTTAATTTGAATGTCAAGAACTTAAATGTACAAGGAAAGTGTTACTAATGAATTGAGGATGAGTTGTAATAAAAGTTTGTAAAAACTAGATGTCACAAATACATTTTTTTTTAAAAAAAATGCTACTACTTGAGTGACGTATATTTTTTTGCTGATGTTCTAGGGTTTGTTATTGGGATATTACTTGGTCTTGGAAGTAGAAGATGTACTCAGATGCATTGGTTTGGGTTCAATAAAAATAGTTTGCAATGTTGAAATAGTACTAGTAATTGGGAGTGTATTTGTATTATCGTTTTCTTTGTGGAGTTTCAACTGTTGGAATTGTAGTCTGTTTCTAATTAGGTGTGGTATGCTTTGTTTTCTGTGGTGTAACGACACTTTGAATTATTAATGCAGTGCTAGAACTAGTTTCATTTGTATTGCTATTTTGCACTGTTGAAATACAATTTGATTTATTTTGAGAGGTTTAAGGGAGGAAGGGTATTTTTGCCCCCCTTGTACATTCTGCATGAAGGGAATCTGTTGCTCATCCCGTCACGGGGAGACGTCCCCTTGTCTTTTCTCTGACGACAGCGGAAAGAAGCCATTGGATGACACATATAGACTCCATTTTGTGCTACCCGGGTCTCCATCTTTTTACTAGGCTGTGCATTGAATTCTAAAAAGCCTTCTCTCCCATCCTCGGACACCCCCACCACCTCCTCCCCTGTCTGCGCCGCACTGGCCCTTTTCTCACGGAAGCTCAGGCGCGAATTGTTGCAATCGGATACAGTATTCTTTTTCTTCCTCTGAGCTCATTGCCCTGTGTGTGACCAGGGTGAATCTTGACTTGTGTATTTGTCCATCTCCACAAACCCGTATGTGCCCTCTCAACCCCCACCTTTGCACCCACGAGTCACCAAATCCAGACAACTCTGTCTCTTGGATTCTGATACACATCTAACCCCCTGCAAAGACCAGAGCGAGCACCCTCTCACCTGCACCATATGGGATTAAGGCACTGTGTTTTACTGTTCCTTGAGGGCAAAGTATAAGCTGGATATATAGTTGTTAGCTGAACTTTATAGCACCTCCACTAAATGTCAGAGCCTAAAGGTGATTAGCTGTTTCTAGCCTTTTCTCTGTTGTCAGAATAAATAGATTTAGCTGATCTGTGCCCAGCACCTCTGACCTTCAACCATCCCAGATGAGACCGGCGCCTCTGACCTTCACCCATCCCAGCTGACCCACGTGCTGCAAGAAGCAACAGCCCAGCACATGCCAATCAAGCTGCATCGAACACTTATGGCCCATACTGTAACATTGTAGTGAACCAATGAGCATGTAGCATTCATCACCTCTACTGTTAGTCACTAATGATGAAAGTTGTTCATAAATGTGTTTCTATATTGCTGGCAGAGCGCTCTCGGAGCAGCAGAGTCCTCTGCGTGCATCTTTTACCTGATATAGACTTTGTTCAACTTGCTATCTATCTCCTGGTCTCATTGCCTGTTGGGGTGTGTATTTATTATGCGTTTGGGGAATGACCACCTTCATTTGGTGACCCGTTAGACGTGATTGATCCGGGACGACCCCCGTACTCTGCAGCGAGATCCGGGGCACCATCTTCAAGACCACTGCCACCTACGGCCGACCGCTATTTAAAATGTGTACACTCCTGAGCAGGTTCTGCGGGTCCCAGCTTTGCGAATACCCAACTGCTCGCTGGAGCGGGCGACAGCTTAGTTGGTGGAGGCACCCCAATTGTGGATAGACTGCGAGCGGCCGTTCTCAGAACAACCCGGCACGTAAGTATTGATTGCAAGAAGAATTGAAGAAGGGACAATTCATAGGAGGAGGGTCAGATTAAATAGTAGGGGAACATGCTTTGGGTTGGATTGGGTGTGAGTGAGATTGAGTGATTGTTGATTAAGGTGTTTTTCTTCTTCAAATGACCATTAGGTTTTTATATAAAATGATAAAATAAGGAGGTACAGGAACCTAGCTCAGAAAGGGGGTGGAAGGCAGCACCACATAGTACTGTCTCAACCGGTGCAGGAATATAAGTGAGTAAAAAGGAATAAGTAGGAGTCTTGTATTTGAGCCGACTCAGAAAATAGCAATTATTTCTTTTGGTAGTGATAAACGTTGTTTAAACATAGGCTCAGAAGCAGCTAGGGTGAGGTGATTGCGAGGTGTGAATGAAGGGGAAAATTTAGCATTCTTGAAAGAGAGTAGAGGGTATAAAGGATTATCATAAATACATGTTTCATGTTTTTTGTTGTCAGTAAGGTGCGTCAATTTGTCAGGTCAACCTGTTAATTGGTTTGTTTCTATGTTTTTTGTTCTTACTATGAAGTTATGAAAGCAATATTAGGCACAGGCAAAAAGTTTTGAAATGCAATTTGTAAGGTTGATGCAAGAGATATAAAATTATTGAAGTGTTGGAGCACCTCAAAACCTTTCTCTTTGCGTCTGCCTTCGCCCCCCCCTCCCATCTTCCCTGCTGATCTGATCGCTCTTGGCACAGTCCACCTGGCCACCCTCTGTCCTCCGGGCCCAGGTTCCTGCTCACTTTGCCACACTCCTGCACTGTCTCCGGGCAACCCCTTGCACTGGGGTCTGTATTTGTACCCATACATCCCCCCCCCTCTTTTCCTTCCTGCACTTAGCTGACTTAACCTGTCTGCTGCCTTAAACTCAGCACTTGCCACTTGCTGGCTGCACTACCACTTTTGTTGCTTTTATTATTATTTATTCTGTTCTCCTTTTGCTCTGCACTTTCCACTTCTCCCCCTTCCTTGCACTTTTCCCCTCCCCCTCTCCCATGCACTTGTGCCTTTTCAGTGTCACTGGGCCTCGTAAGATCGTTGCTTTGTTCTCCCTTGTTCTCCTCCCTGGTCTTGTCACGCTCTGAAACACTTGTGTATGAGCGCGATAGAAATAAAATATGAATTTAATCTGAAATATGGCCAGAAGGAGGGTCTTTCGATAAGAGGGTGTTGGACCTTGTGGCTACATATTTAATGGCCAAATATAAAGGGAAGCGGCTCCAATATAGAAGGGGAAGTATTGGATCTCTGGAGGATGTTTGAAGAAACGCCTCCTGCAAATAAGGAAAAGTAGCCACAACCTGTAGTGGCCACAAAACGGGAGGAAGGAGTGGAGCCAAAAAAGCTGTAGCCATTGCTGACAAAACCTGCTGAAGGAGATTGTGACCCGCTGTATTTACCCCAACCAAGTGCACCAACTACGCTTGCAGTAGCCCCCTTCCCCCTTATGACCCTAAGGGTTTGTATGGTCCAACAAGCACACCTCCAGTACACATAGGACGTCTCACCTGAGATTTAGAAGCCCAAATGACCAATACTCAAGCAGAATTGTCCCGACTAAGACACTCTGAGAGAGTACACAACCGATTCCAGGGGAAGGGCAGACACCGCCGCGACCACCATTGAAAAACTCTGTTATAGCAGAAGATGAATGGTAGTCCGGGGACTTCCTTTTCCGTATCGATAGTGCCCCAGTTAAGATTGTGTGAATAGAGCAGGAAAGTGACCTGGCAAGCGTAGGGCATGGTAGCGTGATATCTGATAGGGAATGAGAAGTATGTTGGAGTGATATTGATGAGTATGAGGAATGAGAAACAGGAGGGGGTCAACAAGTGCAACAGCAAACACAGCAGGTGGGAGAGGAAGAGGAAGGGTGGCAAGGAAGGCTCAGAGACTGGATGGGAAGAATGGCACTGGCACAGGAAAAAGGAATGAGGGTAAGTAAAGGCAGGGGGAGGACAAATCTACAAATGCCCCTTATTCATAAAGGGGCAGGACGGCCCCACTATGTGCCTTGGGCACTGATGGATAAAACCAATTTGTTGAAAGCACTACCCCCACTTTCTGGGGGTGGGGGAAAATTGATGTATGCCTTTGAGAAAAACACTGCACGGGTCCCATTAGCCAAAGGTGATATCAAGAGCTTGCTAAAATCTGCAGTGGTTGATCAAGCAAACTGGGTGTGGGTGAAGGCGGGGTTCCCGGGAGTAACAATGGACTGACCAGCATAATGGGGCGTCATTTAATAACGTGAGAGCACAGGTGTGGGTTGCACTGCAGAAAACCTTCCCTGACACCACCGATTTACACTTGGTGATGCAATGCACAATGGGGGACGAGGAAGATGCTGCGCAGTCCATTCTTCAGGTGCAGGAGATGTGGAGGGCGGAGACGGGCACGGCCTGCAACCAGTCAACCTCCCTCTTTTACTTCATTATCAAGAGAGGCCTCCCGGAGGAGGTACAGAAGACCCTTGATAAAATTTTTGGGAAGCCAAGGGATGGCCAGAAATACAAACCATTATAGCACATCATTGTAGGAGGATCAAAGAAAGGGAGAAGGAAATTGCACAGAAACGATTAGCAGGCAAAGCTAAGCCTGTACAAAGTAAGTTGGTGAAGGTCACAACCGCACTACCCCCAGAAAGGCAGGGAAACTAGGAGGAGGGGACGACAGCACTGCAAGCTAGGATGGCAGCCACATGGGCAGTAACGGTCAGGAACAATGGGCTGGAGAAGAGCAGTATGGAGGGCCCCAGTGGCAAGGAAGGCCTGGAAGAGGAAGAGGTGGGTACAGGGGACAGAGGGGGGCACGGAGGACAATGGCCCAAAGGAAGGGGACAGGGAGCATGTTTTTTGTGTAGGAGGTAGGGGCATTTTACAAGGGAATGTTGTATGCGTCCCTTGGCATATTATCAGAACACACAAATAATCAACAGCAGTATGGCATCCCCACCCAGGCAGTCCCTATGGGCTACCAATGGGAGGTTAAGAAACAAGAGGAATAGCCTGACACCCGGTTTACACGAGGGCACAGAGCGCCACCACAGGGGATGTGCACGCCAAAACCAAAATGGGGAACACGCACAATAATCCTTTCACCACAACTGCAAACGGTGCACCAGCGCCATTTCAGGGAACAGCTGAGGTTGGGGAGAATGTATTCCCCCAAACCCAACAGGTAGGTAAAGGATTTAAAACACCTTTAACACTATCAGGCGAAAGGGGCGGCCTGGCGGAACAATGTACCTTTATAAATGAAGAAGTGGCTCCTGCGGTGGTGGTGGTTCCTGCAGTTCGGGGGATCCAGCAGAGGAAGAGAGGCTCTCGTCGTGGAGGAAGGTTCGAGTTACTGCACTACCCAAGGATGAAACCAGCCGCGGTGCTGCCCGACGAATAAAAGGTAAGCTCCTTGAAATCGCGGTCCGGTTGGACTGGTGCCTGGCTATCCGGTCTCGGAGTACAGGGTACTGGCGATTCGACCAAGGTAGGTCCAGGAAGGCGATTGGCAAACTGGTTGGCCCCACCAGCTCAAGGGAAGAAGGCTCTTGCAGATGAAGATCTTCTCTCGTTGTGTGGCAAAAAGTGGTGAGACGCTGCAGCAGGGCTTCACCGGTGGTTCAGTCGTAGATGTCTTTTGCTTCTCTCCTCTTCGGCTTCTTTGTTCCAGTGGCAACGTCTTGCTCTTCCAGTCCTCAGGACCCTGCTTTTATGCAAAAAGATCCCCATTCATACAGCCTAGCTGTCACTCACACAGTGGAGTGGTCATCTTGGCGGGAGACCCTCCAGCCTATCAGGATAGAGTGCGACATGGGTTGCTGATGCAACCCTGCCCAGGGGTCCTACTTCCCCCCCCCCCCTCCCACACAATGGACCTACCCCAGACTCGGTGGCGCCGAAAGGAGGGCTTCTCGGCCGAAGCCTGCCAAAAGGACGAACAAAGGATCCCCGACCTGGGTTAGGAGTTTAGAGAAAGACACGAGAAAGAAGTTATATTAAAGTTCTGGCAAATAAAACCTACCGGGGTAAAGTTAATATTGAAATACACCGGCGGTATGTTAGAGGCTGTCAGAAAATGTGGTAGCCTCGAACAATGGGAAAATCCCATAGGAAAATATTTGCGGTCGAATATTTACCGTAGTAACCACTGCCACCAGCCAGAAACTTTTGAGAGTGGG
This sequence comes from Ambystoma mexicanum, assembly GCF_040938575.1. Classification (NCBI taxonomy): domain Eukaryota; kingdom Metazoa; phylum Chordata; class Amphibia; order Caudata; family Ambystomatidae; genus Ambystoma; species Ambystoma mexicanum. Next base: position 1,236,268,338 of record NC_090925.1, on the reverse strand, counting down.
ACTGTACGGTACCCTCTCGAAAATTAACGTAAGGGAAAAACTATTAACCCTTCCCAGCACCTCCATAGTAAGATGGGTTGTACTGCTTTAGTTCACAAAAATCGACCAGTAAAGTCAATGGGGACTTTACAATACCTGGGAGACAGTAGTCAGTCCCAGGGTATGGAGTCTGTTTGGGGGTCGCTACAACACCCCTGTGTCACTGTACGGAGGGTGCTGTGTAACACATGTGAATAAAGATGGTTCCTATGGAGGTGAGAGAAACCCCATAGACATTAAACACAAAAATAGCCTAGAACACACATAGCAAACATGCCTACATAACATGTAGGCCTGGCTTGTTTTTCATTGATCAAAATGACCATCTGCCAGATCGCAAAGGGAATCTTTAAATTATGTATTTCCCATCTGGGTTAACCACAATCATTTTCGAGGTACAAAGGAACATTTTTAGTTACTGGAATTGAAACCTAATTTGTTGTAATACCAGTCCCACCCACCTATTTGAGCATATTAGCAGTGTCTCCTGCATCCAAACATATGCCATTTTGGAAGTTTCTGAAATAAATGAGCAGGCACCCCTGACCGATCTCCTTATTCTCTTCACATTAAGCGCAGGGTTCGAAATTGCTGGGAGCTATTGACTTCCTGCTCCCAGCCCAGGAGATCCTGGTTAGCTTGACACCAACGGCTACCAGGAGCTACTTTTGGCTTCAGAGGCAAACTGGTGCCATTGTAAGGGTGTCAAAGAAGGATACTGACGCAAGGATGGCATTTTGGTTGGCAAAAACATATGTTTATCAGAAAGAAACCCCTCCCTATTCCTATCTTCCAAGAGGGGTTTCATTGCCTTAAACTAATAACAGATCTTTCAGAATGTTTGTTGAAATCAAACTCCACTGTCCTTTATCACAACCTACTCTTGCACTATAACTAAAGAATAAGCCAACAGAAGGTTCCTTCTCCAGGAGAATGACTCCCTTCTCCTGGTATTTTGGTGTTATTAACAGAAATGTTCTTTGGCAAAAGAACAATTCCAAGGGGAATGACTCCCTTGCCCTGGCTTGTGGTTCCACTTCCCGAACCAGGACAATGACTCCCTTCTCCTGGTATTGTTTCACTCTGCACTATAAGTACACAACAAAGCCAGGGGGAATTACTCCCTTTCTCCAGCGTCTGATTTTCCTTATTTCCCAACAGTTTCTTTTGCTCCTTTCTCATGGACTTAGAAGTCTCCAATCCATCTCGGTGCTTGAGTGAACATTTACCTACCACTGTGATGAGAATGCTTAATACACTTATGACTGGGTCCCGGACCCTTCTCTGGTGGTCGGTGGGCTTATTGCTGCCACTGTGATGAGGAAGTTCTCCTCGGATGCTCGATCCACCCTTCCCAATAGTTTGATTGTTGCTACTGGGCTAGCGGAGAGCTGCCTGAGTCTGCCTCTCTTCCACCCGTGTGCCCCCTGCGGGTCTCTCTTTCTTCCCGTTACCTTCTTTTGGACTTCGATACACCATCAGGGCTTCTGGGACTGTGATGAGTCTCTCCCACATTTTGAGCTTCTCTCCACTGCTTCAGCAGCACTGCAGCAGCTTCGTACTCTACTGAATTCCTCGGCTCTCTTCATGCTTCGTGTTCGGGTCCACTCCAGCTGGACCCACAGAGTTCTCCCTCAGCAATTCGCCAATGTCCTCTGCTCTTCGGTGTCACCGGTCAGCCGACTAGATTTTAAACTACTGCTCTGATTGGGTTCCACACTTGCTGCCTCTCCCTTTTGGGTCTGTAATCTTCACGTCCTCTCTGCTCTTCTTTGTCCTGGTACTTTCTGTTTTGGCTTTTTTCATGCACTACAGAAATCCCGGATCTGCTCTCAAGGAAGTAGTTTGGAATGGAGGGGGGGGGGGGGGGTTAGGGAAGGTTTGTGATGTTGGCCAACGGGCTGAGCCCTACGTGATCGTCCTTCTCACTGAAGGGGGAGTCCCTGCCCATGAGGTCCTCCTGCATGAAACCATCCCTAAGGGGACTATTGGGTAGTGGCCGCACCTCTCTTGCTTCATAAGAAGGGCTCCCCCCCATGGGGAGAAGTGACAAAAGCTGGAAAATAGTCACACCATACAATATATGTGGCATTAAGTTTGTTTGTGTTTGTGTGTGTGTATATATATATATATATATATATATATATATATATATATATATATATATATATATATTCTGAGGCTTGTGGAATCTGCTTAGATCACATGCTGTGCATAGGCCGACATCTAGTGGAAGCTGCGGAGTATTACAGTTTGTTTTTCGAAAATCGAAAATGGGCGTCGACACAGGCGTGCCAGTAATACTATCCCTAGTGTGACGTCCACTGTACCCAAGATCCCTCACGCGTCTAGGATCCTCAGATTGTTTTTTTCCGCCATACTGGTCGGAAGCATCTTGCGGAGTTCCCTGGCCTTAGCCATACTTTTGCTGTTATTATAATTATAATTCTTATACATTCCCTTCCCCACCCCAACGTCGACCCTCGACCTCCACGACGGCTGGAGAAGTCATCGACCGTCGACTGCTGCACGACGGATCTGGGCCTCGGAAGGCCGCTGGCCTCGGCCCGGGCCTAGTAGGCCGCTGGCCTCGGCCCTTACAAGTAGGGAGAGTGGGGGGTGGTACATACTCTTCACTCTTGATATATAGTTACATTTTATATATTCCTACACTTAGCAGCCCGCTGCCTTAAGGTGCGTATGGAGGGTACCCCTTTTCAATTCTGCCCCAAGTGCAATCGCAAATACCCTTGGGTCGACAGGCACGCCACGTGCAATCTCTGCTTGCCGAGGGATCACCCCGAAGCGAACTGCAGAGCGTGTAGTAGGTTTAAACCTAAGACACTTAAGGACCGTTCGACAAAGCGTTGGGCCCACCACGCCAGGCAGGAGGCCATGGCAGCGGAGGGCGCCTTCAGCGATGGCAGCGACGCCGTACTTTCGGACGGCGAGGGCATTACGGCGTCGAAAGACAGCCGGCGAGCGCAGGTCCCCGACCTCGGAAGGTCGTCCGGCAGGGCGGCTATGGGGAAGACCCCCGGCGACGCAAGCGCTACACACCTAACACACACTAAACACACTAAGACCAACCGGACCTCGACGACGTCGACTTCCCGGAAAGAGGCACAAAAAGAACGGTCCGACTCGGTGTCCTCTGGGCGCTCTCGATCGAGATCACCTCACGACGCAAGGCAATCATCCACTCTTGCCAAGAGTGCCTCGCTACACACATTAACGGAAGTTCGATCGTCGGGAGACGAAGACGACTTCCACCCCCAGGCCGCGCTCCAAGATACCGAGACCGCGGTTAACACCAGTGAGGCCCCACGAAAGCACACAGATACCTCTCCAGACCCTCGGCGCCAGGCGTCGAAAGTCTCTGGGGCCTCCAAGGGACAGGGAAAACATTTTTCCACGCACGGGGAGGGGGGGAAACAGAGGAAAGCACAGCCTTCCACTCCTGTAAAGCCATCCTCTCACCCTAGGCAGACAAGCAAACACAAGTCTACCCTTGAAAAGTCCCATAAATCATCACCTACTAAAGTAATACCCTGTTCCAGGGAATGGTCCAGTGAAGACATAGACAGGGTTATGTCTAGGATGTCTTCCTTGGCTGATTTTTATGATAAGAACCCAGAACATTTTCTTTCATATAACCCTCAAGGGGCCACACCCTCAGGCTCCTCCGATCCTATCCCGCTAAGTAAAAAGCTCCGGTTCGAAAGACCTGAACCCTTCGAGGTTCAGCCTTACTCCATTCCATATTCTACTCCACTCCCCAGTTACCAGGGACAAGTTTTCCCTGAAGAGGACCAGGAGTTTGAATTTATGGAAGAACAAACCGGGACAGATTACCTTGCAGAGGATGAGGACCTGGAGGAGGGAGAAAATGAGCAGGAAATTTACAGAGTAGATTCCCCAGTACAAAGCGAAGCCCCAGTTACCGACTCTCCAGTTGATAACCAGCCCCTCCTCAACGAGGTTCTCGCTCGAGCAGCGGAACATTTCCACATCGACACCCACGGTGTACAGGAGGAAAGGGACTTCGCGGAGGAGTTTGTAGGAGAAAGGAGACCGGTCGCTCAGACCATCCCTATCCTCAAGTCCATCCAACGAAGAATAGATCCTTCCCTGGTGAATCCTAACCTCACCAGAGCTGTCAACCCCAGAATTGAAAAGATTTTCCGGGCAGCCCAGTCTGACCCTCTGTATATAAGGGGACATCTTAAACCAGATTCCCTAGTGGTTACCAACACTAGAAAAAGGGCGGGCACGCCCTTATCTTCATCAGAAGCTCCTCCCGACAAGGAGAGCAAAAAACTTTACGGGTTTGGCAGGAAGGTAGCCTCAACGTCCGCCTACCAAGCAAGGATTGCGAATTCCACCACCCTGTTAGCTAGTTACAATTGCCATCAATGGGAAGAAGTCGCGGCGCTCATTGCCTCTGCTCCAGAACCGTTAAAGGGCCAGCTGGCTCGGATCTCGGCAGAGGGGAGAGCCGTGTCTGGTTGCATTTTAAAAGCAACTTTCGACGCCGCTGACAACGCAGGGAGATTGATAGCAGAAGGTACTGTTATCAAGAGACATGCGTGGTTACGGCAGTCGGGATTCAAGACAGAAACCCAGGCTTCTTTAATAGACAAGCCAGTGGAACCCGACCTATTGTTTGGGAAAGCGGTCGAAGACGCACTTAAAAATGCCAAAGATGAATATGAGACTCTCAAATCCCTTGGCCAGCTTACCAACAAACCCCCTAACCAGAGGGGGAACAGTAATTTTCGTCGCCCACGCGGCCAAAATTCACAAAGAGGCAATTATGCCCAGGGACAGGGTACACAATGGAATAACAACCAGCAGTCTACCCAGAGTTACGGCAGGGGTAACAAGAGAGGTCGTGGAAGAGGCAGAGGCAGCCCCAACAAGGGAGGTGGCACGCCTCCACCAAAACAGTGACGCTCAGTTCAGGGTCCCTTCTCACGCAACCCCAGTAGGGGGACGCATTTCCACCTTCACCCAAGCTTGGGAAGGGATCACCTCAGACAGATGGGTGCTGTCAACAGTATCCGCAGGATATTGTATAGAACTACTGCAGCGTCCCCGGAACCATCCTCCACGACAAAGAGTGCACTCCCTAGAGCATCAAAGGATCCTTCTCGAGGAGATCGCCATTCTGCTAGAAAAGGACGCGATAGAACTCGTCCCAGGACACCAGGTAAACAAGGGTATCTATTCAACTTACTTCCTTGTGCCAAAGAAAGATTTGACAATGCGCCCAGTATTGGACTTACGGCCTGCCAACAAGTATGTCAAGCCCCAAAAATTCCGTATGACCACGCTACAAGAGGTAATCCCCCTCCTAAAAAAGGGGGATTACATGGCAACCTTGGATATGAAAGATGCTTATTTTCATATTTCCATGCTCCCAGCGCACAGAAAGTACTTGCGCTTCAAGGTGGACAGTCGCCACTACCAATTCAAGGTACTGCCCTTCGGGATAGCTTCAGCACCAAGGGTATTCACCAAGGTACTGGCGGTGGCAGCTGCACACCTACGCAGGGAGGCAATCCCGGTGTACCCTTATCTGGACGACTGGCTCATAACGGGGGAAACCCCAGGAATTTGCAGGTCAAACATTCAGAGGACTATCGACCTCCTCCACGAATTAGGCTTCTCTATCAACGAGAAAAAGTCAAGTCTGGTGCCAAGCACCTCAAAACAGTTTCTAGGAGCTATCCTAGATACTCAGAAAGGATTGACCTTCCCTTCGGAAGAGAGAATTCGGAATATACTTCGGCAAATTCCGCATTATCAGTCAGGTCAACAGATAACAGTACGCAAAGCTATGCGGTTACTGGGCATGATGGCGTCATGCATTTACCTGGTCCCCCACGCGCGTCTGCGCATGCGTCCCATGCAAGAATGGTTGGCGAAACAGTGGTCTCAGGCAAGTGGTCAGTGGGACGATCTAGTGGTCGTTTCGCCAACACTCGTACAGAGCCTACACTGGTGGACAAGAGAGAATCTCGCAAAGGGGAAACCCTTTTACGATCCCGAAGTACAAGCCGTGGTGACTACAGATGCATGCCTGACTGGGTGGGGAGCTCACCATCTCCACCACACAGCTCAGGGTCTCTGGTCTCACTCAGTAGCCAAGAACCACATCAATCTGCTAGAGCTTCTGGCAGTATTCCGAGCGCTAAAGGCGTTCGAGCCCCATCTACTGAACTTGTCGGTGCAGATCAGGACGGACAGCACGACAGCCATGTTCTATCTGAACAAGCAAGGGGGGGGACTCGTTCGCCAAATCTGTCCAAGCTTGCCCAGAAAATATGGATATGGGCACTCAGACGGAACATCTCCCTGTCATCACAACATGTTCCAGGGGAGCTCAATTCCCTAGCGGATGCTCTAAGCAGAGACTCCCTCCCAGAAGAACACGAATTGGTCCTTCACAGAAACGTAGTAGAAGATCTCTTCTCTCGGTGGGGTTTCCCCACTATAGACCTATTCGCCACAAGCGAAAACAAACAATGCCCAGGATTTGCATCCAGGTTCCCCCAGCCAGACTCCCAAGGGAATGCCCTGTGGATGAACTGGTCAGGGATGTTTGCGTACGCTTTTCCACCAACTCCTCCTATCAGGAAAGTGGTGTACAAAATGAACAAGGAATCGATGACGCTCATCCTAGTTGCTCCCATGTGGGCGAGACAACCATGGTTTCCACACCTACGCAGGATGGCGGTGTGCGAGCCCATCAGACTCCCAGCCTGGTACAACCTACTGTCCCAGCAACAGGGTCAAACAGTGCATCAGGAACCCAACTCTATGAACCTAGCAGCATGGCTCCTGAGGTCATAGAGTTTGGACATCTCAAATTACCACAGAGGTGTATGGACATTCTAAAAGAGTCCAGGAAACCAAATACAAGGCACTGTTACTTTGATAGTGGAAAAGATTCGTTATCTGGTGCCAGAATAAACAAATCAACCCGGTTGATTGCACTCCTTCCAACGTTGTGACATACATGCTCCACCTGCTGGATGCAGGGTTGGTTTTTAACTCGCTGAAAGTACACCTGGCAGCCCTCTCGGCTTACACCACATCCCAGAACAAGGTCTCGTGGTGGAAAGTACCAGTGGTTAAAGCCTTCATGGAAGGAGTAAAGAGACTTCACCCTCCTATTTCGAACCCACCGCCAGGATGGGACCTAAACGTGGTGCTAGCTAAGCTCATGGGACCCCCATTCGAACCCATGCATAAAAGTAGTCTCAAACACCTGACTTATAAGACGGCCTTCTTAGTAGCCATTACCTCCATAAGAAGGGTCAGTGAAATTCAGGCTCTGTCAGTGCAGGATCCTTTCTTTACTATCCACAAGGACAAACTGGTTTTACGCACACACCCTAGGTTCTCACCTAAATTCATATCCAAGTTCCATGTAAACCAGTCCATCGAGCTTCCGGCTTTCTTCCAAAACCCGCAAAGCTCGGCTGAGGTGAAACTACACACCCTAGATGTGCGTAGGGCGGTCCTATACTATGTAAATAAAACCAGACCGCTAAGGAAAACAGATCAACTGTTTGTCTCCGTAGCTACAGGCAGAGAGGGGGATCGCGTCTCTAAGGGCGCTATCTCGAAGTGGATTATCAACTGTATACAGCTGTGTTACTCTCTTTCTGAAAAGACTCTGCCTTTTACGCCAAGGGCCCACTCTACTAGAGGCATTGGTGCCACTCTGGCTTTCATTGCAAATGTTCCCCTCGACACCATTTGCAAAGCAGCTACTTGGAGCTCTATTCACACTTTTACTCAGCATTACTGCATTGACACTCATTCCAAGACAGATACACAAGTGGGACAAGCGGTTCTAAGACACCTGTTTGCTCATGACCCTTCTCACATCCCACCTCCTTCTTCTGGTACTGCTCGCTAATCTATGCACAGCATGTGATCTAAGCAGATTCCACAAGCCTCAGAAGGGATACATTACTCACCGTAATCGTATTTCTGATGCTTGTATCTGCTTAGATTCACATGCGACCCACCCTTCCTCCCCTCCGAGAGAAGGCGCATGATTGCTTGTAGTCTTACCTTTCTGTCTATCTGCTTGGATTATCTGTACTCACGCTACTCCTCATGCTTCCTCATGTCAGAAAAAAATACAATCTGAGGATCCTAGACGCGTGAGGGATCTTGGGTACAGTGGACGTCACACTAGGGATAGTATTACTGGCACGCCTGTGTCGACGCCCATTTTCGATTTTCGAAAAACAAACTGTAATACTCCGCAGCTTCCACTAGATGTCGGCCTATGCACAGCATGTGAATCTAAGCAGATACAAGCATCAGAAATACGATTACGGTGAGTAATGTATCCCATATATATATATATATTCGCACTCTCTGCGAGCCAACACACATCTAACACAGCTAGGGATAGCAACAAACAAAACAGAGGCAGGACGCCATAGGGCACATCCAACGACACAACATGTTTCACGCAACACTGAGCGCTTGATCACGTGACATAGATATATATAGCATAATGAATTGTCGCCAATGGACAAAAAGTTAACGTTTTCATCTAACGTAAAAGATTGACTAGTTTCAGTGACCGTATTGATCATCACTTCTACGTCCCGTCCCCTTTCCTCCATACTTGTTGGACATTCGGTCCTTCGGGACGGGACCAGAGCACTTTTGTTAAAAAGCATCCGGTTCTGCGGTTGCTTAGTCCTCCGTCTATGCCAGAGCGCCTGGGATTTGTCCTGCTCTTCATGCGAACGTTGCTTCGCTAGGGCAGATCCCCATTCTCTCTGCTTGAAGTGTCTCGGGCTGGACCATCGCTGGAATTCTTGCTTCTACTGCGATTCCCTTTCCGTACGGGCACTCCAACGCCATCTTCTTCGGTGGGAGGACATCTTTCAGCGTGTTCCTCCACCTAAGCTTCAGCTTTTCATCAACGAAAAAAGAGACGCCCGGTAAATTCCTTACTTTTTAGGGTGCCCTGGCCGGGGGACTCCTTCTCTAGGTCCGGGAGGGGCTTGAGCAGCTCTACCACCAGAGTAAGGCGTGCAAGGCACCTCAGGAGAAAAAGGCATACCAGAGTTTTCTCAGAGGGTTCCCACGACGGACCTGCCAAGACCGGAACACGTTCCGAGGTTCAACTGTCAGGTGCTAAACGTCAGCCCAGTTCATCTGTGGCTTTGGACACCAGGGTTTGCTCTGAGGTCTATTTCTGGAGCTTTCCATTCAGACACCGGGGCATGCCCTAGAGCTTTCTGTACCAAGCCACTGCTTGAGGCCCCCCACGAGGGAGCTACACATAACGGGACAAAATACGAGGTTCCTCTTTTTGAGGCTACGGTCTGTACAGACAAAACCGAGAGACCTGTCCCAAAGGTCTTGTCTGTAAGGGTGATTCCTCAGCTTTTCCACGCTCATGGTTGCGGTGATACCGGTTCTGTCGAGTGGGCAAAGAGGGTAGTCATGCACCATAACTCCTGTTACCGGCTCTGCTGAGGTTCCTCCTGTGGATGCTATTTTTGAGGCCACCACCAAGCTGTCAAGTAAACATCCAAGACCCTCTCCCCCAGAACCGACTCTGCCGAGGATCTTTGTGTCAAGGCTAAGGTGTTACTTGAGTCCCCTGACCAGCATGAGAAGACGATTGCCTCATCTACACATGTGACGCAGTTCTCTTCAGGCATTGACAAAATGGTGCCCACCCCTTAATGGTCCACAATGGCCATTTTGGATTCTTCCCTTACACCTATGTTCTCGACGGCGGGTGCTGGGAATCTTAATTTTGGAGCTGAACAGCCTTTTTCACCTCAGGTGGAATGTAAAAATCTGTTCCACCCTTCTTATGACTGGCGTGCTCGGATGCGGCTGCCACATACTGTCTCGCTTCCTCTGGTCCATTCGGACCCGATTGGTGATGGACCTTCCTGGCAACCATCCTCATTGCGTTCGTGGGGGTATGCCCCATATAAGAGGCCTCTGCCTACCCCAGCGCCTAAATCTTCATCGGAGGATGTCTTTTTCAGGAAATTTCAGAGGCTCATGCATTCTTACCCAATGAATGAGTACTTTAAGGGTCCTTTCAAGGAAATCTACCCTGAACCTCCGTCGCCACCTTCCACCCCGGTGGCTCCAGCAGCGGTATCACCTCTTCCCATTGGTCTGCCTCCAGCGCTTCCTGCCCTACCCCCACTGTCTCCCATAGAGAAACTTGTAGAGTAGGATAGCACTTTAAAACCTGTGGCTGCCCAGCTGTCTGCCTCCGATTTGCTGGATGACCCTCAAGCAGATCAGGATAGCGATGAGCAGCTCCACTCTGTCAGAGAATTCCATGATCGGGTTCTGGATATTATGGCACTCCTCGACATTCCAGTACCTGAGGCCCACGCTCTGCAGGAAGGGGTGCTTTCGGGAGCATTCATCTTGTCACCACAAGAGTATACTGGCCTGTTCCTCCAGCAGGATGTTTTGGCTGAGGCCTGTAAGGTCTGGGATAAGCCCCACACCGGGCTGCATTTCAATAAGAGAATAGACACCCGTTACAGGCCTCGCACCTCTGAGGAGGTGGTCTTGGCGTCTGGTCCACTCCCTTCCTTGACGGCGGTAGCTGTGGCCACGCTTCAATCCAAGCCGGCCTCGGAGACCTCTACGGCGGCGGCTCAGATTCTCTCCAAGGAAGACCAGATTCTGGACTCTTTTGGCAAGAAAGTCTTGGCTGATTTCCAGGAGTGCATTCCTGTGGATAGGCTGGACGACTTCAAGGCCGGTTTGTCGGACGCCAGGGTGTTGGCACAAGATCTTCTGGAAGCTGTGGCACACCATGTAGATAGCTCAGCTCAAGGCCTGATGGTGGGAATTGACACCTCCCGCCAAGCGTGGATCCATGCAACAAAGTTTTTGAAGGAGCTGCAAGATAAAGTTCTAGACCTTCCCTTCGATGGCAAGGAATTGTTCCATTCCTCTACGGATGACGTACTTAAAAAGACCAAGGCGAGCACCCAAACCGCCAAATCTGTCGGTTCTGGCAAAGGTCCCAGCTAAGGCCCCTTATACACAGAGGTCAGGGTCTCGGTCTCGATCCTTCTCTGGCTTCAAGGGGTTCCAGGACTGCCGGACGCGCAAGACTAAACCTCCGGTTGATGGCACCCATCAAACAGCAACGTGGTTGGTTTTTCTCTCGCCCATCAGCCTCTTCTTCAGGGACAGGTACTCTCCCTGCCGACAAGTCTGCAAAAAGATATTTTTTGTTGGTCGCACGAGACGCCGGTGAGAGGACGAATCTAGTCTCATCTGGAGGCATGGCCGACATCACTGAAGATCGGTGGGTTTTGTCCATCGCTCAGGCGGGCTTTCGCTTGCCCCTCCCTCCTACCCCAACCTTCAATCTTCCCTTCCAACAGATCGGGACACCCTCCCTCAGAGCCGAGGTTCAGAAGCTTCTAGACCTCAGGGTGGTGGAACCTATTCACCTTGGGGAGCAAGGGGAGGGCTTCTACTCTCGACTGTTCACGGTGCCCAAACCCAACCATGCTGGCCTGCACACCGTCCTCTACCTTTCCCAGCTCAACCTTTCTCTTCCCCAAGAGAAATTCAATATCTCACCCTGCCAAATAAAGTCCTCTCTTCGGAAGGGCGACTGGCTCAGTGTAGTGGACCTTCTGGATTAGTATATGCACATCCTTGTATGGAGGCCGTATCGAAAATCTCTACGGTTCTCCCTGGGAGCACTTCCAGTGTTGTGTGCTCCCGTTAGGTGTCAGCTCGGCGCTGCGCGTCTTTACGAAGATGATGTGGTCATTGCAGCTTGTCCTCTGATGGCTTTGAGCAATCTCTGTCACTTCCAGCTCCTGTTCCATCTCGGGCTGTCATTGAATTGGCAGAACTCTTCCATGATGGTCTCCCAAGACCTGATCTTCCTGGGTTTCCATTGGAACACGATCGACTCCAGGGTATATTTGACGGCGACAGGATTACGGATCTATTCGCCATGTGTCAACTCTTCATCCAGTCAGAGCACTTGACGGCTTGGTGGTTCGAGAGATTCTGGGCCTCGTCTGTGCTTGCTCTTCCTCTTGCACATCTCTTCAGGGCTCTTGGAGTCAGGCTTCAGACTCTGATTCCAAGATGATCCCAGTCCCATCCTGCATGATGGCGGACCTTCTATGGTGGTCCTGGGCCAACAATCTTACAGTGGGGGCCTCCTTTCAGGAGTGACGATTACCATGGACTCCTCCCTTCTGGGGTGGTGCGCGAGGCTGGATCGTCTCCAGGTTTTCGATATATGAATCCGCAGGACAGGCAGTTTCATATCAATTATTTGGAACTCCTGGCTGTTTTTCTGGCGCTGAAAGCTTTTCAACCATCTATCAAGAACAGGGTGGTCTGCGTCCTCACGGACAACTCAGCGTCAATGTTTTTTATTAACAACCAGGGTGGTACCAAATCACCACTTCTTGTGGACCTTGCCATTGAGGTTTCGGAATGGGCCATCCAGCACAGCATTTGGCTACTGGCGGTACACATTTCGGGGCAATTCGATGTGACTGCAGACTCAATCAGCCGACAGACGGCGGCCAGCTATGAGTGGGAACTGAACATGGAGGTCCTCCAACATCTTTCGCCAGTGGAGCACACCAGAAGTGGACCTTTTTGCGACTGCCACAAACAGGAAATTTCCTCTTTATGCATCCAGGAACGGTCTTGCGGCCTCCTCCCTAGGGGATGCTCTCGAGATTCTGTGGCACAACGTGAGGGCATATGCCTTCCTGCCTCTTCCTCTGATTCATCGTTCACTCTGAAAGCTCAGGAATGCATTGAGTTGCACTCTCCTGTTCATAGCTCCTTGGTAGCTAGCCAGATTCTGGTTTTCGGAACTTCAGCATCTGTCAATTTGTCCTCCGATCAGACTGCCATTGATTTCCAACTTGCTTCACCAGCACAGTTTAACCTGTCTCAGGACAATATGCGCATTATCCAAGCGGCCAGGAAGCCTTTGTAACGCTCACCTGATTCCCGTAGAGGCGCCGGTCTTGACTGGGCGTAAACCGTATCTGCAAAGGTGATGTGTAACACACGGCTGGCTCTTTGGGCTGGACCTCTGTGCACTGTATGTCTGACTTGAAGGGTAAGATGTCTGCAGATAGAAAATATGGGATTAAGGAACTGGGTTATTGAATGTCTCTCTCTTCTTCCCTTTCTCTTCTCCTGTAGAACCCCAAAGGTTAACGCTCTCACCTTAGGTAAGTGAACGCCGTGCTCTCCATCTGCCTTGGGGCAGGGTGCTGTAACCAGTTTCTTCACTGGATAAGGGGAGCAGGCCTCTTGACTTCAGAGGACTGCTGTCCGTCGTTTACTGCACGAACGGTAAGTTTCGAGTAATTCTAATGTCTTTAAAGTCTTTAGTAATGATGTTTCTTGTTTTGCAGGGTTCCGGCGATGGCGGATGACGGGCTGAAGTGAGTTGAAGATGGAGCCCGTGTGATGAATAGAAGCGCCTGGAAGCACGTAAGTAAGCGCTTGTTGCCTGCTTCACGATGCGCTCTAACTGTCTTTTTATTTTGCAGGTACAAGTTCGGAGCGGCTGCAGGGTGCCGGAATACCCACTGGGTTAGATGTGGAAAGGAGTAATGGCACGTGAGTATTAAAGTTCCCCAATGTCTTTAAACGCACCTTGTTTTGTCTTTCAGATGCGGGATGCAGCGCCGAAGGCCTCCGGAGCGTGCGAAGAGTTGGTAAGCTTTTGTCTTTCAGATGCCGGAATGCAGCGCGAGGCGTTGGTGACAGCCGATGGACCAGGTAAGTGAAGAGCTGTCACTGAAGACCGTAATGCTAACCTGTTCTTTCTTGTCTTTATAGGTGTTGCTGAAGACTGGATTCAGGATGGTAAGCCTTTTTCCTTAGGCCCAGGATCAGATGCAGAAGACACGATGAGCGTTCTGCTGCAGAGGATGCAGAATAACGCAAAGCAAGATTCATCCATCGGGTGTGGTTTAAATAGCCTCCAGTAGTGCTTAGGTGTCTCCTTCCACAGCCACGCCTAGGTAAGAAAAGAGTTCCTGCTTTCCAGAAGAGTTCCAGTGTTCTGAATCTAGGGAGTGGCTCCTGCCCCACCCAACAGGAAAAGTAGTTCCAAACAGAAGAGGATCAGAGGCTCAACTGGCAGGCAAGTAAGCAGCATGGTCTGCTGCAGGTAAGTCCACCCAAGCATTATGAGCCCGGCGCTTCCAGCGCTGGGACTGGGCATATTTATGAGCCTGGTGCCACTGGCGCCAGGACTGGGTCCAAAAGGTCCCAATTGGGACTGGTTGGCACTCGGAACCTGGGTTATGGATCTGCTTCCAAGGGAGTTGGGAAAACCCTGACCTTTTGGAAGCAGAGATCATGACAGTACCCCCCCTCAAGGCCCCTCCCAAACCGGGCTTCTCCGGGGGTTTTGGCTTGTCAGGAAATGTTCGGTGAAATCTTTTGATTAGGCGAGGAGCGTGGACATATTCAGCAGGTTCCCAGGATCTCTCTTGGGGGCCGTAGCCTTTCCAGTCAATTAGGTAAAATAGTTTAGATTTGGAGATCTTGGAGTCCAGAATGCTTTTGACTTCAAACTCGAGTTCTCCATCAACTAGGATAGGTTTTGGAGATTTAGTTAGTCGGGTTTGAGGTTGCACGGGTTTTAATAGAGACGTGGAAGACCGGATGTATCTTCATGTGCGGGGGCAAGTCCAACTTGACCGCTACTGGGTTTGCTATGGTAGTGATGGAATAGGGACCAAGGTATCTTGGGTTGAATGTGCGTGGCCCTTTTAGAGGTAGATATTTGGTGGATAACCAGACTTGATCCCCTACTTGATATTGAGGGGCTTCCTTCCGATGTTGATCTGCTCCTTTCTTGTATTGTTCTTTAGCCCTTTGAAGGTGAGAAACCGCTTCCTTAAAGGCTTGGGTGATTGTAGAATGCAGGTAGTCTACTGCTGGTGTTTCAAGATCTTGGAGGGGATCCAACTCCGAGGTTCGAGGGTGACTGCCGTACAAAAGAAAAAACGGGGTTTTCCCAGTTCCAGAATGGACAGAGTTATGCGGAATGAAATGCGCCATCTTGGAGAATAATTCCACAATTACTAGAATCGTATTGTATCCGGAGCATGGAGGTAGATCGGTGATGAAGTCCATAGAAAGCGTATGCCAAGGGCGAGGTGGGATGTCAATAGGGCGTAAGAGGCCTGCTGGTCTTTCCTTTTGACTCTTGTTTTGGGCGCATACTCCACAGGACATTATAAAGTCTCTGATATCTTTTTTCCAAGACGGCCACCAGAAGTAGCGCTTGATCTTTTCTGAGGTCTTGGCCATACCGGGATGTCCTTCCATTAAAGAATCGTGATAACAAGAGATTACTTTTTTCTGTAAATCTGTGCTGGGTAGGTATAATCGTTCTTGGAAATACAATAAGTTGTCCTTTACTGCAAAGTCCTTTCCCTGCAGATGCCAATTCTGTATGTCTGCTGGAGTTACAAGTTGCCTGGCCTTATCCTTAACTTCCTCTATGGATTCTGTGGCGATTACACCCAGAATTCTTTGTTCGGGAATGATTGGTACAGGTTTAGGGTTGATCAAGTGTTCTTCCACTCCCATCCGAGAAAGGGCATCAGCTTTACCGTTCTTTGTACCAGGTCGATAGGTAACTATGAAGTCAAACTCGGCAAAGAATAATGCCCAACGGAGTTGTCTAGAGGATTGGGCTTTTGCGGTTTTCAAATATTGCAGGTTTCGGTGATCCGTAATCACAGTAACGGTGTGTCGGGCCCCCAGCAGATAATGCCGCCAAGCCTTAAAGGCAGACTTGATAGCCAGAAGTTCCTTGTCAGTAATCGTGTAATTGATTTCAGGAGGCGAGAATTTGCGGGACCAAAATGCCACGGGATGCAACTGATTGGTTACCGGGTCTTTTTGTGATAGAACTGCCCCCATGGCAAGGCTTGAAGCATCAGTTTCCACGATGTAGGGGAGTTCAGGGCGAGGGTGTTTTAAGATTGGTGCAGAGATAAATTTAGTCTTCAAATCCTGGAAAGCTTGTTCCGCCTCGGTAGACCATTCAAAACGTTTGTTTTTCTTTAACAAGGCAGTGATGGGCTGGACTATTCGAGAGAATTCGGGGATAAACCTGCGGTAAAAGTTAGCGAAGCCTAACATGCTTTGCACACCTTTTACGGAGGATGGTGATGGCCATTTGAGAACTGCATCGACCTTCTTTGAATCCATACGCACTCCGCCAGGTGATAATATGAATCCCAAGAATTCAACTTCAGTCACGTTGAAAACACATTTTTCCAACTTAGCGAAAAGTTTGTGTTGACGCAATCTTTCGAGGACCATTTTCACGTGTTTCCGATGTTCAGATTCCGATGAAGAATAAACGAGGATGTCGTCAATGTAAACAACAACACACACATCTATGAGCTCTCTGAGGACATCGTTCATAAAATATTGAAAGGCGGCCGGGGCATTGCAAAGTCCGAAGGGCATGACCTGATATTCAAATAGCCCATACTTGGTGCGGAAGGCCGTCTTCCATTCATCGCCCTCTTTTACTCGTACCAAGTGGTAAACTCCTCTAAGATCCAGCTTTGTATATATGCATGCTTTTCTGACTTGGTCCAGGAGTTCAGGGATCAAAGGTAACGGATATCTATTCTTAACGGTGATCTGGTTCAGGGAGCGATAATGTATACAAGTTCTAAGGTCTCCTTCCTTTTTTGGAACGAAGAACAAAGCTGAAGAAGCAGGGGACTTGGAAGGACGAATAAACCCATTTGCCAGGTATTGATCCAGGTATTGTCGAAGGTGAAGGTTCTCAGGCTCGGTGAGGGCATAAATTCTACTACAAGGAGGAGTAGATCCAGGTATCAGGTCTATCTGGCAGTCATAAGACCTATGAGGAGGTAGAGAGTTAGCCTGATCCTTCCGGAAAACATCTTGGTATTCTAGGTATTCGGGAGGTAACTGGGGAGTCTCTGAAGAAGTTGCTGCCAGTGCAACACCAGGTGGAGGGTGACAAGTAGAGACACATTCTGGAAACTGGACCGTTCTTGCTCGCCAATCGATCAGAGGATTGTGTTTCTCTAACCAAGGTATTCCTAGAATAATCTGAAACTGAGGGGCCTTGATCACATCGAACACGATCTTCTCATGGTGTCGATCTTGACTTACTAGCGTCACCTCTTGAGTGGTATGCGTTACTTGCCCGGAGGCTATCTCCGTACCATCCACCGTAGTAATGACGTCCTTTACAGCCTTGGGACAAAGAGTTAGATTCATCCTCAAAACCATTTCATGATCCACATAATTGCCGATGGCACCGCTGTCGACGTAAGCTTCAATTGCATGTAATCGATCCGGATTATCAGGGCTAATGAGGACCATAGGTATCACGAAATGCGAGGTCACGGAACTGGTTTTCACGCTCGGCAAGAGGACCTCTATTCTTGTTGGGCGAGGTCGTTTCCCTGCTCAGAGTTTGTAACTTTGGTAACTGCAGCTCCTACTGCCTTCTTGGCAGGTTTCACCGGACAGTCTCGAAGAAAGTGCCCTGAGTTTCCGGAATAGAGGCATAATTGCAACTGTTTTCTCCTTTCCCGCTCCTTTTGTGTTAGAGGACCTTTCAGACCCCCTATTTGCATGGGTTCCCCGGAGTCTACTCCTTTGGAAGGAGTTGGCGGTTTGGAAAATACTCGAGCATCAAACTTGGAACGATCGGCCTTCCTGTTCTGCAGTCTGTGATCTATTTGAACGACTAAGTCTATATAGTCCGAACAATCTTGTGGGGGATTCACTACTTGGGCTAACACATCTTTGAGCTCCCCACATAGACCTCTATAAAACAGCGTAATCCTTTTGTCCTCAGGCCATTGAGTTTCCACTATCAGTCTGTTGAAAGATGCAATATAAGCCAAAAGGTCTTGATTACCTTGTCGCAACGAAAGAAGCTCATTGTCCAAGGCCTGCCCCTGTGAATGTCTTGCGAACAGTTTTTCCATACTGAGCTGAAAAGCTTGAAAATCATGGAGGACCGGATCATCTTGATTTACTAGAGGGATCGACCAGTCTGCCGCATTGCCACTAAGGTACGAAAGCACGAAAGCTACTTTAGCTTGATCAGTTGGAAAGGCTGCTGGCCGGCATAAGAAATGCAACCGGCACTGATTGATAAATACTGCAAACCTCTTTGGGTCACCAGAAAATCGTTCGGGCGGAGCCAGAGGTACATTCCCAGGTAGGTTGATCTGCACTGGATTCATAGAAGATGTAGAAGGAAGATTTCCCCCAGATGCGGGTAACGGGGTCTGTCCGGCTTGTGACTGTAGCAATTGTCTAGCGAGATCATCTGTTCGCTCCTTGGAAATAATCAGTTCCCTTCTTAGAGCGTTCGTTTCCTGACGGGCTGCATGCACTTCTGCCCTTAGTTCCCCAAGTAACTGGGCTAGCTGGTCGGTATCCGAGGTTTCCATAGCGCCTGGACGGGAGTTTTGTGGTAGGCTTTGCGTTCTGTAACGCTCACCTGATTCCCGTAGAGGCGCTGGTCTTGACTGGGCGTATACCGTATCTGCAAAGGTGATGTGTAACACACGGCTGGCTCTTTGGGCTGGACCTCTGTGCACTGTATGTCTGACTTGAAGGGTAAGATGTCTGCAGATAGAAAATATGGGATTAAGGAACTGGGTTATTGAATGTCTCTCTCTTCTTCCCTTTCTCTTCTCCTGTAGAACCCCAAAGGTTAACGCTCTCACCTTAGGTAAGTGAACGCCGTGCTCTCCATCTGCCTCGGAGCAGGGTGCTGTAACCAGTTTCTTCACTGGATAAGGGGAGCAGGCCTCTTGACTTCAGAGGACTGCTGTCCGTCGTTTACTGCACGAACTGTAAGTTTCGAGTAATTCTCATGTCTTTAAAGTCTTTAGTAATGATGTTTCTTGTTTTGCAGGGTTCCGGCGATGGCGGATGACGGGCTGAAGTGAGTTGAAGATGGAGCCCGTGTGATGAATAGAAGCGCCTGGAAGCACGTAAGTAAGCGCTTGTTGCCTGCTTCACTATGCGCTCTAACTGTCTTTTTATTTTGCAGGTACAAGTTCGGAGCGGCTGCAGGGTGCCGGAATACCCACTGGGTTAGATGTGGAAAGGAGTAATGGCACGTGAGTATTAAAGTTCCCCAATGTCTTTAAACGCACCTTGTTTTGTCTTTCAGATGCGGGATGCAGCGCCGAAGGCCTCCGGAGCGTGCAAAGAGTTGGTAAGCTTTTGTCTTTCAGATGCCGGAATGCAGCGCGAGGCGTTGGTGACAGCCGATGGACCAGGTAAGTGAAGAGCTGTCACTGAAGACCGTAATGCTAACCTGTTCTTTCTTGTCTTTATAGGTGTTGCTGAAGACTGGATTCAGGATGGTAAGCCTTTTTCCTTAGGCCCAGGATCAGATGCAGAAGACACGATGAGCGTTCTGCTGCAGAGGATGCAGAATAACGCAAAGCAAGATTCATCCATCGGGTGTGGTTTAAATAGCCTCCAGTAGTGCTTAGGTGTCTCCTTCCACAGCCACGCCTAGGTAAGAAAAGAGTTCCTGCTTTCCAGAAGAGTTCCAGTGTTCTGAATCTAGGGAGTGGCTCCTGCCCCACCCAACAGGAAAAGTAGTTCCAAACAGAAGAGGATCAGAGGCTCAACTGGCAGGCAAGTAAGCAGCATGGTCTGCTGCAGGTAAGTCCACCCAAGCATTATGAGCCCGGCGCTTCCAGCGCTGGGACTGGGCATATTTATGAGCCTGGCGCCAGGACTGGGTCCAAAAGGTCCCAATTGGGACTGGTTGGCACTCGGAACCTGGGTTATGGATCTGCTTCCAAGGGAGTTGGGAAAACCCTGACCTTTTGGAAGCAGAGATCATGACAGCCTTCTACGAGGTCTCAGTATAGGAGCAAGTGGGTCTGGTTTTGTCACTGGTGTTTAGCTAAGCAACTAGACCCCCGACATGCTACGATTGACACTGTCCTTTCGTTCTTTTCTCATCTGGCTGCTTCAGGCATTCATGACTTGTCTTGTAGGACTTGCTTGTCGGCTACTGCCACCTACTTGTCCACTGACACCTGTTCCTTTTCTTAGACAAACCCAGTCATTAAAAGGCATTTCGCATGTTTATTACATCTTTTTCCACCTGTGCAATCCTCTTCCAAAGTGGCATTTAAACGTGGTCCTGACCGCCTTATGCCATAAACCATTTGAACCCATGGCTGTAACGGATCTGAAGTACCTTTCTTGGAAGGTTGCCTTTTTGATCGCAGTGACTTCAGCAAGGCATGTATTTGAGCTTCAAGCTCTGTCTGTGGAACATCCGTTTCTTACCTTCCATAAGGATAAGGTTGCGCTTCTCACTCAATATTCTTTCCTTCCAAAAGTAGTGACTGATTTTCATTTGAATCAATCTATATCATTACCTGTCTTTTTTTCTGAACCTGGCCTCAGATACCTAGAGTATTACACAATTTAGATGTCAGACGAGCTCTGAAGAGCTCTGAAGTTCTATCTGGACAGAAGAACTGAACTCCGGGGCTCCTCCCAACTCGTTATATTCGGAGACCCCAAAGGGGAACCCGCTTCAAAAGCTACTATCTCCAGATGAATTGCCTCCTGTATCTCAGAGGCGTATACCATTCAGGGCCTTCAACCTCCGAAGGGCATACTCCTATGTCCTATCCTCTTTCCTCCATCCTGTGGGACGGGACCGGAGCACTTTGTAAAAGCATCAAAAATATGCAAAAATGTTTGTCCTTCCTCTCTCACTACGCGGGGTACTACACGCGGCCGTAACCCCGCCCATCTTAGCTCCGCCCGTACATCGCCCTTTAGTCCTTTTCTCCGCTCGTTCGAGACTGGATGCATTTGCATCTGTGGAAGGTTTTCTTCATTTTCTCCTCCTCTCTGGCTCTCGCTGGCGATCGCGTAGTAGGCTGTCTATGCCTTTTAAACTAGACTTCCCAAATTGTTCTTCGTGTCAGCGGCGCTTCGCGAGGGCGGATCCCCATCCTCTTTGTTTAGAGTGTTTGGGCCCCGATGACCGTTTCTATTGCAATTCCCTTTCGGTCTGGGCACTTCAACGTCGATTGGAGCAGTGGGAGGAGGTGTTCCAACAAGCTCCCCGATTGCATTTTCTTACGTTCATCGAGGAAAAGAAGAAAAGCCTGGTGAGTTCTTTACTTTTTAGGGCACCTCAGCCGGGGGACTCCTTCCTGGGGTCGTCCCAGTCTGGGAGGAGCGCCAATGGCTCTGTCACCGAGGTGCCCTGAGGTGCCTTTTGGGCCTAAAAAGTGTACCAGAGTTTTCTCCGAGGGTCTCCGTAAGGGGCCTGTGCACACTGTGCAATCCGAGGACCCTCCAGTAGGGGCTGCTTGTATACCTAGTTCTACTGAATCGTGGGTTACTGGAGCTTGCTCCGAGGCCTCCTTTTTTGGAGCTTCCCTCAAAAGTACTGGGGTGCGCCCGAGTCCTCGGCTGGGCTTGGTGATACCGAACGTATGTTTGAGGCCCGCCGTGAAAAGGCTTCTACCGGGCTCTGGTCTGAGGTCCCTCGTACAGAGGCTAAGGTAACCAACCGTTCTGAGAGGCCTGAGAAGGCCTGATCGGTGAAGGGTGTTTCTCACCGTTCCCGCTCTTGCAGTGACGCCAGAACTGTTGAGGGGGCAAGGAGTGAGGTTGCGAATCGTAATTCCTCCTTTACTGGCAGTGCCGAGGTCCTTCCTGTGAAGGCTAGTTTGGCTATTGGTATGTCGCAGAAACATCCCAGGTCGCACAGTACCGGCTTGGCCGAGGTTCCTTGTGTAAAGGCTAAAATGAAGACCCCTGACCCACCGGTGGGGACCCCTGCCTCACTTCCACACGTGTCGCAGTTCTCAGGTGTCGACAAAATGGCGGCCGTTTCCACCAAGACCACGGCGGTCATTTTGGGCGCTTCCCCTACAACTACGTCATCAGCCTCAGGTGTAGGGATTGGTTCTGTTGGTGAACATAGGGTTCCTTGTGCGCATCCATTTCGTCCAGTTTACGACTGGAACGCCGGATGCCCCTTCTGCACAACATCTTGCTGCCTGCGGGTTCGGCACCCTTGATTTATGTGGACACTTCTAGTAATCGGCCTACTTGGCAACCTTCCCCTCTGTGTCCCTGGAATTATCCCCCTCATGAGAGGCCTTCTCCGGCAGCGCCAAAGCTTTCTCCGGAGGATGCTTTTTTTTGGCAAATTTCAGGTACTCTTGCGTACCGACCCCATGAGAGAGTATTTTAAGGGTCTCTTTAGTGAGATATGCCCGCCTACGCCACCGGTTCCACCTGCGCCGCCTTTGCCTGCGGGGCCTCCCCCTACCCTTCCGCCCTTACCTCCGTTGTCCCCAGTGGACAAGGTGGTGCCCGATGCGGCTCAGCAGGATCCTAACCTGTCGGATGATGCGCAGGGCGATCAGGACAGCGAAGACCAGCCCCGCTCTAGCAGAGCCTTTCACGACCGGGTGCTGGACATGTGTCTATTGGATGTCCCAGTGCCCGGCGTACCTGCTCCGCAGAAGGGCGTGCTTTCGGGGGTGTTCACCTTGTCTCCTTTGGAGCGTACCGGTCTGTTCTTGCAGAAGGACGTTTTGGCCGAGGTCCGTAGAGTCTGGGAGAAGCCGCACTCTGAACTTTTCGTCAATGAGAAAATTGACGCGCGCTATAGGCTGCATTCTTCGGAAGAGGTGGCCCTAGCATCTTGTCCACCCCCTCCTCCATGGTGGTGGCTGCGGCCACTTTGCAGTCCAGGCCTGCAGCATCCTCTTCTATGATGGCTACTCGGTCCTGGCGAAAGAGGACAAGCTCCTTGACTCCCTTTGGACGAAGATTTTCGCTAACTCAGCCCTGCAGCTACGGCAGGCCAATGCAGAACTGGTGTTAGCGGGGGCGAATAAGAAGATGTGGAAAGGTCTGTCGGAGTTCGAGGAGTTCATTCCGGTTGAGAAACTGGAGGACTTTAAAGCAGGATTGTCGGATGCCAGGGTCTTGGCCCAGGATCTGCTGGAGGCCGCGGCTCATCACGTTGATACTTCGGCCAGGCCTTATGCTTGGAGTTGATACCTCTCGGTAGGCTTGGCTGCACGCCAAAAAGTTCACAAAGGAGGTGCAGGACAAAGTGTTAGACCTGCCGTTTGACAGCAAGGAGCTTTTTCATTCCTCAACGGATGTGGAGCTGACCAAAAAGAAGGACAGCACCCAGACTGCCAAGTCCTTGTCCGTTCTTGTAAAAACCACCCCCTTTTAGGACTCGGACCGTTGTCACAAAGCCGGCCCTCCTCTGGTTTCAGGGGGTTTCTAGATCAGAATTCCCGCAGAGTAGATACCCCTTCAGGGAATTCCCGCCGAAGGCAGCAACAGACTCGGTTTTTCTCCCGCTCATCAGCCTCCTCCTCAGGTTCAGGTGGTAACATCACCGAAAAACCTGCCAAATGAGGGTTCTCCGCGCTCGCACGAGACCCCAGTGGGACGACGCATTGCGTCTCCTTGGGAGGCGTGGCAGACCATCACCGAGGAACGGTGGGTCTTGTCAGTCGCTTGGGGGGGGCTTCCACTTACCTCTACCCCGTACCCCTCTCTTCAACCTTCCTTTCCAGCAGTTTGGGTTGCCCTCCCTCGGAGCCGAGATTCAGAAATTGCTGGACCTCAGAGCAGTGTAACCCGTTCCCCTAGGGGAGCGAGGGGAGGGCTTCTACTCACGACTGTTTACAGTGCCCAAACCCAATCAGGCTGGCCTGCGCACCATCTTGGACCTTTCCCAGTTCAATCTTTTCCTACCCCAAGAGAAATTCAAGATGATCACGCCCGGCCAGATTCGGTCCTGTTTGCAGATGGGCGACTGGCTCAGCATGGTGGACCTTCAGGATGCATATATGCATATACTGATCTGGAATCCGCACAGGAGATACCTCTGTTTCTCTGTGGGAGAGGAGCAATTCCAGTTTTGTGTGTTCCCTTTTGGTCTCAGCTCAGCGCTGTGTGTCTTCACGAAGATGTCGGTCATCACAGCTTATCTTCGGCTTCGGGGTATCCATGTGTATCCGTATTTGGACGACTGGCTGCTGCGCAGTCCCTGTTCACTGAAAGCCTCGAGCAACCTTCAGTCTCTCCTCCAGCTCCTCCTGTTCCACCTTGGGCTGTCGGTGAACTGGCGGAAATCTTCCATGACGGTCTCTCGGGACTTGATTTTCCTGGGTTTCTGTTGGAACATGATCGATTGCAAGATACACCTGACCGGGGACAGAATGGCGGATCTGTTGGCCACGTGTCAGGTGTTTGTGCAGTCAGAGAGCATGTTGGCCTGGTGCTTCCAGAGGCTTCTGGGCCTCATGGCTTTGTGAGTGCTTGCTCTTCCTCTTGCTCGTCTCAAGATGTGGCTTCAAGCAGTGGATCCAGATTCCAAAATGATACTGGTTTCATCGTTCATGAGGCCGGAACTCTTGAGGTGGTCGTCTCTCGGCAATCTGTCGGTGGGCGCTCCCTTCCAGGACCCTTGCCCGCTATGGA
The DNA here is from genome assembly GCF_040938575.1 of Ambystoma mexicanum. Classification (NCBI taxonomy): domain Eukaryota; kingdom Metazoa; phylum Chordata; class Amphibia; order Caudata; family Ambystomatidae; genus Ambystoma; species Ambystoma mexicanum. The sequence goes on along the minus strand of NC_090925.1, from coordinate 1,236,243,711 downwards.
CTGTCACAACGGACTCCTCCCTTCTGGGTTGGGGTGCGACGCTGGATCATCAAGTTTCAGATCTCTGGTCGCCACAGGACAGACAGCTTCATATATATTATCTGCAGCTTCTGGCTATATTCCTGGCGCTTGAAGCGTTCTAACCAGGTATTGTCAACAAGGTGGTCCGTGTCCGCACAGACAATGCGGTGTCCACGTTTTATATCAACAAGCAGGGGGGTACCAGGTCTCCCCGTCTTGTGGATCTTGCCATTCAGATCTGGGAATGGGCCATTCAGCATGGCGTCTGGCTGGTAGCAGTTCACGTCCCGGGCCAGCTGAATGTCACTGCGGATGCCCTAAACTGACGAGTAATTGTCAGCTACGAGTGGGAACTGAACACATAGATCCTCTCGGACCTATTTCGCTGTTGGGGCACTCCAGAAGTGGACCTCTTTGCAACATCTATGAACAAGAAGCTTCCCCTGTATGCCACCAGGAACGGGCTTGGAGCCTCCAGAAAAGGACTGAATGATGTTAAAACAGAACCTATCGTTCTGTCCATCTGGCCACCCACGTTAATCTAAAAAAATTAAACCAGGTCTATTCCTTCTTCTTAATTGATGGCAACCTCATCAAGGTTGCAAAGGAGATCAAGACCCTTGGCTTCTACATTGATTCTACCCTCTCCTTCTCCAAACAAGTGAACACTATGGCATCCGCTACAGCCTACACTTACAAGCTCATAGAACTGGCAAACCCTTTCTCTCTAATGAAAACTGCATTATCCTGGCCAGAGCCCTTTTACTTTCGAGACTTGATTATTGTAATGCCCTATATATCAGGGCTAACAAATGATTATACAAATCCTCCAAAACAACACCTTAAGAGCGACTCTCGGTGTGACCAGGAAATCACACCTAACTATAATAGACGTCAAAATAACTTGCTTTCGACCCTTAACAAAATTCAGCTTAAAACGGCATCCCTTACCCACAAAGCATTGAATAAAGCAGCCCCCACCTATCTCATGGACAGATTCCATAGGAGAACCTCTACTACACCCACAAGACTAATTGTAACTTTCCAATGGATTGTGTCCTCTCACGTATTCCTCATCTTCGATATATTCGGCATCTTGCTGCTTCTTTCCGAAAAAATTTCGGCAGATGGCTTTGTGCTTGAGGCCGCGTAGCTTGATCCCTCGAAGGCCGCTGTCGAGAGTCAACGTCATCGGTCGCATAAAGGGCTCGAGCCGCGCCCGTTGGTGGAATTCCGTTTTTCCGAGCTTCTTCTTCGTGTATCGAAATGGCGCGTCAGTTTTCTCATCGAGAAATGTCTTCTTCCTCAACCCCGACAACACCCAAGACGTGTTTTAAATCAAATGCGGAAGAAGGATGTCCATTACGGATCCTCACCGCAACTGTCTTTGGTGCCTTAGTCCTGATCACTGTGTCGACAAGTGCGGGTCGTGTCAGGCGATGTCGAACAAGGCTCTTAAGGAATGCCAAGGTAAGCAAGCGGTGGGGGGGGAAGAGTCTTTAAAGTCTGCAAAAAGACTCGAGAATCGAGAAAAAAATCTCGTCATGAGGCGATAGAGGTCGAAAAGTCACTCGAGGAAGTCCTCTTCATCGAAAAAATCAATAAAGCGACGTCAGATCTTTGTCCTCCTCTTCTTCTTCCTTGCCCGACAGAAGGTTAATTTCTTGTCCTTCTAAACATGATTCCCCAAAAAAATGGGAGGCGTTTAGGGCTTGAATGCTAAAAAATGTTGAGAAGGCGGCCCCCTACCCCCTCAAAAAAGTTGCGTGAAGAGCATGCCCCTGTCCACTCTAGAAGTGACAGAGGGAAATCTAAAAAGTCTCACGCTAAATCCGACAAAAAGTCTAGGGCGTCCTCGGACGATGATTTTCCAGCGCCTCATGAGACTATACTGAAACCTTTGCATAAATCGAGGTTGCCTGAGGACAAAATGGCGTCCTCATCGTCAAAGTCAGCTATCGTTTCAACGCGTCCTTAGATGACGTTGTCGAAGCCAAAAATGGCCTTGATACTTTCGACCTCGAAGCCTTACTCGACATCGAAGCCCTTCTCGATGACCTTGGGGATTCCTTCGAACATATCGATTCCGTCGGCGCCTTTGTCGGGGAAATCTTTTATACCGGTTCCCATAATGACAGCTATGGCTAAAGCTAGGTCTATTCCACCTTTACCAGAAAAAAATGTCCACCCTCAGCCCAGGCAGGAATTTTTGTTAATCTATATCTGCTATTTTTGAGGAACAAACTTCTGAGGAAATTGCATCAGCTGGTGTTCGATTTGAGACAAGAGAAGTCCTTGAGGAACTAGTAGATCCTAATTCAAAAATGACAGACCTTTAGGACTGCCTACAATCGGTCAGTGGCCTAGATACCTCACCTGAGGTAGAATTTGAAAGACCTGACACCACTGACCATGCTGAACCGGGGTATAGGAACCTCATGGGAAGAGTGATATTTTATGGGGTCCAAGTCAGTGTCTCCAAGATATGACCAGGACGACTTAACTTCTATTATTGATGAAGGACCTCAGAAAGACCCAGTCCTTCCTTTCCACAAAGCTCTTCAAAAGAGTTATGACAAATTGGGAGACCCCTGAGTCTTTCCTACACATTTCTTGTTTATAGATGGTAAAGTATAGACCTGCTCCCTCGGATCCAGAGTATTTGTCAAAGCACCCTTAACCTGAAATCTTGGTGATTCAAGCTGCGACTGCAAATATACAATCGGTTTATCCCTCCATGCCCCCTGACAGGGACGACAAAAAAATTGACGCCTGGGCGAGGAAGATTTACTTCTGGTAGTATGGCCCTTAAATCTACTAATGTGACTTGTACATTAGCTAGGTTTACTTGCACCATGTGGAGCTGTTTAGATGCAGCGGCGGATCACATCCCGGAGGGTGAGGAGTGGGATGGTTTCCTGGCGATAGTAAAGGATGGGAAGGAGGCTATGGAGGAGTGCCTCAAGTCAGGATTGGATACTGCAGAGAGTATAAGCAGATCCATGGCATCTAGTGCAGTCTTGCATAGATTTGCATCGCTAAGGAAATCTGGCTTTGCATCTGATGTACAGTCCAGATTATTTAATATGCCCTTTGACGACTCGAGGTTGTTTGGCAGCAAGGCGGACGAGAGTTTGGAGAAGCTGCAGACCTCGATAGCTGCAGTAAAATCACACAGCAGCCTCAGCAACCTCAGCAACACTCTTCTCATCTTCCTGGAAGAGTCCCTTTTCGCTTCTATTCATTTTTTGGGAGAGGGCAGGCCAGTCGGAGAGGACAACAAAGAAAACCCTTTTGTGGGGGAAAAGGGAGAGTCGCTAGATCAGCCACAACAGTGGCTACTACCTCCTCAGCCACTGCTGCAGCCGCTGCAAAGCCACTTTGACTCCTTAACCCACAAGACTCCGGTGGGATGCAGAATCAATCAGTATCTGGAAGAATGGTGGGGCATTGTGTCAGATGGCTGGGCACTAGAGATGGTGACCAATGGTTACTATCTTCCTTTTCATCAAAGGCCTCAAGATCATCCACCGGGAGCCAACTCTGTCAGAATTCCAGACCCGCTCCTTGTGCAGGAGATTTTAACCCTGCTAGAGAAAGGTGCAATCGAACATGTACCTGTAGCGGAGAGGAACAAGGGTTGGCACTCCCCTTATTTTCTCATTCCCAGAAAGGACGGAGGATTGAGACCCATCTTGGACTTGAGAAATTTTAACAAATTCCTCAGGAATGACAAGTTCAAGATGGTGACGCTTTCTCAGATCTTTCAGGCTCTTCAGCTTCAGGACTGGCTGGTTTCATTGGACCTTCAGGATGCTTACTTTCTGTGTTTGAGATGGATTGGCACATGAAAGTACCTGAGGTTTGAAATTGGTGGATTTCACTATCAGTTTCGGGTTCTGCCATTTGAGCTGACCTCTGCCCGAAGGTCTTCACCATACTTATGGCGGTGGTGGCAGCGAGTCTCAGGAGGGATGGGATTCACATCTACCCTAATATGGACGATTGGCTAATCAGGGCAAGTTCACCTGAACGGACTCCGGAACATCTAGCCATGACCACAAACTGGGCTTCTCCCTCAATTACAAGAAGTCACAAATGATTCTGAGCCAAAGACTCCAATTCATCGGAGCGGTCCTGGACACCGCCTCAGGGAACGCATCGCCTCCCGAGGAAGAGCTCCCCACATTCTGCAGATAGTAACAAAATTTCAGAATGCCCAACTTCTACCGGCATTCGACTTCCTAAGGTTGCTAGGCCTCATGGCATCCTGCATTTTTCTGGTGCCAGAGGCTCGACTGAGTATGAGATCCCTGCAATGGGCACTCAGGATTCAATGGTCCCAGTTTTCGGGGGAGATGTCAGATCATCTACAAGTCCCGTCCAAGGTGACTCAAAATCTCCTATGGTGGCCTCACAAGGAAAATATTCTCAGAGGGGAACCTTTTTGGCAACCATGGCCGGAGATAACTGTAGTGATGGATGCCTCACTCACAGGGTGGGAGCCCACACCAACGATCTGACAATCAGCGGTCGTTGGTCTCCATTGGAGTCCAAACTACACATCAGCCTTTTAGAGCTGAGGGTAATCAGACTAGCGCTGAAGGCCTTTCTGCCCTCTGTATGGGGAAAGAATGTCCTGATAATGAAGGACAACACAGTGGCAATGTACTACCCAAACAAGAGATTAGGCGTAGGGTCACTACCACTGTGCAGAGAGACAATGCAGCTATGGTTCTGGGCAATGCAAGAAGGAATCTCTCTATCAGCACTTCAACTAGCTGGAGAGCTGAACACGGTGGCGGACGCTCCGGGCAGGCAGAGCAGTCTCCCACGAGTGGGAGCTAGCTCAGGAAGTCCTTCAAGAGATCTTCGCCCTTTGGGGAACCCCTCAAGTGGATCTGTTCGCGACCGGTGCCAACCGGAAGTGCGAACTGTATATTGCTCAAGGGAATTTCCCCCGAGAGGAGCTCTAGGGGACGCGTTCATAGTGGACTGGGTGTTTCCACTCCTTTACGCGTTTCCTCCAGTCACCGTGATTCCTCAAGTAATTAGGAGGTTGAGAAAGTTCAGGAGAACCAAGATCCTAATTTCCCCGGATTGGGCCAGGAGGGCATGGTACCCGGACCTTCTGGACATGGCCATCTGCCCTCCAATACGTCTTCCACAAAGAGAGGATCTTCTCTCGCAAGAATAAGGTCAGGTTCTCCATTCAGAGGTCAAGACACTCGACCTTCACGCTTAGCTTCTGAGAGGTTGAGATATAAGGATTGGGACCTCCCAGATGACGTTATGGAGATTTTGCTTTCGGCTAGAAGGCCAGCAACAAAATCCTTATACCGGTGTCGTTGGATCAAGACTGGACTACGCAAACCCCCTATACCTCGGAATCCACGCGTACCAACTGAATAAGCTCCAAAGGGCACAAAACGCGGCAGCCAAATTACTACTTGCGCTTGGCCCAAGAGACCACGTCTTCCCAGCCCTTAAGATGCTGCACTGGCTTCCAGTAGCCCAAAGGGTGACTTTCAAAACCTTATGCATCTCCCATCAAGCACTGCATAAAACCGGACCTGAATATCTTCAAGACAAACTAAAACCATATCACCCCCCACGCACCATAAGATCGAGTTCAGCCGGCCTCCTAGTCATACCGAAGACAAACTCAAGTCAGGCTAGGCAGAGCATCATTCTCAGCCTTGGCCCCCATGCAATGGAATTCACTCCCACCCCACATCCGCCTAACTGAGGATTTAACGTCTTTCCGCAAACTACTGAAAACCTGGCTTTTCCCATAAAACCAACCCGCACCATACTATCCCAAAACAGACTAACAACTCAATGACACCAATCCAACAAACTACTGATGTGAGAAACTGACCGCTAATAACTCCTACTTTAAACTAGAAGGACAAAAAGAATTAAACGAATAAAGTAGATCAAAGCAGTATAAGGGCTAATAAGAGTAAATCATATGGAAACAGTACAGAAAGTTAAACTGCTGAAATGGACAAATTGCATGAGGTGTAAACGAAGTGAATGGCATGAATGATATAGGTAGAACCGATGGTAGTCGAAGAATGCATGAGTGGAAGAACAGACAGCTATATAGCGAATGAGTGTGGAAATCAAAAGAATAAGTAAAACGGGTGAGTGTATACAATGGATGAACATGTTGAACAGATGAGTGTGTAGAGCGGACGGGTATGTAAAACGGATGAGCGTGTAATGGATGAGTGCGTAATATAGATGAATGTGAAGAATAGATGAGTGTAAACCAAATGAGTGTGTAGAACAGATGAGTATGTGGAACGGATGAGTTTGTAGATCATGTGACAGCTCCAGGTCATATTCTGCAGGTTTCCACAGGAGAGGCAAGTAAAGCGCATGATTGAGTGGATAGCGGATGAACTTGGAAGTGCAGAGCGGTTGACTGTATGGAGCGGAGGGGTAGATTGTATGGAGCGGAGGGGTGTATGGAGCGGAGGGGTGTATGGAGCGCACGAGTGTATGGAGCGCACGAGTGTATGGAGCGCACAAGTATATGGAGTGCATGGAGAGGATGAGTGCGCAGAGCCGATGAACGTATAGAACAGACGAGTGTGTGAGATTGAATATATAGAATAGGACATCGCTGTTGGATGCGTGAAAAGCACGAGTGCTAAAAGCGGATGAGTGCGGAGAGTGGATGTGTCCATGGATCAGATGAGTTCCTGGAGCTGATGAGTGCGCTGGACGGGGGTGTGTGTGCGCGCGCAAATGGGGTGTGTGCATAGAGGGGGTGTGTGCATAGAGGGGGTGTGTGCTTAGAGGGGGTGTGTGCGTAACGCGGGTGAGTGCGTAAATTTCAGAGAAGCGAGTAGAACGCAAGAATGCGCAAACCAATGCGCAGAATGGATGAGCATAAACAGGATGATTGTGTAGAACAGATGAGTATGTGGAGCAGATGAGTAAGTAGAGCGAACGAGTCTGGATAGCTGATGAATGCAGAAGTGCGGAGAGTGTCTATCGCCTGAGCGGACGATTGTACAGACCTGGCGAATGTATGTAAGGAATGAGTGTAGGAGGCGGGTGAGGGTATGGACCGGATGTGTGTAGGGAGTGGATGTGTGTAGGGAGTGGATGTGTGTAGGGAGTGGATGAGTGTAGGAAATGGATCAGTGTATATGTCATGACCCGGCGAAATTGCCCCTTCTGGACCTCATGGTCATTGTCACGAAGGGCTTGTACTCCTTGTTCCTCCCAACATGGCCGTACCAAGCTCTGTGCTACGCACTAGCTTTCACGTCGTGGCACGTACTATAAATTGGTCACGCCCACGCGGGTCCGCGCGTCTCAACGCTATCTTCGGTAGTGACCCGACGTGTGTTTGCTCTCTACATTGGTTTCCTTGATCCTCTTACTTCCTTCCTTGCCTTTTTTCCTGTTCCTGGATCTCCCCCCCCCTACTTTGTTTATCGCTAATCCTGGATACCCTGGAACCACGAACATCCCGGAACTCTGAACGCGCTCTGCAACCTGATGAGGCTCGGGCGAGCCTATTCAAGACCCGAACCACCCACAGGAAGAGTCCTGCGGCCGAACAAGGGAGATCCCGATCACAGGTGAGACGGGGGGAGATTTACGACGGTATAGAGCGGATGAGTGTATGAGCAGACGAGTGTTTGGAACGGACAGTGGAATGGAACGCATAGGTGCATGGGGCGGACGGGTGCATGGAGAGGATGGGCGTATGCATCAGATGGGTGTATGGAGAGATTGAGTGTATGAAGCTGATGGGAGTATGGAGCGGATAGGCGTATGGAACGGATGAATATATGAAGTGGATGTATATTCAGAGTAAATGAAGGTATAGGACAAGTGACTGTAGAGTTGAATATATAGAACAACATATTTCTGCTGGATGCGTGAAAATCACGAGTGATTGAAATGGATGAGGCCAGAGAGGATGAGTGCGTGGAACGGTTAAATGCGTGAAGCGGATGAATGCATAGAGGGGGTGAGTGCGTAGAGTGGGTAAGTGCGTAAAACAGGCAAACGCATAGCATGCGTGAGGGCATAAAGCGGATGAGTTCTTGGAGCGATTGAGTGCCTGGAGCGATTGAGTGCCCAGATTCTAGAATGGATGAGTACGTTGAGCTACGTTGAGAATGAATAGGTGTCCACGGTACGGACTGGAACGCATTGAATTGCGCGACGTATATAGTATGGTTTAGGATGCAAAGAACGTTTGAAAGAGCATATAACTCATCGTATCACACTGCCACGCCTACTCTCTCCTTACATCACCACTCAACTAGAACACAGAGATACTATGACACCATTAGGTATAACTGTTCTCATACCAACATCCGCCGCTCACTCCACATCATTCTAAGTTCACACAGCTGGTCTCACACCCCCCAGCAGAGCGTTCTCCTCAGGCCTGCCGCAGCCGTTCTGGATAAAACCTGCCTGAACGAACACATTCTCCTGATCTCTCAACCACCACACCTACCGCTAAGAAGCAGCTACTACACGGATATCGCACAAGCTGGTGCTCACATGCACCTTTTGTCTCTCTCTACGCCCTCTACTGATCTGAACTTCGGTTCCCAAGGGCGTTCAACCTACCAGCGCCTTCAGACCATACCAATGGTATATAAGGCGCTATATAAATGCAAAATAACTTAACATAACGTTATGGAGATTTTGCTTTCGGCCAGAAGGACAGCAACAAAATCCTTATACCGGTGTCGTTGGAAGAAATTCAGTAACTGGTGCAGGGATAAGAATGTGGATCCTTTTCAATGTACCACTCCCATGGTGCTTTCCTTTCTATTACATTTAGCCAACTCGGGGCTCCAAGTTGGAACTAAAGGATATTTGGCAACACCATCTATCTTCAAGCGCTCCTCAGAAGTTTCATATTTCAAAATGCCTTTTAGTTATCCAATTTCTTAAAGGGTTAACTAATGTGTTTCTTCCTACACCCTTCCAAGTTCCCATTTGGGATTTAAATTTAGTTTTAAAGTTTCTTATGTGTGCCCCTTTTAAGCCTTTACATTCTTGTCCTTTAAGGCTCCTAACTTTAAAAACTGTTTTACTAGTGGCTCTAACTTCAGCCCGCAGGGTGAGTGAGTTGCAGGCGCTCTCTTGTAAGCCTCATCACACGATTTTCGTTACCGTCCTTTTTATTCTCCTTTGCACGCTAGGAAAGAGGAGGAACGTTTCCACAGACTAGACACAAAAAGGGCTCTCAGTTTCTTGGTGTGTCAAAACAAACCTTATCCAGATGGATTATCCTAGCAATATCTGAATGTTACAAATTGGCTGGGAAGGAACCTCCAGATGGTTTAAGGGCTCATTCAACCAGGGGCATAGCAACTTCCACGGCTCTTCAGAGGGGTGTCCCAGTGCAGGACATTTGTGCTGCGACCACTTGGTCATCAATGCACACTTTTGCAAAACATTGTTTAGACACCACTTCTTACCACGGAGGCCATTTTGCAAAAGCCGTCCTTCATTCAGTGCATAATTAAAAAACTATGGTACTCCTTCAAATTACAACTGCTGTGGGAGTCTATCTAAGATGAGGAATACGTGGGAGGACACAATCCATTCGAAGAACAAGTTGCTTACCAACTGTAACGTTCTTTCGTCTGGATGTTCCTCCCACGTATTCCTCATCGACCCTCCCAACCTACTCCTCCGTACAGTTCTTGCGCTTTTTGCACTTGTACTTCCTTAAGTGCCTGACATCTGCCGGCACAAAAAACTGATGCAACCATTAACATAAAAAAAAATAAAACTGAACCAACTGGCGCGGCTCGAGCGCTTTATACGACGGATGACGTCGACGGCGGCCTTCGAGGGAACCAAGCTACGTGGCCTCGAGCACAGCGCCCTCTGGTGAAACATTTTCCGAAAGAAGCAGCAAGCTGCCGAATATATCTAAGATGAGGACTACGTGGGAGGAACATCCAGTCGAAAGAACGTCACAGTTGGTAAATAACTTGTTTGTCTCACTATCCCAAGATTCAAGCTTTCTAAGGATGGTGGTTGCAGCTTCCCTGTAAAAGCTGCCCAACTATGGAATTCCCTGCCACATACCATCAGAGAAGATCAACCTTACACGAAATTCTGACTCAACTACATAAACTGGCTTAAGTCAGCTGATCTTTAGCCCCTCCTTGCGAGTACCCTGCATGGTTATAAGGATTTCTTAAATTGTATACATTTTACTTCTCTGCTCTGTAGATATGTAAATATTTCAACTGTATAACTGCTTATATATTTGATTTGTCTATATCCTGTAATATACTTTATTGTGTAATTGTTGAACCTAAGCTTTGCATATGCTGTAACTGTTGCGCCCTGATACGCTTGGGTCTGGTGCGCATTAGAAATGAATGAATGAACAAACAAACAAACAAACTGAAGGGCGATGCACGGAGCGGTGCTCAGGAGGGTGGGGTTACGGCCGCGTGCGGTACCCCGTGTAAAAAGAGGAGGACAAAATGTTTTCAATTTTGATGCTTTTTAACAAAGGTGCTCTGGTCCCGTCCTGAAGGACAGAATGTCCCACAAGTATGGAGGAAAGGGGACTATGGACTAGGAGTAAGGTAGTCACTACAGTAACTTTGTTAATTGCCACTACTTCATACAGCAAACACTACAGCAAGTGTTTATCTAGTGGCACATGTAATATAGAAATGGATTCATACAACAACCTCCCTCCAGCCTTCTGACCAACCACTTCAATCTAACAATTTCCGGATTATAAATTAAAGCATAGAAAAGAATTGACACTGCAATCTGTATGAAGTGGATATAGTAACTTTTGTGCCAGGTCTACCAAAAATGCTAGATGGATCAAACAGAAGGTACTCTCAGGGCCGGTACACATCTTGTGTTAGGCCCAATAGAACAGAATCTGCTGGTGGATCTAGAGTGTGCAAATGAGTCAAGCAAGCTCTTGCCGAGCCCTGGTACAGAATCCAGGCATGCCGATTGGGCAGCCTGAGAAGGCCATGGGCATGAGGACCAGTAATGTAAGCGGTTTACTGGACAGGAGCAGGGCAGCCACATGGGTGGTACTTGTGGTGTTATGTCATTGCCCACAGCCTGAGCTTTGAGACTGCTGAAGCTGCCAGCTCCCTATGGATACAATTTCCTTGACACACTCCTTTTGGCGTTTCAGTGTCTTCTTCAGGAGAACTTTGGTTGACTGCTGTTTCTGCAGGGTGGTGGCTGTTAACTGTCTGGTTCACAATGCTGTTCATTGCAAAATCTTATCAGGCGGGATGACTTCATGCAATGATAGGTATGACTACTTTTTTACATGTATTATAGTGTGCCATTATTCCTGGTGGGAGAGATGAAAGGTGGAAGTAGTAGCCCATATTGGATCTCGCCGCGCATAAATCTCATACTCTTTGCGACTTCGGGACACCTCTATGGGGGAAGTCCTTGATGAGCTGCAGCTTCACTTGTTTTGCTCTCCACATTTACCTACCACCGGCTCTTTATGTCCTCCTCACCTTTTCTTTATATTGAAAATTCAGGCATTTACTTGCGATTATCCTGAGCCTGACTTCTTTGGTGTTCTTTGGATTGAAGCACAATACAATCATGTGTAGTTACAGCTGTCCTTGGTAGGGCTAGAGCACCTTCAGCTTCCATCTACACTTCTGGTGGGATGGTCGATAAAGGGTCCCCATGAGAAGGAGGGGGTTCATGTTGCACACGCTAGATTGGTGATTGGGGAACAGCAATGTTGACGCGATGTTGCAACTTCGCATGTATTTAGTATAGTTAATAAATATGGGAGATGTCACTTTGTGTTTAAGTTGATACATTTTAGATCTGCACGATGAATTTAAAAACTGCTGATGCCCATATAAACAGCATAGGTATGTTGTGCTACGTAGTGCCTAGAAACTGGGCAACAAAGAGCTTTGTAATGTGCATAGGAGAAGGGACATTTGTCATGAAGAAACCACTGTGAAGAGGACGAGATAGTCTTGAAGATACATAAACAGACATACATACATGGTGGGGGGGGTCTTGAGGGATGCATGTTTGTGGTACATGGTGAATATGTAAAATTGGTATGCTGCAAACTCTCTCATAGTTTTGGTGGGCTCTGAAACCTGGGTTGGCGAGATGAACTCTGTGTGACCGGCCATCTGTTCTTGGCTGAGTAATAAACTTGGGGTGAAGGGACATCTAAGGGCAAAGTTGACCAATACTCTGTGGGTTTCCATTATTTTCTCAGGTTGTGTCCGGAGGCTATGCGTGTTGAACTGGTAGTAGTTTAGATTAGAGTGAAAACAGGACACCAGCATGTCTGGGTGGGTGAGATAGTTATCGCCAGTTCAAAGGGTACTTGTTTGTTTTCCTCCTCCTATTGCTTGAAGTGTTCTTGCAAACCATGTGCATTATGTCTGGGGTTTGAAGGTCACAGGCCAGCTGGAACTTGTAATGAATTATGTTCTGGTTAAATGTTTACCTATGTGCTGATGTCCTAACCTACCACGGACAAATCCAAAAAAGGGTCTGCTGTAAATATGAGCTGATGCGAAGATATGTTGAAAGGGGATGGTGGTTAAATAAATGTGACCAATGGGAATTGGAGAAGATTGGATTTCTTTTGTATAGGTTTCACAAATCGTGTGGGGGATGGGGGTGATTTGTAATAAAATATGTGTCTATTTTAACTGTTGCAAAATGTATATGATGTTAAATGTTTGTGTGGTTCAGGGAGACTTGGGTTAGTTCGACTCTACGGTGTCATCTAGCTCCTCCTGGCCATTTGTACAATAAACTGGCTTTACGAATAAACATGCACACACTTCTTGAGAGGGGAGCCTACTCTGGGTTAAGGTGATTGGAAGTCCACCCCTACACTTAACTGATAATGAGCCACATCCCTCTTCTCCCATTTACTTCCCTTGCATTCCCCTCCCCCTTACACTAGGCCATCATCTCATGATCAGGTTTGAGCTACACGAGTTGTCACTTACTTTTCTGAAATATCATTGGAGGTGGAGGTTCAAAACTTTGTTCAGGAGTACTTCATTGCCATTTCCAGGTCTTTGGCACTAGGAAGGTTAATTGTTTATTGGCGGCTTTGATTGGCCCAAAATCACTAACCAGGACTACTTGCTTCCACATAGTAACACCAGTTTTTTCACTTTTCTTAAACAATTGGATATTGTATTATTACTCTGAGAAGCCGTATACATTTTCATGAACCTTTCTCAAATGCGAACTATGACCAGATTAGACAAAGTGTCTTTTTTTGTTTTTATTGAGATGTCATTTTGGCCTTACATTTCAGTCTATTGAGGTTTTCCCTCGTTAAGGTTGAACATAATGTATTTTCACATTTTATCTTCGCAGTTGCAACCAAATAATGTTTCATAGACCGCCGTTAGCAGTGCATGAATGTGAACCTTTTAATATGACTTGCATACTACTTCTTGCTAAATACAACCACTGTTGAAGCTGGACATTATTTACATTTTTATTAACTTCTTGGTAAGCAGGTACTCGTGCCAACAGATCAGTCGATTTTTCAAATGCTTCAGATACTGCTTCTGAAATTGTGGTTGTATATTTTTTAGTGGCTGTTCAATGAAGCTGATGTCATCTTTCATTGAGCATCCCTTTCTGTTTCAGGTCCCATGATGTCTATTCCTCTAGTTGGATTGAAGCCTCGCTCCATGAGGGTATGAAAACTTATGATCTCCTTTTCTGAATGACTAACTCCCTGTGTTTCAATGGTCTGTTTTTGTGTTAAATGGAAGGGCTAACATTAGACTTTGTTCCTGCTTCTCTGGACCTGCTGAATTGCATGTTTGTGGGACAATTCCCCACCATTTCAGTATCTCAAGCAAAATGGATGCTAGTCTGATCACATAGCTAGTTCTCATTTCATGACTACCTCTTCACATTTCTTTGGTTGGTAAATCGCTGTCACCTCACCCTTGGCTACCTTCTAGTTCAATCGCACCTGATTACTCTGAAGTGCTGCTCGTCTCTCATGGCCAAAGCAGCAGCTAGACAGTATAACGTTCACAGGTTGTTTTGGATACTGGAAAATCACATTTCTGTTATTTTCCGCCTCAATTTAAGGCCACACGCTAAAGCTGGATTTGCTTCTCTGCCCAGACTAAGTAGCCGGTCCTGTCCAAAAATTGCTAGATTTTCAACTTGACTTTAATCATTGTGGGAGTTAATGTTCTCTTCTACTGATCACTATTGCCTGTGATCCTTTTCTAATTGATTTGTTATTAAATGCTTTATTTCCCCAACTCTCAGACTGTCATACTTATGTGTGTTTTTCACATCCTGCTATGGTCCCAAACTGTGTTTGCAACAGCTACTAAAGCTCCATTTCTATGGGACAGCTTAACTATTTCTAAACATTGAGTAATTATTTTCATATGTACACGTGGCAGGAGTCTGGCTGGGTTGTGCAACTAATTAACAAATGGCAGCATATCGGTACCAACAATGCATATTTTCTCTGCTGTCACTAACATAAATACAAAAGGTAATCACTCTGCTTCTAAAACCCAATGATTCCCCCCTCTGATCCCCACTGACCTTTTTGTCTTGTGGATTGGGGTGGGGGGGGGTTTAAATCTCGCACAAAAAGTGCTTTTTTAAAGGTCTTTATACACACCCTGCAGTGTTGAATGATTGCCTCAATGTAAGCTCTTTTAGTTTTTAGTGACTTTTGCAATAGGTATATTTTGTAATCTGTCACAATTCTGTGGCATTTGTATAGTACCTTCGTGCCATTGGTATGGCCTCCAAGCGCTGTAGGTGAACGCATTTGGCGGACCCAAAACTGAGGGATTGGTCAGACGGATATAAAATGCGTATGTGCATTGTAGCCTGTATGAAGGTAGGTAGGGGTGGCGAAGTCCCTGCTAGTGGCCCAAGTAGAACAGGGTTGTGGTTGGGTGCTGTGAAGACTGTCTGAGAGTATGCGAGTCAAGGAGACTGATTATGTGTCCTGCTAGCCCAAATTTGTGTCGTGAGACTTGGCTGCATTCTAGTGGCAGATGTGCGAAATTAGATCAGGTAGTAGGTAATTGCAGATGTGTGCGGGTAGGTGGTCGTACCTTAGGAGGGATGTAATTCCAATTGTTCTTTTATAATGCACTTAATACCTGAAAACGGTTTCTAAGCGCTGATCCGGATTCAAACCTTTGTAGCTATGTGTTCTCGACAAACGTGTTGCCCCTGAGCTTGCCTTCCGGCGAGATGGATGTGATACGTACCCGTGACTGGGTGCAGGTCCTGTTGTGCGGGTCTACGGGGATCCTTTCTGTGCGTGCTTGGTACTTTCTTGGAGTCTCCTCATGTGATTCATTGATGGCCCCGCCTACCGGTCAGGGGATGAAGTTCCCCCGAGAGGCAGATTAGGTGAGTCAAGACACAGGTGTGAAGAGCCAGGTCGGAGTGTCTTCCGGAAGGCAAGGTGATCCTCTATGCAGCAGATGCTAAAAGGGAGAGGGTTCCATATTGTGGGTACTTGGACGGAGGCCTATTCTTGCTAGTACCTGAATCATGTGGACCTTGTGCTGACGGTCGGCATGGATGAGGAGGGAAAAGCCACCGAGGTTGCCACTGATTCCCGCTAAAGCAGGGAT
This sequence comes from Ambystoma mexicanum, assembly GCF_040938575.1. NCBI lineage: Eukaryota > Metazoa > Chordata > Amphibia > Caudata > Ambystomatidae > Ambystoma > Ambystoma mexicanum. The sequence goes on along the minus strand of NC_090925.1, from coordinate 1,236,228,040 downwards.
CACTGATGAACCCCGGTTTACCTGCCTAATGTAACTGTGGGTTGGACAGATGTGTCTTGAAGTACTGGGCCTCATTACAAATCAGGCGGTCCGGAAATAACGGTGGAGGTAAACCCGCCGCCACCGTTGTTTCCGGACCGCCTGATCCCGAAACCTGCAGGCGGGAGGTGATCTTCCCGCCAGGTTTGACCTGGCGGGTTTAAAACCGCCCGCCTGCAGGCGGACGAGGAAACACCAGCAGCATTACGAGAGGCTGCCGGTGTTTCTATGATCCCCCATTCCCATTGAGTCCCATTAACACCATTCTGCCTCCGTGATTCCCGGAAAACCGGGGTTGTAATGCCCCAGTAATTCTGGGAATCACGGAGGCGGAATGGTAATGCGAGTCCGGCGGTAACCAGGCGGTTTTACCGCCTCGGTTACCGCCGGACTCGTAATGAGGCCCACTGTAATGAGGCCCACTGTGTCGTGAAGTGGATGGTTCGGAGGTGTTCTGGACACTCTTCTTTAGAGGTGAGGTGATGAAGCCAAGGAAGGATGTCAGGCTGGGGATAGAATAAATGCAAATGTATGGCAAGAGTTAGGATACATAGGGTGATATGAATATCGGGATCCAGATAAGGCAGTGGTCTTATCTTGGTTGAGGCAGACCGATGCAGGGAGGATTGCAGTAACAAAAGTAGAATGGCAGGGTGGATGCTAGAAAATACTACCCCATCATGTTTACTTAGCAGTTGAAAGAGCACTTCTCATTAGTAGCCAAGTCAAACCATCATGTTTAGTCTTCTTTTTACAATGAATGGAGCTGATAAAGAAACCCAAACTATGAAGACCTAAAGTCTACCTAATGTGCCCTAGAACTAGAGTAATTTACTTTACTGGTATCATTAGTGTCCTGGATCTGAAACGCACCTCCCGGTGCCCTTGCCGTTGCAAGGACGCAGAGATGCGCATCCTTCCTCTTTTGGAGAGGCGAACCGGAAGCTGTAATATCAACCCGGGTTTGCCGGGTGCACCTTGCAAGACGCCATCTTTAGGGCAGGCGCCCTGCCAGACTCCAGTTTAGATGTGTGCAGTATCGTCCCCGCGAAGCTGCTTGCTTCCTGCGCAGGTCTTTCTGGTGTGAGCGGTAAGTACACGAGGGGGTGGGTTCCACAGGGAGGAATGGAAGTGTTTTCCTAACAAATCTGATCGATTTGGCAGAGGGGATGCCCAAGAGAAGAACTGTGCCTGATCTCAGGTTTCTGTAGGAGGTGAGCTGCTGTTGTAGATATTAAGTAAGATCAGTAATATCTGATCAAAATGTATGCAAGCTATTTATTTTAATTTAATGTTTAAAGTGAGTCCCTAGCTAGAGAGCAGCTGATCGCTGTACAGAGTGTGGGTAGCCAGCATTTGGGCTGGCGTCTTTTAACCGCGCAGCACTGTGAGGTCTGTGCGTCGGTATGCGTGTCCACTGGAATAAGTCCTTGGTCAGGTGTTGTTGAAGGAGCCATGTTTTGGGAGATTTGCAAAATTGGGGAATTGTGGGAGCATTCCAAAGTGACACCGGGATCGAGTTCCAAAAGATGGGTGCGTGACCAGGATTGTTTGCGGGTCCTCTTTGCGGACAAGTTGTTGTGATTCAAGCTGGTTGGTCGATTTGATACGCGACCCCAATATACTTTAGTTATGACAATATGAAAGGTGTTTTGTATAACACACAGCTAGTATTGTTCTGTCTTTACAGTGCATTATCCTTGCCCGAAGCTTCATTTGATGCTAGAGCTCTGGTATCTTACCAGAGACTGATGTCTGGATGGATACTGATGCTTGGGATCTGGCAGTAGATTTCCCCCATGTTCATCAGGTGATAACCATTACTTTAGTTGATGACAGCCTGAGTGCAGGTATTCAAGTTGGATTTACCTAGAGTTTGGTGTATCGGATTGTTTGTGGGTTGGCTGATGCTGTAGTTCCCTGTACAAGATGCTGTGTACCAGTTATACATTCGAGCCATTGAGGCCCCCAGACAAGCATTGGTGACCTAATGCTGGCATGGTGAACCCCTGCAAGAAATTTTGCAATCGAGTGGTGCGTTCACAGAGGGAGATCTTGTGATTGGTTGATGGGGTCTGTAGAAATATACTAAGCAAACCAACAACAAATGTGATGCTCCTTTGCTACCTGTACCAAACTGAACTAAACTATGTCCTTTAATGATCTCGCTCATTAACAGCATTTTGCATTTAATACTGTTAACGCCATATCCCATTGGATACTTAGTTTTGGTCTCCTCACTTCAAACTCTGCTGAGGTATTCCAGTTTGGGGAAAAGTGAATCCTCCTCTGTCCCGTCCCTTCCCAAGGGACTTAATGTCCTAGAAGTATGGAGGAAAGTGGACACAGGAATAGGTGTACATTAGTCACTACTATGAGAAGTCTTTTCTGTAGACTCAAAGATAGCAAGTTCTCCCTCATCCTGGAAAAAGAAGGAAATGACTAGTCCAAATGACAAGCCCAAATGGAAAAGTCCAATGATGTCTAACTTCTTCAGCTCTGAGTTTTCCTGTTGCACACCGAAAGGCCATTGTCTTTTGGAGAGTAATAGGGCTAGATCTTCATAAATGTGCCATGTCTGACCCTAGAAATAAATTTGATTCAAAGTTCGTATTCTTCAAAATACTTTGACACTACAGGAATTGCATTTCTCTACAGGTGGAATCCAATAGCGTCATCACAGATTCCCCGGCGTTGACCTCCTCCCATGTGGCCACGGAACGACAGCTGCTCCTGACCCTGGGGGCAGTTATATGTAGGGAGTATCACATGGAGAGGAGACAACCACTGGGGAGATGTCATGGCTTCATTGGATGAGCCATGGTATCCCTCACCTGCCCATGGAAAATACCCCCCTGATACCCAACACCCTAATGGCCTATTTCCATACACCTTTTGCCCCCTTTAGGATAATTAGAGGAACCTTTTCCCAACACCCTTTAAGCTCCACTCCCATCGCTGGTCTAAAAAGTAAAAGCTCCAAGAATAACTTTTTCAGTTCTAATTCCCCTTCATACAGAACTGTTTTTTCATATGGAACCATTGAGCGCTACGCCCCATGCATATGTACAGTCTGTGTATATGGTGACAGTCAGTGGATGGAAGATGACATGCAGATGTCAATGCAATAAGCTATATATCTTGGGCTGAACTAGTCATATTAGCCATTAAAACAACAAATTAATCATTCAATAGTTCACTAGCAGCATATGTCGACGGGCGTGCAGCGGAGAAGGGGAAGGCACAGGGAGTATCCAACCACAAAAGATAGAGTGCCCACCTTCCAAGGGAAACTCCCATATGTCGGGCCTGACTGTACATCAAGAAGCCACAGTAATAGTCATGGAAATCTTCAGGCAGCGCAGGCACTGGTAGCAATGAGGCAATATTAAGAGGGCCCACACGTGCTATTCTGATTAAATGGATAATTAAAGAGTGCTTTTTCATAGCGCCGACAATGCTGTTCTGTTGCAACAGCAAGGAACGCACAGTGTTTGGGACCCTAACAGTTCGAGGTGACACTAAAACAATTGGAGTCGCTTTTCTGGTATTCACTACTCTCAAACAAGCTGGAAACGCGTGAGCCACTGTATCGAGGGGTGTGGATAAATAAGCAATGGGGCGTGCTACTCCTGAGCGCTCAAAGCTAAATTCGGGGGGGATTGGGTCCTCCGATGTATTCCATATCTATGACAGTAATCACCACAGCTGTGCTGCTTCGGAAAATCTTTGTGTCCTGCGTCGATACGGCGTCCTCGAGGGTCTCCGTCGAGCCAACGTCACCGGATGCTATAAGTAGGACGCACAACGCCCGTAGCCTCAGTTGTTGTTCTGTTTTTTCCGCGCACATGTTCGCTTCGGAGATCTCGGCGCGCCTCGATTCTACTGAATCCTGTTCCTTCGGTTCTTCGAAACTGTTGCTTCATTGCTATCGAATATGATGTCTTTGGCTTCTTCCACCCCACGGTCCGGGTTTAAGAAGTGTTGGGTATGCAGGTCCAAGATGTCCCTGACGGATACGCACGAAGCTTGCCTCTGGTGCCTCAGGATGGACCATGATACAGACGACTGTGTCGACTGCCAATCGCTCACTTCGAAGGCCTTGCGGGAGCGTAAAAAGAAGCTGTCAGTCGGTAAGGTGGCCAAGCCCCGGAATTCCCGTTCCACTGGTCTTTCGACGGACGATTCGACAGGCGACTCTCCGCATCGTCGTCGTGAGTCCGGGGGTTCTCGGTCTGGGAGTCGGTCCCACCATTCCTCTGCCTCTTCGAGGCACTCCAGGAAGCGCCGTCACAGGTCGCCTTTCCCGTCCTCTTCCGAGGACTCCACCCATCGGTGGGTAGCTTGTCCCAACAAGCATTCCACTCCTGAGGAATGGGATTTGTTCCGAAAGGAGATGTTGGCGATTTTTCAATCGCAGGGCTCCGGTCCGGCCGCGCCGTCTGAGGACGCCGGTCGAGGCCGCGCTAGAGACACTGCTCGTCCGCCGTCGGGCTCGAGCAGTCGTCGCGACCACTGGGCGCCTCCGAGGTCCCGGTCGGACAAGGATGGTCGCTCTAGGCGTGCCCATTCCAGGTCCAGGTCCCGGTCCTCAACGCCATCGAGACCTTCTTCGAAGAATACATCGGCGCCGAGGTCGTCGACGGACTCTCTCGAGGTCCCGCCTCCGAGGAAGTCATCGGGGCTCCGCCCCCGAGGCCTGGCCTGTCGAAGCTGTCGGCGCCACGCACGACGTCGATGCCCATTCCGTCGACGCCCTCGATGCCTTTCGAGGCAGCTTTGTCGGAGGTACCCGGTGGCATGGTGGCGCCCCCCAGAAAGGCTAAGGCTAAACATGTCTTTTTGCCTTTTTCTGTACCCTCTTTCCAGCCTCTGGATTATATTTCTGAGGTAGATGAGGGGTCTGAGGAAGGTGAGGTTCCTGCATTGTTTCCTGATGACATTGTTTCTGGTCACAGTCAACTTGAGGCCCTGCATCAGTCACTGCACGAAGCCAGTGGTCTTGACACCTCTCCGGAGGTGGAGTTTGGTAGGCCGGAGCCTGGCGCGCATGCCGAATCTTAATATCGGCGCCTCATGTCGAGGGTCACTGAATACCTGGGTTGGTCGCCCCCACCTGGCAATTTTCAGCAGGATGACCTGACTGATACTTTGGACCAAGTTCCTCCAACTGACCCGGTGCTGCCATTCCATATGGCCTTGCAGAGAAGGGTGGCTGCGGCTTGGACTTCTCCAGAGTGTCTCCCGGCAGTCAGCAAGTCCTTGCCGAAGAAATATCGCCCAGACAGTGGCGACCCCTGCTACTTGACAACGCACCCTACTCCGGAGAGTTTGGTGGTGCAGACGGCTACGGCCCCTGCAAAGCAGGCGTCGTATCCTACCATCCCTCCTGATAGGGACGACAAACGTTTTGACGGCTGGGCAAAGAAGGTATTTTCTTCTTGGGGTATGGCGCTTCAGGCTGCCAACTCCGTTTGTGCCTTGTCTCGTTTCACGCACACTCTGTGGAACTGCATTTCCTTAGCGGCTGATCATATCCCTGAAGGGGAGGAACGGGATGGTTTCCTTGCTATCGTGCAGGATGGCAAGGACGCTGTGTGTGAATCCGTTCAGTCGGGTCTGGACATGGTTGATTGCGTCAGCCGGTCCATGGCGGCGAGCACTGTAATGCGCAGGTTTGCGTGGTTGCAGAAGTCAGGTTTTGCTCCGAATGTGCAAAGCCGGCTCCTCAACATGCCCTTTGATGGTGAACATCTTTTTGGCAGCAAGGCTGACGAGAGTCTTGAGAGGTTGCAGACCTCGAAAGCAGCAGCGAAGTCGTTGGGCGCTGCAGTCCGTCAACCTCTGCCTTTTCGTCCTAGGGGACAGCAATGGAGGCGAGGTTCCTTTTCGTTATTACTCATCCTTTAGTAGAGCGAGAGGAGCTGCAAGTCAAAGGGGCAACCGTAGGAGTGCCAGAGGTGGAAAACAAGGTACTCGAGGTGCCAAGGCCGCGCAAGCAGTTGCCTTTTTGCCCTCAGGCACTGCTGCAGCCGCTTCAGCTCAGTCATGAGGCCCATGCTTCGCCGGTTGGGGGAAGGCTGGCGCAGCATCTTGTAGAGTGGCGTGCCATTGGGTTCTGGAGATCATAACACACGGCTACTGTCTTCCTTTCCGGCAGAGGCCTCACGACAGTCCACCGGGGAAGCTCTTTGAAGAGTCCAGATACGCTCCTTGCTCAGGAAATTCAATCGCTGCTGGAGAAAGGCGCCATAGAACTGGTGCCTGTAGCGGAGAGGAACAAGGGGTGGTATTCCCCTTATTTTTTGATTTCGAAGAAAGACGGGGATTGAGACCCATCATGGACTTGCGCGGTTTGAACAAGCTCCTTCGGAAGGACAAGTTCAAGATGGTTACTCTTTCTCAAGTCCTCCAGGCCCTTCAACTTCAGGACTGGTTGGTGTCTGTAGACCTCAAGGACGCTTATTTTCATGTGCCGATCCATCTCAAGCACAAGAAGTACCTGAGGTTCGCGGTTGGCGACTCTCACTTTCAGTTTTGGGTCCTGCCGTTCGGATTGACCTCTGCCCCGAGTGTCTTCACCAAGCTCATGGTGGTTTTGGCAGCGTATCTCAGGAAAGGGGGGGGGATTCACGTCTACCCCTACTTGGACGATTGGCTGATTAGGGCGCGCTCTCTCAAGCAAGTCCAGATGGTTCAGGTGCCGCCCTCGGTCGCCCAGGACCTTCTGTGGTGGGCCGTCGAAAGCAATCTGATGAAGGGGGGGGCTCTGTTTTGGCTGCCGTGGCCGGAGGTGACAATCGTGACGGACGCGTCCCTCACGGGATGGGGAGCTCATGCCAACGAGCTGACAGTCAGCAGTCGTTGGTCTCCGTTAGAGTCCAGACTCAATATCAATCTGTTGGAGCTGAGGGTCGTCGGGCTTGCCCTGAAGGCTTTTCTGCTGACTGTGCGAGGAAAGAATGTCCTGATTCTGACGGACAACACAGTGGCCAAGCACTACCTCAACAAAAGGGGGGGGGCAGGGTCACTTCCTCTGTGCAGGGAGGCAATGCAGCTCTGGTTCTGGGCAATCCAGCAGGAAATTTCAATCTCGGCAGTTCATCTGTCCAGAGACGAAAACGAGATGGCGGACGCTCTGAGCAGGCAGAGCTCGATCTCTCACGAGTGGGAGTTGGCTCAGGAGATTCTCCCGGAGATCTTTGCCCTTTGCGGGACCCCCTTAAGTGGATCTCTTTGCCTCCGGTGTCAACCGGAAGTGCAAAAGGTTCTGCACTTGGGAATTTCCTCCAAGAGGAGCCTTAGGAGACGCTTTCGTGGTGGAGTGGTCATTCCCACTGCTGTATGCGTTTCCTCCAGTCCCTGTCATCCCGCAAGTGCTGCAGAGGTTACGGAGGTTCAGTTCCTGGATGATCCTCATTGCTCCAGCATGGGCCAGGAGGACGTGGTACCCGGACCTTCTCGACTTGTCCATCTGCCCTCCACGTCGTCTTCCCTACCGAGATGATCTGCTCTCACAGGAGGGGGGGGGTCAGGTTCTCCATCCAGAGGTCAGAGTCAGATCCCTCAGCCTTCACGCTTGGCTTCTGAAAGGTTGAGGTATAAGGATTTGAACCTATCTGAAGACGTGATGGAGGTGTTGCTTTCGGCCAGACGGCCGGCAACGAAGTCCCTGTACCGTTGCCGTTGGAGAAAGTTCTGCGACTGGTGCAGGGTTAAGAATGTGGATCCTTTTTCATGTGACATTCCTGTGGTTCTGTCTTTTTTGCTTTCTTTAGCCCACGGGTTTGCAAGTGGGTACCATTAAAGGTTACTTGGCGGCGCTGTCCATATATTAAGCGCTCGTCTGAGTAGTGTTCTTATTTTAAAATTCCTTTAATTTCTCAGTTTCTAAAAGGGCTCACTAATGTGTTCCCCCCATCACCTTTCCAGGTGCCCAGTTGGGATTTGAACCTGGTTCTCAAATTTTTAATGGGTGCTCCGTTTGAGCGTTTACATTCTTGCCCTTTGAGACTGTTAACTCTTAAAACTGTATTTTTAGTTGCGGTCACTTCCGCTCGCAGAGTGAGTGAGTTACAGGCACTTTCAGTTAAGCCACCCTTCACTGTGTTTCATAAGGACAGGGTTGTCCTTAGTGTTCGTCCTTCCTTTCTTCCGAAGGTGGTGTCGGAAATTTCATTTAGGCCAGAAGGTTAATCTTCCGGCGTTTTTTCCTCTTCCCCCCCCCCCCTCACATCCCGGTAAGGAGGAGGAGAGGCTCCATAGGTTGGATCCTAGGAGAGCTTTAAGCTTCTACATTTCTCGCATGTCCCGGGTCAGAATGGACGATCAGCTCTTTATTGATACGCTGGAAGGCGTTGGGGCCAAGCTGTGACTAAGCGGACTTTGTCCAGATGGATTATCTTGGCAATTTCTGAATGTTACCGCCTCGCGGGTAAGGACCCTCCGGTAGGCTTACGGGCCCATTCGACTAGGGGTATGGCTGCCTCTACTGCCCTGCAGAGGGGTTTTCCTATTCCTAACATCTGTGATGCAGCCATTTGGGCTTCGGTCCATACTTTTGTACGTCACTACTCCCTAGATTCTATCCGTGGGCAGGATCTGGCCTTTGGCAAGGTGGTCCTTTACTCTGCAATTTGATTGGGCACTCTAAATTTGTGTATTCTAAATTCTTTTCCCATCTCCTTACGTTGGTATTGCTTTGGGAGGCTGTCATAGATATGGAATACGTCGGAGGACCCAATCCCTTCGAAGAACAAGTTACTCTCTTACCTGGTAACGATCTTTCGATGGGATGGTCCGACGACGTGTTCCATATCGCTCTCTCCCTGCCTTCCCCGCTACAGAATTTCTTATGCGATTGCAGCTTACGTTTCCGCAAGGCTTTCTGTGGTCATACTGGCAGTTGATGGGTGCCACACCTTCTGGGAAAAAAACTACAACTGAGGCTACGGGCGTCGTGCGTCCTACTTATATCATCCGGTGACGTCGGCTCGACGGAGGCCCTCGAGGACGGCGTATCAACGTCATCGACGCAGAGCGCAGACGCCGAAAGATTTTCCGAAGCAGCACAGCTGTGGTGATTACTGTCATAGATATGGAATACGTCGTCGGACCATCCCATCGAATGAACGTTAAGAGAGTAACTTATTCTTCTGTTCATATGATGTAAGACCAATGCCAGAGCAGTACGTAATGCAGTTTTAAATGCTTGAAAATCTTCTTTTAATACTGTGGTCCAGACAATCTCATTTGGGGTGTCGACCTTGCATGCACTTTGCACATTGTGCGCCAGAATTGCGCGATCCATTATCCAAGCCCAACATTACCCTACTAGACCTAAAAACGATCTTAATTCAGCTTTTGTGTGCGGTGGACACTACTCTGGATGGATGTAAGGCCCGATGACCAGGCGTTAAAATGTGTTCCAGGAATTTTACTTCCGACTAACACAACTGCATCTTAGAACCATCCTAAGCCTGAGTTGGCCAAACTAGTCAATATATAATGGACATCCTTTTTGTGCTGCTGCCTGATCATACTGAATGAGTGTGGAATCATCCGGGAAGCAAAGGGATGATGGATCAGCATGCAATATATCTTGGAAAAGATATATGGGAGTTTATGCATCCTTGGCGGATCTAGTCCAAGTCATTTGACAATTCTGGCATTTGCCCCCGCCCTGGAAGGAGAAGGCAAATAGGAACTGTGACTGGTGCACAATGCGCACTGAGAAGAATGCTGAATATAAGCCAACTACAGTGGTGCTTAAAGGACTTGCTGAGCGAACCGTATGTTGGTTGGGCACCACCAGGGCCATACAGGGCCACAATCGCAATAATTCCCCTGAACCTCTCCATCTTACCTCTGTAGATGCCCCACCCTTGGAAAATCGGGGTATTGCAGGAGATACAGCCTCAGGGATCGAAGTTAAGCTTGCATAACAAAGAAGCAATCGCTCTAAGATAAAAATCATGATCATCAGTCTGCCAGCAGGAAAAAGAGCTCTGAATATACATGGAAGCGGAATGGGTAACCCATTGAACCGGTTAAGAATTATATCTACTTGGGTGTCCTCATTACTGACACATTAAGCAGAGATGCACTATCCGCAACAGTAATGGGAAAGATTCCGAAATAATCCTCTGCCTTTTTAAAATTTTATTTCACATCAGGGTGGTCACTCTGTAGAGGCACCTTTAACGGTGTATGTGGAGTATTGTACCCAGCGCCCTCTATGGTCTCGACATGTTTACAAACGATGAGACCAAATGGCTGTCTAAATTAGAAGGCAGGCTTTGGCGTCCCACATTGGGCCGATCTAAGGACACACAGATTGAGGCAATTCGGTGTGAACTGGGATTGACCTCTGTCTACCCTAAGGAAAATTGTGGCTGGCATCTTAATGCTGAAAATTTTGTCTGCTCAGAATAAAGAACTCTTCCTGTATTCAACATTTAGTAAAATACTGTTGGAAGAGTACCCTCCTAGTGCAATAAAACTATGGACAAGTGAGTCCGGAAGTTCTTTACTGACGTTAACTTTGAAATAAGCTGCCCCTGTAATTTAGCGGTTGACATTAAAGAACTTAAAGATAAGGCCCAGGTTTGGGATCTGGATATTAACATTCTTATTGGGACAAAAGGTTAATATGAGCAGTAATGTTAGACCGAGCTTCAGGATAAATGAACCATGCATTTTCTTTTAATTTTTTTTTATCTTTCATTATTAAAGCACTTGGTTAAGACAAAAAATGAGCATTACACATTCACACAAAGACCTACCAGTATTGGTTATGTCACACGTGTGAACCGATAAGTGGAAAGAAGTGTAGGAAGAAAAATAAAAAGCTGAAAGATAAAAAACATACAGAATAAGGAAAACATGTAATTGTAGATGAAACTCCCACCCACTGAGAGCCGAATACAGTGAAGGGGTTCATAGTTTAATCCACCTTTAGTCTATGTGGGGGCATCTAGTGTGCATGTAAGATAGTCCTTGAAGGGCTGCCATATGTCTCTTGAATGGGTCTCCACCGGGTGGCTAGCGGCCCATTGTTCTTCTGTATCACTGGCCAGGCCATAGCACGCAACCACCGGTCAGAACTGGGTAAAGAGGACCATGACCAATGTTCTAACAGACATTGCACTGCAAGCACTAAACTTAAATTCACCAGTTTATGCACTCGCCCATCAAATGCCTGGAAAAGGCATTGCATGGTAGTGGCATCCTACATGCATCCAGTCATACCTGTAAGTGTGGGTGCATACATCCCTCCAATACCCATCAAGTTTAGGGCAGCCTCACACCATATGGTAATATCCTGCATCATCTTCACCACATCCCGGGCAACAGCCAGTGTTTGTAGGGGCGAAGAGCCACAGTTGGGCAAGCCTTAGTTCAATGAAGCGAAACCGGGAGTTGTAAAAGACCTCCCTGATCTGCGCACACATCACCCCACATTTCGTCTATAATGTCCAGACCCAAATCCAGTGCCCATTTTGAACAGGGTTTGGTTAAGGTCGACGGTGCTCGGTTCTGGATTAGGCTTTATAGCGAAGAAACCATGCCCTGTGAGCCACAGGCGTCTATAATGTACCCCAACATGGAATCATTCTCCAGCTTAGTCGAGGGAAGCATGCTCATCGCCTCCTGAGGCTCTGTGAACCCCTAAGAACTGCAGCCACTGAGAAGATTTGGATTGCGTTAGTGAAGAGACATTCCCCCACCAGAACTAAATTCCCTTCACGATGCATGCTCCACAATGTGCCAAATCCCTCTTGAGCCCAACAACGCTCCGATACCACATCCACAATGGGGAAAAGACGGTGTACAATTCCACAACAGATAATTCTCATAAGGATGTGAAACCCCAACAATCTCCCACGCCATACATCAGGGCCAAGCAGTGGTGCTCGCCGGATCAACCAAGCACTGGGCCGCAAACCGGGGGGAGAGGGGCACCACCAGGGACCTAACCTCCTGCCTACCAACTGAGTGTCTTGAAAGCTTCACAAGTGTGAGCGGCTTCCCTGGTGCAAAACATTAATTAAAACAGCAACACGAAATTTTATTTAATAAAATTCTGGCCTCCAAGTTCAGAGATAGTTTAGTTAGATTTAGGCTAAATCTATGGTATACAAAATAATTCCTAAAGATCCTAATATTTGTTGATTTTGCCTAAACTCTGCCCAGCCAGAAACTCAAACACTTGATGATTGCTTGCTGTGCTTTATTGGAAGCTAGGAAAAGATACTTCAAACACTTTTTTGATGAATATCGAAATGTAACGCCAGATTTCTTGTGGAATGCACTATACAATGCTCAAAGAACTTCAATAAGATTTGCGGTGGTGAATTTTGTATCATTCCTGAACTTAACTTAAAACATGAAGAATCCGATACATTGTTGCAATTAAGATCGTCAGTTAAAATGAATGCAAGCAAGTTCTTTTTGATTAATTCACGAAGAAATAACAAGTTCAAGTAATCCTGTGCTGGAAGAATAGCCTCATATCATGAATTTATTATAAATTATGACATTTATAGATTGATGCTGTATTTACGGATCATTATGAAGTCCAGTACCTCAAAAGCATTTATGAATGCTTATAATTTCGGATTCTTTCTCCTTTAAAGAATTTTTTATATAACTCTTGATTGTAATCATGCATTTTATTATATAATTATAATTGTGATACTTTTGTATGAAATGTATTGAAAGGTTGATTAATTAAATGAAATCAATAAAAATAAACATTTTTAAAAAGTAGCCTGCATATTGCATCTGTGCCGCCAACCAGTATATCTTTAAATCCGGGGCTGCAACCCCTTTGTGTGTATAAGGCAGCGTCAGGGTGTCCCATTTGAGGTACACCACACCCGAATGCCACAAGAAAGAATTTACGGCAGCTTGTAAATATTCAAAAAATGTCACCCCCGGTCGTAGCAGTATAGTCTGAAAAAAGTAAAGAAGCTTAGGTTAGACTGTCATTTTAATCGGTGCTATTGTCGGCAGCAACCTCCCCCATGACCCAAGTTGAGATGCAAGACGCGCCAGATATGTAGTGTAGTTGCTTTCTAGTAGTGCTGTGTGGTGTCTAGCTATCGTGATCCCTAAGTACTGTATTTCAGTTGGAGCCCAAGAGACGCCAAGTAGGTCAGGAGGTCTGCCCACAGCATCCGTGAGTGGGGGGGAGGGAATAGCTCAGACTTGCCACAAATTCACCCGAAGACCAGGCATAGCCCCAAAAATAGCGACATCTTGCATGATGATCCCTAGGTGTGTCAGCGGATCGCGCACATATAGTATGGCGTCGTTGGCATACATAGAAATGATCTTGGGCTCACTAGAGAGCCGAATACCTCTCTGTGTTTGTGCCTGATAAGGTCAGGCAGCGGCTCTATCACTATGGCAAACAATAATGGCGATAGTGGGCACCCTAGAAGCGTACCACTGGTAATGTATATTGGAGCCGACAGCATCCCATTTGTACAGACCCTAGCAGTCTGGGAAATGTAAAGCAATTGTACATATGAAACAATATTAGGGTCGAATTGGCTTTTCTCTAGTACCGCATACATGAAACTCCACAAGACTGAATCTAAAGCCTTCTGTATATCTAATGTGGCTGCCACTGCCTGCACTTCTGGGTCAATTTGAGCCAGTATATTGCAGTCGGGGCAAATTGAGTGCTGTGGAGCACCCAGGAATGACCCCTGACTGGTTGGGGTGTATGATATGTGTTGTATGAGAGGCGTCAAGTAGGTGGCCAATATCTTGGCAAAAATGTTAATATCTGAGTTGATTACGAAAGCGGGCGATATGATCCACTCTGTTCCAGCGGTTTATTGGGCTTCAGTAGCGCTGTGATAACCGCTTCTCGCATGGTGTTGGGGAGCCGTGGGACTCCAAGGCCTCAACCCATACCTTGTACGGATAGGGTGCAAGAGAAGCTTTAAAATCTTTATAAAATTCGGCAACCAGGCCATCTGGGCCAGGTGCCTTCCCTGTAGGTAGAGAGTTGTGCTTGTAGATTTCCTCCTGGGAAATGGGAACATCCACTAAGGCACTGGCCTCAAGGGACAGCTGCGTAAGCGGGAGGCTCTCGAGAAATATATGAATGTCAGTCACAGGACAAGTGTTGTTTGTTTATAGTTCAGCATGAAAGTCTTCAAACACTTTCTTTATTTCAGCCAGTGTATGTACCATGAAGCCCTCCTTGTTCTTAATGATCTGTATACAACGGCCTCCACCCACCTGGCGGACCACTCGAGCAAGTAGCTGACCTGGTCTCTTCCCCTCTCCGTATCTCCTCGCTGCCGCCAAGTATCCGAAAAACGCAGTTCCCTACATGCATTATTCCTAAAATTATCCAGGACTTCTTGTACCTGCAAAAGCGTAGCATTGGAGGAGGGTGGGGGTGAGTCGAGTGTCACCGCTCCAGACAGCAGAGATTTTCCTCACTAATTCTAATGTCTCGCCTAATGGTCCAGAGAACCTGAAACTCTCTGGCCAATGCAATCCCCCAATATCCGTTTTTAAGGCCTCCCACAGGGTACCCACTGAGGAGACCGCCTCCCTCCCTCCACCCATTTGTCTCAAAATAGAAATAAACATGCTCAGTAAGATTAGCCACAAATGCAACGTCAAGCAGCTCCTGAGGCTTGAACTGCCAGTTAGTACAGGCTTTCGGATGCTCATCCAAATGTAAAAGGATCAAAACTGGAGAATGATCCGAATAAGTATATAATAAGCAATATGGTCATGGCAGAGATTCCACCCAGAAGAGTATCAGAGACCAGCCAGGGGTCTATCTGAGAGAGTCGTGTACAGAAGAGTAAAATGAGTAGGCCTTGTCCCTAAAATGGAGAGCCCGCCAAGCTCCATCAAACTCAAATCAATCATTCCATCACGTATCCTCAGCGCCGCCCCCAGAAAGTGACCTGTGGGACCAGCCAGACCTGCAAAGGTTCTAGTCTAAAATGTTAAAGCCCTGCCCCCACAATATGGGCACCAATGGATAGAGGGCCAGCATGTAGGAGAGCTCAGTATAAAGCGCAGGATCATCCACGTTGGGACCATAGACATTGAGCAAGATTACCTCCCTTCCAGCAAGCGCTCAGTGTACCAGTACAGTGAATCTTCTTATGCTGAAACCATGTACTTATTTAAAATTAATACCGCAGGGTTCCTACTACTACAACTCTGTCTGGAACAACTTCCCCCCATAGTCCAACGTGGCACATGGATTAAAACCCCTCTTTGTCAGAGAATATGTAGCATCTGCAAGAGGGAGGTGGAGACATCTTGTCATTTGTTAACGGGATGCTATTTATTGACAGATATATAGGAAAAGTGATGTGGACTATCTGAATATTGACTTCATGGATGGGGACCAGACATGGGCTTAAACATACTCTGGTGAAAATGTGGTCCTGAACTTTAGCGTATATTATGTCTGGCTGCTTTTGATGCAAATTCTACAGAAAGCATGAACTATTAGACTGGTTTGGAAAATTATGTAATACTTCCCTCTTGACAGTCAATAATTTTGAATTGTAATAAGTAGAAGAATGGCAATTAGCTTTGTCTTCTCTAGAATGCTCTTTTTTAAGAACGTGTTTTTCTTGTGTTTTTATTTTTAAAGATGTGCATTTTCTATACTTTTTTTTAAAGTTCATTATGAATTACATTTAAGATGTCATTTGATCAAATGTTTTGCTTGGTGTTATGTTTTTAATGTAACCAGATTAACACATTAATAAAAAATAAATATTAAAAAAGCAGCTCCCGGGTATCTAGCATTAACCAGTGAGTAGGAGCTACCTCTTTGGAATGAGGAGCTAGAAAATAGCATTCTGTAATTCTAACTTCCACATAAAATACAAACCTATCCTTTTGTCAATTATTTAGGACACCATACGTTTTAAATGTCTTCTAAATGTAAACCAATGTTTGTTTATGGGTTGTCCTAAATGCACAGAGTTAAATTCAGATAGGGTGGTTTGCTCGGAAGCATTTGGCCTATGGGGACCTAAAGTAGCTTCTGGTAGCTGGTGCTGTTAAGCTAACTAGGCTATTCTAGGCTACAAGCAGGTGCTAAAGAGCTCCCAGCTCCCCTCCATTTTGAACCCTGATACCTTGTGTCAATAGGTCGTAGATAATAAGTTCAACCCGTTGTATTGCCTGAGGCGTAAAGGGGAGGGTATTGTTTCACTTCAGGGAAGGTGATACTCTTTGCAAGTGATCGCTACTGGTTCACAAGAAGAGTTGCGCATCATTTGAACCGGTGTCCCATAATTGTTTTGGAACATCCTGAAGCCAGTCGGACAAAAGTGTCTTGTGAAGTTGCGAGCTCTTCTGTGTGTGTGGCTAAAGCGTATGCTTCTACAGCTGTGGGGAGATCTACCACCAAGGGGAGATCTTGAGGTAGATGAATGAAAGCCATGTGGTCTGAAGTAAATTGTTCGCCCATGGCGCTGAGGCAGTCCATACCCAAAAGATCTCTAGGGCTAGTTGCGCTGGGCAGAAATGCCTGTTTAATAGCTAGGTGGAGGATCATCATCATTGGTAGGGGGTACGCTAATGGGTTTGAGAACCAGGTAAAGAGTAGGTTTATTTTTTATCATTATTCTTTTCTAACTTTACCTTTTCTTCCCTGTGTTTTTGTAAAGGTGCGTCTGTCTTATGTGATGATTCTTTGATTCTTTGTTTCACCCCACAACCTCCCCTTGCCTCAGCCCCCACCTCCCCTCCTGCTTTTCTCCCCCCAAGCATTCCCACTCAATCCCCCACCACCTATACTTTCTCATTTTGGCTTTTTTTTTTTTAAATCACTGATTATTTAGCCCAAAGTGCAAAAGCTGACCATTCATTTGGGTGAGCTTCATATCCTTTGGAGTCCAGTAGGACACACACCAAATTCAATTCCCCTTGCTCAAAGCTCCCTGATTGTGGAATTCCTTAATCCACTGCCTGTCGGCAGTATTTTATGCCACTTAACCACACATTTCACTGATTCTGCACCATAGACCGCCTTAATCTTGCCCGCAGGTGTCTGCTGCATATTCAACTTTATTGTCCCATCTGCTTTTATCAGTGCACATGGCAAACAAAAATGTGTAGGGGGCAGGCAAACCACATTTACATTGCATCAGTGTCCCTTTTTAAAAATGCAAGTACAGACAAAGGTACATCTCCCTTTCAACATTTGTATGCCTAAAAGCAGCTTCAAAGTTGGAGATAAGTGATACGCTTATGTCCCGTCCCCTTTCCTTCATACTTTTGAGACATTCTGTCCATCGGGACTGGACCAGAGCACTATTTAAGCGTAAAAAAATAACTTTTTATTGTTACGCGGGGCCACCAAATGTGACCGTAGCGCTGTCTTCCTGAGCCCCGCCAGCGCAACGTCCTTCAGTCCTTTTCTCCACACGGTCGGGGTCAGACACACTTGCATTTTAGGGAATGTTTTCTTTTTGTTCCCTTGTCCTTCATATTCCTGCTCCAGTTCCAGTGTCTTCTTTCTTCTGTCTATGCCGCAGTGTCTGGGATTCGTGTTCTGTTCTTCGTGACAACGTCATTTTGCTGGGGCGGTTCCCCATTCTCTCTGTCTGGAGTGCCTGGGCCGGGAGCACCGGTGGGTCTCCTGCTTCTACTGCGACTCTCTCTCCGTCCGTGCACTCCAGCGTGGACTTGTCAGGTGGGAGGAGGTGTCCCAGCGGATTCCTCCTCCTCATTTACAGCAGTTCATCGAAGAAAAAAGGAAATCTCTGGTAAGTTCCTTCCTTTTTAGGGCACCCTGGCCAAGGGATTCCTTTCCGGGGTCTTCTGCTTCCGGGAGGGGCCCAAGTGGCGCTGGTACCATGGCTCTCTCTGAGGGCTTTCCTGAAAGGGATCTAACCTGTAACTCCGGATTTTGCTCTGAAGTCAAGTGAAGCTAAAGTTAAGCCCAGCATTTCTGGGGCTGTTTTCACTGGGGTAGTACCTGAAGTTTCCAAGTCTGGAACTAAACATACCGATACTAGTCTTGAGGTTTCCAGTAAAGCGACCAAAAAGCACTGGGGTTACCCCCTGAGAATCTCCGACTAGGGCTATACTGAATACTGGCAAGATTGAGGGGTCCCCTCTCTGAGGGCTCTGGCTACAGGGGGGGGGGACCCCTAAGCCTTCCCACACAAAATCCTGTTGTCGAACCTATCCTGCTGAGAGGGCAAAGAAGGAAGGCAAAAGCCTTAAGTCTTCAAGTACCGGCCCTGCCGAGGGCTAATTCTTCAGCAGAATTTAAGGGGTCGCAAACACGCTCTAGCAACTGGCGAGGTTCCTTGCCACAAGGCTAAAATGGGAAAAGTCCCCTGATATCCCTGAGGTGACAATGGCCTCACTGACACCTGTGACGCAGTTTACCTCAGGCAGTAACAAAATGGCGGCCCAACCCCCACGGTCTGAGGTGGCCATTTTGTCTATCTCACGCAAACATTCTCAATGGCTGGTACTGGGAGGGGGAGGGGGTTTTGGGGCTGAAGAGCCTTTTGCACGTAATGTGGACTATAGGAATCAGTTCTGCCCTCCAATGGATTGGCATGCTCATTTTCCGCTGCCACACACTTGCTCCCTCCTACGTACGCACCACCCTTGGTTTATGTGTATCCAGCTGGCGGAGGACCATCCTGGCAACCAGCCTCTTTGCAATCCTGGGGCAATGCCCCTTCAGAGCAGCCTCGACCCACTCCTGTGACTAAACCTTCCTCCTGAGGACACATTTTTTGGCAAGTTCCAGGCCATTATGCACTCTGACCCGATGAAGGCATGCTCTAAGGAACTATTTGAAGAAATGTATCCTAAGCCTCTCGGTCCCCAACCTGCTCTGGCTACTCCTCAGCAGGTTCCAGTAGTGCCACCCCCTCATCCACTACCACCACTGCCTCCACTTTCACCTGTACTTAAGACTCCTTTTGCGCAGTTAG
Organism: Ambystoma mexicanum; assembly: GCF_040938575.1. NCBI lineage: Eukaryota > Metazoa > Chordata > Amphibia > Caudata > Ambystomatidae > Ambystoma > Ambystoma mexicanum. The sequence continues at coordinate 1,236,209,033 of NC_090925.1, read as the reverse complement.
GTCTGCCTACGGGATCCGAGTTGCCACGTGCTGCAGATCAGGTTTCTGTTCCTGCCGTGTTGGCTGAAGATCAAGCGGACCAGGACAGCGAAGACCCGCCCCACTCTGTCAGAGCCTTTCATGACCGGGTTGTGGATATGATGGCGTTGCTAGGTATTCCGATACCCGAGCCTCTGGCTCCGCAAGAAGGTGTTCTTTCAGGAGCCTTTACTCTTTCGACATAGGAGCGCATGGGCCTTTTCCTTCAAAGGGATGTGCTAGCTGAAGCCAGTAAGGTCTGGGAAAAACCTCATTCCAGGCAGCACCTGAACAGGAAAATCGACGATCGGTGCAAGCTACACTTGTCAGAAGACCTACCCTTGTGGGCATGCCCACTCCCCTCCTCTGCAGTGGTGGCAGCCGCTACGCTCCAGTCGAAGGCGGCCTCTACATCCTCCACTGGAGCGTCTCAGATCCTTTCCAACGAGGACAAGCTTCTTGACGCCATTGGGGGTGGGAGGAAAGGTTTATTCCAATTCGGCTCTTCAGCTGCGTCAGGCCAATACTGAACTTAAACTGGCGGCTGCCAATGTCAAACTGTGGAAGGAGCTAGCAGAGTTTCAGGATTTTATTACTGCTGATGGGCTTGAAGACTTCAAGGGCAGATTATCTGATGCCAGGGTTCTGGCGCAGGATCTACTTGAGACTGCGGCCCATCACGTAGACCCTTACGGTCAGAGTAGATGTCTCCCGCCAAGTATGCTACAAAGTTTTCGAAGGAAGTTCAGGACAAGGTGCTTGATCTCCCCTTTGAGGGTAAGGAACTGTTCCACTCCTCCACGGACGAGGAACTCACGAAGCCCAAGGCAAGCACTCAAACTGCTAAGTCATAGTCTGTCATTGCGAAAACCCCAGCAATGGCACCTTATCTCAGAGGGTCGGGGTCTCAAACATGGTCCATCTCTGGTTTCAGAGGCTTTCAGGACCGCTGTGTGCGCCAAGCAGAGGCTCCAGCTGGCGGACCCCGCCATAAGCAGCAACGGCATGGTGGCCGGTTTTATTCAACAGCCTCCTCTTCAGCAACGGGTGGTCTCTCTGCCAATAAAACATCTAAATGATATTTTCCATCAGTCGCATGAGACCCCGGTCCCAGGATGAATTTCATCTGATCTGGAACCGTGGCAGACCATCACAGACTGATGGGTTTTGTCCATTGCTCGGGTGGGCTTCCGCTTGCCCCTCCCCCCACCCTCTCACCCACCTCTCCATTAGACTGCGTCGCCCTCCCACAGAACCAAAGTATAGAAACTTCTAGACCTCAGAGCAGTGGAACCTGTACCCTTGAGTAAGCAAGGGCAGGTCTATTACTCCCGCCTGTTTAGTGCCCAAACCCAACCAGGCAGGCCTGCGCGCTATCCTCGACCTATCCAAGTTCAATCTCTTTCTACCCCAAGAGGAATTCAAGATGATTACACGCTGCCAGATAAAGTCCTCTCTCCGGAAGGGCAATTGGCTCAGCATGGTAGACCTTCAGGATGCATACATGCATATTCTGATCTGGAGCCCGCATTGAAAATAGCTGCTGTTCTCCGTGGGAACGGAACACTTCCAGTGCGTGTCTTTCCGAATACTAGATCTTTCATCGCAGCATTCCTCAGACTGCAGGGGGTTCATGTATATCCGTACTTGGACTATTGGTTCCTGCGCCGTCCTTGCCCACAGGCCGCTACGGCCAACCTTCCGTCACTCCTTCAGCTGCTGTTCCATCTTGGACTGTCGGTGAACTGGCGGAAATCGTCCAGACGGTCTCTCAAGACCTAATCTTTCTGGGTTTCCGTTGAGATACCGTCAGTACCAGAGTGTTCCTGACAGAAGACAGGATTGCAGACCTTTCAGCACATGCCAGCTCTTCCTGCAGTCCTCTCGCATGTCGGCTTGGTGGTTCCAGAGACTCCTGGGCCTCATGGCCACTTGCGTGTTAGCTCTTCCTCTGACATGCCTGAAAATGAGGCGCACTCAGCTTGCTCTTCGGAGCTGCTGGTCCCAGACTACGGACCCAGATTCCAAGATGATTCCAGTCCCATCCTGCATGATGGTGGATCTTCATTAGTGGTCATCCGCCAGCAACCTTTCAGTGGGGACCTCCTTCTAGGAGCCCTGCCCACAAGTAACGGTTACTACAGACACCTCCCTTCTTGGGTGGGGAGAGACACTGTCACCTCGAGGTGTACGATTTGTGGACGCCTCAAGACAGGCAGCTCCCATCACCAACAGTGTGGTTCGAATTCGCACAGACAATTCTGTAGCAATGTTTTACATCAATAAACAGGGGAGCACCAAGTCTCCCCTCCTGGTGGACCTTGCTATCCAAATTTGGAATTGGGCCATACAACTCGATGTTTGGCTCCAAGCTATGCACGTTCTGGGTCACATCAATGTGGCAGCCGACTCTCTCAGCTGCCTGTCTGCTGCGAGTTACGAGTGGGAGATGAACAATGATGTTCTCAGCAAGATCTTTCAGCAATGTGTGTACTCCAGAGTTGGACCTCTCTGCGGCATCATTGAACAGGAAACTTCCTCTTTATGCTTACAGACAGGGCTCAGTCTTCCTTGGGGGCCGCCCTTGAGATCTCGTGGGACCACATAAAAGCTTATGCCTTCCCTCCTTTACCACTGATTCACCTGTCACTTTGAAAACTCAGGAGTGCATCGAACTGCACTCTCCTCTTCATAGCTCCTTGGGGGCCAGCCAGGTTCTGGTTTTCGGAGCTGCAGCACCTGTCGGTGTCCTCTCCGATCAGGTTGCTGCAGATTCCCGACCTCTTTCACCAGAGAAATCGCCAGTGGTGGCATCCCTCCCCACAATCGTTCAGTTTGGTGGCCTGGTGCTGGATTTCCGATCATTAGCGCAGTTCAACCTCTCTGAGGAAAACATGCGTATAATTCAAGCAACACGGAAGCCCTCTACAAGAGCTCAATACAAGAGCAAGTGGCTCAGTTTTTGTCATTGGTGTCTGGACAAAGAGCTTGATCCCAGGCATGCTTCATTGTTTTGTCTTTTGTATCTGACCTTGCAGCCTCTGTCATACATGTCTTATCATGCAGGACATACTGACAGCTGCTCCATTTCACTGGCTAATAAAGTTGTAAAAAGACACTTTGTCACGGAATTTCCCCTTTCTCACCTGAGATCGATCCTTGCAGGATTTCTTGGAAGGAGTCTTCTTGTGATATGATATGGCATTTGTAACGCGCCTATACACAGGTGTTTCAAGGCGCAACGAGGCAGGGAGGGGGGGAACAAGGGGAAGATAGACAACGATCCTACTAGGCCAGGTATCATTCAGACCGCGCAAGTGCAGGGGTAGGTGAAGGGAAAAGTGGAAGGGGAGGGGGGGGGGAAGTGCAGTACAAGCAAGTAGAATAAAAAAATAAAAAATATAAAATAAATAAATAGGGCCAGCTGGTGGCAAGTGAAGGTAAGTGCAGACAAGTGCTGGGAAGGGGGGGGCTGTAGGGATACAGAGACAGTCCCGCAGTGCAGGGGTTGCCAGGGAGGCAGTGCAAGTGGAGAGTGGCTGGGCCCAGGACCGAGGTCGGTGAGAGTGGGCCAGTTGCAGATTCAGTGCAATTTCAATGAAGAATTTAGCAGGGGAGAGGGACAGAGAAAGCAGAAGCAAAGAGGAAGGTTTTGAGGTGCTTCCGGAACCGGAGATGGTTCTCCTCAAATTTCAGGGAGGCAGGAAGTCTGTTCCAGAGGGAGGCCCCTGCCGCGGAGAGAGATCTACCCCCAGCTCGTTGCTTTGAGAAGCGGCTGACCCTGAGGGAGTTGGAGACGGATGAGCTAAGGGCTCGGGAAGGAAGATATTTAGGAAGAGAGAGTTGAAGGTATTTAGGCTCCAGGCCCCAGAAGGCCTTGTGGACAATGCAGAGGGTTTTGGACTTAATCCTCGCAGCCACTGGGAGCCAATGTAGAGATTTCAGTCCTGGAGAGATACGGTCCCTGGGCTTGAGGCCAAGGACAAGTATCGCAGTTCTGTTCTGGATGAGTTGCAGAGGGCGGAGAGTGGAGGCAGGCAGATTAAGATAGAGGCTGTTACAGTAGTCCAGCTTCGAGAGAACCAGGGCTCGGGAGACACTGAGCTTCTGGGGGAAGGAGAGGAAGGGAAGAATACCTCTAAGGAGGTGCAGCTGGTAGTGTGACTTCTTAGAGACGTCAGATATGTGAGGAGAGAAGGAGAGTGTGGAGTCGAAGATGACCCCGAGGTTTTTTGCCTTGCAGGTAGGAGCAGGAAGAGGGCCAAGAGAGGCCGGCCAGAGAGCTGCAGGGAAGGAGGGAGTGGGTGTGCCGATGAGTAGAATCTCAGTCTTACTGGCATTCAGGCAGAGGTCATTGGCGGCACACCATTCCTGGATAGCACAGACAGTCAGAGATGAGGGAAGGAGAGGAGGAGGCCGAGGGTAGCCTGAAAATGAGCTGGGTATCGTCCGCATAGCACTGAAAGTTGGGGCAGAGGGCGGCGATGCAGTGGGCAAGGAGTGCCAGATACTGGTTGAAAAGCCAGGGAGAGAGATTAGATCCCTGGGGAACACCACAGGTGGAGAAGAAGACGTCAGAGAGGAAGGACCCAAGTTGGACCTGGGAGGGTCGATTTGAAAGGAAAGAAGTCAGCCACGCCAGAGCCTGACCAGTGATACCCAGGTTCTCACGGAGACGTTTGAGCAGGATGGCATGGTTGACGGTGTCAAAGGCAGACGAGAGATCGAGCAGAATGAGAACACAAGGGGTGTTGGAGTCGAGGTTCAAGAGCAGGTCCTCACGGATGTTCAGGAGAGCAGTTTCCGTGCTTCTGGCCGGTCTGAAGCCAGATTGATGGTCATGAAGACTACCAACAGATTCAGCATGGAGGTTAAGCTGGGAGATGGCCAGTTTCTCCAGGAGCTTGCCCAGGAAGGGAGTGATGGAGATTGGGCGATAGTTAGCCGGGCAGGAGGGGTCGGAAGAGGGTTTCTTAAGAAGAGGGTGCACAAGGGAGTGCTTGAGGGGGATGGGAAGACTCCAGAGGCGAAGGAGTGGTTGCAAAAGTCAGCCAGGGCAGGAGCCAGGGAGTCGATGTGGTCCTTGATAGTTTTGGAGGAACATGGGTGAACCTGTTTAGACGAGACTTTCATAGATCGGACTTGTCTGGAAACCTCGTCAGCAGAAAAAAGGGGAAAGGCAGAGAAGGAGGGAGGAGGGGTGGCTGCAGAAGGGCCAGAAGAAGAGCCGGGAAAAGAGGGAGGGAGGGAGGTGATAGGAGGAGAGTGAGGACAGGATGTCCTGAGTTTTAGAGATGAAGTGAGAGGCCAATGCCGTGCAGAGGGCCTGGGAGGGGACAGGAGAGGTAGAGACTGCAGCAGGGTTGGCAAGCTCCTTGCAGATTTTAAAGAGTTCAGCCGAGTTGTTAGATGCCGCAGAGATGCGGGCTTGAATAAGGGCTCTCTTCTTGGTGAGAACGGAGAGGCGGTATTGCCTTTGGAGCAGGCGGCAGGCCAGTTTGTCAGAGGATGAACATGAAGCACGCCATTTCCTCTCTGCCACCCTGCACTTGGGTTTTAGGTGTCATGATGCCTACCCCCGGAGCACCAGGCCAGGCCCAGCACCCCCGGAAGCAGGCATCATGCCCTCGGGTAAAAGCCCAGCGGCCCCTTATGGCGCCAGGCTCATATTGGACATCAGTCCTGGCGCCATAGGCGCCAGGCTCATAAAGGGAGGTGTTTTGTGCACTTACCTGATGCAGACAATGCTGCACGCTTCAGGCCTCCCTGAGACCTGAAAGGGACTATTTTTTCATAGGGACTATTTTTTTCACTCGGGCGTGGCCAGGGAAGGATACATACCTAGTTGGGGAAGGATACATACTGGGACTTCTTTGGAGGCTATTTAAGCCACGCCCAGACAGCAGCTCATGCTTCGCGTTGTTCTGCTTCCTGCAGCTTAACGCTCACCGTGTCTGCTCCTGCTCCTGGACTCCAGCCACACCCGCCTCGAACCTGGAAGACCTGCAAGGAAGGAAGAGAAGAGAAAGGTGAAAACCAAGGACTATTTCAAACTTCTTACCTGCATCCGGAATCTTCTCGCCAGCATCCCTGAAGAAAGACTTCCATTTAAAAGCATTGCGTTGCTCGCTGCAGCGCCACGCTTCTCTCACCTGTCCTCGAGACATCTCCCGTCTCCATCGCGGCTGTCAGCATCGGGCGCCACATCTCTGCACCTAGGGGAGAGAGGAAGAAACAAAAGGTGAGCAGAAGGAACACAGAAGGAAAGCCTGATTAACAGCCATAATACTTACCGGCTTTTCTTCCACATTCCGGGTCCTGCGCATCACGCTAGAAGAGGCCACAGCAATCCAGACTAGACCAGCGCCCCCGTGGGAACCAGGTGAGCGTTACATTAGGGTGACGAGATCCGAGTCATACCAGGAGTTACATTTGGCTTTGGGCTTCAGGCGGATTCTCATGACGGGGGCAAGGATATCAAGAGTATCAGATATAGCAGAGTGGAGCATGGAGAGGGCTGTGTCAGGGTGGGAGTCAGCCGAAGGGGGAGGTGGGGGCGACAAGGTGGCAGCGAAAGCCTCAACTGACACACGCTTCATGGGTCGGATTGGCAGAGAAGGTGGGTGGCGATGATGAGGGTGGCTTTGCCTGAGGGGTAGGGAGGGTGAGGTGGGAGGATAGGAGAAAGTGATCACTCCAGGAGAGAGGAGTGGAGAGAGGGACGGAGAGGGGAAGGTCAGAAGAGATCAGAGCATCAAGAGTGTGACCTGCAGAATGAGTAGGTCCAGACGGGAGAATAGAGTGAGAGAGTCGCAGAGGTCACGAAAGAGTCCAGTGGGGGGACAGGAGGCATCCAGGTGGATGTTGAAGCCACCAAGAAAGAGGAGTTGAGTGGTAGCGGACAGGAGTGAGGAGGAGAAGTCAGCCCACTCAGAGAGGAAGGAGGACATTTGACCAGGTGGCCGATAGATAGTAGCCACGGTATGGGAATGGCTAGGAGAGAGAGAGAGTCGGCAGACAAGACATTCTGCGTAGGAGTGACAGTGGCAGGAATCCACTCGGGGAAGATAAGGGCAACACCCCCCCCCCCCCCCTGCACGGTTAGGCCTGGGCACGGAGAGGATCATGTAACAGTCAGGTAGGAGTGTGTCAAAGCTAGTGACAGAGCTGGCTGTGAACCATGTCTCAGTGAGACCGAGGACGTCAAGGTCCAGTTCCTCGAGAAGGCGACAGATATCAGAGGAATGCTTGATGGCAGAGCGAGAGTTGAGAGTGGCAATGTGGAGATGGTTGCCATCCTTGAAGGACTTCCGGGGAGGGGTACAGATCAGAGGTACGCCCTGCGGAGGTGTAGAAGGAGGTGAAGAAGGACCACGAGAGGGGGCAGGGAGGGAGGGTAGAGGCAAGGTAGACGAGGACAGAGGAGGGGGGACAGCAGGAGAGGAAAGGAAGTTGATGAGGCGTGGGAAGTGTCGGTCAAAGAGGTGAATGTTGGCCTGAGGGCCTTGGACCAAGACGGTCCCATTAGCGTAGACATTAATGATGGCCTTAAAGTAGTGGAAGGAGGCCAAGAGGACATCCCAACGGGTGCCACCATTAATGGGAGAAGAGGAAAAAGGAGAGAGCACAGAGACCATATGAAGGGTCCATAGGTCAGGCGAAGGCACGAAAAAGAGGATGTCAGTGAGAGTTTCCTTAGAGCAGGCACTAGTGTAGGTGTCAGCGTTGGGGAGGCCTGGGTTGGAGACCAGGATGTCCTTTTTTAAACTTTTTCCTACCGGATTTAGTAAGGAGAGCAGGATAGTCAATAGAGAAGCAGTTAGAGAAGATAGGCGAGATAGAGAGCACCATGGAGTAGGAGGGGGTGGGGGGGAAGACAGACGATGTGAGAGCACGCAGACAGGAAGAGAGCGGCAAGCACAGGTTACCACATTTCAGAACAAACAACGGTATGCGAATTAGGTACATAGTGGTGAGGCCACTTAAGTTTGAGAGTCCTGCGAGGGGAGAAAAACCCTAGTTTACCACATTTCAGAACAGACAACCCTAGTTTACCACAACTGTGACACAATGAGGTGAGGACAACATGCGAATGCAGTGGCCAGGTGTAGGTGGGGTGGCCGGGCGAGGATGGAGAAAGCAAGTACTGGCGCCAAGCGTCCCCTGCGGAAACACAGGGAGCCGCAACTGCACGGATCGGGTTTTGTACAAGCCCGCGTGAGCCTCCTCCGACTCCAGCGTGCGTTCAGCGTTCCAGGATACTCGGATGCTCAGGAAGTCCACGAAGATGGTACACGAAATCCGGGGAGCAAGGTAGAGAGAATAGGGTGGAAGGGAAAGGGAATTTAGAGGGTCCAGGAACAGGAGAATAGTTAAGCGAACTACGGAGCACACGTCTCGTCACTACCAGCGATAGCGTTGAGACGCGTGGGGCCGCGGGAGCATGGTCTATTTGTAGAATGAGCTACGTCCGACGTGGAAGCTGGTGCATGGCGTACCACGTTAGACGGCCATGTTGGGAGTACCAAAGAGTGCAAGCCCCGTTGTGACAAGGACCAGGAAGTCCAAAAGGGACGCGTTCTGTGGATCATGACAGCATGCCTCCTACGAAAACCTGTTCCACCAGGTTTGCCCGGGTGTATGAGATGATACCTTCTGAGCAATCGAGGAGTATTGAGATTAGAAAGTGGTTCCCAGGTTCTTTCACTCTGAGGATATCCTTTCCACTCGGCCAGGTATTGAAGTTGACCCCGTTTATACCTGGCGTCGCATATTCTGGATACTTCATATTCCAGTTGGTCGTCCACAACCACGGAGTTCGGTCTGCAGGATTTCTGGGAGGATCGGATATAAGGTTTTAATAAAGAAGTGTGAAAAACTGGATGAATCTTCTTCCAGGAGTCTGTCAACTTGAGCCGGAATGAGACTGGGTTTATGATTTCCTTTATGGAAAAAGGACCATAGTATCAGGGGGCTAGTTTGTTTGGTCGTAAATGTCGAGGCAGTAGTTTCAAGGACAGCCAGACCTGATCACTGACGGCATCAGAAGGCCCTAGTCTTCTTTTGGTATCAGCATAATACTTTGCGTGAGTTCGGGCCTTTTCTAAATGTTCTTTGGCTTCCTTGTGAACGTTGATGAGAGTTTCAATCCAGGAGTTGACTGTTGGTACAGGTGTGGGATGTGGGAGAATGGAAGGTAGAACTGAGGGGTGGAATCCTTGGCTGCAATAAAAAGGGCTGGTCTTGACTGCCGAGTGATCAGAGTTGTTAGCGAATTCAGCCACGGGTATAAGTAGCGACCAGTCGTGCTGTCCCTTGGTGGCAAAACAACAAAGGTATTGTTCCAGAGTCTGGTTCACACGTTCCGTAGCTCCGTTAGTCTGTGGGTGATGACCTGATGAAAAAGCGCGTTGAATTCCTAGAATACGACATAGATGTTTCCAGAATTGAGAGATGTATTGAGGTCCTCGGTCTGATATGATCTTGGAAGGGAGTCCATGAAGGCGAAATATATGTTCCAGGAAAATGCCAGCGAGTTCTGAGGAAGATGGCAGTTTGTACAAAGGTGTAAAATGGGCCACGTGGGTGAATAAATCAATGGTGACCATGATTGTCGTATAGCCCCTAGATGGTGGTAATTCCACGATAGTCTGTAGCGATGAACTCCCAGGGCCTAGAAGGTAGTGTAGGTTGAAGTAGGAGACCCGCCGGTTTCTTGTTATCATGTTTGTTTTGATTGCAGACTGCGCAGGCTTGAATGTACCGTTGAATATCAGATTTCATTTTGGGCCACCAAAATTGTCTTTGTATGAGACGAAGGGTGTTGGTGACACCACGATGCCTGGAGTGAAGAGTGTCATGACAGAGGTTAATAATCCGTAGTTGCAGTCTCTGAGTGGGAATGACCAGGGCATTGTACTTGAACAAGTATCCGTCTCTAGTTTTAAGACTCCATCGATTCTTTCCTGTGAATTCTTTCCAGATCCCAGAGGACTGGGTTTGCATTTGAATGTCTTCCAGGAGACTGACTGGTTGAGCTACAAAAATTGTGTGAGGAAACATCTTTGGGTAGGCCCAATCTTCAAGAGTTTCATAAGCAGGACGTTGAGATAAAGCGTCAGCAATTATGTTCTGTGATCCGGGGACATGATGGATGTGGAACTGGTACTGGGCAAAGAAGAAGGCCTAACGAGCTTGACGGCGATTCCTTCATTCCATAGATTGTAGAACTTGAAGATTTTTATGGTCCGTACGGACTTGCACAGGATGTTTAGCTCCTAGAAGTAGATGCCGCCATTCTATGAAGGCTTGACGTATGGCTAACAGTTCCTTTTCCAAGACGGAGTAATGAGTCTCGCTGGACATCAGGATTCGTGATAGGTAAGCAATGGGGTGCTCTAATTTGTGCTCAAATTCCCGCTTCAACACTGCTCCTATGGCATAGTTAGAGGCATCCTTCTCCACTAGGAATGGTCGATTAATATAGGGTTGAGCAAGGATAGGAGCTTGAGTTTTTAATCGTTGGAATGTCTTGTCTTGGGCTGGGGCCCAGAGGAAGGGAGTATCTTTCTTCAACAGAGTAATGATCGGTTGAACTATTTCGGGAAAGGATGGTATGAATTTCCAGTAGAAATTGGCAAGGAAGGATTGAATCTGTTTCACAGAAGTGGGAACAGGCCAAGATAGTATGGCTTTCACCTTTGAATGGTCCATTCCTATTCCTTCTGGACTAAGGACAAATCCTAGATCATGAACAGAAGTGACATGAAAACGGCATTTCTCGGGTTTAGCTAGGAGTTTGTGTTCACGTAGCCGTTGCAAAACTGCCTTTACATGCTCTTCATGCTTTTGAGGATCCTTGGAGTAAATCACGATATCATCCAGGTAAACGATGACGAAGAGGAACAACATGTCAGAAAACACTCTATCCATGAAGCGTTGGAAGACTGAGGGGGCATTAGCAAGTCCGAAGGGCATGACCAAGTACTGGAAAAGTGACCAAAGGTTGTTCTAAAGGCTGTTTTCCATTCGTCTCCTTCCCTGATACGGATCAGATGGTAGGCACCCCTGAGATCCAACTTCGTGAAGATTACAGCTCCTCTCACCGCTTCCAGAATATCAGAGATTACGGGCAAGGTGTAGCGTTCCTTGAGGGTGCACTGATTCAATCCACGATAATCAAGACAAGGTCTAAGCTCTTCAGTGGCTTTCTTGGGAACAAAAAACAACGAAGCTCCAGCTGGAGATTTGGATGGTCTTATGGTGCCATTTTCAAGGTTGGTATCCAAGTATTCTCTAAGGGCCTTTTTTTCCGGTTCAAGGGAATCACTGCTGAAGGTTCAGTTTCTATAGCGCAGTCTTCAGGTCTGTGAGGGGGTAGGGCCTGGACTATGGCAGTTGAAAACACAGAAACATATTCCTGATAGGCCTTAAGAAACCTGTATGACGTTAGAAACCATGAGTGGGCCTTGCTGGTCTGTTGGCATGCTTTCGGAAGATGTCAAGGCGGAATCTTCTGCCCAATTGATGTAAGGATTGTGTTTCTGTAACCAGGGCATACCGAGTACCATGGGGTAATGGGCTGACTTGATGTTAAATTTGATCAACTCTTGGTGATGGTTTATCGAGAGTCGGATCTCTTTGGTCTGCAAGGATATAGGTCCTGAAGTGAGAGGTCTTCCGTCGATCGCCTCCACAGATTGCATGATGCTTCGTGTTTCATATGGAATGTGGTGCTTAAAGACCCAATCTTGATCAATGAATATTCCCATAGCCCCACAATCCACCACGGCCAAAATGGGGTAGGTCTCGTTCTTGGATGACGATAGGAAGGCCTGTAGAATCACTAGGTTGTTCTGTCCAGGAGAGTTCAAGGATGGAATAGATGTGGAGCAAACATCTCTCTGCTAGAGGGCATTCTCTAACTAGGTGTTTATCCGAGGCACAATACATGCACAACACCGTGTGGATCCTTCTCATCCTTCCTTGCGGGGTTATGGGTCCACGGAAGGCCCCTATTTGCATGGGTTCTGGATCGCAAACCGAGACTGGAGTAGGGTCAGGTTTCGATGAGGTCTCAAAGGAAACCTTCTGGAAGGGCATCTTGGTCTTTTTCCTCTCTGCCTTCCTTTCCTGGATACGAAAGTCTATCTGCATGGCAAGATCCATAAGGGCCTGGAATGAACTTGGGCAAGCCACTCTGGCTAATTCGTCTTTTATCTCTTCATTTAGTCCCCTTCGGAAAAGAGTAAAACTTGCTTCTGAAGACCAATCCACTTCCTTAGCCAATTGTTTGAATCGTGTGACATACATAAGCATGTCCTGGGATCCTTGCCGGAAATCAAGTAGACATTCCTGGGCGCTATAGATCTGTTCTGGGCGATCAAACATGGTCTTAAGGGCCTGTATGAATCCGTCGTAATCATCCAGGAGGGCATCTCCAGAATTAACTAAATGTCTTGCCCAAGTCAGTGCATTTCCGGAGAGGTGCGAGATTATAAAGCCCACCTTAGCCCTGGGAGTTGAAAAATAGTAGGGCTTAAAGGTAAAGTGGACTAATCAAGAGTCAAGGAATCCACAAAGTGTTTTTGCAGACCCATCGTATTTGTCTACAATGCCACCCAGTAGCACGCTTTCCTTTGTGACAGAATCGTGGGACAGAACTAGTTGTTTCAATGCAGCGTTTTCCGCCTTTAAATTCTGCACCTCGCTCGTTAATTCTTGCATGCCACGCATGAGATCCTGAACGGCCGTTTACATGTTACTTTCAACCTCGGTCGTTTGGCGTCTCAAACTGTCACGGAATTCCCCCTTTCTCACTTGAGATCGATCCCTGTAGGATTTCTTGGAAGGAATCTTCTTGCGCACGGATCGGTTTTGTATAAGCCCAGCGCGAGCCTCCTCCGACTCCAGCGTGCGTTCAGTGTTCCAGGATACTCGGATGCTCAGGAAGTCCAGGAAGCGAGGAAGAGTACACGAAGATGGTACACGAAATCCGGGGAGCAAGGTAGAGGGAATAGGGAGGAAGGGAAAGGGAATTTAGAGGGTCCAGGAACAGGAGAATAGTTCAGCGAACTACGTAGCACACGTCTAGTCACTACCAGCGATAGCGTTGAGACGCGCGGGGCTGCAGGGGCGTGGTCTATTTGTAGAATGAGCTACGTCCGACGTGGAAGCTGGTGCAAGGCGTACCACGTTAGACGGCCATGTTGGGAGTACCAAAGAGTGCAAGCCCCGTTGGGACAAGGACCAGGAAGTCCAAAAGGGGCGCGTTCTGTGGATCATGACACACTTTGCAGGTCATCTTTTTGCACCGGTTCGGGCCCCTCATCTCAAATGGGATTTGAATGTGGTACTCAACCGCTTTGTCAGAAGCCTTTTAAACCCAGGGTCACTACCAAAATCAAGTACCTGTCTTTGAAGTTGGCCTTTTTGATTGCGGCAACATCTGCAAGACGAATACGTGAACTTTAGGCTCTTTCTGTGGAACATCCGTTCCTAATTTTTCTTAAGGATAAGGTTCTGCTTCCTAAAGTGGTTTCTGAATTCCATTTGAACCAGTCAATATCTTTGCCAGTCTTCTTTCCGCACCCGGTTTCTGATGCTGAGAAGGTTCTGCACAACCTAGACGTCAGACGAGCTGTGACGTTCTACCTCAATAGAACAAGCAAACTCAGAAGCTCCTCACAACTCTTCGTTACGTTTGGAGACCCAAAAGGGAAACCTGCCTCGAAAGCATCAATCTCCCGCTGGATAGTTTCATGTATTTCTGAGGCCTACAAGATTTAAGGCCTTCAACCACCAAAGGGCTTTCATGCACATCTGGTCTGTGGCAAAGCTGCTGCTGTTGTCTTCCAAAAGTACGTCCCTTGGGAGTCCATTGTCAAGGCGGTTACGTGGGCCTCCCCATCCGCTTTTTACAAACTTTACTGTCTCGACCTGATCTCCCGGGCTGATGTCCAATTTGGTCAGGCAGTTATTAAGAATGTGTTCCAATAAGGAACATTTCCATCCACCCGTAATACCTATGGTCTGTGCTTGGGAATCTCCCACAAGGAAAGGGGACGGGAAGTAGGAGTATTACCAAGTTACTCACCATAGTGACTACCTTACTCTTAGTCCATAGTCCCTTTTCCTCCATACGCCCGCCGTCCCCTCTAATAAGTACCCTCTATTGTTGCTAAATGGTCCTAGACCCGGCGATAGAAAAGGACTTGAGGGCGGAGCTCAGAAAGGCGAGGCTACGGTCCCGTGTGGTGTCCCCATGTAAAAATAAAAGGAGGACAAAAGGTACATTTTTTGATGCTATTAGAAAGTGCTGCGTTCCCGTCCCGAAGGACAGAATGTCCCACAAGTATGGAGAAAATGGGACTATGGACTAGGAGTAAGGTAGTCACTACGGTGAGTAACTTTGTCATTGTGTATGACTTGTTTATCAAATGCAATGTCCACGCATGTCTTCAGCATGAACACTTTATCCCCTAATGCAAGTATATTTATCAGCTTAGATTCAAGGGGTTAACATAAAATGGCAGAGTATAAGCAAAATGGCACCCTCCCTCTAGGCTTGTAATGTAATACAATTTTTATAAAGTGCAATCATGGCCCAAAGGCATCTTGGCGCTCAAACCAGGAAGGGGCAGGGACAGGTGAAAACCTCTCAGAACAGACCCTACGGAGTTCCGAACAAGAGTCTTGAGTGCTCTGCGGAATTGGAGATGTTCTGGAATCTCCCTTTGAGGGCCTAGCAGTGAGTTCCATAGCGAAGGAGCGAGCACTGAGAAGAGCGTCCTCCAGCTCGAGCCTTACGGAACCAGGGAACTACCAGCAAATTTGCATAGGAGGATCAAGGACGCCCTGGACAGTAGGGAGTCAGTTTATCTTGGAAGAAGGATGGTCCTACAAGGAAACAAGCCTGATGAACAGTACAAAGTGTCTTTAATTTAATCTGGCTCCTCACTGGAAGCCAATGAAGCTTGGCCAGCAAGTCCGAGGCCAAGGACAGAAAAGGTGCATTTAAGCGATAGGCGTGCAGCAGTGTTTTGGAGGACTTGAAGACAATGGGTCAAGAAGTTAGGTTGACCTAGATGGATCCCATTGCAGTAGTCTAAAGTGCCTGTTGTAGAGGCAGTGACTACCGATGGCCGAAGCTGCAGAGGCACAAAAGGGAGAACTTTTCTAAGCAGTCAAAGTTTATAAAAACCCAACTGGCAGACTTCCACATTCTCTAAAGCCTGAGGGCAGCAACTTCAACCCTGCGCTTTTCACCGAGAGACTGGGAGTGGGACAGGAACCC
Source organism: Ambystoma mexicanum (assembly GCF_040938575.1). Taxonomy (NCBI): domain Eukaryota; kingdom Metazoa; phylum Chordata; class Amphibia; order Caudata; family Ambystomatidae; genus Ambystoma; species Ambystoma mexicanum. Next base: position 1,236,193,720 of record NC_090925.1, on the reverse strand, counting down.
AAATAGTCCGGCCAAAAATCAGTGTCACAAAGTGTGCGACTCAGGGTGGCCAGACTACCATGATCTCTGTTTTGTCGCCGTTGAGTCTCAGCCAATTCTGAGACGTACAGCAGCAGATCTAAAAAATGTAAGCTTAGTAGGTGGATATGAGGCCAAAGCATTCCGTTTGAAAATGGAGTATCATCGACATAGGTATAGAAATGTATGCCGAAAGACTCAATCAAATTAGGCAGCAGACGGAGATGAAGATTAAAAAGCAGATGCAACAAGGAGGAGCCCTGAGACACACAAACGCACACCAAATTTGAGTTGGCTGTGCAGAGAAATGTGACAGGCACACAGTCTACATAGAATCATTCCGAAAAGAGGCGAACCAGGCCAGGACTGAGCCCGACAATTGCCACCTGTTCCAGGCGCTGGAGGTGGATGGAATGGTCAATGGTGTTGAATGCTGCAGAAAAGTCAAGGAGAATCAAAACGTCCACCTCCCCGCGGTCCTGGCCCAGAGCCAAATCATCCAGGATCAAGACCATGACCGATTCTGTACCGATAAGAGGCCTGAAGCCAGACTGAAATGAAAAAGGTGCAGCCTCTCGGTCTCTAAGAACCTAGATAGCTGGGGGTCGCAGTAGCTTCCATCATCTTCATCACTGCCAAAAGCAAAGAAATTGGGTGATAGATCGCAGGGGCCAGAGGATCCAAAGAGGGCTCCTTCAAGAGTGGGACAACAATGGCATGTTTCAAAGGAGCTTTTATAACCCCACTCTCAAAGGAGCGTTGTAGGGCCACAGTAAAAAGTGAAATGGCGTCTACAGGCAATAATTGCAGCAGACTCAAGTGGGATAGACTCGACAGGCGAGGACGATTTTAGTTTGCACAAAGCCGACGGTATAACCTCATCAGAAACTGAGTCAAAGCAGGAGAAGCTTACGTCACTGAGAAAGGATTGGGTACGGAGCTGGGCGGACCCCAGCCCAGATGACATAATCAACGCCCGTCACCTTTCCTCCATACTTGTGGGACATTCCGTCTTTCGGTACGGGACCGCAGCACTTTTGTCAAAAAGCATAAAAATTAAATTTGTTGTCCTTTTATTTTTACGCGGGGCCACAGCACGTGCCCGTAAACCCGCCCTCCTGAGCTCTGCGCATTGCCCTTCAGTCCTTTACTCCGCGTGGTTGGGGCTGGGCACACTAGCATCACTGTGAATTTGTCTTTTTTCCCTTTGTCCTTCCTCCTGCTCCGTTCCACTGTCATCTAATCCTCTGCCTATGCCGGAGCATCTGGGATTTGTCTTGTTCACCCTGCGAACGCCGTTTCGAATTGGCGGATCCCCACTCTCTCTCTGCCTGGAGTGTCTAGGCCCGGAACATCGTTGGGATTTGTGCTTCCACTGCGACTCCCACTCTGTCTGCGCACTCCATCGTCGTCTTCGGTGGGAGGAGGTATTTCAACGCGTTCCTCCACCACATTTTCAGCTCTTCATCGACGAGAAAAAGAAACGCCCGGTAAGTTCTTTACTTTTTAGGGCACCCCAGCCAGGGGACTCCTTCCCGGGGCCTTCCAGGACCGGGAGAGGCTCAATTAGCTCTTCTACCAGGGCCATGCCGGTGGTGTCCTGCAATAGGCACACTGGAGTTTCCTCCGAGGGTTCCCACAGTGGGCCTGCCAAAACCAGACACTCTTCTCAGGTTCACCGTTTGGGGGCTAAAGTTCAGCCCAGTTCTTCTGTGGCTCTGGATACTGGGGTTCGCCCTGAGGTTTCCATTTCTGGAGCTTGACATACTGAGTCACGACTCGAGGCTCCGCTTGAGGGAGCACGTACCAGGTTCCATCCCGAGGTTCCCCTTCTTGGGGCTGAATCTAATATCGGCAGAATTGAGGGGTCCTCTTCGAGGGTCCTGGCGGTGAGATATAACCAGGTTACTCACCGTAGTGACCACCTTACTCCTAGTCTATAGTCCCCTTTCCTCCATACTTATGGGACATTCCTCCGTCGTGTGGGTCGGGACCGGAGCACTTTGTAAAAGCATCAAAATTTTGCAAAAATGTTGTCCTTCCTCTCTTTTTACGCGGTGTACCTCACGCGGCCGTAGTCCCGCCCATCCTAGCTCCACCCAGTGCATCGCCCATCAGTCCTTTTCTATCGCCAGGTCAGAGACCTTTAAGCAATAATAGAGGAACCTTATTAGAGGGGACGGCGGGCGGGCGTATGGAGGAAAGGGGAATATGGACTAGGAGTAAGGTGGTCACTACGTTGAGTAACCTGGTTATACTCATGTCCCGTCCCCTTTCCTCAATACTTATGGGAGATTCCCAAGCACTCCTCACAGGAACTACTGGTGGATGGAAACCCCCTACTGAAAAAGGTTCTTCAGCACAGCCTGGCCAAACTGAGCATCGGATCTTGAGCTCAGGTCCAAACAGTAGTGTTTACAAAAAGCCAATGGGGAGGCCCAAGTAGCCGCTTTCGCGATGGCCTCCCAGGGGACATATTTTTGAAAGGCATCCGCAGCTGCCTTGCCCCGTACGAGGTGTGCATGAATCCCTTTAGGAGGATGGAGACCCTGAACAGTGTAAGACTCCGTAATACAGTCAGCGATCAATCTGGAGATAGTCGCTATAGAGGCCTGTTTACCTGGTGGATTACCTGAGGTCACCAATAGTTGAGAAGAACTGTTAAATTCAGATGTTCTGTCCAGATAGAACTTAAGAGCTCTTCTAACATCCAAGCAATGCAAAATCCTCTCCGCTTCTGAAGCTGGGTTTGGAAAGAAGACAGGCAGGGAGATAGACTGATTCAGATGGAAATCAGAAACCACCTTTGGTAGGAAAGGAGAATTTGTCCGTAGGACCCCCTTATGCTTGTGGAAAACCAAGAAGGGATGCTCCACCGACAGAGCTTGGAGCTCACTCGCACGCCTTGCTGAAGTAACAGCGACCAAAAAGACATCTTTCACGAAAGGTGCTTAAGATCTACTGTGGCCATTGGTTTGAACGGCTTATGGCACAACGCCATAAGGACCACATTCAGATCCCACGTCAGGTGCGGCTTGCGAACCAGAGGGTAAAGATGCGTTAGACCTGCAAAGTGTCTCCTAACCACTGGATTTGACGGTGAATAAGAGCACTGGTCCGTGGATAGATAGGCGGCCACAGCCGAAAGATAAGTTCTGCATGAGAGAACATGGATGCCTGACTCTGCTAGGTGAGAAACGAAAGACAGCACAGTGCAAATCCTAGCCACCTTGGGGTCCAGCTGGTCAGCTAAGCACCAGTGACAGAACCGAAGCCATTTGCTTCTGTACTGAGACCTTGTCGAGGGCTTCCTGGCTGCCTGGATAATGCGCATGTTGTCAGCAGACAGATTGAGATGCTCTTAAGATCTGAACTCCGGTACCATGCCGCCAATCTGAACGATTGTGGGGAGGGGTGCCACTGCTGCCGATCCCTCTGGTGAAGCAGATTGGGAACCAACAGGAGCCTGATCGGTGCACACACCAACGGATGTTGAAGCTCTGAAAACCAGAACCTGGCCGGCCACCACGGAGCTATGAGCAGAAGAGAACAGTTCACTGTGTTCCTCAGCTTGCAAATCGTCCGATGAATTAGAGGCAGAGGCGGGAAATCATAGGCCCTCATGTTGTGCCAAGGAATCTCAAGAGCATCCCCCAGAGAGGAGGCTCCCAGCCCATTTCTGGAGGCATACAGAGGAAGTTTCTTGTTTGCCGATTTTGCCAAGAGGTCCACTTCTGGAGTGCCCCAGCACAGGAATATCTGTGAGAGGACCTCCGCTTTCAATTCCCACTCGTAACTGACCATTGTCCGTTGACTGAGGGCATCTGCCGTGATGTTCAGCTGGCCCGGGATGTGTACTGCTACCAGCCAGGCACCTTGCTGAACCGCCCATTCCCAAATCTGAATGGCCAGATCCACAAGAGGAGACTTGGTGACCCCGTGCTTGTTGATGTAAAACATTGACGCCACATTGTGCCAGGGGACACAAACCACTTTGTTGGCAATGACCGGCCTGAACGCCTTGAGCGCCAGGAAAATCGCCAAAAGCTCCAGATGATTTATCTGAAGGAACTTGTCTTGGGGCGACCAGAGGTTGGAGACCTGAAGAAGATCCAACGTCGCACCCCACCCCAGAAGGGAGGAGTCCGTCGTGATCGTCATCATCCGAGCGGGGGTCTTGAAAACCCACACCCACCGACAGGTTGCTGAGAGACGACCACCACACCAGGTCCACTCTCACGAAAGCCGGAATCGATATCCTCTTGGAGTCCGGATCCACAGCTTGGCGCCAAGAATTTCTAAGAGCCATTTGCGTCCGCCTCATCTTGAGCCGAGGAAGAGCCAATACACACAAGGCCATGAGACCCAGAAGCCTCTGGAACCTCCAGGCCGACATGCTCTCCGGCTGTGCAAAATATGACACGTGGCCAACAGATCTGCCATTCTGTCCCCGGTCAGGTAAACTCTGCAGTTGATCGTGTTCCAACAAAAACCCAGGAAAGTCAAGACCTGCGAGACCTTCATGGAAGATTTCCGCCAGTTCACCTACAGCCCAAGGTGGAACAGGAGCTGAAGGAGAGACTGAAGATTGTTCGAGGCTTTCAGCGTGCAGTGACTGCGCAACAGCCAATCGTCCAAATATGGATACACTGAAGGCGAAGATAAGCTGCGATAACCGACATCATCTTCGTAAAGACACGAGGTGCCGAGATGAGGCCAAAAGGGAGCACTCGGAACTGGAAGTGCTCCTCTCCCACAGAAAACCGTAGGTATCTCCAGTGTGGATTCCAGATCAGGATATGGATATACGCATCCTGAAGGTCCACCACGCTGAGCCAATCGCCCTCTGTAAAGAGGACTTTATCTGACCAGGCGTGATCATCTTGAATTTCTCTTGGAGTAGAAAAAGATTGAACTGGGAAAGTTCTAGGATGGTGCGCAGGCCAGCCTGGTTGGATTTGGGTACCGTAAACAGCCGGGAGGAGAAGCCCTCTCTCCCCAAGGGGAACGGGTTCCATCGCTCTGAGATCCAGAAATTTCTGAATCTCTGCTATGAGGGAGGGTGATCCAGACTGCTGGAAGGGAGGATTGATGGTTGGGGCAGGGGGAAGCGGAAGCCCGCCCGAGCGACTGACGAGACCCACCGGTCCTCGGTGATGGTCTGGCACGCCTCCCAATGAGATGCAGTGCGTCCTCCCACTGGGGTCTCGTGCGAGCGCAGAAAACCCTCATTTAGCTGGTTTCTCGGTGGCAACACCACCTGAACCTGGGGAGGAGGCTGAGGAGCGGGAGAAAAACCGACTCTGTTGCTGCCTTTGGCGGGAATTTCCCAAAGGGGTGTCAACCCTGTGGGATTTTTGATCTAGAAACCACCTGAAACCAGAGGAAGGCTGAGGCTGCGACAACGATCTGTGTCCTAAAAGGTTGTTTTACCAGGACAGACAAGGACTTGGCGGTCTGAGTGCTGTCCTTCGTCTTGGTAAGCTCCAAGTCTGTTGTAGAATGAAAGAGCTCCTTGCCATCAAAGGGCAGGTCCAATACCTTATCTTGCATCTCCTTGGAGAACTTAGTGGCATGCAGCCAAGCCTGACAAGAGGTATCCACGCCGAGCACAAGGCCCCGGGCCGAAGTGTCGACATGATTCGCAGCAGCCTCCAGAAGATCCTGTGCCAGGACCCTGCCATCCGACAATCCCGCCCTGAAATCCTCAAGCTTTCCAGTGGGAATAAACTCCTAAAACTCCAACAGACCTTTCCACATTTTCATGTTCGCCCCCGCTAACACCAGTTCTGCATTTGCTTGACGCAGTTGCAGGGCTGAATTAGCGTAAATCTTCCTCCCAAGGGAGTCAAGAAGCTTATCCTCTTTGCCCAGAACCTGTGTAGCTGGATTGCAAAGTGGCCGCAGCCACTACAGTGGAGGAGGGGGGGGGGGGGGCGGACAGATGCTAAGGCCACCTCTTCCGAAGAATGGAGCCTGTAGCGCGTGTCAATTTTCTTGTTGACAAACAGTCCAGAGTGTGGTTTCTCCCAGACTCTACGGACCTCGGCGAAAACGTCCTTCTGCAAGAACAAGGCGGTACGCTCCAAAGGAGACAAGGTGAATGCCCCCGAAAGCACACTCTCACGCGGAGCGGATGTCTCGGGTACTGGAACATCCAACAGACACATCATGTCCAGCACCCGGTCGTGAAAGGCTCTGATAGATCGGGGCTGGTCTTCGATGTCCTGATCGCACTGTGCGTCGTCCGACAGGTCCGGATCAGGCTGAGTCGCATCGGGCACCACAATGGCCTTGTCGACTGGGGACAACGGAGGCAGGGGTGTAAGTCGGGGGAGGCCCAGTAGGCAAAAGCGGCGTCGGCGGAACCACAGGAACCGCAGCTGGAACAGACGGTGCAGGCGGGCAGATCTCCCTAAACAAGCCTTGAAAGTACTCCTTCATGGGGTTGGAACGCACACGTTTTTGAAACTTGCTGAAAAAGGCGTCCTCCGCCGATGATTTAGGTACGACCGGAGGAGGCCTCTTATAAGGGGAGTAATTCCAGGGACTCAAGAGAGAGGGTTGCCAAGAAGTGAGGAAGAAGTCCCCACAGGTGGGTCAGGCATCTTCATTTTAGCCTTAACACAAGGAACCTCGGCCGAGCCGGTACTGTGTGGCCTAGGATGTTTCTGTGACATGCCAATAGCCAAACTAGCCTTCACAGGAAGGACCTCGGCACTGCCGGTAAAGGAGGAATTATGGTTCAAAACCTCACTCCCTGCCCCTTCAACAGATCGGGAGTCCCCGCAAGAGCGGGAAAGATGAGGAACACACCTCACCGACAAGACCTTAACAGGTCTCTCAGAATTGTTGGTCACCTTAGGCTCTAAACGAGGGACCTCGGACCCAAGTCCGGCAAAAGCCTCTTCACGTCGGGCCTCGAACTTCGGTATCAACAACCTCAACCGAGGCCTCGGGGCGTACCCCAGTGTTTTTACGGGAAGCTCCAATCAAGGAGGCCTCGGAGCAATCTCCGGTAACCAACGCCTCAGTAAAACTGGGCCCGCAGACAGCCCCCACAGGAGGGGCCTCGGAATGTAATCCGGTGTCAATAGGCTCCTTACGGAAACCCTCGGAGAAAACTCTGGTACACTTTTTAGGCCTAGATGGCACCTCAGGGCAAGCCCCGCTTTGATGCTCCTCCCAGACCGGGAAGACTCCGGGAAGGAGTCCCCTTGGCTGGGGTGCCCTACAAAGTAAAGAACTCACCAGGCCTTTCTTCTTCTTGTCGATGTAAGATTAAAAATGCATAGGGGGAGTGCACTGAAACACCTCCTCCCACTGCTCTAAACGACGTTGAAGCTCCCGGACCGAAGGGGAATCGCAATAAAAACATGAGTCCCACTGATGGTCAGGACCCAAACACTCTAAACAAAGAGGATGGGGAACCGCCCTAAGGAAGCGTCGCTGACAGGAAGAACCATTCAGAAAGTCTAGCTGAAATGGCAGACGGACTACCACGCGATTGCTAGCAAGAGCCAGAGAGGAGGAAACTGGAAAAAAACGTCTTCCGCAGATGCCAGTGCATCCAGTCTCGAACAAGCGGAGAAAAGGACTGATGAGCGATGCGCTGGGCAGAGCTAAGATGGGTGGGGTTACGGCCATGTGCGGTACCCTGCGTAAAAAGAGGAAGGACAACATATTGGCAACATTTTTATGCTGTTACAAAGTGCTCCGGTCCCGTCCCAAAGGACGGAGGAATGTCCCATAAGTATGGAGGAAAGGGGACGGGACGTAGGAGTCTATCCCTCAACCATGTTTGGGGCCGTGGCGGTACCAGTTCGGTCGAGGGGGCAAAGAAGGAGGTCAGCCTTCGAGTACCTGCTATGCCGAGGTTCCTCCACTGGAGGCTAATTCTGGGGCAATTCCTAAGGTGTCAAGTAAACACCCTAGATCTGCCAGTACCGGCTCGGCCGAGGATCCTTGTTAAGCCTAAAGTGTATAAGACCCCTGACTACCCTCTTTCTCCTGTGACACAGTTCACCTCTGGTGTCGACAAAATGGCGGCTCAACCTCCACAGTCCACTGCGGCCATTTTGACTACCTTTGTTCAACCAACATTCAATATGGCTGGGGAGGGATTCCTTTTGGGGCTGAGCAGCTTTGATTGGCGTGCTTAGGCACTGCTGCCTCATAGTCTCGCTCCCTCCTGGTTCTGCACCCCTGATCGATGTGGACCCAATCGGTGGAGGACCCTTCTGGTAACCATCCTCCTTGCGTTCATGGGTGTATGTCCCTCCAAAGCTGCCTCTGCCCACTCCGGTGCCTAAACCTTCGTCTGAGACTGCATTTTCTGGGAAATTTCAGTTGCTCATGCATTCTGATCCCATGAGGGCGTACTTTAAGGGTCTTTTTAGGTAAATGTACCCTGGGGCTCCTATACCGCCTCCGGCTGATTCTCTGCAGGCCCCGGTGGGGCCACTCTTCCTGCTGGACCTCCTTCACCACTTCCTCCTCTGCCTTCACTTTCCCTGATAGAAAAAAAGTCGGGTGCTCCACTAGACAACACTTTAAGGCCTGAGTCGCCATGTGCAGCGGATTAGTCTTCTGCCCCGCTACACTGGATGAGGGCCAGGCGTACCAGTACAGCGATGAGCAGCCCCGCTCTATTAGAGCATTTCAAGACCGGTTGCTGTATATGATGGCCCTGCTTTATATTCCAGTGCGCGAGGTCCCGCTCCACATGAGGGGGTGCTTTCTGGAGCCTTTTCTCCATCTCCTCAGGAGCGCACCGGCCTGTTCCTTCAGAAGGACGTCTTGGTTGAGGCTCGTAAGGTCTGGGGAAAAACCCCATTCTGGGCAGCATCTCAACAAGAGGATTGACGCTCGATGGAAGCTTCATGCCTCGGAAGATATACTGCTTGCCCACTTCCATAGTCAACTGTAGTGGCAGCAGCCACCCTCCAGTCCAAGCCGTCGTCTATATCCTCCTCTGCAGCGGCCCAAATCCTCTCCAAGGAGGACAAACTTGTTGCTGCCATTGGCAAGAAACTCTTTTCCAATTCGGCGCCCCAACTTCATCAGGCTAACGCCAAGCTGATCCTGGCGGTGGCCAATGCCAAGCTGTGAAGGGAACTAGTCGATTTCCATTAATGTATTCCTGCGGATAGGCTAGAAGACTTCAAAGCCGGTTTGTCGGACGCAAGAGTGTTGGCACAAGATCTATTGGAGGCTGCTGAACACCATGTTGATACCTCCGCTCGAGGCTTTATGGTCGGGGTTGACCTCTCCCACCAAACGTGGCTCCATGCTACAAAGTTCTCAAAGGAAGTGCAGTGCAAGGTGCTAGACTTTCCTTTTGATGGTAAGGAGTTGTTCCATTCCTCCACAGATGAGGAACTCATGAAGACTAAGGCGAGTTCTCAAACAGCCAAGTCTTTATCGGTCCTGGCGAAAGCTCCAGCTAAGCCCCCTTGTACTCGGAGGTCAGTGTCCCAAAATTGGTCCTTCTCTGGGTTCAGGGGTTTTCAAGATTGCTGTGCATGCCGATCTGAAGCTCTGGTTGCCGGGCCCCGCCGCAAGCAACAATGGCAAGGTGGTTGTTTTTTCTTTTGTCCATCCGCCTCCTCTCCAGGGACAGATAGTCTCCCTGCCGACAAATCATCCAAATTATATATTTTGTCAGCCGCACGAGACTCCGGTGGGAGAACAAATCTCGTCACATCTGGAGGCATGGCAGACCATCACCGAATACTGATGGGTTTTGTTTATCGCTCTGGCAGGCTTCTGCTTGCCCCTCCCTGCTAGCCCACCCTTCAACCCTCTCTTCCAGCAGACTGGGTCGCCCCCCCTCAGAGCCGAGGTACAGAAACTTCTAGACCTCAAAGCGGTGGAGCCTGTTCCCCTCAGGGAGCATGGGGAGGGCTACTAGTCCCGTCAGTTCAGTGCCCAAACCCAACCAGGCTGGCGTGCGCATTATCCTCTTTCCCAGGTCAATCTTACTCTTACGTCCCGTCCCCTTTCCTCCATACTTGCAGGACATTCCATCCTTCGGGATGCGACCGGAGCACTTTTGTAAAAAGCATCAAAGATTGTAGATTTTTATTCCTCGTTATTTTTACGCGGGGTACCGTATGTGGCTGTAACCGCGCCCTCCTGAGTTCTGCCCCACATTTCGCCCTTCTGTCCTTTTCTCCACGCGGTCAGGGCTGTATGCACTAGCATCACTTGGAATTTTTATTTTTATTCCCTATGTCCTTCCTTCCTGCTCCGGTTCCTCGGTCATCTAGTCCTCCATCTATGCCGGAGCACTGGGATTCGTGTCCTGTTCTTCATGTGAACAACGCTTCACTAGGGCAGATCCCCACTCTTTGCTTGGAGTGTCTAGGCCCAGAACATCGTTGAGATTCGTGCTTCTACTGCGACTCCTTATCCGTCCCTGCACTCAAACGCCGTCTTCTTCGGTGGAAGGAAGTGTTTCAGCACATTCCTTCACTTCATTTACAGCTTTTCAGTGACAAAAAGAAATAACGCCTGGTAAGTTCTTTACTTTTTACGGCGCCCCAGCCAGGGGACTCCTTCCCGAGGTCTTCCAGGTCCGTTAGGGGCTCATGTAGCTCTGTCACCAAGGGTTCCCCTGAGGTGCCCCAAGGGCCTAATGGGCGCACCGGAGTGTTCTGCGAGGGTTCTTGCAGCGGACCTGCCAGTACTAGACACCGTTCCGAGGTTCACCATTTGGGTGCTAAGGTTCAGCCCAGTTCGTCTGTGGCTCTGGATACTGGGGATCGCCCTGAGGTCTCCGTTTCTGGAGCTTTTCATACCGAGTGACCGCTCGAGGCCCCTCTTGAGGGAGCTATACGTCCCGGGTTAAAACCAGAGGTTCCTCTTCTTGAGGCTAAAGTCAGCACTGACAGATCCGAGAGATCCACTTTGAAGGTCTTGTCGGTGAGGTACATCCCTCAACTGTCCCACGCTCCGGGTCGTGGTGGTACCGGTTCTGTCGAGGGGGCAAAGAAGGCAGTCACGGACCATTACCTCTCCACTACCGGCTCTGCTGAGGTTCCTCCACTGGAGGCTAATTTTGGGGCTGATTCTAACATGTCTAGTAAAAATCCGAGACCACCCTGTACTCTGCCGAGTATCCTTGTGTCAAGGCTATGGTGTTACTTAAGTCCCCTGATTCCCCTGAGGAGACAGTTGCCTCATCTCCACATGTGACGCAGGTCTCCTCAGGTGTCGACAAAATGGCGGCCCAACCTCCATGGTCCACGGTGGCCATTTTGGATACCTCTTACACCGACGTTCACGCCGTCTGTTGCTGGGACCATTCCTTTTGGAGCTGAGCAGCTTTTTCCACGCTATGTGGACAACGGAAATCCGTTCCGCCCTTCATTTGACTGGCGCGCCCGGACACCGCTTCCTCATACAGTCTCGCTACCTCCTGCTTCTGCTCCACTGATTTACGTGGATCCGGCCGGTGGTAGGCCTTCCTGGCAACCATCCTCCTTGCGTTCATGAGGGTAGGCCCCTCATGAGTGGTCTCTTCCTGTACCAGCCCCAAAGCCTTCGGCTGAAGAGTTTTTTTTAGGAAGTTTCAGATGCTCGTGCACTCTGACCCTATGAAGGTGTATTTCAAGTGTCTTTTCAGGGAAATGTATCCTGAGCCTCCTGCCCCGGCTGTTCTATTGCAGGTTCCGGTGGTGCCACTCCCTCCACCGCTTCCCTCTGGACCTCCTCCAGCTCTACCTCTGCTCCTGTTGTCTCCTATAGAGAAGACAACGGCAGACTGGGACAGCACTGTAAAACCGGAGGCGGTTTGCGTGGTGGACCATTCTTCTGTTTCCACCTTGTTGGAGGATTCTCAAGCGGATCAGGACAGCGATGAGCAGCCCTGCTTGGTGAGAGCATTCCATGACCGGGTCTTGGATATGATGGCCGTCCTTGACATTCCAGTACCTGAGTTCCCCACTCCTGAAGAGGGAATGCTTTCGGGAACCTTTACCCTGTCGCCTCAATAGCGCACTGGCCTGTTCCTCCGGAAGGACATCTTGGTTGAGGCCCGCAAAGTCTGTGATAAACCCCACACTGGGCTATACATCAACCAGAGAATTGACGCTCGATACAAGCTTCACACCTTTGAGATAGCGTTATTGGTTTGTCCGCTGCCATCCTCCACAGTGGTGGCAGCGGCCACTCTTCAGTCCAAGGCGACCTCTGCATCTTCAATGGCAGCGGCCCAAATCCTATCCAAGGAGAATAAAATTCGGGACTCTTTGGGCAAGAAGGTCTTTGCCAATTCAGTGCTCCAACTTGGTCAAGCGAATACCAAGCTCATCCTGGCAGCAGCCAATTTGAGGCTGTGGAAAGAGTTAGCTGACTTCCAGGAGTGCATCCCTGCGGATAGGCTAGATGACTTTAAAGCCGGTTTGGCTGACGCCAGAGTGTTGGCACAGGATCTACTGGAAGCTGCGGCACACCACGTAGATACCATAAGCCTGATGCCTTATGGTAGGGGTTGACACCACCCTCAAAGGAAGTGCAAGCCAAAGTGCTGGACCTTCCTTTTGATGGCAAGGGATAGTTTCATTCTTCTGCCGACGAGGAGCTCACAAAGACCAAAGTGAGTACCCAAACCGCCAAATCTTTATCGATCTTGGCGAAAGCTCCAGCTAAGGTCCCTTATACGCAGAGGTCAGGGTCATATACTCTATTCTTCTTAGGGCTCGAGGGCTTTCAGGATCGTCGTGCGCGCCAAACTGAAGCTCTGGTTGGCGGGACCCGCTGAAAGCAACAACGACAAGGTGGTCAGTTTTTCCTCTCGGCCATCAGCCTCTTCTCCAGGGACAGGAGTTCTCTCTGCCGACAAATCAGCAAAATTATATTTCTTGTCGATCGCACGAGATTCCTGTGGGAGGACGAATCTCGTCTCATCTGGAGGCGTGGCAGACCATTACCGAAGACCAGTGGGTTTTGTCCATCGTTCGGGCAGGCTTTCGCTTGCCCCTCCCTTCCCCCACACCACCCTTCAACCCTCCCTTCCATCAGATCGGGACGCCCTCCCTCAGAGCCGTGGTACAGAAACCTCTAGACCTCAGAGTGGTGGAACCTGTTCCCCCTTGGGGAGCACGGGGAGGGCTTCTACTCTTGTCTGTTCAGTGCCAAACCCAACCAAGCTGGCCTGTGCAAAATCCTCGATCTTTCCCAGTTCAATTTTCCCTTCCCCAAGAGAAATTCAAGATGATCACACCTTGCCAAATAAAGTCCTCTCTTCGGAAGGGCGACCTGGCTCAGTGTAGTGGACTTTAAGGATGCTTACATGCTCATAAGGAGGCGGCATCAGAAATATCTGCGGTTCTCTCTGGGAGGGGAACATTTTCAGTTCCGTGTGCTCCCTTTTGGTCTCAGCTCGGCGCTGTGTGGGCGTAACGGCAGACAGCATTGCGGACCTATCGACCATGTGTCGGCTCTTCCTCCAGTCCTCGCACATGACGGCCTGGTGATTCCAAAGACTTCTGGGTCTCATGGCCTCTTGCGTGCTAGCTCTGCCTCTTGCACGTGTGAAGATGAGGCGCACTCAGCTATCTCTTCAGAGCTGCTGCTCTCCGGCATCGGACCCGGATTCCAAGATAATTCCAGTTCCATCCTGCATGACAGCGGATCTGCAATGGTGGTCCTCGACTAACAACCTTTCAGTGGGGGCCTCCTTCCAGGAGCCCTGCGCACAAGTGACGGTTACCACCGACGGTGACCACTGACTCCTCCCTTCTGGGGTGGGGAGCGACGCTGCATCACCTCGAAGTATTCGACCTGTGGACGCCGCAGGACAGTCAGTTTCATATCAGTTATCTGGAACTCCTGACTGTGTTCCTGGCGCTCAAAGCTTTTCAACCGTCTATCACCAGCAGGGTAGTCTGTATTCGCACAGACAATTCTGTGGCAATGTTTTGCACCAACAAGCAGGGCTGCACCATGTCGCTTCTCCTTGTGGACCTGGCCATAGAAATTTGGTACTGGGCCATTCAGCACAAGGGTGGCTCCAGGCTGTACACATTCCAGGTCATATCAGTCTAACTTCAGACTCGCTCAGCCCTCAGCCAGTTATGAGTGGGAAATTAACAGCGAAGTCCTCCAACATTTTCCACCAATTGAGCACTCCCAGAGGTCGACCTCTTTGCAACTTCTGCAAACGGGAAACTTCCTCTTTGTGCATCCAGTGAAAGGCTTGGAACGTCCTCCCTGGGAGACGCCCTCTAGATTCCGTGGGACAGCATGAAGACTTAGGCCTTCCCTCCATTGCCACGGTCATTCTGCAAGCTCAAGACAGCATCGAAATGCACTTTTTTGTACATGGCTCCTTGGTGGCCAGCCAGATTCTGGTTTTCGGAACTTCAGCATCTGTTGATTCTTCCCACAATCAGATTGCCGCTGCTACCCGACCTTCTTCACCAGAGGGATCAGCAGCTATGGCACCCCTCCCCACAATCGTTCAGCTTGGTGGGCTGGTGCCTGAGTTCAGATCTTTAGCGGAGTTTAATCAGACTGAGTACAATATGCACCTTATCCAAGAGCCTTCTACAAGTGCCCAATATATGAGCAAATGGCTCTGTTTTTGTCACTGGTGCTTAGCTAAGCAGCTCGACCCCAGACAGACTACGGTCGACACCGTTGTATCCTTTGTGTCCCACCTGGCAGCTTCTGGCATTCATGTTCTGTCTTGCAGAATGTAATTATCCACCATTGCGGTCCTTCCTTCCTTCCTTCCTTCCTTCCTTCCTTCCTGGTTACATCCACTTGCTGTGGCCCACTTAAAAATAAAAGGACAAAAAATGTAATTTTTGCTGCTTTTTGACAAGTGCTCCAATCCTGTCCTGAAGGATGGAATGTCCCACAAGTAAGGAGTAAAGGGGACTATGGACTAGGAATGAGGTAGTCACTACGGTGAGTAACTTTGTTAATGTTCTGCAAAGAAAAGACAGATCGCATCACAAGTTACTTGCGTGTAAAGGAGCCGACCGAGCCGGGGCTGTGACCAGTAGCTCTTTAGTCACTCTGAACAGTTCACGTAAAGTGCAGGATGAGGTAGTAATGTGGTCAGCATAATATTAGCAGATTTAACTGCCAGTTCATATGGATTGAAAATCTTTTTATATATTATTTTAATATTTTCACTTTTATTTTTCTTTAAATTGGTTTACAATTTTTACAAAATAAAACACATCAAATGAAATGTCTTCTCGATCCTCCAATTTCGAAATATAATGAGAAAAAAGACAAGAAAAGATAACACTGGAATAATAAGCCCACAAGAAGGTGTCAATAGGTTTCATGGCTTTTTCTGGGTTGATTGTCCTTTTTTTTATTATGTTCCCCATGTTGGATACCTCCTGTTGCGTTCCTCAAATTCAATTCTTATCTTTGGGTATAGTTTCCTTTACTGTTGTACAAGGTGGTTATTCTGAAAGACGTTTGCCACCGCTATTGTTGGTGAGGTCTTTTTCTCCACACATCAGACAGTTCCACCAGATCTCTTCGTCATAAACTCGTAGGTCTGAGACAGCATGAGTCCTCCTTTTTTTTTTTTTTTTTTTTTTTTTTGGGGCTTGTTGGAAAAGGACTAAGTACAGAAAGAGCCAAAAAAGGGGGGGTTTCCAACAAACTACCTTATCATATCCTCACCGTAGGTCACACACCTGGTCTTGCACCAAATTCATGTATTCACAGACCATCAGTCTTTTAACAAATATAAAGAGATGGCAGGCTCAATTTTAGCAAAAATAACTCCTCAATTTATTATATTTTCTAATAAAAACCGACCGTTTGGTCACATTTGCAAAGCTCATTATACATAAAAAACACAAATAAAAGAGACAATTGATCTATAATTTGAATCTTGTGTTGCGTCACACAATGCTTGATAATTGAACAGTAGTGGTGTTAGTAACACATGTGTGACTTTAAATTAGCCAGGTCTTATTTTGCTAAACAGTCCCCAAAATCTTTGTGTCAACGTGCACAAATCCGTTTCCAGCCTTAATGTTTTGATCCCAAACCGACTTATCCTTGATTTTTGTTGATTAGTCGTGTATGTAAGGCTTTCTTCAGGACACAATATTCACAAGTACAGAATGGGGACTGTTTAGCAAAATAAGACCTGGCTAATTTTTGCTAAAATTGAGCCTGCCATCTCTTTATAGTTGTTAAAAGACTGATGGTCTGTGAATACATGAATTTGGTGTGAGACCAGGTGTGTGACCTCCGGTGAGGATATGATAAGGTAGTTTGTTGGAAACCCCCCGCCCCCCTCCTTTTTTGGCTTGATAGTAAAAGATGCCATAGTGTTGCCACTTGTTCTGAGTTTTCACAATATCGACATCTGTTTGTGGTCGATTTACTTCTTTTTGCCATCAATTAATTGGTAGGAAGTAGGTTGAGACATGCTCTTATTAAGAAAGTGAGTCTGAGGTCTGTTTAGGAATCGATGCATATACCCAGGCAATTGGTTTAGTTTTTTTATTTATTGGCCAACCGCTTATCAATTTGTTTGCAGATGTTTTATCATTAGTAGCAATCCAATCCCACTCTTCTAACTTTTTTACCACCTTCTTTGGATCAGTTTTTGTTTGACCACATCGTCAACAGTGAGTTGTTTCCGCCCACAAACTCTGCGTTGATGTTGAAAATCTCTGCTCTACGTGATTGAAAAATCATTCTGTGAAGCATCAGTTAATTGCGTTGAATCGTGGCTAGCAATGAGCGTAGGCTCAGTTCTCTTCTAATCCGCACTGGTGGAGTTCATGGGGGAAGGGCCAAAACTCGTCGCCAAAAATACCCCTCTAGTTTTGGCTAAATTTTATCAGACATAAGTGACAAAGTTTCCATACCAAAGATTAGCGTGGGGATTACTTTGGCTTTGTAATTGTTTGCTGCTGGAATGATGGAAAAAAAGCCACATTTTCTATGTATTGCCCTCATTTGCGTAGCCAATTTTTTTATCTTTTGCCAAAGAACCGATTGCATGGGCACTTCCACTACGCTATTATTCAGTGTGACTCCAAGATATTTAAAGTGTTTCACGTGTTGGATAGGGACCCCTTCCAGTTTCCAGTGTGCATTGTCCGATTTATTTCTGGATTTTTCAATGGACATGATTTTGGTTTTGTCTTTGTTGATTTCTAAGCCATTGCTTTTGATTTACTTTCAAGCTGTTCAGTTGACGTTGCAAGCCGATGGCGGTCTGGTCTACCAAGATCAGGTCGTCTGCATGTAGGAGTCCCGTTATTTTTACCCCTCCTATAGTTGGTGGAAACGACTGATGGATCTTCTCGTGATGTTGAAAATCCGCCAAGTAGGTGTTGTAGAGGACAGGAGCAAAGGGGCAACCTTGCTTCACTCGTTTGAATGTTTTAATCTCGGTAGATAGTAGGCCTACATCATTTAGGCAAACTCTCAATGTCGTTCCCATACATAAAGCTTGGATTGGTTCCAGAATTTCAGGGGGTCACCTTAAAGTTGTCAATTTGTGCCATAATGTTTTCCTTCCAGAACCTTCCCCTTTTAGGGCACTTAGGAGAGATGTTTGCTGTGGTCCCTACATCTTTCACGAAGCCCATTTGAAAGGGATTGGCACTTCCTGTTCGTTTTGCCCAAGCCTGGAAAAGGTCCAATACAAGCGATCCGAAGACTTTACCAGTAACGTCTAATAAGGCGATTGGCCGGTAATTCTTCGAATTATCTTTGATTCCCTTTTTGAATATTGGGACGACTGTTGATTACTTCCACAAGTCCAGAATTGATCTTGTGCGTGTGCATTTCTTCAAAATCTTGTGAATAAACTCTGACCATTCTTTTGGGTGTTTCAGGTCGGCGTTGGTAATGCCATCGGGTCCCGGCGCCCTTGAAGTGTTCAGTTTCATGATTTTATTTAATATTAGTTCTTTATTGTGGTGGATTGACCAAAGATTTAAGAGAATGTCTTTGATACTTGTTTTCACTTCTGTTGGTTGTTGAAAAAGAATTTAAGTGGTCTATCCATTTTTTTTCTCGCTTACGTTGTTTTGCAGCAAGTTCTTTGTTGTATTGAATGTTCTCACAAGTGCCCAGAATTCTCTTGCTCTCCTGGCACATACCACTCGAAGCATCCGCTCCACATCAGCTTGGTACATTTAGTGGCGAAGTTTAGAACTTTTTTTGTGTGTTTTGTTTTCAAAATATTTATTTCTGATGTTTGTTAATCTGCTTAGAATCACATGCTGTGCATAGGTCCGACATCCAGTGGTCACTGCGGAGTATTGCATTTTGTTTTTCGTAGTCGAAAAAGGGGACGTCGACAAGGCGTGTCTGAAACACTATCCCTATAGTGACGTGCGTTGTACCCAAAATCCCTCACGCGTCGAGGTCCCTCAGATTGTTTTTTTCCGCCCAGCTTCTGGTCGCCTTCACGCGGAGCTCCTCGAGATACATTGCAACTCCTCGACCTTTGGTCGTTTTTTCTCATAATATTAATAATCCCTCCCTCGACGCAGTTGTAAGCTGTTCTCCGCCGAGCAAGATCTTCGACGGAGGGTCGAGCGGAGGAAATCCTTCGGCGCTGCCGAACACGTGGCCTGGCCTCGCAGGCCATATACAGTAGGGAGAGTGGGGTCGTGGGACATCTCTGGGTCTTTTCTGAGAATGCCTTTCCCTTTCCCCTTCCTTTCCCTTGGGGTGCTTATCGCGATTTATTGCCTCGGCTATGGAGAGGACACCCTTTAGGTTTTGCCCGCTTTGCAAAGGCAAATTTACTTGGAAGGACAAGCATTCACGGTGTAACCGCTGCTTGCCCCTCGATCACAAGGAGGAAGGTTGCGCGGCTTGTCGGCTTCTTAAGCCTAAAACTCTAAAAGACCGTAGGGTTAAAAGGTGGGCGGCCTACGCGATGTCGAAGGCCGAAGGTTCACCCGCCGCTGCTACCACCGACAGTGACGAGGAACGCGATAACATGACCTCCGCTACGGAAGTCGAAACCCCCTCTAAGGAGCGCTTGCGCGCTTCGTCGTCTGTCCCCGGCCCCGACGGGCTCGGCTCACGCCCTGCTTATGGGGATGAACACCCCGGCGACACTGACGCACACAAAGACACACATAAGCACACAACCCACGGCTCTTCTTCGTCTAAGACGAAAAGAGCTTCGGCGCCCAAGGAGACGCAGGTTCCACCGGCGGCCTCCTCGGACCATTCGGGTTTGAAGCCCCTCTCGCAACCGCAGCCGCGACCAGCGACTGGGCTTTCGGCAAATAAGGGCGCCGCCCCCAAACCATCGGCCGGCGCGCATCAACAGAAGGCGCATACCGCCGTAGAGCGTTCGACACCCATAGCGTCGAAAACGCAAGCTTCCGCCGACAAACTAGTCGCCGACAAACGAGTCGCCGAAAGCTTGGCAAGGATCGCTGTAGCCGATGCCCAGAAGCGTACGCCGAAGAACACGTCGAGCGCTATGCATAAGTCGAAAGACACGCCGAAAAAGCCCGAAGAAAGGCAGGGACTACCCCCTTCAGTCGGGGGGTCACCCAGCACACCTGAAGGTTTTTTGGAGGGCGACGGGACACTTTCCTCGACGCTTTGGGAGAGGTCGAGCCGTTTCCAGCTAGATGACTCTATTTTTCCCCCGCCAGACCGCTCTGGGGTACCCCATGAAACCATGGAAAGACTCCACCTCTGTATGGAGAGGATGGAAAGGTTTATGAATACCCAGACCTCTCAAACTCCCAAGAGGACTAGAGAAGGGCCTCAGGAGGACCCCAGGGCCAAAAATCCGAGGCTAGTCGATCCCCAGGTGGACACAGCCTCAGACTTCCATAACACATACGACCTCACTGGGGAGGAACAATACTTAGAGGAGGAGGATGATTTCATGGACGATGAAGAAGGACAGAACCAGGAGGAATGTCTGGAAGACAGGCCAGACATTATAGAAGAAGGCTTCAGAGAAGACACTGAAGAAGGACCTTCGCACCCCTGGCAATCCCCATCAGTATATTCCGACACTGATGTCCTAAACCTAAATCCTCCTGACAATTCACCGGTTAGGAACACGTCTCCAATTGACGATCAGCCCACTTTCAATGCACTGTTGCGCAGAGCTGCAGCACATTTCGAACTGGACACTGGGGAGCTCTCTCCAGAATTAGACTTTGTGGAAAAAGTAATTAAAGAGAAACCCCCGGTCAGCCAGACCATTCCCCTCCTAGCTTCAGTGAAGAGAAGAATCATCCCTTCGCTGGCCACTCCCGCATTGATCAGAGGGGTCAATCCGAGAATTGAAAAACTTTTCACTCCTTCTCCCTCAGACCCGCTCTACATTAGGGGACATTCCATTCCGGATTCCCTAGTAGTATCTAATACTAGAAAGAGGGCAGGGGTACCACTTTCCACCAGTGAGGCACCCCCTGACAAGGAGGGTAAAAGGCTATATGCCCTTGCAAAAAGAGTAACTTCCTCGGCTGCCTTCTCAGCAAGAATTGCGAACAACAATTCTTTGCTTGCTAGCTATGCAGACGCGCAGTGGGCCAAACTGCGCAAGGACGCCGAGGAAGCACCGGAGCCTTTACGTACACGCCTACTTTCAACTATTGGCGAAGGAACCCAGGTGAACCAGAGCATTGTAAAAAACTCTCTAGACGCGGCAGAAACAGCGGGACGTTCCCTGGTACAGGGAATACTCCTAAAACGCCATGTATGGCTGCGCAACTCAGGGTTTAAACCGGAGACACAGGCGTCTTTAATAAATAAACCTGTGGAAGACTCTAACCTCTTCGGAAAAGCGGTGGATGAAGCTCTAGAGATGGCTAAAAAAGAGTTCGATACTATCAAGACTCTTGACCAAATCTCTAAGCCCACTACCAGACGCGGCTATGGCAACAAACGCTTTTTTCGTGGCCAACGCCAACAACAACAACAAAGTCAGCATCAACTATACCCTGCCACCAATTACCAGACCAATAGTGGGCAGTACAGCCAAAGAGGCCAACGCCGGGGTAAAGGGAGAGGTCGGGGATCCACCCCCAGAGGCTCCCAAGCCCCCAACAACTCCAAGTGACGCGATGATTCGCGTCCCCTCCCATGCAACACCGGTCGGGGGCCGGATAACATCCTTTCTTCCTGCATGGGAGGAGATAACGTCAGACCGTTGGGTACTTTCCACCGTAGCCCACGGATACTGTATCGAATTCAACAGTTCCCCATCCTACAGACCCCCGAGGGGACGTCGCATGACACCGGAACATCTTGCCATCCTTCTCCAAGAAGTACAACAACTGCTGGAAAAAGGAGCCATAGAGGTCGTGCCTCTATCTCAGGTAACGGAAGGTATTTATTCAGTGTACTTCCTTGTACCCAAAAAGGATCTAACCATGCGCCCTGTATTAGATCTGCGCCCAGCGAACAAGTTTATCAAACCCCAAAAGCTTCGTATGGTAACCTTACAGGAAGTGATCCCACTGCTTTCTCAGGGAGATTACATGACAACATTGGACATGAAAGATGCATACTTTCATATTTTAATGTTGCCAGCGCACAGAAAATACCTCAGGTTCATGATGGAGGCAAACACTACCCGTTCAAAGTGCTACCCTTCGGCATAGCATCAGCACCAAGGGTATTCACGAAGGTGCTGGCAGTGGCAGCGGCCCACCTGCGCAGGTTGTCCATCCCAGTTTACCCTTACCTCGACGACTGGCTCATAACAGGGGATTCTTACGAAACATGCTTCTCCAATACCCAAAAGACGGTAGACCTTTTGTTCAAGTTGGGCTTCTCCATCAACGAAAAGAAGTCCAGTTTAGACCCCAGTCAAATCAAGCAATTCCTAGGGGCTCTAATTCAAACAAAGGACGGCCTCGTCTTCCCCTCCAAAGTGAGGGTCCAAAACATGCTGTTTCAAATCCCTCAATATGTGACCGGTCGAGAGGTGACGGTACGCAAAGCAATGCGCCTGCTAGGAATGATGGCGTCGTGTATTTATTTGGTACCTCACGCGCGCCTGCGCATGCGCCCAATGCAAGAGTGGCTCAACAGCCAGTGGTGTCAGGCCAGCGGACTATGGGAGGATCTAGTTGTGGTCTCGCAAGTCTTGGTTCTCTCGCTACGGTGGTGGACAAAGGAAAACATGGAAAAAGGGAAACCCTTTGCCACACCCGCGGCGGAAGCCACTCTAACCACAGACGCATCCCTCACAGGATGGGGGGCGCACCTATCCCATCAGACTGCTCACGGAGTGTGGACTCCGAACGTAGCATCCAAACACATAAATCTTCTGGAGCTACTAGCTGTGTTCAAGGCGCTAAAAGCCTTCCAGAAACACCTACAAGGCAAAACAGTAATGGTCCTTACAGACAGCACCACAGCCATGTACTACATCAACAAGCAAGGGGGCACCCACTCTCCAGGCCTGTCCAAGCTGGCCCAGAATATATGGAAGTGGGCTCTCAAACAGGACATGTTCCTACTATCACTACATGTACCCGGGGAACTCAATCTGCTGGCAGACAGTCTCAGCAGAGATTTCCCCCTGCCCGAAGAGTACGAATGGCGCCTGCACGAAGACATCGTCTTCGACGTCTTCACACAATGGGGATTCCCAGAAATAGACCTGTTCACAACCCTGGAAAACTCACAATGCCTAAGTTACGCCTCCAGGTACCCCCAGAACCAATCCAAGGGGAACGGTCTGTCGATGCAATGGTCAGGGAAATTTGTTTTCGCTTTTCCCCCGACTCCCCTTCTCAACAGAGTGGTGCACAAGATGCACCAGGAACAAGTGACCATGATACTAGTGGCCCCAATGTGGGCACGACAACCATGGTTCGCTCACTTGATGGAGATGTCTCTATCCCCCCCAGTAAAACTCCCCTGCCCGTACAACATGCTGTCTCAGGACAAGGGCAGGACTCTACATCCATGCCCCCAGAACATGAACTTAGCAGCTTGGCTCCTGAGATCATAGAGTTCGGACATCTAAAACTCCCGCAAAGATGCATGGACATCCTCAGGGAAGCCAGAAAACCGAACACTCACCACTGCTATTCTAGCAAGTGGAAAAGATTTGTCATCTGGTGCAGGAGTAAAAGCATCAACCCTATTGACTGCTCTCCCACACATGTAGTCCTATACCTGACCCACCTATTGGATTCAGGTCTAGTGTTTAACTCCATTAAAGTCCACCTAGCGGCACTTTC
Source organism: Ambystoma mexicanum (assembly GCF_040938575.1). Lineage (NCBI taxonomy): Eukaryota > Metazoa > Chordata > Amphibia > Caudata > Ambystomatidae > Ambystoma > Ambystoma mexicanum. Next base: position 1,236,170,510 of record NC_090925.1, on the reverse strand, counting down.
TGCATACACCACTTCCCAACTCAAAGTGTCGTGGTGGAGGATCCCTGTTATAAAGGCCTTCATGGAGGGAGTAAAGAGAGTACACCCCCCGATAGCTGACCCAGCTCCCGGATGGGACCTTAATGTGGTACTTACCAGACTCATGGGCTCTCCATTCGAACCCATGCACAAAGCATCTTTTAAACACCTCACGCTTAAGACTGCTTTTTTAATAGCTATCACCTCCATCAGGAGAGTAAGTGAACTTCAGGCTCTTTCTATTCTAGACCCCTTCGTTACAGTTCACAAAGATAAAGTGGTTCTACGCACTCACCCTAGGTTTGCTCCGAAATATATTTCTAAATTCCACGTAAACCAATCTATAGAACTACCAACGTTCTTTCAAAATCCTTCCAATTTGGGAGAAAGGACTCTGCACACACTAGATGTACGCAGAGCGGTCATGTTCTACATGGAAAGAACCAGACCACTGAGGAAGACTAATCAGTTCTTCGTCTCGGTGGCAGCAGGAAGAGAAGGAGATGCGGTTTCAAAATCCACTATTTCTAGATGGATTGTTCAATGCATCACTCTCTGCTATACTCTTGCTAAGAGAGAACTGCCCTTTAGGCCAAGAGCACACTCTACTCGAGGCACGGGGGCATCCATAGCATTCATTGCAAATGTTCCCCTTGAGTCCATCTGCAAAGCGGCTACCTGGAGTTCTGTGCACACCTTTACAAAACACTACTGTCTAGATACACACTCTAGATCTGACTCCCAGGTGGGACAGGCAGTATTACGACACCTTTTCTCTACTGTTCCTTCTCATAAACCACCGCCAACTCCGGGTACTGCTCGCTAGTCTATGCACATCATGTGATTCTAAGCAGATTAACAAACATCAGAAGAGAATGCATTACTTACCGTAAAAGCATTTCTGATGGTTGTATCTGCTTAGATTCACATGCGCCCACCCTTCCTCCCCGCTCGGATGGAAGGAACATAGACTTCCTTTATATATCTCTCTCTTTTCTGTACTCGCTCACGTCTAGAAGGCTCTCTCAGGGCCGAAAAATACAAACAGAGGAACCTCGACGCGTGAGGGATTGTGGGTACAACGCACGTCACTATAGGGATAGTGTTTCAGACACGCCTTGTCGACGTCCCCTTTTTCGACTACGAAAAACAAAATGCAATACTCCGCAGTGACCACTGGATGTCGGACCTATGCACAGCATGTGAATCTAAGCAGATACAACCATCAGAAATGCTTTTACGGTAAGTAATGCATTCTCTTATTTTGCAGCGGTTGCTTTTTCATTATGATATTGCGCATTGAACTTTTTCATCCGTCATAAAACCTGTCTCATCTTTTGCTTTTTTTCGACTAACAATTTGTCGAATGTGTGTTGTAAGTTCTGAGGATGGGCAGCTCTTTTGTTGCAACGCTAGGCGAATAATAAGGGATGGAAGTCCACTGCACCCCTTATTCTAATTGTTCTTGTTTTGTAAGCTGGTTGGATGTATAGTCCGACGTTAGTTTCCTAATTACGTTACCGGAGAGTCGAAGCCTGGTTCCTCCACTGCATGCCTCGACTTGATCTACCATAAACTCTCTGGTATTTCGCAATTGGGTCCATGACGTTGTAAGCAAATTATGGTCTCTATTTTTTTATTCTTATTATTTCAAAATTTCTAAGGACCAAAAGAAATTCCTTTGAAACGAAAATATAGTCCAATGTTGCGCTTTGGTTTTCTCTCTCCCATGTCGGAATTGATATGGACTGTCTATTTAAAATTGAGTGAAGGTTGTGGAAATCTGGAGAGTTCATTAGTGAGAGCCATTGCTTCCCTCTTTCATGCAGCTGAACTTATATTTGAGTTTGTTTCTGCCTTACAGGCTTTCGGGCATGTGGCATTTAGGTCACCACAAATAATCACATATTTAGTTTGGTAAGTAATGTAAATCCCGTCGATTTGTGTCTCGACCATATGTAAGAATTCAGCATTACTCATTGCTTGGGGGTTGTAATACAAATTGATTATTACGATAGTTTTTGATTGGCTTTCTTCCTCACAGCTCGCTGGGTGTTTCCAGCTTATAAGTGATACTTGAAGACATGGACTTGTTACTAATAGTTTCTCAAGGTTGATTCCAGAACCTGATCGTATTGCTGTTATCAGTCCTGACATGGGACACACTTTAGGTCCCTTTAATGCACTCGTAAAAGCTATTTCATATCCGTCTAGGTTTGGCTTATCCAATAGCCATGTTTCCTGCAGGCACATGATATCAAATTCGCCCAGGTTGCTATCACTGGGGACGGTCAGATGGATAAAACCGCATATGTTCCATGAGCCCATCTTCAACTTTGTACTAGTTGGGTGTTGGGCCCTTCTAATGCAATACATTCCTAGATGGGTTTCCGGTGATCTCAATGGCTATCTTTGTTTTTGAGTTGCCTAAACATTTGGGATCCAGTCCCAGTTTTTCTGATCTTGTTTTTTGGTGCTGGGACTGAGATCTTGTTCTTGAATTTGGTTGTCTGTACTAAGTGATGTGTGGTTCGGTATAAAAGTGACTTTCTGTTTTGGTATGGGGCCACTTTGAATTCTACATTCCCAGTTGAGATCTTTGAAGATTTCATTCCTTTTGTTGTTTCCACTAACTGTTGCTTCTTTTATTTTTATTGATGTTTTTAATCGATTGTGTGAGGATGAGGTTTGCGGGGAGTTTTCAAGTTCTAGCTGTTTCTGTATGGGAATTTCATCACTCTTCATCTCTGTTATGTTGAAACCCAGCATCAAAAGGCTTCCTGTTTCAGCCAGTAACATGTTCTTCACTACGGGCGAGGTTATGTGTAGGAACACATTGTCAAGTCGGTTATCATTGCCAAATTCCACTACTATTAGATCGTCGGAGTAGATTTGTCTAAGATTCGGGACACAGTGTAGCAGGGCTAAAACTTATTTCCTATTGTCGTTGTCTGTGATTTGTTCTAATTTTAGAGTCCTCATAGTAGTGTCCTTTCGTGTGTGTGTGTGTGATCTCCTGTTACCTTATAAGGTCTTCTTTCACTTATCAGCATGCATGAGTAAGTTATCTATCTTGTGTGCCCACTTGATTGTCTTCTTTCATTCCTGTCATTATGACCTTACCCCTCTGTGCAGATCTTTCGACGATGTACGTAGGGAAGGCCTTGACTTTGAGCGTCTGGATTGTCCTTGTGATGACTTTTGCTATCTACGGCTTGGTAGTTTATCTTAGCTTCGACTTATGCTTCTTGATCCGGCAGTATTCAGTGACTCTTTCTTATCCTTGGCACTAGTTAGCATTTTGCGTTTGTCGGCCAATGTCCATTGTCTCCCTAGAAAGTTTTACTTTTTCTATTGGTGTTTCATGTTTAGTGTTAATGGAAACCTGTTTCTAGGTAACTCGTTACCAATTTCCAATTAAGAGTCTTCGATGGAGTATTGGCTTAAGTTCATCAGATCGATGCTGATTTGGGACGCATCCATTACTGGTGTTTGAGTATTTGGACAACTTTAATGCTTCCCATCGATTCTCTTGTTTTTTCTTGCTCCCTGGTTCTGCGAAAAAATCCTTCTAGGCGCCAGTCGGGGTGCCTTGCTCATGCCTTTATTGCCCTCGGTTGCTTTCTTGAGCAAAGATTCCACTTTTCCTTGTCAGGTCGTCGCGGTCATATTTTGTCCATCGATCTTGTTCCTTTTTTGTTAGAAGATGCCGTAATCTTGAGATGGCATTTCATTTGCCATCATTCGTTCTTCTATGACCATACGATATTGCTGGTTTTGCCTAATCCGTGGTTGGTCGTTAAGTTCCAATACTATGCATCCATCCCGTTTTTAATGTTTTGTAGTTCAAGCATTGATCTGCTCCTTTTCCACTTTTGATCTAGTTGTCACTAGAAGTGCTGGTTTTTTACGTTCTTTTGGTGGCTGTGGTAGTGGTCGTAGTTTCTTTCTGTCACTTGTAGTTTGATCGATGATCAAGGTTTGGTCCCGTTCTCCTCAGTCCAACTCTGGCACCATAGGCAAAGGATACTTGAGTACTTGTTGAGATCTTTGCACCTGAAGATGACAATCTTTCATCCGTTGTTTGAAGTGGTAACAATGTTTCCCCTAGGAGTGCACAATCTTTTTCGTGACACTCTAATACCATGATGTATCTTTCTAGATGAATTAGCTTTGTGTGCATCATGGCTAACATTGTAGTATGATTTTTTAATGTTTCGGTTAGCATACTTGCTATCCCTACATATTAAGGCAGTGGGCTACTGCTTTTTAAGCAGTCCTAACGCCTACAGATTTGGGTGACCAATCCTACTGCTTTTTACAGTGGTAGGTAATTTATGTGACTCTAAGGCAGGCTGCAGGACAAAGCATGCAACACATTAGTCTGTCTGTACAGTGGGCTGGTAGATGATTACTTTGATTGGGCTCAGACCAATCCAGTGATCTGACAGCTATATGACTCTGCCCTGCACTCTGGCCGGGACAGGCCTTAGGTGAACCACCAATGAAGGCAAGTAGCAGTATAATACCATCACTCAGCAACTGCCTATCAGACTGAGGGGGGTATCCGTTTCCATGTCATTCAGTGTTCAACTTGCCATAAATATGTACTGGCCGGGCTGTTGCTACAGAGCAGAGGCAAACGTTACCTACCAGCTCTGTGTGATTACCTTCTGTGAATGTTCACTTACCATTCAGAATTGTACATTTTTAACATTTGAACAACTTTCCGTGTTGTGCTGTTTGATGGGTTTTGTATTTTAAAATGCTTCAATGGTGCCAACAATGTATGTTTGTAGTTTCCTTGGATGTCATTGTTATGCAAATTATTTGTTAAACTTGAAAAATCCTACATCTTTTTGGTTACAGAATGTTGGCAACTATGCGTATAGTGCCTCATAAAGTTTTGAAAAAGGGGCGAGTGCGATCGTCATTGCAGACATTATCACAAACATATCGGGTTTCTTATTCAGTGTCTCATTTCCCCTGGTTTGCGCAAAATCTTTGGATCTTTTATTTTTGGTATTTGTAAAGCGCACTACAGCCCAAAGGCATTGAGGCGCCGTTACATGAAATTATACATAGGCATGATTCAGGGTTACATTGGAGGCAGCCCAAAGTAGGGTTTCTTGGTTACAGATCCAGTTGGTCAACACAGTAGTAGTTCCAACAATAGCAAAACAGTAGGAGTCTTAGTTCCAATATTAGCTATAATACATTATTGGGAGGGTTTCAAAGTCAAAGGTGCTGACATCCGCCACAATACGGCAAGATGTGGGGAATGGGAGCCGAAACAGAATCATACAGTCACACAAATAACCTTGTCTTAATAGCTTTGTGGAAGGCTAAAAGAGAGTCAATCATCCTAAATTGCGTGGGTAGAACATATGATGCGGCCATAGTGGGGAAGCTGGTGCCGCCTGCACGCACTCTGTGTCTTGGGAATGGAGATCTTGTTAGTGTAGGCCATCCTCATAGGCCTAGATGAAGTTGGCTTAGCTATTCTTTGGACCAGGTAGACGGGTGCCAAATCATGGAGGCATTTATGCATGAGAGGGTTTTAAAAACAATTCTCTGTAACAAAGAGCCAATGTACCTGCCTCCTCACCTCCGAGATGTGGTCCTTCTGGGAGATCCCTGTGGCGGCCCTCAGGGCATTGTTTTGTACCAGTTGGAGTTTGGCAATGTTTTTGCCAGAGGTCCCAACAAGGAGGGCATTACAGTAATCCAGTCTTGATCTGAGTATTGCCCTAGCAATGGTAGGGCAGTTCTGTAAAGATAGGAAGGGTCTAACTGCTTTAAGCAGTAGAGTAGTAGGCCGAGGAGGAGGCAGTGGCATTAACCTGCCTATTCATAGTCAGATTGGAATCCAAATAGACACCCAGGGTCTTGACTGTTTGGGACACTGTGATGGGTATATTATCAGTGGTGAAGGATCTGTATTGTTTGTCCAAATTACCCAAAGTGGTCAGTGATCCAATTAACAAAAGTTTGGTTTACTCGCTATTGAGGCATAACCAGTTTACTACCATCCAGGATTGGATCGTGGAGTAGATGGAGTTGAGGGTGTTCATGTCAGCCTCGTAATCACCAGTGAGGGGGATAAGCACCTGGGTGTCATCCGCATAGTTGAGATGCCCAGTGCGTCCAGTATGTTGAGCAGGGGCCTTGTGAACAGGTTATAAAGAGTAGACGCAATGCAAGAACCCTAAGGGACTCAGCGTTTAATGTGACATGGAGTGGCACAGGCTGAGTCAGAAAAGATATTTTCATGGCCTTTTTTACCTTTAGCTAAATAGGCTAAGTAAATGAGGATAATCCTTTCCAAAAATGTATGCTCCTTTTCCATTCTGATGTTTATCCAGTTAGAAAATATACACTTTTGAATTGATTTATTATACCCCGAACACACCTTTTTGCGAAGCTTTCTTTTCCTTAATTGGCGGCAACCTTATGGGGCAAACTGAGAAGCGCCATTCCTAACAAGGTATAATTACTTTGTTTTTGGATTTTCTGACTCTCCCAATTTTCCCACTTCAATGATGAAAGGCAGCTCTGTGGATTTATCGTCCTGGAGATCTGCAGGTTGAAAACTGAAACACAAAGGCTCTTGAGCTCGCTCTCCTCGGCATTAGCAAGGGATCCTACAACAGCAAACCTTGTCCTCGTTGTTACGCCGTCTAGCCATCGGCGCAGGTTTTGAATCCTCCCTTAGCTGAAGTAGGAAACAGGATACCAATAGGCAGTGTAGAAAGACTGGGGACTGCACTAGACTGCAGACTCAGCAGCAGACTCCGCTTTAGCAGCTGCCTCATAAGCCATGCACCATTTACGCTCTGCTCTGCAACACTTTTTCATCGGCCAGTTAGAAGGCTGTGCATGTTTGTCATAGAGGCTGAAATACTGTCTGGTCTGTGCTATAATGGCGGGATACTCAAGGAAGTCCACTCCAACACAATTTATGCTGCTTTGGATGTAACCCTTTGAAGAACTGGGTGGCTAAATTGGCAGGTAGTGCAAACTGGGTCAGTGAGTCCAGAATATTGGTCGAATCCTTCACACGTCCATAAAATCTTCAGAATTTGCAACCTTACTTTCTTTCATGGCCCTTATCCCATTCCATTCGGAAGTCTGGGGACCAGTGTCTTAATTGCTACCGTTATGGTGCTTCTTTTTTATGGCACCCTGGCGGCTCCTGCGATGGTACCACCTCTTCCTATCGGTCCGCCTCGAGTGCTTCCTCCCCTACCCCCGCTGTTTGCCATAGAGAAGACACTTGTAGAGCAGGATAGCACTTTAAAACCTGTGGCGACCCAGCCGTCTGCCTCCGGTTCGCTGGATGATCCTCAAGCGGATCAGGATAGCGATGAGCAGCCCCGCTCTGTCGGAGCATTCCATGTGCGGGTTCTGGATATGATGGCCCTACTAGACATTCCAGTACCTGAGGCCCCCCACTCCGCAGGAAGGGGTGCTTTCGGGAGTGTTCACCTTGTCACCACAAGAGCTTACCGGCTTGTTCCTCCAGAAGGATGTCTTGAAAGGTCTGGGATAATCCCCTACACCGCGCTGCATATCAATAAGAGAATCAACACCCGTTACAGGCTTCACACCTCCGTGGCGTCTTGTCTGCTCCCTTCCTCGACGTCGGTAGCTGCGGCCACGCTTCAATTCAAGCCGGCTTCTACGGCTGCGGCTCAGATTCTCTCCAAGGAAGACAATATTCTGGACTCCTTGGGCAAGAAAGTCTTTGCCAACTCAGCACTGCAACTTCGCCAAGCAAATACCGAGCTGATCCTGGCGGCAGCTAATAGGAAGCTGTGGAAGGAGTTTGCTGATTTCCAGGAGTGCATTCCTGCGGATAGGCTAGATGACTTCAAGGCCGGTTTGTCGGATGCCAGGGTGTTGGCACAAGATCTCCTGGAAGCTGCGGCACACCATGTTGATACCTCAGCTTGAGGCCTGATGGTGGGAATGGACACCTCCTGACAAGCGTGGCTCCATGCAACAGTTATCGAAGGAGGTGCAAGATAACGTTCTGGACGTTCCCTTCAATGGCAAGGAATTGTTCCATTCCTTTACGGGTGACGAACTTACAAAGACCAAGGGGAGCACCCAAACTGCCAAATCTTTGTCGGCCCTGGCAAAGGTCCCAGCTAAGGCCCCTTATACACAGGGGTCAGGGTCTCAGTCTCGATCATTGTCTGGCTTCAGCAAAGTGGTCGATTTTACTCTCAGCCATCAGCCTTCTCTACGGAAGCAGGTTGTCTCCCTGCCGACAAGTCTGCAAAATTATATTTTTTGTCGGTCGCGCGAGACTTCGGTGGGAGAACGAATCTCGTCTCGTCTCCAGGCGTGGCAGACCATCACCGAAGATCGGTGGGTTTTGTTCATCGCTTGGGTGTGCTTTCGCTTTCCCCTCCCCGCTACCCTACCCTTCAATCCACCCTTACAACAGATCGGGACACCCTCTCTTAGAGCCAAGGTTCAGAAGCTTCTAGACATCATGGCGGTGGAACCTGTTACCACTCGGGGAGCAAAGGGAGGGCTTCAACTCTCGACTGTTAACGGTGCCCAAACGGAACAAGGCTGCCCTGCGCACCAACCTCGACCTTTCTCTTCCCCAATAGAAATTCAAGATGATCACACCCTGCCAAATAAAGTCCTCATTTTGGAAGGGTGACTGGCTCAGTGTAGTGGACCTTCAGGACACGTATATGCACATCCTGATATGGAGGCCGCATTGAAAATATCTGCGGTTCTCCCTGGGAGGGGAGAACTTCCAGTTATGTGTGCTCCCGTTTGGTCTCAGCTTGGCGCTGCGTGTCTTTACGAAGATGATGTTGGTCATTGCAGCTTTCCTTCGGCTACAGGGTGTTCATGTATATCCATACTTGGACGATTGGCTCCTACGCAGCCCTTGTCCTCTAACGGCTTTGAGCAATCTCCAGTCTCTCCTCTAGCTCCTGTTCTATCTTGGGCTGTCAGTGAATTGGCGGAAATCTTCCATGACGGTCTCCCAAGACCTGATCTTCCTGGTGTTCCGTTGGAACACGATCGACTACAGGGTGTATTTGACGGCGGACATGATTGCAGATCTATTCGCCACGTGTCAACCCTTCATCCAGTCAGAGCACATGATGGCTTGGTGGTTCCAGAGACTTCTGGGCCTCATGGCCTCGTGTGTGCTTGCTCTTCCACGTCTCAAAATGAGGCACATGCAGCTAGCTCTTCGGAGCTATTAGTGTCAGGCTTCTAACGCAGATTCCAAGATGATCCCAGTTCCATCCTGCATGATGGTGGGCCTTCTGTGGTGGTCCTCCACCACCAATCTTACAGTGGGGGCCTCCTTTCAGGAGCCCTGCCCACAAGTGACGATCACCACTGACTCCTCCATTCTTGGGTGGGGCGCGACGCTGGATCATCTCCAGGTTTTCGATTTATGGACGCCCCAGGACAGGCAGTTTCATATAAATTATTTGGAACTCCTGACTTTTTCTGGCGCTGAAAGCTTTTCAACCATCCATCTCGAACCGGGTGGTCCGCATCCGCACGGCCAACTCAGTGTCGATGTTTTATATCAACAAGCAGGTTTGGGAATGGGCCATCCAGCACAGCATTTGGCTACTGGCGGTACACATTCTGGGGAAATTCAATGTGACTGCAGACTCACTCAGCCGACAGACAGCAGCCAGCAACGAGTGGGAACTGAACATGGAGGTCCTCTCCAACATCTTTCGCCAATGGGGTACTCCAGAAGTGGACCTTTTTGCGACTGCCACAAACAGGAGACGTCCTCTTTATGCATCCAGCCACGGTCTCAGGGCCTCCTCTCTAGGGATGCTCTCGAGATTCTGTGGCACAACATGAGGGCATATGCCTTCCCACCTCTTCCTCTGATTGATCGGTCACTCTGCAAGCTCAGGAATGCATCGAATTGCACTCTCCTGTTCATTGCTCCTTGGTGGCCAGCCAGATTCTGGTTTTCAGGACTTCAACATCTATCGATTTGTCCTCTGATCAAACTGTTGTTGATTCCCAACCTGCTTCACGAGTGCGATCTGCAGATGTGGCACCCCTCCCCATAATCATTCAGCTTGGCAGCCTGGTGCCTGAATTCAAGTCCCTAGCGCAGTTTAACCTGTCTGAGGACAATATGCGCATTATCCAAGCGGCCAGGAAGCCTTGTATGAGGTCTCAGTATAGTAGCAAGTGGGTCTGGTTTTGTCACTGGTGTTTAGCTAAGCAACTAGACCCCGAACATGCTACGATTGACACTGTCCTTTCGTTCATTACTTATCTGGCTGCTTCGGGCATTCATGTCTTGTAGGACTTAATTGTCGGCTATTGCCGCCTACTTGTCCACTGACACCTGTTCCTTTTCTTTGACGAACAGTCATTAAAAGGCATTTCCCAGGTTTATTAGATCTTACTCCTACGTCCCGTCCCCTTTCCTCCATACTTATGGGACATTCCTCCGTCCTGTGGGACGGGACCGGAGCACTTTGTAAAAGCATCCAAAATTTTGCAAAAGATTTAGTCCTTCCTCTCGTTCTACGCGGGGCACGGCACGCGGCCGTAGCCCTGCCCATCTCGGCTCCGCCCCGCGCATCGCCCATCAGTCCTTTTCTCCGCTCGTTCGGGACTGGACGCACTTGCATCCGCAGAAGATTTTCTTCCTTTTTTTCCTCATCTCTGGCTCTCGCTAGCGATCGTGTACTAGTCTGTCTATGTCGTTCACACTAGACTTTCCAGATTGTTCGTGTCATCGACGTTTCGCGAGGGTGGATCCCCATCCTCTTTGTTTAGAGTGTTTGGGTCTGGATCACCATGGGGATTCCTGTTTTTATTGCGATTCCCTTTCGGTCCGGGCACTCAATGTCGATTGGAGCGGTGCGAGGAGTTGTTTTGACATACCCCTCCTTCGCATTTTCAATGTTTCATCGATGAGAAGAAGAAACGCCCGGTAAGTTCTTTACTTTTCAGAGCACCCCGGCCGGGAGACAACCTTCCGGGCTCTTCCCGGGCCGGGAGGAGCTACAACTGCTCTATCACCAGGGATTTCCCTGAGGTGCCTTCTGGGCCTAATAATTCTATCGGAGTTTTCTTCGAGGGGCCTGTGGATACTGGAGTACACTTGGAGGCCCACCTGTGGGGGCTGCTTGTAGACCTAGTTCAACTGAGTCGTGGGGTACCGGAGCTCGCTCTGAGGCCTTTTTATCGGCTTCCCTCAAAAGTACTGGGGTGCGCGCGATGCCTTGGTTGGGCTTGGTGTTACCGAACGCATGTTCGAGGTCCGTGCTAGTAAGGCAGTGACCGGACCTGGGTCCGAGGTCCCTCGTACAGAGGCTAAGGCAACCAACATTTCTGAGAGACCTGATAAGGCCTTATCAGTGAAAGCTGTTTCTCACGGGTCCCGCTCTTGTGGCGACACCAGAACTGTTGAGGGGGCAAGGAGTGAAAGTTCCTCCTTTACCGGCAGTGCCGAGGTCCTTCCCGTGAAGGCTATCTCGGCTATTGGTATGTCGCAGAAACATTCCAGGCCACATAGTACCGGCTCGGCCGAGGTTCCTTGTGTAAAGGCTAAAATTTAGACCCCTGATCCACCGACTGTGACCCCTGCCTCACTTCCACATGTGCCGCAGTTCCCCTCAGGTGCTGGCAAAATGGCGACCCTTCCCGCCACGACCACGGTGGCCATTTTGGACGCTTCCCCTACAACTACGCCATCGGCTTCAGGTGTAGGAGTTGGTTCTGTGGGTGAACATAAGGTTCCCTGTGCACATCCGTTTCGTCCAGTTTACGACTGGAACGCTCGGATGCCCCTTCCGCACAATATCTCGTTGCCTGTGGGTTCGGCACCCTTGATTTTTGTGGACACTTCGGGGATGGGCCTGTTTGGCAACCCTCTCCTCTGCGTCCCTGAAATTATCCTCCTCATGAGAGGCTTCCTCCGGCAGCTCCAAAACCGTCTCCGGAGGACGCCTTTTTTGGCAAATTTCAGACGATCATGCGTACCGACCCCATAAAAGAGTATTTTACAGGTCTTTTTAAGGAGATATGCCCTCCGGCTCCACCCACTCCCCCGGTGGTTCTGCTGGCGCCGCCTTTGCCTACAGTGCCTCCCCGACCCTTCCGCTATTGTCTCCATTGTCCCCCGTGGACAAAGCAGTGCCTGACACGGTTCAGCAAGATCCTGACCTGTCGGGTGATGCGCAGGGCGATCAGGACAATGAAGACCAGCCCCGCTCTATTAGAGCTTTTCATGACCGGGTACTGGACATTACATGCCTGCTGGATGTTCCAGTCCCCGAGGCACCCGCTCCGCAGGAGGGTGCTTTCGGGGGCTTTCACCTTGTCTCCTTCGGAGTGTACCGCCTGTTCTTGCAGAAGGACGTTTTGGCCGAGGTCCGTAGGGTCTGGGAAAAGCCACACTCTGGACTTTTCGTCAATAAGAAAATGGACGCGAGATATAGGCTGCATTCTTCGGAAGAGGTGGCCCTATTGTTTTGTCGCCCCCTCCTCCACGGTGGTGGCTGCGGCCACTTTACAGTCCAGGCCTGCAGCATCCTCTTCTACAACGGCTACTCAGGTCCTGGGGAAAGAGGATAAGCGCCTCGACTCCCTTGGGAGGAAGATTTTTGCTAACTTGTCCCTGCAGCTCCGGCAGGCCAATGTGGAACTTGTGTTAGCTGGGGCGAATATGAAGATGTGGAAAGGTCTGTCGGAGTTTGAGGAGTTCATTCCGGTCGAGAAGCTGGAAGACTTTAAGGCGGGATTGTCCGATGCCAGGGTCTTGGCCCAGGATCTGTTAGAGGCCGCGGCTCATCACGTCGACACTTTGGCTCTGGGCCTTATGCTGGGAGGTGATACCTCTCGACAGGCGTGGTTGCATGCCACCAAGTTCTCAAAGGAGGTGCAGGACAAGGTGTTGGACCTGCCGTTTGACGGTAAGGAGCTTTTCCATTCCACGACGGATGTGGAGCTGACCAAAACGAAGGACAGCACCCAGACAGCTAAGTCGTCAGTCCTGGTTAAAACCCCTTTTAGAACCCACAGACCGTTGTCGCATAGCCGGCTTTCCTCTGGTCTCAGGGGTTTTCTAGTGGATACCCCTTTGGGTAATTCCCGCCGGAGGCAGCAACGGACTATGTTTTTCTCCCGCTCCTCAGCCTCCTCAGGTTCAGGTGGTAACACCACTGAAAAGCCTGCCAAATGAAGGTTTTCCGCGCTCGCACGAGACCCCGGTGGGAGGACGCATTGCATCTCATTGGGAGGAGTGGCAGACCATCACCGAGGACAGGTGGGTCTTGTCAGTCGCTCGGGCGGGCTTCCGCTTACCCTTACCCCCTACCCCACCCTTCAACCCTCCTTTCCAGCAGTCGGTGTCGCCCTCCCTAAAAGACGAGGTTCACAAACTGCTGGACTTCAGAGCTGTGGATCCCGTTCCCCTTTGGGAACGAGGGGAGGGCTTTTACTCCCGGCTGTTTAAGGTACTCAAACCCAACCAGGCTGGCCTGCGCACCACCCTAGACCTTTCCCAGTTCAATCTTTCCCTACCCCAAGAGAAATTCAAGATCACTCCTGGCCAAAAATGGTCCTCCTTGCAGATGGGCGATTCGCTCAGCGTGGTGGACCTTCAGGATGCGTACATGCATATTCTGATCTGGAATCCACACTGGAGATATCTCTGTTTCTCTGTGGGAGAGGAGCACTTCCAGTTTCGAGTGCTTCCTTTTGGCCTCAGCTCGGCGCTGCTTGTCTTCACGAAGATGATGTCGGTGATCGCGGCCTATCTTCGTCTGCAGGGTATCCTTGTGCATCCGTATTTGGACGACTAGCTCTTACGCAGCCCTTGCCAGTTGAAAGCCGCGTGCAATCTTCAGTCTCTCCTTCAGCTCCTTTTCCACCCTGGGCTGTCAGTGAACTGGCAGAAATCTTCCATGACGGTCTCGCCGGACTTGATTTTCCTGGGTTTTCGCTGGAACACGATCGACTGCAGAGTGTACCTGACCGGGGACAGAATGGCAGATCTGTTGGCCACGTGTCAGATATTTATGCAGTCGGAGAGCATGTCGGCCTGGTGGTTCCAGAGGCTTCTGGGCCTCATGTCCTTGTGTGTATTGGCTCTTCCTCTTGCTCGTCTCAAGATGAGGCGGACTCAGATGGATCTTCTGGGTTCTTGGCATCAGGCTGTGGATCTGGACTCCAAGTTGATAATGATTCCGGCTTCCATGAGAGCGGACCTGGAGTGGTGGTCGTCTCTCAGCAACCTGTCGGTGGGGGTGGGTTTGCAGGACCCAGCCCCTATGGTGACGGTCACGACGGACTCCTCCCTTCTGGGGTGGGGTGCGACGTTGGATCTTCTTCAGGTCTCTGATCTTTGGTCGCCTCAGGATAAGCTCCTCCACATAAATCATCTGGAGCTTCTGGCGATCTTCCTAGCACTCAAGGCGTTCAGACCGATCATTGCCAACAAAGTGGTCCGTGTCCGCACGAACAATGTGGTGTCAATGTATTACATCAACAAGCAAGGGGGCACCAAGTCTCCCCCTCTCGTGGACCTGTCCATCCAGTTTTGGGAGTGGGTGGTTCGTCATGGATTCTGGCAAGTTGCAGTACACATCCCGGGCCAGCTGAACGTAACGGCAGATGCCCTCAGTCGGCAGATGATGGTCAGCTACGAGTGGGAATTGAAGGCGGAGATCCTCTCATGGATTTTCCTGCATTGGGGTACTCCGGAACTGTGGACCTCTTTGCGACAGTGGAAAACAAGAAACTTCCTCTGTATGCCTCCAGTAACGGGCTGGGAGCCTCCTCTCTGGGGGATGCTCTCAAGATTCCATGGCACAACATAAAGGCCTCTACTCCTGATTCCTCGGATGATTTGCAAGCTGAAGAACACAGTGAACTGTTCCCTTCTACTCATAGCCCTGTGGTGGCTGGCCAGGGTTTGGTTCTCAGAACTTCAACACCTGTCGGTGTATCCACCGATCAAGTTACCAGTGAGCCCCAATCTTCTTCACCAGGGGGATCAACAGCTGTGGCACCCCTCCCCACAATCGTTCAGCTTGGCGGCAAGGTGTCTGAGTTCAGGTCTTTAGAACATCTTAACTTGTCTGTGGATAATAAGAGTATTAATCAGGCAGCCAGGGAACCCTCGACTAGGTCCCAGTACAGAAGCAAATGGCTCAGGTTCTGTCATTGGTGTTTACACAAACAACTGGACCCAAGGGTGGCTACGATTGACACTGTGCTGTCATTTGTATCCCACCTAGCAGAGTCAGGAATTCACATTGTCATGCAGAACATATCTTTCGACGGCATCTGCCTACCTGTCTACGGACCAATGCTCTTACTCTGTCTAATCCAGTGGTTAAGAGACATTTCGCAGGTTTGACACCCCTTTCTCCCCCGGTTCGTAATCCGCACCCGTTGTGGGATCTAAATGTGGTCCTTACAGCGTTGTGCCATAAACCCTTCGAACCAATGGCCACGGTGGACCTCAAGCGCCTGTCGTGGAAGGTGTCCTTTTTGGTGGCCGTTACTTCAGCAAGGCGTGTGAGTGAGCTCCAGGCTTTGTCGCTGGAGCATCCCTTCTTGGTTTTTCACAAGGAAAAGGTGGTCCTACGGACAAAGTCTTCCTTCCTGCCGAAGGTGGTCTCTGATTTCCATCTAAATCAATCAATCTCCCTGCTGGTCTTCTTCCCGAACCCTGCTTCAGAAGCGGAAAGGGTTCTGCACTGCTTGGATGTTAGAAGGGCTCTTAAATTCTATCTGGACAGGACTTCCGAATTTAGGAGTTCTTATCAACTGTTGGTGACCTTTGGTAATTAACAAGGTAAGCAGGCCTCTAAGGCGACCATCTCCAGATGGATTGCTTCTTGTAATACAGAGTCTTACAATGTCCCAGGACTGAAGCCCGCTAAAGGTATTCTTGCACACCTGGTGCGGGGCAAGGCAGCCACGGTTGCCTTCCAGAAATATGTCCCCTTGGATACCATTGCGAAGGCTGCTACTTGGGTCTCCCCATCGGCTTTTTGTAAGCATTATTTTCTAGACCTGAGCCCCAGGTCTGATGCTCAGTTTGGTCAGGTTGTGCTGAAGAGCCTTTTTTCAGTAAGGGTTTTTTCCATCCACCCGTAGTTCGTGTAAGGAGTGCTTGGGAATCTCCCATAAGTATGGAGGAAAGTGGGTGGGATGTAGGTGTATAACCAGGTTACTCACCGTAGTGACCATCTTTACTCCTAGTCCATAGTCCCCTTTCCTCCATACGCCCGCCCTCCGTCCCCTCTAATAAGGTTCCTCTATTATTGCTTAAAGGTCTCTGACCTGGCGATAGAAAAGGACTGAAGGGCGATGCGCGGGGCGGAGCTGAGATGGGCGGGGCTATGGCCGTGTCCCGGTATAAAGAGAGGAAGGGCTAACATGTTTGCAAAATTTTGGCTGCTTTTACAAAGTGCTCTGGCCCTGTCCCACAGGACGGAGGAATGTCCCATAAGTATGGAGGGAAAGGGCACTATGGACTAGGAGTAAGGTGGTCACTACGGTGATTACCTGGTTATATTCCACCTGTATGCAATCCTCATCCAAAGTAGGATTAAATGTGGTCCTGACTACTGCCTTATGCCATAAACCATTTGAACCCATGGCTGCGACGTATCTAAAGTACCTTTCTTGGAAGGTTGCCTTTTTGATCGCAGTGACTTCGGCAAGGCGTGTAAGTGAGCTTCAAGCTCTGTCCGTGGAACATCATTACCTTCCATAAGGATAAGGTTGTGTCTGCACTCATCCTCCTTTCCTTCCTAAAGTAGTGACCGATTTTCATTTGAATCAATCTTTCTGATGTTTGTTAATCTTCTTAGAATCACATGCTGTGCATAGTCTGACATCCAGTGGTCACTGCAGAGTATTGCATTTTGTTTTCGTAGTCGAAAAGGGGACGTCCACAAGGCGTGTCTGTAACACTATCCATATAGTGACGTGCATTGTACCCACAATCCCTCTCGCGTCGAGGTCTCTCAGTTTGTTTTTTTCCGCCCAGATATTGGTCGTCTTAACGCAGAGCTCCTCGAGAGAAATTGCAAAAATATTTACTCGACCCTTTGCTCGTTATTTAATATTATACATTACACTAGATCCCTCCTTCGATGTCGAAGCTGCGAAGCTGTTTCACCGTTGAGTAAGAACTTTAACGGCGGTGACTTAGACGGAGGGGATCCTTCGGCACTGCCGAACACGTGGCCTGGCCTTGCCGGCCTAATACAGTAGGGAGAGTGGGGTTGTGGGACATTTCTTCTATTTCTAAGAATGCCTTTCGAGTGGATTGTGTCCTCCAACGTATTCCTCATCTTAGATGTATTCCATCCAGCTTTGCTGTCTTCGGAAATTTTTTCGGCAGAGGGCGGCGTGTGTCGATGTTGTTGAGTCTATGGTCCCTCGAAGGCCTCCGTCGAGGGTGACGTCATTGGGTGTATAAGTAGCACGAGTGGCGCCCGTTGGCCTCAGTTCCGTTTTTCCGCAGTATACGTTGCTTCGGACATTCGGCGCGCCTCAAGTTCTGTGAGAATATATAATAACAAAATATGTCCTTGTCATCGACGCCGACCACGACCTCGAAATCGGGATTCAAAAAGTGCAAATCGTGCGGGTCAAAAATGTCGATCACGGACCCGCATCGAGAGTGTTTGTGGTGCCTCGGAGAAGGCCACGACATGGAGGCCTGTACGAAGTGTCAGGCGATGATGGGGAAGGCCTTGCGAGAGAGGAGAGGAAAGCTACAGTTAGGTCGAAAAACCTCTAGCGTCGAGTCGAGATCCCGTGAGGAGAATTCTCCTCCACACAAAAGGCATCGATCTAGGTCCCGTAGCGATTCCCATCGCTCGTCGTCTTTGGAAAAAAGATCGAAGAAATGACGCCACAGGTCTCCCTCCACCTCGTCGTCGGACGAATCTCCCAAAAAGATGAAATGCCCCACGAAACATTTGTCTGCCGAAGAGTGGGAAGCATTAAAGGTCAAAATGATGGAGGTGTTTGAAAAAGCGAAGCTTCGGTCCGCGCCTTCTTCGGAAGCCAGCCGGGAGCGTCATCGCTCCGACACTCGCGCGCGCCCTCGAGCCCAGGTGATCGAAAAAGGAAGGATAGGGAACTTTCCAGGACGCCGAGTGTAAAACGCTCCAGTCGAGTCGACAGCTCGAGGTCATAGACGCTGTCCGAGACCCATCATACCTCGAAGGGAAAATTTTCGAAGGTCGCCTTGAAGCAGACCCTGTCGACGACCACAGTGTCGTCGTTGTCGACGCCGAAACCCTCTGCGCCAAAGGCTCCAGCCAAGCCAGGGACGCCAGAACAAGAGAAGGATAAGGTTACAAAACCTGTATTGTCCTCAGCGCCAGGTACTAGACCTCTTCCTCCTCCTCTCCCAGAGAAGGTTTTCAAGCCTCTCCCCAGAAAGGCGTTTTTCAAATCTCTGACATCAATTTTTGAGCAACAGGAGAGATCTGATGAGGAAGATGTACCTTTTGGCTAGAATATGGTACCCCAAATGTCCCAGAATGCTTGATCTTAGAGGAAAGCAGAATGAGAGATTTGGCGATATCTTTACACAATGCAAGTGGCATTGACACTTCTCCTGAGAATGACTTTGGTAGACCAGATCCAGGAGAGCATGCCAGTCCATTTTACCGTCAGTTAATGACCAAAGTGGTAGATTAATTGGGATGGGCAAAACCACCAGCCCAATTCGTCCAAGATGATTTAACAGACATATTGGACCATGGTCCTACTGAAGACCCAGTACTTCCCTTTCATGTAGCCTTATAAAACAGGGTGGCCAAGAATTGGGAAACTCCGGATTCTATTCCTCCGGTAAATAAGTCCCTCGCATCAAAATACCGCCCAGCCAGTAGCGACCTCGGCTATCTGTCAAAACATCCAACTCCCGAGAGTTTGGTCATACAGGGAGCCACAGCTTCCAACAAACTTGCATACCCGTCTATCCTTCCAGACGGGGACGATAAGCGTGTGGATGGTTGGGCACGGAAGGTATTTTCAGCCGGGAGCATGGCATTAAAATCTGCCAACTCCACATGTGCCTTGGCAAAAGTTTTGTGCACTCTTTGGGAGTGCATTGCAATGGCGGCGGAACACATACCAGAAGGGGAAGAAAGGGAAGGGTTCCTAGCCATCGTTAGAGATGGAAAGGAAGCCATGCAGGAATCCCTTCAATCTGGATTGGACACTGCGGATAGTGTAAGCAGGTCCATGGGCACCAGCACGGTAATGCGCAGATTTGCGTGGTTACGGAAGTCTGGTTTCGCACCGGATGTGCAGAACCGCCTTCTGAACATGCCTTTGACGGGGCACACCTTTTTGGCAAGGCTGACGAGAGCCTTGAGAGGTTGCAGACCTCAAAAGCAGCTGCCACATCTTTAGGAGCTGCTATTAGGCAACCTCAGCTTTTTCGTGCAGACATTGAGGGGACAATCCTATCGTTACTACACCTTGTATGGAAAGGCGAGAGGAATGGCCAGTCAAAGGGGCCAGAAAAAGGCCACTCGTGGTGGACGAGGAAAACGTGCCAAACCAGCGCCAGCTGCAGCTTCTCTGCCATCAGCGGCTGCAACATCCGCCACAAAACCGCTTTGAAGACTTGCATCACAAAACACCTGTAGGGGGCAGGCTGTTGCAGCATCTGCAAGAATGGCGAGCCATTACTTCAGATGTTTGGGCTCTAGAAATAATAGCTCAAGGTTACTGCCTTCCTTTTCTAATGCAACTTCAAAGCAATCCACCAGGGAGACACCCGTTGAAGTCTTCAAACCCGCTCCTACAGCAGGAGGTTTTAACGCTACTGGAGAAAGGTGCTATAGAACCAGTATCTGCAGCGAAGAGGAACAAGGGATGGAACTCCCCGTATTTTTTCATCCCCAAAAAGGACGGAGGACTGAGACCCATCTTGGATTTAAGAAACTTGAACAAGTTCCTCAGAAAGGACAAGTTCAAGATGGTTACCCTTTTCAGATCCTTCCGGCCCTTCAACTTCAGGACTGGTCAGTGTCATTGGACATCCAGGATGCTTATTTTCATGTGCCGATTCATCTGAAACACAGAAAATACCTGAGGTTCGCAGTTGGCGACTCATATTATCAGTTTCGAGTCCTGCCATTCGGGTTGACCTCCGCCCCCGAGGGTCTTCACCAAGTTAATGGTAGTGGTGGCAGTGCACCTCAGGAGAGGTGGGATTCATGTCTACCCCTACCTGGACAATTGGTTGATCAGAGCGCGTTCTGCCGAGCAAGCAATGGATCATCAAAGTCACCTGCTACTTCCTCCACAAACTGGGCTTCTCCCTCAATTTCAGGAAGTCACAGATGACTCCTTCCCAACAGCTTCAGTACATAGGAGCTGTATTAGACACGTCCTTGGGAAAGAGCTCGCCTCCCAAGTCGAGGGCTCAAGACATTCTTCAGATGGTTTACAAATTTCAAAATGCCCAAAATCTCCAGGCTTACGACTTTTTAAGGTTGCTCGGCCTCATGGCATCCTACATCTTCCTGGTGCCAGAGGCACGCTTGAGGATGAGATCCCTCCAATGGGCTCTAAAGACTCAGTGGTCTCAATTTTTGGGTCAAATGACGGATCTTCTTCAGATTCCGAACAGGGTCCGACAAGATCTTTTATGGTGGACCTGTACAGAGAACATCCTAAAAGGAGAACCTTTTTGGCAACCATGGCCGCAGATCACAGTAGTGACGGACGCCTCACTCGTGGGGTGGGGAGCTCATGCCAAAGATTTGACAATCAACGGTCGTTGGTCTCCATCGGAGTCCAAACTACATATCAACCTTTTAGAGCTGAGGGCGATCAGACTAGCGCTGAAGGCCTTCCTGCCATCTGTCAGGGGAAAGAATGTCCTGATAATGACGGACAATACGGTGGCCATACATTACCTAAACAAAAGAGGAAGTGTGGGGTCACTACCTCTGTGCGGAGAGGCAATGCAGCTCTGGTATTGGGCAATTCAGGAGGGAATCTCTTTAACAGCAATTCATCTAGCCGGGGAAGAGAATATGACGGAAGATGCTCTGAGCAGGCAGAGCACGGTATCCCACGAATGGGAACTGGCTCAAGAAGACATTCAAGAGATCTTCGCCCTTTGGGGAACCCCTCAAGTATACCTGTTTGCAACCGGAATCAACCGAAAATGCGAAAGGTATTGCTCAAGGGAATTTCCTCCGAGAGGAGCCCTGAGGGACGCGTTCGTGGTGGAGTGGAATTTCCCACTATTGTACACGTTCCCTCCGATTCCCGTCATTCCTCAGGTCATCAGGAGGCTGAGAAGGTTTCGGAGCCGCATGATCCTAATTGCCCCGGATTGGGCCAGGAGAACGTGGTACCCGGACCTTCTAGACATGTCCATCTGTCCTCCAGTACGTCTTCCTCAGAGAGAGAACCTTCTCTTTCAAATGGAGGGTCAGGTTCTCCATCCAGATGTCAAAACGCTCAACCTTCATGCTTGGTATCTGAAAGGCTGACATACAGGGATTGGAGCCTTCCAGATGACGTTATGGAGGTGTTGCTTTCAGCAAGAAGGCCAGCAACAAAGTCTCTATACCGTTGCCGTTGGAAAAAGTTTTGCAACTGGTGCAGAGAAAAGAATGTCGATCCTTTTCTATGTTCTATTCCGAAGTATTCTTTCCTTCCGACCCTAGCACATAGAGGTCTGAATATCGGAACAATAAAAGGTTACCTTGCAGCGCTTTCCATTTTCAAGCGCTCATCGGAAGAATGCTCCTACTTCAAAATTCCTTTGATAATACAATTCTTAAAAGGACTCACTAATGTGTTTCCTCCTCAACATTTCAAGTACCGATCTGGGCTCTAAATTTCGTCCTAAAATTCTTAATGTGTGCTCCTTTTGAGCCTATGCACACGTGTCCATTAAGATTACTAAGGTGGAAAACGGCCTTCTTGGTTGCTCTAACATCAGCAAGAAGAGTGAGCGAATTGCAGGCACTGTCTTCTGGGCCACCCTATACTGTGTTCCATAAGGACAAAGTTGTATTGAGGGTTAAACCATCATTTTTACCAAAAATAATATCTGATTTTCATTTAAGTCAGAAGATTATTTTACCCGCATTCTATCCTCCACCCCATCCTTCGAAGGAGGAGGAAAGATTACACAGGTTGGATCCAAAAAGAGCTTTAAGCTTTTACATCTCTAGACTTTCCAGACTTAGAGTGGACAACCAGCTGTTTATAGGTTACACAGGAAGGAAACTGGGTCAATCGGTAACAAAACGGACAATTTCACGCTGGATTGTACTTTGCATTTCAGAATGCTACAGACTAGCTCGGAAAGACCCTCCGGAAGGGTTAAGGGCTCATTCCACCAGAGGCATCGCCTCCTCCACGGCCCTTCAAAGAGGTGTTCCAATAAGGTCCATTTGCGAAGCAGCAACTTGGTCTTCGCTACACACCTTCTCAAAATTCTATAACCTGGATGCTTCCCAGTCTAGGGAGCAAACTTTTGGAAAAGCAGTGCTTTATTCTGCCATATAAAGGCAAATATAAAAAAAAAAGAAAAAAATCTGACCCCTCCTCCAGAGAAAATATAAGTAACTTGTTCTTCTCTTCCCCCCAGCCCCCCTTTCCTTCGGGGTTGTTATCACTTGTATCTATATCCTCAGCTATGGAGAGGACTGTTTAGATTTTGCCCACACTGTAAGGGCAAATTCACATGGAAGGACAAGCACAAGCGGTGTAACCGTTGCTTACCCCTCGACCACAACGAGGAAGGCTGTGCGGCCTGTAAACTGCTTCGCCTGAAAACTTTAAAGGACCGCAGGGTCAAGAGGTGGGCAGCGTACGCTATGTCTAGAGCTGATTCTTCACCCGCCGCCGAGTGTGACGAGGATAGTGATAACCCGTCCTCCGTTTCGGAAGTTGTAGATCTTTCTAGGGAGCGTACCCGCTCCTTGGCGTCTGTCCCCGGCCCCGACAAGTATGGCTCACGCCCTACTTATGGGGATGAACACCCCGGCGACACTGACGAACACAGAAGGCATAAACACACAACCCACAGCACTTCTTCGTCGAAGACTAAGAAAGCTATAGCGCCAACGGAGACTCCGGACCCACCGGCGTACTCCACCGACGTAAGGGTCGCAAGCCCTCCCCGCCGCCGCGACTAGCGACTGGGCTTCCTGCAGACAAGGGCGCTACCTCCAAAACACCAGGCGACACACTTTGTAAGAGTGCTATCGTCGCCGAAAAAGACTCGTCACCGCCCAGCACGACGCCAGACGAACCCTCGACGGAGAAACTAATTGTCGAGAGCTTGGCGCGTATAGTTTTCACGGACGGCGAGAAACGGACGGCGAGTGATACGCCGAAAACCGCTCACAAGGCCAGGGAAATGCTGAGAATGCCGGAAGGGAGGCAGGGACCGCTCCCACCGTTGAAAGAAGGCCCTAGCCTACGAGAAGGTTTCTCAGAAGGCGAAGGGACTTTATCCTCGACGTTATGGGACAGATCAAGACGGCTACAGGCAGAACAGCCTCCTTTTTCGCCTCCAGACCGTTTTGGGTTACCACATTGGACTCTTGAGAGATTCCAATCGTGTATGGAGAAACTGGATAGATTTATGTCCACTCCTGAACATAAAACTCCAAATGGCCAAGAGAGGTACTTCATGAGGACCCCAGGGCTAAATATCCTAGACGATTTAACCCCCTTCAAGAGGAATCTAATACTTATGACCTCATTGAAGACGACCCTCACTTCCAAGAGGACGAGGAATTCTTGGATAGTGAAGACTAACAGAACCTTGAAGAAGGTTTTGAGGGAAACCTTGACATAAGTGGGGGGGCTTCGAGGAAGACCCAGATGAAGGTGGCTCCCAGCCTTGGCAGTCACCAACGGAGTCTATAGACCCTGAGATCCTAAACTTTCCCTCTCCTCAGACCACACCGGTCAGGAATCTGTCACCAATAGATGACAACGCACTTTCAACGCGCTACTATGGAAGGCAGCAGCGCACTTTGAGATTGAAACTGGTGAAATTACTCCTGATACTGATTTTGTAGGAAGAATCATTAAAGAAAAACCTGCCACTAGTCAAACCATTCCCCTCCTTGCCTCAGTTAAGAGACGAATCACCCCATCGCTGTCTACACCTGCACTGGTCAGAGGGGTCAATCCAAGAATTGAAAAACTGTTTACTCCCTCTCCTTCAGACCCATTATACATTATGGGTCATTCAATTCCAGACTCCTTGGTGGTAACTACCACAACGAAAAGAGGAGGGGTTCCGCTATCAACCAGCGAAGCACCCCAAGAGAAAGAAGGAAAGAAACTCTATGCCCTGGGTAAAAGAATTACAGCCATGGCAGCTTTTTCAACCAGAATTGCCAATACCCTACTGGCAAGTTATGCTGATGCTCAATGGGGAAAATTATGGCAGGACCTTGAGTAAGTCCCTGAGCCCTTAAGAACTCTCTTATTAACCACAGTAACAGAAGGAACTCTGGTTAACCAGAGCATCATTAAAAACACTATTGATGCTGCAGAAACGGCTGGCTGTTCTTTAGTCCAGGGAATACTTCTGACGCGTCATGTCTGGCTCTGCAATTCCAGTTTTAAGCCAGAAACCCAGGCGTAACTCATTAATAAACCAATAGAGGATTCTAACCTCTTTGGGAAAGCAGTGGATGACGCACTGGAGACTGCGAAGAAGGATTTCGACACCCTAAAGACTTTAGACCAAATCGCAAGGCCTCCCAATAAGCGAGGATTTGGCAACAAACGCTTTTTTCGAGGCCAACGCCAACAGCAGCAACAACATCAGCAGTACACTGTAGGCAACTGGTCCTCTACTCTGGGAACCAATGGCCAATACACTCAAAGAGAACAACGCCGTGGCAAGGGTAGAGGTCGGGGCCCCACTCCCAGAGGATCCCCGGCTACCAACACCAAAGGACCCGAAGGTTCGGGTCTCCTCCCATGCATCGTCGGTCGGGGCCCGTTAACATCTTTCCTACCAGCATGGGAAAGAATAACATCAGACCGCTGGGTATTGTCAACCATAGCCCGCGGTTACTGCATAGAATTCAGTCGGTCCCCCAAGGGGACGACGCTTAACACCGGAGCACCTCGCTATCCTTCTTCAAGAAGTGGAACAGCTGCTGATAAAAGGAGCAAAAGAGGTCGTGCCTCTATCACAGGTAACGGAAGGTATTTATTCAGTGTACTTCGAACAAATTTGTCAAACCTCAAAAATTTCGTATGGTGACCCTACAGGAAGTAATCTCCCTACTTTCACAGGGAGATTACATGACAACACTGGACATGAAAGATGCATACTTTCATATTTTAATGTTGCCAGCGCACAGAAAATACCTCAGGTTCATAATAGAGGGCAAACACTACCAGTTCAGAGTGCTACCCTTCGGCATAACGTCAGCGCCGAGGGTATTCACAAAAGTAGTGGCAGCGGCCCACCTACGCAGGTTGTCCATCCCAGTATACCCTTACCTCGACGATTGGCTCATAACGGGGGATTCTTACAATACATGCTTCTCAAATACCCAAGAGACGGTAGACCTTTTGTTCCAACTGGGCTTCTCCATCAATGAGAAGTCCAGCCTAGACCCCAGCCAGATCAAACAATTCCTAGTGGCTCTAATTCGAATAAAGGACGGCCTCGTCTTCCCCTCCAACGAGAGGGTCCAAAATATGCTGCTTCAGATCCCTCAATATGTGGCCGGTCGAGAGGTGATGGTACGCAAAGCAATGCGATTGCTAGGAATGATGGCGTCATGTATATATTTGGTACCCCACGCGCGCCTGCGCATGCGCCCAATGCAAGTGGCTCAACAGCCAGTGGTGTCAGGCCAGCGGACAATGGGACGATCTAGTGTGGTCTCGCAGGCCTTAGTTCTCTCGCTACGGTGGTGGTCGAAGGAAAACCTGGCAATAGGGAAACCATTCGCCACCCCCCAGTGCAAGCCACTCTCACCACAGACGCATCCCTTACAGGATGGGGGGGCTCACCTATCCCATCAAACTGCACATGGAGTTTGGACTCCGGGTGTAGCATCCAAACATATAAACTTGCTGGAAGCACTAGCGGTCTTCAAGGCACTGAAGGCTTTCCAGGCACACCTGCAAGGGAAGACAGTGATGGTCCTCACAGACAGCACCACAGCCATGTACTACCTCAACAAGCAAGGGGGCACGCACCCTCCAGGACTGTCCAAGCTGTCCCAGAACATCTGGAAGTGGGCTCTCAAACACATGTTCCTGTTGTCACAACATGTACCAGGGGAACTCAATCTGCTAGCAGACGAACTCAGCAGAGACTTCCCTCTGCCCACAGAGTACGAATGGCGGTTAAGAGAAGACATTGTCTCGACATTTTCACACAATGGGGCTTCCCAGAAACAGATCTGTTCGCAACTCTGAAGAACTCCCAATGCCAAGATTACGCATCCAGGTACCCCCAGAACCGATCCAAGGGGAATGGTCTCTGAATAACATGGTCAGGGAAATTTGTTTACGCCCCCCCCCCCCCCCCCGACTCCCCTTCTCAACAAAATGGTGCACAAGATGCACCAGGAACCAGTCACCATGATAGTAGTGGCCACTATGTGGGCCCGACAGCCATGGTTTGCTCACCTGATGATGTCTCTGTCTCCACCAGTGAAACTACCCTGCCCGTACAACACGCTTTCACAGGACAGGAGCAAGACGATACACCCATGCCCACAGACCATAAACTTAGCAGCCTGGCTCCTGAGGTCATAGAATTTGGACACTTACAGCTCCTACAAAGATGCATGGACATTCTTAAGGAGGCTAGAAAACTTAACACTTGTTACTGCTATTCTAGCAATTGGAAGAGATTCGTCATCTGGTGTAGAAATAAGAGCATCAACAATTTCATCTAGCTGCACTTTCCGCATACACCACTTCTCAACTCAGTGTCATGGTGGAAAGTCCCAGTTATAAAAGCCTTCATGGAGGGAGTAAAGAGAATACACCCTCGTATAGCCAACCCAGCTCCCGGATGGGACCTAAACGTGGTACTTACCAGGCTTATGGGCTCACCCTTTGAACCCATGCACAAGGCATCCCTTAAGGATCTCACGCTTAAGACTGCTTTCTTAATAGCTATCACCTCCATTCGGAGAGTGAGTGAACTACAGGCGCTCTCTATACTAGACCCCTTTTTAACAGTTCACAAAGATAAGGTGGTTCTACGCACACATCCTAGGTTTGCACCAAAATTTATTTCAAAATTCCATGTCAACCAGTCAATAGAACTACCAACGTTCTTTCAAAACCCTTCAAATTAAGGAGAAAGGAGCCTGCATACACTAGATGTACGCAGAGCCGTCATGTTTTATATGGAAAGAACTAGACCTCTGAGTAAGACTAATCAGTTCTTTGTCTCAGTGGCATCAGGAAGAGAAGGAGATGCATTTTCAAAATCCACTATATCTAGATGGATTGTCCAATGCATCACTCTTACACTCTTGCTAAGCGAGAACTACCCTTCAAGCCGAGAGCACATTCTACTCGTGGCACTGGGGCTTCCATAGCATTCATTGCAAATGTCCCTCTTGAGTCCATTTGCAAAGCGGCAACCTGGAGTTCTGTACACACCTTTACAAAACACTACTGTCTAGACGCCCACTCTAGATCTGATTCCCAGGTGGGACAAGCAGTATTAAGACATATTTTTTCTACTGTTCCTTCTCACAACCCACCTCCAACTCCGGGTACTGCTCGCTAGTCTATGCACAGCATGTGATTCTAAGCAGATTAACAAACATCAGAAGACAATGCATTACTTACCGTAAAAGCATTTCTGATGGTTGTATCTGCTTAGATTCACATGCGCCCACCCTTCCTCCCCGCTCGGATGGAAGGAACATAGACATCCTTTATCTATCTCTCTCTTTTCTGTACTCACTCACGTCTAATAGGCTCCCTCAGGGCAGAAAAAATACAAACAGAGGGACCTCGATGCGTGAGGGATTGCGGGTACAATGCACGTCACTATAGGGATAGTGTTACAGAGGCGCCTTGTCGACGTCCCCTTTTCAACTACGAAAACAAAATGCAATACTCCGCAGTGACAACTGGATGTCGGACTATGCACAGCATGTGAATCTAAGCAGATACAACCATCAGAAATGCTTTTACGGTAAGTAATGCATTGTCATCTCATTACCTGTCCTTTTTTTTCCAAACCCGGCCTCAGATGCCGAGAGAGTATTACTTAATTTAGATGTCAGACGAGCTCTGAAGTTCTATCTGGACAGAACAACTGAACTCTGGGGCTCCTCTACTCTTTGTTACGTTCGGTGACTTGAAAAAAAAACCTGCTTCAAAGGATACTATCTCCCGATGGATTGCCTCCTGTATTTCAGAAGCGTATACCATTCAGGGCATTAAACCTCCAAGGGGCATCCATGGCCATCTTGTACGTGGCGAAGCGGCTGCTGTTACCTTCCAAAAATATGTTCCCTGTGAAACCATTGCCAAGCAGCTACGTGGGCTTCCCCATCACCTTTCTGTAAGCATTACTGTTTGGATTTGAGCTCCAGGGCCAATGCTCAATTTGGCCAGTCTGTCCTTAAAAATCTTTTTCAGTAGGGAAGTTCCATCCACCCGTATTACCTGTGAAGAGTGCTTTGGAATCTCCCACGAGTATGCAGGAAAGGGGACGGGACATACAAGTATAACCAAGTTACTCACCGTAGTGACTACGGTACTCCTAGTCCATAGTCCCCTTTCCTCCATATGCCCGCCGTCCCCTCTAATAAGTATCCTCTATTATTGCATAAATGGTTGCATACTTGGCGATAGAAAAGTACTGAAGGTCGATGCGCGGGGCGGAGCTCAGGATGGCGGTGTTATGGCCGCATGCGGTACCCCTCGTAAAAAGAGAAGGCCAAACATTTTTCAGTGTTGATGCTTATTAACAAAAGGGTTCCGGTCCCTTCCCGAAGGACGGAATGTCCCACAAGTATGGGGGAAAGGGGACTATGGACTAGGAGTAAGGTCGTCACTACGGTGAGTAACTTTGTTATTCTTTGTCACTAGCTGATCTCCCACATTTGCCATTTTTGATCTTGCTTGCAGGTGTATGAAAATTGATCTAAGTGAATAGGTTGAGTGTAATGGAGAAAGCACTTGACTGTTTTGACACCTGCCTGACCGCAGATGACTAGTTTCCTGAATGTAAAGCAGAATGCGGAAGTGGCACTTAATATCTGACTTTGACTGTGTGAGATGGAGGCAGCTTCTCTAAGCTAACCTGCAGATGTGGAAGTTACTTAAAGCCCTAATCTAGGGACTAAGTTTGGCTGGTGGCCTTGAGGCTGGGAGTCATACAGGAGACTGCACACCTCTTCCAGCGCAATTACTGCAACTGCTAGAGCCCTAAAATGGTTTGAATAATTGTAAAAAACTGGGGTTGAGTCTGTGACTGCCAGGTGTTTTATTCATGTAAGATCCCTGACTGTGCATGCAGTCTCCTCTCACACCCACACACTGTTCTTTTTCTATTTATATCGTCTGTTGCCGGGCAGATATTCCCCTTCCTTAAACTGGATGTTATGCTTGCAGCCTCCCATTGGTTTGTAAATGCAGTTCTCTCGCCTCCAAGAGGTAAAGCTGTTCAAATTCCCTTCCGTACTTAACATCAGACTAGAATAGCTTATCGCAGGAAGAACTAGGCAGTTGACACCATGGCTTCAGGGGCTACTTTTTGGGTATGTTTTTTCAAATTTGCAGAATAGAATTGCATTGTATTCTAAAGTGAACATGTATATTTGTTTGCAACATTAAATTGGAGGCAGTCTTCATTTACACAAACATTTGTTGGTAATAGCGGATTAGATCCTTGTGCTGTGAATTTCTTTTGCAAGAAATTATTTGCTTTAATATGGCACAGCTCGGATAACACAAAATCATTGTGTGGCCTGTAAATTATCTTAAGCTATGCATGCTCAAGTTACAAAGGCTGTCTATGATAATCAGTTCGGTACGCACCTTTCTTCTCATTTGAGGACTGCTTTGGATGGTATCCTTTGAGCCTCGGGCATCGTCGTGATAGTTTAACCTTAATAGCTTGTTCTTACCACTGAAGTGTGCTCTCACTATTTATTGGTGTTTAGTAAAGTGACTTGCACCATTCTTTAGGTGCTCCAAATGGCCATGTTAATATCCATCTCCTTACATGCACTTTTCCTGCAGATCAAAAACAGACCCTCAAAGGCCACATGGGTTTTTCTGACAAGAAGGCATCCACATTAGATACTGTCTGTGCCCTAAATATCAATGGAATTATTTAATCTCTTTACAGCTAAGTGTCCTTAACAAATGTAATCCCTAAGCGGTTTGGGACTGGATAACTTGCCATCACACCTCCTGGTTCCAGGGGGACAGTAGTAGAAGAGGGGGGAGAGGATGGGTGGATGGTTGGCTAGGTGGATGGGTTGGGGAGTGAATTGAATGACTAAGGCAGGGGAGTTGATAGATTATGTGTACAGGTAAATATTGACATTCTCTTTTCCTCAAGGGGAGGAACAGAGGTGCACTGTTTGGTACGGCTGCAGCTATACTGACTTCACACTCTGTATTTTTCCATCTTCTGTCATAGGCACTGTCTCTCTTACCATAATGATATCATTTCCCCTAAAGTGTGCAATACCATCTACTGGTGGAAAGCATGATCCATAGTTGCAAATCTATCCAGCTACGAAATGGATGACGGTTGTCATAGCACAGGGCTGGCTGCTCATGAAGTAGTAGTTTAAACAAAAGGATTTGTATCTTAACAACTAGACTAAGTATAATATTGAAATCTGATCCAAGACTTCTGCTTCCACATACGCTTATTTCTCATGTGCTGTAGAATTGGGTTAGGCCTGTGGGGATTTGGATGGGCAAGGGTCCAAAAAAAGTGCAGCAGACTGTAACAAAATGCAATAGGATGGGACTCCACTGAAAGTGTACATATCTGTAAGTACAGTAAGCACAGATAATCCAATTTGGCCTTTCCTAATAACAAAGTGCACAGGACAACTGAGCATTTGCCTTTTCTAAAAAAAAATATATATGAATCCTTAACATCCGCAAAATAACCTGAGATGTTCCTGTAAGTTTGCTGGCAAAGTATGAGATTCATATCTTTTTAAACCAGTAACCTGTAGTGAAATCTTCCCAGCCTGGTCACTACCTACATGACTGGCAACAGCACAAAGAAAGAGAGAAGGTCCGATAACCCTGTAGACAGGCGCTGCCTTCTTCTTTGATTTCTACCACGGAAAGGAGGAGCATGCAGAAGCCACATTCCAACATGGCGGACAGAAGATCATTGCTTTGCTGCCGTAGGTTTCGAATGGATTGTGTCCTCAAATGTATTCCTCATCTATGACATGTAATGTCCACAGCTATGATGCTTTGGAATTTTTTTCCGCAGAGGGCGCCCTCGCATCGTTGGCGTTGGGTCGATGTCCCTCGAAGGCCTCCGTCGAGGGTTACATCATTGGATGTTATAAGTAGAACGCACGGCGCCCGTTGCCTCAGTTCCGTTTTTTCTGAAAACGTGTTTGCTTCGAGAACTCGCCGCGCCTCGCGTTTCCTATTGTATTTGGTATTATGTCTTCTACCCCGACGAACCCGCGGTCTGGCTTCAAGAAGTGTCGGGACTGTGGGTACAAGATGTCCATCACAGACCTGCATCGTATTTGCTTGTGGTGCCTGGGCAAGGACCACGCTACGGACGACTGCTCGAGCGCAAGAGGAAATTGAAGGTAGGCCGTGTTTCCAAACCCTGTGAATCTAAGTCTACCGGTCTGTCAACCGACGAGTCGAAAGAGTACTCTCCTTGTCGGAAGAAGTCCAAGAGATCTAGCTGCCAGAGGGGTTTGCGCCACTCTTCTTCTTCGTTGAGGCGGCCAAGGAAGCAACATCACAGTTCGCCATCCTCGTCCTCGTCGGATGACGCCTACCCAAAAGTGGTCTGCCCCACTAAATCCACAACCCCCGAGGAATGGAAGTCTTTTTGGGGTGCAAATATTGCAGATTTTCCAAACTCTGGGCACAGTTCTGTCTGCGCCTTCGGTAGAAGCCGACATGGGACTGTCTCGACCGGATACTCGTACGCCCTTGGGCCCGGGTAGCCGGCGCGATGAGCATCGGGAGCCGTCGAGGTCCCGTTCAGACAAGCCATCGAGGGGGATCGTCAAAGAAGTTTCAGGTCGCAGTCTTCTTCTCCAGCGCCACC
Source organism: Ambystoma mexicanum (assembly GCF_040938575.1). Lineage (NCBI taxonomy): Eukaryota > Metazoa > Chordata > Amphibia > Caudata > Ambystomatidae > Ambystoma > Ambystoma mexicanum. The sequence continues at coordinate 1,236,138,190 of NC_090925.1, read as the reverse complement.
GTCGAAGCTTGTTTAGTAGTCGAAGAAGGTATCAGCGCCGTGTCCGTCGAGTGCGTCTGTCGGGTCTTTACCCTCGGTCAGGCCCTCAAAGCCGTCAGACTTTCTCGACGCCGTCGGAGTTGTCGACGTCATTGGTGTCTTCTGGGCAGATTTTACCAGTGGAAGCCCTTCTGGCTATGGATCCTCTAAGGATGGCTTCCTCGAAGTCTGTTAAGCCTGTTCCTGATAAGAGGTGTTATAAACAAAAGTGGTGCCTGATTAAGGTCCCTAGTCCTTCAGGCGTCATATGATAATCAACATAAATTGGACCAACGGAACAGGGAATAGCCGCTCAACACATTTATCTATTTATAAATGCTCAATTGTCAATTGTAAAAAAACGTTTATTTTCATATCCAAATTCATATAAAATACTAATAAAACATTTAAACGCACAGCTATCTACAAATTCCACTCATACTGATTCACTCCTACCATTCATACCACTTTTTGCTTCTTTATCTACCAAATCAATGGCATATATGTCTTTATGGCCTCCTATTGGTCAGCCTCAGATTCTATTGACACAATGGAAAAAGTCCTCCATCCAATCGTCTGATGGTTCTGTCTATGTGCAGCCATAGGAGGCCATAAAGACAATGGCATATATTTGTAGATATGTGTGTTTAAATGTTTTATTAGTATTTTATATGAATTTTGATATGAATATAAAAGTTTTGACAATTGAGCATTTATTGGTATTTATAAATAGATAAATGTGTCCTTATTCCGTTGGTCCAATTTATCCTGATAAGAGGTGTACTCTTCTCCCCAGAAAGAAGGTTTTTTTTTCAGTCCCTCCAAAATATCTGAGGATGAAGAAAGGTCAGAGGAGGAGGTTGGTCCTTTTGGTCTTCCATATGGGACTCCTAATGTTCCATACTGTAATTTCTGAGGAAAGTCGGATTGAGGATCTTTGCATGATGCCAGTGGACTTGACAATTCCCCTGAGATGGAGTTTGGTAGGCCGGATCCTGGAGATCATGCTGACTCTTCTTATCAGAGATTGATGTTGAGGGTTGGAGAATACCTGGGTTGGTCCAGGCCTCCGGTACAATTTGATCAGGATGATCTTACCGACATCTTGGATCAGGGTCCGTCTACTGACCCGGTGTTGCCATTTCATGTGGCATTGCGAAAGTGGGTGGCTGCTACTTGGAATGCTCCGGAGACTATTCTGGTGGTTAACAAGTCGTTATCAAAGAAATACTGCCCATCCAGTAGCGACCCCGGCTACCTGTCCACACGCCCCACTCCTGAGAGTTTGGTGGTTCAAGTGTCTACGGCCACCTCGAAGCAGGCAGCGTACCCTACCATCCCTCCTGATAGGGATGATAAACACATGGATGGATGGATGGATGGATGGATGGGCGTGCAAGGTATTTTCTGCTGGGAGTATGGTACTGAAATCGGCCAACTTCACCTGTGCCTTAGCAAAGTTTTCGCACACCATGTGGAATTGCATTTCACTGGCGGCTGAGCATATTCCCGAAGGGGAAGAAAGGGATGGCTTTCTAGCTATTGTGTAGGCTGGCAAGGATGCCATGTGTGAATCCCTTCAGTCTCAGTTGGACACTGCAGATACTGCGGATAGTGTTGCTGGGTCCATGGCTACGAGCACCATGATGCACAAATTTGCGTCGTTGCAGAAGTCCGGTTTTGCACCCGATGTGCAGGCCTGTCTTCTTAACATGCCCTTTGACGGGTCTTATCTTTTTGGCAGCAAGGATGACCAAAAGCCTTGAAATTGCAGACCCCCAAAGCAGCTGCCAAATCTTTGGGCGCAGCTGTTCGACAACCTCAGCCTTTTCGTCCTAGGGGACAGCAATGGAGGGGTGGTTCCTTTCAGTCAAAGGGTCCAACTTAAGTTCCCTTGTGGTGGAAGAGGTAGGGTTGCCAAAGCCGCTCAGGCAGTTGCCTCTTTGCCATCATGCACTGCTGCTTCTAAACTGCTCTGAGGCCTTGAGTCACTGTTCTCCGGTGGGGGGCAGGCTGTCCCAACATCTAGAAGAGTGGCGAGCCATTACTTCAGATGCGTGGGCTCTGGAAACAATAGCCTACGGTTACTGCCTCCCTTTTCTTCACTGGGGAAACAATCTTTGAAGGTTCCGGGTCCGCTCCTTGTGCAGGAGACGTTAGCCCTGCTGGTGAAATGCGCTATAGAACCAGTGCCTGTGGCGGAGAGGAACAAGGGTTGGTATTCCCCTTATTTTTTATTCCCAAGAAAGACGGAGGACTGAGACCCATCTTGGATTCACAATACTTGAACAAGTTCCTCGGGAAGGAGAAGTTTAAGATGGTCACTTTCTCAGATCCTTCAGGCCCTCGAACTTCAGGATTGGTTGGTGTCATTGGACCTGCAGGATGCTTATTTTCATGTGCCGATCCATCTCAAGCACAGGAAATACCTCAGGTTTGCAGTTGGTGGCTCGCACTATCAGTTTCTGGTCCTGCCCTTCAGGCTCACCTCCGCCCAAGGGTCTTCACCAAGCTCGTGGTGGTAGCTCATCTCAGGAGAGGGTGGATTCAGGTCTACCCCCTACCTGGACGATTGGCTGATCAGGGCGCGTTCTCCCGAATAAGCCTTGGATCATCTCAGCATCACCTGCCATTCCATTCACAAGCTGGGCTTCTCCCTCAACTTCAAGAAGTCACATGTGACACCTTCCCAACAGCTCCACTACATAGGGTCAGTTTTGGGCACGTCATTGAGGATGTGCTCACCACCCAAGGTGAGGGCTCGTCACATTTTTCAGATGGTCACAAAATTTGAACAAGCCCAGAGTCTCCCGGCTTTCGAATTCTTTTGGTTGCTCGGCCTCATGGCATCCTGCATTTTTCTGGTTCCAGAGGCCCGATTGAGAATGAGATCCCTTCAGTGGGCTCTACGGACTCAATGGTCCCAGTTCTCGGGCAGGATGTTGGATCTCCTTCATGTTCCGCTCTCTGGTCACGCAGGAGCTTCTGTGGTGGGCCGACGAGAAAAATCTCATTAAAGGAGAGCCTTTTTGGCAGCCACTGCTGGATGTCATAGTAGTGACGGCCGCTTCCCTTACAGGGTTGGGAGCCCATACCAACCATCCGTCCATCACCGGTCATTGGTCTCCATCGGAGTCCAGAATTTGCATCAATCTTTTGGAGCTGGAAGCCACCAGACTGGTGTTGAAGGCTTTCCTGCCGTCTGTATGGGGGAAGAATATTCTGATAATGACAGACCACACAATGGTGATGCAATACCTCAACCAGGGAGGAGGTGTAGGGGTCACTACCTCTGCAGGGAGGCAATGCAGCTCTGGTTCTGGGCAATTCATCAGGGAATCTCCCCATCGGTGGTTCATCTAGTCGAAAAGGAGAAAATGGCGGCGGATGCTCTGAGCAGGCAGAGCGTGGTCTCCCAAGAGTGGGAACTAGCTCAGGAAGTCCTTCAAGAGATCTTCGCCCTTTGGGAAACCCCGCAGGTGGACCTGTTCGGGACTGGCGCCAACCAGAAGTTCGAAGGTTACCTCTCGAGGGAATTTCCTCCGAGAGGAGACGCGTTCGTCGTGGAGTGGTTCTTCCCACTACTGTACGCGTTTCCTCAGATTCCCATCATCCCTCAAGTTCTCCAAGGGTGCGACGGTTCGGGACCCGCATGATCCTCATCGCTACGGATTGGGCTAGGAGAGCGTGGTACACAGCCCTTCTAGACATGTCCATCTGTCCTCCAATGCGTCTGCCCCACAAGAGTGGATCTACTCTCACGAGAGCAAGGTCGGGTTCTCCATCCAGGGGTCAAGAGACTCAACTTTCATGCATGGTTTCTGAGAGGTTGAGATATAAGGATTAGGACCTCCCGGATAACGTGATGGAGGTGTTGCTTTCGGCTAGGCGGACGGCAACAAAGTCCCTGTACTGTTGGCGTAAGTCTTGCGACTGGTGCAGAAGAAAGAATGTTGAACCTTTTCAGTGCTCAATTCTGGAGGTTCTCTCCTTCTTGCTTTCTTTGGCCCTCAGGGGTTCTTCAGGTGGGCACCATTAAAGGTTATCTGGCAGTGCTGTCTATCTTTAAGCTTGCTTTAGAGGAATGCTCTTATTTTAAGATTCCACTGATCACTCAATTTTTGAAAGGGCTTACGAATGTGTTCCCGCCATCGCTGTTTCAGGTCCCAGTCTGGGACCTTAATTTGGTTCTGAAATTTCTGATGGGTGCTCCGTTTGAACCTTTTGCACTCTTGCCCGTTAAGATTGTTGACATTAAAACTGTTTTCTTATTTGCAGTTACATCTGCTCGAAGAGTCAGCGAGGTGCAGACACTTTCTTCTAAGCCACCCTTTACTTTGTTCCACAAGGACTGGGTTGTATTGAGAGTACGTCTGTCCTTTCTACCTAAGGTATTGCCAGAATTTCATTTGAGTCAGAAGGTGGTACTTCCTGCTTTCTATCCTCCTCCTCATTCTAGTAAGTAAGAGGAACAGCTCCATAGGTTGGATCCTAGTAGAGCCTTGAGCTTTTATCTCTCTAGAATGGCCAAAATCAGAGTGGATGACCAGCTCTTTGTGGGGGTATACTGGACACTAGGATAGGTTGTTTCTAAGCAGACCTTGTGTAGGTGGATTATCCTCACTATTTCGGAATGCTACTGGTTGGCTGGTAAGGACCCTCCTGAGGGTTTGTGGGCTCATTCCACCAGGGGCATTGCTACTTCGACAGCCCTACAGAGGGGTGTGCCAGTGAACAATATCTGTGACGCTGCAACGTGGTCTACTATACACACACGTTTCTCCAGCATTGGATCTTTCATGGATTCACATGCTGTGAATATTTCCCATCGTCCGGCTGGGAAACTTCAGTAAGTTTAACTTGGCGTTTTCCCATGGAAAACTACAACATTTCTGTGTCCTATCAGCGTCATTTCTGGGTGCTGTAGGCTACACCAATAGGACGTCTGATATAAATAGCCCTACCCCCACGGCTTCCCTTCAGATTTCAACCATCTCCAAACTGTTGGGATCACCTAGTGTTTCTCTTCATGGTTTGCAAGTGCTTTTTCATATCCGGCCAGTATGTCATCTGTGGCCCAGAAAAATTGCTTTTTAGGCCGTGTTCTACCTGTGGCCTGAAGAAGGTGTTCTAAGGGGATAGTCATATGGATTGTCTCTGTCTATACCCCCGTCATTTGGTGGATGCCTGCGAGATATGCCAAGGGTTCTCACAGAAAACTTTGAAGGACCGCAACCACCAGCTCATCTGTTGGCCGAACGAGGGAACCCACCCGGCTTCGGAGGTGGGTTCGGCCCAGGGAAGCCAGTCTACGCTGACGCGGGGAAGGCCTCTGTGCACCGGTGGGTAGTGTCGGCGGAACCCCCTGCTAAAAAGCAACGGTCGCGTCTCATCACTCGAAAGGGGCGAGTGGCTCCTCGCTTCCCAAGTCGGATTGGCCGGATAAGTCGAAGGAGGCCATTGGTAGGCCCGAGAAGTCGGAAAGAGGACCGGCGAAAGGGTCTTCCTCTTGAAAGCACTCCTCGTCTAAAGACCATCATAGATCTTCATCCACCTGGGACTCGTCGAAGCACCGTTCCGGTTCTTCTGAGAAGTCTGCTTCTCTGACTAAATCTAAACCCGTGGAGGCTGCAGTGCCGACGTGGGTGTCGTCAGCTGATGTTCCCTTGTCAACGGTGGCTGTACCATCTGCTCTTCCGTCATCGCGGGTGGTGTCGTTGGGCCCCGTCCATGGCTGTTACTGACAGTGCCCCACTGTTGTTGTCGGCGCAGATGGATTTGGAGGGGTTGATGTCGACGGGTGGACTGTGGCAATCGGCCGGCTTTGGGCCCATGCTTCCTGTGGACATTCTGCAACAGGAACCGGCTGTGTACTCTGTTTCCTCAGGAATGGAGGAGGAACAGGTGCCGATTTTCGATCCGTCGGCTCTGGGTCTGCAGAGTGCATGCCCGTCTACGTCAAGTAGGGTAGGGGGCTGGGTTTCCCCTTTACCCGTTTTGGTAATCAACAGTCCCTGCTATCCTTGCAGGTGTTGAATATGCTCCAGTCATTGTTGGGGCAACTGGATGCGAGGCTTCCGCCTCTGCTGAGCCTGGTGACTCCGGTGGTTGAGAGTGTGCCTGCTGAGACCTCTAGGAGGTTGCCTCCAGTGTGGTTGCCATTGCCTGTGGGGTTTGACCGTCCCAGAAGTCATCCTGAAGAGGGGGAATTGCCGGAATCTGATCAGGAAAGTGCTGCGCGTGATACCCTGTTGACGGTGTCTTAATCGCCAATGATGGACGGTGCATGGGGTACGGATCCTGAGGTGGAGCAGCCTTGTAACCCGGCGCAGCCGTCTCCACCTGATGATGTTTGAGCTTTCCACACCATGATGGCGAAGGCGTGCCTAGAGTTTGGCCTGGCTCCTGAAGAAGAACAAATCGACTGCTTTCTCTCCGACCATATGGGGAAGTATCGGAAGGCGGTCTTTTCGCTGCCGATTCTAGACCGCGTGTGACGGGAGGGTCTGCGCACGATGCGCCACCCGATTTTTGAACCTCCGGTGAAGGGGCGGCTAGAAAAGAAATACAAGGCTCCCGAATCGACCCCACCCCTCCAAATGTCTCGAGTGACAGCCCATGCCAACGTCGGTGGTGTCGGCGGTGGCTAGCCGTAAGGCCAGGAGCCTACACAAATGTGTTACGCCCCCGACAGTGAAGCCAGGAAGCAGGACGCGTTTGGGAAGAAGGTCCTGATGGTGGAGGCTACCACGGTTAAAGCTGCAAATTCTTTGCCTATTATGGCCAGGTATGATGGGGAGATGTGGCATAAACTGGCCCTGATACTTGGTCATCTTCTGGAGCAACACTGCAAGGAGGCAATGCTGCTGGTTCGGGAGGCGCAGGAGGCCTCCAACCACAGCATCAACATTGCAATGGACCTGGTGGAGTCTGGTTTTAAGCAAATCAATAATGGTGTGGTGCTAGGGCGGCAGGCTTGGCTGAAATGCACGGATTTTCGCCCGGAAGTCCCAACACAAAGTTGTGGATATGCCCTGAGAGGGTGAACACTTGTTCGGCGAAAGGATCGATGAGGCCCTGAAGGGCATGAAAGAGGACCCTGAGACGGCAAAGTCTTTAGGTTCCCTGCAGGGTGGCCGTCCTTTTCGTTTGTTTTGGGCCTTTTGTGGAGCCTCTGGTAATGCCCGGTTTGCAGCCTCCCGAGATAGAAGTTCTCCAGCATGGGGTCTGGCATGGATTCACATGCTCATGAATATTCCCCGTTGTCAGGCTCGGAATCCTCGGTAAAGAAAAAATCAGTATCAGTTTCGTTTCTGATCTGTCTTTCGTAGTAGTAATCAATCACTGATCTCTGCGTCATACTGACCACAGCCAATGACTGCCCTCTACCTAAGCCCCGCCTCTGGCAGCCATCTTCAGATTTTTACCGCACTTTCAAGTGTTGGGATCCTCGTGCTATTGCTTTCGAGCGTTAGTGCTTTTTTTTCAAGATGGGAGGCGTTTTTTCTCAGAAAAATTTCTCTTTTTTCGGTCAAAGAAGCTCAAGCTCCACCGACTCTTCATCCGATTTAACTGGGACCCGTGTCGGTTTCGTCTACGCCCCTCAAGGGTGAAGATTTCATCGAGCCACGCTTTTGGAGGATTCCAGAAGTTTCTCAGGCCCATCTCGGACATGGCCCAGGAGAAGGGAAGATCGACGCCCGGAAAGCTGTTCAGGGTCTGCCCTGGATGCCAGCTTCAGAATGTCTTTAAGGAGGACGAACACTCCCTTTACCTTTACTGCCTACATGAGGACAAGACGCACGTGGAGAAGGACTGTGCGTTTTGCGGCAATATGTCGGAGCGGACCATGAAGGACCGCCATCAACGTCTCGCCAACTGGCTGGAAGGAAAGAGCCCGTCCGGTGAGAAGAAGAAATCCGAGCGGTCTTCTAAGACCTTTGAGGGCGCCCCGGCGACGGGGGTCCAACAGAAGGCCAACCACCGCGAGTCCGCTGGCACCGGGAGCGCCGAACGGTCGGGCTCTACGGGCGCCAGGCAGGGCGCATCCTCCCCGGCGCCATCAACCACGAGCCAACGCTCTGGCTCGGGTAAGAGGAAGGCCGAGCACCCGGCGAAGCTCCTGGAGAGACCCCGGTCGAGCTTGAAGGCCCCATCGGAGGGGGAGCGAGGCGGTGACCCTCCCCCCAAGGAGAAGGCGGTGAGCGCACCTAAGGTGGTGAAAGCCTTAATCCACCCGGCCAAGGCCTCTATCGAGACAGTCGCGGCGGCCCTGGCTCAGCCTGTGGAGGCTACACCAGTGGTGGCGACCTCGGGGCCCAGAGTCTCCCTGCCACCGCGGAGGGAGTCCTCTTTCTTGCCCATTGACAGGACCCCCGTGAAACCTCCGACGGAGAAGAAAAAGGGGGGGCAGGAGGTCGTCGTGGATTCGGCCTCAACCTCTGAGGAGGAGCTGATCGAAGTCTTAAGCCACAGCGTTGGCGTGGAAGAAGACCAGCCCGTCGGGAGGGACCCCGACGTAGGAGACGATGAGAACGTCGAGGGTGCCGACGGGGCTCCTGACCGCCCGTCGGACTCCCCTCAACCAGTGCGGCAAGACAATTCGGCAGCCATTTTGTTGGCTATACAGTCCTTATGCTCGGAGATAAGGACGAGACTGCCGTTACCACCGACGGAGGAACCGCTCCCGACGGGGGACCCGGAACCAGGCCCTTCTGGGAGCCCTCCCCCTAAGAGAAGGATTCATCCTCCACCTCCTTTTCAGCCATCGCGCCCTGTTCAGCCCTCCTCCCCGTCCACGACACGTGGGGATGATACGGGGACTGACACGGCCGCGACGGGTACGGACGACGAGGTTTACGACGAGGATCTCCTGTCGTCACCTCCTACCCGGGCTTCCCTGCCCGACGAGATTGGATCGTTTCACTCCATGATCGCCAGGCATCCAAGCTTTTCCAGCTCTGCCCGGAAGAGAAGAAGGAAGGTTTCCTTTATCAACGTCGCGAGGCCAAGAGGAGGACGGTCCTCGCTATACCTCTACTGGACGATATTTGGGATGAGGGCCTCGCCCTCCTCAAGAACCCATCCGCGACACCGGCTAGAAGGGATTGGTACGAGAAGAAGTACCGGCTCCCGGACGCGGCCCCCTTGTGCCTTCGGGCACAGCCGACCCCGGACTCGGTCGTCTCCGCGGCGGCCAGGAAGAAAGCGGGGGGGGGGGGCGGCCTCTACGTCGACCACCCCGCCGGACGGCGAGGGTAAGAAATTGGACACGATGGGACGCAGAGACATCTCGTCGGCAGCGACGACGATTAAGGCGGCCAACTCCTTGGCTATCGTAGCCCGCTACGACAGGGAGTTGTGGTACAAACTGGCCCCCCTGCTGGACTTCCTACCAGACGACAAGAGGGCGGAAGCCCTAGAGATCTTGCAGGAAGGAGAGGTGGCGTCTGACCACGACATTACAATTGCGACGGACATCGCTGACACTGGATTCCGCCAGTTGGGCAACGGCGTGTGCCTTAGGCGGCGTGGATGGCTCAAGGCTACTGACTTCAGTCAGGACGTGCAGACCAGAGTCTTGGACATGCCGTTCGACGGAAACCACCTGTTTGGGAAAACAGTGGACGATTCCCTTCAAGCCATCAAGGCGGACACGGAGACGGCCTGGGCTCTTGGGGTTCTCCAGCAACGGCGGCCGCCCTTTCGGAGCGGCGGAGGCAAACAGGGTGCCTCCAAAGGTTCCAGCGGCGGATTTTCCACCTACCGTCAAGCGGCCCGTTCGTCGTCACAGGAAGCTTACAGGGGACGAGGCAGGTCAGGCGGACCCCGCCGTCGTCGCCAGGGAAGACAAGGCGGCAAAGCCTCGTCGAAGCAGGACTGAACCGGCCGCGGGGTCGGGCCCCCACCGAAGCACCCCGGTGGGAGGCCGGCTGGCGAGCTTCATCAGCGTGTGGGAGTCCATCTCCACCGACCGTTGGGTGCTGGACGCCCTAGCTCAGGGTCACGCGCTCGAGTTTCTAAAGAGGTGCCCGCGCGTTCCCCCTGTGGCCAGGAAAGAACATCACGTCCCTCAACTTCTCTTGGAGGTAAAGGCGATGCTCAAGAAGGGCGCCATCGAGCTCGTCCCAAAGAGGCTTCGGGGCTCCCGAGTTTACTCAAGATACTTCCACGTGAAGAAGACGTGAGGATGTCGTCCCATCCTGGACCTACGACGACTGAACAAATTCATCAAGGCACAGAAGTTCCGGATGGTCACCCTCCAACACGTCCTGGGTCAGCTGGAGGAGGGCGATTTTCTGTCGTCGTTGGATTTGGAGGATGCCTACTTCCATATCCCCATCCTAAAGGGACACCGAATGTTTCTCAGGTTCGTGGTCCAAGGGCGTCACTACCAGTTCAAAGCCCTTCCCTTCGGTTTGAGGTCGGCACCCAGGGTGTTCACCAAGTGCCTCGCACCGGTGGCGGCGCAGCTGCGCCGAGAGGGGATCCATCTACCCCTACCTGGACGACTGGCTCATCCGTGCAAAGACAAAGGAGCTCGCCGTGGAGCACACGGCAAGGACCGTTCAACTACTCACGGACCTGGGATTCTCCATAAACTACGCCAAGTCCCACCTGGTGCCCTCGCAAGACGCACTGTTTCTGGGAGCGAAGCTCGACACAGTGTCGCTTCTGGCCTCTCCGTCGGAGGAGAGGACGAGGGCCATCTTGGGCAAGGTGCAGCGGATGCTGGTTGCGGACGCGGCCAGGGTGAGGTCCATCAAATCCCTCCTCGGAATGATGTCGTCTTACATTTATCTCATCCGCCTGTGCAGGCTTCGGATGCGCCCGTTACAGGAGTTCATGGACGCGCGTTGGATCCAGACGACGGGCAGCTTCGAGGAGAGGATCACACTCGACGAAAGTTTCCGACGAGCGATCCGGTGGTGGGGCACCCGCGCGCATCTGACGGCGGGCATGGACTTCCAGACCCCCGGCCACCAGGAGACAGTGACCACGGATGCCTCCCTGGAAGGGTGGGGAGCGCACACCGAAAATCTGCACGCGAGAGGCCTTTGGCTCCCAACAGAGAAGTCCCTCCATATCAACGTCCTGGAGCTCCGTGCAGTGTTTTGGGCCCTCGGGTCCTTCCTTCCGTCCCTCAAGGGCAAGGTGGTGAGGATCTTCACCGACAACACTACCACCATGTTCTACATCAGGAAGCAGGGCGGTACCAGATCCCCAGCCCTGTCCAAGGAGGCGCAGGATCTGTGGCATTGGGCCGTCGCCCAAGGGATGCTTCTGGTGCCGTTTCATCTGGCAGGAATAAAAAACACCATCGCCGACTCGCTCAGCAGAGAGCTGCGCTCGTGCCACGAGTGGGAACTACAACAGGATCTAGTGGACCGCCTCTTCCGACGGTGGGGCACTCCCCAGATCGATCTGTTCGCGACAGCGACGAACTCCAAGTGCCGGAGGTTCGCCAGCAGGTTTCCCCAGCCGAGGAGCATGGGCGATGCTTTCTCGTTCCCCTGGGAGGGCCTGTTTCTATACGCGTTCCCTCCATTGCCATTGCTGATCCGGCTCATCAACCAGCTCAAAAGGTCACGGTGCAGGATGATCCTCGTCGCACCTGCGTGGCCGAGGCAGATATGGTTCCCGGACCTTCTGGACTTGTCAGCGTCCCCGTCAATCAAGCTGCCAGTGGACGCGGATCTTCTCTCCAGGGAAGGAGGTGCCATCCTCCATCACGACCCGAAGTCACTGAACTTGCAGGCCTGGCTCCTGCAGCGTTAGAGTTTGGAGGATACGACATCCCGGCCGACTGCAGAGAGGTTCTTGCAAAGGCCAGGGCGTCCTCAACTCTTAAATGCTATGGACACAAATGGAAGAGGTTCTCTGTCTGGTGCTACGCACAGAAGATTAACCCTCTACGGATTATGGCTCCCCAAGTACTGCCGTACCTTCTGACGCTGGCCAAGGCTGGACTGGCTCATGCGTCCATCAAGATTCATCTTGCTGCGATCTCCCGATACACCAGAACCACGGGGCGGACGTCTTTGTGGTCTCATCGTCTGGTGAAGGAATTCATGAAGGGACTGTTCAGATCGTTCCCGCCGCTGAAGGCTCCGACCCCGGCGTGGGAGCGCAACGTGGTGCTGACCAAGCTCATGGGACCTCCGTTCGAGCCTTTGCACTCGGCTCCGTTGAAGTTCTTGTCGTGGAAAACAGCGTTCCTTGTGGCCATCACCTCCGCACGACGAGTGGGAGAGATCCAGGCCCTTTCCTGCAAGCCGCCGTACTTGACTTTTCACGACACGAGGGTGGTGCTCAGGACGCACCCCTCCTTCATGCCCAAAGTGCCGTCGGACTTCCACCTCAACGAACCCTTGGTGTTGCCTGTTTTCTTCCCGTCGCCTTCGTCGCCGGCTGAAAGGACTTTGCACTCGCTGGATGTGGCTAGAGCGCTGAAGTTCTAAGTGGACCGCACGAAGGGTTTTCGGAAGACGTCACAACTTTTTGTGAACTTTGGACCTGTCAATCAGGGTAAGGCTCTCTCAAAGGCCTCCATTTCCAGATGGCTCTCCGGCTGTATCATGTACTGTCATCGGTTGGCAGACCGACCGCTGCTTGGCCGTCCGAGAGCCCATTCCACCAGAGCGATCACAGCTACCACGGCGTGCCTATCTGGTGTGCCTTGCTGGGCATCTGCAGGGCTGCTACGTGGAGGTCGACGCACACCTTCACGAAATTCTACTGCGTCGATCGGGATTCCAGGGAGGAGTCCAGGGTCGGCCAAGCAGTGCTGCGCAACCTGTTCGCCTAAGGTGAGCCTGGTGTGGAGGTAAGAATTGCTTAATGTTGAGTTTGATGTAATGCTTAATGTTGAGCCTTTGCCACCTCCCGTGGTTGTGCATGTGTGTACTGCTATGTATTCTTTATTCATGAGCATGTGAATCCATGCCAGACCCCATGCTGGAGAAGGAACAAGTTACTTAACTGTAACTGTTGTTCTCCAGCATGGGTCTGGCATGGATTCACATGCGAACCCTCCCGCCTACCCCTCTGCGGCTCTTCACTTGGTCATACTGCCACTTCACGTGCTACCAAATCTGAAGATGGTTGCCAGAGGCGGGGCTTAGGTAGAGGGCAGTCATTGGCTGTGGTCAGTATGACGCAGAGATCAGTGATTGGTTACTACTACGAAAGACAGATCCGAAACGAAACTGATACTGATTTTTTCTTTACCGAGGATTCCCAGCCTGACGACGGGGAATATTCATGAGCATGTGAATCCATGCCAGACCCATGCTGGAGAACAACAGTTACAGGTAAGTAACTTGTTCCTTATGGACGTTCAGGCTATGTGTCTCAAGGCTACACGTGCTCGTTTCAGTCGGCTCAAAAGTGCAGACTTTCAAGCACAGCGCAAGAAGGGTACACAAGCCCTGGTTGCTAAAGGGAGGCAGTCGAAATCTCAACAATGACTGCCTTGTGGCCAATCGACTGGGGGGCAGGGTGGCCTACCACGTCGCCGAGTGGCAGTTTATCATGTTAGACTGCTGGGTGCTGGACACAGTACATCTCGGCCGCTCGTGGAGTTTCGGCGTCCTCCTGTCCCCATTCCACCCGTGTTTGTGGTGCAACCGCATCTTCCTGTCTTGTGGCAGGAGGTGGTCCTCATGCTAGAGAAAGGGGCAATAGAACCAGTTCCGGTCTCGGAGCGGGGCCACGGGGTGTACTCCTGGTATTTCATCATAACTATTCACGCATAGTTGATCTAGTTAGATGGAACTGTCAAGATCCATACCTCGGGCTCCTCATAGACTTCCATTGATGATATTATTGAAGATGATGCTTCGGTAACTCCCTGAAACACAGTAATTGCATTAGTATGGTTTTCTATTTTGTTAAAAAGAACATAAACTTTGTGCAGGCGTCAACGGCTCATCTAAATAGACCTGCACAAATGATCAGTTGTCTAAAATAAATAATGGATATCTAAATATGATTCGATTTGCTTGATCGTATGAAGTTTCACCACCCAGAGATCTGCATCAACTACTAGGGGTGATGTTCTTGTAGAAGAAGCTCCATCATCTCCCTGAAACATAGTACTTGCGTTTAATAAAGAAGGAAGTATAGCGGATGTAATCACGTCATATGATTTCGCTTGATCGAACTGTCAGTATCCATACCTCGAAATGCATAAGAACATCAAGGGACGATGTAACTGCGGTGCACACTTCTGCAAGCTGTTGCGCCGACCCGTAACTGCATGCTCCCCCTTCTTCTTGGACTAATGCTCCATCGACTCCCTGAAACATAGGACTTTCATTAGTAATGAACACAATATTGAAAAAAGAAGACACATAGGAGGGCGACGACAGAAGGACATATCAATGGCTAAAAACGAAAGAAACATTGTGTGTAACAATCACGCTACAAGAATGCAAGATCTGATGATCTCCATCGATGGAACTGTCCGGAAACGTACCTCGAGCATCTGAGTGACATCAACGGTTGTCGTCAATACGTTGGACTCCTCAGCATCTCCCTGAAAGACAGTACTTGCATTATTTTGGATAACAATAATTATAACTGAAAACAAAGACTAGAGGACGAGTACAAGGGTGTACCATTAGGTAAAATAATTACACGATAAATTAAAACTATTGATTTACATGCCTAAAACAAGTCAGTGGCAGAATAGCCAAGTAAGATTACCCGATAGGCGCTTGAAGTGGCTGATGACTGCAATAACGACACGGATGGAGAATCTTCCGCCTTCATATTGAGTGGATACATAAATGGGGAAATTATTGTTAGCTAATGCTACACACTACCGCAAGGCCGAGAGATAAATACGTAAACTTGACTCACCAGTGGAGGGATGTGGACGAATAGAGTGGGAATAGCGGTTGAGAGCAATTTTCGCCTCGCTTGCGGTGTGTTCTTCTTTATTAGCAATGATGTGGAGTACATGTCAGAGGTAAAGTGCCTGCTGCAGATGCGGTATCGATCACCCCTCTTGTCCGCAAAGACTTCTAGGACTCTACTTTCAAGCTCAGACGGTGGATATCCGCAATATCGGACCCATTCTCTTATCTGATCTATTGTCTTAGGGAAAACATGCATTATAGTACCTTCAGATTTATTATGGGTCTTCGAAGGGCAACCGCCAATGGAACAGGCAGGCATTGTGGAAAGTTCTGAAAAGTAAAGATCAACAATTCTCTATGAATACCAATGTGTTAAAAAATTAAATGACACATAAAAGGTTCAATGCAAGGTTCGTTTTGGTTCTTGGAACTATACACGTTATTCACATGCGGATAAGTATTTGAATAACTTTAAAAAAATAGAAAAATAATTTGACTAAACTCAGAACATGTGACTAGTTACTTGCATGTACTGTCTTGAACGAAAAGAAATTGGACGCAAAATGATTATGGTACATGGCCTTACCTTGACGAACAAACAAATAGAAGCAGGGATCAGAGTAGTTTCTTGTCGTAGAACAGGGAGCAGTTCACAGGTTGCAAACTGACGAGTTTCCTCGAAGTGGTCACGGAAGTTCACAGAGACGAAGAGCAGATAACCAGCACCTTCACGGGTTGACTAGCAAAGCGCAAAGAAGTTCTCATTAGAAATATGAAGTGGGTTATAAAGAATTCGAAACAGGGGTGTGTTTGTGAATGAATGACGTGTATATGTCGTGGCATTATGCGGTTTGCAGGGGGCCGTCCAGCGTGAGGGGGGATGCTTGGCAGGAGACACGGGGTCTGGAGGTAGACATGGGAACAACAACCCATGCTCTATAGACCACTTTGAAGTGTACATGGTCTTTGGCACCTCTTGGCCTTTATCGCTCCCTGACAGCTCCACTTGC
Organism: Ambystoma mexicanum; assembly: GCF_040938575.1. Classification (NCBI taxonomy): domain Eukaryota; kingdom Metazoa; phylum Chordata; class Amphibia; order Caudata; family Ambystomatidae; genus Ambystoma; species Ambystoma mexicanum. The sequence goes on along the minus strand of NC_090925.1, from coordinate 1,236,122,298 downwards.
CAGCACAAGTACCCCGGTGCGAACTGCCTTTGATAGGGCGGGGGGTGGATTGGGGCGGTGGTCGTGCAGACAAGACACAGGAAGACTCGTGAATGGAGACACACTTATGTGGATTGCAGGGGGCCGTCCAGCGTGAGGGGGGATGCTTGGCAGGAGACACGGGGTCTGGAGGTAGACATGGGAACAACAACCCATGCTCTATAGACCACTTTGAAGTGTACATGGTCTTTGGCACCTCTTGGCCTTTATCGCTCCCTGACAGCTCCACTTGCCAGCGCAAGTACCCCGGTGCGAACTGCCTTTGATAGGGCGGGGGGGGTGGATTGGGGCAGTGGTCGTGCAGACAAGACTCGTTTGCCGCAGGGCCTCGCCAAGGAGAGGCCATCTAACTGCATGTAAGAGGCAGGCTGCAGGATCTAGTACATGGAAGGCAGGGGGGTGAGTTTATAAATACCTCACTGTCATGATCTCTGCTTTCAAAAGGTCAGGGTTTTCCCAACTCCCTTGGAAGCAGATCCATAACCCAGGTTCCGAGTGCCAACCAGTCCCAATTGGGACCTTTTGGACCCAGTCCTGGCGCCAGTGGCACCAGGCTCATAAATATGCCCAGTCCCAGCGCTGGAAGCGCCGGGCTCATAATGCTTGGGTGGACTTACCTGCAGCAGACCATGCTGCTTACTTGCCTGCCAGTTGAGCCTCTGATCCTCTTCTGTTTGGAACTACTTTTCCTGTTGGGTGGGGCAGGAGCCACTCCCTAGATTCAGAACACTGGAACTCTTCTGGAAAGCAGGAACTCTTTTCTTACCTAGGCGTGTCTGTGGAAGGAGACACCTAAGCACTACAGGAGGCTATTTAAACCACACCCGATGGATGAATCTTGCTTTGCGTTATTCTGCATCCTCTGCAGCAGAACGCTCATCGTGTCTTCTGCATCTGATCCTGGGCCTAAGGAAAAAGGCTTACCATCCTGAATCCAGTCTTCAGCAACACCTATAAAGACAAGAAAGAACAGGTTAGCATTACGGTCTTCAGTGACAGCTCTTCACTTACCTGGTCCATCGGCTGTCACCAACGCCTCGCGCTGCATTCCGGCATCTGAAAGACAAAGGCTTACCTACTCTTCGTGTGCTCCGGAGGTCTTCACACTGCATTCCGGCATCTGAAAGACAAAAGCTTACCAACTCTTCGCACGCTCCGGAGGCCTTCGGAGCTGCATCCCGCATCTGAAAGACAAAACAAGGTGCGTTTAAAGACATTGGGGAACTTTAATACTCACGTGCCATTACTCCTTTCCACATCTAACCCAGTGGGTATTCCGGCACCCTGCAGCCGCTTCGAACTTGTACCTGCAAAATAAAAAGACAGAGCGCATCGTGAAGCAGGCAACAAGCGCTTACTTACGTGCTTCCAGGCGCTTCTATTCATCACACGGGCTCCATCTTCAACTCACTTCAGCCCGTCATCCGCCATCGCCGGAACCCTGCAAAACAAGAGACATCATTACTAAAGACTTTAAAGACATTAGAATTACTCGAAACTTACCGTTCGTGCAGTAAACGACGGACAGCAGTCCTCTGAAGTCAAGAGGCCTGCTCCCCTTATCCAGTGAAGAAACTGGTTACAGCACCCTGCCCCGAGGCAGATGGAGAGCACAGCGTTCACTTACCTAAGGTGAGAGCGTTAACCTTTGGGGTTCTACAGGAGAAGAGAAAGGGAAGAAGAGAGAGACATTCAATAACCCAGTTCCTTAATCCCATATTTTCTATCTGCAGACATCTTACCCTTCGAGTTAGACATACAGTGCACAGAGGTCCAGCCCAAAGAGCCAGCCGCGTATTACACATCACCTTTGAAGATACGGTATACGCCCAGTCAAGACCGGCGCCTCTACGGGAATCAGGTGAGCGTTACACTCACCCTCCCAGGAGAATATATGGGTGCAGTTCACCCTGGAGACCCTGGATGCCTAGGCAGTTAGTCAGCAGCAGGCTGGCCTGTGGTGGCAAGGCGGCACGGGCCAGAGGGGGTCATCTCTGTACCCGGTGCCCAAAAGGATGATTTATTATGATCAACCATATTGATTATTTACCTATAACCATGTTTTGTATCAATAAAATCCAACGGCCTTTTATTGCCAACGCTTGAACAAAGTGGTGTGGTAAGTATTTTTGGGGGAGGAGGCAAGGCCGGGAGGCTTGATGCCAACCCGCAAAATAACATATGTATGTCTGCTGCATATGGGTTCAACGGTTATGTGGATTGAAGGTGGGCGGCCAGCGTGAGGGAGGATGCTGGCCGGAGACATGTGGTGTGACAAGACAAGGCACAGGAAGACTATTCAATGGAGACACACTAGATTCATTTAAAAAATCAAAACAACCATTGTTAAAATATATGTTGGGTTTTATTTTAGATCTTAATTTCAATTGAACATAAATAATAAACATTACATATTGTAAAGTTCCGGTTGCAGCACATCCAGGGAAAATCCGGGGTATTGTCCACTGTCGCTGGGGAAATGTTGTCTAATGGCAAGTACCGCACAGGCAGGTATTACTCTCCGAACGCGGTGTCCGAGCCTCCCGTGAAGCCACCAAGTGAAGCAACGATAGGCCACCAGCCTGTACCACCTGTGAAAATGAAAGATGCAAACTGTATTAAAATGACAAAACTTTCTTATCACTGTCGATTCAGGTAAAAAATGTCATTCTGCTTTGAAAAAAATTCTATCTAGAAAATGCACAATATGGAACCAATTTACATGCATTCGAATGATATGTAGATGTAATTTTATATGTGGGAGACGACCATGAAATAGTAGTGGCATCACTGACATCACAACCAGAGTATACTTACTCGTTACTCGGATTACGCGGACGAACAGTGCCGCGAAGTTCGTGCATAAGCACCATCATCATCCTCAACACGGTCCGTGAGAGGCAGGCTTCCCTGAACTCTGGCAGCTCGGTGATGCATTGCGGACTTGGCTCGCCTTCCGAAATGTAGGCCAAGCACCCGGAATTTTCACGGCAGCAGCAGTTCTCCTCCTCAGTTGGCATTAGCTCGGACCGATTGCACGTGCACCAGGTGGAGACGCCGTCCATGCGACATGGTCCAGGCTCTTCATCCGTTGACTGGTCCTCCCAACTGCCGTCCGAATCCCCATCGTTTTCGCGTGCTTGCCTTTCCAGTAGTTCTTCCTCGCTGTACTCGGGCTCGTACATATACGGCATTATTGTAGCCATTGTGTGGTAAAGAAAGTAAAATAATTTACAGAGATGGTACAGGTGTTCACAAGGCCTAGAAGCGGCGAAGGTAGCTGACCAGAGCACAGAAACGAGTCACAGAATACTCAAAGTACCACAGAGTGAGTAATGGAATCGAAAATCTGCTGCTGTGTGTTGTGAAACGGTGTGTTTATACTTATTGAGGAAAGAGGCGTCCTGCCATTTCCATGGCGACACTTCATTAGCTGAGGCGCAGCGATTGTTGACACGAAACATGCTTTGGCGTTGGGAAATGGGCGGTACGCGTCTGCTGATGTCAGGCTCAGGGGCGGGGGATTTGATTTAGTGCCGCAAAAGCAGGTGAGCCAGGTCGATGGGGGGAAATGATAGGATTATCAGAAAATGGCGGCTGATTTCGAGTGCGTTAATGGACGAAAAGTCGGGTAAGGTCCATAGGAAAGTTTTCTACGATCTACCGAGTTATGCCTAAAAACACATGGCCGAACCGTCTGGACAATAAAAAAAAGTCCCGGAACTATCCTTTAAGCAATTAAACAGATATCTGCAACACCTGAAGTTGAAGATGCTCACACTCCAGGATGTCTTCCGCTCGGTACAACCGGGGGAGTTTCTGGTGTTAGATCTGCAAGACGCCTACTTTCACATCCTGATGAGGCAAAATCACTGCAAGTTCCTGTGTTTTGTGGTCAGGGAAGATAACTACCAGTTCCGGGTCCTCCCCTTTTGTCCTGAAGTTGTCTCCTGGGACATTCACAAAGTGCCTGGCTCTGGTGGCTGCCGTCCTCCGCAGGGAAGGCCATCATGTGTACCTCTATCTAGACGATTGGTTGGTGAGGGGTCTGTCGCAGGAACGGACGTCTGAGTCTCTCTCATGGTGAACATGGACCTGTTGCAACGGCTTGGATTCCTTATCAACTTCGAAAAATCATATCTGACGCCGTCCAGGGAGTTGGTGTTTCTGGGTGCTCCGTTTCTTACCCAGAACAATCTGGTCAAAACTTCCAGCGAAAGAGTGGTGAAGTTTCGGTCCAAGGCGGGCGAGTAGGGCCAGAGTACGGTGGTCTCGGTTTGAAGTTACATGTCGCTGTTGGGAGCCATGGCGTCATGCATTCCGCTCATTCCAAATTGGCGCCTGTTCATAAGACCAGTACAGGAATTCCTTGCAGACAGGTGGTCGCAGAGTCAAGGGTTGTGGTCTTACAAAGAGGTTGTGTCCAGGGGCTGGTGGAAGCTCTGCTCTTCAGTGGTTGACTTGCACAGACAATCTCGTGCAGGGCATGTCCCTGCTGGAACCACAGTTTCAGTTCACCATCGTGGCAGACGCCTCACAGGTGGGGTGGGGGGCGCATCTCGACGTGTCACAGGTACTGGGCCTATGGTCTCGGGAGGAGACAGGGTTGCATATGAACGTGCTAGAGTAGAGCGGTGCACTGGGCTCTGATGTCATTTCTACCTCGCATTCATGGAAAGGTGGTGCGGGTGTTGACGGACAATACCACCACAGTGTTCTATTTGAGAAAGCAGGGCGGCACGCATTCCCGGATCATGTCGAAGGAGGTCTGGCATTGGTCCCTGGCTCAGGGGTCCATATTGTGGCTTTCCATCTGCCGAGGGTACAGAATGTTCAGGCCGACGTGCTCAGCAGGGACACCAGCCAGCAACACGAGTGGCGGGTGAAGGACCAGCAGGTTGCAAAACTCTTCCGAAAATGGGGGTCTCCCCCACTGGATTTGTTTGCCACGCAAGAAAACAAGCAGTGTCCGGGGTTTGCCAGCAGACTGGCTCATCCGGATTCTATGGGGGACGCATTCTTGTTCCGTGGTCGGGCCTCTTCGCGTATGCGTTTCCCCTGTTTCCACTGATTAAGAGAACGATTCAGTGGGTGCGCAAGTACCAGTGCAGAGTGATATTGGTAGCCCCGTTCTGGCCCAGGCTGATGTGGTTCTCAGACCTCCTTCATCTGGCTGTGGAAGAGCCATTTCGTCTAGGAGCAGACTGGGATGTCCTGTCGGAGGACAAAGGCCGACTGTGGCATCACGATCCGGCATCTCTCGGCCTGGCTGCGTGGCTCCTGACCACACAGAGTTCGGCCATCTAGGTATCTCGCAGGAGTGTCCGCGGCAAGGAGGCGGCAAGGTCACGTTCTAACAATGTTTCATAGTGTTGTAAATGGGCAAGGTTCTGTGCCTGGTGTGAGGGGCATCCAGGAATACAGCCATTGGACGTCTCGCCGGCCCAGATATCCTGTACTTACAGCTGGCGCAAGAAGGCCTGGCGTTGTCCTCAGTCAAGGTGCATTTGGCAGTTATTTCTAGGTTTACGAGACAACGACAAGCCTTTGTGTCCATGCCTGCAAAAATGCAAGCCGCAGGTTTCCGATTATATTTACATCGCTACATTGTTTTCCGCCCTCGTAGAAATTGCTTCCTGCGAGTTATTTGTTTTAATTGAAATGTCCAAGTTCTGGCATAGCCCAAAGGGAACAAATGGAAGCAAAGATAATGTTCTATCATGGGCCATTGCCATTTTCAGAAATCTGCAGCCTTATACATTATAATCATGTGGCAAAAGCCATGTGGTTTGATTTTTACAATAAAGTAAACGATTTAAATGATCCTACCTGAACCAATTGAGAACACCTTTTGCTTTACATCACACCTTACATTACAAGAACAGAGGGACAACATCGATTTCCTCTACATCCCGCACAATACGGCGAAGCACAGACAACCAGCAATGCTACCTCCCACCCAACAATCGGACTCCATGAAGAAACCACTGCTGATCTTCATCCGAACAGCATCACAGCAGAAACACCAAGAATAATCAGCCCTGTTACCAACTTACTGGACCGCTTTAATGCAGAAGCAGCCGTCGCCGTTCTTCATCCTACCGACATCAACGCGGAAACACCACAAACAGACAACTACAAACTTGAACAACAAATAACCTCAAAACAAAATCTCACCCAGAGAATCCATTGTAACCTAATAAACGCAAGGTCAATGTCCAAACACTCAACTGAAATATACGACCTCCTTTCAGAAGGAGGCATAGACATCCTATTTATAACCGTAACATGGCTAGACGACAACTACAAGATCACCTTCAACAACTGCTTGCCTGAAGACTTCAAATGCATCCAAACAAACAGAAAATCCAAAAGAGGGGGTGGGGGGGGACTAGCGATCATCCACAAGGAACAACTGGCCATCAAAATGGAAGATCCTCTAAACGTCGAGAAATGCGAATCCTTAATACTACGACTTTCAGTAAACCCCAAAACTAACCTGAAATTCATACTGATATACAGACCACCAACCTACGATGCGACTTTCATAGACGCTTTCACGGAAGCAATCACCACCCTAGCCATCAAGTACAATCATCTGATCATCCTTGGAGATTTCAACATCTGGTTCGACAAAGAAACCACAACCACACAAAAATCCCTAACCGCCCAACTAGCAGCCATGAACCTACAACAACTAGTCAAAGGAGCAACCCACTCAGCAGGGCACACACTTGACGCAATCTTCGCCAACAAGGATCTCATCACCACGGCACCCCCAATTCAAATACTTTGGAGCGACCACCTCATCATTCCATTCATAATCACAACGGCCGCTCCAACAAAAAAGCAACAAGAAAAACGACTCATCATGATGAAAAGAAATTGGAGAACCCTAAAAAACTCCAACCTAACCGAACTCCTAGAACTCAGCAAACCACAAGCATCAACCATGGAAGAAGCAGATCTAGACAAAAAAGTTGCCCTACTTCATACCTGGATCGCAACAACCCTAGACGACATCGCCAAAGAAAAGCCTTTCACCCTATCACGTAAGAAAACCACAGCAAAGTGGTTCACCCCACTACTCAACGCCATGAAAAGAAAAAAAAACGAAAACTAGAATCTGAATGGAGGACCAACAACACCTCCGCAAACAAATTGAAATTCCTACAACAGATCCGCTCATATAAAAAGGAAATACAAAAAGCGAAGAGGAAACATTACGACAACCGAATCTTCAGAGCACGAAACGCTCAGAAAGAACTATTCAAAATCAAAAACCCACCGGGCTGCAACAACACGCCAATTCCATCGATGAAACTCTGCAAGGACCTCAGAGACCACTTCAAGAACAAAATAACCTCCATCCAACACACCATTCAAAACAGACCAACCGATCACAGCGCAAACCCCACCGACACCGACGAGGAACACGCAAACAAGCTACGGAACTTCACTTGAGGCTTTCGTCAAACTGGTAAACCAAAACAACAAATCGGGCTCTCCTGAAGACCCCTGCCCCCCGGACATATACAAAACAATTCTCAAACAAGGAACCCCCATGGAATACCACAGGAACCTCCTCAACCTCTCAATCTCAACAGGTAAAGTACCACAGGTCTTCAAATCGGCCTACATCAAGCCGCTACTCAAAGACACAACAGGAAACGTAGAGGACTTATCTAACTACAGACCCATCTCCAACATACCGTACATAGCCAAACTGCTAGAAACGTATGTCTACCAAATAACCCAAGAATTCATAGAAGAGCATTGCCTACTAGACCAGGCACAAGTTGGTTTCAGACCTATGAGAGGAACAGAATCGGCGCTCTTCTCAATATGGGACGACCTAAAAACAAACGCAGGCTCGGACAACAGTACCGCCCTGATTCTCCTTGATCTGTCTGCAGCTTTCGACACGGTCAACCACACCATCCTCATAAAGAGATTAGAAGGACTAGGGATAACAGACACTGCCCTACTATGGATCAAATCCTTCCTAACAAACCGAACAGAAACAGTATGGATGAAACCTTTTAAATCCAAACCCAGAGACTCCACGTGCGGAGTACCACAAGGTTCATCCTTCTCCCCGCTGCTATTCAACATCTACATGTACCTACTAATCAAACTCATCAAAAAACACGGCCTCACATGCTACAACTACGCCGACAATACTCAAATAATCTTCAACATACAAGATACCTGAGAAGCAAACGCCACATTAGAGAATTGCCTTTGTGACATATTCAACTGGATGAACCTCAACCATCTCAAAATCAACCCAGGCAAAACAGAGATGATGATCGTCTCAAAAAAGGGAGGAGACATAAACTACATCCCCTGGCCAAGAGAGCTCGGCACCACACCAGAACCATCATCAACTGTAAAAAACCTAGGGGTCCTGATGGATAACAATCTCACTCTAGAGCCACAAGTAAACTTGGTAATCAAGAAATGTTTCTTCCTCCTGTGAGCAGCAAAAAGGATCCTACCGTTCCTGTCATTCGCCAACAAAACACTTACCATCATCGCTCTGATCATGTCCAGAGTAGACTATGCCAACAGCCTATACCTGGACATGACCGAACGACTTCTAAAAAAAACTGCCACACATACAAAATGTAGCAGCCAGACTCCTCCTCAAGCTACCCCGAAGAGAACACATCCCACTCACGCTAAAAATACTACACTGGCTACCACTTAAACAACAAATAAAGTTCAAGTCCATTTGCATCATGCCCAGAGCAATACACAAACAAGGCGCAGAATTCCTAAGCGACAAACTAGGCCTACATCAACCGACAAGAAAACTAAGATATAGCACCGACATACGCCTGGAACCAAAACTCTACAATAGAAATAAATCGGAGGATCCTCTTTCTCCCACCAGGCACCCAAAACCTGGAATGACCTACCTAAGAATATATGGAACACAACAAACCATCTAGCATTCAGGAAACTCCTCAAATCATGGCTCTTCACAGGGTAACCACAACAGAGACGCACCAGAATGCGCAGACATTAAAACAACGATGAAAATAACTCCAATCCCGGCCACTTTCAAACTGGACAAACACTCAAACCAAAGAACTAACCACTCGACAGAGCATCAGATATCATGGAAAATGGCCACAAAAGGAAGGCTCCAGAGACTGAACACATAGTTAGACCCAGACGAAAGCCCTCAAGTGACTCACCCACTTGCACTTACCGGACGCACCATATCCAGACCGGCAGACGCATTTAGATAGAATTGAGAATATTAGCATGGCCACACTTGGATGGAATTGTGGACATTGGCCTGCGTTGCATCTAGAGGGTACTTTGAATGCTAGCATGCCCGCCCTTAGATAGAATTGTGAATATTAGCATGTCCACATTTAGACAGAATTGAGAATATCAGCCTGCATCGCATCTAGATAGGACCATGAATGTTGGCATGCCCGCACCTAGGTGAAAGCTGAATGCCAACATACCCACACCAAGATAGATTTGTGAAATATTAGCTTGCGTCGCATCTAGATAGGACTTCGAACGTTAGCATGCCTGCACCTATGCGAAACCTGAAGACTAGCGCAGGCCACACCTTGAATTGTGGACATTGGCCTGCATCGCATCTAGATGGGATTGATTGAAGGATAGCAAGATGAAACTTGATGAAACTTGAATGTTGGCGTGTGCCACATTTGGAATTGTGAACACCAGCCTGCGTAGCATCCAGATAGGGTTGCGATTGATAGCATGCCCACACCTGGACAGATTTCTAGACACTAGCTGGCGCCGCATCTGGATGGGACTGTGAATGTTGACTTTCCCACACCAGTGGTCGAAGTGGGCGGGAGCGGTACTCCTTTACTTCTTTTATGTTTTACCATTCCTATACTTTTATTTTGAAAAGAAACCGTTCCGGAACGGTTTCGTTTTAAAATAAAAGTGTAGGAAGAGGTTGAAACTTGCACTTTCAGTTCACTGCACAGGATGTTTCCTTAAAGAGCAGGCACATGTGTTTTGGTGTTTTTATTGTGCATGGGAGGGGGCACGGCGATGAGGTCTGTGGGGAGTTGTGCAGGCCAGCAGGGAACATAGTTCCACTACTTTTCGTACACTTCGACCAATGGCCCACACCCAGATAGAATTCTAAACATTGGTCAGCGCTGCATCCAGATAGAGTTGTGGGGGTCAACTGGTGCCACACTGAGACAGAACTGCAAATGCTAGCATGCCAAAGGTCGGGTAACCCACTAACCAATATAAGCTCAAACTCTGCATACTTATCTCACTCAAAAAAAACTCGCACAACCATCTCTTGCACAACAAACCACACGCACTTCACAACACTGCAACAACACATAACCCGGTTCAACAGCACACGCGGCCTGTCACCGATCCAATACCTGCACCAAAGCTCAGCATCTGGTGTATACCGAGTTGAAGCTGCCAACAGAACACCACTCCTCTCACTATCCTACTCCCTCTTCACCTTACTAACCCACCCCACCTTATTTACAGATCCGCCAGAGCGCCTGGGGACCAATTCCGTTGGTGACGGTGCGCGGTACAAATACCTTTTAACATTTTAGCTGGAATGGTTCGGTGACTTGAGAACTGCGCTTACTTATTGCTCAGGTGAAACTTTGAGGTCAGGAGAGAACCCTAACATGGCCGGCTTCATCTAAGGTCGATATGCCACTGTTTGTGGGCGAGTATACAGCTTTAAAAGGTAAACATGTAATTATAACCGCGGTTTTTCGCATACTTTACATTAGGCCTAATGCATCAACACTAAAAGAAATGAACACGCACACAGTTCCCAACCATTGACAAAATGTTAGGTGTAAGTATTAGCTCGTTTATTTTTTTTTATTATTATTTTTTTTTTAAGTAGGTTGTCCCCGGAATAGCCCAATTAGGCATATCTATCAATAAAGGAAGTTGACATAAAACTATGCTCGAACACCCGCCTGGCGCTTCATATCGTAAACCAATCAGAGACTCGAGAGGAGATCGGAGCCAATTTGTGAGCCTTGTTAGTGAGTGTTGGTGACCCCTTGCGGCTAGAAGGGCGATTGGAAAAGTGCGGCGGGAACCCACAGAGAGACACGCTACACATAAATGGTCCATTGCATGTTTCAGCAATGTGTTTGCCAAATGGCCTCTTGCCGATAGTAACTGAACAGATGTGAGTTTGTGAGCTGCACTAGTGTTGGCCGCTTCCCGATCTTTTCCTTAAAGTGAGCTCAGCTGTGGGTGAACAATTGCCACTCCAGTCTGCCCCCCTTTCTATTTGAACTCTAACAATCACAGCTGCACTGTTTCCACGCCCTCCGCGTGAGCGCTGTCTGCTTATTGGTTTGCACCGATGTTCGGAACTGGTTGTGACCGGTTCCCTGGGTTGCCTCCCTCTACCTTCCGTGTCTCGTCTCACTCTGCAGTTGCCTGTCGCTGAGCTCGCTGTATTTACGTGCGGATGGGATGCCTGCTTGGTAGTGGCTACCGGACTGAGTCCCTACAATGAGTAGCTCTTCTCTGATCTGCGAGCGACTCTTGCGCTCTCCCAGGTTGGTTATTCGCCTTTGATCCTTTGTGTATCTGTTTAAAATGCCATTTTTTTTTCTTTTGTTAATTTCGCGGGAACTGTGGTAGGTGCAGGGATTTTCCGAATCGATAGGGGGTAGTATAAGCACAAATAGTAGATCTGGGATCGCATGGTCTGAGTGTCATGCTGCACAGAGCAGAGAACGCATGCACTGCAAAAGTCTTTAGCAATTGATTGAAAGGGAGGCGCCGAGTCATGCATTGCATGCACCATGTGAAGTTCTGCATGGCTTGTGTGCTGTTTTTTTAATTTTGAGTATTTTAACCGTTTTATGAACTCCGACTGTAGAAATGTTTTTTTGCAATGTGACTGGACACAAAGCACCCCATAGGCTCCCCCAAAAAGATTTTGAAATGTCAATTATCTCTTTAATGGGATTTAATTTACTATGTTTTTCTTTCTGTGTTTTAGTCCCAAGAGAGACCTCTTCTGGCGAATAAAGGCTCTGCACTCCAGGCAGTGTTACTTCGGATTGACTGTGATTGGGCTGGGAAAAGGACGGTTTTCTGCCAGACCACTCTGGTGGATTTAATAGCGACTAGTACAAAGAAAATGTGACTTAGTTTGTCCATTGTTTTCTGGCAAACGACGGGCTATAAGCATTTTTAGTCTAAAATGCTTTATTTGCGTGTCTTTTGTATGTATCCGCTGGGCCTGTTGGAAGTATCGTAGTTAACTATGCCCACCTAAATAAACGGATTTACAACCGTGTACAATGTAAAGGAATGGTCCACTATACACGATTCTAGTCCACTTTTTAACTTAAGTTCTGACAGTTAATCTGGATCAATTGAAAACTCATAGCAGTGTGGATGATGCATGTTCCTGAGAAGTCCGTGTCAGAATGTGTACATTTGAGGATTTTTGTCGTTTTGCCCTTCTCTAGTCACAACCCAAAAGCTCTGAATTGGTGTTATATTTACATTTTATTGTGCAAAGTTAACGTGCATGCTTTTGATTAAATGTGACTTGCACTTCAAAGCTCAGTGCAAACGTGCAATCCTATTCATTCACGCGTGATGACAGTACAGTTTGGTGGACAACGTGAACTTTTCACAAACTTGTCCCGATACAGGCTCCCAGGAACAGGGTTGTCAGTGACGTTCACAGGTGAAAAGATCGTGGTGTTTGGTGCGTTCAAAATTATAACGCCCTAACGTTCACCATTTAGTCGGGCCTGTTTTCTCCAGTATTTTTTTTGAGTTATTGGGTAACCATAATGTGGCCTGTCGCCGTTATTTTTTTTATTGCAAATCATAAACCAGAGTGAAATTTCAAGTTGTGAAAATAGACTAAGATGTTAGTCTGCACCTGTATTCTGTATTGAGAGACTGTTTGCACTATCGTGCAAAGCACTTTCAAACATCTGGTAGTCTGTAGTTGGAACTTCTTATTGTTAGCCCAGAACATATTAGCTATCCATTATCTGTATTGATTGGTTTTCTGTCCAAATCCGTCGGAAAAAATGCCTTGCCAGTACAACAGATGAATGCATAAACGTGTTTCGCCTCTATATTACCAACATATTTTAATAGAATACTTTTATTTTTGGAGAAAAAAAAATGGAGGTATTTGGCTAGCCTTCTTAATAAATGTGTCATCAGATTATATACGTTTCTTAATAAAAAAAAAACATTCCAAAAGTAGAAAGCATTGTGCTCGGTTGCACTGTATTTTTGCTTCCTTATTTTCTGACTCAAGATTGACTTCAGAAGACTCAAATCCTAGTTGGTTTGGCTCCGTCTGTGGTAGAGGTTTCACATAGCTACTCTAAAACAAACCACCAAGTTATGGTTTTCATTTCTAGTATGTGCAATGTCTTTAGGTATTGCCTTTCCAAGAATTCACACGTTTATCTTTTACAGTTTCTCATTTCTAGCAAAAACCGATGTTGCTCTATCAATGTAGTGATTAACTTCAGTTTTAATGATATAGAACAGGTTCGAACCATTCAAAGCTCAGCTCTAAACGTATTTGCTGCTCTGCGAGGATTCTGGTAAGCACAGGCTGAGCCTTTTCCTTCGAATTGGTATTTTCTTTCCAAGGGCAAAAATAACTCAAAATCCAAATGGTGCATTGGCGCTGTTGCACACTATTAATTATCATGACCCAATGGAATCTTTAGTGAAGCTATCGCCTATCCTAGCACCTGTCCTCAATCCACCCTTCTGTTTCATTGTACTTCAGTAGCTGATTTTGCTCGTGATACAAAGTGTACTTAAAATTATACACCTAGTTGGCAGTAAGAAAGTGATGTGAACAAATTATTACCATTTCTGTCCGTTTGGAAGGCATATATGTCTCTTGTTTACCCGGTGAATCCAGCAGAGGCTCTCTGTACTCACGGCCACATTTTTCTAGAGTTGCACATGCTCTGGCATTAAGGTTTAATGTATTTTGGACAGTTCATGTGAATAGGATTATTGATATTTGATGACATTGCTTGGTCTTGCTTAATGCCACTGAGATTGGTGTTGTGCAGTAAATCGTTTCTTACATTGATTTTGGTTCTTGTTGCATCATCATAGCAAGATCATTTTTTCCTACGTGTTCCAAATACATTTAAGTGGAAACCTTTTACATTGTTGTATTCTATTGAGAACAATACTTCTTGCATCTATCTTGTAATGTTCAGTAGAACATTTTTCTTAGGAGTTGAGATATCGTGCACAGCATCAAAACATGACTGTGAAGAGAGGTAAAATAAATTGCACTTATTCGGCATTGGATCTTTCCTTCATGGGTTTGCACGCTAAGAATACTTGCAAACTGACAGCATTGGATTTATTAGTACGATTCATTACACTGGCAGTGTTTAAATAACTAATATAGCTTATCGTATTCATCTCTTTCGTTGGTTTTCTGTTGGGAACGCAGAGATTGCCGGTCCAGCGTCTGCTCTTAATTCATGGCGCAGAAGTGTGGGTTTCTAGTGAGGCACAGGTCAAGACTATGGGCAAGATGTAACAAGACAGGCTAGATGCAGTAGTAGGAAAAGCATGCACTAGCCAAAAAGATGTAAAGTGCCGTCTTAAATATGTTCATCCTCATGAGCAACTCAGGGACAGTGCCTGCATGATTGCAATGATGCCTGTGATATTTGATGGGTGTTTTAAGACTTTAAATGACATTGGAGTACTGTAGCGGGAAAACCCTTTTCAGGGAAGACTCATTGTTAATAGCGTCCTGTATGTTGGAGTTTGTCCTAAATTAGCTCAGTTTGGATATTAGTTGGTGGCATGTGTTTAGTGCTTATTTTGCAGAGTAAAATTGAAGGTAGCATTCAGGATGCATTTGTGATCATTGAAAAACGAATGCATCCTGAATACTAATTTCAATTTTACTCTGCAAAAAGCTTACTTGGCACTAAACACAACATGCCACCAATTAACGTCCAAACTGAGTTCATTTAGGACACCTCCAACATACCCAACACATAAACAAGATACCAATTAGCCTTGCAAAATACCTTATGAACACGTGTTGGCTTAGTCATGTTACTCCATGGTTTTGGGAGCACTGGAAAACTGTAATGACACTTGACTATTTCATTCTAAAAAAGAACATTGGGCACAGCGCAGTACGATTGGTTTTACATTAACCTTGCGCGATTATTTCCTCCTGAACACCACAATACGCAGTGGCCAACTACGAATTTTCGATCACTCCTACACCTCAGCTTGTAAGACAATTGGTTTCCCTAAAAACGATCTATACTCATTGTTAATAGAACCTACACTCACAAAAGGGCCAACACTAAGAGAAGATCTTGATCCACAGGAACAAGCACACTCTGTTTAATGGTAAAAGGGCTGCAGGCTGAGACTACAATCTACATTGGAGCTGAACAGCAAAAGGGTCTGCGTGCCCCATCTAAATCTTCTGGGATGTAAAATTCCCAAATATGCCTCGGACATCGCCTTTGGGCATATTAATGATAACTCAAAAAGGAAGCCATGCTCTTCAGATTGAACTACTTGGTTGAGCAATAAGAAATATCTGATTACGATTTGTGGTTCTCTCCCCGTTGACACTGCTCAAACCCCTGTCACCATTTGGGTTCTGGATTGTTTTCTGGAGTGCATTGAACTTCAGCTGCACTCACCAAGTAGCTGCGAGTTCCTCTATTAACATGATTTCTTTTTCCTTTTTTTTAACGCAGGCAGACCCAAGACCTTTGAGTCATGTGAAATATATTCAACGTTTCCTCCACCTGACTTGCAACAGAAGGAACAGACACATTTACCCCTCGCTAAGTTTTGCAAATCCCCAACCCCCAAAAAAATCATTCAGTGAATTTGACAACAGGAAGTCTAAGGTCTGTCACCTTGATGGTATGAGCCACAGGTGCAATGACTCCTAATGCCGAGGAACTGTGAGCAGAGTCACCCTACACTCAACAAACAAAGGCCATACGCCTTACAGAAAATTCTGAAGAACATTTGCAATCTAGGAAACTCTGTGAAATACTGCCTGTTCTAGAATTAAGTCACCAACTCCCGAAGGAGACCGCCGCACAATATTTAGGTGAACACAGAGTAATGCACTAAAGTAATTCACAAGGGCAACCAAAAATAATGTCCCAGAATGAATGAATGAATGAATGAATAAATGAAGACTATAACAAATGGGTTGATTCTCATACAAGGCATGGCCCTGTGGCTCTCTTGCAGGATGTCTGCGCCTGAACAAATCTTATCAACACCTCCTGCCCAATGGGGTGTGGGAAGAGGTGGGGGTCAACAGGATGAATTGTCTTGCTTAAACGTGAAGTTCATTGTACACACTCCAAATCCCATTTACATTTGCCTGGATCCTGAAATTTAGCATGTAGGACATTTTTGTGAGACTGATTTTCTGAAAACTAACATGCACGCATTTTGGCACCATGCTTCTGAGGTTGACGAGATGAGCAGTAGGAGGCATTGATTATGCGCCAGTATAGTATGACTAAAGTCCCGATAGCCATACAGTGTCCTTCAGTCAACCCACCTGCGGCACAGACAGTGGACAAACTGGTCTCATCCACTGTTTCCAATACTAGAAGAGCAGTTGGTGCTTGGCAGTCACTACAATACCGCATCTGAGATGTAGCACAACATGGATAGCTTGCAGGAATTGAAATAAACTGGTACTAGTAAGTAGGTACTAGAAGTAGCGCCTATGTTCTGATCTCTCCCAGTAAGCAGGAGCTGCTACTTGAGGACAAGAAAGTAGCTTAAATTGCGGGCAACAGATCTAGCTCCATCAGTTTAAAGCAACATTGCTTTTGCCATCAAGTAGAATAGTTCACAAAATGTCTGAGTAAGTTCTTGAAGATTCCAAATGCGGTACTGGAAAACTAAAGTAAACTCATTTGGGTTTTTGATTATGCTCCATAAAAATGAAGCGATTGAAGCTGCTCAGTATTAGAGTATATGAAAAATTGAAGTCCGATTAAGATGCATATTTATGGACGTTTCAACGGCCAACATGTGTAGTTTTACATGCTTATTCATTGTCACCAATTGTGTTGGGAGACAAAACTATCTTGAGGCAGGTCAGATTTAAGATTACTGGGACCTTGCAACCTGCAAATATTAACCCAATATCTCCAGATAATAGTTCAATCCCATATCTACAGTAGGGCAAAAGGCACAACTGATACTCCATGACAGAATGTTGCCTTTTTATGGCTGTGATACTGCAATCAATAGAACATGCAGGCTTCCACCATTCGACTGACTTGGTAGCTCTAGACAACTCATCAGTCTGACATAAGTGAATGTCATGCCAGTTGTCACCTTTAAGAAGAGGTAGCTATAACTCTAGAAGAAACCAAGCTAGTGACTGACGATTTGGGGAATCTATTGGATGGAAGAATCTTTTTACATTTTTATTTTATTTCTTACAAAACTGAAGAAATCCAGTAGACCTATAAATCGGTTGCTTTTGAGCAATGAGATGAAGCCATGCAAAAAAACAGACTTGAGCTCACCACCTACGCAATAGGGAGGAAATCGGGCATCTGTTGCTGCTGGTTAAACTATTTAAATGAGTCATTTACCGTGTCACAATAAATAGCCGTTTCTATTTGTGGTACTTGACCAGTGTGAAATGCTAAACTAGAGGGGTCAGTGTCATCTGCAACCTCCTTAAATTTTTAGCGATTCTGAGATTTAGGGGGTACTCTGCCTTGTATCAGACCTAACGGTGCACCCTGCCCTTCCAGCAACACATGAGCGAGATGGAGGTAATTCTTAAAAATCCCACTAGACCTGCAGGCGAGTTCCTTGGTTAACAGAAATGCTCTTGCCCCATGGTAATGGGTGACAAAATATTGACCAGTGCTTTCTGTAAAGTGGAGCAGGTCCACATAAGCACACTTCATGTTTGGTGCAATTTTGCCAACCAAGGCCAGTCGTGCACAGTAAATCTTTTGCTTACCATTTACTTTAAACAAAGTTTGTTTTGTAGTAACTGTCAAAGGTTTCGAAAGTCTCATGCTCACTAACAAGGTAGAGTATACTCCCCTTTCATAAAATCTGCTCGCCAATGCGAGTGGGCTAGTAGATTTTGCAAGCCCTGTAAAGTTGTTAAAATGAGGAAAGACCGACTCGGCAAAGGTGCATCAAATCACCCCAAATAGTTATTTTCTAATACAAAGGTTAACGCACAAGGTGGTTCTTTCCAGTCGTGTAGGGGCAAATGGAAGGACTTGATTCTAAATGCATGAGCAAAACAAGTGGCTATCTGTACGTCATAGTCACATCTACTCCACAATGTTTTTTTCCAAAGTTCTTGGCGTGTAGAATGTGTATGTGCTTTGCTGGATGCAACAGTTGTTAGAATCCTCATTTCTGTGGCACAGTTCAGTAGCAGACTAAATACTTATTGCAAGTTCCCATGACCATTGCTGTAAAGGCTGAGGTTTTATCCTACTATTAAATGTTCTGCCCTTTTCAGTCCATCTGCGCTTTGGACCTATCCTGGCTCTGAGCGATGAAGCTAAACTTATTTACAATGACACTGAGTAGTAGATTGATAGTTAAACAATTTAAGCAAAGCAAAAGCAGTTATGTTTAAAAGTTATATCGTAACATTATTAAATGTTTCTTTTAATGATCACATACCTAATTCCCTCTCTGTACTTGTAATAAAAACTTTTGAGATATCCACCCCAGAGGATTTAAACGGACAACACCCTGGACCTAAGGACTCTGAGCACATGCATTAAGAAACGCATGAAGTGAGTCTTCATTGCCATAGTTTATTTAGAAGTTGGGCTACTTGATGCTACCATGTATCTCGGTCAATTTTCAAATTCAGGGTCCACTACTATCCCTGTTAATTTAAAGCTCCCCCGATCCCCCACTGGCCTAAAACCTGTGAGCCAAGTCTCCTGCAGCATCGTCAATGGTCTTCTCAATTAGGGATCCAATATTAGGCTTTCTGTGTTCTCGGGAACATTCATTAGAGGGAAAGGGTCACTTCAGAAGTTAGTCTAACCTTCTTCAGTGTGCATTCTTGTTGGGCATTTCCTCAAGGACCTCAAGGAAAAAGGAATGGTTTCTTAGTAATGCCTTCATGCCAAGCCGCATACTCTGCATGTGACAATTAAGGACACATGGATCCAGATGACTGGCAAGATGCCTTCCTCCTAATTTAGCGATTCAAAAAGTGACAGTGCTGTGGACTGTGTTCTCGGCTGCGCCTCTCGTGTCGTGAGGGCCCTCTGAATTCTTTTGTAGTATTTTTCTTGTTTTGTGGGTTTTTTAATTTAGTTTATTTTAGTAGTTACACTTAAAAAACAGCAAAAAGAAGTATATATTTTTTTTTGCTTGCTCTTGACCCGGTTTAATGACCTTTCTTGATGAGGCCTCATCATGGCACATTCAAGTTTTACTTTACCTGTGTAGACAGTCTGTCGGATTTGGGTTCCTTAAATGCACTCTCTTGTTTACATCTCCTCACACAGCTCAATCATTGGTCTTGTCTGGTGGCAGCTTTTGTGAAATGTGTTGGAGCAGCCTGCTGTACCCTGTGGTTGTTTGTCCCTATAGGGAACCCATGTGACAATTTGTCAGTCTTAAAAGCTGGATGTTTCTTACGTCAGGGTGATAGACCTTAGACTGACTTGTCAAATTCACTGAATTATTTTTTGGGTATTTGCAAAACCGCATGTTTTAGAGAGTGAGATCTACAGTTAGCAGACCAGATTGACTTGTTTGAGAAATCTCTGTAGTTATCTAAACCACATCACACGGAAATCCTGGAAAGAAGCCAGCAAAAATAAAATATGGTATCCCCTCACTGACAGTGTTGATAGGAGAGAGCCTCAGTCAGCAAATGATTGTCCAACCAGATGCTCTGCTTCCTTACATGATTAACCCATAGGACGAGCTTTGAAGCACAGAAAAAGACGCAAGGTAGGGACCAGCTAAGATTGCAGCTCACTTGAATATTTTACTCCTAGGAAAGGCCTAAATGCTCAGTCCTTGTGCGGATACAACAGAAAAGGAGTTGCTGCCAAAGCCTGAGGTCTGTGGTTGATATCCAAGACCGAGAACGATGATACAGTACCTCAAAGTGCATTCTGAAAGCTTCTGACTGGATTGGCAATGGCACATGCACCAAGTCACCTGGTAACTGATGGCTTGCAAACTGCAGTTTCACTGAAGGTTGAACCATTGAGGGTGCCAGAATCGGGGAGCTTCTCTCCACTGCAACGCAATGTGTAGCACACTTTGTGCCGGTACTGAGAAGTTTGGATTCCCTATGTGGCTATTTCTTGAGTTACCTGGAACATTTTGTTGGTCCTGCCAAGAACACTAATATCAAGGACAGTGAATCGTAACATGCCAAATGACTTTCTGAACCTGCACTATTTACTTGTAACCTATGCCAACATCTTTTGCCTTTTACAAAAGATCAATTTTTACCATAATACATTGGTGGAAATTAATTTAAATGAATACTGTTAATCTGTATTTTAATCTTCCTGCCTGAAAGTTGACAATGACTGCCCAACCACTGATAATTCCAGATGCCTCAAAGAAAGCGTAAAAAACCAGGTGCGTTTAGCAAGTGCAACCAGTGAAAGGGTCAGCCTGGCACTCCCCCTAACCCTCCCCCCCCTTACAGTATTGATGTATTGATAAAGTTAAATTGGGAAGGAACGCCTGTTTTTATCGCAACTGTGTTTTAGTGATTGCCGTGCTGCTGGGGGCTATGTTGTACGTGCAAGACTACTGAGGTTGGGCTGTATTTCTTTGCTCTCCATTCACTGTGCTTGGAGGCGAAGCTCAAGAACCCACACAAGTGCGCAGTGTTCGCTGTGTTTGTGTTCAATTGGACCGGACCTATCTCATGTTGACATTCCTTAGTACTGTTGTGTTGAAGTTGTTAGTACAGAACGACACTCATAAACGCTAGAGAGGCACATCAGTGAGCATAGTAAGTAGAAACTGTCTAGTTTACTAAATTGACCTTCACGGGTTTGTTAAACAGTGGCTTTTTACAATGAAAAGACCAAAAGTGTGAATGTATATGGCCTGCGTTGTGCCACGGCCCAGGCAGCAAAACAAGCGAATACCCCAGCGACTCGGCTGCCACCTAATACTAATTTGCCAACCGGGAAAATTAATTCAGCCAATAATGTAGCTGAATCCGTGGGAAGCATTTCGGCAAATGAAAAGGTGGCAGTGAGTGACACGTCAGGTGAAAATACCAAGATCACTGACTTCTATAAAATGACTCTTCCTGGCTGTTTACTTGACAATAATTAAAATGAAACGGCACTTGATTTGGAGTCGCCAGTAAGCCCTGCACGACATTGGAGGCAAAACTGATGTCCGCTGTATGGGTTCCGACAAATGGGTCATCAGGAGTCAGCCTGTGTGACTGGGCAAATAACTAATCTTCAAGCACAGTATAGCAACGTAATTGGTTCTCACCTTTCGGCCACGCCAGATTTGGAATGTTTGCTTTCAAGTTCCTCTTGTTTTTCCACAAATGAAAGTGATTGACTCTTTGCACTCAGTCCAGCTTCGACACTCCTGACTCTACACCCCTGACTATCTCTAAGGATGTCTTGGGTGCATCTGCCACTCTGAATGTGGTGGCCGCTTCTGTTGATGTGCTATTTTGTTTATGCTCTAAAATTGCAGATGAAAAGCGTGACCTGAAATTGGTTCCATCCCAAGTTGTTGACATCATTCTTGCAAAATCAGCCTCCCAAGTGATAACTAACATCGAACCATCTCTCATTGATATGTTTGGTATAAATAAGCCTCCCCAAATTGTACTGCAACAGGAAGCACCCACAGTTGCAAGGGTATCGCAGAACATGGCACAAGTTGGGACTTCCATCTTGGGTAAAATGAAGACTGCAGCATCTTTGACAGCAGAGGCGGATCTCATTCTGCCCTGCGCCCCGACGGCAACCTCGGGCAAGTGCACCACCCATAGGAAAAAAAAAACACGGGAGGCTCTGTAAATTGAATAGCACCAACAGGTTCTTTGTCAGTTAGTGCTGACTGCTTTGAGCCAGCAGTAGCTATAGCTTGTCCCTCCAGCATCCGCCAAGTGATAACCGAGAGTGTACTTTTGTAGGAACAACCGAAGAGTGCACCACTAGACCCCTAAAGGGCCCAATGGACAAGTGGGTGCAGTCTGCCCCACAAGTTTTCCAGTATGAACTACAACATAATGTCATAGAAGCGAATATCGTTCCTCATGTGGTGTTTCCTGCAGCTTTGTCAATGGGGCACAGCAATTCGCAAGACGCAACGGTTACTCTGCAAAACTTTCAAAATGATGGAACAAAAGTTGTTTCGAATCCCACTACAGGTGTGAAGATTGGGACCTTGGGAAAGTGGGTTAAATTAGGACTGTATCCCACTAATAGCAGCCCTTTCCTGAAGTTTTATACTTGTTCTATTTGACAAAATTGAGGCCTTGAACTTGAACATCGCTAGAGATAACATATAAAACACCTAGAGTTGCCCAAGATGGACAGCTGTACTAATCGAATTTACATCCGACGCGGTGGTAGCGTCGAGTACCTCGTTTCTGACATTTTTCAATTCAGACTTTCTACCGTCTGTCTGTCTGATACTAATATACAACATTAGTTGCCAGCAACGAGTGCAGGGCTGAGGAGCCTTTAGGTTCATTTAAACGAAAACCTGTTGACCAAGCCAAAAAGCATTTTGATGGCATCTGTCGCTACCAAACATTATTCCAAGAGGGACGCTAAAGAAGTAGCCAATTGGATCCCCTTCACAATAGTGTGAACAATACTGAAGGTGTTCCACTTTGTCTAATTGTAAATGGCTAACTTGGAATACTTGTGGCTTTCATTTTTTTCTTAACCAACCCATTGGGCACCTCAACGATCTTGTGAAGTGGCATTTTTCTTCTTCAGGAGACGTAGCTGATTGATTCCTTTTTCATTGATTGATACAAAGTGGTACTTTTTCTGCCGCTCCCAGTTGCAGAGGTCGCTCATCGGGTGGCCTTGCTGTTGGAGCTAAAACCCACTTCAACATTAAACTGTTTTAATTTGACTCACTGTCACATTATGTTCTCCCTGTGTATACAAGTGGGAACCTCTCCAATAGTGGCTTGTTGCTTCTTAGTGTATACGACCTTCCCTCCCCCCCCCACTGATGGACTGTATTCTAAAACCATCCAAGAAAAGTAGAAACATTGATGCAGCATGCTATGTTCAGTTCCCAGGTGGTAATGCTGTTATAGCTGGTGATTTTAATACGCATCTTTCTTTTGAAACTCAGAACGTAAGCGATTTTGAAGCCACTGTTGATTCTTTGTTTTACATGACGCAACGGGAAAATGAGGTGGGCCATGGATGGGGGACGTTTTGCAACTCTTTTGACTGTGTCTGAATAAGAAACTACTGGAAGGTGAGCCGCTGGATCGCACGTGGTCCAGCGGTAAACCTTCTTCGGTGGTTGATTGATTAGGTTTTCTTGGATCTAATACTTGCACTATATTCTCATCGCAGAACTAGACATGCGTGATCACTTCCCTATCTCATGGACTCAGTTTGCGCTACACACACTTTCTGGTTGGCCAATCTCAATTGTGGGATTTCCCTGCAGGAGAACAGCAGCAGTTGGTCGGACGGCACCATCAAATGTGTGCTTTAATCCACCTACATTCCCATGCCTTAGAACTTTGGTTTGAAACCAACAACTGGGATTTGTTAGCATTTATCACCTGTCTGGCCCGATGTCTCAATCTGAATTCCCGGAAAAGCCTATATCGTAAAGAATGCACAAAGATTAAGAAAGATAACAGCACAGATAGGATTGTGAAAAGTAAATTACTTACTGTACTAGCCACTAAATATAGAAATTGTCTTAAATGGCATAGCAACTGGACATTTGTTCTCTTTTGAAAACCTGTAACAACAAGAAATATGGGCATATTACAGACCATGCATATCTAATGTCAACGCCCCGGAAATTAACGTTGGTTTCAGAAGAGGCGTGGCTGGAGCATTTATCCTCTTTATTGGGATGACATTACCTTAAGTTAAAATGCCATAAGATTTTTTTTTTTTGTAGAGCCCTCCCCAAGTTGGGCTGTGCACAACCTCTCAACATGGTTCATAAATTGAAATCCTCCATGGGCCCGTTCCCCGACACCATCTCTAATGTGGTTTTGAAGGCAAACCCTGAATTTTGGGCTTGTCAATTAGCTCAGTTACGGTGAGTGGTTCCATTCCGGATAGTGTAGGGAATCCATCCTTGTCCCGGTCCATAAGAAAGGAGATGGGGAGGATCCCTCCAACTACATACTCCTCGCCATGCTTGATTCCAGTTCTAAGCTTTTTGTATCGTTGCTATTAGAGCAACTATCACATCTCCTCCAGTAAGTTTCAGACAGGTTTCATGAAAGGCCATAGCACGACTTAACAACCTATGTGCCCTTCACTATTTGTTTAACGAAACCTACAGCGGACTGATGAGAAATTGTATCTGTTTCATAGGTTATTCAAAAGCATTCGACTCAGTGTGCCGCCCACTATTGCGGCACAAACTTAAAAACTGGAGCCTGGATCCAATGCTCTTGTATAACGATACCAAGTTGTCTGTCCACCTGAGCCAAGAGGGCGTTTTCTCTAAGCAGATCAGTACAAATCGAGGATTGAAGCAGGGCTGCCAAGACCATCCTTGCTTTTTAATCTCTATATATCTGATATGGATAGTGCCCTCAGCTCAGTGCAAAATACAACTCCTCTCCCATATAGGTAATGAAGCAGCTCCATGCTATGCGGACGGCACAGTACTTATTGATTGTAGCCCTATTGGTCTATTGTGTTTTGTCACTGCTTTCTCTTATTCTTTGTTGAATCATCTAACTATTAACAAAGCCAAAACTAAAGTATTAGTGATTGGTAATAAACAGAATCTGAGAAGTAAGTTTGTGTGGAAAATTGACCAGTATTCACTGGAGGGGGTTGAAAATTAATTTACCTTGGTTTTCCTATAAAATCTAATACAGCTAAATCCTTTTATGGTGATCATATTGTAATAAAAATTCGGAAGAGGTGGTCGGTAATCAAAAAATGCTGTGCAAAAAGGTGGTAACATACAGGGCTGGCTGTCTATTCACGACAGCAGCATTGTGCCTGGGCTTTTATACAGCTTTGAGATACTGTCGAAGAGACACAGCTCAATGGATGGAATTGGCAGAGGGCAACATTTAGCTCTCCATTCTTGGAGCACTTTTAACAGTCCTGGTAGGGCCAGCTAAATGTGAGCTGGGAGTCATGTTGATTAGATCTCAGTGGCTTAGGCAGCGTTGTAAGCTCTTCAGACAATTTGCTGCCTGCCTCTCCTGGGATCGAACTTCAATGGGACTTCTGGCCAGGTGTACCAGGGAGCCTTGTATGAATGGAATCTGCCATGACTCACTTCGATAACATTGCTTTTTCTGTGGATCAAATGTTGTCCCTTCCTAACTCCTGCCTTGTTGTGAAGAAAACATTGTTACATTGGGATGCCGTTGTTAACTCATCCAATCTTCAGGGGAAAAAGCGGTATAGTGAATATAGACTACAGGGTTTACAACCCGGATCCCCTTTCTCCTACCTCACCAAAATTCGCAATGGTATGTTGAGAAGGTCCTTCGATTTAACATCTTAGGTAGTTGGTTAAAAATTCCTACAGAAGAGACAAGTTATAGATTCTATAATAGCGCACTAGAAACTGCTTGCCACATTCCAACAGCTTGTCCTGCGTTACAAACTATACCTATAATTTGTCCATCCTTATCTTCATTGGACTCACATTGCCAATTCTTATTGAAGGTTTTTATATTTTTAAAGTTACTGTATAATTGTTTAAATTGTATGAATTGTTTTATTTGTGCCCAAGGTCATGATTAACCAAGTGCACTTCAATAAAAAAAAAACTTAAAAGCACTAGAATCTGGCATTAATTTTATAAGAACACAAATTATCTATAAGTTGGGAAGACTGGCCTTTACGGTTTTCCTCCTATACCCAGTCATTGCCAAATTCGAAATTCATTCTCCCACAATATTCTTTGTTGCCTCAGTCTGGGCATAGTAGATATGGTTTCCAGATGTAGTTCACCGTTCGTGTTGAGCTCCCATTCTCGGTATTTGTCTGGAGCGTCTCTTCTGACAGCTAGTAAAAAGTTCCATTGCCTGGGTTTTTGCCATCCTGCAGAGACGTACAAATTCTTCCCAAACCACATTGCTGTTCTGCCCAGATTGCACGCGCACTCAGGAAGCTTGCGTCATGTTCAACTATTGCTGGGGTGTTTTTGGGATTAAGCCTATCTGGTCTTGGTTCTTTTGAAATGGTAATGAGCATGGACTCTGATGGATATGTGCCTCATCCTTCTAGTGGGAGCCTCCTTCCCTGGCCAGTCCTCTACCTGTATAATCATTCCAAAATAATCCTTGTTGGGATGGGTGGATTAGGGACACGATGGCTGACCTTCAGGTCCACAATCGGTCTCTTTTAGAGGCCAACTGCACACAAGTACTAGAGTTGATGGCCACCCTCGGGCCTTGAGAGCTGTCCCCTGTAGCACAGCAGACAAGGTGAGCTTTGTGCTCAAAGAAAATGCCACTGCCTTGTTCCGTCTCCCCAGTCCATCTTCTCAGTTGTCGCTCCTCACGATGGACATCTGAGGAAGTGATTTTGCACAACATACACATTTTTAAGCTCTTAATCTTCCATTGGAACTGTTTGAACCACGTGTGGACATGCTAACCCGATAGGGTGTTTCTTCGCAGTAGGCGTACTTGCAACCCACCACCACAACGGCAAAGGCCTCTTCTTTGCTTCCTACCCAGGAAAAGTCTTGGTCTCTTGGGGGAAAGGCTATTTCAGTATGATATTTACACTGCGTTCTTCCTTCCACATAACCGTACCCAATTCCGTACAAGGGGTGCGGTTCATAGTCATAATTTCGAATTCAAAAAGTCGAATTCAAAAAGTCGAAAACAAAAATGTTGAATTATTTTTTTTGGTTGCTTTTTTTTCGAAATGGGGGGGTTCCTCCCCAACCCCCCTTTTTGAAATTTTTTTTTACCCCTTTTTTTACCACCGGAACCCAAAAAAATATATAAATAAAAAATGAGACATTTTTGTTTTCGACTTTTTGGATTCGACTTTTTTGTAATTCGACATTATGACTGGACACCAAGGGGTGCATGGTCCATGATTCTAATGGCCAACCTGGTTCTGCTTTTCAAATTCTGACTCTGACCCCCATTCATCTTGTCCACTTGGCCGTGTGAGCCGATCGGCATTCTAGGGAAAGGAGAGGTTGGAGCTTCTACTTGATTCATGAGCTTGACGGCCTGGTTCCTGAACAGCTCATCTTGAATCACGTGGCGCGCTAAGCACCTAATCTTGAGGTGAGAGCGAGTGTGTGGAAAGATTCTGCCAGAGCAGACTAAAGGACCCAATGGACCAAGATTTGTCGTTGGTGCCGGCAGCAGCATATAAACCCACTAACTTGAAATGTATATTTCGAAGGGATTGTGTCCTCCGACGTATTCCTCATCTTAGATATCTCCTTCCAGCTCTGCTGGTCTCCGAAAATTTTTTCTCTCTAGAGGGCGCTGCGTGTCGACATCCTTCGAGTCGATGTCCCTCGACAGCCGCCGTATCGACGCCGACGTCATCCTGGCTATAAAGGCCGCGTGCAGCGCCCGTTGCTCAGTTCCGTTTTTCCGCGCGTACTCAGTGCCTCGGAATACCGTTGCTCAGTTTTGTCAGGTTAAACCTATTTACCTCTAGTTATTCGATCCGTACTCGATGGCTTCTTCGTCGGAACCGACAACTCCTCGATCAGGCTTGGGAAAAAGATGTCGCTGACTGACCCTCACAGAGTTTGTCTGTGGTGTTTGGGAGCTGAACACCATTGTTCGGAGTGCGAGGACTGTATGTCCATGACAGCTAAGGCCCTGAAGGAGCGTAGGGGGAAGCTGGAGAAAGGTAAGACTTTAAAAGCTTCTTCTTCGTTGACGAAGTCGAGACATTCGTCTCCTCGTCACCATTCGCGCTCCAGAGCTCGGAGTGGGTCTCATCACTCCTCGAGATCGAAGCACTCGAAGAGGAGATGTCGAAGATCCCCCTTCTCCGTCTTCCTCTTCCTCTGTTTCGCCAAAGAGAATCCCGTGCCCCACGAAACATAGTTCCCGGGCTGAATGGGAGGAACTCCACAAAAATATGATGAGCGTCTTCGAGAAAGCGGCCTCGACCCCCTCGAAGACCGCTCAGAGCGATGCTCTGGTCGAAAGACCCGAAGGTCAAAAACGCTGCGAGTCGCAGTACCAAGGCGAAGGAAACCTCTCGAGCGCGTCACAAACCCTCGAGCAGGACTATGACCTCCAAACCTTCCTCGAAGGTTCCGTCGTCGCCGTCGAGGTCGATGTCTTCGACGCCGTTGTCGAAGGGACCTTCGACACGCGAGTCTGTCGACTCGACGCCAGCTTCGACACCGGTGTCGACGCCAAGAAAAGTCACGGTTACGACATACCCAGTGTCTATCCCCAGGTCCTCGACGTCGATGGCTTCGAGATTGTCGAGTAGAATCCCAATTCTGTCGAGGTCTTCGAGGCCTCCGCCTTTGTTTTCGACGCCACGCTCGAAGCCTTCGGCGTCGACGACATCGACGTTTTCGAGGCCGATTATGACAAGTTCGGCACCTTCTGCCTTGGAAATGGGGTTTACACCCTTTGAGTTCAGAACAATTGAGAACTATGTCCTCAATTTTGGAAGAGGGTGAATTGTCTGAACAGGAAGACACATTTGAGTTGCAGGGACCTGTAACCCCAATTAGAGAGGAATTTTCCTCTGAAGAACGCAGGTTAAAGGATCTTCATGATTCCTTACAGGAGGCAAGTGGGTTAGACACCTCCCCTGGGGTGGAGTTTGCTAGGCCAGACCCGGGGGAGCATGCTGAAACCCCCTATAGAGCCTTAATGGCCAGGATCACAGAGTTTATGGGGTGGTCTGCACCTTCACAATCTTTCCAACAAGATGACCTCGCGGATATTCTTGACAAAGGCCCACAGGAGGATCCTGTGGTGCCTTTTCATAAAGCTCTTCAGAGGAAGATCATGACAAACTGGGAAACCCCCAGATGTCGTACCAGCAGTAAATAAAAAACTGTCTACAAAGTACAGGATATCCTCTACAGACCCAGAGTTTTTGTCTAAACACCCATCCCCAGAAAGTCTGGTGGTACAGGCAGCATCCTCTACCGATGTCAAGACGGCTTATCCCACCGTCCCACAGGACAGGGACGATAAAAAAATATGATGCTATCGCAAAGAAAGTCTTTTCGGCATGTAGTATGGCGTTAAAATCTGTTAATGCTACTTGCACCCTTGCTAGATTCAGCCATACACTTTGGGAGTGTGCTTCTACAGCGGCTGACTGCATCCCGGAGGGAGAAGAAAGGGAGGCGTTCCTGAATATCATACAGGACGGTAAAGACGCTATGTGCGAATCCCTCCAGACGGGCATTGATTCGGCTGACAGTATCAGCAGAGCAATGGCGGCAAGTACAACAACCAGGAGAAAGTCTGGTTTTGCCCCAGATGTGCAAGCCAGGCTCTTGAACATGCCATTCGATGGCTCTTCTTTGTTCGGGAAAAAGGCAGATGACAGTTTAGAGAAACTGCAAACTTCAAAAGCAGCAGCAAAATCCCTAGGAGCTGCAATCCGTCAGACACCTTTTCATCCCACAGGAACCTCTGCGAGGGGCAAGTCCTTTCGCTTCTACTCCGCATTCGAAAGAGGTAGAGGTCGACCGGGTCAAAGGGGACAAAGAAGAACTACCCGAGGTGGACGAGGTAGATATTCAAAAGCCGCAGCAACAGCAGGTGCCTCTTTACCATCGGCATCTGCATCAGCCGCCCCAAAACCACTCTGAGGACTTCCCTCACAGGACACCTGTAGGAGGCAGGTTGACTCAACATCTGGCGGTATGGCAGGCTATCACGTCAGATGCTTGGGCATTGGAAACAGTTGCCCAAGGTTACTGCCTACCTTTCCTACATATACCTCAGTCATCCACCGGGGATCAGCTCTCAGAAAGCTCCAGATCCGCTCCTCTTGCAGGAAATTTTAGACCTGCTAGAGAAAGGTGCCTTAGAACCGGTAGCGGAGAGGAACAAGGGCTGTACTCCCCTTACTTTCTCATTCCGAAGAAAGACGGAGGACTGAGACCCATCTTGGACTTGCGAGAATTGAACAAATTCCTCAGGAAAGACAAATTCAAGATGGTCACTCTTTCTCAGATCCTCCAGGCCCTTCAGTTCCAGGACTGGTTGGTATCTCTGGACCTTCAGGACGCTTATTTCCATGTGCCTATCCATCTCAAACACAGGAAATACCTGAGGTTCGCAATTGGCAACTCTCACTATCAATTTCGAGTGCTGCCATTTGGGCTGACCTCCGCCCCGAGGGTCTTCACCAAGTTAATGTCGGTAGTGGCGGCAAGTCTAAGGAGGGAAGGGATTCACGTCTACCCCTACCTGGACGATTGGTTGATCAGGGCTGTTTCATCGGAACAAGCTCAGATCCAGCTAAATCACGTGTGCCACTCCCTTCACAGACTGGGCTTCTCCCTCAATTTAAAGAAGTCACAAATGATACCATTGCAGAGACTCCAGTTCATAGGAGCGATCCTGGACACTTCCCTGGGAAAAGCCTTGCCACCAGAGGTGAGGGCTCAAGATATTCTACAGATGGTTACCAAGTTCCAACATCTCCCAGCCTTCGACTTTTTGAGGTTGCTAGGCCTCATGGCATCCTGCATTTTCCTAGTGCCAGAGGCTCGCCTGAGAAAGAGATCCCTCCAGTGGGCACTGAGGATTCAGTGGTCACAATTCTCAGGGAGAAAGACGGATCTTCTTCAGGTTCCCGACAGAGTAGCTCGAGACCTTCAGTGGTGGGCCTGTCAGGAGAACATTCTGAAAGGAGAACAGTTTTGGCAACCCTGGCCGGAGATAACAGTAGTCACGGATGCCTCACTCACGGGGTGGGGAGCCCACGCCAACGACTTGACCATCAGCGGTCGTTGGTCTCCATCGGAGTCCAGACTACATATCAACCTGTTAGAGCTGAGAGCCATCAGACTTGCGCTGAAGGCGTTCCTGCCAGCTGTACAAGGGGAAAAACGTCCTGATAATGACGACAACACGGTGGCCATGCATTACCTCAACAAAAGAGGAGGCGTAGGATCACTACCCCTGTGCAGAGAGGCGATGCAGCTCTGGTTTTGGGCAATCCACGAAGGAATCTCTCTATCGGCAGTTCACCTAGCCAGAGAGAAGAACTTGACAGCGGACGCTCTGAGCAGGCAGAGCACAGTCTCCCACGAGTGGGAGCTAGCTCAGGAAGTCCTTCAAGAGATCTTCGCCCTTTGGGGAACCCCTCAGGTAGATCTGTTCGCCACCAGCCTCAACAGGAAATGCAATCTGTTCTGCTCAAGGGAATTTCCCCCGAGAGGAGCTCTGGGAGACGCGTTCATAGTGGACTGGGAGTTTCCGCTTCTGTACGCGTTCCCACCGGTCCCTGTCATTCCTCAAATGATCAGGAGGTTGAGAAGATTCCGGAGAACCATGATCCTAATTGCCCCGGATTGGGCCAGGAGAACGTGGTACCCGGATCTTCTAGACTTGTCCATCTGCCCTCCAATTCGACTTCCACTCAGAAAGAACCTACTCTCACAGAAGGGAGGTCAGGTTCTCCATCCAGACATCAAAACCCTCAACCTTCACGCTTGGCTTCTGAAAGGCTGAGGTACAAGGATTGGGACCTCCCTGATGATGTTATGGAGGTGTTGCTTTCGGCAAGGAGGCCAGCAACAAAGTCTTTTTTACCGCTGCCGTTGGAACAGATTTTGCAGCTGGTGTAGAGAACAGAATATCAACCCTTTTTCATGTGGTACACCAATGGTTTTGTCCTTCCTACTATATTTGGCAAATTCAGGCCTTCAAGTTGGCACCATTAAGGGCTATCTCGCAGCGCTATCCATCTTTAAGCGCACTGCGGAAGAACCATCCTATTTCAAGTTACCCTTGGTAATACAATTTCTTAAGGGGTTAACCAATGTTTATCCCCCAAGACCATTCCAAGTTCCCCTATGGGATTTAAACTTAGTCCTAACTTTCCTGATGGGCACATCTTGCGAACCACTCCATTCTTGTTCGTTAAGATTCCTTACCCTTAAAACTGTTTTATTAATAGCACTTACATCTGCTAGAAGGGTGAGCGAATTACAAGCTCTTTCTTGTAAACCCCCTCACACTATCTTTCACAAAGACAAAGTTGTCCTGCAAGTGAAGCCTAATTTCCTCCCAAAGGTGGTTTCTGAATTCCATATCACTCAGAAGATTACCCTACCATCTTTCTATCCTCCTCCTCACCCGGGGAAAGAGGAAGAGAGGTTACACAGGCTAGACCCTAGACGGGCTTTAAGTTTTTACATCAGTAGACTAGCCAGGATAAGACAGGCAGACCAGCTGTTTGTAGGATACACAGGTCACATGCTGGGGTTACCAATAACTAAGCAGACCATTTCCAGATGGATCATTCTAGCCATTCTGGAATGTTATAAATTGGCAGGAAAAGAGCCCCCTCAAAACCTTAGGGCTCATTCGACCAGAGGTATTGCAGCTTCATCGGCCCTCAAAAGAGGTGTGCCGGTTAAAGACATCTGTGCGGCCGCTACATGGTCGTCTGTCCATACCTGTACACGATTTTACAATTTGGATTCCTCCTCCAGTCAAGAGACTAGGTTTGGAAGGGCTGTACTGCATTCTATTCATCAATAGAAGACAGCATGAAGTCAGTACTCCCTCCTCCAATAATAGAATACTGCTATGGGAGCATATCTAAGATGAGGAATATGTCGGAGGACACAATCCCTTCGAAGAACAAGTTACTTCTTACCTTGTAACGTTCTTTCGACGGGATGTTCCTCCGACCTATTCCTCATCGACCCTCCCATCCATCACCGCAGTTCTACTTCCCTTGTTGTTGCAGCTTACGCTCCTTCAGGGTGATTAGTTTAGTCCAGAAAGCATTATTGTGGGCTACAAAACAGAACTGAGCAACTGGAGCTGCGCGCGGCCTTTATAGCCAGGATGACGTCGGCGTCGATACGGCGGCTGTCGAGGGATATCGACTCGAAGGACGTCGACGCGCAGCGCCCTCTAGAGAGAAAAATTTTTCCGAGGCCAGCAGAGCTGGAAGGAGATATCTAAGATGAGGAATACGTCGGAGGAACATCCCGTCGAAAGAATGTTACAAGGTAAGAAGTAACTTGTTCTTTTTTTTTTTTTCCTTTCCTTTGTTTTGGCGAGAACTGGCCTTCAGATTGACTCATGTTCATGTGACCTCCATGCCCTTTGTGGAATACCATAAATGGTTCAAGAGACAATGGCTAGGTGGTACCCACTTATCATTTATTCTGAATTTTTCTTGGATTGCCTCCTCAATTAGGACTTTCCTCTTTTCGTCTTCTGAATCATCTTCAGAAGCTAACTTGAGGCTCCACAATCTGTATGTTGGGGCGCTTCAGTTTTACCGAAATGAGACCGAGGACTTTTTTATGCCTTATGCAGTCCTTCCCAAGGCATCATTGCCTTCTGGATTTTAACATACATAGGGTAACACTGGTCTGCAGAAATGACCCCGCCAGCGTCCTCCCAAAGGCTTGGCTTGTCTTGTCTCAAAGGGCTGCATCTTGGGCTTTTCTTTCAGCATTCTGTGAACACGTCTGCATGGACATCCGCTCATGGGCTGATGACCACTTTATTCTGTGTTGTAATACATTTACTCCTACGTCCCGTCCCCTTTCCTCCATACTTGTGGGGCATTCCGTCCGGACAGGACCGGAGCACTTTTGTAAAAAAGCATCCAACAAGTTTGTTTTTTTACAGGGGCCACCGCACATGACCATAACCCTGCCTTCCTGAGCTCTGCATCACCCTTCAGTCCTTCTCTCTGCACAGTCCGGGCTGGACGCACTAGCATCAGCGAGAATTTTTTTTTTTTCATTTTATTCCCTTTGTCCTGCCTTCCTGCTCCGGTTCCACGGTCATCTAGTTCTCCGTCTATGCCGGAGCATCTGGGATTCGTGTCGTATTCTTAATGCAAATGTCTTTTCATGAGGGCGGATCACCACTCTTTGCCTAGTGTCTAGGCCCGGAACATCGTTGGGACTCGTGTTTTTATTGTGATTCCCTCTCCGTCCGGGCACTCCTGCGTTTTCTTCGGTGGGAGGAGGTGTTTCAACATGTTCCCCCGCTGCATTTTCAGCTCTTTATTGATGAGAAGAAGAAACAGCCGGTAACTTTACTTTTTAGGGCGTCCCAGCCAGGGGACTCCTTCCAGAGGTCTTCCAGGACAGGGAGGGGCTAGAGTAGCTCTGTTACCAGGGGCATCCCTGAGGTGTCCCATAAGGAGCCTAATAGGCACACCGGAGGTTCCTCCGAGGGTTCCTGCAGTGGGACTGCCAAAACCGGACATTGTTCCGAGGTTCCTTGTTTGGGGGCTAAAGTTCAGCCCAATTCTTCTATGGCTCTGGATACTGGGGTCTGCCCTGAGGTCTCCATTTCTGGAGCTTTCCACACGAGTTACGTCTCGAGGCCCCTCTTGAGGGAGCTATACATCCCGGGTCCCATCCAGAGGTTCCTCTTCTTGGGGCTAAATCCAGTACTGGTAGAATTGAGGGATCCTCTTTGAGAGTCCTGTCGGTGAGGTACATTCCTCAACCTTCCCACGCTCAGGGTCGTGGTGTACCATCTCTGTCGAGTGGGCAAAGAAGGCAGTCACGCCCCTCAGTCCTTCAAGTATAGGCTCAAATTTTGGGGCCCTAGACATGCCAGTACCGGCTCGGCCGAGGATCCTTGTTTCAAGGTTAAAATGTCGCATAAGACCCCTGAATCCCCTTAGGAGACCGTTGGCTCACCTTTGCTCGTGACGCAGTTCCCCCAGGTGTCGACATTATGGCGGCTCAACCTCCACAATGGCCATTTTGTCTACTCCTCTTACCCCAATATTCACGACAACTGGTGCTGTGGGGTGGGAGGTTGGGGGGGGTGGAGTTCCTTTTGGGGCGGAGCAGTTTTATCCACACCATGTGGATAACAAAATCCCGTTCTGACCTTCTGTGGATTGGCGTGTTCGGGCACCGCTGCCTCATACAGTCTCGCTCCCTCCTGCCTCCGCACCCCTGATCTATGTGGACCCAGCCGGTGCAGGACCTTCCTGGCAACCATCCTCCTTGCGTTCATGGGGGTATGCCCCTTTAGAGCGGCCTCTGCCCACTCCAGCGCCTAGACTTTCGTCTGAGGATGCATGTTTTGGGAAATTTCAGACGCTCATGCACTCTGATCCCATGAGGGCGTACTTTAAGGGTCTTCTCAGGGAAATGTAGCCTGAACCTGCTGAACTGCCTTCTTCCCCGGCTGTTCCTTCACATGCCCCATTGGTGCCACCTCCTCCACCTCTACCTGCTGACCTCCTCCATCACTTCCTCCTCTGCCTCTGCTCTCACTGATAGAAAAAAATCAGGTATACCGCTAGACAGCACTTTAAAGGATCTGAGGTGCACCGTGTTGCGGATCAGCCTCCTGCTTCACTGACCAGGACAGCCCCTCTCTATCAGAGCATTTCATGACCGGGTGCTGGATATGATGGCTTTGCTCGATATTACAGTGTCGGAGGTCCCCGCTCCACAGGAAAGGGTGCTTTCTGGAGCCTTCACTCTCACCGCAGGAGTTCACCGGCCTGTTTTCTCCTGAAGGACGTCTTGGCTGAGGCCCGCAAAGTCCCATACTGGGCTGCATCTCAACAAGAGGATTGTAGCTCGATAAAAGCTTCACGCCTAGCCTTGTCGGCTTGTCCGCTCCCATTGTCAACGGTGATGGCAGCAGCCATCCTCCAGTCCAAACCAGCCTCTACATCCACTGCAGCAGCCCAAATCCTCTCCAAGGAGGACAAATGTCTCGAGGCCATTGGCAAGAAGGTATTTTCCAATTTAGCGCTCCAACTTCGTCAGGCTAACGCCAAGCTCATCCTGGCAGCGGCCAATGTCGGACTGTAGAGGGAGCTAGCTGATTTCCAGGAATGTTTGTCCAACGCCAAAGTGTTGGCACAGGATCTACCGGAGGCTGCGGCTCACCACGTAGATACCGCTGCTCGGGGACTTGTGGTCGGGGTTGACGTTTCCCGCCAAGCATGACTCAATGCGACGAAGTTCTCAAAGGAAGTTCAGGACAAAGTGCTGGACCTTCCCTTTTGATGGTAAGGAGTTGTTCCATTCCTCCACAGATGAGGAACACATGAAAACTAAGGCAAGTACTCAAACTGCTAAGACTTTATCGCTCCTGGTGAAAGCTCCAGCTAAAGCCCCTTATACACAGAGGTCAGGGTCCCAAACCCTGTCCTTCTCTGGGTTCAGGGGGTTTCAGGATCGACGTGCACGCTGATCTGAAGCTCCAGTTGGTGGACCCTGCCGTAAGCAACAACGGCAAGGTAGCTGGTTTTTCTCTCGGCCGGCAGCCGCCTCCTCCAGTGACAGGTAGTCTCCCTGCCGTCAAATCATCCAAATGTTATCTTTTGTCGGTCGCACAAGACTCTGGTGGGAGGATAAATGTTGTCTCATCTGGAGGTGTGGCAGACAATCACTGAAGACCAATGAGTTTTGTTTATTGTTCGGGCAGGCTTCTGCTTGGCCCCCCCTCCCCCACCCACCCTACCCCACCCTAAAACCCTCCCTTTCAGCAGACCGGGTCGCCCTCCCTCAGAGCCGAGGTACAGAAACCTCTAGACCTCAGAGCGGTGGAGCCTGTTCCCCTCAGGGAGCAAGGGGAGGGCTTCTACTCCCGTCTGTTCGCAGTGCCCATACCGATCCAGGCTGCACTATCCTCGATCTTTCCCAGTTCAATCTGTCTCTTCCCCAAGAGAGTAAAGATGATCATGCCTTGCCAAATAAAGTCCTCTCTTCGGAAGGGCGATTGGCTCAGCGCAGTAGACCTCCAGGACGCATACATGCACATTCTGATCTGGAGCCTGCATTGGAAATATCTGCGGTTCTTAGGAGAGGAACACTTCCAGTTTTGTGTACTCCCTTTTGGTCTCAGCTTGGCGTGGCGTGTCTTTACGGAGATGACAGCTTTCCTCAGACTGCAGGGGATTGATGTATATCCATATTTGGACGATTGGCTCCTGTGCAGTCCTTGCCCACAGACGGCCTTGACGAATCTTCAGTCTCTTTCAGCTCCTGTTCCATCTTGGCGGAAATCATCTGACGGTCTCTCAAGACCTGATTTTTCTCGGTTTCCATTGGAATACGGTCAGTACAAAGGTGTTCCTAACGGCAGACAGGATTGCAGACTTAGCAACCATGTGTCCGCTAATCCCAGTTCCATTCTGCATGACAGTGGACCTGCAATGGTGGTCTTCGACCAACAACCTTTCAGTGGAGGGCCTCCTTCCAGGAGCCCTGCCCACGAGTGACGGTGACCACGGACTCCTTCCTTTTGGGGTGGGGAGTGACACTGTCACCTCAAGGTATTTGACCTATGGACGCCTCAGGACTGGTCTATATCGATTATCCTTTTGCCACTTGAAGCCTTTCGACCGTCCATCACCTACAAGGTAGTCCGTGTTCGCACAGACAATTCTTTGGCAATGTTTTACATCAACAAGCAGGCTGGCATCGGGTCACCTTTCCTTGTGGACCGAGCCATACAAATTTGCGACTGGGCCATCCAGCACAAGGTCTGGCTCCAGGCTGTACACATCCCGGGTCACATCAATGTAACTGCAGACTCACTGAGCCGTCAGTCGGCGGCCAGTTACGGGTGGGAAATGAACAGGGATGTACTGTCCTACACTTTTTTGCCAATGGGGCACTCCAGAAGTGGACCTCGTTGCGACTTCGACAAACAGGCAACTTCCTTTTTATGCATCGAGGGACGGCTCGGAACGTCATCCTTAGGAGACGCCCTTGAGATCCTGTGGCACAACATGAAGGCTTATGTTTTTCCTCCATAGCCTCTGATTCATCAGTCACTCTGCAAACTCAGGAGCACATAGAATTGCACTCTTCTCTTCATAGCTTCTTGGTGGCCAGCCAGATTCTAGTTTTCGGAACTTCAGCATCTGTCGATTCTTCCTCCGATCAGATTGCCACTGATTCCCAACTTTCTTCACCAGAGCGACCACCAGCTTTGGCACCCCTCCCCACAATCATTCAGCTTGCTGGCCTGGTGCCTGAATTCAGATCTTAAGCACAGTTTATTCTGTCCTTGGACAATATGCACATTATCCAAGAGGCCGGAAAACCTTCTACAAGAGGATCTCGGGAGGATAGCTCAGCGCCAACATGCTCATCTTTGAAGCAAGACGACACAGAGCAACACAGGTTTGATTCCCTAGGTCTGCGCTTGGAACCCTCTGCGTGTAATAAATAACCTATCAAATTAATATAGGAGCAAATGGCTCAGTTTTTGCAACTGGTATCTAAAAAAACTTGACCCCAGGCTGGTTGACACTGTTCTATCCTTTGTGTCTAGCCTCGCAACCTCGGGCATTCATGTTCTGTCTTGCAGAACTGTTTTATCTTCCATTGCAGCCTACTGGACACGGACAGCTGTTAATTTCAATGACTAATCTGGTCATTAAGACATTTTGCGGGTCATTTTGCGGGTCTTCATCTCTTCCCACCAGTGAGCACCCCTCATCCCAAATGGGATTTGAATGTGGTCCTCCCCGCGTAATGCCATAAGCGATTTGAACCCCTGGCCACTACCGATTTTAAATACCTTTCTTGGAAAGTTGCTTTTCTGATCGCAGTAACATAGGCGAGTAAGTGAGCTGAAAGCTCTTTCCGTGGAACCTCTCCTTGCCTGTCTTTTTTTTTTTTTTCTTTTTTTTTTCCCCTAACCCGGCATCGGATGCCGAGAGAGTTTTACACAACTTTGACGTCATGCGAGCCCTGAAGTTTTACCTTGATCGAACGAGTGAACTCAGAAGCTCCTCGCAACTCTTGGTCGCTTTGGATGCCTTCGGATCTCCGAATGTGACCATCTCCTGATAGATTGCCTCATGTATTTCAGAAGCCTATAGGATTCAAGTCCTTCAGTCTCCGAAAGGCATCATGCTCATCTTGTACGTGGCAACACAGCTGCTATTACTTTACAAAAGTATGCCCTTTGGGAGTCCATTGCCAAGGCAGCTATGTGGGCTTCCACCACAGCTTTTTGTAAGCAATACTGCGTAGACCTGAGCTCCAGGGCTGATGCCCAATTTGGCCAGGCTGTTCTTAAGAACCTATTCCAGTAAAAGGGTTTTCCATCCACCCGTACTACCTGTGGTGTGTGCTTGGGAATCTCCCACAAGTATGGAGGAAATGGGACGGGACGTAGGAGTATAACAAAGTTACTCACCGTAGTGACTACCTTACTCACAGTCCATAGTCCCCTTTTCTCCATACGCCCGCCCGCTGTCCCCTCTAAAAAGTATCCTCTATTATTGTTTAAATGGTCTCATATCTGGCGATAGAAAAGGACTGAAGGGCCATGCACAGGCGGAGCTGAGGAAGAAAGGGTTAAGGCCACGTGCAGTGGCCTGCATAAAAATAAAGGGACAAACATGTTCATTTGTGTTTATTTTTTTTTTTTAACAAAAGTGCTCCGGTCCCGTCCCGAAGGACGGAATGTCCCACAAGTATGGAGGAAAGGGGACTATGGATTAAGAGTAAGGTAGTCACTACGGTGAGTAACTTTGTTATTTAGCTAGCCTTGGTTCTGGTACACTCGTGATCTCCCACAAATATGGAGGAAAAGGAATGAGAAGTGTTGGAGGGAAGTGTAAGTTGCTCTCCATAGCGACTACTGTACTCCAGTACATAGTTCATATTTAATATTTTATCCCCTGCCAACATCTCTGCTAAAATGTAAATATCTGTTTTGAATTGTCCGTTTGGATAACGGGACTGGTGGGAGAGGACCAGGGTGGATCCTGGAGCGGTATGGCCGTATTTAGGCTTGCACATTGGTATGCACTACATTCTATGGGAATATATTCCTGTGCTTGCTAAAAAGGTTACTGTCCCCATCAAATAGAGCTCAAATTGACTAGAGGTATAGTGGTCAATGTTGTGATGAACTTGTACTATATAGAGTGAGAAAAATGAACTCTTGTTCATTTAGCCACATGATAAAAAGGGAAATGCATTTCTCCAGCATGGGGTCTGGCATGGATTCACATGCTCATGAATATTCCCTGTCGTCAGGCCGGGAATCCTCGGTATAGAAAAAATCAGTATCAGTTTTGTTTCTGATCTGTCTTTCTCAGTAGTAACCAATCACTGGTCTCTGGGTCATACTGCCCCCAGCCAATGACTGCCCTCTCCCTAAGCCCCTCCCCTGGCAGCCATCCTCAGAATTTTACCGCACGTTCAAGTGTTGGGAGTCCTCGTGCTTAGCTCTCGAGCTTTTGCTGCGTTTTCACGCTTTTTTCAGGAGGTTTTCTCATTTTTTTCGGTTAAAAGAGCCTCAAGCTCCACCGTTTCTACTTCCGATGAACGGGGATTCGTTTCGGAGTTTTCTACGCCCCTCAAGGGTGAAGATTTCGTCGAGTTACGCTTTTGGAGGATTCCAGAAGTTCTGAGGCCTACCCCGGACATGGCCCAGGAGAAAGGGAGCTTGACGCCCGGGAAGCTATTCAGGACCTGCCCTGGATGCCAGCTTCAGAACGTTTTCAAGGAGGACAAGCATTCGTTATGCCTCTACTGTCTCCATGAGGACAAGACGCACAAGGAAAAGGACTGCGCGTTTTGTGGAAACATGTCGGAGCGGACCATGAAGGATCGCCACCTCCGTCTTGCCAACTGGCTGGAAGGTAAGAGCCCACCAGGCGAGAAGAAGTCCGAGCGATCTTTTAAGTCCTGTGAGGGTGCTCCGGCGACGGGGGGGCCCAACAAAATGCTAAGCACTGCAAGTCGGCGGGCACGTCGAGCGCCGAACGGTCGGGCTCCTTGGCTGCCAGGCAGGGCGCACCCTCCCCGGCGCCATCGACCACGAGCCAACGCTCTGGCTCGGGTAAGAGGAAGTCCGAGAACCCGGCGAAGCTTCTGGAGAGGCCTCGGTCGATCTCGAAGACTCCGGCAGAGGGGGGAGCGAGGCTCGGACCCTCCCCCCGAAGGTGAAGGCCCGGGGCGTACAGAAGGTGAGTTGGCCTTGATTCACCCTGCTAGGACCTCGATTGAGGATGTCGCCGCGGCCCTGGCTCAGCCTGTGGAGGCTACACCAGTGGAGGCGCCCTCAGGTACCAGAGTCTCCCTGCCACCGCGGAGGGAGTCGTCTTTCAGGCCCATCGAGAAGACCCCATGAAGTCCTTTTGGAAAAAGGGGGGGAGGTGGTGGTGGCCGTCGTGGATAAGGCCACGACCTCTGAAAAGGAGCTCATCCAAGTCGTGGAGGAGACACAGCCCATCGGGAGGGATCCCGACGAGGGCGACAGTGACGCAGATGAGGCTCCTCAAGAGCCCTCGCGCCCATAGTTTCCGGCGCCGCAGGACACCTCGGCGGCCATTTTGTCAGACATCCAGTCCTTATGCTCGGAGATGAGGACTAGGTTGCCCCTTCCCCCGACGGAGGAGCATGAGTCAGACCCGACGGAGGATCCGGAGCCAGGACCTTCGGGGAGCCCACCGCCTAAGAGGACGACGCATCCTCATCCTAGGCCTCCTCTCCCGCCTCTGCGGCCTTCTCTTCCTTCCACCCCCCGGTCCACTACCCACGGGGATGATACAGGCATGGACACGACTACGACGGGTACGGATGACGACGGAGGCGACGACAGGACGTGTCCGCCGTCGCCCCCTGCCTGGGTGTCCCCACCCGACGAGATTGGATCCTTCCATGCAATGATCTCCAGGGCATCCGAGCTCTTCCAGCTCTGCCCTGAGGAAAAGGAGGGGTTCCTTTACCAGCGGCGCGAGGCTAAAAGGAAGACGTCCTCGCCGTACTGATTCTCGATGACATCTGGGATGAGGGGCTCGCCCTCCTCAAGGACCCTGCCACGGCTCCTGCGAAGAGGGACCGGTACGAGAAGAAGTACCGGGTCCCCGACGCTGCCCCCTTGTGCCTTAGAGCGCAACCTACCCCAGACTCGGTCGTCTAGGCGGCGGCCAAGAAGAAAGCGGGGGGGGGGGGGGCATCGGCCTCGACTTCAACCTCCCCTCCGGACGGCGAGGGTAGGAAACTGGATGCGACGGGTCATCTCATCTGCAGCGACGACCATCAAGGCGGCCAACGCCCTGGCCATCGTAGCCCGCTACGACGGAGTTGTGGTTTAAGATCGCCCCTCTGTTGGACTTCCTTCCGGATGCCAAGAGGGCTGAGGCCCTGGAAATCTTTCAGGAAGGTGAGATTGCCTCGGACCACGCCATTACGGTCATCGCAGACACCGGTTTCCATCAGTTGGGCAACAGCGTTTGCCTGAGACGACGAGGATGGCTCAGGGCGACGGATTTCTGCCAGGATGTTCAGACCAAGGTTTTGGACATGCCCTTCGATGGGAACAACCTTTTTGGCAAGGCGGTTGATGAATCCCTTCAGGCGATCAAGACGGACACGGAGACGGCCCGTGCACTGGGGGTGCTCCAACAGCGACG
This sequence comes from Ambystoma mexicanum, assembly GCF_040938575.1. Classification (NCBI taxonomy): domain Eukaryota; kingdom Metazoa; phylum Chordata; class Amphibia; order Caudata; family Ambystomatidae; genus Ambystoma; species Ambystoma mexicanum. Next base: position 1,236,079,453 of record NC_090925.1, on the reverse strand, counting down.
GCCGTCCTTTCGGAGCTCCGGAGGCAGACAGGGTGCCTCCAAGGGAGCCGGCAGCAGCTCCTCTACTTACCGTCAAGCGGCAAGGTCTTCGTCGCAGGAGGCCTACAGGGGACGCGGCAAGTCAGGTGGATCCCGCCGTTGTCGCCAAGGTGGTCAAGGAGGCAAAGCGGCCTCCAAGCAGGATTGAACCGTCCGTCGGGTCGGGCCCCCGCCGAAGCACCCCGGTGGGAGGCCAGCTGACGAAGTTCGTCGGCGTGTGGGAGTCCATCTCCACCGACCGCTGGGTGCTGGACGCCCTGGCCCTGGGACACGCCCTCGAGTTCCAGAAGAGGTGCCCCCGCATTCCTCCCGTGGCCAGGAAGGAAAATCACATCCCTCAACTGCTGTTGGAAGTACGGCAATGCTCAGGAAAGGTGCCATCGAGCTCGTCCCGAAGAGGCTTCGGGGCTCCGGAGTTTACTCAAGATACTTCCTCGTAAAGAAGACAGGAGGATGGCGTCCCATCCTGGACCTGCGACGACTAAACAAATACATCAAGGCACAGAAGTTCCGGATGGTCACCCTCCAGCACGTGATGGGACAGCTGGAGGAGGGCGATTTCCTGTCGTCGTTGGATTTGGAGGATGCTTACTTCCACATCCCTATTCTAAAGAGGCACCGAAAGTTCCTCAGGTTCGTGGTCAAAGGGCGGCACTACCAGTTCAAGGCACTCCCGTTCGGATTAAAAACGGCGCCCAGGGTGTTCACCAAGTGCCTAGCACCGGTGGCAGCGCGGCTGCGCCTGCAGGGGATCCACGTCTACCCCTACCTGGACGACTGGCTCATACGGGCAAGGACAAGGGAGCTCGCCGTGGAACACACTGCGAAGTCCGTCCAGCTGCTCACAGACCTGGGGTTCTCCATCAACTTTCCAAAATCCCACCTGGTCCTGTCGCAAGTCGCCCTGTTTCTGGGAGCACAGCTCGACACAGTGGCGCAGCGGGCCTCAACGTCGGAGGAAAGCATAAGGACCATCCTAGGAAAGGTGCAACGTCTACTGGCCATGGACGTGGCCAAAGTGAGGTCTATCAAGTCCCTCCTCGGAATGATGTCCTCCTGCATTTATCTGGTGCACCATTGCAGACTTAGGATGCGGCCCTTGCAAGAATTCCTCGACGCCCACTGGATCCAGACGACGGGCAGCTTCGAGGACAGGATCTCGCTCGACGAAACGTTCCGTCAGGCGATACGATGGTGGGGTGTCCGCGCTCATCTGATAGCGGGAACAGGCTTCCTAGCCCCGGCCCACCAGGTGACGGTGATGATGGATGCCTCCCTGGAAGGTTGGGGAGCGCACACTGGGGGCCTCCACGCGAGAGGCCTTTGGTGCTCGGAGGAGAAGACTCTCCACATCAACATCTTGGAGCTCCGCGCAGTGTTCTGGGCCCTCCGGTCCTTCCTTCCGTCCCTCAAGGGCAAGGTGGTGAGGATCTTCACGGACAACACCACCACAATGTTTTACATTCGGAAGCAGGGCGGAACCAGATCCCCTGCCCTGTCCAACGAAGCCCAGGATCTGTGGCATTGGGCCATCGCACAAGGGATGTTTCTGTACCCTTTCATCTGGCAGGGATAGAAAACACCATTGCCGACTCACTCAGCAGGGAGCTGCGCTTGTGCCACGAGTGGGAACTGCGCCAGGATCAAGTGGACCGACTCTTCCGACGATGGGGCGAACCCCAGATCGATCTCTTCGCGACGGCGGCGAACTCCAGTGCCGGAGGTTCGCCAGCAGGTTTCCCCAACCGAGGAGCATGGGCGATGCTTTCTCGTTCCCCTGGGACGGCCTGTTCCTTTATGCATTCCCGCCATTGCTACTCCGGCTCGTCAATCAGCTCAAGAGGTCCCGGTGCAGGATGATCCTCGTCGCACCGGCGTGGCCGAGGCAGATCTGGTTCCCGGACCTTCTGGACTTGTCAGCGTCCACACCAGTCAAGCTACCGACGGACGCAGATCTTCTCTCCAGAGAAGGAGGCGCCATTCTTCATCACGAACCAGAGTCGCTGAACTTGCAGGCCTGGCTCCTGTAGCACTAGAGTTCGGAGGATACGACATCCTGGCCGACTGCAGAGAGGTTCTTGCAAAGGCCAGGGCATCCTCAACTCTCAAGTGCTACGGACACAAATGGAAGAGATTCTCTGTCTGGTGCCGAGCACAGAAGATTAACCCTCGCCGGATTAAGGCCCCTCAAGTATTGCCGTACCTACTGTCTTTGGCCAAGGCTGGCCTATCTCACGCATCCATCAAGGTACATCTGGCTGCCGTCTCACGTTACACCAGAACTACAGGACGGGCGTCCTTGTGGTCTCATCGTCTGGTGAAGGAATTTATGAAAGGACTGTTCCCGATCATTCCCGCCGGTGAAGGCCCCTGCCCCGGCGTGGGAGCTCAACGTGGTACTAACTAGGCTCGGGGGGCGGGGGGTTGGGACGAATTCGAGCCTATGCATTCAGTGCCGTTGAAGTTTCTCCCGTGGAAGACGGCATTCCTCATGGCCATCACCTCTGCACGACGAGTGGGAGAGATCCAGGCCCTGTCTTGCAAGCCTCCATACTTGACTTTTCACGACACGAGGGTGGTGCTGAGGACGCACCCCTCCTTCATGCCCAAAGTGCCGTCAGACTTCCACCTCAACGAGCCCTTGGTGTTGCCAGTTTTCTTCCCGTCGCCTTCGTCGCCGGCTGAGAGGACTCTGCACTCGCTAGATGTGGCTAGAGCGCTGAAGTTCTACGTGGACCGCACGAAGAGTTTCCGGAAGACATCACAGCTGTTCGTGAACTTTGGACCTGGGAATCAAGGGAAGACTCTCTCGAAGACTTCCATTTCCAGATGGCTCTCCGGCTGCATCATGCACTGTCACCTGTTGGCAAACCGACCGCTGCCCGGCCGTCCGAGAGCCCATTCGACCAGAGCGATCGCTGCTACTACGGCGTTCCTGTCTGTTGTGCCCCTGCTCGACATCTGCAGGGCTGCTACGTGGAGTTCGACGCACACCTTCACGAGATTCTACTGCGTCGACCGGGTTTCCAGGGAGGAGTCCAGAGTCAGCCAGGCAGTGCTGCGCAACCTGTTCGCCTAAGGTGAGCCTGGTGAGGAGGTAAGAGTTGCTTAATGTTGAGTTGTTGTATTGATTGATATTGAGCCTTGTGCCAACTCCCGTGGTTGTGCATGTGTATACTGCTATGTATTCTTATATTCATGAGCATGTGAATCCATGCCAGACCCCATGCTGGAGAAGGAACAAGTTACTTACCTGTAACTCTTGTTCTCCAGCATGGGTCTGGCATGGATTCACATGCGAACCCTTCCGCCTACCCCTCTGCGGCTCTTCACTTGGTCATACTGCCACTTCACGTGCTACCAAATCTGAGGATGGCTGCCAGGGGAGGGGCTTGGGGAGAGGGCAGTCATTGGCTGTGGTCAGTATGACCCAGAGACCAGTGATTGGTTACTACTGAGAAAGACCGATCAGAAACGAAACTGATACTGATTTTATCTATACCGAGGATTCCTGGCCTGACGACGGGGAATATTCATGAGCATGTGAATCCATGCCAGACCCATGCTGGAGAACAACAGTTACAGGTAAGTAACTTGTTCCATCCAAGCAGGACTATTTTTTTTTTTTATTTTTTTTTTATGGCCTGCATTTTTGTCATTTAAATACCAACACATTTGAGGAATGCCAAGAGCAAAATTCATAAGTGGCAGAGTGGCGAAGACTGCTGTGCAGGCAAATGTTCTGCCCGATGGGCTTTAAGCTTCATTCGAGTTCCAATAATGTGAAGATTGATCTTGGAGGCAGAGCTTGCAGCCTGCCCTCTTGTTGGTCAAAGAAAAGGACAAAGTGTGTTGGATAGGCTGCTAAATTAGTTATTTAATCACTACTATTGTAATGTATTGCACATGGAATTCACAGCCTGAAGTTTTTCAAAATAAGGCCATAACACCTAGATTATTCACTGTGAACAACCATTAGCTTTGTTCTGCGTTTCTCTGCCCCATTTTTCGCCAACATTGGCCTGAACAAACTTGAATACCAACCATACGAGAGCAAAATAGTCAAAATTGCTACCTCCAGTCTCCATGCTGAAGCTTATCAATACAATTTGAGCCTTGCTTCAAACTCCTCAACCAATCTATCCAAGGTCTCCGTCTGAAGACCTGGCTACCTCAGACATCCTTGAGATCCAGCTCTTCCTCACTCGAACATTACCCTGTTGTCCACCCTGTCCCACCTCCAACCTTCTCCCTTCTTAACTAAGTCCTACGCCTAAAAGTTAAACATGGTCTCAATCTATGCAGGTTCAACATAACCTTCAAGAAGCAGTGAGTGAATCCCCCGGCACTATTCTAATTAACTCTCACTTTGTGTAGAGTACCAAGCAATAGCAGTCTGTTAATATGCCTTGTAGACAGTCCATGTGGAAAAGTAATATTCTCCTCACTGCTTCCTTGTTCAAGTGTTCATTTAAAATGTGGGCTACTTCTTGCTACTTTCACCAGTCCCAGCATCATCACAAGTGGTCAAACAATTCCCAGTGTTTTTTAGTAAGTGCTCCCATTGTGTTACTGAGTTTGTATGTGATACTTTTTCCTTTTTTGAAAATGTTTATAAGTATTGATAATAATTGCAGGAAAGATTGGTAGCTGAAGTGTCGACATAAAAGCCTCAAAGCATGTGGATCTACCCAAGATCCCAACTCCTTGAGAAACAGTTACAGGTAGCCAATTCCTTGCTAAGTGGGTAGCTTGGTCCAATGATTTCCCATTTAGTTTCTTTTTAGTCTTACCATTTACAGATCCCTTTCCATTTCTGTATTGGAGGTGCTATCCTGTTTTTTATATTCTCTTTCGAAAACCAATCCTAATTACAAAAAATAAGTGCACTGAGTAAGTAGACCTTGGGATCTTGAAGGGGGCAGCAATTTGTAATCTAATGTAGAATGTTTCTCATTGACTTGTTAGACATTCTGTAACCGTGCCAACTTCTATAGACCGTTCTGCACTTACTCCAGTTTTTGTTCAATGGTTGAGTTTTGTAAATATTAACATGAATGTAACGACGGCCTTGAATATATTGGAACAAATCATTATTTATGATGATGAAACCCCTTTCACCCATGCATGCGTCGTTCTGATTTTTTACTGTATTGCGGACATTGTCTTGCTGCGTTTCAAATTCTCCAGCATTGGATCTTTCATGGATTCACATGCTTAGAATATTCCCCGTCGTCAGGCTGGGAATCCTCGGTAAATTATATAGACATTTTCCATAGGCAAAATTCTGACACTTTTTTGTGTCCTATCTACGTCGTTTTGGGCCACACACGCCGACGCCACTAGGACGTGGGGGTATATATAGCTCCGCCCCCGCGGCTCCCTCAGATTTCAACCATCTTCCAAAGTGGTGGGATTACCTCGCGTATCTGCTATTTGGTAAGGTTGTACTTTCTACTTCTGCGACTGTTTGTTCTTCTCAAGAGAATGTCTGGAAAGGCGTTGTTTCGTCTGTGTGCTACGTGCGGTCTTAAGAAGGTGTACGAAGGGGATGGTCATATGGACTGCATTTACTGCCTTCATCCTCACCACACGGCGGACACTTGTGAAATCTGTCAGGGTTTCTCCCAGAAAACCCTCAAAGATCGAAAAAGACGCCTGGTCGATTGGCTCAATGACGGAGCGGGTGCGTACCCGGCATCGGTCCACGGCCTCAAAAAGTAAGTCGGAACCCCCGACAAAGAAGGCACATGCTGCCGAAAAACGAACCTCGGAGTCTGCCGAAAAACGACCCTCGGAGAAACATTCGGAGAAACATTCGAAGGCCTCCTCGTCTTCACACAAGACGCCGTCTTCTTCCTCCTCATCTAAAAAGGAGAGAAAAGAACCATCTAAATCCTCCTCAGGAGACCGTCATAAGTCTACCTTGAGTCGAGAGGCCACGGCCAGCAAGTCGGCGCCAAAAGCGGCGGGAACACCTCAAGGCCCTGCGACACTGGCTTCGTCGACGACCCGCTCGTCGACGCCTGCGTCATCGGCGGCTCCTCCCACATGTCAGACTGCGGCGGTAGGAAACATATCGTCGACGGTGGTCACGTCGATGGGATGGCAACTGGAGGTTATCGAACCTGTTCCGCCGGAGGCCCTGCTTCAACCAGAGGCGACTTTCTCCATCTCGTCGGCTGACGAGGAACGTGACACGGTCGCGCGCCCAACCGATCTGGGGCTGCAGCCGACCAGCACGATGTCGGTCTTCGGTGTGGGTACCATCCCTACAACCTTGTCATTACTGAACCCCAGGGGGTTCTGTCATTGGAGGTGCTAAATACGCTACAGAAGCTATTACAGTTTTTGGACACACACACACCCCAGCCTAAGGCCCCGACACGGATACATTCTACGCCATTCGTCGACGGGCCGGCTCCTCGCTCGGCGACCAGGATGACGGCCGCTTCCCACGCGCCGGAAGATTGCCCTATCCTGCAAGAAGGAGAACTACAGGACTCTGACCGTGAAGGATCAGGTTCAGACATCTCACTATCCCCCTCAAGGGACCCAACTTGGGACTCTGAAGCAGAGATGGAAGCTCCGAGAAGCCCGGCACAGCCATCGCCACCTGACGACGTGGGTGCATTCCATGCCATGATGAGTAAGGCGTGTTCGGAGTTTGGCCTAGTCCCTGAAGAGGATAAAAAGGATTGTTTTCTTTTTGATCATATGGGCAAGAGAAGGAAATCCATATACGCCATCCCGATTTTGGATCATGTCTGGCAAGAGGGCCTGAAGACCATGCGGCACTCATTCTCTGAGCCGGCAGTGAAAGGTCGTTTGGAGAAGAAGTTCAAGGCTCCGGAATCGACTCCCAAGTGCCTGACGTGTCAACCTTCGCCGGAGTCTGTATCTGCGGCGGCGGCGGCGGCTAGATAGGCCAGGTCTCAACATAAATGCACGACCCCTCCAGACAACGAGGCCAGGAGACAGGACGTTTTCGGCAAGAAGGTGCTGTCAGTCGGCGCGACTACAGCTAAAGCAGCCAACTCCTTGGCGATTATGTCTAGGTATGACCGGGAAATGTGGCACCGACTGGCTCCTATCTTGGAGCATTTGCTCGAGGAACATAGAAAGTCTGTCATGTTGCTAGTACGGGAAGGAGAGGAGGCCTCCAACCAAGCTATAAACATTGCTGTCGAACTAGCCGAGTCCGGTTTTAAGCAAATGAATAATGGCGTAGTTCTACGTAGACAAGCCTGGCTCAAGTGCACTACGTTCAGACCGGAGGTGCAATATAAAGTCTTGGATATGCCGTGTGAAGGGGAACAACTGTTCGGTGAAAAAGTTGATGAGGCCTTGAAGGGCATGAAAGAGGATACTGACACGGCGCGGTCACTCAGAGCCCTCCAGAGTGGTAGGAATTTTCGTTCCTTTTGTCCTTTCAGAGGGGCTTCTGGTAACTCCCGGTTTGGGTCATCTAGAGATTGAGGTTTCAGCAGACCCTCCTACTCGTCCCAAGGCTACAGGCGTGCAGCCTAATCTTCTCGTAGAGCCAGAGATTACCAAACCTCCAGACGGCGGGGTGCCTACTCTTCGTCGACGAAAGATAAACAAACCAAGAACCAACAATGACATGTTTCAGGACGCCCTGGGGAGCTGAGTGTCTCGTCGCATCGACGAGTGGGAGCGCATAACAGACCGATGGGTTTTGGACACGATTCATGTGGGCCACACTCTACAGTTCAAGGGCAAGCCACCACACATTCCACCGGTGTTCTCGGCCCAGCCCCACCTTCAAATACTACTACAGGAGGTGGCGCTTATGATGCAGAAAGGGGCTATAGAACTGGTCCCGGTGGCAGAAAGGACAGGGAATGTACTCCTGGTACTTTGTCGTCAAGAAACCAAATGGAAAATGGCGTCCCATTCTGGATCTACGAACGCTCAACAAACTGCTCAAGAATTTAAAATGCTGACACTTCAGGAGGTGATCCGATCGATACAATCCGGAGATTATTTGTCGTCGCTAGACCTTCAGGACGCATACTTCCATATCCCGATGCGTCGACGGCACAAAAGATTTCTGCGGTTCGTCGTCGGACGAACCCACTATCAATTCAAGGTCCTCCCGTTCGGTCTAAAATCGTCCCCCAGGACGTTCACCAAATGTCTGGCTCCAGTAACAGCCTGGTTAAGAAAGGAAAGTCAACATGTGTACCCTTACTTGGACGATTGGCTAGTGAGGGGACTGTCTCCGGAAAGGGCACAAGAAAGCCTAGATGCCACCCTGTCCCTCCTGCAACGTTTGGGCTTCGCAGTGAACTACGGCAAGTCCTCGTTAAAGCCTTAAAGGACCTTGGTCTTTTTGGTGGCAGAGTTCCACACACAGTCGGGGCTGGTGAAGCCATCCCTCGAAAGGATTCACAGACTGCAACAAAAGGCATCGGAATGGGAGGTCGAAACCAGAGTGTCAGTACGAAGGCATACCCTTGATAGAAAATTGTCGCATCTTCATGAGGCCTCTTCAGGAATTCTTGGCAGATCGATGGGCACAAAGTCGGACGCTGGTCAGACAAGTTGACCATCAACGGCCAGCTCGTGCAGGCGCTTCTATGGTGGAGAATCGCCATACACCTAACAAAGGGAATGCCATTACTGGAACCTGCGTTCCTGAAGACGGAGAAGCATCCGTAACCACTAACTGGGTGGGGAGCTCATCTGGACTCCTTACAGGTTCAGGGTCGTTGGTCATCAGAAGAGTCCTCCCTCCACATCAACCTGCTAGAGTTGAGGGCGGTGCGTTGGGCCCTAAAATCCTTTCTGCCACAGATAAAGGGCTCAGTGGTGAGAATCGTGACAGACAACACAACAACAATGTTTTATCTACGAAAGCAGGGAGGAACTCGCTCCAGGAGCCTGTCGACGGAAGCCCAGGAGATCTGGCATTGGGCCCTGCAACACGACATACATCTGTGGGCGTTCCACTTACCAGGAGTAAAAAATGTGCAAGCAGACGCTCTCAGCAGGGAGATGAATTGTCTACACGAATGGAAACTGAACGATCAACAACTGCACCGTGTCTTTGTGGAATGGGGTCATCCGGCCCTCGATCTCTTTGCGACGAGAGACAACAAGAAATGCTCCCAATACGCGAGCAGATGGCCACAACAAGATTCGTTAGGGGACGCGTTCTCCTTCCCGTGGACGGGCAAGTTTCTGTATGCCTTCTCCCCATTTCCTCTCATCCGTCGGACTCTGCAATGGATCCACAGATATCCTTGTCGGGTGATCCTGGTGGCCCCGTATTGGGCCAGACAAGTGTGGTTCTCCAATCTACTTCACCTCTCAGCGGCAGAACCAATGAGGTTCTAGAAGATCCCCAACCTTCTGTCTCAGGAGAAAGGGACCGTTTGGCATTACGACCCGGACAACCTCAGTCTGACGGCCTGGCTCCTGATTTTGCCGAGTTTGGCACGTTAGCGATTCCAGCGGATTGTCGTCGTATTTTGCAAGCTGCAAGGGCACCTTCCACGAACACGTCATACACATACAAATGGAAAAGGTTCTGCATATGGTGAGCAGGTCAACCAGGTCTGGTCCCGCTTGTGATCACACCGGAACCACTCCTACCATACTTGTTGCTCCTGGCAAATAACGGTTTATCTGTTTCATCCATAAAGGTGCATCTAGCGGCCATCTCGAGATTTACTCGGAAGAGACATTCCACTCCATTGTTCAGTGACCGCCTAGTTGTTTCGAACCTTTCCTCCCAAGAAGAAGTTTCCTCCGATCTGGAGTCTGAACCTGGTCCTGGCAGCCCTGATGAAACCCCCTTTTCAACCAATGTCGTCGACATCATTAAAATTTTTGTCTTGGAAATTGGCTTTCCTGGTGGCCATTACTTCTGCTCGTCGCTTGTCGGAAATGCAAGCTCTAGTGGTCGACCCTCCGTATTTGAAGTTTTTCAGTAATAAAGTTGTGCTGGCCACTAACCCGCATTTCATACCTAAAGTACCTTCCATGTTCCATAAACACGCTTCTATAGTGTTGCCTACATTCGTTCCAACAGTCTTCAGTGGCAGAGAAGACTCTCCATACATTGGACGTGAAAAGAGCTTTAAAAGTTTATCTCCATCGAACTCAAAGCTTCAGAGACACGAGACAACTCTTCGTAGCTTATGGTCCTGCGGCTAGGGGTAAAGCGATTTCAAAACAAGGACTATCCAGATGGGTGTCTTCGGCCATTTCTTATTGTCATTCCAAGGCCGGAAAGCCGCATTCAAAGCGTCCAAGGGCCCATTCGACGAGATCTACATCGTCGTCGACTCCTTTGTGGTCCGGAATTCCGCTGGGGGATATCTGCCAGGCGGCTTCCTTGTCGGTACCACACACGTTTACCCGACATTACTGTCTCGCACAGCAACATGCTGAGGATACACAGATGGGGCGGGCAGTACTACGTCACCTGTTCTAATAAGGTAAGCCCCAAGTGGGGTTGCATCCTTCGGCAACTATGCTTTAAAGAGTTGTCTTTTACGGTTAACATGCTATAAAGTGTTGCCATAGTAAGTGGGCACTGTGATTATTGTGATGTTGGTTTGCATACACGCCTCCAATGTTGGGGGATACTGCTATACAATCTATTCTAAGCATGTGAATCCATGAAAGATCCAATGCTGGAGAAGGGAATAGTTTCTTACCTGTAACTTCATTTCTCCAGCATTGGTATCTTTCATGGATTCACATGCGCCCGCCGGCCTCCCCTGAGCATGCAAACGAGAGATCCTCCCATACTACTTTGGGGGCTGAAATCTGAGGGAGCCGCGGGGCGGAGCTATATATACCCCTACTTCCTAGTGGCGCCGGCGTGCGCTGCCCAAAACGACATAGATAGGACACAAAAGTGTCGGAATTTTTCCTATGGAAAATGTCTATATAACTTACCGAGGATTCCCAGCCTGACGACGGGGAATATTCTAAGCATGTGAATCCATGAAAGATACCAATGCTGGAGAAATGGAGTTACAGGTAAGAAACTATTCCCTTCTATAGCTTATATAATTATAGTGCATGTGAACACCCTTAAAGAAATAAACAAACTGGTTTCTTCAGTGATCCGTCTGACCGGACAAATATTCACTTTTTTGTATAAAGCCAACACCAAATATAGTAGCCATTTCGGTCCAATGTTCCAGGTTTGGGGGATGCTCTTTGTTTTGAGAAGAAAGTATTTGAGGTTGTGGGGTGCAACTCCTTTTTACCCAAAAGCATAGAAACCTAAATCGGTGTTTGTACATTCTGGCTACACTGCAGATTGTTCGTTGAATCCTGCGTTAAATCCGTTGGCCTTTTCTGTCACATTATGGCTTAATGTGGGCTTCTGTAAAAATAAATTCTCGTTAAGTTGAACATATTATTCTGTTCCTAAATGTTTATATGCTTCTTTTCTAACATTTTAAAGGTTCAGCATGGATAGTACAGACGAACCTCAGAAGAAAATCTTCAAGGCACGCAAGACCATGAAAGTGAGTGACCGGCAACAATTGGAAGTTGTTTATAAAGTCAAGGAGGATTTTAGATTACTAAATGGTAGACATGAAAATGGAGATTCTGACATCTTGTCTTTAAATGACACACCGTGCATGGAGGGCAACAAAGAATTGACTGGTATGCTAGATGTCTGTGTTGACGCTAGCATTAGGAACTTAGATTTCAAGGAAGCTACATCAGAAACTATGGAGAGCGGACAAGGCAACCAAGTCACACACTTGAATACTCAATCTGAACCTTTGCCCATTGACGAAAATATTTGTGATGTGAATCCCAGCTTAGACTGCGCAAAGACTGATCAGATCCTTGAGCAAAATTCTACTGCAAGTAATGGTACACAAATTCTTGAAATGGACCAAAGGGGGGGAACCAAAGATTTGTTGTGTGGACAGGAACAGATAAACGATGTTCGATCTGTTAAGGCTACTGCTCTGCTTTCGGACCAGTCTGTAGAACACCTTTTACTGGACAAGCAACCAGAAAACACAGAACTGCATCTGGGAGAGGACCTAACTACTGAAGATGAGCAGATGGTGGGAGCCCAGTTAGTTGGTTGCATGACAGATGCACAGATATTGGACCAGCAACCTTTGGAAGAGCCTCCAAAGAATAAGGAAGGGCAGGTTGTGGAGTCTCAATTGAGGGAGAATGTGGTAGAACCTGCTCAGCTTGAGCTTTTGGAAGAGCTGCCAGAGGAAATGTTGGTTGAAGAGACACAGCAAAGTCAAGGCATATCGGTAAACCCAGGATTGGAATTTGTATCTGAAGAGACTGGAATGGCTGTGGTTGAAGATATGCTGGATGAAGTAGAGATTAAAGAGCCTCCATTAAAGGAATATCCAAAACCTAACGAGCTTGATGAACAGGTACAGCCTGAAAAAGGGCATGTAGAGATGTCTCTGTTGCAGGATGAGCTTTCCCAAGGGTCACAGTTGGAGAGCAAATTTGTACAGCAGAGATCTGAAGAGGAGCTGACGGAGGACCAGCTGCTGGAAGAGTTGGCTGAAGAGAAACAGTTTGGAGAGGAACTAGCAGAAGACCATCTGCTGGATGAGCTGGCAGAAGACAAGTCGCTGGGGAATGTACAGGACACATGTAAGGAGCAAACGCTATTGCTGTCCGATGAACAAGTGGTGAGCAAGGGGAATAAGACTACAGTGACAACAGAGTTGAATGAGGAAAAACTTGAATTCCTGGAAAATAATCGAGAAAAAGAAATGGCTGGTGTGGAAAAGCCACAAGTAATGGAGGGGCAGTGGGACTTGACAGCAAATTGTCCAGTGATGGTGGAAAATAAAGAAACCGAAAAAGTAGTGGAAATGCAAGAGACAAAAGAAAACTTTGAGCAAATAACAGAGGAAAAGCATGGGTTAATGGAGAAAACAGAAGACATGGAGTCCAGCTGTGATGTAGGAGACAAGGTGGAGGAGATTGAGGAAGGCAAAGTCTTGCAGGAAAATGATTTGGTTGAGGATGCAGGAGAAACTGCAATATCTAGCAGTATGCAAATTGACCAAGAGTCCAGGGTAGAAAAAATTGATTTTCCGCAGACTTCTATCAAGCCACTTGCAGAGCTGCAGAATGGGTGTGACTTGGAGAACTCGGACGCCATGGAAACGGATGATATTATTCCCATTTTAGAAAAGTTGGCCCCTGTAGAAGATGGATTAAATTCTTTTTCCAAGCCCCTTGCACTTTCAGAGGTTGGTACTGGTTTAGAGCAGGATGACAAGGTTGAGCTGAGCGAAAGTTCTTCGTCCAAGCAGCAGCAAATTGAGAACCTTCCTTCAGAAGCTTTCTTGGTGCTATCTGATGAGGAAGATGCAGGCATCGAAGAGATTGCATCTGGACATGTACCACTGAAGCACGCAAATGCTACAGGTTTGAGATTTTTCAATTTTATTTTGATTGGTTTTTGAACACTTGTTATTGAGGCATTGTGAAAAGTTTCCATGCCCTGAAATATTTGGAGTGCATGTTATATTGAATTACATTTTGTATTGGCGTCTTAGGCCACAAAGTCATTTTGCTCTGAAGGCCAAAAAACATCACACGGATTGGTAAAACCAAACTGAAATCTTGGTATTGACTAACATGCTGTTATTCACACCAAACCTCAACCTACATATATAATGAAAGATGAACACTAGGTTAAAACATCTGATGACCCAAATACCCCCATTGTCTTAGCCTATTGAGACCAATATTATGGAGAAGGTTCAGTGTTGCAGATAACATTTAATTGGGGTCATTCGGAGGGCCCCAGCACTCTACTGCTTTAAGATTGTTATAATTTATGCAAGCTAGTGGTTGTGTGTACATAGGTCTAACGGTTCATGTACTGTTTATAGTGGCAGATCACAACTACTAACTTCCAACCCTCTTAAAATAAACTCTCTCCAACCTAGAGGTAGCCTGCCAGTCAAGTAAAATCCAAAATCGCCCCTTCCTCGTATTCCTACTCTGTTAGTCAAACACATGCTATAAATGTCCCCTGGATTTCTAACCAATACTCCATGCATGCCAGAGAAATGTATGAAATATTTGTGTGGAGAATACATATACTTCCTTTATTGTAGCTATTCCTTTCAGTTTGAAGGCTGCCCAACATGTTTACCTTGAAGGATTTTCTGCTGAAGAAGCTATGGGGTAGGTTGCTATATCCATGGTTACATCGACCTGGTTACGTTTTCTTGCAGAGTAAATTGAATTGCAGCGTTCTCTAGAGCTATTCACATGTTGCATTAATCACATGTTTGTTTTTGTGCTTCAGAAGGGAGGCATTTGGGCGTGCATAAAGGCCATACTTTGGCCATACAGGCATTCATGGTCTCCCAACTGGCAATCCGACCATCCCATCAGTCTTGATGAATAGCAACAGCACATTGAAGTGACAAGAGCATGAACAGAACCGTTTTGTAGCTCTTTTGCATGCATGGCTCTATTCAGGTCCCACACTCCTTAGCTTCTTACAGCACGTCCATATCCCCATCCTTTTTTATTTTTACACACATTTTAATTCCTGCATTTAATGATTGCATAGCTTTTTTGTTGTGGTGTATCTTTGTGTTTTCTTCAGTCTGGGTGCATTGCTATATGTTCCTCAAATTACATTTGTGACTATATTGGTCCTGCAGTTCACCGGAATAGTGGCCCACTATTTCTAGTAGTTTCTTCACTGACTGTCCGAGAAACCAGGCCTGTGCATCAATTTTGGATGACAGACGTTTATTCATTGGTTTGCAAGGAAAATCACTTCCTGAATCTTGAGATCACACCTTACTGACCTGACCAGCCCTCCAGACCCCTTGATTTTGTGGAGTGGTTGTTGCCTTATCTGATGAATCGAGGAAACTGCTGCTGCCGCCCCCCCAAACACATTTCTCACACATTGTGTTAAAACAGTACACTTGTTCATTAAGGAATAGTCCTTTCTCTGTGTTGATTCCAGCTTGTGCCATCGGACTGCCAGCCTGTTCATCATTCCCGAGGGGCGTTGCACCTCAGTACCCATGCCCATTTACAGACAAGAGTAAGCAGTTCCGTTGTCCTTACCTTTTTTAACCAGCCCACTCGATCACATGGGTGTTGGCATCTTTGGCACCGATTATTAGTCCATCAAGAAGCACATGTTCATAAAGGATCATTGAGAACAAGCTATGGCAAAGCCAAAAGGAATGGGGGAAACCTAGAATGTCTACTAGGAAAGATAAATGGGCAATATGATGTAATATGGGTGGCCGACCTTATTCTCATTCATAATCGACCTGTAAGAAAATCTCACAGCTTCTTTATTCAAGCATTTATGTATTCATTCATTAATAAAACTTTCCACAATACCATCCCAATCCCTAATTTTCTTTCAGCCACTGCTCTTGAAAATTTCCTGTACCAGCCAATGATATTTGGTGCTTGTTCACATTATAAATTCTCCAACCGCAGAATTATAGCATGTTGGTCATTGGAAGTAGTTGAGGTGACCTAGTTTATCACATGCTCGTGCTAGTGCTGTATTTTACCTAGTCTGGCCCTCCAGAACAGGTAAATCCTGCAAACTAAACTAGATTTAGTTTTATTCTGTTCATGCTGCTGCAGAGTACCCTTTCGAGGACTGATGTTGAAGCCTGTACTTCAAATGCTAGTTGCATAAAGATTCTCAAGAAGCCAGGTGTTTAAAGTGCAGAACACAACCACTTTGTAAACGTTTTTATTTGTACTTGTATATTACTGTGCTCATTGCAGCAATTGATTCTTAACTTAAATTCGCCATCATTGGATCTTTCATGGATTCACATGCTTAGAATATTCCCCGTCGACAGACTTTGAACCCTCGGTACGCTTATAAAGCCGTTTCCCATAGGACAAAAAAGTGTCGAAAGTTTTCCTATCTGTCGTTTTGGGGCCACGCACGCATGCCCCACTAGGACGTAGCGGTATAAATGCCCCGCCCCTGCGGCTCCCTTCAGATTTCAACCGTCTCCAAAGTAGTGGGAGCACCTCGTGTAGTCTATTTTGTCTAGGTTGTACTTTTGGCGTTTTCTCCCGATGTCCGGGAAAGCACTGTTCCGCCCTTGCGCTAAGTGCGGGTTGAAGGTGTACGAGGGGGACAGACATATGTATTGCATATATTGTCTACACCCTCATCATTCGGCAGACAAATGCGACATATGTAAGGGCTTCTCCCAGAAGACTCTTAAAGATCGAAGACTTGTGGCATGGTTAAACGATGGAGCGGGGGCATACCCGCCTTCGGAGGTGGGCTCCACGCGCAGCGTGGCCTCAGTGTCAAAATCTTCAGGGGCCCCGCGCCGCTCAACATCGCCGGAACCCCCGGTGAAGAAATTACGACCGGCGGAAAGGGAATCATCGAGAAGCCATTCTAAGGAGTCTTCGTCGATGAAAGCCTGGTCATCCTCCTCTTCGACGATGAAAGACAGAAAAGGAAATTCAAAATCCTCCTCGGGCGATCATCATTGATCGATTTTCGGAATTTCATCATAGGTCGAGTTCGGAAAAGGCGGGAACGCCTCAAGGACCTGCACGACCGCCACCGTTGTCGACGGCAGGGCAGTCATCGACCACTTCTCTGCCACTGACACAAGTGGTCTCAACCGTTCTTGGACCGCAGACGGTAACGTCGACGACAGGGCCAGCTTTAGCTTCGTTGACGGAGATCCCGCAAGAGGCCTGGCGACCTGAGGTATACTACCCAGTTTTGCCGGAGACACTACTGCAGCAAGAGGCCTTGTCGGTGTCCCCGAGAGATGAGGATGTGAGAGTAGCTGGCCCTGCAGACCTCTGGTTACGAGGGATTACCAGGCCTCTCTCCGGGAGCATTCCGGGGTCTACCCCTCTTCTCAATCCGCAGTCACTCTTGTCGCTGGAGGTCTTATCCACGTTGCAAACGTTGCTGAAGACACTGGACAAGAGACTACCTCAAACAACTCCAGCTAGGTCGGCCATCGACGACCTGGGCCCGTCTCGTCGGCCACCTCCGTCAACCCCCACGGCAGTGCCTGCGGGGGGAGACCTCTTGGCTCCACGCCACGAGGCAGGAGAGCTGATAGATTTGGACAGTAGAGCCTTATCGGATGTCTCGCTTTCCCCCTCCAGGGATCCAACCTGGGAGTCTGAAGCGGAATTCGAAACCCCGAAAAGCCCGGCTCAGCCGTCTTCCCCCAGACGACATTGGGTCATTTCACACCATGATGGCCAAGGCTTTTACAGAATTCGGACTGGCCCAGGAAGAGGAGAAAAAAAGGACTGTTTTCTTTTTGACCACATGGGAAAGAGGAGAAGGTCGGTGTTTTCAGTACCCATCCTGGATCATGTGTGGCAGGAGGGGTTACAGACCATGCGCCACCCTTTCTCGGAACCGGCGATAAAAGGTTGTCTGGAGAAAAAATGTGAGGCCCCAGAGGCTACCCCCAAGTGTCTCTCCTCCCAACCAACTCCTGATTCAGTGGTGTCGGCAGCGAGAAAGAGGCGAGGACCCAGCACAAGTGCACCCCCCCCCTGGAAAGTGATGCCAGAAGACGGGATGGTTTCGGCAAAAAAGTGCTGTTGGTAGGTGCTACCACAGTGAAAGCGGCCAATTCTCTGGCCATAGTAGCCAGATACGACAGGGAGATGTGGCATCGACTGGCTCCTATGCTGGAGCATCTTCCGGAAGAACATCGTAAGGCGCCGATGTTACTGGTCAGGGAAGGTGAAGAGCCCTCCAATCATGCCATAAACATCGCGGTGGACCTCGCGGAATCGGGGTTTAAACAGGTGAATAACGGTGTGGTTCTCCGAAGGCAAGCATGGCTGAAATGCACCAACTTCCGACCGGAGGTGCAATACAAGGTGCTGGATATGCCTTTTGAGGGAGACCTTCTGTTCGGCGAGAAGGTGGACGAGGCCCTGAAGGGCATGAAAGAGGACTCGGACACGGCACGTTCCTTGGGGGCCCTCCAAAGTGGTCAAAGTTTCCGGTCTTTTCGTCCCTTCAGGGGAGCATTGGGAAATTCCAGATTCTCGGCATCGAGAGACAGATCCTTCAGTAGGCCAGCATACCCCTCCCAGGGATACAGACGGGCTTCTCAAGTGGCAAAACGACGCCTGGACTACCAGGCCCCCAAGAAGAGAACAGGTTACTCGTCGACGAGGGATAAACAGACCAAGGACCAGCAATGACGGGCATCAGAACGTTATGGGAGGCAGGGTATCGTGCTACATCAACCAATGGGAGCAAATAACAGATCAATGGGTGTTGGACACTGTAAGATACGGACATTCCCTGCAATTCAAAAGCAACCCTCTGCACATTCCACCGGCGTTTTGTAGCTCAACCCCATCTGAGTGTGTTGTAGCAGGAAGTAGCACTTATGCTACAAAAAGGTGCTATAGAATTGGTTCCGTCGTCACAGAATGGTCAAGGGGTTTATTCCCGATACTTTGTGGTGAAAAAACCAAACGGAAAGTGGCGTCCCATTCTAGACCAGCGCGATCTAAACAAAACGTTGAAAAGCCTAAAATTCAAGATACTCACGCTCCAAGAAGTGATCCGGTCAGTTCAAGAAGGGGACTTTCTGGCGTCTCTGGACCTGCAGGACGCGTACTTCCACATACCGATGTGTCAGTGGCACAAAAAGTTCCTAAGGTTGGTGGTAAGGCGGACTCACTACCAGTTCACAGTACTTCCTTTTGGGCTGAAATCCTCTCCCAGAACGTTCACGAAATGTTTGGCCCCGGTGGCGGCCTGGCTGAGAAGGCAAGGCCATCATGTATACCCGTATCTCGACCACTGGTTGGTAAGGGGGTCCTCCCCCCTATGTCGACTCGCACAAGTTTGCAGGCCCGACAAACTGACCGTCGACGATGACAAGCTCCTACTAGCTCTTCAGTGGTGGCAGAGCTTCCAGAATCTATCTAGAGGGGTACCCCTACAGGAGCCGGAGTTTCGGCTAACCATAGTGACGGACGCGTCCCTGACAGGCTGGGGAGCACACATGGGCACTCTATAAACGCAAGGTCGTTGGTCTCGGAGGGAATCTCTCCTGCACATCAACGTTCTGGAACTAAGAGCAGTGCGCTGGGCCCTGAAGTCGTTCCTGCCGCACATCAGAGTTTCCACAGTGAGAATATTGACAGACAACACGACGGCAATGTTTTACTTGAGGAAGCAAGGGGGCACGCGATCCAGAACCCTTTCCACCGAGGCTCAGAAGATGTGGCATTGGGCTCTGAAACACAATCTATCCATCGTAGCTCATCATCTTCCGGGTGTACGGAACGAGCAAGCGGACTCGCTCAGCATAAATATGGACCAAATTCACGAATGGGAGATAGACAGCGTTCAGTTGTCGAAGGTCTTCGAGAAATGGTGACGGCCTCCGCTGGATCTCTTCGCTACGCAGAGGAACAAGAAGTGCGGAATGTATGCCAACAGGTGGCCACAGGAAGACTCTCTGGGGGAAGCTTTCTCCTTCCCGTGGACGGACAAGTTCCTCTACGCGTTCCCTCTAATACGGAGAACTCTGCAGTGGATACGCAGGTACAGGTGCCGGGTCATCCTAGTGGCACCGTGTTGGCCGAGGCAGCCGTGGTTTTCCGACCTCCTTCACCTGTCAGTGGATCAACCAATAATGTTCCCAAAGGTTCCCAATCTCCTGTCCCGGGACGAGGGAACAGTGTAGCCTCACAATCCAGACAGTCTCAATCTCGCAGCTTTGCTCCTGACTTTTCGGAATTTGGTGCCTTGAGCATTTCGTCGGACAGTCGGAGGATCCTGCAAGCGGCGCAAGCCCCTTCCACCAACAAGTCGTAAAAGTGGAAGTGGAGAAGGTTCTGTACGTGGTGTCAAGGACAGACGGGAGTGCAACCTCTAACTGTCACTCCAGAACAGCTTCTGCCGTATCTGCTACACCTAGCGAAGAACGGATTATCTTTTTCATCAATAAAGGTACACCTGGCGGCCATCTCTAGATTCACGAGGAGGAGGAAGTCGTCTCCCTTGTTTAGTGACAGGTTGGTGAAACACTTCATGAGGGGTTTGTTCTGGACGTTCCCTCCGGTTAAACGTTTTTCACCAACGTGGAGCCTTAATATGGTGCTAGCAGGGTTAATGAAACCACCCTTTGAACCAATGGCCACATCGTCGCTGAAGTTATTGTCATGGAAAGTGGCCTTTCTAATAGCTATAACATCAGCTAGGCGGATCTCGGAGTTGCAAGCGTTGGTCATAGACCCTCCGTCCCTAAGGTTTTTTAAGGACAAAGTGGTTCTGTCAACGAATCCTCGTTTCATTCCAAAAGTTCCTACGGCTTATCATAAGCACTCCTACATCGTCCTGCCCACTTTTTTCACGACCCCCTCATCGGCTGCGGAAAAAGTCCTACATACCTTGGACGTAAAGAGAGCTTTAAAATTTTACCTTCATCGGACTCGGCAATTTAGATCTACGCAACAACTCTTCGTTGCATATGGTCCTTCGGCGAAAGGAAAAGCAATTTCAAAGCAGGGACTGGCCCGATGGCTTTCGTCGACGATTGCCTTCTGTTATTCCAAAGCGGGAAAACCGCTACAAGGGCGTCCGAAAGGTCATTCTACAAGGGCAACTTCGTCGTCGACGGCGTTGTGGGCAGGAATCCCGCTGACAGACATTTGCCAGGTGGCGGCATGGTCCGTGGCTAACACATTTACCCGCCATTACTGCCTCGAACGGCAGCATGCGGACGAGATACAAATGGGAAGAGCAGTTTTGCGCCATCTGTTTCAATAAGGTAAGCCCTTTTCAAGAAGGGTCTGTGCTTATTTTGATATATATAATTTCTGAGGCTTGTGGAATCTGCTTAGATCACATGCTGTGCATAAGCCGACATCTAGTGGAAGCTGCGGAGTATTAGTTTGTTTTTTGAAACTCGAAAATGGGCGTCGACACAGGGCGCGCCAGTAATACTATCCCTAATGTGATGTCCACTGTACCCATGATCCCTCACGCGTGTAGGACCCTCAGATTGTTATTTTCCGCCATACTGGTCGGAAGCATTTCGCGGAGTTCCCTGGCCTTAGCCATACTTTTGCAAAATATCGTTATATTTTCCCCATTCTCCACTCAAGTCGAGTCACCGAACTTCCACACTCGACGCCGGCCCGGAGAACAAATCGACCTTCGACAGCTGCACGACAGATTTGGGCCTCGGAAGGCCTCTGGCCTTGGCCCTGCAAGTAGGGAGAGTGGGGGGTGGACATACTCTACACTCATTTGGTATATAGGTACATTCTTATATATTCCTACACTTAACAGCCCGCTGCCACAAGGTGCGTATGGAGGGTACCCCTTTCCAATTCTGCCCCAAGTGCAACCGCAAGTACCCTTGGGTTGACAGACACACCACGTGCAATCTCTGCTTGCCGAGGGACCACCCTGAGGCGAACTGCAGAGCGTGTAGTAGGTTTAAACCGAAAACACTTAAGGACCGCTCGATCAAGCGTTGGGCCCACCACGCCAGGCGTCAGGAGGCCATGGCAGCGGAGGGCGCCTTCAGCGATGGCAGCGACGCCGTGCTTTCAGACGGCGAGGGCAACATGGCGTCAAGGGACAGCCGAGCGCAAGTCCCCGACCTCGGAAGGTCGTCCGGCAGGACGGCTATGGGGAAGACCCCCGGCGACACAAGCGCTACCCACAGCACTTCCACAAAGCACATGAAGTCCAACCGAGACTCAACGCGCATGTCGAGTTCTCGGAAAGAGGCACATAGAGAACGGTCCGAATCAGTGTCCTCTGGGCGTTCTCGATCTAGATCGCCGCATGACTCCAGGCAATCATCCACTGTTGCCAAGAGTGCCTCGCTCCCCAAGGTAACGGAAGTTTGATCGTCGGAAGACGAAGCCGACTTCCATCCCCAGACCGCACTCCAGGAGTCTGCGCCCGCAGACCGCGTAACGGCGGCTCCCGAGTCCCTACCTCCACGTTCTAAAGATAGGGACACTACCCCCGAACATCGACGGCAGGCGTCGGAAGGCTCCGAAGGGGCGAAAAGGCAGGGAAAACACTCTTCCGCCCTCGGGGAGGGGGGAAAACAACAAAGGAAGCAGTCTCCACCTCCTTACACACCTCTAAAACTTTCCACTCTACATAAACAGACAGACAAGTCCCAGTCTTCTGTTATCCCAAGGACCCCTGCTAAAACCAGTAAGTCTAGTCAGGATAAGGCGGAGAAAGTCCCAGAAAGGGTCATCCCCAGTTCGAGAGAATGGTCTAGTGATGACATAGACAGGGTTATGTCAAGGATGTCATCATTGGCAGATTTTTTTACGCAAAAACCCTGAACACTTTCTCTCCTATACTCCCGACGGGTCAGGACCCTCAGGCTCTAAGGATCCAATACCTCCAAGTAAGAAGTCCCGGTTTGAAGCCCCAACACTGTCTTCAGACCCCTTCTATATACAGCCCTACTCTCAATATCAAGGGGATACATCCTTTTGTGAGGATCCAGATTTGGGCATGTTGGAAGAGCAAACTGGTACGGTCTACTATGGGGATGATGAGGAACAAGAAGAGGAAGACCCTGAGACCTACAGAGTAGATTTCCCCGGTAGAGAAAGAACCCCCGATTACCGTCTCCCCTGTCAACAATCAACCTCTCCTGAATGAAGTTCTGTCCCGAGCGGCAGAACACTTCCACATTGACACCCAGGGTGCTCAGGAAGAGAGAGACGTCACTGAGGAGTTAGTAGGAGAAAGGAGACCTGTTGCGCAGGCCATCCCTATCCTTAAGTGTATTCAGAGAAGAATAGACCCTTCACTCGTAAATCCCAACCTCACCAGGGCAGTGAACCCAAGGATTGAGAAACTTTTCAGGGCAGCCCAATCAGACCCACTATACATAAGCGGGCATCTGAAGCTGGACTCCCTGGTAGTTACAAACACCCGTAAGAGGGCGGGAACACCCTTGTCATCGTCTGAAGCTCCTCCCGACAAGGAGAACAAGAAACTATATGGGTTGGGCAGGAAGGTAGCCTCCACTTCCGCCTACCAGGCAAGGATTGCCAACTCCAGCACCTTGTTGGCCAGTTACAACTGCCACCAGTGGGAAGATGTCGCGGCACTCGTAGACTCCGCCCCAGAACCCTTAAAGAGCCAATTGGCACGAGTTTCCGCGGAGGGAAGAGCTGTGTCCGGTTGCATTTTAAAAGCAACCTTTGATGCCGCGGATAACGCCGGCAGATTGATAGCAGAGGGACTGTTATCAAGAGACACGCTTGGTTACGGCAGTCTGGATTCAAGGCTGAAACCCAGGCATCATTATTGGACAAACCGGTGGAAGTCGGATCTGTTTGGTAAGGCGGTCGAGGACGCGCTGAAAAATGCCAAGGATGAGTATGAGACACTCAAATCCCTAGGCCAACTAACCAATAAACCCCCTAATCAAAGAGGGAATGGCAATTTTCGTCGCCCACGCGGACAAAATTCCCAGAGAGGATCTAACTATTCCCAGGGGCAGGGTACACCATGGAACAATAACAACTAGCAGTCTACCCAGGGTTATGGCAGGGGTAATAAAAGAGGACGTGGTAAAGGTAGAGGCAGCCCCAGTAGAGGCGGCAGCACGCCTCCACCGAAACAGTGACGCTCCGTTCAGGGTCCCTTCTCACGCAATCCCAGTAGGGGGATGCATTTCCAACTTCACCCAAGCTTGGGAAGGGATCACATCAGACAGATGGGTGCTGTCCACAGTATCCGCAGGGTACTGCATAGAACTGTTAGAGCGTCCCCGGGACCATCCTCCACGACAAAAAATACATTCTTTGAACCACCAGAAGATCCTCCTTGAGGAGATTGTTAATCTGCTAGCAAAGGACGCGATAGAACTCGTCCCGGGACACCAGGTAAACAAGGGTATTTATTCAACTTACTTCCTTCTGCCAAAAAAAGATTTGACAATGCGCCCAGTATTGGACTTACAACCTGCAAACAAGTATGTCAAGCCCCAAAAATTTCGCATGACTACTCTCCAAGAGGTAATCCCCCTCCTAAAAAAAGGGGATTACATGGCAACATTGGACATGAAAGATGCCTATTTTCATATTTCCATGTTCCCAGCGCACAGAAAGTACTTGCGCTTCAAGGTGGACAGTCGGCACTACCAGTTCAAGGTACTGCCCTTTGGGATAGCTTCAGCTCCAAGGCTATTCACCAAGGTACTGGTGGTGGCGGCAGCGCACCTACGCAGGCAGGCAATCCTGGTGTACCCTTACCTGGACGACTGGCTCATCACGGGGGAGACCCCAGTAATTTGCAGAACAAACATTTAAAGGATGATCGAACTCCTTTTCGAATTGGGTTTCTCAATAAATGAGAAGAAGTCAAGTCTGGTGCCAAGCACCTCCAAACAATACCTAGGAGCTATCCTAGACACCCAAGAGGGGTTGACCTTTTCCATCCGAGGAAAGAATTCGGAATATACTACTGCAAATTCCACATTATCAGGCCGGTCGCCAGATAACGGTACGCAAAGCAATGCGTTTGCTGGGCATGATGGCGTCATGTATTTACCTGGTCCCCCACACGCGCCTGCGCATGCGTCCCATGCAGGAATGGTTGGCGAAACAGTGGTCTCAGGCAAGTGGTCAGTGGGACGATCTAGTGGTCGTTTCGCCAACACTTGTACAAAGCCTTCACTGGTGGACAAGAGACAATCTGTCCAAGGGGAAACCCTTTTACGATCCCGACATACAGGCGGTAGTCACAACCGATGCATGCCTGACAGGGTGGGGAGCTCACTATCTCCACCACACAGCTCAGGGTCTCTGGTCTCACTCAGTAGTGGCCAGGAATCATAACCACCTACTAGAGCTTCTGGCGGTATTCAGAGCGCTTCAAGCGTTCGAGCCTTTCCTGCAGAATCTGTCAGTGCAGATCCGGACGGACAGCACTACAGCCATGTTCTACCTGAACAAGCAAGGGGGGGACTCATTCGCCAAATCTGTCCAAGCTGCGAACCCATCAGGCTCCCAGGCTGGTACAACCTACTGTCCCAGTACCAAGGGCACAAGGTGCATCCTCAATTCAACTCATTGAACCTGGCAGCATGGCTCCTGAGGTCATAGAGTTTGGACATCTCAATTTACCACAGAGATGTATGGACATCCTAAAAGAATCTAGGAAGCCTAACACGAGGCACTGCTACTTTGACAAATGGAAAAGATTTGTGATCTGGTGCCTAAATAAGCAAATCAACCCGGTTGATTGCACTCCTTCAACTATTGTCACATACATGCTCCACCTGCTGGATGCAGGACTGGCTTTTTACTCACTAAAGGTACACCTGGCAGCTCTGTCAGCATACACCACCTCCCATAACAAGGTGTCGTGGTGGAAAGTACCAGTAGTTAAAGCCTTCATGGAAGGAGTAAAGAGACTTCACCCTCCTATTTCAAACCCACCACCAGGATGGGACCTTAATGTGGTGCTATCTAAGCTCATGGGCCCCCCCCTTGCGAGCCCATGCATAAAAGCAGTCTCAAACACCTGACTTATAAAACGGCCTTCTTAGTAGCTATTACATCTATAAGAAGGGTCCGTGAAATTCAGGCTCTGTCAGTGCAAGGTCCTTTCTTTACAGTTCATAAAGATAAACTGGTTTTACGCACACACCCTAGGTTCTCACCTAAGTTTATTTCTAAATTCCACGTGAACCAGTCCATCGAGCTTCCGGCTTTCTTCCAAGATCCACAGAGCTCGGCTGAGGTGAAACTACACACCCTAGATGTGCGTAGGGCGGTCCTCTACTATGTAAGCAAGACCAGACCGCTAAGGAAAACAGACCAACTGTTTGTCTCTGTAGCTACAGGCAGAGAGGGGGATCGCGTCTCTAAAGGTGCCATCTCTAAGTGGATTATTAACTGTATCCAGCTGTGTTACTCCCTTTCTGAAAAAACTCTGCCTTTCACGCCAAGAGCCCACTCTACAAGAGGCATTGGGGCCACTCTGGCTTTCATTGCAAATGTACCCCTTGACACCATTTGCAAAGCAGCTACTTGGAGCTCTATTCACACTTTTACTCAGCACTACTGCATTGACACCCATTCCAAGACAGATACCCAAGTGGGACAAGCGGTTCTAAGACATTTATTTGCTCATGACCCTTCTCACATCCCACCTCCTTCTTCAGGTACTGCTCGCTAATCTATGCACAGCATGTGATCTAAGCAGATTCCACAAGCCTCAGAAGGGATACATTACTTACCGTAATCGTATTTCTGATGCTTGTATCTGCTTAGATTCACATGCGACCCACCCTTCCTCCCCTCTGAGAGAAGGCGCATGGATGCTTATAGTTTTACCTTTCTTTCTATCTGCTTGGATTATCTGTACTCGCGCTTCTCCTCATGCTACCTCATGTCAGAAAAAATACAATCTGAGGGTCCTACACGCGTGAGGGATCATGGGTACAGTGGATGTCACACTAGGGATAGTATTACTGGCATGCCCTGTGTCGACGCCCATTTTCGAGTTTCGAAAAACAAGCTGTAATACTCCGCAGCTTCCACTAGATGTCGGCCTATGCACAGCATGTGAATCTAAGCAGATACAAGCATCAGAAATATGATTACGGTGAGTAATGTGTATTGATCTGTGCATGTAATGTTGGGTATTTTACATTGGCATCCTACGTAAGCGTGGTTCGCTATACATATTCTTAGGAGGGTGCCGGATTGCATTCACACCTCCTCTTTTTCAGGATCACTGCTGTGCATTATATTCTAAGCATGTGAATCCATGAAAGATCCAATGCTGGAGAAGGGAATAGTTTCTTACCTGTAACTCCATTTCTCCTGCATTGGTATCTTTCATGGATTCACATGCGCCCGCCGGCCTCCCCGGAATGCAAACGTCTTGTATATCTAGGTTTCACCCCATTCGGCTTTGGAGGGGTCGAAATCTGAAGGGAGCCGCAGGGGCGGGGCATTTATACCGCTACGTCCTAGTGGGGCATGCGTGCGCGGCCCCAAAACGACGTAGATAGGACACAAGTGTCGAAAGTTTTCTTATGGGAAACGGCTTTATAAGCGTACCGAGGGTTCCCAGTCTGTCGACGGGGGGAATATTCTAAGCATGTGAATCCATGAAAGATACCAATGCTGGAGAAATGGAGTTACAGGTAAGAAACTATTCCCTACTGTTCTGTGGACAAGCCATGAACCTTTGGGTCCCGATTACCAAAAAGCATTAAGGGGGACAGGTACGCCTGGTAAAAGTAGTTGGTACCTCCCTGTCCTCCATAGCCCTTCTGTGTTCCATAGCAGACTGTTCAGTAGAGTAGCTTAGAAGCTTTGTTCACAAGATTCCTTGGGCTCTCGACAACACTCACGAATCCTATCCCAGGAAGCTCAAACCATCTTGCACTGGGCCATTCAGCACAAAATTCTCATCCTGCCTTTCCACCTGGCAGGGATTCAGAACAAACTGGCAGATACCCTCAGCAGGGACTCCTCCCAGACACACGAGTGGCAACTGAACAGCTGCCAGGTGGCAAAGATCTTCGTGATGTGGGGGTCTTCCCCATCTAGATCTCTTCGCTAGCCCCGAAAACAAACCATGCCAGCAGGAACCCTCATCCAGACTGCCGGTGGGACGCATTCTCTTTTCCTTGGACCGGGATGTTTGCCTATGGGATTCCCCATTTTCCTCTCATAAGGAAAACTGTACAAATGATTCGCAAAGTTCTCTGCAAAATCATCTTAGTGGCCCCGTTCTGGCCCAGGCAGACCTTTCTCTGACCTGTTTCGCCTGGCAGTGGACGATCTGTTTCATCTCGGATCCCTGCCGGATCGTCTATTTCGGAACAAGGGAATGGTGTGGCATCACAACCCAGGCTCCCTCAAATTGGCCGCATGGCTCCTGACCAATCAGAGTTTGGAAACCTAAATATACCTTCGGACTGTTGCCGCATTTTGGCTGCGGCAAGAGCTCCATAGACCAACCCATCATATAGCCGTGAGTGGAAGTGGTTTTGCGCTTTCTGTGCGCAGCAACCTAACCTAAAGCCGCTAAGTGCGACTCCTCAAACACCTTCCTTAGCTTTTTGTTAGCGAAAAAGGGTCTCGTAGTATCTTCTATCAAGGTTCACCTATTAGCGATGGAAGATTCACACGAAAAAGAACTTCTACCCCATTTTACAGCGACAGATTAATAAAGCATTTCCTGAAGGGCCTTTTCAGAATTTTCCCCCAAGGAAAAGGTTTTCAGATATTTGGAGTCTGGACCTAGTTTTAACAGCCCTCATGAAAACGCCTTTCAAGCCTATGTCAACAGCTGACATCAAATTTCTCACTTGGAAAGTAATCTTCCTGGTGGTGATTACATTCTCCAGACGAGTATCAGAACTGCATGCTCTTGTCATGGATCCACCCACCGTATCTCCACTTCATGAGGGACAAGGTGCTTCTCTCTACGAATCCACATTTCATTCCAAAGATTCCATCGGCTTTTCATAAAAACGCTACAATAACTCTACCAACCTCTTTTCCTAATGCTTCACTCCGGCTGCAAAAGCTCTTCATTCTCTGGATGTTAAGAGAGCTTTAAAGTACTACTTGGACCGCACAAAATCGTTCAGATCCTCCAATCAGCTCTTTGTGGCTTTTGGCCCTTCCAATAAAGGTAGGCCGATTTTCAAAGCAAGGCATCTCACACTGGGTGGCTTCTTCTATATCTTTCAGCCACGCAAAAGCCAACAGACCACTACAATCCTCTCCCAGAGCTCCTTCTAGAAGGTCCAAAGCGGCCTCAGCAGCTCTATGGGCGGTCATAGCAATCAGACATTTGCCAGGCAGCAACGTGGGCAGTGCCGCACACGATCACCAGGCACAACTGTCTACATCAACAACATACCGGAGATGCAAAAATGGGATGGCTGTTCAGTAAGGTAAGCCCCTGCAGCTTCCGGGGGTTATTTCTGTTCCTGTTTGTCACCTTTTTAAAGGTATATTTTTTAATATGGTCCTATTACTGAAGGCTTGCATCCTTTGCCTGATATGCACCTCTAAGCGTTTCTACTGTTACAAAGTCTATTCACAGCATGTGAATTCATGAAAGGTCCAATGATAGAGAAGGGAATAGTTTCTTACCTCGAACTCCATTTTTCCAGCGTTGGTATCTTTCATGGATTCACATTCGCCATCCAGCCTTCCCCCTCATGCGAACATCCTTCTTGTACTTCCTTCTTTTGTAGAGGGTTAAATCTGTGGGGAACCTGCAGAGTCAGAGCTATACACTCGATGTCCCATTGGTGCTTCCTAAAGCACCCAGATCGTCGGTGGGGCACTCAAGGTGTCAACGTTTTTCCATAGGAAAACTACTATATTAAAGTTACCTGGGTTTTCCCAGCCTGACGAAGGATATTGACAGCATATGAATCCATGAAAGATACCAACGCTGGAGAAATTGAGTTACAGGTAAGAAACTACTCCCATATCAAAGATGAGGAATGATATTTTTTTGCATTTGTTACGATAAGTGGTACAGATTGAAGTTTTCATCTGAGTGTATTCGTCCACCGTGCAAATGTGTTTTTTTTTTTATTAAGCTACGTAAATCAGCATTTTTTTTCCGTTTTGCTACTATAATATCTGAGCATCTCTTAGATTCTTAGATGAGATTGTTGTATTCGCATTACTGTTTGCACTATGTGTTCGAGCCAGTAGTTGCATTAGCGTCTGCACATAGTTTACTAGATCTTTGTAGTTTAATTGCAACATTCCATGACTGTCCAGCGAGTCGTCAAGCCATTTATCCATATGGGCATTGACCCTATCGCATAAGCGATTATTCCATCTTATAGAGAGTTGTGGTCTATCGCATTCCTATAGTCCCTGTTTCGGATCCTGAGCCAGTTTGGTCATATTTATAAATAAAGTGAGTGAAATTAACATATGATCTCCGAGTCCAGGGTCAGTTATAAGAGTGTCTGAACAACAGTTTAACAGATTTGCAGAAATAGCATAATAGTCTATCCTGGATCTGAGTTTGCCTCTCTTCCAAGTATAATCAAGCCGTGTGTTTTGGAAAGAAACAAATGTTATATCCCAAGATTCCAAGTACAGATTCCACTTTTCTCCCCTTCCATATGCTGTTTGGGATGGTTCGTTAGCTGAACTGTGACCCAATTTCATCTGACATTCAGCGTTAAAGTCACCACCAATAATTATCCTACACGCCATGTATTTGATCAGTACTTTGTCTAAGAGCTTGGCCAAGTGGTCAAATGCGTCATTAATGTTAACACTGTTTGGGTTATGGTATAGGGAAACACATAAAAAAAAGTCCTAAGTCTTCAATCTGTACCACTTATCGTAACAAATGCAAAAATATCAAAAGCCACAAACATAATTTGATTAATCAACAGATAATCCAATCATTATGTCGTAACGATCGGAGATCAACGTGGGCAATCTTGCGATCGGATGCTTCCAAACTTGACAAGAGCCAAGCCTCAACGATTTCTGCTGCAATTTGGGAGAAATATTATAAGGAAAAATATGCAGTACCCACATGTTTTTCCAACATAAATGCTATTACTCCTCCTACTCCAAAATTGCCTCTAATTCCCTGGTCACTTCAAGATATTGAATGTGCCATCAATGAGCTGAACTAAAAGATGAGGAATACGTGGGAGGAACATCCAGTCGAAAAAACACTCCCAGGGGCAAGTAATTTGTTCATCTATTTGATATGAGCGAACTGCTGATTGACTGCAAGCTCTGGCCCACAATCAGTCCTGATGCCTCTCCTTGCAGTGCTATACTCGCTACCCTTAATCTACAAGTCCCTGCCGGGTTCTTGGCAGTCCCAGGTCTTTGAGATGATACCCTCCCAGCCCTTTGCATGTTTTCCAAATTGATCAAAGAGCTGACACAAAGATTTTAATTGTTGTAAAAGGTTCACATTTGCATTCGGGTATTGACCCTCCATTGCACATTTGGTTTGATGTGGAGTAGAGCAGTAGGTGGGGGTGTAGGGAGTAGTGGGTAATCGATGTCCTATCTTTTTGAAATAGAACTTCTTCTGGCCATGGATTTGCTTATCTTCAGCCAGTGTCCACAGGTTTCTTTGTGGCAATTGTACTGTTTTGCAGCTTATTTCTTATATCTTCCCTCACTAAGAAGTACATTTCTGTATGCTTTTAAGGGGCTTATGGATGGACCCACGGGCAGAATGATGGGCACACGGCCACTAAACTTGGCGTTTGCCCAGTAGGCCAGCAGCATCGAAGACTCCAGGGTCGCTGTATTGCTAGTTGAAGATTTCCTCCCTGAATGTGATCGACACCCTGACCCTCCCGGTGCTCCCTAACTTCCTTTACACAACACCCTGACTCTCCCTGTGCCCCCTAACTTCCTTCACAAGCCAAGAGCTGCCTTAACCGAGACAAAATTATTAAAATCACGATGTAAACAGATGCCTTCTTACTAATTCATCTACAGCTACACTGCTTTTGTTTGCTTTCATAACAGGACAGGATTCTCATTGTGCAAGGCAAATAGTGCTGAGATCTGTGCTCACATGTTCAAATCATTTTTTTTTCTTCTTCTTGGAGTTGATTTAAATGTGTACCATTAAAATCACTATCCACACCAATTCTGTGAAGCAGGTAAGGATCAGATGTACATAAAACCTACTGCTATAATGTATAGTTTTTACCATGGCCTGTTCACTCTGCCTTTGTACACTCTCATGCAGAGTAAAGTGTATGAAATAGAACATTAATCCATTAAGTCTATTTTGTGTCATGTAGTTGAGCGCAGCGTATTTCAGTGTTCTGCATTAAAATATACATTTTTGAACTGGTCTGTGTTAGGCAGAGTTTGTATGTAGTACCCTTTGGGACCACTACACACAACTAGGACTACAGGTGTAAGCAAACCAACCTTTGGTATAAGTATAGTCTGTACTACACAGTTTTGGTAGCGTTACTGAGCAGCCAGGCTTATCTCAAGAGGGGAATGTCAGCTGTAAGGATGTTAGACAGAGGTCTACAATCACAAGTATTGAAATAAACTCTTACACTCGTGGTTTCTTGGTAAAACATGTATTCATTTATTTCACAGTCAGTTATAAAACATTCACTAGAAGGAGGCAATCTATATCGCACAAAAATATACTTCAGTACTTTACACAGTAAGTTTCTGAGGCATTTAAACTACTTTGGAGGAGCAAAATGGCATTCAAAGTACTTTGAAGTTGGAGCAAAAAGGCATAAGTTAATAAAAAGAATATTAGTTACTCTTAGACGGTGCAAACACTTTAATGCTTTGAATTCACCAGAGGAGTAAATTCAGTGCAATAGGTTAGGCCAAAGTCAATCGGCAAAAGTCTTGTATAGGATGAAGCAGTTCTGGTAGTTCAACGGAAAAAGTCTTTGCCAAAGTTCTAGTTCGTAAAAGAAAGATTCATAGGTTGGGTCTCAAGCTGACTAGGCCTGCAAGTTGCAAAAGTTCCAAGCACTTTCGCAGTGAGAGGTAATTTCTCTCGGTCGGGTTTTCAAAGTACCTTACAATGAAGAAAAAGATGCAACTGAAGACTTCTGTTCCTGGCAGTTCCTGCAGATTTCGCTGTTCCTGAGCCTCAGTCGTGGGGACAAGAGGGAGGACGTCTAGGAACTCCTGCACTGCACTGGGACTGGTCACAAAGCAGGCGAAGGCAAATCTTCAATTACGGTAGCTGTAGTGAAGCACACACTGGTGTCCCTCTCTCTGGTTATTCGGTTTCCTGCAGCACTCTGAGGAAAATACAACCAGCTCTGAGAATGGTATCCAGGTGGCTTACGGGTCGAGTTGATTGGTTCTACCAACTCAAAGGGAGAAGTTGTCCTTGCAGGGTTTCTCTGTCGAGATGAACTTAGTGATTCAGACTTGCAGAAGGGCTTCAGCTGGCAAACCGATGGTCCAGGAGTAGCAGCAGCTGTGCTCTTCCAGCTCTTCTTCAGTTCTTTCGTTCCAGTGGTCGACTCTGGCTTCCAAGCCAAGACACTTGCCTGTTATACAGTTCTCTCCCCTTTGTTCCAGCCTAGCTGCCACTCACCCAGCAGGGTAGCTGTCCTTGCCAGACAGTCAGCCAGCCAATCACGCCAGAGTGCATTTGGGTCTCCTAGGAGACGAAGCAC
Organism: Ambystoma mexicanum; assembly: GCF_040938575.1. Taxonomy (NCBI): domain Eukaryota; kingdom Metazoa; phylum Chordata; class Amphibia; order Caudata; family Ambystomatidae; genus Ambystoma; species Ambystoma mexicanum. The sequence continues at coordinate 1,236,046,220 of NC_090925.1, read as the reverse complement.
AGGGAGTTTCGGGCACCTCCCCTCACTTCCTGCCTTCCCCAGACACTCAGGCGCCAGAGGTGGTCTTCAGTCCTGAAGCCCGCCAAAGGCTAAGGAACCAAACCTGGTTTGGCGCGCAGAGACAAACTCTAGGAGGACCTTTCCAAAAAGAAATGGCGGCAAAAAAAGACCGGGCCCTGTTTAAACAAAGGGGGCTCGGATGCCATCTTGAAAAACATGGCTACCGTAATGTAACGATACCGGTGTTTGCGGTCGGGAAAAATTATGGTAGTTCGTTGTAAAACCACTTCCACCAGCCATTTCCGAGAGGAAAGTTAGCATTTGACTGCTACATGAGTTTCTAGACACAGGGGATACTAGGTAACCCCTCCAGCACTCAGGTGTGCTGGATCTAGGAATTTAAAAAGACTAGTAAAGTCAATTTCACTTTACTTACTCTGGGAAACAATAGTTTATCCCAGAGAAGATATTTAAAGCTTGGGAAAGCCTGAAAAGGTTTCACTGTGCCACTGCACTGAGGGTGCTGTGTGACACATTTGAAAAGATGATGCCTATGGATTTGTCTAAAACTCCATAACCAGAAAAAAAGCGAGTAAAACGCACAATTAAAAAGTTTTAAAGTCTCAAAGTTTAGCGAAAGAGCTGGAGGGCTCTAAGGTGGGAGGAATTGGCACGTTTTGAGAATTCTCCCCAACAGTCTGGAGTTGCACGGGCTGCTGATTGTCTCCAAATCACCAATAGATAGGTGTGATGGGAGAATGCAGAAATAGGGGCCAGACATGCGCATTGTTTATGAAAGGCTGAAGTGCCACTATGCATAGGTACCGACTTTGCCTTGTCTGATAGTACTTTTACAATCTACTTTTCTTTGCTAGGGCAGCTACTCTCCATTTCAACAGGCATAAGTGTATACACAAATATTTTCTCCATGTATTTCCAAAACACTAGAAAAACACAGCTGGAATTAAATAAAACAAATACTGAAAATGGGAAACACTAATTATACAGCTTGTGAATCTGTTTGAGTCGTTATGCGTGTTTGACTACCTAGTTGTCGGTCCTCAGTTCTCTGGCAACAGGGTGTTTCTCTAATGTTATACCTGTACTGTCTATGTCCTTTTCTGAGTCTCCAATGCTGCTGTACCACACCAGGAGCATGGCTTGGTAGGACAGTTTCCAAGTTGTACCCCATCTCAACGGCACAAACAAAAAAGAAAAAAGTTGCATGCCACATGCGGCCTCTGAGTAGACGGCCGCGTCAAGCAACGTTTCCATGCCAAAGGCCCTGAAGCATTGCCATGGATCACATGGAGAAGCATGGTGCTGAAAGGCCCAAGTCAAGCTCTGAAAGGCAGGAGTTGGAATATTTGATTCGGAAGACACACGGGGAGTTGAAAAGTGGTAATGGCAAGTTCCACACTGAAATCTGGCATAAACTGCGAATAAAGACCTGGACAGCAAGCTTTCAACAAAAGTGCATGGAGTTGATTGCCCAGAGCACATAGAAAACACAAGAGTCAAATACCTGCAATCAGACCAGTGTTACGAAAGCAATGAGCCATGTGTGCAGGACTCTGAAAATGCCACCTTGCCTTTTGTTGCTAAAGTATGCATGTTAACTGCCAAATTGGAAGAGAATTAATCCAGTGCCAGCTAACCAGACCCATCACTACCATTCCCAAGTATGTCTGGCTTCAGAACATTGAGATTCAAGTGGCTGTTCGCAAATTTAGAGCTAAGAATGGAGAAGAAAGGAAAACATAAGATGTGCGGCCAGCAAGACTCTACGACATACAAGGTTGCTAGAGTACAGTTTGGAGCAGAGGCACATGTAGTTGATGAAGAGCAACAACACCCTAAATCAGGGAGAAAGCATATGGGCAGGCCTATTGTATGTCAGAAGATCAGACTAATTCCATCAGTTATGAGAAGGGCAGCTTTCATAGTTTAGTATCTGGATTAGAGGGTGAGGGAAACATTTTCATAGGTCACTGGATGAGCCCAGGTTGGTCATTCACTGCAATTATTTCTATGGCATCTGTGTAAACCATGCATGCCTTGGCTGCTGTCCGGGTCACTAACTTTAAATCAAAAAGAAATAAGGCCAGCACTTGTACATCAAGCACAGCCCATAGCAGACTTGTTGGTTGTTAAAACAGACAAGGCAGCCTCTTAGCAAAAATATGCCATAAGAAAATGGTCACTACTTCAGTGTACAATATATGCTTTCCAAATGCCCCAGTTTTACAATGCCTCTGTGATGATCTGAATGGAATGAGATGCAACCTTAAGTTATAATGTTACTAGCCGAAGTAGGAGTACAAGCAATACTACAGGTGGATGCATTTGCTTCCAGTATCTTGATCGACGGCCATGACGTTGCTGAAACAGCAGCAGAGAAGTGACTAATTGTTTTGTAATTATCTGGTGTTCACAATTACAGATTGTGGCCCAGAAACGCAAAGATGCATGGGCATTTTAAAGAAGACACACAAACCTAATTAACGGTGCCTGTTACATTAAGCTGAAGAGATTAGATTTGCTTCTGGGCCATATGCACAGGGTGATTGATGCAGTGCATTGAATTGATGCAAACCTCTGTTTTGATTGGTGTCATGTCATTTAAAATGCGCCTGTACACAAGTGTTTCTAGGAGTGACAATACAAACGATCTTACTAGACCTTGTATCATTCAGATCATGTAAGTGTGACGACTGCAGGGAGAAGGGGGGGGGAGTGCAATCAGGGGAACATTGTTCTGAGAAGTGTAGCCAGGGTAGCGTGGCTCTGGGTAAGTGCAAAGAGGCAGAGAACTGTAGAGCTTACAGTTACAGCCCCTAAGTGCGCAGTAGGCCCGGAGGCAGTGCATGGGAGACTGATCGTGGAGGAGCCTAGAGTGCCCAGTGGGACTGAGGGCACCAGTCGGTGCAGCAGATGGGTAGGTCAGCAAGGGAAGGGGAGACAGAAAGCAGAGGAGAAAAGGAAGGTCTTGAGCTGCTTCTGGAACTTCAGATGGTCCGGCTCAAGTTTGAGAGAGGCAGGGAGGCCATTCCAGAGGGAAGCACCTGCAGAGGCGAGAGATCGACTCCCTGCTCTTTGCTTGGAGAAGCGTCTGACCCTCAGTGTTGGGGGTAGCTGAGCGAAGTTCTCGAGGGGAAGATATTTTGGAAGAGTTGGATGTAGTGCGGACCCCAGTCCCAGAAATTCTTGTTGACTATGCAGAGGGTCTTGAACTTGATCCTTGAAGCCACCGGGAGCCAGTAGAGAGATTTCAGGGCTGGAGAGACAGTCGCTTGGCTTGAGGCCATGGAGAAGTATTGAAGTTCTGTTCTGGATTAGATGGCAGAGAGTAGAGGAATGCAGTAGTGCAGCATTGAGGGAACCAGGGCTTTGGAGACAGCGAGCTTCTGGGGGAAAGTGAGAAAGGAAGAATACCTCTGAGGAGGTGCAGCTGGTAGTGAGCCTTCTTGTTAAGGTCTGTGCTGTGGGGGGAGAAGGAGAGAGTGGAGTCCAAGATGACATTAAGATTTTTTACTTCACGGGAAGGTGAAGGAAGAGTGCCCGAGGAGGGCAGCCAGAGTGAGAGGGAGAAAGCTGGAGCAGGAGTCCCAATGAGAAGGATCTGTCTTATTGGCATTAAGGCAGAGATGGTTGGAGGCGCACCAATCCTGAATCTCCGATAGAAATTAGCGAGAGAGTATAGGAGGCTGAGGGGAGCCTGAAAGAGAACAGAGTGTCATGTACATAACATTGAAAGTTAGGGAAGGTAGAGATCAGGTAGGCCAAGTCGACGTTGAAGAGGCAGGGTGAGAGGATGGAGTCCTGGGGATCACCACATGTGGAGAGAGGACCGAAGTTGTACCTGGGCGGGTCGGTCCAGTAGGAAGGGGGTCAACCACTCGAGGGCCTTTTCAGGATGGCGTGTTTGACAGTGTCAAAGGCAGAGGAAAGGTCAAGGAGGATGAGGACAGAGGGAAGACAGGAGTCGAGATTAGAGAGCAGATCTTCACTGGTGTGGCAGTTCCAGTGCCTCTGGCTGCTCTGAAGCCAGACAGATGGTCATGGAGACAGCTAACAGATTCAGTGTGGAGAGTAAGCTGGGAGATGGCCAGCTTTTCCAGGATTTTGCCCAGGAAAGGATTGATACAGATTGGGCGATAGTTTGCCTGACAGGTCGGATCGGCCAAAGGCTTTTTAAGGAGGGGGTGCACAAGGAAGGTAGAGGGGAAAGATCCAGTGGCGAAAGCGTGATTTGCAGAAATCGGCCAAGGTTGCAGCGAGGGTGTTAATGTAGTCCTTGATGGTTCTGGAGGAGCAGGGGAGTACCTGTTTGGACGACACTTTGATAGATCGGACCAACATTGTCAGTTGTTAGACAGAGGAGAAAGGAGGCAGAGAGGTTGAGGTGGCCAGAGTGGGCTGGTAGAGGAAGAGGAGAGCGAGGACAGGATGCCCTGAGTTTATTTGGTGGTGAAGTGAGAAGCCAGAGTTGTACAGAGGGCCTGGGAGGCAAAAGGGACGGTGAAGACTGCAGAAGGACTGGCCGGGTCCTTGCAGATTTTAGAGTTCGGCTGTGTTGTCAGTGGCTGCTGAGACGCGGGTTTGGATGTGGGATCTTCATTGCCTTTGGAGCAGGTGGCAGGCCAGTTTGTCAGAGAATGCACCCCAAGTCCTCCACTTCCTCTCCACCACCCTGAACCTGCATTTCAGGGCGGTATGGTCAGTCATACCAAGAGGTGCACTTGGAGGTTAGGCTTCAGATAGATTGTCATGACTGGGGCAAGGATGTCCAGAGTGTTGGAGATGGAAAGATGATGATTAGAGAGGGCTGTGTTGAGTGAGTCAGCCGCAGAAGTACGAGGAGCAGAGAAAGGAGCTCCAAAGGCATCCACTAACAAGCTTCATGGGCCGAATGACCGAGAAGGTAGGTGGCAGTGCTGGGGTGAGCTTTGCCTGAGGGACAGTTTCAGGTGAGAGGAAAGCAGAAAGTGGTCAGTCTAAGAGAGAGGAGTGGTGAGGGGGTTAGAAAGGGGGATGTCTGAGGAGATGAGGACATCCAAGGTGTGACTGGAGGAATGTGTCGGTCCAGTGGGTAGAATGGAGACAGTGTTGCAGAGGCTGCGCAAGAGCTCAGAGGAGAGATGTGAAGCATCCAGGTGGATGTTTAGGTCTCGTTGGAGATATTGAGAGGTAGAGGCGAGGAGAGGTCAGCCCGTTCTGATAGGAAGAGGGCAACCTGGCCAGGTGGCCTGTAGATGGTGGCCACAGTCAGAGAGGCCTGGAAAGATGGAGAACCTGCAGACCAGGCTTTCAAAGGAGGACCAGGGCTGTGTAGGAATGACAGCAGCAGGGATCCACTCTGGAAAGATCCCAGCTACTCCACCTCCATGTTGGTTGGTTCTTGGCTCGGAGAGGATCATGTAGCCTTCAGGGAGGAGAGTGTCAAAACGTGTGACAGAGCTGGCCGAGAACCATGTCTCAGTGAGAGTGAGGACATCCTGGTCAAGTTCTTCGAGGAGGTGGCAGATTCAGTGTTTGACAGCAGAGGGACAGTTAGTGTAGCAATTTGCCACATTTGAAAGACTTCCGGGCTGGGGTACAGGCTTGAGGTACACCCAGCGGATTGGCCCAAGAGTGGGCATGGGTGGTAGCAGGGGGTAGCATAGTAGCCAGAGAGGAGGAAGGTGCCAGAGATGTAGCAGAAGTAGGTGGCAGAGGACCCTGAGGTGCCATAGGAGTAGCAGGAGAAGTAGGTAAATTCACAATAAGTGGGACACCACTATCGAAAAGGAGAAGATTGGACTGAGGGTCCTGGACCAAGACTGCCATTCAGATTGTCATTAATGATTGTCTTGGAAGCGTGGAAGAAAGCCAAGAAGCCTCCCACCGAGTGCCAATATTAATGGGTTACTTAACCCCAGTGGCTTAATATTTACTAAATGTCCACCTTTCAGCTTTGGCCACTTATACCACATCTCAACATAAAATGTGTGAAGTACCATTGTTAAGGTTTTTATGGCAGGGCTGAAGAGAAGAAAATTGGTCCACCTCCGGCTAGCAGAAAATGGTTGCTTGAAGGAAACTGTGGAAGTGGCCCTGAACGGCCAGATGAACAGGAGAGGCAAGTTTCACCGTCATTTTGGATACCTGCAGCTTCCCACCCTAAATTGCACGACCATAGCGATAATTTGGGAAGACAGTGGTGAAATGGCTCAAACTGTACCAGCCACTGAGGACACCCCAGGAACGACGTCTAGCAGTCAAAAAACCAGAGCCAAGAGTAAGACCACAGAGCTGGCCCCGTATGGCCAGACCTGGTCCTAAAATGCTGCAGCAGCATTGTGGCAAAATACTCCAGCAGTTATGTAAACCTTCAGAATTGATTTAAGGTTCAGGTCTCTGCTAGATCTAACCAAACATGTTGTGTGCTGGCCTAAGCCAGCCCTTGAATCAAATAAAGGCACACTTCGACAAAGGTTTTGGCAGCAAGCTAATGGGTTGTCCTTAGAACTGCTGAACATAAAAATCCACCCACACACAGTATGTGTATTGGCGTGGCTAGGGACCAGTATGAAATAGCCCAAACCACAATAAAGTATGCAGGCCAGGGTTCAAAGTGAACCCATACATAATACCACAACTGCCATTTTATGCCTGCCTTGTGGTTCCCCAAACAAAGGAATGGCCCAAAAACAGAGGCTGAGAGCAGGGCTTCAAAAGAAATGCATTGGTACCCAATGGCTACCAATTGTGTACATTGGGCTACTAAGCAGTAAATCTGCTTGCCCACCTGGTGAAGTCAAAACTAAAAAAATATTTTGTTTTGTTTGTTTTATTTCTAACACATTTGTGAGCACCACATCCTTAAACCAATCTTTCCATCCTTTCCTCTGGGTTGGAGAGATCTTCTTTTAAAATATTTTCAATCTTCAATTCAAGAGGTTAATCATTGATTCTGTCGTCTCCCCATTTTTTCATCACTTCTTCCAAGAAGCTGATTGCAACACAGGTAAGTCCAATTTTTTTTCCCCTGATAGGAACTTTAACCATCAGTCTTCTGACATTTCCGTACTGTCACTATTCCCAGAAACAAAGTTCTCATCTCTGCCAGGGCCTTACAGTCTGTCATTAGCTGTTTTACTGTCTAAATTTGGTCTTTGACGCAGCACATCCTACATTTTCCGTCTGTTCCGCTTCTTCCCGTTCTCCAGATATTCGTTAGTTTTGTAGATGCTTAGTCTGATTCGAGGTAGTTGGTCTCTGTGGAACCTACTGGGGAACTGTTGTAAGTATTTTGGTATTTGATTCAATTTTCTTTGCTTGTTAGTTGCGTTAGCCAAACATTTGTATATTGATTCCCCCCCCCCCCTCTTGTGGTAATCCAGTCTGTAAATTTCAGTTTGTCTTTCACTCCGCCTGGATTAGCCACGAGAGCCTAGTGATATTAGCCACTCCAGATGCTCCATGCATTTATTTTTCCATTCACTTAGCAATGTGGTTCCTTTTCCCTTCCCTTTTGATTTTAGAGTAGGGTAATGCCGACCTTTCTTCCATTATTTTCTGCAGTAGGTATAGTGATTTCCATACAATCACTGAGTGTAGAGATTGTAACCCCAGTTCTGATCTTATTGCTACTATAGGCAAACTTTTTGGTAGCTTCAATTCTCTTTTCCAGAACTTACTCTCTAGTTTAGACCAGAACTTTCAGTCTACGTTGATGATTCCTTCTCCACCATAAGTGAAGTATGGTACCACGTTTTGTAAAAAGAATACCCTTAAAGGAACCATTGTGAATTCCCCATAGCCTGCGTGCATAATCGCACCTTGGATTGCTAACGCTGTTGCTTTATTTTCCAATTCAATTTTCCAGATGTCGTCTTTTTCAGCCGTGCTGTACAGGATTCTTAAATATCTTATGGATTCCACCATTTGGATTCCACAATTTCTAAGTCTTTTCTATCCAAATTCCATTTGCATTTCTTTCTGCTTTTTCAGTCTTGTATTCCTAATTGCTAGGATTCTTGTTTTTCCACATTTTTGCAGTTTCTCCTACAGTTTCTCTTCACACTATCAAAGGCCTCTTTTAAATCCATGAATTCAATGTACAAGTTGGATTTTATCACTCCCAGTTTTAATAGCGATAGTGTGAATAGCTTCAGTTCGGTTCCAGTACGTTTAGTGAACCCTGTCTGTCTGGGATCTACGATCTTCATTTTGTCCGCCCAGTTGGATTGTCTTTCTTGTAGACTTGACTCTAGAATTTTCCCGGGGACATCTAATAAAGATATTGGCCTATAGTTTGCTGGTTATTCTGGAGGCCCCTTTTTGTAAATTGGAACTTTTGTTCCCGATGTCCATGATGGTGATAGTTTTCTGGAAATACAAATTTGATCGTATACTTTTTCCAGGAATTCGGCCCATTCTACAGAGTTAGTTTTAACATTGTTAAAAATACCGTCTGGCCCGGCTGCTGAGTTTCTTTATTTTTTTTTATTTAAATTTTTATCAAGTCTACCGTCAATGCATGCTTCCACCTTTATCTGTCTTTACGTTTTGTTTCCAACTCCATTGTCATTTGTTTATTCCAAATAGATTTGAGATGTTGAATCCAACTTTCCTCAGGGACTACGTTGCTCAGTCAGCTCTGTTGAGATAGTTATACCATTAATTATGGCCCATGATTCTTTTCTTGCCTCATCTTTCATTGCTCTTAGCATACATTCCCCCTGCACTTGGTCTCTTTTCTTTTTGAAACTTGTCAACCAGTTCTTATAGTGTTGTTTCAATGATCTTATACCTTTTTAATTCTTTCAATGTCCGATGGGTCCTGAGAATGTTCCCCCTCACCCCCCCTCTTTTTTTATTTTTTAGGTCTCTTAACTTTTTCCTTTTTTCTACAACCGCTTTACTATAAAGGTGTTTAGGTAGTAAAAGCAGTTTTGTTTCAGTCCAGTACTAATTACTCTATACTCTGCCAACAATGGCTCGTAATCGTAGCTATTCGTAGATTTCTCTACTTGATTTATGTAGTTCCTTTTCAGTTTTGCTGTCTTAATTTTAGACGATTGCATCCTTGGTTAATTTCTAGTCCAGGAACTGATGTTATTTGCGAGGTCATTGCCTTTGCTTCCCATGTTAGTTTATGGTCACTATTTTGGCTTTCCAATACCTCTATCCGTTGGGCTTTATACAGATGGTTCTGTGACACGTATATGTAGTCAAGTGTAAATGCAAGGATACCATTTGACCACGTCATTTTCCCTGGGGTGTCTCCCGGGGTCTGGCCATTCAAGAGATGAAGGTTCTGTGAACGCATTAATTTTGACCATTGTGCCTTGTTCAACATCCTGATGTTATTCCCTCTGAGTTCGATTTGTGCAGACAAGACTGAGACAGGCATTTAATATTGAGATCTCCACAAATCAGGATTAGTGGAATGGGCAAACGGTGTTGCGCGTTGTCAATTAAAGACCCTATACATTCTAGGAGGGACGCTGTTTTGATTTCTTTTTTTTTGGGATTCCAATAGATGTTTATAACTAATATGATATGATATGATAAGGCATTTGTAATGCGCCTATACACAAGTGTTTCAAGGCGCGACGAGGCAGGGGGGGGGGGAACAAGGGGAGACGGACAACGATCTTACTAGGCCAGGTGTCATTCAGATCGCGCAAGGGTAGAGGGGAAGGGAAAAGTGCATGGGGGAAAGGGAGAGGGGAAAGTGCAGTACAGGGTTATTAGCATACAGGATAAATAACATGGGCCAGCTGGTGGCAAGTGCGAGGTAAGTGCAGACAAGTGCTGGGAAGGGGGGCTGTATGGATACAGACAGTCCCGTAGTGCAAGGGTTGCCGTGGAGGCAGTGCAGGGGAGAGTGGCTGGGCCGAGAACGGTGAATGGCCCAGTTGCAGATTCAGTGCAGTTTCAGTAGTATTAGCAGGGGAGAGGGGGAGAGAAAGCAGAGGCAAAGAGGAAGGTTTTGAGGTGCTTCCGGAACCGGAGGTGGTTCTGCTCAAGTTTCAGGGAGGCAGGAAGGCTGTTCCAGAGGGAGGCCCCTGCAGTGGAAAGAGATCTGCCCCCAACACGTTGTTTGGAGAAGCGGCTGACCCTGAGGGAGTTGGAGGCGGATGAGCGAAGAGCTCGAGAAGAAAGATATTTAGGAAGAGAGATTTGAAGGTATTTTGGCCCAAGGCCCCAGACGGCCTTGTGGACAATGCAGATGGTTTTGAACTTGATCCTCGCAGTCACTGGGAGCCAGTGTAGTGATTTCAGTCCTGGAGAGATACGGTCCCTGGGCTTGAGGCCAAGGACAAGTCTTGCAGTCCTGTTCTGGATGAGTTGCAAAGGGCGGAGAGTAGAGGCGGGCAGATTTAGATAGAGGCTGTTACAGTAGTCCAGCTTAGAGAGAACCAGGGCTCTAGAGACAGTGAGCTTCTGGGGGAAGGAGAGGAAAGGAAGGATACCTCTGAGGAGGGGTAGCTGGTAGTGTGACTTCTTAGATACGTCGGATATGTGAGGAGAGAAGGAGAGTGTGGAGTCGAAGCTGACCCCAAGGTTTTTTGCCTTGCAGGTAGGAGCAGGAAGAGGGCCCAGAGAGGCCGGCCAGAGAGCAGCAGGGAAGGAGGGAGTGGGAGTGCCGATGAGTAGAATCTCAGTCTTACTGGCATTAAGGCAGAGGTCGTTGGCGGCACACCATTCCTGGATAGCAGAAAGACAGTCAGAGATGAGGGAAGGAGAAGAGGAGGCCGAGGGTAGCCTGAAAATGAGCTGGGTATCATCCGCATAGCACTGAAAGTAGGGGCAGAGAGCGGCGATGTGGTGGGCGAGAAGTGCCAGATACTGGTTGAACAGCCAGGGAGAGAGGTTGGATCCCTGGGGGACACCACAGGTAGAGAAGAAGTCAGAGAGGAAAGACCCCAGTTGGACCTGGGAGGGTCGATTTGAGAGGAAAGCGGTCAGCCACGCCAGAGCCTGACCAGTGATACCGAGGTTATCACGGAGACGGTTGAGCAGGATGGTATGGTTGACCGTATCAAAGGCAGAAGAGAGATCAAGCAAAATGAGAACACATGGAATGTTAGAGTCAAGGTTCGAGAGCAGGTCCTCACGGATGTTCAGGAGAGCAGTTTCTTTGCTTCTGGCAGCTCTGAAGCCAGACTGATGGTCATGAAGACTACCAACACATTCAGCATGGAGATTAAGCTGGGAGATGGCCAGTTTCTCCAGGAGCTTGCCAAGGAAGGGAGTGATGGAGATTGGGCGATAGTTAGCTGGGCAGGAAGGGTCGGAAGAGGGTTTCATAAGATGGGGGTGCACAAGGGAGTGCTTGAGAGGGGATGGGAAGACTCCAGAGGCGAAGGAGTGATTGCAGAAGTCAGCAAGGGCAGGAGCCAAGGAGTCATGTGGTCCTTGATAGTTTTGGAGGAACAGGGGTGGACCTGTTTTGACGAGACTTTCATAGATCGGACTTGTCTTGAAAGCTCGTCAGCAGAAAAAAGGGGAAAGGAAGAGGAGAGAGGAGGGGTGGCTGCAGAAGAGCCAGAGGAAGGGCAGGGAATAGAGGGGGGGAGGTTATAGGAGGAGAGTGAGGACAGGATGTCCTGAGTTTTTGAAATGAAGTGAGAGGCCAGTGCCGTGCAGAGGGCCTGGGAGGGGACAGGAGAGGTAGAGACTGCAGCAGGGTTGGCCAGATCCTTGCAGATTTTAGAGTTCGGCCGAATTGTTAGGTGCCGCAGAGGTGCGGGCTTGGATAAGGGCTCTCTTCTTGGTGAGAACGGAGAGCCGGTATTGCCTTTGGAGCAGGCGGCAGGCCAGTTTGTCAGAGGATGAACATGAAGCACGCCATTTCCTCTCTGCCACCCTGCACTTGCGTTTAAGGGTGACGAGATCCGAGTCATACCAGGAGTTACATTTGGCTTTGGGCTTCAGGCGGATTCTCATGACAGGGGCAAGGATATCAAGAGTATCAGATATAGCAGAGCGGAGAGGGCTGTGTCAGGGTGGGAGTCAGCCGAAGGGGGAGGAGTGGGCAAGAAGGTGGCAGCGAAAGCCTCAACTGACACGCGCTTCATGGGTCGGATGACCGAGAAGGAAGGTGGCAGTGATGGGGGTGGGGTGGGAGGAGAAAGTGATCACTCCAGGAGAGAGGAGTGGAGAGAGGGGAAGGTCAGAGGAGATCAGGGCATCAAGAGTGTGCCCTGCAGAATGAGTCGGCCCAGACGGGAGAATAGAGAGTGAGAGAGAGTCGCAGAGGTTGCGAAAGAGTCCAGAGTGGGGACAGGAGGCATCCAGGTGGATGTTGAAGTCTCCAGGAAAGAGGAGTTGAGTGGTTGAGGACAGGAGTGAGGAGGAGAGGTCCGCCCACTCGGAGAGGAAGGAGGAAATTTGACCAGGTGGCCGATAGATAGTAGCCACGGTAAGGGAATGGCTAGGAGAGAGAGAGAGTCGGCAGACAAGACATTCAAAAGAGGAGTAGGTCTGCGTGGGAGTAACAGTGGCAGGAATCCACTCGGAAGATAAGGGCCACACCTCCCCCCGCACGGTTGGGCCTGGGCACCGAGAGGATCTTGTAACCGTCGGGTAGGAGTGTGTCAAAGCTGGTGACAGAGCTGGCCGTGAACCATGTCTCAGTGAGACCGAGTACGTCAAGGTCAAGTTCCTCAAGAAGGCGGCAGATATCAGAGGAATGTTTGACGGCAGAGCGAGAGTTAAGAGTGGCAATGTGGAGAAGTTTGCCATCTTTGAAGGACTTCCGGGGAGGGGTACAGATCAGAGGTACGCCCTGTGGAGGTGAAGAAGGAGCACGAGAGGGGGTGGGGAGGGAGGGAAGAGGCAAGTTAGTCGAGGACAGAGGAGGGGGGCACAGCAGGAGAGGAAAGGAAGTTGATGAGGCGTGGGAAGCGTCTATCGAAGAGGTGAAGGTTGGCCTGAGGGCCTTGGACCAAGACGGTCCCATTAGCATAGACATTAATGATGGCCTTAGAGGAGTGGAAGGAAGCCAAGAGGACATCCCAACGGGTGCCACCATTAATGGGAGAAGAGGAGAAAGGAGAGAGCACAGAGACCATATGAAGGGTCCATAGGTCAGGAGAAGGCACAAAAGAGGATGTCAGTGAGAGTTTCCTTGGAGGAGGCACTAGTGTAGGTGTCAGCGATAGGGAGGCCTGGGTTGGAGACCAGGATGTCCTTTTTAAACTTTTTCCTACCAGATTTAGTGATCAGAGCAGGATAGTCAATGGAGAAGCAGTTAGAAAAGATCGGTGAGATAGAGAGCACCATAGAATAGGAGGGAGGGAGGGAGGGAGTGGGTGGGGGAAGACAGGACAAGCGCAAGCGGACAGGAAGAGAGCGGCAGGCGTTAGTTTACCACAAATTCAGAACATAGTAAGCGTATCAGGCAATAGATCCTGTGAGTCATTTGTCTGTGACACTGCTTTTATGAGCGACAATTGGCATACTGATTCGGGTTCCCGCTGTTGATTATTGGCAAGTCACTGTTTTTGACCATCGTTAACCGACCTGCAAAATTTTCACCTTTGCCTGCTGGATTTATCCTAATGTCGAAGCCTTCACATACTGGAGACGCCTGTAACCAGGTTTCTTGGAAGCAAATTATTTCTACCTCCTTTGCGAAGTCCAAGGTCTGATTGAACAGGTGTTTGAATCCTCTTGTGTTCCAGGTTATCGACACATTCCAATTTTCTTTTTTTTTTTTTTGATTTCGGGTTCCTGATTTATTGAAAGTTTCCTTTTGATTGTGAATTGTCACTTTAATCGTTGTTACAGCCTCATTCTTTTTTTCTTTATTTCCATTGTCAGAAGGTTTTTCTTGTTTGTTTTCTTTTTATCCTGTTTTCCCATGATTCTTTTTTTCTCATGTTCTGAGATCATAGCCTTTTCGCTGCAGGTCTTTCGTTCCTTGTCCTAACTTGTCTGCTATTCTTTCTGATCTTATGTGCAAAACAACCTGGTCAACCCAGTCTTCGTCTATATACTCTACTATGGCTATGTCATCTGAGTCGATTTGTTGCAGACCTTCTATTGAGCGTAACTTTATTACATTCGCTCGATTTAAGTGGTCTCGTTCCCGCCCTTGAAGATGTTTTCTAGCAATAATTTTTTACAGCTTCCTTTGGTCGAATTTGTATCATTAACTGATTTGTGTATTTTTGTATGCCCGTGTCTTGCTTTTTCTGGGTTCCTTGGATTACACACATTTTGATCAATGTCGCCATTTCTTCCTGTAATTCCTCATTTGCTTCGATATAAAAAGATTCATGTTAAAGGATATTTATACTGCGCACTATCACTACCGGAGTGGTCCCTGGCGGCTCTGAAAAGGGAAGGGGCGGTGAGTTAATGGGGACAAGCGGGAAAAGTGCAAGAGAGCAGTGATGTGCCGTTGGAAGCCTCAGCCCGGTTAACACAGTTTGCTGGGTTTGGGGTGCTTTCCGGTCGGTAGCCGTTGTGTGCTGTACTATGAAGGACATTCTTTCTTTATTCGTCGTTCCGTACTTATTGTGTATAAACTATTTGAACCAATGGCTACTACTGATGGCTACTACTGATCTCAAATACCTTTCCTGGAAAGTCACATTTTTGATTGCAGTGACATCAGCAAGGCGCGTAAGCGAGCTTCAAGCTTTGTCCTCACCTTAGCTTCAAGCTTTGTCCTCACTTTTCATAAGGATAAGGTTGTGCTCTGCACTCCTCTTTCTTACTCCTATGTCCCGTCCCCTTTCCTGTGGGACGGGACCGGAGCACTTTGTAAAAAGCATGACATTTTTCAAAAATGTGTCCCTCTTTTTACGCAGGGTACAGCACGCGGCCGTAACCCCGCCCTCCTTAGCTCCACCCAGCGCATCGCCCATCAGTCTTTTTCTCGGCTCCATCGGGACTGGACGCACTTGCACTTCTTGTCAGCGACGCGTCGCTAGGGTGGATCCCCTTCCTTTGTTTAGAGTGCTTCGGTCCGGACCACCGGTGGGACTCGTGCTTTTACTTCGACTCCCTTTCGGTCCATGCGCTTCAACGTCGTTTGGAGCGGTGGGAGGAGGCGTTCCAGCGCGCTCCCCCATTGCATTTTCTTACTTTCATCGAGGAAAAGAAGAAACACCCGGTGAGTTCTTTACTTTTTAGAGCATCCCGGGCCGGGGGACTTCCCAGGGTCTTCTAGGCCTAAAAAGTGTACCGAGTTTTCTCCAAGGATCTCCATAAGGGGCCTATTGACACCGGATTACTATCCGAGGCCCCTCCTGTGGAGGCTATTTGTGAGCCCACTGTGGCAGCGGGTACCGGAGCCTGCTTCGTGGTCTCCTTGGCTGGGGCTTCCCGTAAAAACACTGGGGTATGTCCTAAGGCCTCAGTTGAGGCTGCTGGTACCGAACAAAAGTTCGAGGCCTGTGGTGAAGGGGCTTTAGATACCGGGCTTGGGTCCGTGGCCCCTCATTTGGTGGCTAGCGTGACCAACTGTTCTGAGAGGCCTGTTAAGGTCTTGTCGGTGAGGTGTGTTCCTCATCGCTCCCGTTCAAGTGGTGACAGCAGACCTGTTGAGGGGGCACGGAGTGAGGTCTTGGACCGTAATTCCTCAGTTAATGGCGGTGCCGAGGTCCTTCCGTTGAAGGCTTCTCTGGCTGATAGCATGTCTCCAAAACATTCTAGGCCTTGCAGTACCGGTTTGTCTGAGGTTCCTTGTATCAAGGCTAAGATGAAGACCCCTGACCCACCTGTGGAGACCCCTGTCTCACTTAAACACGTGTCGCAGTTCTCCTCAGGTGCTGACAAAATGGTAGCCGCTCCCACCAAGACTACTGTAGCCATTTTGGATACCTCCCTTACAACTACGCCATTGGCCCTAGGTGTGGGGAGTGGGTTTTCAGGTGAACATTGATTTCCTTCTGCACATCCTTTTCGTCCAGTTTGACTGGAACGCTCAGATGCCCCTTCCACATAACGTCTTGCTTCCTGCGGCATCGGCGCCTTTGATTTATGTGGACTCCAGTGGAGAAGGGCTCTCTTGGCAACCCTCTCCCTTGCGCCCCTGGAATTACTCTGCTCATTAGAGGCCTCCTCCAGTTGCACCTAAATCATCGGCGGAGGACGTCTTTTTCAGCAAGTTTCAAAGACACATGCATTCTGACCCCATGAAGGAGTATTTTCGAGGCTTGTTTAGGGAGATATGCCCGCCTGCGCCGATGGTCCCAGCTGCGGAACCTGTGGTTCCGCCGGCGCCACCTTTACCGGCTGGACCTCCCCAGACTCTTCCTCCTTTGCCTCCGTTGTCCCCAATGGATAAGTCTATAGTGGTGCCTGATGCAACTCAGCCTGAGCCGGATCTGTTGGACGACGCACAAGAGGATCAGTACAGCGATGACCAGCCCCGCTCTGTCAGATCCTTTCATGACCGGGTGCTGAACATGATGTGCCTATTGGATGTTCCAGTACCCGAGCACCCGCTCCGCAGGAGGGTGTGCTTTCGGGGGCATTCACCTTGTCTCCTTCAGAGCGTACCGGTTTGTTCTTGCAGAAGGACGTTTTGGCCGAGGTCCGTAAAGTTTGGGAAAAACCACACTCTGTACTGTTTATCAACAAGAAGATAGACATGCATTATATGCTCCATTCTTCGGAAGAGGTGGCTTTAGCGTTGTCTATTCCCCCCCCCGCCCCCCCCCCCACAGTAGTGGCTGCTGCCACTTTACAATCCAGACCTGCTGCATAGTCTTCCGCAACGGCTACCCAGGTTCTGGTTAAAGAGGACAAGCTTCTTGACTCTTTGGGAAGGAGGATTTTCTCTAATTCAGCTCTGCAATTACGTCAAGCGAACGCAGAACTGGTGTTAGCAGGGGCGAATATGAAAATTTAGAAAGGTCTGTCGGAATTAGGGGAATTTATTCCCGTCGAAAAGCTAGAGGATTTCAGAGTGGTTTTGTCAGATGCTAGGTTCCTGGCGCAGGACATGCTGGAGGCCGCGGCGCATCATGTCAACACCTCGGCCCGCTGCCTAATGCTTGTCGTGGACACCTCTCGCCAGGCTTGTCTGCACGCCACCAAGTTCTCTAAGGAGGTGCAGGATAAGGTTTTGGACCTGCCCTTTGATGGCAAGGAGCTTTTTCATTCCACAACGGACGTTTAACTGACAAACTACGGATAGCACTCAGACCGCCAAGTCTTTGTCGGTCCTGGTGAAACCGCCTTCCAGGGCACAGAGAACGTCCTCGCAACCTCGGCCTTCCTCTGGTTTCAGGGGTTTTCTGGACAGAAAGTCCAATAGGGTTGATACTCCATCGGGAAATACCTGGCGAAGGCAGTAACGAAGCCAGTTTTTTCTCCCGTTCCTCAGCCTCCTCTTCAGGTTCAGGTGGCACCGCCACCAAAAAACCAGCTAAAAAGGTTCTCTGCACTCGCACGAGACCCTGTTGGGAGGACGCGGTGCGTCTCATTGGGAGGCGTGGCAGACGATCACAGAGAACCGGTGGGTCTTGTCAGTTGCTCGGGCGGGCTTCCGCTTACCTCTTTCCCCCTACCCCACCCATCAATTCTCGCTTCCAGCAGTCGGGCTCGCCCTTCCTCCGAGCCGGGATTCAGAAGTTGCTGGACCTCAGGGCAGTGGAACCTGTTCCTCTAGGGGAGCAAGGGGTGGGCCTCTCCTCCCGGCTGTTTACGGTGCCCAAATCCAACCAGGCTGGCCTGCGCACCATCCTAGGCCTGTCCGAGTTCAATCTCACTCTACCCCAAGAGAAATTCAAGATGATCACGCCCTGTCAGATAAAGTCCTCTTTGCAGAAGGGCGATTGGTTCAGCATGGTGGACCTGCAGGATGCGTATTTGCATATCCTGATCTGGAATCCACATCGGAGATACCTACGGTTTTCTGTGGGAGAGGAGCACTTCCAGTTCCGAGTGCTCCCTTATGGCCTCAGCTCGGCACAGCGTGTCTTTACGAGTATTCGTATTTGGACGATTGGCTGCTGCGCAGTCCTTGTCCTTTGAAAGCCTCGAGCAACCTTCAGTCTCTCCTCCAGCTCCTGTTCCACCTTGGGCTGTCGGTGAACTGGCGGAAATCCTCCATGACTGTCCCTCAGGACCTGATTTTCCTGGGTTTTCGTTGGAACACGATCGACTGCAGAGTATACCTGACCGGGGACAGAATGGTGGATCTGGTGGCCACGTGTCAGGTCTTTGCGTAGTCTGGGAGCATGTCGGCCTGGTGGTTCCAGAGGCTTCTGGGCCTCATGGCCTCATGTGTTTTGGCTCTTCCTCTGCTCAAGATGAAGTGGACGCAGGTGGCTCTTCGGAGTTCTTGGCGTCAAGCTGTGGATCCAGACTCCAAAATGATATCGATTCCAGCTTTCATGAGAGTGGACCTTTTGTGGTGGTTGTCTCTCGGCAGAGTGCCGGTGGGTGCAGTTTTTCTGGACCCCGCTCTGCTGGTGACCGTCACAATGGACTCTTCCCTTCTGGGATGGGGTGCGACTTTGGAACTTCAAGTTTCTGATCTCTGGTCGCCTCAAGACAAGCTCCTTTATATAAAAAACCTGCAGCTTCTGGCAATCTTCCTGGCGTTCAGTCTGGTCATTGTCAACCAAGTGGTCCATGTCCGCACGGACAATGTGGTGTCCATGTTTTACATCAACAAGCAGGGGGGATACCAATTCCCCTCCTCTTGTGGATCTTGCCATTCAGATTTGGGATTGGGCGGTGCAGCATGGCTGGTGGCTGTACACATCCCGGGCCAGCTGAATGTTACTGCGGATGCCCTCAGCCAACGAACGATGGTCAGCTACGAGTGGGAGTTGAAAGTGGAGGTCCTCTTACAAATCTTCCAGTGTTGGGGCACTCCAGAAGTGGACCTCTTCGCAACGTCGGCCAACAGGAAACTTCCTCTGTATGCCTTCAGAAACCGACTGGGAGCCTCCTCTCTGGTGGATGCTCTCGAGATTCCCTGGCACAATGACGGCCTATGCTTTTCCACCTCTGCCTCATCGGACAGTTTGCAAACTGAGGAACACAGTTGCTCATAGCTCCGTGGTGGCCTGCCAGGTTCTCGTTTTCAGAGCTTCAGCATCTGTCGGTGTGTGCACCGATCCGGCTTCCGTTGGTTCCCGACCTGCTTCACCAGAGAGATCGGCAGCTGTGGCATTCCTCCCCAAAATCGTTCAGCTTGGCGGCATGGTGCCAGAGTTCAGATCTTTAGAACATCTCAACCTGTCTGCTGATAACATGCGCATTATTCAGGCAGCCAGGAAGCCCTCGACGAGATCTCCATACAGGAGCAAATGGTCTTGGTTCTGCTACTGGCGCTTAGCCAAACAATTGGACCCCATGGTGGCTATGATAGACACGGTGCTGTCCTTCGTCTCTCACCTAGCAGAGTCAGGCATTCATGTCCTCTCATGCAGGACATATCTTTTCGCTGTTGCCGTCTACTTATCCACGGACCAGTGCTCTTTTTCACTATCAAATCCAGTGGTTAAAGGGCACTTTGCGGGTCTAATGCATCTTTATCCTCCTGTCGCAAACCGCATCCGACGTGGGATCTGAACGTGGTCCTTACGGCATTGTGCCATAAGCCCTTCGAACCAATGGCTACGGTAGATCTTAAGCACCTTTCGTGGAAAGTGTCCTCCTTGGCCGCCGTGACTTCGGCAAGATGCGAGTGAGCTCCAGGCTTTGTCGGTGGAGCATCCCTTCTTGGTCTTCCACAAGGATACGGTTGTCCTGAGGATGAATCCTTCTTTCCTGCCAAAAGTGGTCTCTGATTTTCATCTAAATAGGTCCATCTCCTTGCCTGTCTTCTTCCCAAACCTGGCTTCGGAAGCCAAAAGGGGTTTGCATTGCCTGGATGTTAGAACTTAAGAGCTCTTCTATCTGGACAGAACATCTGAATTTAGGAGTTCTTCTCAACTATTGGTGACCTTTGGTAATCCGCAGGGTAAACAGGCCGCCAAAGCGACTATCTCCAGATGGGTTGCTGCTTGTATTATGGAGTCTTACACTGTTCAGGGCCTCCAACCTCCTAAAGGGATTTGCGCACACCTGGTACGTGGCAAGGCAGCTGCTGTTGCCTTTCAAAAATATATCCCCAGGGAGACCATCGCGAAAGCGGCTACATGGGCCTCTCCATCAGCATTTTGTAAACCCTACTGTTTGGATCTGAGCTCCAGAGCTGATGCTCAGTTTGGCCAAGCTGTGCTTGAAAACTTTTTTCAGTAAGAGTTTCCATCCACCCGTAGTTTCTGTGAGAAAAGAGGGGTTCATGAGATTCTCCCATAAGTATGGAGGAAAGGGGACGGGACGTAGGAGTATAACCAGGTTATTCACCGTAGTGACCACCTTACTCCTAGTCTATAGTCCCCTTTCCTCCATACGCCCGCCCGCCGTCCCCTTTCCTCTATACGCCCGCCGTCCCCTCGAATAAGGTTCCTGTTATTGCTTAAAGGCGATAGAAAAGGACAGATGGGCGATGCGCTGGGCGGAGCTAAGGAGGGTGGGTTTACGGCCGCGTGTGGTACCCCGCGTAAAAAGCGAGGAAGGACCCATTTTTGAAAAATGTTATACTTTTTACAAAGTGCTCTGGTCCTGTCCCACAGGATGGAGGAATGTCCCATAAGTATGGAGGAAAGGGGACTATGGACTAGGAGTAAGGTGGTCACTAACTTGAGTAACCTTATTATACTTAGCAATTAATTCTTTTCTTCAGATATATCCGAAAAGGCTCCTTAAGTGATAATATGTAGCCAACGCGTTTCGGATTAAAACCTAATCCATCTTCAGTGCAAAGAAAAAAGCCTATTCGTTCAAATTGGCGTTCACAATTTATAAGTTCACCTAGAAAAATGTAAATAATCATACATCAGAAAACAGTCTCTCATTCCCGAAGTAAAAGACAATGTTCCAAAGTCAACGGGCGCTAACCTTCAAACTTGAAACAAGGAATTCAAATAACAGGAAAAGCCCTGTTCCAAAGAAAGAGAATAGCGTGTATCAACCACAACTGGTAATCCAAAACTCACCAGATCCCCAACTTAAGCCCATGGTCTATAATAACTGTTCCACACCAACATAAGTCATGTAACTCGGGGAATTCAATGACCACCTGGGGCAGAACAAATCATAGAGTATCAGGCAACAAAGCATGACCAGTGTCCGATATCGACAATATACTCACCCCATACGGGGAGTCAAATCGCCACTGCAACGTGGACAGAGGTAGGGTCAGAGGGTACTCAGCGACTCCAGAGAAGCAAACCGGGACCTGGAGCCCAGCCAAATCCACTCGTACAGGTTTGAATCTGCCCAACACAAATACAGCCGATGTCATCAACCTATAACGTGCAGATGGTGTCCAAAGTAAATAAGGTCAATAATGTCCCACACGTGCCACAACATAAATGCATCCCTGTTAATAGTAGTCCCACCAAAGTCAGCCAGTTTAGGGGCTAAAGTTAGGCCCACTTCTTCTGTGGCTCTTGGTACTGGGACCACCCCGAAGGTTCCACACGTGGAACTAGCTGCTCCGAGTCTCGGCTTGAGGCTCCTCTCAAGTGGGCTAAATGTACTGGGGTTAGTCCAGAGGTTCCCCTTCTTGGGGCTATATCTAACACCTGCAGGATTGAGGGACCCTCCTTGGAGATCCTGGCTGTAGGGGGCAATTCTCAACCTTCCCACACTCAGACTTGTGGTGACACCAGTCCTGCTGAGGTGGCAAAGAAGGCGGTCCTGCACAATTAGCCTTCCAGTACCGGCTCCAATGAGGGTCCCCCACTTGGGGATAATTATTCTGCAGTCACTAAGGTGTCTGGTAAACACCCTAGATATGCGAGTACCGGATCTGCAGAGGTTCCTTGTTCCAAGGCTAAGATCTCACATAAGACCCCTGACTCCCCTTTGGTGACTATGGCCTCACTTACTCCTGTGCTGCAGTTTGCCTCGGGCATTGACAACAGGGCGGCCCAACCGCTGTGGACCAATGGCAGCCATTTTGACTACCTCTTACACCAACGTTCACTACAGCTGGTGCTGAGGGGCCTACTTTTGGGGCAGAGCAGCCTTTCCTGCGCTTTGTGGAGAGTAAGAACCCGTTCCACCCTCCAATGGATTGGCGTACTCGGACACCACTGCCGCATACAGTCTCGCTCGCTCCTGCGTCCGCACCTTTTGATCTGTGTGGATGCAATTGGTTGGGGTCCATCTTGGCAACCATCCTCCTTGCGGTCATGGGGGTATGCCCTTTCAGAGCAGCCTCTGCCCACTCCAGCGCCTAGACCTTCGTCTGAGGATGTTTTTTTTGGGGGGGGAGGGGGATGAATTTCAGACGCTTTTGTATTCTGATCCCATGAAGGCGTACTTTGAGGATTTGTTTAAGGAAATGTATCCTATGCCGTCTCCTGCTCCGGCAATTCCCATACAGGTTCCGATAGTACCACCAGCTACACCTCTTCCTGTGGGACCTCCTATCACACTGCCTCCTCTGCCTCTGCTTTCCGCGATAGGCAAGTCTTCGGGTGGTCTGCCAAACACTTCAGGCCCTGAGGCGCCACGTGCAGCAGATCAGTCTTCTGCTCCCGCTTCACTGCATGAGGACTAGGCGGACCAGGACAGCGATGCACCGCCTGCTCTATTAGAGCCTTTCACAGCCGTGTGCTGGATATGATGGTGCTGCTAGACATCCCAGTACCCAAGGCCCCTGCTCCACATGAGGTGGTGCTTTCTGTAGGCCTCACTTGTCGACACAGGAGCGCGCCGGCCTGTTCCTCCAGAAGGACATCTTGGCTGAGGCCCGTAAGGTCTGGGGAAAAACCTAATTCCGGGCAGCATCTGAACAAGATTGACGCTCGCTATAAGCTTCATGCTTCTTAGGACATATCTTTGTCTGCTTGCCCGCTCCCCTCATCAACGGTGGTGGCAGCAGCTATGCTCCAGTACATGCCGGCCTCTGCACCCTCCACTGCAGCGTCCCAGATCCTTTCCAAGGAGGACAAGGTTCTCGTTACCATTGGGAAAACGTTTTTTCCAAATTTGCTCTTCAGCTGCGTCAGGCTAACCTTGACCTTATTAAACTGTGGAAGGAGCTAGCCGAGTTCCAGGAATGTATTCCTGCTGATAGGATCGAGGACTTCAAAGGCGGCCTGTCAGATGACAGAATTCTGACACATGAACTACTTGAGGCTGCGGCCCATCACATAGACTCTTCCGCTTGTGACGGTATGGTCTGGGTAGAAGTCTACCACCAAGCGTGGCTGCATGCTACAAAGTTCTCGAAGGAAGTTCAGGACAAGGTGCTTGATCTCACCTTTGAGGGTAAAGAACTGTTCTAATCCTCCACGGATGAGGAACTAATGAAGATCAAGGCAAGCACTCAAACTGCCATGTCATACTCTGTCCTGGCGTAAACCCCAGCAAAGGCATTTTACACACATAGGTCCGAGTCCCAAGCAAGGTTCTTCTCTGGGTTCCGAGACTTTCAGGACTGCAGTGCGCACCGAACAGATGTTCCAGCTGTTGGGCCCAGCCGTAAACCGCAAAGGCAAGGTGGCCTGTTTTGCTCTCGACCAACAGCCTCCTCGCCCATAAAAACTCTAAATATTTTCCATCAGTCGCATGAGACTCTAGTGGGAGGACGAATTACATCTCATCTGGAGGCGTGGCAGACCATCACCCAAAACCAATGGGTTTGGGCGGGCTTCCCCTTGCCCCTCCCCCGCCCTTTAATCCTTCCTTCCAGCAGACTGGGTCACCCTCCCTCAGAGCCGAGGTACAGAAACTTCTAGACCTCTGTGCAGTCAAACCTGCTCCCCTTGGGGAGCAAGGGAGGGCTACTTCTCCTGTCTATTTACAGTGCCCAACCAGGCTGGCCTGTGCACTATCCTCAACCTTTCCAAGTTCAATCTCCGCCAAGAGAAATTAAAGATGATTACGCCCGCCCAGATAGTCCTCTATGGAAGGGCGATTGGCTGAGCATGGTAGACCTTCAAGACGCATACATGCACATTTTGATTTGGAGCCTGCATCGAAAATATCTGTGGCTCTCCGAGGAGCGGAACACTTGTGCTCCCGCTCAGCTCGACACTGCATGTCTTTCCGAAGATGTCGGTCATTGCAGCATTCCTCAGACTACAGGGGGTACATGTATAGCCATACTTGGAAGATTGGCTCCTGCGCAGTCCTTGCCCACAGACGTCTACGACCAACCTTCAGTCACTCCTTCAGCTCCTGTTCCTGTCAGTGAATTGGCAGAAATCGTCCATGGCGGTCTCTCTTGCGCGCCTGAAGATGAGGTGCGCTTAGCTTGCTGATCCCAGACTATGGAACCAGATACCAAGATGATTCCAGTCCCAACTTGCATGACGGCGGATCTTCATTGGTGGTCGTATGCCAGCAACCTTTCAGTGGGGACCTCCTTCCAGGAGCCCTGCAAACAAATAACAGTTAACACAGACTGCTCCCTTCTGGGGTGGGGAGAGACACTGCGCCACCTCAAAGTGTACGATTTGTGGAAGTCTCAAGACAGGCGGTTTCAAATCAATTACCTGGAGCTACTGCCAGTTTTTGGATGCTCAAGGCTTTTCAACCAACTATCACCAACCGTGTGGTCTTTATTTGAACAGACCATTCTGTAGCAATGTTTTACATCCACAAACAGGAGGGCACCAAGTCTCCTGTCCTGGTGGACCTTGCTATACAGATTTGGGATTGGGCCATCCAGCAGAATGTCTGCCTTTTAAGCTGTACACATCCCGGGTCACATCAATGTGGCTGCTGACTCCCTCAGCCTCCAATCGGCAGCGAGTCACGAGTGGGAGTTGAGCGATGTCCTCACCGACATTTTTCAACAATGGGGCACTCCAGAGGTGGACCTTTTTGCGACATCAAAAAGGTCCACCCTCTGGAGTGCCCCATTGTTGAAAAATGCGTCCAGGGACGGACTTGAAATCCTGTAGGACAACATGAAAGCTTATGCCTTCCCTCCATTACCACTGATTTATCAGTCACTCTGCAAACTCAGGAGCGTATCGAACTGCACTCTCCTCTTCATGGCTCCTTGGTGGCGAGCCAGGTTGTGGTTTTCAGAACTGCAGCACCTGTATGTGCTCCCCGCGATCAGGTTGCTGCAGATTCCTGACCATCTTCACCAGAGCAATCGCCAGCTGTGGCACCCTTACCCACAATCGTCGAGCTTGGCGGCCTGGTGTCAGAGTTCCGATCTTTAGCGCAATTCAATCTGTCGGAGGGCAACATGCAATCCAAGCGGCCTGGAAGCATTCTACAAGGGCTCGATACAGGAGCAAATGGCTCCGCTTTTGCTGTTGGTGTTTAGCCAAAGAGCTTGATCTCGGGCATGCTTCTATCGACACTGTTCTGTCCTTTGTATCTGCTCTGGCAGCCTCTGGCATACGTGTCCTGTCTTGCAGGACTTATTTGTCCGCCATTGCGGCCTACCTGTTTACAGACAGCTGTTCCGTTTCACTGGCTAATCCAGTCATCAGGAGACACTTTGCTGGTCTTCATCTTTTTCCACCGGTTCGGACCCTCGCCCCAAATGGGATCTGAATGTGGTCCTCACTGCATTGTCATAAGCCCTTTGAACCCATGGCTACTATTGAACTTAAGTACCTATCCTGGAAGGTGGCTTTTTTGATTGCGGTAACATCTGCAAAACGGATAAGTGAGCTTCAGGCTCTTTCTGTGGAACATCAGTTCCTAACTTTCCATAAGGATAAGGTGGTGCTTCGCACCCACCCTTCTTTCCTTCCTAAAGATGTTTCGGAATTCCATTTAAACCAGTCTATATCACTACCAGTCTTCTTCCCGAACCCGGTCTCCGATGCTGAAAGGGTTCTGCACCACCTAGATGGCAGACTAGTTCTGGAGTTCTACCTCGACAGGACAAGCAAACTCAGAAGCTCTTCTCAACTGTTACATTTGGTGATCTAAAGGGAAAGCCTGCCTCAAAAGCATCCATCTTCCACTGGGTTGCTTATTGCGTTTCTGAGGCCTACAAGTTTCAAGGCTTCAACCACCTAAAGGCATTCATGCACATCTGGTCTGGGGCAAAGTGGCTGCTGTTGCCTTCCAAAACTATGTCCCTTGGGAGTCCATTGCCAAAGCAGCTACGTGGGCCTACCAATGGGCTTTTTGCAAGCATTACTGTCTAGACCGGAGCTCCTGGACTGATGCCCAATTTGGCCAGACAGTTCTCAAGAATGTATTCCAAATAGGGAAATTTCCAATCTACCTGTAATACCTATGGTCAGTACTTGCAAATCTCCTACAAGTATGGAGGAAAGGGGACGGAACTTAGGAGTATGATCAAGTTACTCACTGTAGTGACTACCTTACTCGTCTGCCGTCCCCTCTAAGTATCCTCTATACTCCTACACCCCGTCCCCTTTCCTCCATGCTTGTGGGACATGCCGTCAAACGGGACTAAAGCACTTTTGTTAAAAAGCATCAAAATTGAAAAAATGTTGTCCTCTTATTACGCGGGGTATTGCACGCAGCCTTAACCATGCCCTCCTGATCTTCGCCCCACTCATCGCCCTTCAGTCCTTTTCTCTGCGCGGTCGGGGATGGACGCACTTGCATCACCAGGAAAATGTTTTCTTTTTCCCGTTGTCCTTCTCTCCTGCTCCGGTTCTGCGGTCGCATAGTCCTCTGTCTATGCCAGAGCATCTTGTATTTGTCATGCGAACGTCACTTCGCTAGGGCGGATACCCATTCTCTCTGCTTGGAGTGTCTCGGGCCGGACTTCTGCTGGGGTTCGTGCTTCTACTGCGATTCCCTTTCCGTCCGGGCACTTCAACGTCATCCTCTTCGGTGGGTGGACGTCTTTCAGCGTGTTCCTCCACCACATCTTCAGCTTTTTATTGATGAAAAGAGACGTCTGGTAAGTTCCTTACTTTTTAGGGCGCCGTGGCTGGGGGGGACTCCTTCCTGGGGTCTTCTCAGTCCGGGAGGGGCTTGAGCAGCTCTACCACCAGGGTTTCTCCTGAGGTGCCTCGCAGGCCTATTAGGTGCACCAGAGTTTTCTCCGAGGGTTCCCACAATGGACCTGCCAAAACCGGATCACCTTCCGAGGGCCACCTGTCGGGTGCTAAACGTCAGCCCAGTTCATCTGTCGGTTTGGACACACTGTTTCGCTCCGAGGTCTGTTTCTGGATCTTTCTGTACCAAGCCACGGCTTGAGGCCACTCACAAGGGAGCTACACAACAAAACCCGAGGTTCCTCTTCTTGAGGCTAGGGTCTGTACCGACTAAACCGAGAGACCTGTCCCTAAGGTCTTGTCTGTAAGGGTGATTCCTCAGCTGTCCCGCGCTGAGAGTCGCAATGATACCGGTTCTGTCTAGGGGGGCAAAGAGGGCGGTCATGCCCCGTAACTCATCTGTTACCGGTTCGGTCGAAGTTCCTCCTTTGGAGGCTAATTTTGGGGCCACTTCCAAGCTGTCAAGCAAACATCCGAGACCTCCCAGTACCGGTTCTGCCAAGGATCCTTGTGTCAAGGCTAAGGTGTTATTGAAGTCCCCTGACCAGCCTGAGGAGACAATTGCCTTATCTACACATGTGACGCAGTTCTCTTCAGGCATCGACATAATGGCGGTCCACAGCGGCCATTTTGGATTCTTCCCTTACACCTACGTTCTCGACGGCGGGTGCTGGGAATCAAAATTCTTGGGCTGAGGAGCCTTTTTCACCTCAGGTGGAATGTAAAAATCTGTTTCACCCTTATGACTGGCGTGCTCGAATGCCGCTGCCACATACTGTCTCGCTTCCGCCTATTTCTGCTCTGCTGGCCTATGCGAACCCGATTGGTGGTGGGCCTTCCAGGCAACCATCCTCATTCCGGTCGTGGGGGTATGCCCCATATGAGAGGCCTCTGCCCACCCCAGCACCTAAACCCTTATCAGAGGATGTATTTTTTTAGGGAAATTTTAGAGGCTCATGCATTCTGACCCTATGAAAGAGCACTTTAAGGTTCTTTTCAAGGAAATCTACCCTGAACCTCCGGCTCCACCTTCCACCCCGGTGGCTCCTGCGGTGGTACCACCTCTTCCTGTCGGTCTGCCTCCAGTTCTTCCTCCCCTGCCTCCCATAGAGCAGACACTGGTAGAGCGGGATAGCACTTGGCGGCCCAGCTGTCTGCCTTCGATTCGCTGGATGACCCTCAAGCAGATCGGGATAGCCATGAGCAGCGCTGCTCTGTCGAAGCATTCCATGACTGGGTTCTGGATATGATGGCCCTCCTCGGCATTCCAGTACCTGAAACCCTTGCTCTGTAGGAATGGGAGCATTCACCTTGTCACCAAAATAGTGTACCGGCCTGCTCCTCTAAAAGGACGTTTTGGCTGAGGCCCATAAGGTCTGGCATAAGCCCCACACCGGGCTGCATATCCATAAGAGAATCGATGCCCATTACAGGCTTCACACCTCCGAGGAGATGGCCTTGGCGTCTTATCCGCTCCCTTCCTCGACTGTGGTAGCTTCGGCCACGCTTCAATCCAAGCCGGCCTCTACGGCTGCGACTCAGATTCTCTCGAACGAAGACAAGATTTTGGACTCTTTGGGCAAGAAAATCTTTGCCAACTCAGCACTGCAACTTCGCCATGCAAATACCGAGCTGATCCTGGCATCAGCTATTATGAAGCTGTGGAAGGAGTTTGCTGATTTCCAGGAGTGCATTCCTGCGGATAGGCTAGACGACTTCAATGCCGGTTTGTCGGACGCCAGGGTGTTGGCACAAGATCTCCTGGAAGCTGCGACACACCAGGTGGATACTTAGCTCGAGGCCTGATGGTGGGAATTAACACTTCCCGCGAAGCGCGGCTCCATGTATCAGTTTTTGAAGGAGGTGCAAGATAAAGTTCTGGACCTTCCCTTAGATGCCAAGTAATTTTTCCATTCCTCTATGGAAGACAAGCTTACCAAGGCGAGCACCCAAACTGCAAAATCTTTGTCGGTCCTGGCAAAGGTCCCAGCTAAGCCCCCCCCCCCCCTATACACAGAGGTCATGGTCTGAGTCTCGATCCTTCTCTGGCTTCAAAGGGTTTGAGGACTGCCGGGCACGCAGTACTGAACCTCGGGTTGGTAGCACCCGTCAACAGCAACGTGGTCGGTTTTTCTCTTGCCCATCCGCCTCCTCTCCAGGGGCAGGTGGTCTCCCTGTCGATAGGTCTGCAAAATTATATTTTTTGGCGGTCCCACAAGACTCGGTGGGAGGACCAATCTCGTCTCATCTGGAGGCATGGCAGACCATCACTGAAGATCGGTGGGTTTTGTCCATCGCTCGAGCGGGCTTTTGCTTGCCCCTCACCCCCACCCTTCAAACCTCCCTTCCAACAGATCGGGACACCTGCCGTCGGAGCCGAGGTTCACAAGCTTCTAGACCTCAGGCGGTGGAACCTGTTCCCCTCAGGGAACAAGGGGAAGGCTTCTACTCTCGACTGTTCAAGTTGCCCAAACCCAACCAGGGTGGCTTGTGCACCATCCTCTACCTTTCCCAGTTCAACCTTTCTCGTCCTCAAGAGAAATTCAAGATGATCACGCCATGCCAAATAAAATCTGCTTTGGAAGGGTGACTGCCTCAGTGTAGTGGACCTTCAGGACGTGTATATGCACATCCTGACATGGAGGCAGCATCGACAATATCTGCGGTTCTCCCTTGGAGGGGAACACTTCCAATTCCGTGTGCTCCCATTTGGTCTCAGCTCGGCGCCGCACGTTTTTACGAAGATGTCGGTCATCGCAGCTTTCCTTCGGCTACAAGGTGTTCATGTATATCCGAATCTGGACGACTGGCTCCTACGCAGCCCTTGTCCTCTGACGGCTTTGAGCAATCTCCAGCCTCTCCTCCAGCTCCTGTTCTATTTTGGGCAGTTAGTGAATTGGCAGAAATCTTCCATGACGGTCTCCCAAGATGATCTTCCTTTCGACATCTTTTCTTCCTAGGCTTTCTTGTTTGCCTATCCCCTTTAGCTTTCCCTCCTACTTCAGTTGGATAGCCTCTCCGGATTAATAGCCTGCAAAGTCCTGCTTCAGCGTCCCTTTCTGTTGTCTATCAGCTGACTTCTGTTGCTGCAGTGTTGCTGTGCCTTATTGATCTGTCAAGGCCTGTGGCTTGCACGCCTTGTCTGCCGGTAGGGTTATGTTGCTGCTCTAATGCTTTCCGTTCAGGCTGGTGTGATTTACGTGGCTGTGAAAGCTGTGTCTCCCCTTTCTCTTTTCTTCCCTCCACACTCTCCTCACCTGAGTCCTCAGAGTCACCGGTGTTCTGTAGGTTTCGCCGGCTCAGATAATCCCGTTGTTTTTTAGGTAGCACTTGCCTGTCTCGGTGAGAAGCCACAGTGACCGCTGACTGGACAGCCGTCCTGGGACCCCTTGACCGGGAACAGGCCGGACAAGAAAGGGAAAAACCCACAAGTGGGAAAAAACCCTTAGGAAGTTCTGGTAAAGAGGAGTGGGACGAATCGAACTGGAAGCTGATGCGTGATCCACTGGTTAGAACTCAGGAGGGATATCCAATGCTCCAAAGAATGGTGGAAGGAACCAGGCCACGGATAAGTTGGGAGCGGTGAGAGAAAGAGAAAAGAAAACTGATGGACAGAGAAAAAAGGAAAACTGGAGAGCCGCGAGAGAAAAGAGCGGCAAAGCGAAAGGATAAAAATAGCACGCCCGCCGCCGGAGCGGCGAGTCTAGTAAGAGAAAAAACGAAGAAGAGCCGAAGGATCGGCAAGTACAAAATGCTGCAAAAAGCAAAAAACTGCCGCTGTAATCAAACAGCGAAATAGGTAAGAGGAAAAGAACTCCTATACCAAAAATGAGGAGTGAGCAAGCAAAGGAGACCCGCTGCAAGACGAGGCTAGCAGAGGGCAACGCTGGAGAGCGCAAAAACACGAGCCGCTGGAGAGAGCGCCAGCAACGGTTGAAACGCAGCGACTGTCGGGCTTGGATGACAGATAAACTGCCGGCAGTGCTGTGATTGGTGGTGGTAGGTACTAGATACAAAGAAAGGACTAAATGGCTCTACCTGCCGGAGAGCCTCCAACGTGGAAGGAGCCGCCATCCGCGGTAGCGGTTGCGGATGACAGTATGACCCCCTCCCCACCTAACCGCCCCAGGCTTCCCCGGATAGCGGCGGTGAAAAGTAGCCAATAACCTTGGTGCATGAACCTGAGAAGCCGGTTCCCATGAGTCCTCCGACTCCGGGTATCCCTTCCAGGACAGAAGGTACTCAAGACGTCCACGATAATACCTGGAATCACGGATCTTAGATACCTCATATTCCTCAGGCTCCGAGGACTTTGCTAGTATAGATCTGGGGATAGTTCTCTGGTGAAGATCGGGATGGTAAGGTTTGAGAAGAGAGGAATGAAAGACCGGGTGAATGCGGTGAAGAGAGGAAGGAAGCCGAAGGCGGAAAGCTACAGGATTCACTTTAGAGAGAATAGTGAAAGGTCCCAGAAAACGAGGAGACAGTTTAGAAGGCCTTGTCCATCTAGGTAGAAACTTGGTGGATAACCACACCTGATCCCCTGGCTTCCAAACAGGACATTCTTTCCGATGTTGATCGGCACTGGATTTCGTCCGTCTTCTGCTAATCTCTAAACTCCGCATAGCAGAGGTTTGGGCCTCCTTGATATTTCCTAATACCTCTTCCACTGTAGGGGAGTTAGTATAACTGGGAACCTCCGGAAATACTGCACGAGGGTGAACCCCGTAAGTGCAGTAGAAAGGAGAGAGTTCTGTCGAGGAATGTCTAGTATTGTTGTATGAGAATTCCGCTGTGGGAAGCAGCGATACCCAGTTGTCCTGATGTTGAGAAATATAACACCTTAAGTATTGTTCCAGTGTTGCATTAAGGCGTTCCGTCTGACCATTGGTCTCTGGGTGAAAACCTGAAGACAGAGCTCTTTCAATGCCCAAACGGTGGCAGAAGGCGGTCCAAAACTTTGAGATATACTGACTTCCCCGATCCGAGATTATCTTATCGGGAAGACCATGTAGCTTGAATATATCTCGAGAGAAAACCTCCGCCATCTTAGCAGCAGTGGGCAGACCAGGAAGGGGAGAAAAATGAGCCAACTTTGAAAAAGCGTCTACTGTGACCATGATGCAGGTACAGGATTCCGAAACAGGCAAATCAACTATGAAATCGGTCGATATAAGACCCCAAGGGCGCGTTGGAAGTTTGACCTGAGTGAGCAGACCCAATGGTTTTCCTAGGCGGTACTTGGCTCTGGCACAAATTGGACAAGTGTTGACATACTCGTATGTCTCCTTTCTAGCATTTGGCCAAAGAAATGTTCTAGAGAGAAGTTCCAAAGTACTCTCAGGTCCTCTATGGCCGGCCGAGCGAGAGTCGTGACTCCACTTTAGAATTCTCGAACGAAGAGGACCCGTGGGGATGTAAAATTTCTGTTTGTAGAATAACCAGTCACCTCTTTGTTGAAAAGGAGAGGTGTTACGTAGGGGTATTTGAAGTCTTTCCTGAGTGAGGGCAGTCTTCACTTCTTTGAGGAAAGAACCAACCAAGGCCAGAATTTGGTTGCGTTTGAACATGGATTCCCTCTTTACTTCCAAGTGTTCCTTGGTAGAGTCTTTGCGGGATAAGGCATCCGCCAGACTGTTCTGGGATCCCGGGATATACGAGACTTGGAATTCAAACTGTGCGAAGTGATGTGCCCACCTGGCCTGTCTGGAATTTGAACATTCCAATTCTTGTAATACCTTGAGGTTCTTGTGATCGGTCCTAATCAGAAAAGGATGTCTGGCTCCTAGCAGGAGATGGCGCCACTCTTCGCAGGCTAGTTTCATGGCCAGAAGTTCTTTCTCCAGTACCGAATAGTTGAGCTGGCTGGGAGAAAGGGTCTTTGACATGTAGGCTACGGGGTGTTCCGCTCCTTGGATAAACTGGAGAAGCACCGCTCCTACAGCTACCGCAGACGCGTCCGTTTCCAGAACAAAAGGTTTTGATTGATCCGGATGCTGGAGAATGGGAGCAGTACAGAACAATCTTTTGAGAAAGTTGAAGCTTTTCTCTGCTTCCTCAGACCAAAAAAAAGGAATAGCCTCCTTCTTGAGTAAGCGCGTAATCGGGTATACTACCTCTGAAAAGTCTGAAATGAATCTGCGGTAGTAGTTGGCTAGTCCTAGGAATCTCTGGACTTCTCGGACTGAAGTAGGAGCTGGCCAATCCAGAATCGCATCCACCTTGGTTTGGTCCATGGCCACCCCTTCCTCTGAAAGAATGAATCCGAGATAGTGAACTGAGGATACTGCAAATTTACACTTCCCGCTCTTGACTAGCAACTGATTTTTCTGAAGGCGAGACAGTACTTGTGTGACATGTTGAACGTGTTCCTCCTGGGTAGGGGAGAAAACCAGAATGTCATCGAGGTAGATGATGACTGAGACTGACAGCAGATCAGAGAATAGCCTGTCCATGAACCTTTGGAATATAGCCGGTGCATTCACTAGGCCGAACGGCATTACTCTGTACTCAAACAAACCGAATGGAGTTCGAAAAGCCGTCTTCCATTCGTCCCCCTCGGTGATGCGAAGCAAATGATACGCATTTCGGAGATCCAATTTTGTAAATATTCGAGCCCCTTGTACTGCCTCAATAATGTCGGTTATGAGTGGCATGGGATACCGGTCACGGATTGTAACCTTATTGAGGCCCCGGTAATCGATACAGGGTCGAAGATCAGTCGAGTCTTTTTTCTTAATGAAGAACAGGGAGGCGCCAGCAGGCGACTTCGAAGGTCTAATAAGACCGTTCTCCAAGTTGGTATCTAGATAGACTCTTAATGCCTTCTTCTCGGCCTGAGAGAGAGAGAACATGCGCCCAAATGGTACCAGTGCATTAGGTTCGAGATCGATTGCACAGTCTTCTGGTCTATGGGGAGGTAGCTGAGCGTGAAGGTTCTCTTGAAATACCCCGAAATATCTTGCACAGAAACTAGGAAGCGCGTGAATACCTATATGATCCTTGGAGAGAACTCTGATAGACTGTTGATCCGCCCTGGTATCGGGAGGAAAACAGTGTACCGAACAGTAAGTAGAGCAAAAGCTTAGTCGATTTTCCGTCCAGTCGATATACGGATTATGCCTGCGCAGCCAGGGAATGCCTAAGATTATGGGGAAATGTGCGGCTCTAATGATGTCGAACTGCAGGTTTTCTGTGTGTTGGTTGATGACCATGGAGAGTTGTTCAGTGGTATGAGTGATTAATCCGGATGACAAAGGTGTACCGTCCACTCCTTCTACCTTCTGACCCACCTTCCGTACTATCCGTGTGAGCCCCATCTTGTCTGCCCACAGAGTGTCCACGAAGTTTCCGGCCGCTCCACAATCCAATAAGGCTAATGTTTCTACCAGTCTTCCATTCAAATTCAAGGTAACAGATAGTACCATCAGTCTGGAATCCTCTTGGGATTCTGACGCTGATACCGAAAGTGTGACATAGGGACGCTGAAAAAGATCTGAATACCCCCGGCTGCCCGTCCCTATTGGCGCCGAGGGTAATCGTTTCCCACCTTCTTCTCCGGTACTTCAGAGCAGTCCTTCAGTACATGTTGATCGGAACCACAATAGGCGCACAACCCATTTTCTCTTCTTCGCCTTCTCTCCGCTGACGATAGAGGTGCTCTGGTAGCTCCGATCTGCATCGGTTCTTCGCTTGGAGTAGAGGTGAATCGTCCAGAAGGAGAGTGTGAAGGAGGGTTCATGAGATTTCCTGGTCCTCTTTGTTTCCTGCGTTCTGTCCTTCTCTCTTGGAGACGGTATTCAATGTGGAGCGCGGCAGCAAGTAAGTCTGGAAATGTGGGAGAGCGTGGAGATCTGGCTAACTCATCTTTGATCTCCTCTCTCAACCCTCTTCGGAATACAGCGTATTGTGCTTGTTCGGACCATCCTGCTCCTGCCGCCAGTGTCTTAAAAGAGGAAATATATGACAGCACATCCAGTGCACCCTGTCGTGCATCCAGCAGGTCCTCACCTGCAGTAAAAGATAGTTCAGGTCGCTCGAAAGTCTGTTTCAATAGGTTCTGGAAACCTGAGCAATCCTGTAGAATAGCATTGCTGCTCGTAACTAGCGGAGTAGCCCAGGCTAAAGCATTCCCTGTCATATTGGAGATCATGAAACCTACTCTGGCTTGATCTGTAGAGAAGGTGTGTGGTCTGAAGGTAAAATATACATTGCAGGCTTCCAGGAATTCCTTCACCCTTTTAGGTGAGCCATCAAATCTTCCTGACGAAAGAGTCATAGGAGGCAATTCCGGAGGATGTGAGGGTTCCCGGACCGCTACCATTTGCTTTAGAAGGGCATTCTCCGACTTTACCCCCTGTAATTCCAGTGACATGGCCTGAAAAGCCTTCCATAATTCTTGGACTTGTTCTTCGGCAGACATCTTGGTCCTAGATGGCGTTTCAATCTGTGATTTACGTGGCTGTGAAAGCTGTGTCTCCCCTTTCTCTTTTCTTCCCTCCACACTCTCCTCACCTGAGTCCTCAGAGTCACCGGTGTTCTGTAGGTTTCGCCGGCTCAGATAATCCCGTTGTTTTTTAGGTAGCACTTGCCTGTCTCGGTGAGAAGCCACAGTGACCGCTGACTGGACAGCCGTCCTGGGACCCCTTGACCGGGAACAGGCCGGACAAGAAAGGGAAAAACCCACAAGTGGGAAAAAACCCTTAGGAAGTTCTGGTAAAGAGGAGTGGGACGAATCGAACTGGAAGCTGATGCGTGATCCACTGGTTAGAACTCAGGAGGGATATCCAATGCTCCAAAGAATGGTGGAAGGAACCAGGCCACGGATAAGTTGGGAGCGGTGAGAGAAAGAGAAAAGAAAACTGATGGACAGAGAAAAAAGGAAAACTGGAGAGCCGCGAGAGAAAAGAGCGGCAAAGCGAAAGGATAAAAATAGCACGCCCGCCGCCGGAGCGGCGAGTCTAGTAAGAGAAAAAACGAAGAAGAGCCGAAGGATCGGCAAGTACAAAATGCTGCAAAAAGCAAAAAACTGCCGCTGTAATCAAACAGCGAAATAGGTAAGAGGAAAAGAACTCCTATACCAAAAATGAGGAGTGAGCAAGCAAAGGAGACCCGCTGCAAGACGAGGCTAGCAGAGGGCAACGCTGGAGAGCGCAAAAACACGAGCCGCTGGAGAGAGCGCCAGCAACGGTTGAAACGCAGCGACTGTCGGGCTTGGATGACAGATAAACTGCCGGCAGTGCTGTGATTGGTGGTGGTAGGTACTAGATACAAAGAAAGGACTAAATGGCTCTACCTGCCGGAGAGCCTCCAACGTGGAAGGAGCCGCCATCCGCGGTAGCGGTTGCGGATGACAGCTGGTCCTGCACTTCACTGACCCCCCTCCTCACTGTGAAAGAGGTGCAGGTTCGATCCTTTGGTTTTTATTCCCTCCTCGGGCCTCCCAACCAGGACGGTGTGGTGAGTAGTGTCTTTCAGGTCAGTTCTGTGGCTGCTGCTGGGAACGCATCCTGTATGCGCTGCCCTTCTGCCACTTCACCCCGTAGTTTATTGTAAAGCTGGGCCTGGGGGTCTCTCTGGCTCCTCGCCTTGCGTTCCAGTTCCCTTCTTTCTGCACTGGTGTTCACCTGGTGATGAGCATCAGGGTTATGTCGTTCCGCTGCAGTTCAAGATATTGGCAGTCCAGCTCAGCTGTTATCCCTCTGCCTTCTTTCGGATCGCTGTTCTCCGCCCTCGAGTGAGCGCAAGCTTTGCTCTTTTTGGAACTCTGCTGCCCAACACAGTCTGCTGCATGCTCCCGCTGTTTAAGCTTGGATTCTTTGAATTTTCACACGTTATATCACCATTATTCTTCTGGGGGGTGAGGGAGAAGACTGCTTAGGGGGCCATTTCCTCTGCTCCCTCTGGTGTCCCCAACTATCTACCTTTACTCCTTGAATTCAAACTTCGATCTCAAAAATCTCTGTTAAGGGTCCAATCTCATAAGAATCTCTGACGAAAGAATTACCCAAGAAAAGCTTCTCCAAAAAGACCTTAAACAGATAACCGGTTGCACGATGTGCAACCAACAAATGCTTATAAGTAAAAAAAAAAAAAAAGAAAGGGGGGGAAAAATGCAAGAATTGGTATGGCGCTTGCTAAAAAAGAGAGCGCTTTGGCAATTGATTGACTGAGCCGGGTCTTTACTCTCGGCGGCCCTGGTCAATGTGATCTCTGAAGACTCCTGGACGTCTTTCTGTCTGGAAGTTATTTGAACCGAAGGAAACATCAAGTCGTTTATCTCCAGTTACTTAAATGCCTGGGTGGCGTTTCCCACTGGATATCCTTGACGTGAGCTCTTAAATAAAAAGGCTAACCATTCTCGGGCTCCGCGACCAGATGGCATCGCCAACTCCATGATTAAGGAATCCCCGCAAGCATGGGCACCCTTTATTCTGGAGCTTTTTAATTAAGTCCTGAAGAAGGGAGAGATTCCAAGCTCTTGGAGATCACCTTTAATCGTTCCCATTTACAAAAAAAGGAATAGGATTTCCCCAGACACATTTTTGTCTGATTGTCCTGCTTGATACATTGGGAAAATTCTTTGAAGCATTCCTTCTGCACCAGTTGCAGAAATGATTGCGTGGAAAGAGGCGACCCTCGACAAACGGGCTTTGTGAAATGTATTGGAATGGATGTGAATCTTTTTCTGCTAAATATCGTTAAAGATAAAGTTTTAAGGACAACACCAAGATTTAGCTGGCCTTTATAGATCTAAGAAAGGCCTTTGACAGTATCGACCAACATTTGTTGTGGTCCAAAATGGAGGCGTGGAACTTGGTTCAGGTTAAGGAGGAGTTTACCTAGGAGCACGGATCAGTAACAGCAAGGTGGAACATCCTGCCAGTTGGCTTTGAAGGCAAAGCTTAGAACTTTAATGGGTCAGGGTCAACTACTCCACAAGAAATTCAGAAAATTCTCGCTGCTTCTGATAGTGACATTCTACAAATCCAAGGTCACCCCGGTTTTAATGTATGGTGCTGAAGGGTTTCTATGCACCCCTTGGGAAATCTGGCCTTCATTGGAAAGAAGCTTTTGGAGGAAAATACTAAGGCTTCCTAACTTAATTCCTGCATCAAATATGTGCTGGGTCTGATCTTGCTATTTGCGTGGTCGATATTAATCATTGGCACTTTACAGGAAATGTATGTTGCCTAAACAATATCGAGTTTTGGGAGAAGATCTGGGGAATGACAGTAACACCCTCCTTGCCCTATGGAGGAATGGATATCGGAGCCAGTTCATACACCTGAGAACTGATGTAGAAGAATTGATTAACAATCAGGCCGGGGTGAAATGGAAGCTCTGGCAGGATGATTGGATCAAGACCCAAGACAAACAATTCATATAAGCTGGCCACGGCAATGAAGGTCGTCTCGGGGTTCTCTGTCAAAATATCTGGAAACATTCCCCAACAACTGGAATCAGAATCAATTCATACGCTCTAGGCTAAATCTCTTTCCAACTAACCAGATCAGGCAAATCTACAAATCAGTTGACTCCTCAGAATGCTGTTTTTGCAAGAAGCCGGGGTTATGGGAAACCCTGAAGCACATCACACTGTTCTGTACAGGTCTGACAGATATAAGAACTAAGTACTTTGGGAGGGGGGGTGGGAATGGTTTGCAGACTCGCAGCATAGACGCAGAAGTTATGTGGGGTCTTATCCTCCAAGGCCAAAACTATACCATCACTTTTGGTCTAATACAATATCTAAATGTTTTCGAAGGGAATAAGAACGGATAAGGTCCTCGGACATAACCACTGGAAGTTGTCGTCATTGGATTTGCTAACGCATATGACTGATGACTTGTGTCTCTTCGGTGTCTCGTTGGATGTGTGTTCCGATTTGACAAATGTTTGTAATAAACCAAGAGCCCCGAGGGCTGCTCCACACACTGCAAATTCTGTCTGGGAGGTATGCGTTACTACAAACAGCTTCTGAACGCCTAGCGCTACTAATTTCTGTAATCGTCATTTGCAATTTTGTTTTGTCATTTTTACTACTACATGTATCGTTTTTGAATTGCATTACAAATAAAAGTTAAATAACCTATAAAAGTATATTGTTAAGAAAAAAACATCCAGAAAGCTTGTTGTGTCCGCCTGGCAGTGGCTGTAGTCCGCTACTTACAGCATCATGGGGTGAGGCATTTTAGATTGGTCCGTGATGAGGAATTGCAGGGTGGTGTACCGTTGCCAGCAATTACCTAATGGCACTCAATTAGAGACCCACATGGCCATTAACATGCAGCCCTGGTTCCTTTCTGTAAGACCTCTGGTTATAACTTGTGTATGGGCGCGATATAAATAAAATTTCTGATGTTTGTTAATCTGCTTAGAATCACATGCTGTGCATAGGTCCGACATCCAGTGGTCACTGCGGAGTATAGCATTTTGTTTTTCGTAGTCGAAAAGGGGACGTCGACAAGGCGTGTCTGTAACACTATCCCTATAGTGATGTGCGTTTTACCCACAATCCCTCACGCATCGAGGTCCCTCAGATTGTTTTTTTCTGCCCAGCTACTGGTCGCCTTTATGCGGAGCTCCTCGAGAGACATTGCCAAATAGTTTCTTCGACCTTTGGTCGTTTGTTATGAATATCAATAACCTAGATCCCTCCCTCGACGCAGAGCTGTTTCTCCGGCGAGCAAGATCTTCGACGGAAGGACGAGCGGAGGGGATCCTTCAGCGCTGCCGAACACGTGGCCTGGCCTTGCCGGCCATACACAGTAGGGAGAGTGGGGGTGTGTGGTCTTTCTTTCTCTTTAAGAATGCCTTTCTCTTTCCCCTCCCTCTCTTTCGAGGTCGTAGTCACACTTCTTGCCCTCAGCTATGGAGAGGACGCCATTTAGGTTTTGCCCGCTTTGCAAGGGTAAATATACTTGGAAGGATAAGCACAAACTGTGCAACCGTTGCTTACCCCTCGATCACCAGGAGGATGGCTGTGCGGCCTGTAAATTACTAAAGCCCAAAACTCTAAAAGATCGCAGGGTCAAAAGGTGGGCGGCCTACGCCATGTCTAGGCCTGACTCCTCGCCCGCTGCCGCCGAATGTGACGAGGACAGTGACTACACGGCCCCCGTAACGGACCTCTCAAAGGAGCGTTCACGCTCCTCGTCGTCCGTCCCCGACCAGCCCGGCTCAAGCCCAGTTTATGGGGATGAACACCCCGGCGATGAGGACGCACACGGAAAAACACCAAAGCACATAACCCCGGCACGCATTCGTCGAAGGCTAAGGCAGCCATAGCGCCAACGGGGGCGCCGGGCCCAGCGGTGTCTTCCGCCGACCGTAAGGGTCGTCGGCCCTCCCCGCCACCGCCTCCGCGACAGGCGACTGGGCATTCTAAAAATAAGGGCGCGAACACCAAAACCTCGCGACGCGCATCGTAAGAGCGCTCACGTTGCCAGCAAGGACTCAACGCTACATAGCGCGACGGCGACCGATCCCTCGGAAGAGAGAATGATCGCTGAAAGCCTTGCGCGCATACCATCTAAGGACGGCCAGAGACGTACGGCGAGTGAGACGCCGAAAACCGCGCACAAGGCCAAAGATACGCCGAAAGCGCCGAAAAACAGATCAGGCCAGTTCCCAACGCCGACGGAAGGCCCTAGCCAGCGAGAAGGCTACTCAGAAGACGAAGGCTCACTTTCTTCGAAGTTATGGGGCAGAACCAGACAACTAGAGGAGGAAGAAACTCCTTTTTCATTCCCAGACCGTCCTGGCCGACCTCAGTGGACCTTTGAAAGGTTCCAGACCTGTATGGATAAACTAGACAGGTTCATGTCCATCCCAGAAGACAGGGCACCCAAGAGACCAAGGGAGGCACCCCTGGAGAGTCCAAGGGCTAAATACCAGAAGTTTTATAACCCCATACAGGAGGCCATATACTCTTACGACCTCACTGAGGAAGACACCCTCTTCCAGGAGGAAGATGAGTTCACCTATGTTGAAGACCAACAAGAAGAGGAAGGTTTTCACGAGGACACTAACCTAGGTGAGGAGGGATTCCATGAGGACACAGGCGAGGGCGACCCAAATCCCTGGCAGTCACTAGCTAGGTCTACAGACACAGGCAGTAGCAGTATAGTCATCAGGTCTACTGAAACTACACCAGTCAGGAACCCTTCGCCTGTTGATGATCAACCCACCTTCAATGCACTGCTGAAGAAGGCAGCAGCACATTTTGAACTTGAAACTGGGGAGGTCACCCCAGACACCGATTTTGTGGAGAGGATGATCAAAGAAAAACCCCCCACTAGCCAGACTATCCCCATCCTCGCCTCAATTAAGAGACGTATTACCCCTTCTCTGTCCACTCCTGCACTGGTGAGTGGGGTCAATCCGAGGATTGAGAAACTGTTCGCTCCCTCTCAATCAGACCCATTATATATTAAGGGTCACTCAATCCCGGACTCCCTGGTCGTGACCAACACCAGGAAAAGGGCCGGAGTCCCACTATCTACCAGCGTGGCACCCCCAGATAAAGAGGGGAAGAAGCTTTATGCCCTAGCCAAGAGAATCACCACCTCTGCAGCATTCTCTACCAGAATTGCCAATAATAACACACTATTGGCAAGCTACGCTGATGCTCAATGGGAAAAGCTTCAACAGGACATTGAAGCTCCCGAACCCCTAAGAACACGTTTGCTGGCTACAGTTAACGAGGGCTCTCTGGTCAACCAAAGCATCGTCAAGAATACCCTCGATGCAGCAGAAACGGCTGGCCGCACTTTGGTACAAGGAATTTTGCTGAAGCGTCACGTCTGGCTTTGCAATTCCGGGTTTAAGGCAGAAACACAAGCGTCCCTTATTAATAAGCCCATAGAGGAGTCCAACCTCTTTGGGAAAGCAGTTGATGACGCGCTGGAGAACGCGAAGAAAGAATTTGAAACAATAAAGACCTTAGACCAAATTTCAAAACCCCCTAACAGGCGGGGATTTGGTAATAAGCGCTTTTTTCGTGGCCAACGCCAGCAACAAAACCAGCAGTATTCTGCCAGCAACTACCAAGGAAATAGTGGCCAGTACAATCAGAGGAGTCAACGCCGTGGCAAAGGGAGAGGCCGGGGTTCCACCCCCAGAGGCTCCCAAGCCACCAACACCACCAAGTGACGCGAAGATTTGCGTCCCCTCCCATGCAACGCCAGTGGGGGCCGGTTAACATCCTTTGCTCCAGCATGGGAGGAAACAACATCAGACCGCTGGGTGCTTTCCACCGTAGCCCGCGGGTACTGTATAGAGTTCAACAGTTCCCCAACATACAGACCCCCGAGGGGACGCCGCATGACACCAGAACACCTCGCCATCCTTTTCCAAGAAGTGGACCAACTGCTGGAAAAAGGAGCCATGGAGGTCATGCCTCTATCTCAGGTAACGGAAGGTATTTATTCAGTGTACTTCCTTGTACCCAAAAGGGATCTAACCATGCGCCCTGTATTAGATCTGCGCCCAGCGAACCAGTTTGTCAAACCCCAAAAGTTTCGTATGGTGACCTTACAGGAGGTGATCCCACTGCTATCGCAGGGAGATTACATGGCGACACTGGACATGAAAGATGCATACTTTCATATTTTAATGTTGCCAGCGCACAGAAAATACCTCAGGTTCATGTTAGAGGGCAAACACTACCAGTTCAGAGTGCTACCCTTCGGCATAGCATCTGCTCCAAGGGTATTCACGAAGGTACTGGCAGTGGCAGCGGCCCACCTGCGCAGGTTATCCATCCCACTATACCCTTACCTCGACGACTGGCTCATAACAGGGGACTCTTACGAGACATGCTTCTCAAACACCCAAAAGACTGTAGACCTTTTGTTCCAGCTGGGCCTCTCCATCAACGAGAA
This sequence comes from Ambystoma mexicanum, assembly GCF_040938575.1. Taxonomy (NCBI): domain Eukaryota; kingdom Metazoa; phylum Chordata; class Amphibia; order Caudata; family Ambystomatidae; genus Ambystoma; species Ambystoma mexicanum. The sequence continues at coordinate 1,236,003,349 of NC_090925.1, read as the reverse complement.
GAAGTCCAGCTTAGACCCCACCCAAGTCAAACAATTCCTAGGGGCTCTAATTCGAACAAAGGACGGCCTCGTCTTCCCCTCCAACGAGAGGGTCCAAAACATGCTGTTTCAGATCCCCCCCCCCCAATATGTGGCAGGTCGAGAGGTGACGCTAGGAATGATGGCGTCGTGTATTTACTTGGTAACTCACGCGCACCTGCGCATGCGCCCAATGCAAGAGTGGCTCAACAGCCAGTGGTGTCAGGCCAGCGGACAATGGGAAGATCTAGTAATCGTCTCGCAGGCCTTGGTTCTCTCGCTACGGTGGTGGACAAAGGAAAACCTGATAATAGGGAAACCTTTTGCCAAACCCGCGGTGGAGGCCACTCTAACCACGGACGCATCCCTCACAGGATGGGGGGCTCACCTATCCCATCAGACTGCTCACGGAGTGTGGACTCCGAGCGTAGCATCCAAGCACATAAACCTACTGGAGCTACTGGCGGTGTTCAAAGCACTAAAAGCCTTCCAAGAACACCTACAAGGGAAGACAGTGATGATCCTTACAGACAGCACCACAGCCATGTACTACATCAACAAGCAGGGGGGCACCCACTCTCCAGGACTGTCCAAGCTGTCCCAGAATATATGGAAGTGGGCTCTCAGACACATGTTCCTACTGTCGCAACATGTACCAGGGGAACTCAATCTGCTAGCAGACAAACTCAGCAGAGACTTCCCCCCTGCCCGAAGAGTACGAATGGCGATTGCACGAAGACATAGTCTTAGACATCTTCACGCTATGGGTATTCCCCGAAATAAACCTGTTCAACTCTGGAGAACTCACAATGCCAAAGTTGCGCCTCCAGGTAACCCCAGAACCAGTCCAAGGGGAACGGTCTGTCGATTCAATGGTCAGGGAAATTTGTTTACGCTTTTTCCCCCCCGACTCCCCTTCTCAACAAAGTTGTGCACAAGATGCACCAGGAACAAGTTACCATGATACTAGTGGGCCCGATGTGGGCCCGGCAGCCATGGTTCGCTCACTTGATGGAGATGTCCCTATCCCCTCCAGTGAAACTTCCCTGCCCGTACAACATGCTGTCACAGGACAAGGGCAGGACAGATGCCCTCAGACCATGAACTTAGCAGCCTGGCTCCTGAGATCATAGAATTTGGACATTTACATCTCCCTCAGAGATGTATGGACATCCTCAGGGAAGCCAGAAAACCTAATACTCGCCACTGCTATTCTAGCAAGTGGAGAAGATTTGTCATCTGGTGTAGAGGAAAGAGCATCAACCCAGTTGACTGCTCCCCCACGCACATTGTCCTGTACCTGACCCATTAATTGGATTCAGGTCTAGTGTTTAATTCCATTAAACTCCACCTGGCGGCACTTTCTGCATACACCACTTCCCAATTTAAAGTGTTGTGGTGGAAGATCCCAGTTATCAAGGTCTTCATGGAGGGGGTAAAGAGAATACACCCTCCGATAGCTAACCCACCTCCATTAGGAGAGTAAGTGAACTACAGGCTCTTTCTGTTCTAGACCCCTTCGTAACAGTTCACAAAGATAAGGTGGTTCTACGCACACACCCAAGGTTTGCACCGAAATTCATCTCGAAATTCCACATAAACCAGTCAATAGAACTACCAACGTTCTTTCAAAACCCTTCCAACTTGGGAGAAAAAAGTCTGCATACACTGGATGTACGCAGAGCGGTCATGTTCTACATGGAAAGAAACAGGCCACTGAGAAAGACTAATCAGTTCTTTGTCTCGGTGGCAGCAGAACGAGAAGGAGATGCAGTCTCAAAGTCCACTATATCTAGATGGATTGTTCAATGCATCACTCTCTGTTTCACTCTTGCTAAGAGAGAACTACCCTTCAAGCCAAGAGCACATTCTACTCGGGGGCACTGGGGCATCCATAGCATTCATTGCAAATGTTCCCCTTGAGTCCATCTGCAAAGCGGCTACCTGGAGTTCTGTGCACACCTTTACAAAATACTACTGTCTAGATGCACACTCTAGATCTGACTCCCAGGTGGGACAGGCAGCATTAAGACATCTTTTCTCTACTGTTCCTGCTCATAACCCACCGCCATCTCCGGGTACTGCTCGCTAGTCTATGCACAGCATGTGATTCTAAGCAGGTTAACAAACATCAGAAGACAATGCATTACTTACCGTAAAAGCATTTCTGATGGTTGTATCTGCTTGGATTCACATGCGCCCACCCTTCCTCCCCGCTCGGATGGAAGGAACATAGACATCTTTCTACATCTCTCTCTTTTCTGTACTCGCTCACGTATAGAAGGCTCCCTCGGGGCACAAAAAATACAAACAGAGAGACCTCGACACGTGAGGGATTGTGGGTATAACGCACGTCACTATAGGTATAGTGTTACAGACACGCCTTGTCGACGTCCCCTTTTCGACTACGAAAAACAAAATGCAATACTCCGCAGTGACCACTGGATGTCGGACCTATGCACAGCATGTGAATCTAAGCAGATACAACCATCAGAAATGCTTTTACGGTAAGTAATGCATTGTCCTATCATATCGTAGATATCGACCCTGTCTTGTGCAGCAGCCGATTCCTACTGTTGAGTCTCGGTCCTCTGAGCACAGTGCAGTGGCAGTCCTTGACGGGACATGTGTGGTGTGTATGCAGAACAATTAAGTTCTCTCTACTTTTCATCAAAATTGCATATGAGGGCCACAGCTTCCTCCAAGCCCATTCACTGGGCACAACCACCAAGTAGTGTGGTGATGTTTACCTGGGGGCATGTTCAGGGAATAAATGTGCTGAATTGCATTCCCATTTAGAGCTGTCGGTGGTAGGCTCATACGTTCTGATCTTCTGGTCATTGTGCTGCCATCTAGTGGTAGTTAACTAAATAGACACAAACATTACTCAGCAGGTGATGATAACCGTGCCTGGGAGCACTGTAGAATGAAAGCCAGGTGCTGAATAAGTGTCCCGAGGAGCTATTTGGCACTGAGCGCCTGGCAATTTTGAACCCTGGACTTCTACAAAAAAAAAGAGCTCTGGTCCCGTCCCAAAGAAAGGAATGTCCTGGAAGTATGGAGGAAAGTGGTCTTTGGACTAGGAGTATTTTAGTCACTACAGTGAGTAACATTTTCTAAAATCACCATTGTTGACAAAACTATTTTGAATTTCTAAATGCCAGATCAGGTACCTCTTACTTGGCTATTTTGTGAACTGCTGCTGTATTGGGACTACTGTGACCAGTGGTGACTGCGTGGCCATTGAAGCCCTTTGAACCGCTTCCTTTCTTGCTATAAAAAGCAGGACGAGATGCTGAAGTAACGCGCCAGCGAAGCGCGTTACTGTGGCACCGTTAGGTTTGTATGGTGGACCGGTGAAGGACAAAAACACAAACACTTGTGAGGCGGTGGAAGCTACGATGGACACTTGAACCTGCACGATGTACACTAAACCTGGAGATGAGCACTCCTACGTGCCGTGGAAATGGTGATGGTGACCCAGCAAGAATCCCCCATGGAAGGATCACGAGATCGTGTTCAATGAAGACCTACAAAACTGTTAACAAGGATAAGGCTGGTAAAATCTGCAATAAGATTACCACATTTTTTACAATTAGAGGCTGCACATGCAGAGCTAATGGCTGAGCTCGAGGCATCTTAGCCGTGCCTCGGAACCAAGACAATTGAACATATAGTAGCATCGATTCACCCGGAGCAGGTTGGGAAACAACTGTAACATTGAGGTTGACTTGGAGGGGTCCCTTTGCCCCAGCGGCTACTGTCTACCTAACTGTAACAAACATAGCTTGGTGAATATGAATGACGCTTGTGGGAAAGAACTGGGGGAAACATCCACACAAGACTTAACTGTACAAACAACCAGCAGTATGGCTATCGTAACACCGGGGGACCAGACAAAAGGTTCTCCTCAGAGGTTGGTAGTCCACGCTATTGATCCTAAAAACAGTAATAAAGCAGTTGGAACAAATAAAGTGATCTAAAAATAAAGAATGTGAAGATTAAATATTACCTGATCTGGAAGGGCTGTTTCAGAGTGTAGACTTCACAGATGTTACTAAATGAATAGATGCTTCTTCTCAAAATGTCCCCTATTCGCTTTCCAATGAACTGAAGACTGAAAAATCTGATCAGTTAACAGAAAGGAAATGTAGAGTGCTTAAAGTCTTTAGTTTATTTGATACCAATGTGGAATACTACATTAACCGAACAAGGTTCCTCACATTGATTCACTGGGTAATTCCACTCGTAAGTAATGACGATCTACATATTGTGGACATCTGGGATCATGCAACCTCCTATATCCACTTTAGAACAGATGATATAATTGATTATATTATGCTGTACCGAGCGTCTTTACTATAGCTGGGGTATGAATGCATGCCCATAGAGGGGGTGGATTCTCCCTGCATAGGGTGTAACGGAACAGTGGGACAAATCTATAGTGTTACAGTACATGCAGATTGGGAAGGACTACTGCACCGTTGAAGAAACATGTGAAAGAAAATTGGGTAATAAACACATAACCAGTGCTGCATTGCTGACACCACATACAAAATAAAGGTCGGCATGCCAGTAATCACAGCTGAAGTAGATGTGTTGAAGGTTGGAAATGCTTGATGCACTGTGACAAACTCTTCCCTCACTCCTATCTAGCATCTTTTTTGTTATCTTAGAACACCCAGTGACATAAACATCTGTTCAAACAAGGAGGCTTGATCGGGGCCATATATAACTATACTATCATTGCTCTACAGGAGACGGAACACTGCTAGTTGTACATGGGTGTACATTTATTTCTAAACGGGCTACACGGGACTGTAGAAGAAAACCTAAGAAGACGGGCTCGGCATGGGGGGAGGGCGCTAAACCTCTTCAACTGACTGAAGTTAAGACTAACTCTAATTACTTATTGGCGGGTAAAATAACATTGGCTACTAAAGAGGTTCCTGGGCAACATAGGCCTGAGCTCTCGGTTATCATGGTATATGACCCTCCAACTGCAAGAGAACACTGCGAGAGCGAGAGACCTGGCACTTTTCTTAACCAGTGAAGGCCACATATCGGTAATCGTATGTGTTGACCTAAATGCTAGGATTCCTAAAGACTGTTGTAATAACGTTGAGATTTTGCAGACGTTCAACCCCTGTCCTATTGGAAGATTAGAACATGGTTCTAAAAAGGGGGATGAGATGGACCAGTTTTTTGTACTTGTGAAGGCTCACCATGGTGAATTGCCTGTCTGACTTTCCACCTCATTTCACCAGGTCTTCTACCCACAGTTCTTTACAGTGGTAGACTTGTATTATGCAGAGTGATCACCTATCACTAATTAGCGTCCCGGGTTTGACTGTTCCTATTAACAATCTTGGTGAGCAAGGTGTGTGCACTGTAAACCCTCAGAATAATCACATTGGCTGGAGAGGTAGCTACAGACCTATTAAGAGCTTTATTACCTAATGTGAGCTGATGCCCAGAAATCGGCTAACTTTAGCAGTGGCAAATGGTGAAATTGCAAGATATGTAAATTGTGTGAAAATGATCACCTCCAGCATCACTACAGGGAAGCAGCGGCTTCCTAATCAGGGAGCCAAATAGGTTAGGATAGTACCTCAACATAACTTTGATATTGCCCTGAGAAATGGAAAGAGGCAGCTCAGAAGTGACCTGAGGTAGATTGCTCACGCACAATTAGCCCTGAAGCAACATGCATTATCTGTTTAAAAAATAAAATAAGCACATGGCTGAAGATGCACAAATATTCTATGGAATGTGAAAAATGGTACACCTGTTGTATCACTAATGGCACCAAAATGTTCTGGGGGAATCATCGATTCTACAAATAATAGTATCCAGAGTATTGGAGGCAGAATGGGTCTGGCATATTAAAGCTACCCTGGATGTAATTTCCCACAGCATGGCTCCTAACTTTGATAAAATTGCAGCACAATAGGAATACTGTTTGGGGGCAGTCTGATATATTTTATTTGTATCGCGCTCGTACACAAGTGTTTCAGAGCGCGAACTAATCAAAATAATTGAGTCATGTAACCACTCCAGAGCCCCTGGCTCAGATGGCACATGCAATGGATTAGTGGGATCTACATGTCTGGGCAGGTGCTCTACATTGGCTTTTCAAACTGAGAAGCAACACCCAACTTCTCCCGTCGACATGGACTGCTAACACTAGAGTCCAATATACAAAAATGGGCCAAAACAAGATCTATGTAACTACTGATTACTAACAATGCTAGACACCACAGCCAAAATGTTTGCTACGGTCCTACTAAAGGTACTGAACAATTGGATTGAGCAGAATAACATACACTTTAAACAAGCTGGTTTTATGAGGGGAACTAGCACTACAGACAATGTAGTGTCTCATTGCCATAATTGAACAAGCATGGCTCATACGGAAGCAGCCAGTTTACGTAGCCTTTGTGGACTATAGTGCAGCCTTAGATACTGTCAACAGGAGTAGGTTGTGGCTGAAGTTGAGGCAACTGAAAATACCAGGGGGGGCCTGCTCAACATGATTATTGCATTGCATGAACACACCAGTGCGGATGAATAATTTGGGGGCAGTGACACAATTGCTAAAATGCTCTGTCCTAAAGCAGGGCTGTATACTTGCCCCTACCCTGTTTAACCTATACCTGGCTGACTTGGGTGATGGAATTAAGAACTTGGTCTCTGTTCCACCTAAGTTGGGTACGGGCGGTGTACAGTGACTTGCTTATGCCGACGCTGTGGCCCTGTTGGACTTAACAATCAAGCGGCTGCAGGCTTTGTTGGACTGTTCATGATTGCGCTGTGAATAATTCACTTAGTCTTAACAATAGTAAGACTAAGATCGTGGTGTTCTCCCCCCAAAACTGTAACTCCAATGGGCGTAGAGTATGTAACTGAATACTGAATGGAGTCCCTATAGAAACAGTGAGCTCTTTGGGAGTGACGATCGACCCAAAACTGGACGGTAAATTACATCTGCAACAAGTCCAAATTAAAACTGCCCAGGTGGTGCTGCTAAGTCTGACACATAGAGGAGGATATATACGGTAGGAACTATGAAGTTGTATCAATCCAAGAAACTGCAGACTATCCTTTATGGGGTCGAACTTTTGGGCGAAAGAGGATTCCAAAACTTGCGTTGCTTGAAAGATGCATCTTGCAGAAACGTCTGGTCAGGACTGTTTCGGTAGAATTTAACATGTGCATCACAGCCAACATCCAGCACTGCTGTGCACGAATGTTCTGGAGAATAATGAATGAGTGTCCTGGCACTCTCCAGTGCTCGCTGAGGAAAGTCCTAATGTATAAGGAAGCATTTATGAAAAACAGTGTTGTGTGTACATAAGATCGCTGACTGCACTGGACTGCGAGTGTCCCTCATGTCTTGAAGTTACTCTATTTAGGGTTCAAAAACAGAATGAGGGAAGTACTTTCTGCACACATCAGAAAGCAAAATGTAGTTGACCTTGCATGCAAATCGACGGCAGAACTATACAGAACGTACTTCCTTGGGCGGGCATTTCCTTGGTAATCGCAAGTTAAATTCAATGGAGTTCAGACACTTGAGTGCTCTGGGGCATATGTTGGGATCCCAAGGAATGAAAACGTGTTGCGAAAACTCTGTTGAAACAGCAAAACAGTTGCTCCGCTGTAAGAGATATTGGGAGAAGGAATCTTCTGGCTTAGGGTAAATGTGCACCACAAAACGAAGCATGCATTTTCCACTTGATGAAGCTCTTAAACGATGGAGGCAATGCTTAGGATTAAACTTTTGATTTAATGAAGTTGATATTTTTCTTTATTTTGTAAATGGAAACGTGTATTAAAAGTTGACTTGTATGTTAACTGTACAATATTAAATAAAATAAAATCCACAATTTTCCAATGTTCTGGTATAGATCTACCAAGGCCGTTCGTTTTGTAATTGTATAAATAATATACATTTCATTTTCTTTAGGCAATGTCGAAATACAGCATCAAGAAGACCTGTCTCTTGATAATGTGTACTTGCTTTACAACCTTACTTACCTGTCCCGAAGGATCGGTCTGGGCAGCAGTCTGGGCATTGCCTGCCGCTCATAGTTTTGACTCGAGCAAACCACCTTTTATCTTTTATCCGTTACTATTGCTAAATCAACAAATACAATAATCTTCTCTGCTGCCAGGAGACCAATTACTAGGGTATTAACTTCCTACCCTTAATCCTATTTGTGTTGGGGAAGTTGTTCCCAAAAGAGTTTGCACTTTCATCAATATCTGGGTAAAAAGCTTCTAGGCACCATCAGGCAAGGCAAGAAGTAGACGGTGCTGGCCCAATTGTTCTCTTTTTTTAAAAATTGGTACAAAGATACTTTCCCTCCAAGAAGGGATTCACAAATTCTATTTCTCTTTTGCAAAATAGGTGTTTGGACCGGTATTTTATTCCTGAAACTGTCTTCTGAGCAAGTCTGATGGCCGTTCTATGTTGTGCACATAGAGAAGCAATTTCAGTTGCCAGTGCTCTGACTATCTTTAGAATTCTTTAGTTGTGCCAGTCACTGAAAACCTTTGTAGTGTTCAGTCCTTTTTCTAGGTATCCGTGATAAAAACACCAATAATATAGGATACCTGAACATGTGAAAGTACTCGAGCCCTGGTGCTTTTGTATAAAACAAGATTCAGAGAATATAATTTCCAACCTCAATAATTCTTTCTTGATGGGATAAAGGAAGAGCTAATTCCCAACTGACAAATGTCTCTTTGTTGTCAAACATGCACACCTCTGTTCATACGGAACAATGATTGACTCTTGCATCACCAAACAAATCCTTCTACTGTTTCTAAATGTCTTTCTTCTATTGATAAACACTTGTAACAAAGATACGAACATATAGATTTGCATAGTACAAAATGCAATTATTCTTCGTGCGTTAACACTGTTTTTTTTTAGGCCATGTACTACATAACTTTTCTATCTTCAGAAAAGATGCGATGGCTCCCTCAATTTATACAACCTCGGTAGCTGTTCATTCTCTGAGACTGGACCCAACAATACAGTAGGTAAAGAAAAATAATTTGTAGCAAGGGTAGCATTTGGTAAGTTTGATTAATGCAAATTTTGTTTAGCAAGAGCGGATAGGTGCAAAAGCAAGCATGCAGGAGCACAACGTGAATGCAGAAAGGTTATTTATTAGTTTGGTGTAGGTGATGGAGCACCATGTGTGTATTGGCAGTTGCCCGGTGAGTCAATTTTTCTGGGTAAGTGCCTACTCTGCAGTAATGTTTTGGTGTCTTTCGGTCGCTGTGACCCAGTTTAGGCTGAGCAGTGTGATTTAGGTAATTGGGTTAACAGTGGCTTGATGGAGATTTCTGCTTTTGATATTTTCTTTTATGTGTGTCTATTAGTTACAGTGCTTGGTTGGGCTATCGCATGTGGTGGTCCGTGATATGTTGCGCATTGTATACTTAGACTGGAGGTCACTGGTAATTACAGGTGATTCCAAAATGCGGGGGCTTGTATGCGTTGTATGCATTTCATTCAAACCCGTATGAATCGGAGAGAAATGCATATTAGTTAACATAAGGGTGCGTGGTGCTGGTCCTAGTAGAGGGTATCCCATATTACTCACTTGGTTGGCATTGTCATGTTTGTTCAGGTGGTCTTCAGTGCTGGATGTTGTGTGGTCTGTCAAGTGGGAGTCATTACCTGTTCGGATTAAAATCTGACTTGCTCGTTGTTACCAGCCTGACCTTGGGAGGAGATACAGGATTACTTGTCATTAGTGTGGATGTGATATGATTAATACCAGATACTCCTACGTCCCGTCGCCTTTCCTGCATGCTTTTGGGACATTTCTTCCTTCGGGACGGGTCCAGAGCACTTGAAGCATCAAACAATTTTTGTCCTATTATTTTTACACCAGGCCACTGCACGTGGCCGTAACCCTGCCGTCCTAAGCTCTGCCCTGCACATCGCCCTTCAGTCCTTTGATCTGTGGGGCCAGACGCACTTGCATTGTGGGGAATTTCTTTTCTTTTTTTCTCTTGTCCTTCATCTTCCTGCTCCAGTTCCACAGTCTTCCAACAGTCTATGCTGGAGTGTCGAGGATTTGTGTCCTGTTCATCGTGCGAGCGTTGCTTCGCTAGGGTGGATCCCCATCCCCTGGAGTGTTTGGGTCCGGAACTTTAGTGGGACTCTTGTCTCTACTGCGACTCTCTCCACCCGGGCACTAAAGGGTATGCCAGTCAGGTGGAAGGAAGTGTTCCAACGGCTACCTCCTCCTCATTTACAGCAATTAATCGATGGAAAAAGAAAGTGTCTGGTAAGTTCCTTCCTTTGTAGGGCCCTCGGCCAGGGCCCTCCTTTCCGGGGTCTTATGGGTCCGCGAGGGTTCCAAGTGGCTCTTGTACCAGGGTTCTCCCTGATGTATCCCAAAAGGGATCTAACCTGGATACTGGGTGCAAATGAGGTACTGCGTGTCACAGATCAGCCTTCTGTTCCCGCCAAAACAGACGATGAGCACACGGACCAGGATAATGAAGACTTGCCCCACTCTCAGAGCTTTTCATGACCGGGTTTTTGATATGATGGTGTTGCTAGAAATTCCGAACCACCGGCTCCGCAAAAGGGAGTTCTCTCGGCAGCGCTAACACTTACGTCACAGGAGCGCACAGGTCTTTTTCTTCAAAAAGACGTGCTTGCTGAAGCCTGTGAGGTCTGGGGGGGGGACCTCATGCCAGCATATAAATAAAGATGGACACTCGCTACAAGCTCCAGGCATCGGACGTTCTACCCTTGGCTACCTGTCTGCTTCCTTCATCAAGTATATTAGCAGCAGTTACACTTCAGTCTACGCCTTCTTCAACCTCCTACACAGCTATAGTATCCATGGATGACAATATTCTGGATGGCATTGTGAAAAAGGTTTTTTCCAATGCTGGTCTTCAGCTGCGCCAGGCGAATACTGAAGTAATTTGGGCGGCAGCCAACCTCCAGCTGTGGAGAGAGCTGTTGGAGTTATAAGATTGCATCAAACAAGACAGATTTTAAAGAGGCCCTATCTGACGCCAGGTTTCTGGCTCAAGACCTGCTTGAGGCTGCGGCCCATCATGTGGACACGCCCGCTCATGGCCTTCTGATCGGGATTGATATCTCCCGTCAAGCGTGGCTTCATGCTACAAACTTCTCAAAGGAGGTCCAAGACAAAGTACTCAACCTTCCCTTTTTGAAGGGAAAGCGCTTTTCCACTCCTCCAATGAGCAAGCACATTGATGGCTAAATCTTTCAGTCCTAGCAAAGAAGCCTCCAGCTAAAGCGGCCCATACACAAAAGTATGGACCCAAACAAGATCCTTTTCGGGTTTTAGAGGTTCCAGGAGTGTGAGGCTCGCCAAGCAGAAGGCTCCTCTGTTGGGCCTAGACGCAAGCAGCAGAGACGGAAGAAGCAGTTTTTTTCCTCTCGGTCCTCAGCCTCCTCCTCTGGGGTGGGAACTCTGGCCCCCCGATAAACCATCAAAATGATGCTTTCCATTGGTCACACGAGATTCTGGTGGGAGGACATTGATCGTCTCATCTGGAGGCTTGGAAGGCCATAACCCACTCGAGTGGGTTTTCGGCTCCCCCTTCCTCAAAGCCCACCTTCTCACCCTTCTCTAAAGCAGACTTGGTGTCCTCCCTGACAACAGAGGTACATAAACTCTTGAACCTCAGGGTAGTGGAGCCTGTTCCCTTGAGGGAGCAAGCGGAGGACTATCACTCCTGTCTGTTTACAGTGCCCAAACCCAACCAAACTGGCCTGCACACTATCCTAGACCTCTGCAGCTTCAACATTTTCCTTTCCCTAGAGAAATTCAGGATGATCAAGCCCTGCCAGCTAAGGTTCTGAAGGACAATTGGCTCAGTGTGGTAGATCTCCAGGATGCTTATGCACATCCTAATTTGGGCCACACATCCGAAATACCTTAATTTTTCGGGTGCTAACTTTTGGTCTCAGCTCAGCACTGCAAGTCTTTACAAAGATGATGGCGGTCGTCGATGCGGTCCTTGGGCTGCAGGGAGTTCATGTCTTATCGATATTTAGATGACTGGCTTCTGCTGAGTCCTTGCCCCCAAAATGCAGCAGTCAATCTTGAGTCTCTTCTACAGCTCCTGTTTCAACTGGAGCTGTCGGTAAACTGGCGGAAATAGTCTGATGGCGGCTCAGGAACTGATATTCCTAGTTTTCCATTGGGATACTATAGGTGACAGGGTTTTCCTAGCAGAGGACAGAATTGCGGATTTGTGAACCGCGTGCCATCTTTTTCTAAGCTCCTATCACAGGTCAGCATAGTGGTTCCAAAGACTCCTAGGCCTCGTGGCCTCATGTGTTCTAGCTCTGCCTTTCGTGCGACTCAAGATGAGGCGCATACAGCTATCCCCTGCAACCATTGGTCTTGAGCATTAGACCCGGACTCCAAAATTATACGATCCCATCTTTCATGAGGTTGGTGGGCAACCTCTAACAAACCTCTCAGTGGGAACCTGCTTCCAGGAGCCTTCAACGCAGGTCAAGTTCACAACTGGCCCCTCCCTCCTGGGTTGGGGGGGCTAGGGTTGGTCATCTCAGAGCATACGATTTGTGGACACCCCAAGACAGGATGTCTCCGATAAACTGCCTGGAACATTAGGCAATTTTCCTGGCATTGAAAGTTTCTGGCCTTTCATCATCAACAAGGTAGTGCAAATTTGCACAGACTATTCTGTAGCTATGCTCTACGTTTGAATCTAGCCATCCAAATTTGAAATTGTGCAGTCCAACACAATGTTTGGCTACAAGCTGTGCACATTCCGCGACGGAACAATGTTGCGGCACATTCCCTGAGCTGCCAGTCTATGGCAAACTACGAATGGGAAATTAACGACGTTCTTGCCAAACTTTTCCAGCTGTGGGGCACGCCATTGGCGGACCTCTTTGCGACTGCAACCAACAAGAAACTGCCAGTCTATGCCTCCAGGGATGACCTCGGAAAATCTTCACTGGGTGATGTGCTTGAGATTCTGTGGGACAACATGAAGGCTTATGCCTTCTCTCTGCTGTTGATTCACCGATCGCGCTGGAAGGTCAGGAGTGCCACCAACTGCACTCTGTGTTCATAGCTCCTTGATGGCCAGCCAGGTTCTGGTTCTCGGAGCTTCATCACTTATCAATATGTGACCCAATCAAGTTACTGCAGATCCTTAATCTCCTGCACCAGAGCAATCGACTGCTGTGTTATCCCTCCCCACAATCCTTCAACTTGGTGAACTAGTGCCTGAGTTCAAGTCCCTAGCTCAGTTTAACCCATGGGAGAATAATATGCGCATCATTCAGGCGGCACGTAAGCCTTCTACAAGAGCGCAGTACAAATGTAAATGGCTTCGTTTTGCTTGATCCTCGAAATGCTTCTATTGAGTTTGTCCCGTCAGTCATATCGAACCTTGCAGCCTCTGGCATCCATGTCTTATCGTGCAGAACCTATCTGTCAGCCATTGCAGCTCATCTTTCAATAGATTATTGCTCTTTTTCTATAAGAAATCCTGTAATCAAGAGGCATTTTGCAGGTCTCCGTCACCTCTTTCACTTGAAATGGGATCTAAACGTGGTTCTTACTGTGCTGTCACAAGCCATTTGAACCACTGGCCACTACGGAGCTCAAGTTTCTCTTCTCGAAGGTGGCCTTCTTGATTGCAGTAACATCCGCTTGAAGAGTAAGCGACCTTCAAGCTATGTCGAACACACGTTCTTAAGGATAAAGTTGTGCTCTGCACTAATCCTTCTTTCCTCCCAAAAATTGTCTGAGAGGGCCACATAAGCCAGTCAATCTCCCTCCTGGTTTTCTTTTCGGACCTGGTCTCGGATGCAGAGAGGGTGCTCCATATCCTGATGATCAGAAAAGATCTGAAGTTTTATCCTCGAAGACCAGCGATTTCAGAAGCTCCCCACAACTATTACTTTTGGGGACCCAAAAGGAAAACTGGCCTCACAAGCTTCCATTTCACGATGGATCGTTTTGTGTATCTCAGACACTTGTACAGTTCAAGGCCTTCAGGCCCCAAAGGGCTTTCATGCACATTTGGTCTGAGGCAAAGCGGTTGCTTCCAGAAATATGTCCCTTAGAAGTCCATAGCCAAGGCTGCTATGTGGGCTTCTCCCTTGGATTTTTGTAGACCCTGTTGTCTTGACCTGAGCTCCCGGGCCGATTCCCAGTTTGGCCAGGCAGTTCTTGTCTACTCTGCCTTTTGGTTCATTTTTGTTAGAAACAAATGTGCCTGTTCCAGATGGCCCTCTTGGAAATGGTTCTTCAGAGCCTCCTCTAAAGAAAGAGCATTGAAGTTGTCAGAGTATCGAGATTGGACTGAAGACTAAGAACCTGACTTTTTCTGTTGCAGGATTTGTTGCTAACACAACTTGGTTTTTGCTTTGGCAATTCCATTTAATTCAACACAAAGGTGGATCTTCTCTGCAAGGCTCTGTCTCCCCAGGAGTAGATGAGCGTGCTTGGGTAAGGCCCAAATGGATGATCACCTATGCAGTCTAGCATACTGGTTCCTAGAGCACTCCCCTTCTACACCTATAACCTCCCTGCCATTTGGTGAGTTTACACCAGCTCATTATTCCTGCCTCAGCATAGCCAAAACCACCCAGATGCACAGGTCTCTGAAGAACATCCTTCTCCCCATAAGAACTTATTAAAACAATTATTTATATCTAAAAGCAACTTATTTAAGAGCAGCAGAGGAAGCATGCTAAAAACATATAATAACTTTGGAAATTGAGTCATTTTTTTTATCACACTAACCTTACCCCAAGGAGTCCATTTCAGGGGCTCCCATGTACAACATAGTCTATCCATCTCCCAAGTTTTAAGCCGGATTTATTCTTCAAGAAGTGAGACAGTATTCCTAGTAACATGAATACCCAAATACCTACATCTGCCCAAACGTTACACTCCCAATTAAACAGCTCTGACCCGAAATGGAGATGGGGAAAATCAAGGTCTTGGAGACATGTACCTTTTTTGGAATTTGGGAATTTGGTATTTGGGAATGTCTTTCAGACATTCCCAAATACCTGCAACGACAACAGCAGTCCCTTAAAGCAACACTCTGGATCTGAGATCAACACCAGAAGGTCATCTGCATACAGGAACACCTTAGACCTTTGTTTTCCAAATGGGCATGCTCTATGCCCGGGTGAGCCCTGAGCACAATTACAAGCAGTTCTATGAAAGGGCAGCACTGACGAGTCCCATTCTGGACATTGGAATACTCTGACATACAGCTGTTAACTGTCACAGCAGCTCTTGCCCCCTCTACAGATCCCTAGTAAGTTGTAAGAAACATGACAAACGCATATCGAAGGTATTCCAAACTCACCCTTTCAAATGCCTGCTTCACGTCAATACTGCATAGGCGGTAAATGGAAAATTCAAAAGAAAATACAGGCCCTCTTCTGATCCTGAATACTTAAAAAAAACATCTGTCACCTGAAAGTTTAGTGGTCCAGGCAGCCACATCCACTAGACATTCGGCACACCCTACAATTTCCCCAGATAGGGATGACAAGAAGATTGATACATGGTCTCACAAGATTTTCTCTTTGGGAAGCATGGTATTAAAATTGACAAATGTGACTTGCACCCTTGCAAGATTCACAAACACCCTGTGGGATTGTATGAAAGCAGCGGCTGAACACATTCCTGATTTTTTTGCGATTGTGAAAGATGGAATGGAGACTAAGGGGGTATGCCTTCAATCAGGACTGGACACTGCTGACAGCATCATTCGGTCCAAGGCATCTAGCACAGTGCTACGCAGATTTGTGTGGCTGAGAAAGTCGGGCTTCGCACCGGACGTGCAGGCCATGCTACTTAATATGCCATTTGACGGCTTGAGGTTGTTCGGAAGCAAGGCGGACACAAGTTTAGAAAAGCTGCAGACCTCAGAAGCAGCAGCTAAGTCTCTTAGCGCCTCTATAAGACAACCTCAACACCACTCATACTCGGGCTCATCTTCCTGGAGGGGTCGTCCATTTCGAATCTACTCCTCATTTGGGAGAGGGAAGGGACAGGCTAGTCAAAGAGGATAGCAAAGAAAATGTCCTTATGGTGGAAGAGCGCTAGATCAGCCCCAGCAGAGACAACTGTCCCCTCAGCCGCTTCTGCAGCTGCCTCAAAGCCACTCTGACGTCTTGACCCACAAGACCCCAGTGGGAGACAGGATCTCTCAGCATCTGAACGAATGGCGAGGCATTACTTCAGATGCTTGGGCACTGGAAACAGTAGCCCAAGGTTACTGCCTTCCCTTTCAGAAAAGACCACAGGATCAAACACCGGGATACAACTCTGCCAAAATTGCAGATCCGCTCCTGTTGCAGGAAATGTTAACCCTGCTAGAGAAAGGAACAATAGAACATGTACCTGTAGCAGAAAGGAACAAGGGTTGGTATTCCCCATGCTTTCTCATACCAAAAAAGGACGGAGGATTGAGGCCCATCTTGGACTTTAGAAACTTGAACAAGTTCCTCAGGAAGGACAAGTTCAAGATGGTTCTCAGATCCTCAGGCTCTTCAACTCCAAGACTGGTTGGTATCATTGGACCTTCAGGATGCTTACTTTCATGTGCCAATCTGTCTCAAGCACAGGAAGTACCTGAGGTTTGCGATTGTCAATTCTTACTATCAGTTTCAAGAGTGGGGGTGTTGACCTCCGCCCCACGGGTTTTCACCAAGCTGATGGCGGTAGTGGCAGCGAGTCTCAGGAGAAGGGGAATTCATGGCTATCCTTAACTGGATGATTGGTTCATCAGGGCACGTTCACCCGAACAAGCCCAGGAACATCTGAACAGGACCTTCCACTTCTTACACCGACTGAGCATCTCCTTCAATTACAAGAAGTCAAATATGATGCAATTTATCGGAGCAGTCCTGGATACTTCCTTGGGCAAAGCCTAGCCTCCTGAGGAAAGAGCTCACCACATTTTGCAGATGGTAACAAAGTTCCACAATGAGCAGCATCTGCCAGCCTTCGATTTTCTAAGGTTGCTTGGTCTCATGGCAGTCTGCATTTTTCTGGTGCCTGAGGCCAGATTGAGAATGAGATCCCTACAATGGGCCCTTAGGACTAAATGGTCCCAAATTTCACGGAATATGTCAGATCTTTTGCAAGTTCTGGCCAGAGTGGCGCAAGATCTTCTCTGGTGGGCTTGCAGGGGCAAATATCCTTAAAGGGGAATCTTTTTGGCAACCATGGCCGGAGATGGCCCTAGTGACGGACGCCTCACTCACCGGTTGGTGAGCCCACACCAACGATCTGACAATCAGCAGTCCTTGGTCTCCCATCGGGGTCCAAACTACAAATCAACCTTTTGGAGCTGAGGGCAATCAGATTAGCGCTGAAAGCATTTCTGCCCTCTGTACAGGGAAAGAATGTCCTGATAATGACAGACAACACAGCGGCCATGTACTACCTGAACAAGAGAGGAGGCGTAGAATCACTACCACTGTGCAGAGAGGCAATGCATCTCTGGTTTTGGGCAATAGAAGAAGGAATCTGTCGGCAGTTCACCTAGCCAGAGAGCAGAACACGACGGCAGACGCTCTGAGCAGGCAGAGCAGTCGCCCACAAGTGGGAACTAGCTCAGGAATTCCTTCAAGAGATCTTCACCCTTTGGGGAAGCCCTCATGTGGATCTGTTCGCGACCAGAGTCAACCGGAAGTGCGATAGTACTGCTCAAGGGAATTTCCCCCAAGAGGAGCTCTTGCAGAAACGTTCGTGGTAGATTGGGAATTTCTACTTCTGTACACGTTTCCCCTAATCCCCGTTATTCCTCACGTAATCAGGAGGTTTACAAAGTTCAGGAAAACCATGATCCTAATTGCCCCGGATTGGGCCAGGAGAACGTGGTACCCAGATCTTCTGGACATATCCATCTGCCCTCCAATAGGTCTTCCACAAAGAGAGGATATCGTCTCGCAAGAGGAAGGTCTGGTTCTCCATCCAGAGGTCATGACACCCTGCCTTCATGCATGGTTTCTGAGAGGCTGAGATATAAAGATTGGGACTTCTTGTCATGATCTCTGCTTCCAAAAGATCAGGACTTGCCCGACTCCCTTGGAAGCAGACCCATAACCCCGGTTCCGAGTGCCAGCCAGTCCCAATTGGGACCTTTTGGACCCTGTCCTGGCGCCAGTGGCACCAGGCTCATAAAGATGCCCAGTCCCAGCGCTGGAAGCGCCGGGCTCATAATGCTTGGGTGGACTTACCTGCAGCAGACCATGCTGCTTACTTACCTGCCAGTTGAACCCCTGATCCTCTTCTGTTTGGGACTACTTTTCCTGTTGGGTGGGGCAGGAGCCACTCCCTAGGTTCAGAACACTGGAACTCTTCTGGAAAGCAGGAACTCTTTTCTTACCTAGGCGTGGCTGTGGAAGGAGACACCTAAGCACTACAGGAGGCTATTTAAACCACACCCGATGGATGAATCTTGCTTTGTGTTATTCTGCATTCTCTGCAGCAGAACGCTCATCGTGTCTTCTGCTTCTGATCCTGGGCCTAAGGGAACAAAGGCTTACCATCCTGGAATCCAGTCTTCAGCAGCACCTGTAAAGACAAAGAAAGAACAGGTTAGCACTACGGTCTTCAGTGGCAGCGCATCTCTTACCTGGTCCATCGGCTGTCACCAACGCCTCGCGCTGCATTCCGGCATCTGAAAGACAAAGGCTTACCTACTCTTCGCATGCTCCGGAGGTCTTCGCACTGCATTCCGGCATCTGAAAGACAAAAGCTTACCAGCTCTTCGCACGCTCCGGAGGCCTTCGGCGCTGCATCCCGCATCTGAAAGACAAAAGAAGGTGCGTTTAAAGACATTGGGCAACTTTATTACTCACGTGCCATTACTCCTTCCCACGCCGAATCCAGTGGGTATTCCAGCACCCTTCAGCTTCTCTAAAGCTCCGAACTTGTACCTGCAAGATAAAAGGGACAGTTAGTGCGCATCGTGAAGCAGGCTACAAGCGCTTACTTACGTGCTTCCAGGCGCTTCTATTCCTCACGCGGGTTCGATCCTCAACTCTCATCAGCCCGCCATCTGCCATCGCCGGAACCCTGCAAAACAAGAGATATCATTACAAAAGACTTTTAAGACATTTGAAGTGCCCAGAACTTACCGTTCGTGCAGTTAACGACGGACAGCAGTCCTCTGAGGTCAAGAGGCCTGCACCCTTATCCAGTGAAGAAACTGGTTACGGCACCCTGCCCCGAGGCAGATGGAGAGCTCGGCGTTCACTTACCTAAGGTGAGGGCGTTAACCTTTGGGGTTCTACAGGGGAAGAGAAAGGGAAGAGGAGAGAGGCACCCAATAACCCCAGTTCATTAATCCCATATTTTCTATCTGCAGACATCTTACTCTTCGAGTCAGACATACAGTGCACAGAGGTCCAGCCCAAAGAGCAAACCGTGTATTACACATCACCTTTGAAGATACGGCATTCACCCAGTCAAGA
This sequence comes from Ambystoma mexicanum, assembly GCF_040938575.1. Lineage (NCBI taxonomy): Eukaryota > Metazoa > Chordata > Amphibia > Caudata > Ambystomatidae > Ambystoma > Ambystoma mexicanum. The sequence goes on along the minus strand of NC_090925.1, from coordinate 1,235,983,821 downwards.
CCGGCGCCTCTGCGGGAATCAGGTGAGCGTTACACTTCTCAGATGACGTAATGGAGATTTTGCTTTCGGCTAGAAGGCAAGCGACAAAATCCTTGTACCGGTGTCATTGGAACAAGTTCAGTAACTGGTGCCGGGATAACAATGTGGATCCATTCTTATGTAATACTCCTATGGTACTTTCTTTCCTTTTACACTTTGCCAATTTGGGGCTCCAAGTTGGTACAATAAAAGGATACTTGGCAGCGCTATCTATTTTTAAGCGCTCCTCAGAAGAAGTATCTTACTTCAAAACGCCCTTAATGATTCAGTTCCTGAAAGGGCTCACACATGTGTACCCTCCAAACCCTTTTCAGGTTCCCGTCTAGGATTTAAATTTAGTTTTAAAATTTCTCACTTGTATTCCGTTTGAGCCATTACATTCTTGCCAGTTAAGGCTCCTTACTAGTGGCAATTACATCAGCCCGCAGGGTGAGTGAGTTGCAGGCGCTCTCGTGTAAGCCTCCTCACACTGTTTTTCATAAGAACAAGGTTACTCTTCGAGTGAAACCCTCTTTTTTGCCAAAAACAGTTTGACTTTCACCTGTCACAAAAAATCACTTTACCTTCCTTTTATCCTCCTTCATGCAAGTAAGGAGGAAGAAAGGTTACACAGATTGGTCCCTAAAAGGGCTCTCAGTTTCTATATTCCAGATTGGCTACATTTCAGCAATGTGATCAACTTTTTGTCGGATATACTGGACACAAATTGGGTCTAGGAGTAACCAAACAAACATTGTCCAGATGGATAATTTTGGCAATTACTGAATGTTATAGGTTGGTTGAAAAAGATCCTCCAGATGGGCTGATGGCTCATTCAACCATGGGCATGGCAACCTCAACAGCTCTTCAGAGGGGTGTCCCGATGCAAGACATTTGTGCAGCGGCCACCTGGTCCTCTGTGCACACCTTTTGAAGCATTATTCTCTAGATTCAACAACCTCACAAGGGGGATTCTTTCCCAATGCTGTCCTTCATACAGTCCATGATTGATACTTTCTGGTACTCCCTTCTCAAAATTCATACTGCTTTGGGAGCCTATTTAAGATGAGGAATACGTGGGAGGACACAATGCATTTGAAGAACAAGTTACTTACCAACTGTAACGTTCTTTCGATTGGATGTTCCTCCCACATATTCCTCATTGACCCTCCCATTCTACTCTGCCGCACAGTTTAGGCATTTTACACTCAATGTTCCTTGAAAGCTTACAGTCTAAGGGGTACGCCTTTATGAACTCATCAATTGAAAATATACGAAAAAACAGAACTGAGGCCAACAGGCGCGGCTCAAGCCCTTTATACTGCAGATGACGTCAACGGCAGCCTCCGAGGGACATCAGCGACACAACCTCGAGCATAGCGCCCTCTGGTGGAGAAAATATTTTCCCGAAGTGGCAAAGCTAAGATGAGGAATACGTGGGAGGAACATCCAATCGAAAGAACGTTAGTTGGTCAGTAACTTGTTCTTTTCTTGGAGTGGGCCTACCTCTCCTCCTCCCTCTTGGCCGCAACAACTCAACTCCTCCTTGGTGACCTCCCCATTCATCTTGATTCTCACTGTTCCTCATCTGTGTTCTTACGCGACCTGTGCGATTCACTCTCCCTCTCCTATCCTCTCCTCTGGCCCCATTCACTCAGTTGGTCACACACTTGATGTCTTGATCTCCTCTGCCCCCTTTCAATTCCCCTCACCACTCCTCTCTCCTGGAGTGATCATTTGCGTCCTCTTCTCATCTATCCATCTCCTCCCCTCAAGCCAAGCCTACCCCAAGACTGCCACCCACTTTCTCTGATATCCAGCCCATGAAGGGTGTGTCAGTCGAGCCTTTCGCAGCCACCTTGACCCTTCTTTCACCTCATCCCCCCCGCCTCTCCCTCCACCCCGGGCAGACTCGCACCCTGACACAGCGCTGTCCCTGCTCTCTTCCTCTATTTCTGCTACACTTGATGCTCTTGCCCCTGTCATGACGATCTGTTTGCAGTCCAAAGCTAAGTGCAATTCTTGGTATGACTCTGACCTAGCTACACTTAAACCTAAGTGTAGGGCGGCTGAAAGGAAATAGTGCTTCTTGTTCTTCCTCTGACAAACAGGCCTTCCGCCTGCTCCAAAGGCAATACTGACTCTGTCCGTACCAGGAAGAGACCACATTCAAGCCTGTGTATCTGCGACATCTAACAACTCGGCCGAACTCTTAAAATCTTTAAGGAGCTGGCCATCCCTGCTGCAGTCTCCACTCCTCCTCTCACCTCCCAAGCACTTTGCATTGCCCTTGCCTCTCACTTTATCTGTAAAACCCAGTGCACCTTGTCCACCCTCTCCTCCTCCTCTTCCCCCTTCTTATTTGCCTGCATATCCTCCTTCACCTACTCCCCCGCCCTCTTTCTCCTCCTTTCCTCTTTTCTCTCCTGATGAGGTCGCTAGACAAGTCCGATCTATGAAAGCCTCATCAAAACAGGTTCATCCATGTTCCTCTAAAACCATTAAGGACCACGTTGATACCCTTGCTCTGGCCATTGCAGATTTCTGCAACCTCTCATTTGCCTCTGGATCTTTCCCCTCCCCTCTGAAGCACTCCCTTGTGCATCCTCTCCATAGCCAGCCGATCCTCCTTGTCCCGCTAACTATTGGCCAATTTCCAATGCTCCCTTTTTGGGCAAACTCCTGGAAAAGCTGGCCATCTCTCTCCTTAATCTCCATTCCAATTCTGTTGGTTCTCTCCATGATCGCCAATCTGGCTTCAGAGCTGCCAGAAGCACGGAAACTGCTCTCCTGAACATCCGTGAAGATCTGCTCTCCAACCTTGACTCCAGCACTCCCTCTGTCCTCATCCTACTTGATCTCTCCTCTGCTTTTGACACTGTCAACCATATCACCCTGCTCAACCATCTCTGTGACAACCTGGGTATGACCGATCGGGCTCTGGCCTGGCTGACCTCTTTCCTCTCTGATCGACCCTCCCAGATACAATTTGGGTCTTTCCTATCTTCTATACCCCTTTCTAACTGTGGTGTTCCCCAGTGGTCTAACCTCTCACCCTGGCTTTTCAACTAATACCTGGCAACTCTCGCCTACTGCATTTCCTTTTTCTGCTCAAACTTCTAGTGCTATGCTGATGACACTCAACTAATTTTCAGGCTTTTCTCGGCCACCTCCTCTCCTTCCCTCATCTGATTGCCTAACTACCATTAAAAATTGGTGTGCCGCCAACGATCTTTGTCTAAATGCCAACAAGACTGAGATCCTCCTCCATAGGCACACCTTCACCTTCCTTTCCCCTTACTCTCTGGCCGGCCTCCTTAGGCCCTTCTCCTACCCCTACCTGCAAGGCCAAAAACCTTAGTGTCATCTTTGACTCCACACTTTCCTTCTCTGCAAACATCTGACAATTAAAGACAAACTTCTTAATGTACCTCCTCAGAGGTACTCTGCCTTTCCTCTCCTTCCCTCAGAAGCCTACTGTCTCCCAAGCTCTGGTTCCCTCTAGGTTGGACTACTGTAACAGCCTCTTTCGAAGGGATTGTCCTCCGACGTATTCCTTATCTTTGATAATAAGTTTCCAGCTTGCTGGCCTCGGAAATTTTTTCTGTAGAGGGCGCTGCGCGTCGACGTCCGCCGAGTCGATGTCCCTCGACACCCACCGTATCGGCGCCGACATCACCATGCCCATAAATAGAAACGCGCTGCGTCCGTTGCTCAGTTCCATTTTTTTCCGCGCTTCATGGGGCCTCGGAACGTTGTTGCTCAGTTCAGTCAGGTTTGTCTAAATCTATTTCGACGAATATTCCTCATCGTTCTCGATGGCTTCTTCATCAGAACAGACGCCGCCGCGATCCGGCTTCAAGAAATGTCGAGACTGCGGTAAAAAAATGTCAATAACGGATCCACACAGGGTCCGTTTATGGTGCTTGGGGTCCGAGCACCATTGTTTGGAGTGTGAGGACTGCATGTCCATGACGGCGAAAGCCCTGAAGGAGCGATAGGGGAACTAGAGAGAGGTAAGTCAGCCAAATCCTCCTCAAAGGTTTCGTCGGCTGAGTCGAGGCATTCGTCTCCTCGCCGTCAAACACTCCCATTCTAGATCTCGAAGCAGCTCCCACCATTCGTCGAGATCTAGACACTCAAAAATAGACGTCGAAGGTCCCATTCCTCATCTTCGGTGTCCCCAGAAAGAGTTTCCTGTCCCACCAAACACAGTTCTCAAGCTGAGTGGGAGGAATTCAGGAAGAAAATGTTAAGCGTCTTCGAGAACGCGGCCTCGACCCCCTCGAAGACAGCTGAGGGTGATACCCCGGGTGAAAAACCCAAAAAATCAAAACGCCGCGAGTCGCAGCACCCGGCGAAACATTCCACCCGAGAGCGCCATGAGCCATCGGGTAAGAAGGCACTGTCTTCGCCGTCGTCGAAGGTTCCTTCGATGCACGGGTCGGCGCCATCGACGCCGTTGTCGAAGGGTTCCTCGACGCGTCGATCGACTCGACGCCGATGGAAGAGAGGACCAAGGCTCCACAGCCAACGGTGTTTTCAAGGGCCTCTGGCACCACGCCAAGACCGACGATGATGCCCTCGAGTAGGATCCCGATCCTCTCGAGTTCTTCGAGACCCCTTCCAGTTTCTTCGCCATTTTCGGCGCCTTCGAAGCCGGTTACATCGGCGTCGACAACTTCGACATTTTCTCGTCCAATAACGACGAGTTTGGCTCCTTCGGCCCTAGAGATGGGCTTTACTCCATTTCAGAGATCAGAATACCCTGGTCTTTCTTAAATTTATGAATAAAGGGAAGACTCTGACCAAGAAACTTTTGGTTTACAGAGATCCACACTGCCTGCTGCAGAGGATTTCACCTCTGAAGAAAGAAGGCTGAAGGAACTACAGGAGTCACTTCATGAGGCCAGTGGACTTGACACTTCCCCAGAAGTGGAATTTGTAAAGCCAGACCCAGGGGAACATGCCGAAACACCATATAGAACCCTGATGGCAAGAATAATTGAGTTTATGGGTTGGTCTGCGCCTTCACCTGTTTTCCAACAGGATGATCTAATGGATATATTGGACAAAGGCCCACAGGAGGACCCGGTGGTCCCCTTCCATGCAGCCCTATAAAGAAAAATTGCATCCAATTGGGAGACTCCCGAAGTCATCCCAGCAGTCAATAAAAGACTGTCAACAAAGTATAGGGTAGCGGCTGCTGACCCTGAATACCTGTCAAAACACCCGACCCCAGAGAGCCTGGTGGTTCAAGCGGCAACTTCATCCAGCAGTAAAACTGCTTACCCTACTGTCCCACAGGATAGGAATGACAAGAGGTACGACTCTATGGCAAAGAAAGTCTTCTCTGCCTGTAGTATGGTGTTGAAGTCCATCAACGCCACCTGTACGCTCGCCAGGTTCAGTCACACTTTATGGGAGTGTGCTTCATCAGCGGCTGACTGCATACCCGATGGAGAGGAGAAGGAAGCCTTCCTTAACATCATTCAAGATGGCAAAGATGCCATGTGCGAATCACTTCAAACGGGCATCGATTCCACTGACAGTATCAGCAGGGCCATGGCGGCAAGTACAACAATCCGCAGGCATGCGTGGTTGCGAAAGTCTGGCTTTGCCCCTGATGTACAGGCCAGACTTTTGAATATGCCCTTTGACGGCTCTTCATTATTCGGGAAAAAGGCGGATGACAGTCTGGAAAAGTTAGACTTCTAAAGCAGCAGCAAAATTCTTAGGAGCTGCTATCCGTCAAACTCCTTTTCGCCCCTCAGGAGCCTCTGGGAGAGGAAAGTCCTTTCGCTATTATTCCGCATTTGGAAAAGGCAGAGGACAGCCGGCTCAAAGAGGCCAAAGATCCACCCGAGGTGGACGGGTCAAAGGTACTAAGACCGCAGCAGCAGCAGGTGCCTCTTTACCCTCGGCATCTGCATCAGCCGCCCCCAAACCACTCTGAGGCCTTCGCACACAAGACACCTGTAGGGGGCAGGTTAACTCGCCATCTGACGGAATGGCAGGCTATAACGTCAGATGCTTGGGCGTTGGAGACAGTTGACCAAGGTTACTGCCTACCCTTTCTACACATCCCTCAGAGTCATCCACCGGAGAACAGCTCCCTAAAAGTTCCAGATACGCTCCTCTTGCAGGAAATTATGGACCTGCTAGAGAAAGGTGCCATAGAACCGGTACCTGTAGCGGACAGGAACAAGGGCTGGTACTCCCCCTACTTTCTCATACCAAAAAAGGGCGGAGGACTGAGACCCATCCTGGACTTGCGAGAATTGAACAAGTTCCTCAGGAAGGACACGTTCAAGATGGTAACTCTCTCTCAGATCCTTCAGGCCCTCCAGCTCCAGGACTGGCTGGTATCTCTGGACCTTCAGGATGCTTATTTCCATGTGCCAATCCATCTCAAGCACAGGAAATACCTGAGGTTCGCAATTGGCAACTCTCATTATCAATTTCGAGTTCTGCCATTTGGGCTGACCTCCGCCCGAGGGTCTTCACCAAGCTGATGTCGGTAGTGGCGGCGAGTCTAAGGAGGGAAGGGATCCACGTCTATCCCTACCTGGACGATTGGCTGATCAGGGCCATATCTTCAGAACAGGCCCAGACCCAGCTAGATTATGTCTGCCTCTTCCTTCAAAGACTGGGCTTCTCCCTCAATTTAAAGAAGTCGCAGATGACACCATCTCAGAGACTCCAGTTCATTGGAGCGGTCCTGGACACTTCCCTGGGAAAAGCCTCGCCACCAGAGGTGTGAGGGCTCAAGATATTCTACAGATGGTCACCAAGTTTCAAAATACCCAGCGTCTCCCAGCCTACGACTATTTGAGGTTGCTAGGCCTCATGGCATCCTGCATCTTCCTTGTGCCAGAGGCTCGCCTGAGAATGAGATCTCTTCAGTGGGCACTGAGAAGTCGGTGGTCACAATTCTCAGGGAGAATATCAGACCTCCTCCGGATTCCGGACAAGGTAGCCCACGACCTTCAATGGTGGGCCTATTCAGAGAACATCTTGAAAGGAGAACTGTTTTGGCAACCATGGCCGGAGATAACAGTAGTCACAGATGCCTCGCTCACAGGGTGGGGAGCCCATGCCAACGACTTGACCATCAGCGGTCGTTAGTCTCCATCGGAGTCCAGACTACATATCAACCTATTAGAGCTGAGAGCGATCAGACTAGCGCTGAAAGCTTTCCTGCCATCAGTACAGGGGAGAAATGTCCTGATAATGACGGACAACGCGGTGGCCATGCACTACCTCAACAAAAGAGGAGGCGTAGGATCACTGCCACTGTGCAGAGAGGCAATGCAGCTCTGGTTTTGGGCAATTTGGGAAGGAATCTCTCTATCGGCAGTCCACCTAGCCGGAGAGAAGAATTTGACAGCGGACGCTCTGAGCAGGCAGAGCAGTCTCCCACGAGTGGGAGCTAGCTCAGGAAGTCCTTCAAGAGATCTTCGCCCTTTGGGGAACCCCTCAGGTGGATCTGTTCGCCACAAGCACCAACAGGAAGTGCGATCTGTTCTGTTCAAGGGAATTTCCCCCGAGAGGAGCCCTAGGAGATGCGTTCGTAGTGGACTAGGAGTTCCCACTCCTTTACACATTCCCACCAGTCCCTCTTATTCCTCAAATGATCAGGAGGTTGAGAAGATTCCGGAAAACCATGATCCTAATTGCCCCGGACTGGGCCAGGAGAACGTGGTACCCGGACCTTCTAGATATGTCCATCTGCCCTCCAATCCGTCTTCCACTCAAAAAGAATCTTCTCTCGCAGAAGGGAGGTCAGGTTCTCCATCCAGACACCAGAATCCTCAACCTTCACGCTTGGCTTCTGAAAGGTTGAGGTACAAGGATTGGGATCTCCCTGATGACGTCATGGAGGTGTTGCTTTCGGCCTGAACACCAGCAACAAAGTGTTTATACTGCTGTCGTTGGAACAAGTTTTGCAGCTGGTGTAGGGAAGAGAATATCGACCCTTTTTCATGCGGTACACCAACAGTGTTATCGTTTCTACTCTACTTGGCAAACTCAGGCCTTCAAGTTGGCACTGTAAAAGGCTATCTCGCAGCGCTTTCTATCTTCAAGCGCACTGCGGAGGAACCATCGTATTTCAAAATTCCTCTAGTGGTACAATTTCTCAAGGGTCTAACTAATGTTTACCCTCAAACCATTCCAGGTTCCATTATGGGACTTTAATTTAGTCTTAAACTTCTTAATGACCACTCCATTCGAACCACTTCACTCTTGCGCTTTGAGATTTCTCACACTTAAAACTGTCCTCCTGGTAGCACTAAAATCTGCTAGCAGGGTGAGTGAGCTACAAGCTCTCTCCTGTAAACCCCCACATACAATCTTCCACAAGGACAAGGTTGTCCTTCAGGTGAAGCCTAATTTTCTCCCAAAGGTGGTTTCTGAATTCCATATTACTCAGAAAATTACCTTGCCTTCATTCTACCCTCCTCCCCATCCGGGGAAAGAGGAGGAAAGGCTACACAGGCTGGACCCTAGGCGAGCTCTCAGCTTTTACATCAGCAGAATGGCTAGGATCAGGCAAGCAGACCAACTGTTTGTAGGATACTCGGGTCACAAGTTGGGACTACCCATAACAAAACAAACCATCTCCAGGTGGATTATCTTGGCCATCCTGGAATGTTATAGACTAGCAGGGAAAGAGCCACCCCAATAACTCAGGGCTCATTCAACCAGGCGTGTCACAGCCTCTTCGGCTCTCCAGAGAGGGGTACCGGTCCGGGACATATGTGCGGCTGCCACATGGTCGTCCGCACATACATTCACAAAATTTTACAATCTGGATTCCTCCACTGCTCAAGAGACCAGATTTGGCAAGGCCGTATTACATTCGGTCCATCCCTAAAGGGATACATAACACTATCACTCCCCCCTCCAGTTACATACCACTGCTATAGGAGTCTATCAAAGATAAGGAATACGTCGGAGGACACAATCCCATCGAAGAACAAGTTACTTCTTACCTGGTAACGTTCTTTCGACGGGATGTTCCTCCGACGTATTCCTTATTGCCCCTCCCATCCATCCCCGCAGTGATAACTTCCCTTGTGGTTGCAGCTTTCGCTCCTTCAAGGTTACTAACCGATTCAGGCATGTCTTTTCTTATACTACAAAACGGAACTGAGCAACGGACGCAGCGCGTGTCTATTTATGGGCATGGTGACGTCTGCGCCGATACGGTGGCCGTCGAGGGACATCGACTCGGCGGACGTCGACGCGCAGCGCCCTCTACAGAAAAAATGTCCGAGGCCAGCAAGCTGGAAACGTATTATCAAAGATAAGGAATACGTCTGAGGAACATCCCGTCGAAAGAACGTTACCAGGTAAGAATAACTTGTTCTTCTAAATCTACCTGCCTCCACTCTCTGCCCTTTACAACTATTCCAGAACAGGACTGCAAGTCTTGTCCTTGGCCTCAAGCCCTGGGATCGTATCTCTCCAGCTCTGAAATCCATCCATTGGCTCCCAGTGGATGTAAGATTACATTTAAAACCCTCTACATTGTCCACAAGGCTTTCTGGGGCCTGGGTCCAAAATACCTTCAACTATCCCTCTGTGAATACCTCCCCTCTCGAGCCCTTCGCTCCTCTACTTCTAACTCCCTCAGGGTCAGTCGTTTTTCAAAGAAACGAGCTGGGGGTAGATCTGTCTTCTGCTGAGGCCTCCCTTTGGAACAGCCTACCGGCAACATTGAAACTTGAGGAAAACCATCTCCGGTTCCAGAAGCACCTCAAGACCTTCCTCTTTGCTTCTGCCTTTGTCCCTCTTCTCCCCTGCTGATCTGTTTTCTCTTTCGAAACTGTACACCTGGCCACACTGTCCTTCGGGCCCAGGTACCTGCTCACCCTGCCATCCTCCTGCGCTGCCTCCGGGCCTACCCTTGCATTGGGTTCTGTATCTGTACCCATATAGCCCCACCCACTTCTCTTTTACACTTATCCGATATACCCCATCTGCTTAACCCAGCACTTGTCACTTGCTGGCTGCGCTACCACCTATTATTTATTTGATTTATTCTGTTCTCTCCTCTGTTCCGCACTTTCCACCTCTTTGCCCCCCCCTGCATGCACTCTCCTCCCCCCCCCCCCCTTTTCCCTTTCCCATGCACTTGCACATTCTTAATGTTTTGTTCTCCCCTGTTCCCCTCACTTTGCCTGGTCGCGCTCTGAAACACTTGTGTATGAGCGCGATATGAATAAAATATATTGGATCATTCTTCTGCGATCCCAGTCTTTGGTCGGCAGCCTTTCGATGACTGACTTCCAGGGAGCCTTGGCGAAGTTTAGCAGGTGCACAATGTTCCCTCGTAGCTCAGGAAGAGGTCTCCTCGCCAGGTCCTCTCTTGGATCAGTTCTTTGAGACACAACAGCTTTTGGATTGCGTCGAAGGAAAGCAGCAGCAAAGCTGTCTTCTAGCTGGGCTTCAAGGTTAAGCCATCAAGTTTCAACTTCAGCGTCTGAACAATTCTAGTAAATGGGAGGTCCTCAGATATACTGTTCAGTCTCTCATTCACACTGCTGAGCCAGGCTAAGGCAGCCAGTCATTCAGAAGGGCATTCAGCAGGCAGGCAGCCAATCAGGCTCACAGTGCATTCAGTCCATTCCTCTCCATCCAGACACTCACAGTAAGGAATGTGGATTGGGACACGCACCCAGCCCTTCAGCACTCCACACTGCATTCATACCAGTTTCTGGCAGGGCAGTCTCATTCATTGTGTCACACACTAGAAACCAGACACCCATAACATGAAATGCATATTGGTCACACACTCCATTCACCCAGGTCCCACCCCAGTGTTGTACCCACATCACACAGTCACTGGGAAGGTTCTAGCCAGACTGGCCTGGACTTTCCCACAATACCATATATTGAACTTCCACCCAATAGCCAGTCAGGGGAAGGGACAGATTCGGGGCTTCCCAGGACTTTGGAAAAACAAGGTAGCAGGCAATAGAAAGCAAGAGGCTACGGGGGCCATCTTGTCTCCTATCAGGAATCAACTGATTTCAATTTCAGGGCCTGGGTATCCCAAAATGGAGGATACTCTGAGCACCCTTAAAGTTCAGCATGGAGCTGCCACTAGCCCATACCCTGCTCTGTGGGCCACACATAGGTTCCCAAAACATTCACAATGGCTATAGGGTTGTACCTCCACCCATGGGTGCCATAAGGGTATCCCAAGGGTCTGTTCACCAAACAAAATGCAGGAAGAGTTGCACTGCCAGGAGTCCCACATGGACTCCTGTGCAGAAAATAACACAGAACACACATGATAAAAGGAGTACAGGACGAGGACATAGGACGAGGACATGGAGGACCTTTCCCTCCAATCCATTTCCAGCATCAACGCCCCCACTGCCCCCTCACCTGCACTTGCGCCATCACAATGTCACTAGACCTAGTAAAATTGTTGTCTTTGTCCTCCCTCTGTTCCCCCTCCCTTGCTTCTTCGCGCCTCGAAACACTTGTGGATAGGCATCTTATAAATGCCATATCATATTATGGTCCGTGGTCCCCGGGCGTTTGGATTCTGCCGCCTTGGAAAGTCACAGCAAGTTGTGGTTGCGCCAAAATGAAGTTTGTCTTGAGGCTAGTTGGTCCCACCAGCCCAAGGGAGGAAGTCCTCCCTTGTGGGTCTTCCCAGTCAAAACGAAAAAGGGGTCAGCACAGCTGCAGGGCTTCACTGGGCACTTTACGGTCCAGGAGTGTGTTGCTGGCGTCTCTTCATGTCTTCTTCGTCTGATGTTGTGCTCCAGTGGTCGACTCTGCCTCTAGTTCCCAAAACATCGCCTTTTAAAGCAAGTTCTCATTCATTCACAGCCATAGGCTGTCAATCACCCAGCAGGGTGGCTGCCCTCCTGGACAGCTAGCCGGCCAATCTTAACTGGCTTCATTCAGGCTCACCTAGAGACGCAGGACAGGGAAGTTTCGGGACCCTCTCTCTGCCTTTCCAGAAACAGTGGAGTCTGGGCGTGGTTCAGGGCTGAAGCCTGCCAAATGCAAAATGCACAAGGGACTTGCCCCCGATTCAAACCAAGCAAAAGCCCACAAGAAACAGTGAAAAACGAAGACCGGGGCAATTTTGGAAGAAATTTCACCCTTGGGTGCTTTACTGCAGCTGAGGAATCGGTCTGCAAATACATGGCACAAAAGTAGTTAAAAAAAAAAAGAAACCGCTACCACCAGCCGTTCAAGTTAGTAAATGTAACCGAATGTTACATGAGAAGTGTGAGATAAGGAGTTACTATGTAACCCTCAAGCAATCCAAATAGGGTGGTGTGCACTGGACCCACAAAAGAAAAGGTAAGCAAGTCCTCTTACTATTCTTGGGAACAGTAGTTCACCCAAGGAAATTTACTTACACATTTAGAGAATTCCAAGGGACTTCTCCATGGCACTGCACACAAGCTGCTGTCTTACCAGGCCAAAAACAGATGCCTATGGAGTTTACCAGACTCCGTTGAACACATGAGGGAGAGTGGGGGTTTAGAGTTCCAATCACTCAGGAGTAAAACATTTAAATGCCCTGAATCCAGCAAGGGAGCTGGGGGTCTCCAAGGCTGAAGTGAATTGGCACAGAAATGAAAAGTCTCCCTAACACTGGATATTCAACCTCCATTCCTTTTTAGCTTTGTTTACCTACCGAACTGTCTAAAGCCAACTCAACAAAAGCATGGTCTGAGATCACCACATCCCCAATAGCAGTACTGTAAATATCCCCACAACGAATCCTGCTAACCAGAAAAAAGTAAATCTGAAAAGTGTAATTTCTGTAGTCTAGATTACAATCTCGCACATCCTGTAAATCCCACTTCATTAATTCCAAGTGTCCCTTTCTGGCTTTGGCAATGGCATAGGAGCCATTCTGATAAGATCTGATAAGATATGTCCATCTTCATATTCAGAGTGGTGTTAAAATCTCCCTCAGTCACAATCTCCACATTGCCTAGTATGCATCCAATACAGTATCCACATTTTAATCTGCTTTCGCCACATTCAGCCCATAAATATTCAGGAGTATCAAACGTCACCTTTTCTTGATTGCATCCTAAAATGGCTATGTTGATGGGGCTTTTCTTCAAGCTCTTCCTGAACAGGCGCTAAACCAATTAGTTGCACTAGGTCTTTCAAAAATAAGGCCGACATCAAGTGGATTTATTTGCCACAGACCATTGTGCTGTTTGCCACTAGTATGCTTCTATGTTGGGAATTGGAAAAACACTTTTTTAAACATTTTATGCCTTTCCGCCTTTTCCCACTTATTCAGTAGTGATGGAATGCAAGCTCAGCCATTACTCAATAGTGGAGCTGACTGCTCTGTTCTAGCGATGTCTGATCTGGTGGTTCTTGGACATTTGCAAACAGGTTTTCAAGTTCAGGAGGAGAGATTTGATTCTGCGCACCCCTCGCATAGTTTTGAAGGCTGGCTACCTGAAAAGCTAACCTTTGCTCATCTTCACATCTCAAAGGAAAATATTCAAATTGGGTTTGTGGCTCTGAAAAAATCTGAAGCCCAATACCAGAACAATTATTTGCTTTTGCGCAGTTTGGTGTGCAAATTGTCAATCCTTTGAGACTTCGAGAGTGTCTGGTCTTTCACACATTTAGTGTTGATGGGTAACCATACCGACATTTTGTCTGAAAAATCTTAAACCTTCAAATGGGGCCATTTTTTTATTTTATTTTATTTTTTAAATTTTTTTATTCATCCCGTTACAAAATGTTCTCCAAAGTGGTATTTAAACCTGGTTCCAGTTCTGTTAATGCATACGCCCTTTGAACAAATTGCCTCTTGTGATCTAGTTCTTATAACTTGTAACATTCTTTCGAGTGGCGATTGTTTTAGCTAGAACCATTTGGAACTTCCTGCTCCCAAAAATTGACTTTCTTCAATATTTTCATACCAAACCCCATGATTTGTCTAGTGAAGAAATACACAAAAACTTGGATGTTTCCAGGGAACAAAAATTCTGTATAGTGAGTACGTAATGGTTTATCGGCTCATACGATCTTTTTGTAACCCACTGTGACTGTCTCCTGGCAATAAAGCCACTAAGGCAGCTATGGCCAGAAGAATAGTTTTAAGCATCTCTGAAACTTTACATTGCGCTTTGGCTGCATCTCCTTGGCCAAAAGACAACTTTTCTAGAATTGCTTGACATGTTTGCGTGAAGCTTGTTGTATATGCTTGTTGAGTAGGATTTTCATATTTATATCTTCCTGACCTGTGTCAACCCGAGAACTTTGTTTGGACTGGGTAATTATCTTGCCTTGTCCCTAGCTGAGTGGCAATCTTTTTCCCCTCTCACCTAGTCTTTTACTCTTTTTATGGGTGACCTTTGTCTCTCCATAGTGTATGGTTGGAGTTACTTTCCTATAACTTTTGGGCTTAGGCTGGGTTGCCCCTTTGAATTTTTTTTCATGTCCTCTCCCCCCACCCCAAATGGACCACCAGAATACGTGGGACAGGCCCCTCAGTGGGTGGGGCAGTAGGGTTTGGGAACCCTGGGGATAGATTGTCACACTAATCTGCCCATCTGCGCCAAGTTACGTTTGGTAAATAAACAAATTGAAAATTGTAGACTGCACTTTAGGGGCAGTTGAGGGGCACCCTAAACCGGCTGGGAATTGTGTAATGCAAAGTGGGGTGGCCCTCTCCCCCACCCAAAATGGAGTGGGGGCTATCTCATGCAGCCCTCCCTGGGGGCAGATATCTGCTCCTAGGAGGGTACACCTGACCCCAGGAAGGAGTGAATGACACCCCCCCCCCCTTATCTGCCCCAGCAGGGCTACATGAGACGCCCCCATCCATTTGGGGTGGATGGGGGGAGAGATGCACCCCCGGTGGTTTAGGGTGTCCCTCAGCCCCCCCTCTCTAAAGTGCAGCCTACCATTTTCAATTTTTTTCTTTGTTTCCCAAACTTCCCTTGGCGCAGATGGGAACATGAGTGTGCCAATCTGCCTCCAGGGTGCCCAAACGCTACTGCCCCATCCATTGGGGGGCCTGTCCTACTTTTTGAGGTGGCCCTCTCCCCCACCCCAAATGAAGCGTGGGGGGGGAACCTCATGCGGCTCTCCCTGGGGGCAAGTTTCTGCCCCTAGGAAGGGGCAAATGTGTTTTCACTGGGGGGCGAGGGGTGTGAGGTTCAATAGACCACCAGGGATGGCTTGCAAGGGAGGCCGTGATTGGAAAGTATTAGTGTAGATTTGTGTTTGCTGGGTGACCGTAGGTAACAAATGATTTTTGTTAGGTTTAAAGCTTTTTTTCTATGCGAGCAGCTGCAACGTTATGTGAGTACTGTTTTTTTTTTTTTTAATTTTTTTTTAATTTACGGTTAGGGCCCACTGTCAGTGGGGTGGGTAGGACCGGGGCTGGATTGTTGGTGCTGTGGGTGGGAATGTGCCGTCTGGGGGGAGATTTTGGTGGGCTGGGACACAATTGTAGGGACTTGCCACAAATTGCCCCCCATGCCAGCAGAAAATAGTTTTTTCCCTGGGAGCGGATGTCTCCCATGTGGGTTGACTATCTGCAGGCCCAGGCTGACCTCTGACTGTGCTACGTTACAGATGTCACCTCTGGGGAGGAATGAGGATCCTGCCGGGGCTCCCTGGAGCTGCCGCTTTGCTTAGGGGACGGTACACCTACATGGTAAATGGATGTCCAAGGCCGGGGACATCACCTTCATCCATCCTGGAGTTGTGGCTGGGCTGCATTACAGCTTTTCCCTTCGGGGAGGTATTGGCACACTGCTGGGACTCCCTGGTGGGGAAAAGCTGTAACACAGGCCAGCAAGAACTCCAGGACAGTTGCAGGTGATGTCCCTGGCCTTGGACATCCATTTACCATGTGGGTGTACCGTCCCCAAGCACAGCGGAAGCTCCAGGGAGCCCCGGCAGGGCCACTTCCCTTGCCCAAGGGAAGTTCCGTATCGCATCCCAGCCCGTGCTACACGATGGCTGGGGCTGATGTCCCTGGCCTTGGGCGGCTGTCTCCCATGTGGTTTCACCGGGCCGAAGCTCAGCAACGGTTTCAGGGAGCTCTGGCAGGGTCCCCGACCTTTCCCAGAGGGAGAAGCTGTAACGCAGGCCAGCCAGAGCTCCAGGGTCTTAGGGGGTGATATTACTGGCCTTGGACGGGTGACTACCATTTTGGGTTGAACGTCTCCATGCCCAAAGTTGGTTCCAAGGAGGGCTGGGACATTTCCTTGCCCTTTCCCAGAGGGAGAAGCTGTAACTCAGGCCAGGCATAGCTCCAGCAAAGTCGGCGGTAATGTCCCTGGCCTTAGGCACCCTTCTCCCATGTGGGTCTTCGGTGGGGCTTATGGGTAATACATTCTGGGGAGATTTGCGCAAGTCAGACATCTTTGGGTTCCCACGGGTGTCTTCTTTTCAGAAATGCATGGGGTTCCCTGTTTTCCTTGGTGGCTTCGACACCCTAGGCCCAATTCTGTAGGTTGTCTCCCACACCTGTTGTGTGTTACCAGTGGTTTAGCCTTTTCTCTTTGCGCCCAGGAAGATGCATCCACACATGTGAGGTACCGTTTTCATTGGGACACGTGTGCGGACGCAGAGAGGTAGGCCATGTGGTGTTGGCGGCGTGTTTTGGTGGGTGGCCAGAGGGAAATGTCTGAGAATGGTTTATTTCCAGCCAATTTCCCTCTGCCCACCCACCGAAACACGTTGCCAACAGATATCATACCTTCCCGCGTTCCCACAGGTGTCGCGATGAAAATGGGGGTGCACCCATCTGGGCGCAAAGGGAAAATGCTAACCCACTGGTAACCCCAAGCCTTTCGGCACAGCACATTTTGTTCATTTGGGCAACCTACAGATTTGGGCCTAGGGTGTCGAAGCCAGCAAGAAAACGGGGAACCCCATGCATTTCCCACACCTGTGGGAATCCACGAAGGTCTGCCTTGCGCAAATCGGCCCAGAATTTATTACTCCGCACCCACGACAAAGTGAAAATTGTGTTACCCCCCCACCAAATATCAAACTTTGCCGGGGTTCTGGGTAATACATTCTGGGGCGATTTGCTCAAGTCGGACCTCTGCGGATTTCCACGGGTGTCCTCCGTTCGGAAATGCATGGGGTTCCCTGTTTTTCTTGGTTGCTTGGCCACCCTAGGCCCAAATCTGTAGGGTGTGCACATGAGCAGAATTCCTGAAATTATGCTGTGCCAAAAGTTACCCGTGTGAGGTACCGTCGGAACACTTGTGGGAAGGTACGACATTTGTTGTGTTTGCATGGTTTTCATAATGTTTCGACCGGTTTATAGTCGTAATGTCGAAACCAATAATGTCGAAAGTCATTTTTTCGAAAAAAAGTCGGAAAAAAATGTCGAATTTTTGTTTTAATGCATTTTTTTTTCGAAATGGGGGTTCCCCCTACCCCCTTTTTTAAATTTTTTTTTTGTTTTACCCATTTTTTTATCCCGAACCCCAAAATAAATATATAATTAAAAAAAACGGAATTCGACTTTTTTTCCGACATTTTTTTTCCCGAAAAAATTTTCATTCGACATTATTTTTTCGAAAAAATGACCGACCACCGTTTCGACCCATTTGCTGCTGCTCTTTGTCACACAACCCTTTCATTTATCAAATGTGACCTACATTTTGTCGCTGCTTTAGGCCCTATACACTTTTGTAACCTGCACAGGTCACCTACCCTTTAAAAGGTCTGCCTGTGCTCTTTCAAAAAATGTATGCTTGCCCTTCCTCAACGCATTTGTTTTCCTAATTTACACATGTGAAGTACGTTTGTTCAGGCTGTAAGCATAAAACTGCTTTTGGCCTGTGGTATTGCTTGTTTTGTGAAACATTGCAAAAAATTTGTGATTTCCTAACTACAAGAGTCGGGGGAATGTAGCGGAGCATTGTATTTCTCAAAATTCATACAAGTCATTGCCGTACCAGGCCAACCATGTCCACCACATACTTTTTTTTATTTCTTTTTTTCTTCTTAGTCTTTTTCCTGCTTTTTCCCCAAACTATGGAATTTTTCCCTACATAGTTGTTGCCCGACCTGCGCAAATCACCCCTTCCTAAACTTGGAATTTTGTCTACTTTTCAGAAATGTATGCCTTTTCTGTTCTTCATGCATAAAAAAAGGCCAAAATCGCCTACCTTTCACAAAACGGTTGTTAACCATATATATATATATATATATATATATATATATATATATATATATAAATTCGTTTCCACTCAACCTGTTCCTGAAAGCCAGGAAAATGGGGAATTCAGCATAGCAAACCATTTGTTCCCAGCTCTTACAAGGAAAAACCCACATGCTTGTTTGTACATCAATTTATTGGCATTTTTTGAAATAACCCAACAATCTCACCCTTTTTGGTTATTTTCTCTCACCCGATTCCCCCCCCCCCCCTACAGCAAAACCGCCTACATGTGGCTGAGATATCTCATGTAACAAAAGTTACAAGCCAGTGAATGGCGACCTACCAAAATCACCCAAAAAGGCATTGGCACGGGGTTGGGGGAGGGGGTGTAGTCCTGGCAGTGAAGGGGTTAAGTCGGCCTCGGTAAAGCACAGAAGGGCCACCATTTTTCTAAAATGGTAGGCGCCTTCTTTTTTCCCCATTTCTTGTGGTTTCAGAGGCCTTCCCCTGCCATTCTAGGTGGGAAAGACCTCACTGTAAGGTCGGCGGGAATCCTTTGGATTCCCTGCCCAGACTCCAGAGTGTTAGTGAAGGCAGAAAGTGAGGCAGGAGTACAAATCTCTGCAGCCCTTTGTCTTTTTCCTTGCCTGAAAGGAACTAACTCCTAATGGGTGACTGGCTGGCTGTCCTGATTGGACAGCCAAACCGCCCCTTTGTAGAAAATTCAAGGGGAGATTGCAGAAGTTGTGCTGTGGTTCCTGATGAATACTCCAAACCTGGAAGTTGCTGACAAGTCGACCACTGGAGCTGAAACCGAAGAGAAAGATGAAGAAAGGAGAGCTGTAGCGATTTCAAGCGACCCAAGTGCCTGCTGTAACTCTTCCTTCCATCGACCTGGGGTCCAAAATACGACTCGTACCAAGTGGCTGGTGACATCCCCTAGTCTCAAGAAGACCTGCATTTTGAGTCATCCAATGGCGTGCTGCGACCTTGCTGGGCTGCAATACCCCTGGTACCTCTAGTCGTTTGCGGTGCACAGTGTTCCGAAATGCGCTGAAACTTTGGTGGCTTCCTTCTGGACCTCCAGAGACTTGATTTGAATACTTGAAGTCCCTACACCGGAGTGCTGGACCAGATTAGTGACGAGAATCCAACCAGCGATGTTCAGTCTTTTCTTGGTTCCTGAAACGGGTGTCAGAACCACATCCAGCTGTGAAGAAACCCTTGCCTGGAGTCTTCCCCATTGATCCCTGCTGCAAATTCCCTTCCGGTGTCCTGCCTTCAGTTTTCACAACAAGGAATTAATCAACCGGGTTTTGTGATGGCTGGGGGTATTACTGACCTTCAGCCTTGTGTGATTCCTGTGAAGCTTTGCTGGCGATTCATGTGATTAGGAGTCCTCTCATCCAGGTCGCTCAGGCCCACTGCTGGAATCCCTCTAGGGTATCTTCTCTGAATTTCCTGGACTCTAACTAACTCTAAAGTGAACTACTTACTTGTTTTGAAGAGACTT
Source organism: Ambystoma mexicanum (assembly GCF_040938575.1). NCBI lineage: Eukaryota > Metazoa > Chordata > Amphibia > Caudata > Ambystomatidae > Ambystoma > Ambystoma mexicanum. The sequence goes on along the minus strand of NC_090925.1, from coordinate 1,235,964,136 downwards.
CCTCAGGAACTCTGACTTTTCTTGCAACTGCACCTTTACTCAACCTACCTACAGCTGGCACCTAGACCACTAGGGTCCCTCTTCTGCCTCTTAGAGAACTCATGCAATAGACTAGGCAAGGATTGTATAAGAAAAGGATTCTGTCTTTATAAATAAAGTGTTAAAAGGTTACATACTTGTGGAAGAGTTGGTTTGTAACTGTCCCTCTGAAATATGAGCGGTTACAAACGTTCTTACTAGCCTTTGAATGGCTTTTGCCATTCTGAAAAGTGTGTGTATACAAGGTGATTATACTCGCCTGTGAATTGGTTCCCTCACGTCCGAAAAGTAATGGTTTTGGCTTCACCTAACTATTTCTTTCAGAATAGAAGTGTATAGGTTTACCAACTGGTTCTGGCTTCCCCTGATGTGCTGTACAGCCTGTATTCAATAAGTCTGCCTTGGGTTTTACCTAGCTTGAATAGCTGTGTGCCATTCTGAATAAGTGTACTGTGGGTTTTACGAACCTTGGTCTGCCTTGTGCCCTCCTAAATTAAGTGGCGAGTTATTGCTTACCTTAATCTGTGTTCCCACTGATCTGAAATGCAACTGTAATAGTTAATTACAACATTGGTTTTACTCACCTGGTATACCTGAGGGTTATCCTAAAAGTAGTGATGGGGTCATACTGTGCATGAATTTGTGTTCCACTATTAAAAAAAAAGTATCCTGGTAACCGGGTTGGTCTACTAAGTGATTTCTTAACTGAGCGTCACTGCATGACTGACAGGGTCTACTATCCTTGAATTACTGACTGTATTCAAAAAGTATATGTAAACTGGTTTTACTCCACAAGAATAGCTGATTGCATTCTGAATATGATATAGGTTTACCTAACCTCTGCTGACTGCTATTCTTAATAAGGTCATACTTTGGGTTGTATCCTTTAAATATTGAGTTGGTTTTTATAATTGTTTATATATAATGCGATTGTGCTTATTTATCCTAGATTCATCTTGGCCTACTTGTATTTAAATAAACTGTTTATTTTTACAATACATGATTCAGTGTTTCTTTGGCCATATGTATGCTACAATTTCTTTGTACCAAGCAACAGCCCTCTTTCCTAAGATGAACCTGGCTGCTCTGTCTACACTGCCAAATACTCTGGTGGTACAACCGTATTTAAAGTGTGGAGGTTTGTACTGTTTGTTGTATGGTTTTACTAAGCCCTTAAAACTGTCCAAACAATGCTGTCTTCTCCACAAACTATATTAACACTTTTTAGTCTTGTCCCAATGAGTTGGAAAGGAGGGAGAGCAGAACGGAGAAATGAAGATTGCCTTCATGGTGATTCAGCTTCTTGGTAGTGTCTCGCCTTCACCTCAACAACCAATTTAACACCTCAGTGTATACTGTGCTACAACCTCCTGCAGAAGTGGGTAGAAAAAACACGGATCTGGGATTTGACAAAAAGTAACAATGGCTAGAATGCAGGGGTGGTACACATAGGGGTGGGCATGCCCGACTGTTATCAAGTTTTTAAGGTAGCGGCAGATCCTTTTTAATCTGCTGGTCCCGTCTTGTTAGCAAGTGGAGAGACTGTCCCAACCGCTTGTGAAGATGGGTGAAGGACCTGAATTGCTATGAATGTAATTCTTTCTAAACTTCTTTCCATTTCTGCCTTCAGAGAAAGAAGAACCCATCATGGCGGCAGAAGAACTGCTCCCAAAGAGAGCACCAAATGACGTAAGAAATGTACCAGAGAGAAGTGAGTATCCCATGCTGACAGAATGGTTATCCTGATGGAATTGTTTGTGTATATTGTTACTCTATTATAAGGGTCTGAATTGGAATTCATGAAGCCGCATCTGATAGCTCCTGATTGTCGGGGATTTTCTTCTGACTAGGATTTGTGCACAAGACAGGAGCTCTTAAAGTGAAATGTTATAAATATGTCATTAGCCTAGAATAAGTTGAACGGAAAAGCGCTCGGCAAAATAAGAATGTAAGTAAAGGCTGGGAGGATAGCTCAGGGGCAATGCATTTGTCTTGGAAGCAAGCCAACGCAGACCAACATGTTTGAATCCCGATCTTGCACTTGGAGATTGGTCTTCAGTGTTAATTCAGTGATTTGAGTAACATGCATGCAGAAATATAAAATTGAGAGCTGCACCTGTCCTAAACCTGAAAAATGGTGGAGATTGCTTTTGGTTGCAGTCGAATTAATACACTATACGCACTTTCTGTTGCTATGTTGTTCTGTCCTTCGCTCTGCTGCTGACAATATCTATTGGGTCCCTCTGTTGCTTTCCCTATTACTTCCGGCCTTTGGCAATTCTCCTCCCTTTTGCTGCTTCTCACTCAGTTATTCCCTAGCTGTCTATTACTACATCAGTTGCTATATCGCTACATGTTGCAATCTCCTCACTGCAATTACTTCTTTCTGCTGTGGCCACTTCTCCGATACCAGTTTGTTCTCGGTTCTGCTGTTTGTGCCTCTGCTTGGATGAAGAAGGGTTTTAACAAACTCCTTGCATTCATTTGCCCTTTTTGATCCAACAAATGAAAGAGCTATATGACGGCCCTTAGATGGACAGAGCTACATTGGTACAATTGGAGGGCCTATCCAGAACGGCAGTTGGGACGCAGGCCACAGATGGGGGAACTGGTGGTCAAAGGAGTGGAGACCTGACTTAAGCCATCTCATTGGCTCCTACTCCAGGTTCCTAGAGTAAAAATCACTAGGTTGTCTGCAGTTGTACAGAATTGCAAATTACAGATGGTTCTATTCCCCAGACTTGCTGGCACTCATTTTATTAATGCCTTAAGAATGTATTGATCGATCTTTGCGGTAGATCAAGGGTAAACCCAACATGGATCTTCAGATGCAGGTCTTCAGTTGAGGTCAAACAGAAGGATATTATGAGGGAGCCATGTTCTAGCACTCAATGGCTGCGCGGCTTTACTGCAGTGCAATTACCATGGTTTCCCCAAACAGCATGCCACATGCTTTTAACACAGGTGTTCCTGCATCAGCATCACCCCACTATTTGCACAAATCACAGCGTTTCTAGAATTAAAAAATATGCATGAAGGGTGTGCTAAAATCCTTGGAGATTTACATGTGTATCTGATCCCATTGAATGAACCCACTGAAATGTAACTGCTGAATGCACTCTTGCCTCTCAAAAAGATGCAGTTGTTAGCAAATGGCATTTTTCATTCATGTACACATAAGCAGGGGTAAAAAGGCCAGGACTGGCTTTCATAACCAACATTGGCCAACTTGTAATCTATGCCAAAAGTCAAATGGTTTGGACTTTGTCAAGAGATAATTCCCCAGATGGGCCTGTATGAATGTCACAGGCTTGCATCTGAATGAATCTGGTTGTTCTGACCGCTGTGTGTAACCTTTTCAGTTCCTAAGAGTTTGCCCATAAGGTAGACATCCTGTGCCAATTGGCTTTACAAAGTTTTAAAATGAGCAATAACTTTGTCGTTCTGCTCACTTTAGAGTAAGCTCTGATTGAGCAGCAAATGGTGACTTTAAAAGATCGCCAATTTGAGGGCTAATTCCCCAATTAACAAATGAGGATTTGAAACGTGTCTGAGGAAAGACCAACCCTTGCACTTTGCAGTGCCTGCTGCAGATACTAAGATCGGCTGCCTACTGAAACTATTGTTTCAAACAAAGGCAACATGGAGAGAAAATAATTTTCAGCGCGCCTTGACGCTCTTTTGGTGGAGCGCTGTCGAAGTGGTCAAAAGGGCCTCTAATGTGGCTCTCAAGAACCTGTTGCCTAAACAAGTCCCTGTTCCCTTCACTGTGGGACCGTCATTGTCCGATTGAGTAAGCTAAATGTTCCCCACTGACTGATTTAAGCCAACAACATGTAAATGAGATTTTTAATTGCAATAAATGGCATTAATGTTTTCTAAAATTAAACCAACCTAAATAATTCAGAGAAATAAAAGTCCCAAAGTGACTGATCTATAAGACCGGCATTACAGCCCATTTAAAAGACTAAATAGAATAATCTGCTAATACTTTCCAGTTTTTATGAGAATATCAAACCCTGACCATTCTAAATATTAAAACTGTTGTGTTCTTAAGCATTCAAGGCAAGACTCCAATTTGATCAATATTTTGCATGCCTTTTCATATACAATACTATCATTCATGATTGCCATTGAAATTTGTTTTGTTTGTTTTATTTGCTTATATAGCGCGCTAAACCCTGAGGTAGCTAGGCGCTTGACTTGTTTAGCTTGTTCCATACATGGTATAAATACAGATAGTAGGAGAGAGTAGAGATAATATACAAGAATGTAGGAAATTACAGTGTACATAGGGGAGGAAGTTACAATAAAATGGAAGAATTTACATGTTTACAGCGAAAAGCTGCAGTAGACATTTTTACAAAATATACAGGCAATGTGTGGTTTCATAGATGTTACTTAGGTAAGAGGGGTCATGGAGAAGAGCCAGGTTTTGATTTTGAAGCAGAAGGAGTGTTTGTCTCTCAGCGCTGGTGCAAGGAGTTCCATGTTTTTGCAGCTAGGACTGGGAAACTGGTTCTGCCTGATTTTTGGAGTCTGTATTTGGGAATGCTAAAGCAGTGGGCATAGTTGGCTCTGGTGGGCTTCGATGTGGTCTTAGTGCAGAATATATTGGCCAGGTATTTGGGGGCAGTGTTGATGCATTTGTGGGTGATCATGAGAGTTCTGAAAGTGTCTTTTATAGGGAGCCTTTTGGCCGTCCGTCTAGCTTGGGATATGTTGTCGGAGCGTGGAATGTTGAGGGCTGCTCTGAGAGCGTTATTTTGCAAGATTTGGAGTTTGTGGATGTTTTGCTTACCGGTGCCAAGATGGAGGGAGTTGCAGTAGTCCAGCTTTGATAGCATTAAAGCTCTGGCTAGTATGATACAGCTTTGTGTGGATAAGAAAGGTCTACAGGTAGTCGTTTGTGGTGTTTGCTGAGGAACAGGCTGTGGCATTAACCTGTTTTAAGAGTGACAGGGTGGAGTCGAGGTAGACCCCTAATGTTTTGGCGTTTTTGGAGACCTTGATGACATTTCCGTCTATATTGAATTAATTGTATTGTGGGTTGAGTTTGTTAAGGTGTTGTCTGGAGCCAATGAGTAGGAGCTCGGTTTTGTCGTCATTGAGACAAAGCCTGTGCTTGGCCATCCATTCTTGAATTTTGCTGTAGATTTTGTTAAGGCGGGAGTCGTCATTCTTGTAGGAGCCTGAAAGCGTGATGAGTATCTGCGTATCATCAACATAGGTGGTATATGGGACTTTCATAAATGGGGAAATACATAAAATTACACTATTACATTGCATGGATCGTAGTTTAAAAAATATGCCATGGGGATTCCAAGATGGCTGCTGACAGAGCACTGTAATCAATCCTCTCCCGAACCTCGAAACCAGAAAAGCGGGAACTTTGAAAACATCCTCCCCAGGCATTTTTGTTCAGCAGCAACGAGGGAAAGTCCAGCCGAAGCATAGCATTAGCCCCCCCCCACCCCATAGAGGAAGGGCCGCTGTGCTAACGGACTCCGCAGCCCCGCCCTCCCTGTTAAAAAAAAAAAAAAACAGGAGGGGGTTATTTGTACTCCAGCTCTCTATAGGGCAGAGGCACAGAGGACTCCAGCCAAGATTCTCTAAAACACAGCTCTTTATATAAATGAGGTTCGCGTTATATACACAATCACAATAACACACTTTGTGCTCCAATTCTAAAATGGTACACATATACAGTTCCAGGTGATGCCACTGTTACTCTGATTCCATTAAAATGCATCAACTGTACTCCGTTTAAATAGCATACGAATCAACACAGCAAAATATCAACCATAGATTTAGGAGGAAGACAAGTTGGTTAGACAATTGGCAGAAAACTGGCCCGGATGCCTAGACACAGTTCTGTATGAGGAGCCCCCCACTTGGGCAACCTGTAAATGAAGATGCACTACAAGCTCAATCCATATATTGTCTATCAGTCTTATCTCCTTCTATAAAAGTTCTACTGCCCCAAAGTACCTGGTTTCGTAGAGTTCTTCGGTGAGTCGTCGACGGGCCCTTCTTGAGCGCACTCCCTTTAAGGCAGGAGCCGCGTGCCCTCTAGATTTGGTGAAGAAAGATGCGAACGGTGGTCGTTGATGGAGCCGCTTCGATCTTTGCGGTCAGCGTCTGGGGTCGGCGAACGGGACGTGACGGCTTCAGTAGCTTTGTCGGCATCTGAGGTCTTCGGGTGGCGGGAAACTCACTGGTGGATTCTCCTCGGCCGTCGGCGGCCTTGACTTTCTTCGGCAGAATGAACGCGGTTGACGGTGATGAACAAGGGAGTCCTTGGATAAAAATGTTCTTGGGCAAAGGGAGCACAGTGGCTCCAGTCGGTAGTCGATGACGGACGGCTGTCCGGTGTTTCTCTTAGTTCTCCTCAGCGGTCCCCTTCTCCGGTCGGCAGCCTTTCGTAGGTCTGTCTACCAGGGAGTTTTGGCAAAGATCAGCTGGTGCAAGATGGTCCTTCGTAGCTCGGGAAGAGGTCTCTTAGCCAGGTGCTCTCTTGGACCAGTTCCTTGAAGGCACAGCAGCTTTCAGATTAGCGAAAGACAGCAGCAAAAGTTCTTCTTCCAGTGGGCTTCATAGTTGAGCACCAGTTTCAACTTCAGTTTCTGAAGGATTTCTAGCAGTGAGAGTCCCCCCAGATATACTGTTGATCTCCCATTCATTCTGTTGGGTCACACTCAGGCCACCAATCACTCAGAAGGGCATTCAGGGAGTCAGGCAGCCAATCAGGCGCACAGTGCATTCAAGCCATTTTTCTCCATCTAGACACTAACACAGAATGTGTATTCGGGCAAGCACTCTGCCATTCAGCACTACACACTGCAGTCATACCAGTTTCGGGCAGGGCTGACTCAGTCATTGTGTCAAACACCAGATACTAGCCACCCATAACACAGAATGCTTAATCGTGACCCACTCCAGTCACCCTGGTCCCACCCCATGGGCGTACTCAACATACAGTCATTGGGAAGGCTGGACTTCCCCTCAACACCATATATTGAACTTCCACCCAACAGCCAGCCAGGGAGAAGGGACAGATTCAGGGCTTCCTGGGACTTCGGGAAAAGTAAGGTAATGGATGATAGAAAGCAAGAGGCAACAGGGGCCATCTTGTTTCCTATCGGGAATCCACGGATTCCAATGACTGGGCCTGAGCATCCCAAAATGGAGGATGAGCAGGGCACCTGTCAATTCAGCACGGAGCTGCCACCAGCCCGTACCCTGCTCTGTGGGCCACACACAGCTTCCCAAAAACATACACTAAGCACTCCCTTGTGCATCCTCTCCTCAAGAAACCCACAGCGGATCCCTCTTGTCCGGCCAACTATCGCCCAATTTCCATTACCCCCTTCTTAGGCAAACTCCATTGGTGTGCTGCCAACGATCTTTGTCTTAATGCCAGCAAGACAGAGATCCTCCCCATTGGCACACCATCACCTTCCTTTCCCCTCACTCTCTGGCCGGCCTCCCTTGGCCCTCCTCCTATCCCCACCTGCGAGGCCAAGAACCTTGGTGTCACCTTGGATTCCACACTCTCCTTCTCTGCCCACATCGCTGATGTATCAAAAAAGTCAAACCTCCTACTACTGCACCTCCTCAGAGGTATTCTTACTTTCCTCTCATTCCCCCAGAAGCTCACTGTCTCCCAAGCTCTGGTTCTCTCTAAGCTGGACTATTGCAACAGCCTCTTTCTTAATCTACCTGCCTCTACTCTCCGCCCTTTACAACTTATCCAGAACGGGACTGCGAGACTTGTCCTTGGCTTCAAGCCCTGGGATCGTATCTTTCCAGCTCTGAAATCTCTCCATTGGCTCCCAGTGGATGCAAGGATTAAATTCAAAACCCTCTGCATTCTCCACAAGGCTTTCTGGGGCCTGGGTCCAACATACCTTCAGCTATCCCTCCGCAAATACCTCCCATCTCGAGCACTCCGCTCCTCTACCTCTAACTCCCTCAGGGTCAGTCGTTTCTCAAAGAAACGAGCTGGGGGTAGATCTATCTTCGGCTGGGGCCTCCCTCTGGAACAGACTCCCTGCCACTCTAAAACTTGAGGAGAACCATCTCCGATTCCGGAAGCACCTCAAAACCTTCCTCTTTGCTTCTGCCTTCTCCTCCCCTCTACCCTGTTGATTCTACTCTCCCTCTGCACCATGCACCTGGCCACCCTCTGTCCTCTGGGCCCAGGTACCTGCTCATCTTGCCACCCTCACGCACTGTCTCTGGGCCACTTCCTGCACTGGGGTCTGTATCTGTACCCATACAGCCCTCCCCTTTTCTTCTTGCACTTTCAGACCTACACGGCCTGCTGCCATAAACCCAGCACTTGCCACTTGCTGGCTGCACTCCCATTGTTTATTGCCTTTTTATTTATTATTTTATTAATATTTTTGTTTTTTCCTTCTCGCTCCGCACTCTCCTTTTGTTCCCCCTTCCATGCACTTCTCCCCCTTCTCCCTCTACCCTGCACTTGCACGTTCTCAATGTCACTGGGCCTAGTAAGATCGTTGTTTTTGTTCTCCCCTGTTCCCTTTCCCTTCCTTGTCGCGCTCTGAAACACTTGTGTATGAGCGCGATAGAAATCAAATATCAATCAATACACTAGGAGTACAGGGTTGTACTCCCACACATGGGGGGCCATAAGGGTATCCCAAGGGTCTGTTCACCAAACCAAAAAAGAGCCGCAACGCCAGGAGTCCCACATGAACTCCTGCACAGAAAATAAGTCAGAACATACATGATAAAGCAATAAAGGACAAGTATGTGGAGGCCCTGTCCCTCCAATGCATTTCCAGCATCAGCCCAGCCGCCTCCGACATTGGAGAAGAATAGATGGTAATCGGGAGAGGGAGGGGGGGGATCTAATCCTGGGCATCCACGGGGGTGGGGGGTGGAAGAGAGGAGACTAAGCGGGTGAACAGTGGCACGACTATCCCTGGGACCTCGGAGCGGGGCACACCCGGGGGAGTCAGGAGAACCAGAGCGGCAGCAGAGTGGGCAAGTGGGGAGAGAGCCTAGATAAGGGAAGGCTCCAAGCAGCGACCACCCAATTTTGGCAGCCCCCCCAAGCCCCCTGGAATTTAGAGGACCCGCACTGGGACTGTCATCCCACCAAAGGCACATATAGCCTCACAGGGCTGGGACGCAAAGAAGTAAGCACTAGGCCATGGTTGAGAGAAAGCCCTAGCACCAGCCTCACCAAGTGAAGTCGGCCCCACCCTAAAGGAGCAGCTGGGGGAATCAACCCTCAATACAGGAGGGTGAACCAAGTTCTCCGCCAACTAGGCTACCGCTGAGCAAGTGTGCACCTGACCCATTTGCTGCCCCCTAAGATGCATAAGGGGGCTGACCCTGAGAAGACATCCATACGCACAAGTAGATAAGGGTTGGCTGTGGTGGACTGTCATGGGGTGGGGAAGCGACTGATGGGGGAGAAGGCCCCGACTGAGTGAGCAGGAGGCAGAACAAGTATGTTGTAACAGCAAGGGGAAGAAGCCCCCAATACAGTCAAAGGGGGCAAGGAAACCCGAAGGGAGCAGCCTCCAGAGGATGTGTGCAGGGACGCCAACTCGCCCCAGGCGTTGCAACAGAACCAGGAACAAACCGAGGAAGGGGACCCCAAACGCATGCTAGCCAAGATCAACCAGTGACAGTCACTACTTATGCAATAATTTAATGACTTTGGCGACACGATCACAGATGCGGTCCAAAAGCAAATGGACAAAATGAGAGGGGATTTGGCGGAAGCACTGCAGGACATTAGAGGGACGTGAATAAGATGAGGAAAGGGTGGACATCTAGTGGGAATTCCAAGAACTCCCATAATTCAAGGAAGACAGAAAATCTAATGGAAACTGGCGAATGTGACCCAAAATTTGGAATTACCGGCAGAAGATCTGAAACATAGGTTGAGGAGGTCAAATATCCGAATCAAGTGCTTGCCTGGGGAGGTCTTTGGCCAATAGCTGGAGGAAGTGATAAAGAGCATCTTCGTAGACCTCTTGGGAACAGACGACCAAACGGATGTAAGATTTGATCATCCATATAGTGGGGCACAGAAGGACTAAACCATGGGTAAGGCCAAGAGATGTCCTAGCAGCCCTCCACGATTACCCAACGAAAGAAAAGATTCTGCTCACCTCAAGAAAGGCGAAACCGATTGTCTACAACTGCGCAAACATACTCCTTTTCCAGGACTTTTCCCAGATGACGCTGACCAAAAGAAGGAAAATGGCCCCAGTCCTGACCGTGCTTCGAGACAAAGATGTCCGATTTCGCTGGGCTTTCCCCTTTGGGCTGGCCTTGGAGTAGCAAGGCGAACCACTGTCAGAGTCCTATAAAGAAGGGGCAATAATTCTGGGAATCGAGGATGAGGACCAAGCCTCAAGGGACCCTCCAGCGAAGGGCCAGAGCAAAATGAAATCATGGGAGTGGTCCGAGGCGAGACCCAAAAGAAGCAGGAAGGGGTGATACCAGCCCCAGCTGAAGGGTCCGGCTAACTGAACGCTGCATGAGGGAGAATCTATCCACAAGGGTCACAGCACACTGTAATGGACCGAAAGTAAAAGGGGCCTGAAATCGAGAGTAAGTCTGCGGAGGGTGAACAACAATAAGAATGTCACCGATGGTCCTAGGGGTGGGGGAGGGGGTAGGGTTGGAATCAGGAATGGGTTTGGGAGAACCTGCCTGACCACAAGCTGGAGGCAGGTTGGGGCTCTCCTTTCGAAGATGTTCTGAGGTGGGGGGGGGGGGGCTAGAGGCCAGTTGAGCTCACCCAGCAAGGGCAGAGATAGGGTGGGAAAGAGGGGGAGGCCGGCGTGGGGGGGTGATCTAGCCCTATGATGAGCCATAACATCCGAGACTACCCCCAAGATAATGGATAAACAAGGAAAGCTAAGCATCATCTCATTGAATATAAATGGTTTGATTTGAATTGGTTTGCCTCAAGGGCAAAAATCATTGTGTTCTGTTCTTGGACGTTTCCAGAAGGCCTATACCGTGCCAGATCATGTCGGAGGAGAATGACGTGGCTTCCCTCTTCAAGCTCTGCACTCGCTGCGGTCTGCGGAATGTTCTCATGGACAAGCATTCCCAGTGCCTGTATTCTCATCACCCGACGCACAAGGAAGAATATTGCGAGATCTGGCTTCTCCAAGTGCACGCTGAAGGATCAGCACGTCCGACTGGTGACGTGGCTCAAAACCAGGGCCTCTACCCCATGTGGTTCACAGGGGCATGCCTCATTCGGATCCAGCCAGCCAGACCAGACTTTTAAGTCCTTTTGAGGGCGCTCCATCCGTGGGGGCCCAAGACCAGGCCCCACACGGGCATGCCGCGCAAGTCCATACCTCGACAACTGGCTCATCCGGAGTCCAGGCTCAACACAGTATCTTGCCTGGCGGCTCCGTCGGAGGAGAGGATAGCAGCTATTTTAGGGAAGGTGCAACGGCTGTTAGCACTGAAGATTCCCACTGTGGTGGTGGTGGGTGGGGAGAACACACAGACGTCTCCACGCCAGAGGCCTGTGGCTACCAGAGGAGAAAGCGCTACACATCAACGTCCTGGAACTACGGGCTGTGTTTTGGGCCCTCAAGTAATTTCTTCCGTCCCTCAAGGGAAAAGTGGTGAAGGTCTTCACGGACAATACCACCATGATGTTTTACATTCGGAAGCAGGAGGGCACAAGATCCCCGCCGCTCTCCAGAGAGGCGCAGGAGTTGTGGCACTAGGACGTCGCCCCGGGGATGTTCCTCATTCCTTTCCACCTGGCGGGATTCAAAAACACTGTCACTGACGCCCTCTGCAAGGAGCTGTGCTCTCGCCACGAGTGGGAGCTTTGGCAGGATCAAGTGGACAACCTCTTCCTCAGGTGCGGCAGTCCCCAGATCGATCTGTTTGCGACGGCGACAAATACCAAGTGCCAGAGGTTCACCAGCAGGTTTCCCCAGCCGGGGAACATGGGGACGCATTCTTTCCCTTTTTGGAAGGCCTGTTCCTGTACGCGTTTCCTCAATTGTCACCCTACGACGAGTCACCAGTCAACTCAGATGGTGCCGGTGCAGGATGATCCTCGTCGCACCAGTGTGGCTGAAGCAAATCGGGTACCTGGACCTTCTCAGCATGTCAGCATCTCCTCCAGTCAAGCTATCAGTGTTCGTGAATATTCTCGCTATGGAAGGAGGCCCAATTCTGCACCACGACCCAGGATTGCTGAACCTGAAGGCCTTGCTCCTGCAGCATTATAGTTTGGTGGTTACGAGCTGCCTGTGGACTGCAGGAAGGTCCTCGCCAAAGCCAGGGCGTCGTCGACTTGGAAGTGTTACGGACACAAATGGAAGCGTTTCGTGGCTTGGTGTAGGTCCCAGAACATAAACCCTTTTTATGGTCGGTGTCGGCTCCCCAAGTACTTACGTACTTGTTATCTTTTGCTAAGTCAGGGCTGGTGCATACCTCCATCAAGGTGCATCTGGCAGCGATCTCCCGCTACACCAGGTCTCCGGGACGGTCTTCCATTTGGTCGCACAGTCTAGTGAAGGAGCTCATTAAAGGACTTCCATTCGTACCCGCCGGTGAAGCCGCCTGCCCTGGCTTGGGAACTCAACCTGATGCTGACTAGGCTCATGGGTCTCCCATTCGAGCTGATGCATCAGGCTCCGCTCAAGTTCCTGTCTGGAAGACCACTTTCATCATGGCAATCGCCTCTTCCACAAGAGTAGGTGAGATCCAACCAGCCTTACTTGACTTTGCACGAGACAAGGGTGGTGCTGTGGACGCACCCCTCCTTCATGCACAAGGTTCCATCGGAATTTAATCTCAACGAGCCCTTGGTGTTACCTGTGTTTTTTTCCGACGCCTTTGTCACCGGCTGAAAGGAGTTTGCACTTGCTGGATGTGGCTAGAGCACTGAAGTTTTATGTGGCCCGCACAAAGAGTTTTCTGGAAAACTTCTTTGCTTTTTGTGAACTTTGGTACTGTGAACCATGGGAAGGTCTTGTCCAAGACTTCCATCTCCAGGTGGCTCTCCGGCTGCATCACTCATCACCGGTTGGCAAACAGACCGCTGCTTGGCCATCAGAGAGCCCATTCTACCAGAGCGATCACAGCAACAATGACGTTCCTGTCTGGTGTGCCCCTCTGGACAGCTGCAGGGCTGTTAAGTGGAGGTCTATGCACACCTTCACAAAATTCTACTGCATCGACAGGGCTTTCAGGGAGGAGTCCTGAGTCGGCCACGAAGTGCTACGCAACTTCTTTGCTTGAAGGTGTGCCTGGTTAGGAGGTAAGAGTAAATGCTTCTGTTGAGCCTTGCCACCTCCCGTGGTGGTTTGTATGTACTGCTATGTATGAGCATGTGAATCCATGCCAGACCCCATGCTGTAGAAGGAACAAGTTATTTGCCTCTAACTTTTGGTTGAATGGGTTGTGTCCTCCCACGTATTCATAATCTTTATTTCCTCATAACCAGGTTGCTGCTTCGGAAAAATGTTTCCCAGTAAGAGGGTGCTATGCGTCGATTCCTGGTCGTGTCTGTGTCCCTCGAGGGTCTGCGTCATAACGTCGACGTCCTCACTAGTATAAGTAGTGCGTGCAGCACCCGTTGCTCAGTTCAGTTTTTTTCTGCACTTCACAGCTTCAGTAACGTAATGCTTGGTTCTGTGATTCTTCGAGTTTCTTGAGAAAATTGGTCAGTTTTTCAACGAGATGGCTTCCTCATCGGCCCGTCGACTCCTCGGTCCAGTTTAAAAAAAATGCTGCGTCTGTGGTTCTAAAATGTCCATGACGGACCCACACAGGATCTGCTGTGGTGTCTAGGTGCAGAACACCCATGTTCGGAGTGCAACGAATACATTTCGATGACGGCCAAAGCCTTGAGTGAGCTCAGAGGGAAGTTGGAGAGAGGTAGGCCTCTAAAATCTATTACCCCGTCCAAATGTAAATCTTGTGACGAGTCGAGGCCTTTGTCTCTGCGTCATAAGAAACATAAATGCTCCCGGTCGCAAAGTGGGTGACATCCTTCCTAGTCTTCGATGGATGGCAAAAAGAGGCGCCATAGATCGCCGTCCACTTACTCATCCAGTTCACCCGAAAGGGTAGTTTGTCCCTCAAAACCTAGTACCCCAGCACAATGGGAGGAATTCAGAATGAATATGATGGTGTTTGAGAACGTGGCCTTGCCCACCTTAAAACACCTAGAGGCGATACCACAGACAAACCTTGGAAGCACAGAAGCCGGGATTCCTCGACCCACCCCACCCCCCTGCTGTGGAAACTCCTTGAGAGCGATCTATTCCCTCGAGTCGAGAGCCTCTGTGACACACAAATCATCATTGAGGCCAAGAAAGGCCATACGGCAAACCTGAAGAGGGCGTCGGAAAGACTATCGACGCCTCAAGTGTCGCCCTCCTCGATGCTGTATACGACAATTACCTGTTGTCGAAAACCTTGACGTTTGTGTCGAAGCCATCGACTACTTCGGGGAAGCCGTCGACAGTTTTGTCGAAGCAGTCAACATCAATATCTACGTTTTAGACATTGTCCTCTCCCATTAAGACCTCCATAGCGCCTTTTTCTTTTGAGAGGATTTACACTCCTCAACCTCTATCAGAGTATTAAGACTTTCCTCAATTTATAGGGATGATGAACTCATCTCATGAGGAAAGACCATTTGGTCTAGAGTACGGTACAACTACTGTTCCAGAGGAACTCTTATCAGAAGAGTCTTGGATAAAGAACCTACAGGACTCCCTACATGAGCCGCATTGCACTTCCCCTGAAGTTGAATTTGGGAAGGCAGATCCAGGGGATCGTACTGAAGGGAATTATGGACTACTCATGACTAGTTATGGAACACATGGGATGGTCCAGGCCCACACCTGTTTTTGAACAGGGTGACTTAACGGACATACTTGATAGAGGACCACAGGAGGACCCTATTGTCCCATTTCATAGGGCTGTGCAGAGGAGAGTAGCTTCCAACTGGGAAACACCTGAGGTTGACCTGGCAGTCAATAAGAGGCTAACAGCCAAATACAGAGCTTCATCATATGACCCCTGTACCTTTTGAAACATCTAACACCAGAAAGCCTGCTAGTACAGGCAGCTACCTCTTCTTGCAAACATGCCTATCCCACAATACCACAAGACAAGGATGAAAAAGTACGATGCCATGGCCAAGAAGGTTTTCTCGGCCGGTAGTATGGCGTTAAAGTCTGCTATGTGACGTGCACGCTGGCAAGGTTTACCCACACCCTTTCGGATTGTATTTCATTGGCAGCTGACCACATCCCTGAAAGGGGGGGCAACAGGGGGGATGAGACGGTTTCTTGAACATTGTCAAGGATGTGAAGGACGCTATGTGCGAATCCCTCCCGACCGGTCTCGACTCTATTGACAGCATCAGCAGAGCCATGGCGGCTAGTACGGTAATCTACAGATTTGCTTGGTTGCAGAAGTCACAATTTGCCCCAGACGTTCAGTCCAGACTACTCCACATGCCTTGACAGCACACATCTCTTTGGGAACAAAGCTGATGAAAGTTTGGGAAAGCTGCAAACTTCCAAGGCGGCGGCCAAATCCCTTGGAGCTGCAATAAGACAAACTCCAAACTGCCCCACAGGTGCGTTCTGAAGGGCTAGGTCCTTTTGCTATTATTTCACATTCGGAAAAGGCAGGACAGCCAGCTCAAAGAGGTCAGACGATTCCCCTGTGGTGGACTGGGTAGAGGTACTAAGACGGCAACAGCAGGGGCTGCTTTACCCTCAGCCTCTGCGTCAGCCATTCCAAAACCTCCCTGAGGTCTTGCATCACAAGGTGGCAGTAGGAGGCAGGTTATCACAGCATCTGATAGAATGGCAGGCTATTGCTTCAGATGTTTTGGCATTGGAAACAGTTGCCCAGGGTTACTGCCTTCCTTTCCTGGTAAAACCCCAGTCATCCACCGAGAGTCAACTCTTTGAAAATTCTGGATCTGCTCCTTATGCAGGAGATTTTAATCCTGCTGGAGAAAGGTGTTATAGAACCAGTTCCTGTAGCGGAGAGGAACAAGGGTTGGTACTCGCCTTATTTTCTAATTCCAAAGAATGACGTGTTAGGGAGAATTCTCAAAAATGTGCCAATTGGTCCCACCTTGGAGCCTTCCAGCTCTTTTGCTAAACTTTGGGACTTTGAACTTTTCAATGCAATTTTATTCTGTGTTTGTCTCTTTTTGGTTATGGAGTCTAACAAACTCCATAGGCATCTTTTTCATTTGTCACACAGCACCTTCAGTGCAGTGACACAGCGAAGTCATTTAGATTTCCCAAGGCTTAAACATCTTCTCTGGAATCAACTACTGTTTCCCAGAGTGGTAGAGTGAAATTGACTCTACTTAGCATTGTACTTGCTAGACCCAGCACGCCCTATCTTACAATAGAGTGCTGGGGGGGTTACTTAGTATCCCCTGTGTCTAAATGCTCATGTAACATCTTTTGTTACCCTTTCCTCAATTGACTGGCTGGTGGCAGTGCTTTTCGTTTTGAACTACCAAGGTTCACAGACCCCTTAACGTTAATTGCAGGAGCCATCTTTTTCAAAATTACGTCCAGCCATCCTTGTTAAAAATGTGTCTGGTCTTTTTTTCGCAAGGTCTTTGTGGATAGGTCCTTCTAGAGTTTTTCTCTGCGCGGCAATCCAAGTTTGGTCTCTTTGTTCATTTGCCTTTGGCGAGCTTCAGGAGTGAAACCCACCTCTGGCTCCAGAGTGTCTGGGGCAGGCAGGAAGTGAGGCAGGTGCCCGAAACTCCCTGTGCTTATTAGTCTCCTATGAGACCCAAATGCACTCTGTGGTGATTGGCTGGCTGACGGTCTGGCAAGGACAGCCACCCTGCTGGGTGAGAGGCAGCTAGGCTGAAATGAATGGGAGAGAATTGAATAAAAGGCGAATGTCTTGGCTTGGAAGGCAGAGTTGACCACTGGACGAAAGAACCGAAGAGCTTGAAGAGGACGGCTGCTGCAACACCTGTACCGTTGGTTTGCCCGGTGAAACCCTGCTGCAGGTCCAAATGGCAAGTTTGCCTCGACAGAGAAGCCCTGCAAGGACGACTTCTCCTTTTTTAGTTGGTGGGACCAATCAACTCCCAAGTAAGCCACCTGGACACCCATCTCGGAGCTGGTTCAATTTCCTCAGAGTTGCTGCAAGAAACAGTAGAGCCAGAGAGAGGGATACCCGATTGTGTGCGTTACTTGTAAGCTGGCCTAAAGCTTTTGGAAGATCTTCCGGACCCGAATGAAGCAGGACTGACCAAGACTGACCCCCCTCAGTTGAGTGCGGGACCTCAGATGTGAGGAAAGTCCAACTTGACAGCCAGGAACCGCGCTTATTGCTATTTGCTGTACCACAAGGAGCTGAAACAGCCACTGAAAGTAAAGTGTGCTGGTTGCCAGCTTTGACGCTGCCAATAGAGTGCAGGAATCCTCCGTCCTCCCTCTTGTCCCTACGACTGAGGCCCAGGAACAGTGAGATATGCAGAACTGTACAGGAACAAAAGTCTTCAGCTGAATCTTTTTCTTTACTAAGGTACTCTAAAACTAGCCTAAGAGAACTTACCTCTTACTGTGGAAGTGCTTATTACTTATGCAACTCTCGTCTAATCCGCTTGTGGCCCTACATTTGGTTCTTTTTATCAAAGACTCCTAAGAACTTGTGCAAAGACTTTCCATTTACTTGCCTGAAGTGCTGCATCCCATACAAAGACTTTTGCCCATTGACTTTGGCTTAGCCTATTGAATTGAATGACTCTTCTTTTGCTATCTGAAAGTATTTGCCCTGCTTAAGAATATTTGTATTTCTGATGCTTGTTAATCTACTTAGAATCACATGCTGTGCATATGGTCCGACATCCAGTGGTAACCGCAGAGTATTGCATCTTGTCTTTCGGGGGACCGAAAGGGGACCTCGGCATAGGCGTGTCTGAACACTACCCCTATCATGACGTGTGTAGTACCCAAAATCCCTCACGCGCCGAGGTCCCTCCGATTGTATTTTTTCTGCCATGAGGGAGCCCAAGGCTATAGTGAGTGAGTACATGAAGAGAGAAAGTAGTAAGAAGTCTGTTCCTTCTACCCCGAGCGGGGAGGCAGGGAGGGCGCATGTGAATCTAAGCAGATACAATCATCAGAAATGCTTTTACGGTAAGTAATGCATGTCTTCTGATGCTTGTTAATCTGCTTAGAATCACCTGCTGGTGCATAGACTAGCGAGCAGTACCCGGAGTTGGCGGTGGGTTGTGAGAAGGAACAGTAGAAAAAAGATGTCTTAGTACTGCTTGTCCCACCTGAGAATCAGACCTAGAATGGAGTGTCTAGGCAATAGTGTTTTGTAAAGGTGTGTACAGAACTCCAGGTTGCCGCTTTGCAAATGGACTCTAGGGGAACATTTGCAATGAATGCTATGGATGCCCCAGTGCCTCGAGTAGAATGTGCTCTAGGCTTGAAAGGCAGTTCTCTCTTTGCAAGAGTGTGATGCATTTGACAATCCAACTTGATATTGCCGATATAGAGACAGGGTCCCCTTCTCTACCAGCTGCCACTGAAACAAAGAATTGTTTAGTTTTCCTTAGTGGTTTAGTTCTATCCATGTAGAACATGACTGCCCTTGGCACATCCAGTGTGTGAAGGCTTCTTTCGGCCATGTTAGTAGGTCTCTGGAAGAATGTGGGTAGTTCGATTGACTCGTTCACATGGAATTTCGAAATTAATTTTGGCGCAAATCTGGGATGTGTGCGCCGAACTACTTTATCTTTGTGGACTGTAACAAAGGGGTCCAAAACCGAGAGGGCCTGTAGTTCGCTAACTCTTCTGATAGAAGTGATAGCTACTAGAAAGTCTGTCTTGTAAGTCAGGTCTTTCAGACTAGCTTTATGCATAGGCTTAAAAGGGGGTCCCATGAGCCTAGTTAAAACCACATTTAGATCCCACCCAGCGGCTGGGTGAGTGATAGGGGGATACATTCTTTTAACCCCTTCCATGAAGGCTTTAATCACAGGTATTTTCCACTACGACACCTTCTGCTGTGACGTGGTGTAGGCTGACAATGCCGCTAGGTGAACCTTTAAGGAATTGAAGACTAACCCAGAATCCAATAGATGGGTTAGATATAACACAATGTGTGAAGGCGAGCAATCAGTGGGATGGACGCCTTTGGAAATGCACCAGATGACAAAACGTTTCCATTTGCTGACATAGCAAAAACGTGTGTTAGGCTTTCTTGCCTCCCTCAGTATGTCCATGCATCTTTGAGGGAGTTGCAGATGTCCAAACTCTAAGACCTCAGGAGCCAGGCTGCCAATTTCAGAGTTTTTGGACATGGGTGCAGAGTCTCCCCCCTGTCCTGAGACAACATGTTGTACGGGCAGGGCAGCTTGACTGGTGGAGAGAGGGACATTTCCATCAGGTGCGCGAACCAAGGTTGGCGAGCCCACATGGGAGCCACCAGAATCATGGTGACTGGTTCCTGGTGCATCTTGTGTACTCTATCTTATTCAGAAGGGGAGTCGGGGGGGGGGGGGGGGGGGGGGAGGGGTATAGAGCGCAGACAAATTTCCCCGATCAAGTTATCCAGCGACCGTTCCCCTTGGATCGGTTCTGGGGGTACCTGGAGGCGTATTCTTGGCATTGGGCGTTCTCCTGAGTAACGAAAAGGTCGATCTCTGGAAACCCCCATTCTGCGAAGATGTTGGATACAATGTCTTCGTGCAGTCGCCATTCGTACTCTTCTGGCAGAGGAAAATCTCTGCTGAGTACGTCTGCCGGACGATTGAGTTCCCCTGGAACATGTTGGAATATCAGGAACATCTTGTGTTTGAGAGCCCATATCCAGATGTTTTGGGACAGCTTGGATAGCCCTGGAGAGTGAGTGCCCCCCTGTTTGTTCAGGTAATACATTGCTGTTGTGCCGTCGGTCAGGACCAGCACTGTCTTCCCTTGCAGTTGCTCCTGAAAGGCTTTCAATGCTTTGAACGCTGCTAGTAGCTCCAGTAGGTTTATATGGTTGGACGCTACCTGAGGGGACCACACTCCGTGCGCCGTCTACTGAAGCAGGTGAGCCCCATCCACCCCCACCCCGTGAGAGATGTGTCTGTCGTGAGAGTGGCTTCCACTGCAGGGGTGGTGAAGGTTTTCCCCTTCAAGAGGTTCTCCCTCGACCACCACTGCAGAGAGAGAACGAGGGCTGGCGAGACAACTAACAGATCTTCCCATTGTCCGCTGGCCTGACACCACTGGCTGTTGAGCCACTCTTGCATGGGACGCATGCGCAGCCGCGCGTGTGGAACCAAGTATATGCATGACGCCATCATTCCTAGCAAACTCATAGCTTTGCGTACCGTTACCTCTCGACTATCTACATACTGAGGAACGTGAGAGAGCATGTTCTGAACCCTCTCGCTGGAAGGGAAGACTAGACCGTCTTCCATACGAATTAGAGCCCCCAGGAACTGTTACTTGGGGACTAAGCTGGATTTCTTTTCGTTGATAGAAAATCCCAGGCTGAACAGTAGGTCCACTGTTTTTTGGGTGTTTGAAAAACAAACGACGAACAAGTCCCCCGTGATGAGCCAATCGTCAAGGTAAGGGTAAACTGGAACTGAAAGTCTGCGCAGGTGTGCCGCTGCCACTGCCAGGACCTTGGTAAACACCCTTGGCGCTGAGGCTATGCCGAAAGGGAGTACCTTGAACTGGTAGTGTTTGTCCTGAATCACGAACCTTAGGAATTTTCTGTGTGCTGGCAGCATTGAAATATGAAAGTATGCATCTTTCATATCCAATGTTGTCATGAAGTCCCCCTGTTTTAGCAATGGGATCACCTCTTGCAGTGTTACCATGCAAAAACCTCTGGGGCTTTATGAACTTGTTCGCTGGGCACAGATCTAGAACATGACGCATGGTGAGATCCTTTTTGGGTACAAGGAAGTACACTGAATAGATACCCTATTTTACCTGAAGAATAGGGACGGCTTCTATGGCGGCCTTTCCCAGCAGCGCTTCCACCTCTTGGATCAGGATCTGCAGATGTTCCGGTGAAAGGCGTTGATGTTTCGGCGGTCTGAACTGTGGAGGTCGGGCGAATTCCACGCAGTAACCGTGGGCGACCGTCTTTAAGACCCACTGGTCTGAAGTTATCCCCTCCCATGCCTTGAGGAAAAATGTTAATCGCCCCCCGACCGGGGAGACATTTGAGGGGACCTGGACTTGGTGGTCATTTCTGACCCGAAGTTGACGCTCCTCTGGAATTGGAGCCTCTGCCTCTATCCTTTCCGCGCTTGACCCCTCTGGGGGTAGTAAGTGGGGCTTGCAGTCGGTTGACTTGAGTTGAAGTTGCCCGTGCTGTAACTGTGAATCTTTGTGTAACTCCACTACAGCTCACATTTCCCCTCTTGAGATGAGCCTGGCTGCTCAACATGCTACCAAAACTGTGTAGTTCAAGCTTATACCAAAGGTTGGGTTGCCTATACCTGTAGTCATAGTTGTTTGTAGTGTTCCCAAAGAGTACTGCATGCAAACCTTGCTTAAGGGGACGGAGGAGTGAGACCCATCTTGGACTTGCGAGACTTGAACAAGCTCCTCAGGAAGGACCAGTTCAAGATGATAACCCTGGTTACCAGTCATTTGGTCGAAAACCAAAGGATCGAATGCCATTTGATCGACAGTCAAATGGTCAATAAATGGTCGATTTTATATATATATATTTTATTTTATTTTTTTATTTTTTTTTATGAGGGGGGTTCCCCCCCTAATCCCTTGTGTTCTTTATTAAAAATATTTTTTAACCAACCAAAACTTAAAAAAATATATATAAATAAATAAAAAATCCGACCTTTTTTATTCCGACCATTTGACTGTCATGGTCATTCGATCTTTTATTTTCGACCATTTGACTGGACACCGGTAACCCTTTCTCAGATCCTTCAGGCCCTCCAGCTTCAGGATTGGTTGGTATCATTGGACCTCCAGGATGCCTACTTTAATGTGCCGATCCATCATAAGCACAGACAGTACCTGAGGCTCGCCATTGACAACTCTCACTATAAGGTTCGGGTTCTGCCATTTGGGCTAACCTCTGCATGAGGGTTTTCACCAAGCTAATGACGTTATTGGCCGCGAGTCTCGGGAGGGGTAGGGGGAGCAGGGGTCACGTCTATCCCTACCTGGACGACTGGCTGATCAGGGCCAGTTAGCCTGAACAAGCCCTGTATCACCTTATCTATACTTACCACTCCCTCCACAGGCTGGGCTTCGCCCTAAACTTCCAGAAGCCCCAAATGATACCTTCACAAAGACTCCAATACATAGGAGCAATCCTGGACATTTCCCTGGGAAAAGCCTCCCCACCAGAGGTGAGGGCTCAAGACATTCTGCAGATGGTGACAACATTCCAGAATGCCCAATATCTTCTGGCCTTCAATCTCATGGCATCCTGCATTTTTCTGGTGCCAGAGGCTCGCCTGGGAATGAGGTGTCTCCAGTGGGCTCTCAGTGGTCACAATTCTCAGAAAGGATGTCAGATCTCCTCCAAATCCGAGTCTCACTGGATCTTTAGTGGTGGGCCTGTCGGGGAAAACAGCTTGAAAGGAGAACCTTTTTGGCAACCATGGCTGGATGTAACCGTAGTGACGGACGTCTCACTCACGGAGTGGGCAGCCTATACCGACGATTTGACCATCAGCGGTCGTTGGTCTCTATCGAAGTCCAAACTACATAGCAACCTTTTAGAGCTTGGGGCAATCAAACTAGCGCTGAAGGCCTTTATGCCATCTGTTTTGGGGAAATATGTCCCGATAATGACGGACAATACAGTGGCCATGTACTGTCTCAACAAAAGAGGTGGTGTAAGGTCACTACCACTGTGCAGAGAGGCAATGAAGCTATGGTTCTGGGCATTACAAGAAAGAATCTCTCTATCAGCGGTTCACCTAGCCGGAGAGAAGAACACGACAGCGGATGCTCTGAGCAGGCAGACCTTCAAGACTAGCTCAGGAAGACCTTCAAGAGATCTTCACCCTTTGAGGAACTACTCACCCCCCCCTCCCAAGTTGATCTGTTCGCGACCAGTGCCAACCGTAAGTGCGAACTGTACTGCTCAAGGGAATTTCTCTCTAGGCGATGCGTTCATGGTGGACTGGGAATTTCCACTTCTTTACGCATGTCCTCCAGTCCCCATCATTCTTAACGTAATAAGGAGGTTGTGAAGGTTCAAGAAATCCATGATCCTAATTGCCCTGGATTGGGCCAGGAGGACATGGTACCCGGACCTTCTGGACATGTCCATCTGCCCTCCCATTCATCTTCCACTAAGATGACCTTCCATCCGGATATCAGGACTCTTGGCCATCACGCATGGTTCCTGAAAAGCCGAGATACAAGGATTGGGACCTACCGGACGATGTAATGAAGGTGTTCCTTGCGGCCAGAAGACCAAATCTTTATACCGCTGCCATTGGAATAAGTTCTGCAGCTGGTGTAGAGAGAAGAATGTTGACCCTTTCTCATGCAATACACAGATGGTGTTATCTTTTCTTTTAGACTTGGCAAATCTGGGGCTCCAGATTGGAACAATCAAAGGATAACTAGCAGCGTTATCCATCTTCAAGTGCACTGCAGAGGAAGTCTCCTATTTGAAGATTCCTCTGGTAATGCAATTCTTAAAAGGATTAACTAATGTTTATCCTCGACTCCTTTCCAAGTTGCACGGTGGGATCTCAATTTGGTTTTACACTATCTAATGGGTGCTCCTTTTGAACCTCTTCATTCTTGCCCATTAAGACTTCTCACCTTAAACAGTTTTCTTAGTGGCTATAACATCTGCCTGAAGGGTGAGTGAGCTACAGGCATTATCATGCAAGACTGCTCGTACTGATTTTCAGAATGACAGAGTGATAGTGAAAGTGAAGCCTAAATTTCTCCCTAAGGTTGTTTCTGAATTTCACATCACTCAGAAAATAACCTTACCGTCCTTTTATCCTCTGCCACACCCAGGAAATGAGGAAGAAAGGCTTCAGACTCAAACACTAAGTGTGCACTGAGTTTCTACATTACCAGATTGGCAAGACTGAGACAGAATGATCAGTTGTTTGCGGGCTGTACAGATCATAAACCGGTTCTAGCCATCACTAAACAAACCATCTCTAGGTGGATTATTTTAACAATTTCAGAGTGTTAGACTGGCCGGAAAAGACCCTTCAGAACATCGAAGGGCTCACTCCACAGAGGGTATCGCAACTTTGCAGAGGGGAGTTTCAATAAAGGATATTTGTGCTGCTGCCACATGGTTGTCAGCACACACTTTTACGAAATGCTACAGCCTGGACTGGATTCTTCCACTAGTGAAGAGTCTGTTTTTGGAAAGGCAGTACTGCACTCTTGTGCAGTCTTGATCACTTCAATTTTACTCCCTCCTCCGAATAAAGTAACTGCTTTGGGAGTGTATCAAAGATGAGGAATACATGGGAGGACACAATCCATTCAAAGAACAAGTTACTTACTCATGGTAACGTTGTTTCGACTGGATGTTCAACCCACGTATTCCTTATCGTAATAAAACTTCCTTTGTGGTTAGTCTGCGCTCTCTGGTGGAGTAACTGTCTAATTCAAGACAGTGCTTCGCTCTTCAAAACGGAACTGAGCAACGGGTGCTGCACGCGCTACTTATACCAGTGATTACGTCTACATCAGGACGGAGACCTCCGAGGGACATCAACTAGACCAGGCATCGACGCACAGCACCCTGTACTGGGAAAACTATTTTCCAGAGCAGCAAGCTGGATATTAGGAAATATCAAAGATGAGGAATACGTGGGAAGAACATCAGATTGAAAGAACGTTACCATGCGTAATTAACTTCTTATCAAGCATGGATTTGCATGCAAACCCTCCCTCCTGCCCCTCTGCGTCTATTCTTGGTCATACTGCCACTTTACGTGCTTCCAAATCTGAAGATGGCTGCCAGGGGAGAGGTTTAGGGAGAGGGCAGTCATTGGCTGGGGGCAGTATAACCCAGAGCTCAGTGATTGGTTTATAGAAGAAAGATTGTTTATAAACCAAAGTAAAACTGTTTTTTCTTTTACTGAGGATTCCCAGCCTGATAAATATTCATGAACATGTGAATCCATGCTAGACCCATGCTGGAGAACAGTTACAGGTAAGTAACTTGTTCCATTCTAACCTTAGTCTTTGGCCACTAGGCTTCCAATTTTCTAATTCAGCAGAGTTAGGACCGTTCAATATCTCCAGGAGGTCTGCAGATAGGCAGGGCTTCTGGCCAGGAGAAGAAAGGATTGCTGGCAATCTTCCAAGGTCCCGGTGCCATCAGTGAAATGTGAAATGGCTTCAGGAGTCCCAGTTAATCGATGATTTGGGCTAGAATTGCCCCCGCCTACCAAGTGCATGCACTATTCAAAGTGGCATGGTCTGTTCAATGCGGGACA
This sequence comes from Ambystoma mexicanum, assembly GCF_040938575.1. NCBI lineage: Eukaryota > Metazoa > Chordata > Amphibia > Caudata > Ambystomatidae > Ambystoma > Ambystoma mexicanum. Next base: position 1,235,938,623 of record NC_090925.1, on the reverse strand, counting down.
GCCTCTGGCCACTGCATCTGCCCAGCAGCAGGCATGCTTGGTGTGGGTTGGGTCCAGACAGACCCAGACGCCAACTTCCAGTCACACACACAGACTGCCACTTTGGCTGCGAAAGCTGGAACTTTCCCTGGGAAAGGGCTTACCTTACATGGAAAATCCAGCCACTCCGAGAGGAAGAGCGTCAAACTAAAAGATGGCCAAAGGACGGGAAAATCTCAAGGCACTCCCATTTTATAGTATGGCATTAAGCAGTAACATTCAAAGTGCACAAGACTATAAAAAGAGAGAACCCCTACAAAGGTTTCTGGGGTCATCAGCCCATTCTGAGGCCATTATTGAAGTATCCCAAAAGGTACCAAAACAAAGTTAAAGGGAGGCATTGTGTCCCAGCCATACTTTACGTAATGTGATGTGTGCCGGAAAAATTTGCACTGTAGTGTGTAAGGACAGACTTCCAACAAAGGATTCTTCAAGGCTTCTAACTACTCTGCAGATTTGGCACCCTTTTACAAGTACCTGATGAACAACAAATATTGCTGGTCGGATTCTCTTCACTCTCTCGGTCCAGCACTCTGGTGAGAGGTATTCGATTGATGTCTCTGAGGACTCCACCAAACATTCAGAGAATCAGACTTCGGAAGACTTGGCAAAAGTTCCCGTGGTATTGGCGGTTTGCAGCTCAGCAAGATTGCAGCATGTTTAGGGATGGCTCTATAAATGCAGGTCTTAAGACTAGTGAGTCTTGCCACTCTCTGGGAAGTGGTAGTCTTCAGGACCCCCACGTCGATTGGAAGGAAGGGTTAAAACAGGCTCTGTTTAAACAGCTGGCTCTCTGGTCGCTGGAATCCGATACAGCCATCTTTTCATCTTCCTCTTCGGATTTCGTTCCAGTGGTCGACCTGTCAGCAGCTTCCAGAATCGGATTATTTATCAGGAACCCAACCATAAATTCTGCCAACTCCTCCTTCAGTTTACTGAAGGTGGCGGTTCGCTGTCCAATCAGGACAGCCAGCTCCCCGGTAGTAAGGGGTTCTTTTCAAGCAAACTGGAAGATGATTGGCTGCTGAGTTTCAGACTCCTCCCTCGCTTCCTGCCTTCACAGACACTCTGGAGCCTTTGCAAGAAATAAAGGGTTCCTGCCTAAGACAAAACTTCAACCAGGACCTCCACCTCCTAGGACGGCAGAGGAAGACCCACACATACCTAAACGACTGTGAAAAAGGGAGTCCATCCTTCTGTGCATTAGCGCGGCTGATTTCACAGCCTGCGAGTAATATGACTAAAGTCGTTGAGGTATAACCACTGCCACCAGCCAGTCAAGTTAGCTTGCTATTGAAACAACGTTACCAGAGCAGTGAGAAAGGGAATCCAATAAAGCTCCTCAGCACTCCACATAAGGTGGGGGTGTGCCTGTCTGACACATTAAATGTAAATGGGATGGAAATCCTTTTTTACTCTAGGGAACAGTAGTTCACCCAATATATCAAGGGAAATTATAAAAACGAATCCCAAGGGCAACACTGCATATAAGATGCTGTGTGCTGTCATAGTAAAATGCATACATCCCAAAAGTTAAAGGAAACTATAAATCCATACTTACACTATGGAGAGACATAAAACGATCACTCCTAAAATTAGTAAAAAAGGGTGAGGGGTAGGCTAGGGGTGATTCTCACTCACCCAGAAACCAGGGAAAAATGATCACCAATTCCTGAGAATATTTCTGGGATTGACACAGGTAAGGAAGATTTATCATAAATAAGAACATCTTCCCTAATATGGACAACAGTTATCCTGCAGTGACGGCATAAGGACTGATCGGTGCCCCCCCCCCCCCCCGAAATAGATGGTTAGCAAGGTAAGTGGAGGGAAAAGGTTTAACTAGCCTCTGAATGTCAGAAAAGGTTCAACACAATAGCAAAATGTAGGGTGACTGATTCAGGTCTATGGAGCGAACGCAGTAAAAAGAGAAAAATCTTTCCTAACTCCTATGCAGGAAGTCCTTTGTAATCGCTTAAAAGTAAATACATTGAATAGAACAATGCCAGAATAGATTCAGGAGTTGGACCAAACATTGGAAGGTTTAATCTGCACTGAACACGTGAAAAGGGGTTCTTTTGTTGAGTCCATTCCACCAAAGTCCTGTCCTGGGCACACACTGCACAGATGGTGCGTCAATTGCATACTCGGTTTGAGCATTAAATTAAGAAATAAAGTAGACAGAGTCGGAGAAAAGGCCAACCTTAATGGAAAAAAGATACTAACATTATTGAAGCTCCATTTAAAGTCACTATCCCTGGAAAAACAAAGAAACCTAAAATTACAATCAAATCAGTTCCTAGTGAAGAGTGAAAAGCCCTTACTCCTACGTTCCGTCCCCTTTCTTCCATACTTATGGGACATTCCTCCGTCCTGTGGGACGGGACCGAAGCACTTTGTAAAAGCATCAAAAAAAGTTGCAAAAATGTTTAGTCCTTCCTCTCTTTCTACGTGGGGTACAGCACGAGGCCGTAACCCCGCCCATCTTGGCTCCGCATCGCCCATCAGTCCTTTTCCCCGCTTGTTTCTTGACTGGAGGCACTTGCATCTGCAGAAGAATTTCTTCCTTTTTTTCCTCCTCTCTGGCTTTCGCTAGTGATCGCGTAGTAGTCTGTCTAGGTTGTTTAAACTAGACTTTCCAAATTGTAATTCGTGTCAGCGGACCTTCGCGAGGGCGGACCCCAGCCTCTTTGTTTAGAATGCTTGGGTCCCGATCACCTTTGGGACTCCTGTTTCTATTGTGATTCCCTTTCGCTCTGGGCCTGGAGGAGGTGTTTCAACGCACTCTTCCTACGCATTTTCAATCCTTCATCGATGAAAAGAAGAAACGCCCGGTGAGTAATTCACTATTTAGAGCACCTCGGCAGGTGGACTCCTTCCCAGGGTCTTTCCGGGCCGGGAGGAGCGTCGACCGCTCTGTCACCAGGGCATGCCCTGAGGTGCTTTCTGGGCTTAAAAAGTGTACCAGAGTTTTCTCAGAGGGTCTCCGTAAGGGGCCTGTGGGCACCGGAATACAATCCGAGGCCTGTCCTGTGGGGGCTTCGTGTAGACCTATTTCTACTGAATCGTGGGGTACCGGAGCTCCCTCCGAGGTCTCCTTATCGGATTTTCTCAAAAGTACTGGGGTGCGCCCTGAAGCCTCTGCTGAGCCTGGTAAAACCGAACGTATGTTCGAGGCCCGCTGTGAAGAGGCTTCTACCGGACTCTGGTCTGAGGTCCCTCATACAGAGGCTAAGGTTAACAACAGTTCTGAGAGGCCTGAGAAGGCCTTATCGGTGAAAGGTTTTTCTCACCGGTCCCGCTCTTGTGGCGACACCAGAACCATTGAGGGGGCAAGGGGTGAGCTTTTGAATCGAAGTGCCTCCTTTATCGGCAGTGCCAAGGTCCTGTGAAGGCTAGTTTGGCTGTTGGTATGTCGCAGAAACATTCCAGGCCGCATAGTACCGACTCGGCCGAGGTTCCTTGTGTAAAGGCTAAAATGAAGAACCCTGATCCATCGGCGGGGACCCCTGCTTCACTTCCTCAAGTGCCGCAGTTCCCCTCAGGTGATGGCGAAATGGCGGCCATTTTGGGCGCTTCCCCTACAACTACGCCATCAGCCTCAGGTGTGAGGAGCGGTTCTGTAGGTGAACATAAGGTTCCTTGTGCGCGTCCTTTTCGTCTAGATTTCGACTGGAATGCTCGGATGCCTATTCCGCACAACATCTTGCTGCCTGTGGGTTCGGCACCCTTTGATTTATGTGGATACCTCTGGGGATGGGCCCGTTTGGCAACCCTCCCCTCTGCGTCCCTGGAACTATCCTCCTTATGAGAGGCCTTCTCCGGCAGCTCCAAAGCCTTCTCCGCAGGACGCTTTTTTCGGCAAATTTCAGACGCTCGTGCGTACCGACCCCATGAGGGAGTATTTCAAGGGTCTTTATAGGGAGATATGCCCGCCTGTGCCTCTGGCTCCTCCCGCGCCTCTGGTGGTTCCACCGGCACCGCCTTTGCCTGCGGTGCCTCCCCTTCCGCCCTTGCCCCCATTGTCCCCGTTGAACAAGGCGGTACCAGACGTAGTTCAACAAGACCATGACCTGTCGGATGATGCGCAGGGCGATCAGGACAGCGAAGACCAGCCCCGCTCTATTCGAGCTTTCCACGACCGGGTACTGGACATGTCTATTGGATGTTCTAGTTCCCGAGGCACCCGCTCCGCAGGAGGGTGTGCTTTCGGGGGCGTTCACCTCATCTCCTTCGGAGCGTACCGGCCTGTTCTTGCAGAAGGACGTTTTGGCTGAGGTCCATAGGGTCTGGGAGAAGTCACACTCTGGACTTTTCGTCAATAAGAAAATTGATGCGCGATACAGGCTGCATTCTTCGGAAGAGGTGGCCGTAGTGTCTTGTCCGCCCCCCTCCTCCACGGTGGTGGCTGCGGCCACTTTGCAGTTCAGGCCTGCAGCATCCTCTTCTACGGCGGCTACTCAGGTCCTGGGGAAAGAGGACAAGCTCCTCGACTCCTTTGGGAGGAAGATTTTTGCTAACTCGGCCCTGCAGCTCTGGCCGGCCAATGCAGAACTTGTTAGCGGGGGCGAATCTGAAAATGTGGAGAGGTCTGTCGGAGTTCGAGGAATTAATTCCGGTCGAGAAGATGGGGAACTTTAAGGCGGGATTGTCGGATGCCAGGGTTTTGGCTCAGGATCTGTTGGAGGCCGCCGCTCACCACGTCGACACTTCAGCTCGGGGGCCTTATTCTGGGAGTTGATACCTCTCGACGGGCGTGGTAGCATGCCACCAAGTTCTTAAAGGAGGTGCAGGACAAGTTGTTGGACCTGCCGTTTGATGGTAAGGAGCTTTTCTATTCCACAAAGGATGTGGAGCAGACCAAAACGAAGGACAGCACCCAGACAGCAAAGTCCTTGTCCATCCTGGTTAAAACTCCTTTTAGAACCCAGAGATGGTTGTCGCAAAGCCAGCCCTCCTCTGGCTTTAGAGGGTTTCTAGATCGGAAATCCCGCAGAGCGGATACCCCTTTGGGTAATAACCGCCAGAGGCAGCAAAGGACTCGGTTTTTCTCCCGCTCCTCAGCCGCCTCGTCAGGTTCCGGTGGTAACACCACTGAAAAGCCTGCCAAATGAGGGTTCTCCACGCTTGCACGAGACCCCGGTGGGAGGACGCATTGCGTCTCATTGGGAGGGGTGGCAGACCATCACCGAGGACCGGTGGGTCTTGTCAGTCACTCGGGTGGGCTTGGGCTTACCCTTACCCCCTGCCCCACCCTTCAACCCTCCTTTCCAGCAGTCGGGGTTGTGCTCCCTAAAAGCCGAAGTTCAGAAACTGCTGGACAACAGAGCTGTGGAACCCGTTCCTCTTGGGGAACGAGGGGAGGGCTTGTACTCCCGGCTGTTTACGGTGTCCAAACCCAACCAGGCTGGCCTGCGCACCATCCTAGACCTTTCCCAGTTCAATCTTTTCCTACCCCCAAGAGAAATTAAAGATGATTACGCCTGGCCAGATACGGTCCTCTTTGCAGATGGGCGATTGGCTCAGCGTGGTGGACCTTCAGGATGCGTACATGCATATTTTGATCTGGAATCCGCACAGGAGATAGCTCTGTTTCTCTGTGGGAGATGAGCATTTCCAGTTTTCAGTGCTTCCTTTTGGCCTCAGCTCGACGCCGCGTGTCTTCATGAATATGTTGGTGATTGCGGCATATCTTGGTCTGCAGGGTATCCATGTGTATCCGCATTTGGACGACTGGCTCTTACGCAGCCCTTGCCTGTTGAAAGCCGCGTGCAATCTTTGTTCTCTCCTTCAGCTCCTGTTCCATCTTGGGCTGTCAGTGAACTGGCAGAAATCTTCCATAACGGTCTCGCAGGACTTGATTTTCCTGGGTTTTCGCTGGAACCTGATCGACGGCAGAGTGTACCTGACCGGGGACAGAATGGCGGATCTGTTGGCCACATGTCAGATGTTTGCGCAGTCAGAGAGCATGTTGGCCTGGTGGTTCCAGAGGCTGCTGGGCCTCGTGCGTATTGGCTCTGCCTCTTGCTCGCCTCAAGATGAGGCGGACACAGATGGCTCTTCGGAGTTCTTGGCGTCAGGTTGTGGATCCGGACTCCAAGTTGGTATTGATTCCGGCTTCCATGAGAGCGGACCTGGAGTGGTGGTCGTCTCTCAGCAACCTGTAGGTGGTTGTGGGTTTTCAGGACCCAGCCCCTATGGTAACGGTCACAACGGACTCCTCCCTTCTTGAAGGCCGGGGGGGTGCGACGTTGGATCTTCTTCAGGTCTCGGGTCTTTGGTCGCCTCAGGACAAGTTCCTCCACATAAATCATCTGAAGCTTCTGGCGATCTTCCTAGCGCTCAAGATGTTCAGACCGATCATTGCCAACAAAGTGGTCCATATTCGCATGGACAATGTGGTGTCAATGTATTACATGAACAAGCAAGGGGGCACCAAGTCGCCTCCTCTTGTGGACCCGTCCATCCAGATTTGGGAGTGGGCGGTTCGTCAGGGTGTCTGGCTAGTTGCTGTACACATTCCGGGCCAGCAAAATGTCACGGCAGATGCCCTCAGTCGACGGACGATGGTCAGCTACGAGTGGGAATTGAAGGCGGAGATCCTCTCATTGATTTTCCTGCGTTGGGGCACTCCGGAAGTGAACCTCTTTGCGACAGCGGCAAACAAGCTTCCTCTGTATACCTCCAGAAACAGACTGGGAGCCTCCTCTTTGGGGTATGCTCTCGAGATTCCATGGCACAACATGAGGGCCTAGTACTAAATAGATGGGTATCCCGTACTTCGCTGATAACAAGGGGAAGAAACTCGCAATAGTAAACAATGGTCAAGCCAGCGGATTTGAAACTAAGTTCACTTGGACAAACATAGTTCCATCAGTAATATGGAAACAGTAACCCACAGTCAACACCGCAGATCACCCCATACAGACCACAATAAGAACTTTAAAAGGATACATTTGTTTATTATTTTAGTCAAATTTCATTAAGAAAATATTAAATAGTTTGAAATTCACACAATTCAATGCCAGTTAACAATACAGGGGAAGAGTGGCAATAGTCCCTCAAATAGATATTCAGTTGGCAGGACAATATTCTCCATCGGGGAAAGAAAAAATCTCTCAAGCTGATGGACCCAGGTCAACTGGACAATGGTAGATATAGCAATTTGATTCAATTAATAAGTTGATTAAATCAACCTATCACATAGGCAAAAGAAAAGAAGGAACAGTAATTTGATCCCAAATAGGGCAGTCCAGTAGTGTGTTAGCACTGCAACACCTCACAATCCTAAAACCATGCACATGAAAATCTGACATAGGATGCTATACGACAACATGAGGGCCTACGCTTTCCCGCCTCTGCCTCTGATTCATCGGACAATTTGCAAGCTGAAGAACACGGTGAACTGTTCTCTTCTGCTCATAGCCCGTGGTGGCTGGCCAGGTTTTGGTTCTCGGAACTTCAACACCTGTCGGTGTATCCACCGATCAGATTAGAGTCTCGACCTGCTTAATCAGGATCAACAGCGGTGGCATCCCTCCCCACAATCGTTCAGCTTGGCGGCATGGTGCATGAGTTCAGGTCTTTCGAACATCTTAGCCTGTCTGCGGATAACATGCGTATTATTCAGGCAGCCAGGAAACCCTCCACTAGGTCCCAGTATAGAAGCAAATGGCTTAGGTTCTGTCATTGGTGCTTAGACAAACAGCTGGACCCAAGGGCGGCTACAATTGACACTGTGTTGTCCTTTGTATCCCACCTAGCAGAGTCGGGAATTCATGTTCTGTCATGCAGAACTTATCTTTCGGCGGTATCTGCCTTCCTGTCTACGGACCAATGCTATTACTTTGTCTAATTCAGTGGTTAAGAGACATTTCGCAGGTTTGACACGCCTTTATCCCCCGGTTCGTAATCCGCAACCGTTGTGGGATCTAAATGTGGTCCTTAAGGCGTTGTGCCATAAACCTTTCGAACCAATGGTCACGGTGGACCTCAAACACCTGTCTTGGAAGGTGTCCTTTTACGGTTGCCGTTACCTCAGCAAGGCGTGTGAGTGAGCTCCAGGCTTTGTCGGTGGAGCATCCCTTCTTGGTTTTTTTACAAGGATAAGGTGGTCATACGGACAAACCCTTCCTTCCGACCGAAGGTGGTCTCTGATTTCCATCTAAATCAATATTTCGAAGGGATTGTGTCCTCCGACATTCCTTATCTTGATTTTAATAGATCACTTCCAGCTTGCTGGCTTCGGAAATTCTTTTCAGTAGAGGGCGCTGCGGGTCGACGTCCCTTGACAGCTTCCGTATTGGCACCGACGTCATCGTGCGTATAAATGGACTTGCGCAGCATCCGTTGCTTAGTTCCGTTTTTCCGCGCTTCGTGGACATCGGAATCGTGTTGCTCAGTTCTTTCTTCAAGTATTTCTTATTATTCCCCGAAGATATCTTCTTCATTCGATGGCTTCCTCTTCCAAACCGTCGACCCCACGGTCCGGCTTCAAAAAGTGTCGAGATTGTGGGAAGAAAATGTCGTTGACGGATCCTCACATGATCTGTTTGTGGTGCCTGGGATCAGAGCATCACTGTGCGGAATGCGAGGACTGTATGCCCATGATGGTGAAAGCCTTGAAGGAGCGTAAGGGGAAGCTAGAAAGAGGTAAGGCTCTTAAAACTTCAACTTCTTCGAAAGTTTCCTCGGCAGAGTCGAGACATTCGTCTCCTTGCCATCACAGGAAACCTTCTCGCTCAAGGTCTCGAAGCGTTTCCTATCAGTCTTCGAGATCTAAACACTCGAAAAAAAAAGAGGCGTCATAGATCTTCTTCTTCGTCGTCTTCTACTTCCCCATTAAGGGTCAACTGCCCCACGAAACACAGCTCTCCAGCTAAGTGGGAGGGATTCCGTAAAAAAATGCTTGTTGTCTTCGAGAAAACGGCATCGACCCCCTCAGAGATGGCTAAAGGTGATACCCTGGGTGAAAGACCCGAAAAATCGAAACGCTGCGAGTCGTTGCACCCGGCGAAAGAAACTGCCCGAGAGCGTCATGAACCCTCGAGCAAAGGCAGTAAAACCGCGCCGTCGTCTAAGGTTCCTTCGACTCACAAATCTGCGTCAACGCCTTTATCGAAGGGTCCATCGACACACAAATCTGTCGAATCAACGCAGTCTTCGACACCGATAAAGGACAGACCTACTGCTGTTACTACATCTACTACATCTACGTCAGTAGACGTACCGAGGGCTACGACCATGACCTCGAGGATGTCGTCGATAACCTCAACGACTCCAAGTAGGATTCCGATCCTCTCGAGTTCTTCGAGTCCTCTTCATACTTTTTCGACGCCTTTTTCGTTTTCATCGAAGCCTTTGACTTCCGCGTCGACAATTTTGACGTTTTCTCAACCAATGACTACAAGCTTGGCCCCTTCTGCTTTAGAAATGGGTTTTAAACCATACCCAAGGTCAGATTATTTCAGACCTGTAGGGTCCCCTTCCTCTATATATGAGGAAGGGGAGGATTCTGACCATGAAAGACCCTTTGGGATTACAGAGGACCACTACACCTATTCCAGAGGAATGTATCTCTGAAGAGAATAGATTGAAGGACCTGCAAGACTCTTTGCATGAGGCAAGTGGTTTAGATACTTCTCCAGAAGTAGAATTCGCTAAACCAGACCCAGGGGAACATGCTGAGAGCCCTTATAGGGTCTTAATGGCCAGAATAATGGAGTTCATCATGGGTTGGTCTACACCTTCACCTTCTTTTCAACAGGATGATCTTACGGACATTTTACTTCAAGGCCCACAGGAAGATCCTGTGGTTCCCTTTCATACTGCATTGCAGAGAAAAATATCATGTCAACTGTGAAACCGCTGAGGTTATCCCGGCAGTTACCCTATATTTGGCAGATAGTTTTTTGTTATCTGCTTCTGACCCTGAATATTTGAGCAAACATCCAACCCCAGAGAGTTTGGTTGTACAAGCAGCAACTTCATCGAACAGTAAATCTGCATACCCTACTATTCCATAAGACGGGGATGATAAAAGGTTTGACGCTATGTCAAAAAAGGTCTTCTCGGCATGTAGCATGGCGCTTAAATCCATTAATGCTACTTGCATGCTCGCAAGATTCAGTCATACACTTTGGGAGTGTGCTTTATCTGCGGCTGACTGTCTCCCGGAAGGAGAGGAAAGGGAAGCATTTCTGAACATCATTAAAGATGGTAAAGACGCAATGTGTGAGTCCCTTCAAACTGGCATTGATTCTGCTGACAGTATCAGCAGGGCCATGGCGGCAAGTACTACAATCCGCAGATTTGCGTGGTTGCGAAAGTCTGGTTTTGCTCCAGATGTACAGGCCAGACTTTTGAATATGCCCTTTGACGGCACTTCTTTGTTTGGTAAGAAGGCTGATGACAGCCTAGAGAAATTAAAACATCCAAGGCTGCAGCGAAATCTCTTGGAGCTGCAATCCGTCAAACTCAATATCGCCCCCCAGGAACCTCTTGGAGGGGTGGATCCTTTCGCTTTTATTCCGCATTTGGAAAAGGCAGAGGACAGTTTGCTCAAAGGGGCCAAAAACTATTCACCCGCGGTGGACGGGTTAAAAATACAAAAGCCGCTACAGCAGCAGGTGCCTCTTTGCCCTCAGCATTTGCGTCAGCCGCCTCTAAACCACTCTTGAGGCCTCGCCTCACAAAGACAGCAGTAGGGGGCAGGTTAACTCAACATCTGACGGAATGGCAGGCTATTACGTCAGATGCTTGGGCATTGGTGACAGTTGCCCAAGGTTACTGCCTGTGTTTTCTACGCACCCCTCAGTCGTCCACCGGGGAACAACTCTTTGAAGTTTCCAGATCCGTTCCTTTGGCAGGAGATTCTAGACCTGCTAGAGAAAGGTGCCATAGAACGGGTACCTGTAGCAGAGAGGAACAAGGGTTGGTATTCCCCCTATTTTCTAGTACCGAAAAAGGACGGAGGACTGAGACCCATCTTGGACTTACGAGAATTGAACAAATTCCTCAGGAAAGACAAGTTCAAGATGGTGACCCTCTCTCAGATCCTTCAGGCCCTCCAGCATCAGGACTGGCTGGTATCTCTAGACCTTCAGGATGCTTATTTCCATGTGCCGATCCCTCTCAAACACAGGAAATACCTGAGGTTTGCAACTGGCAACTCTCACTATCAATTTTGAGATCTGCCATTTGGGCTGACCTCCACCCCGATGGTCTTCACCAAGCTAATGTCGGTAGTGGTTGCAAGTCTAAGGAGGCAAGGGATCCACGTCTACCCCTACCTAGACGATTGGTTGATCAGAGCAGTATCTTCGGAACAAGCTAAGATGCAACTAGATTATGTCTGCCACTTCCTTCACAAACTGGGCTTCGCCCTCAATTTAAAGAAGTCACAGATGATACCATCACAGAGATTCAAATTTATCGGAGCGGCCCTGGACACTTCCCTGGGGAAAGCCTCGCCACCAGAGGTGAGGGCTCAAGATATTCTGCAGATGGTCACCAAGTTTCAAAATGCCCAGCGTCTCCCAGCCTTCGCCTTTTTGAGGTTGCTAGGCCTCATGGCATCCTGCATCTTCCTTGTGCCAGAGGCTCGCCTGAGAATGAGATCTCTCCAGTGGGCACTAAGAACCCAGTGGTCGCAATTCTCAGGAAGAATGACAGATCTCCTTCAGGTCCCGGACAAAGTGGCTCGAGACCTTCAGTGGTGGGCCTGTCAGAACATTTTGAAAGGAGAACAGTTTTGGCAACCATGGCCGGAGATGGCAGTAGTCCCAGATGCCTCACTCACAGGGTGGGGAACCGATGCCAACGACTTGACCATCAGCGCTCGTTGGTCTCCATCGGAGTCCAGACTACATATCAACCTGTTGGAGCTGAGAGCTATCAGACTAGCGCTGAAGGATTTTCTGCCATCTGTACAAGGGAATAATTTCCTAATAATGACAGACAACACACTACCTCAACAAAAGAGGAGGTGTAGGATCACTGCCACTGTTCAGAGAGGCGATGCAGCTCTGGTTTTGGGCAATTCAAGAAGGAATCTCTCTATCGGCAGTTCACTTAGTTGGAGAGAAGAACTTGACAGCGGACGCTCTGAGCAGGCAGAGCACAATCTCCCACGAGTGGTAGATGGCTCAGGAATTTCTTCAAGAGATCTTCACCCTTTGGGGAACCCCTCAAGTGGTTCTGTTCGCCACCAGTATCAACAGGAAGTGCGATCAGTTTTGTTCAAGGGAATTTCCCCCGAGAGGAGATCTAGGGGACGCGTTTGTAGTGGACTGGGAGTTCCCACTTCTGTACGCGTTTCCTCCAGTCCCTGTCATTCCTCAAATGATCAGGAGGTTGAGAAGATTCCGGAAGACTATGATCCTATTTGCCCCAGACTGGTCCTGGAGAACGTGGTACCCAGACCTTCTGGACATGTCCATCTGCCCTCCGATTCGTCTTCCACACAGGAAGGATCTTCTCTCGCAGAAGGGAGGTCAGGTTCCCCATCCAGACATCAGAACCCTCAACCTTCACGCTTGGTTTCTGAAAGGTTGAGATACAAGGATTGGGACCTCCCAGATGACGTCATGGAGGTGTTGCTTACGGCTAGAAGGCCAGCAACAAAGACTTTATAACGCTGCCGTTGGAACACGTTTTGCAGCTGGTGTAGAGAAGAGAATATCGACGCCTTTTCATGTGGTACACCAATGGTGTTATCTTTTTTACTCTATTTGGGGAATTCAGGTCATCAAGTTGGTACGATCAAGGGCTACCTCGCAGCGCTGTCGTTCTTCAAGCGCACTGCGGAGGAGCCATCATATTTCAAATTACCACTAGTAATCCAATTTCTGAAGGGGTTGACTAATGTCTATGCCCCAAAGCCGTTCCAAGTTCCCTTGTGGGACTTAATTCTAGTCTTACATTTCCTGAGGGGTACTCCCTTTGAACCACTCCTTTCTTGTTCATTAAAATTTCTCACCCTTAAAACAGTCTTACTAGTGGCTTTGACATCTGCCAGAAGAGAGCGATTTACAAGCTCTATCTTGCAAACCTCCTCATACAATTTTTCACAAAGACAAAGTTGTCCTTCAAGTGAAGCCTAATTTCCTCCCAAAGGTAGTCTCTGAATTCCACATCACTCAGAAGATAACCTTACCTTCATTCTATCCTCCTCCCCATCCTGGGAAAGAGGAAGAGAGGCTTCATAGGCTGGATCCAAGGCGAGCCTTGAGTTTTTTTTTTATATTAGCAGACTTGCTAAGATTAGGCAAGCAGACCAACTGTTTATAGGTTATGCAGGACACAAATTAGGATTGCCAATCACAAAACAGACCATTTCCAGATGGATTATTTTAGCCATTCTAGAATGCTACAAATTGGCAGGGAAAGTGCCCCCTCAACACCTTAGAGCTCATTCAACCAGGGGTATCGCAGCCTCTTCGGCCCTCCAAAGAGGTGTACCGATTTGACATATGTGCGGCTGCCACATGGTCCTCCGCGCATACATTTACAAAATTCTACAATCTGGAGTCCTCCTCTAGCCAGGAGACGAGATTTGGCAAAGCTTTGTTACACTCTGTTCATTCTTTAAGGGAAATATTCCAATTTTACTCCAACCTCCGTTTACACACCACTGCTATGGGAGTCTATCAAGATGAGGAATACGTCGGAGGACACAATCCCTTCGAAGAACAAGTTGCTTCTTACCTGGTAACGTTCTTTCGATGGATGTTTCTCCGACTTATTCCTTATCGCCCCTCCCATCCATCCCCTAAGTAAAACTTCCCTTGTAGTTGCAGTTTACGCTCCTTCAAGGTCAATAACCAATTCATGCACAGCTACTCTTAAGCTTCAAAACCGAACTGAGCAACACACGCTGCGCAAGTCTATTTATACGCACGATGATGTCGGCGCCGATACGGAGGCTGTCGAGGGACACCAACTTGAGGGGCGCCGACGCGCAGCGCCCTCTACTGAAAAAAAATTCCGAGGCCAGCAAGCTGGAAGTGATCTGTTAAAATCAAGATGAGGAATACGTGGGAGGAACATCCCATCAACAGAACGTTGCAAGGTAAGCAGTAACTTGTTCATCTGCCTCCTGGTCGTCTTCCCGAACCCTGCTTCAGAAGCGGAAAGGGTTCTGCACTGCTTGGATGTTAGAAGGGCTCTTAAATTCTGTCTGGAGAGGACTTCCGAATTTAGGAACTCTTCTCAACTGTTGGTGACCTTTGGTAATCCACAAGGAAAGCAGGCCTCTAAGGCGACCATCTCCAGATGGATTGCTGCCTGTATTACGGAGTCTTACACTGTCCAAGGGCTGCAGCCTCCTAAAGGTTTTCATGCACACCTGGTGTGGGGCAAGGCAGCCGTAGTTGCCTTTCAAAAATATGTCCCTTGGGAGAGCATCGCAAAAGCAGCTACTTGGGCCTCCCCATCAGCCTTTTGTAAACATTGTCTAGACTTGAACTCCAGATCTGATGTTCAGTTTGTCCAGGCTGTGCTAAAGAACCTTTTTCAATAGGGGTTTTCCATCCACCGGTAGTTCCTGTAAGGAGTGCTTGGGAATCTCCAATAAGTATGGGGAAAGGGGATGGGATGTAGGAGTATAACCAGGTTACTCCCCGTAGTGACCACCTTACTCCTAGTCCATAGTCCCCTTTCCTCCATACGCCCGCCCATCGTCCCCTCTAATAAGGTTCCTCTATTATTGCTTAAAGGTCTGTGACCTGGCGATAGAAAAGGACTGATGGGCGATGCGTAGGGCGGAGCTAAGATGGGCGGTGTAATAACTAGTAATATCTTTGTCTTGCCAAGGTTCAAACACAATCTAGATTCACCCACCTGGATTCTTCTCCTGCGCAGATCTCTTCGAAGCCAGAGGAAAATGGGGGAAATACCAGAAAATCCCTCCGCTGGCCTGAACAAAAAGGCTTCGGCCCGCGGTGAGACCTCCTGGGAAAACCCCCCGAAAGGGGAAAAACCCTGTGCAGGGAAGAGCTGCTAGAGTTTGATGATTCCAGTCAAACTCCTTCTTCCTCTGATCCGAAGTGCTCTAATCTCCAGGAGGACCGGTTGGTAAGTGATACGTAAGAGTCAAAGAACAAGATGAAAAAGTGAGTAATAGAATGCACTCAAGAGGACAGTCCCCGATGTTAAAGGAATAGGAGTGGTTAAACTAGGACTCGTAGCTTACCCTGATATGCTACTCAAAATGCCTGAAACGACGGAGGAAGTGGTCAGGGAAAGGGATGCAAACAGAAATATGGCACCAGACTGCAACTAAGAAATAAGGAACCGATAGCTTCAAGAACAAAATAAAGACAAGGCACAGAAATGAAACTCTATCAGGATCAGTAAGAATCACTCGTTACCCTTAGAGAGAGAAGGAGGTAAGATATTGTAGGTCCAGAAGCCTGCCGGGACTGGAAATGAAGAGGACACTATTCTCCTAGCCGGGACGTCTGACTGCTGGAAGCATAACGAAAAGGAGAATCAGAACGAAATATCCCAACGGCCCTCAATACTAAGAGAGAGAGAAATCCCAGAGGCACCTACCCGATTACTGTGTACTGAGTGTCCGAGGCGGCATCTCCATGACACGGAGCAAGTGAAAGGGAAAACAGCCGGGATAGATCTGGAGTTCTCCCAGGATTGGACAAAGGAGAGAATAGAATAGAATCCACAATAGATGAGGGCTAGAAATTCAGAATCCCTGCCTATTTATTCCCCAAGTGTTCTGAAAAGTAATTAAGGAAGAATAGAGACAAACTCACGGAGCGTGGCTGGAGACTAGCAATGCATTGAGGGACGTTCCGTGTATCCAGAAAAGCGTTGTGCGTGACGGGGGGGGCGGGACTCCCGGCACGTCACTGTGCGTCAGGAACACTGGACTGCTCAGGTCAGAATGAGCCTCCGCCATGTTGTAGGGAGGAGTTTCCGTGTTATACTCGTGTTGTACTCTTAGATAAAAATCACAGGCGGGGTTACAGACTCGTGCCGTACCCCGCGTAGAAAGAGAGGAAGGACTAGACATTTTTGCAAAATGTTTTGGATGCTTTTAGAAAGTGCTCCGGTCCTGTCCCACAGGACGGCGGAATGTCCCATAAGTATGGAGGAAAGGGCACTATGGACTAGGAGTAAGGTGGTCACTACGGTGAGTAACCTGGTTAGTAATAGCAACTTATGTTTAAATGCACACCGGTATTAAAATCCTGTTAGGCAGTGAAATTCTAGCTACTGACCCAACGTTTGTATCTTACTCAGAACGCACATGGTCAAGGTAGATGTCTGCAAAGCAGAACCTTAAAAGGGAAGTGGGGATGACCTTCAATCTATTGCTGAAAAGTCCTGAGCAACCTCATAAATTCCACTGTGCCTTGTGCTTCCAGGTGAAGTTGCTCGGCGGAAGCGCTCAAAGTCTGAAGACCTGGACGGCGCACAGTCCAAACGACGTCGGCACGAGGGTGAAGACTATGAAGCGGAACTGCAGGTGAAGTTCACGGCTCGTGCTGATGTGGACCAGAAGTTGCAGAAGGTAATTATGAGCCCTGTACTTGTGTTAATATGGAGTATCAATTTGTTGGAATTTGGATTTTGGGTGTACTCGGTCTGCAACATTTAATAGGGACTTTGGATAAAGACAATATCAGTTATTGAAATAACTACTTTTTGTGGGTTCCTTTGCCACTGCACTTCCCCATTTTGTTGGTAATCTTTCAGTGGTTCCTCACTGGTCCTTTCCATGGCTCATAACATTTAAACATTTTTTGCAGGTCGTTCAGAGACTGTTGGAGGAGAAGCTATGTGCACTGCAATGTGCCGTCTTCGACAAGACACTGGCAGATCTGAAAACCAGAGTGGAAAAGCTTGAGTGCAAAAAGCATGAAAGTGTTTTAAACGGTATCCAGGTAAGGCAGGGCAATACAAGGATTCCGACTGCTTGTGAACCAATTAGTCCTATACCCAATTAGTACGTTTAGACCTGACTATTCTGTCACATGCTGCAGTCACCTGATGTCCTATCAACTACTGCTTTGAAGATGATACCAGTAGGTTGCAAAGACTAGCAATTGGCAGATGCTTTTCATCTCTTGATTTTGTAGTTATTATTTGAATGTTTCCTTTTTTGTTACAGGCGAAAATTGCCCGATTGTCCAAGCGTTTTGGAGCCGCAAAGGAAGACTTGAAAAAGAGGCAGGAGGTAATGGAAATGAGAAGCTCATAGTTTTTGGTAGTCTTAAAAATGTAGACCTTGTGATTGGTTGGTTTTTAGATGTCATTTGAGCCCCTCCATTTTGACAGTCATGCAGCCAACACAATTTAGTCTCTGGTAGCTATAAAATCAGTTTTTGGTTTCGAAGTATCTGAAACGATCTTAGGTCTGTGTTGATTCGAAGGGAAATTGTTAGGTTAGATTTTCATATTTGTGATAAATCTATCTGACCTGTGCCAACCCCAGAACTTTTTGCTTGGAATTGGGGATGATTTCTCATTGTCCCTAGGTGAGTGGGAATCTTTTTCCCCGCTCACCTAGTCTTTTACTCTTTCTATGGTGTGACCTTTTTATGTCTCTCCATAGTATAGTGTATGTTGGAGTTATAGTTTCCTATAACATTTGGGTTTAGGCTGTGTTGCCCCTTTTGGGCGTCCCTGTTAATTTCTTTTAATGTACTTGGGTGAACTACTGTTCCCAAGTGGTAAAGAGGGATTCTCATCCATTTTAGATTGTTTATAGTGAGCCACCACACGCCACCTTATGTGGAGTGCTGGGGGGGGGGATCCAAAATATCCCCTTGCTTATCCCCTTGCTTACTGGTATCATTTTTGTTACAATTGCAAGTTTACGTGAATGGCTGGTGGCAGTGGTTTTACCTTGGTGTCTTATTACTCGCAGGCTGGTAAATCTGCATCCGTAATTCACAGAAGGGCACCATTCTGCTAGAATGGTGGGGTTCCTTCTTTTTCACCATTTTTAAATATGGTTGTTTCTTCTGTGGTATTACCCTGCCATTCTAGGCAGGAACAACCTCAGTGGTAGTTTTGTCTTTGGCGGGAATACTTTGTATTCCCTGCCTTGGGTCCAGAGTGTCTGAGGAGGCAGGACGTAAGGGAGAAGTCAAAGCTCTGCAGCCTTTTGTCATTCACCTTGCCTGAAAGGAACCGACTCCCAGTAGAGGCTTGGGGGGCTGGCTGTCCTGATTGGACAGCCAGACCACCCCTTTCTGTGAACTGCAGGTAGAGATTGCAGAAGTGGTGCTCTTCCTGATAAATACTCAGAATTGGAAGCTGCTGACAAGTCGAACACTGGAGCTGAAACCAAAGAGAAAGATGAAGAAAATGAGCCTGCTGTGTAACCGAGCCTGTGCAACCCTTCCTTCGAATCGACCTGGGGGCCCCGAATGCAATGAACCCTACCCAGAGGCTGGTGAGATCCACTAGTCTCAAGAACTGTATTTTGTGCCACGCCACAACGTGCTGTGACCTTGCTGGGCTGCACACCGCCAATAACCTAGTACCTAGAGCCTGAGTGCAGTGTATGGTTTTCTGAAGTCCGAATCCGTTTGAAACTTTGGTAGACTCTTGCTGGATCTCCAGAGACACAATTTGAATCACTGATGTCCCCTCACCAGAGTGCAGGGCAACGAGAGTGAAGAGAATCCGACCTGCGATAATGTTTCTTCATCTGGCTGCTGTAGATAGGAGCCAAATCCTCACAGCCCTGAGAATCCATGAAGAAACCTTTGCTGGAAGCCTCCTCCGACGACTGCTGCAAGTTCCCATCCAGTGGCCAGTTCTGTCTTCTCCAGTACAAGAATCCAGGGACCGGGCCCTGTGCTACTGTAGCCTGATGGCATCCACTCCGAAGATCTTCTCTTCTACTAAGGTACTGTGTGGGCTTGGGTAATACCTTAAGTCTAGTGTGCATCCTGTGAGGCTGAGTGGGTGATTTGTGCGGTTGGGAGCTTGCCCATACAATTTGCCCAGGCCTAATGCTGAAACACATATAGGGAGCCTTCTGTTAAGTCCCTGAACACTTTAACAAACTCTGATAGTGAATAAATACTTGTTTATGAAGATCTCCTATGGAACTTTGATTTTCCTGCAACTGAACCCTAGCTCAGCCTGCCCCTCTTCTGCCTCAGAGAACTCATGCAATAGACTAGGGAAGGACTGGATAAGAAAAGGATTCTGCCTTGAAAGTATAACACATGTAAAAGTACTTGCTTGCTAAAGAGGTTAGTGTGGTAACTGACTCTGTGAAAGAATTTACTAAGTGTATGCTTACCTTTGAGATCGATTGTGCCCCTCTAAAAAGTATATTGAGTGGTATTTTCTCCCTTTCTAATGGTACTGATTTATCATTGCTTAACTGAATGAGTGTAAAAGCTTACCAATAGTGTTTACCTTCTTTGAATAAAATTATTTTTGAAAAACATTTTTTATTGTGCATTTAGTCACACAAAAGGACTTTTTACACATTGTACACAATGAAACGAAAAATAAAGAAAAATGCACTTCCAGCTTGTAAATTTAAATGATTCAAAACATGAAAAGCAGAATGATAAGGTAAAAAACAGAATCAAGTTAAATAATCATTTAAAATAACAATATTATGCTACTTCAATCAAGCAATATTCTCCAGCATGGGGTCTGGCATGGATTCACATGCCCATGAATATTCCCCGTCAGGCTGTGAATCCTCGGTAAAGAAAAAATCAGTTTAATTTTTGAACTGTATCTCCAAACAACCAATCACTGAGCTCTGGGTCCTACTGCCCCCACCCAATGACTGCCCTCCACCTAAACCCCTGCTCTGGAAGCTATCTTCAGATTTTTACTGCACATTTTAAGTGTTGGGAGTCCTTGTGTTTAGCTCTCGAGCTTTTACTGCGTTTTTTCGCTTTTAGGAAGAGTTTGTTTTTCATTCAATTGAGCCTTGTGCTCCATCGATCAACCTTCATATTAACGGGGACCCTTTTTTCAGATTCTTCAGCACCCCTCAAGGGTGTATTTTGTAGAGTTTCTTTGTGAAGGCTTCCAGAAGATTCTTCGGGCCTACACTGCGTGGACCATGTGAGAGGAGAAGGACTCGGCTCCCCTGTTCAAGATTTGCTCTGACTGCTGCTTGTGGAATGTCTTTTCGGACGACAAGCATTCCCACACTGCCTGTACCCGATGCACTAGGAGGAAGATTGTGCATTTCGCCAGGAGATGGCTCCTCGCGCGATGAATGATTGGCAAAGGCGGCGGAACGAGTGGCTACAGGCCAAGGCCCCTGCTCTGGGTGCATCCCAGCAGCATGCCTCTCCCAGCTCCAAGAAGTCTGAGCAGGCTTCTAAGACCTTTGAGGGCGCCCCTCCTGTGCGTGCCCAAAAAAAGGCTAAGCACAGTGAGTCCACTACCACCGGGAGCGCTGTTGCGACGGGCTCCTCGGCAGCCAGGGCACGATCGACGTCTCCACCCTTCGTCACCAGTCAACGCTCCGGATCATCTGGGCAAACTCAAGGAGAAGTCCAAGGCTGTCCTGCCAGAGAAGGCCATGGGGGATCGGGGTGCGGACCCTCCCCTTAAGGAGAAGGCCATGCAGGACAAGGATTTGGCCCTGACCGTGAAGGCCCAGGTACACCTGGCAAAGGGGTGGCGGTGTCTCATGCGAAGGTTGCCTAGATGGCTCCCCAGGGCCCAACCCCAAAAACGAGGGTGTCCCTTCCTCCCAGGAGGGAGGCTGCATTCCGGCCCATAGAGAAGACCCTGTAGAAGATGCCCGTCATCTCCCCGAGACCTTCCCCTCTGGAAGCGAAGAGGGGGTGCGGTGGCCCTCCAGTGTACGGATATCTCATCTGAGGAGAGGTCACCAGTCTGCAAACCATCCAGGAGGAAAACATAGGGAGCAGGATGTACGACGAGTTCGCCAATGAAGGCGACAATGGTGAGGACCCCGCTGAGTAGCAAGGCGACAAGGGCTTGGGCTCCCAGCCGGTGCCCCAGCGGCCTATTCCGCCTACACCTCAGCTGCCAACCCACCTACCTCCTAGAGATCTCTCGGCACTGCATACGCTGGTCTCTGAGATAGACCAGGCTGCCTATTGTGCTGGAAGCCCCACCCATGGCGCCGGCCGACCCCCTGGCAATGGGGGAGCCTCTGGCCAAGAAGAGTTCGTTCAACCTCCACCTCCTTGCCACCCTTCACCCCTGTTGCCCCTCTCCACCCCTCCCCCTGGGGGATGAGACGGACTGGGCGATGACGGGCACTGACGACAATGGCAGGTTAGGGGACCTCCCGTCTCCGCCTCCCATATCTTCCCTGCTGGGCGAGATGGGCTTGTTCCACTCTATCTCTAGAGCGTCCGAACTTTTCCAACTAGCTCCAGAGGAGGAGGGCTTCTCGTATCAGTGCCGCGAGGCAAAGAGAAAGACCATCCTCTGTCCCGCTCCTGGATGACATTTGAGACGAAGAACCCTTCTACGGCCCCGGCGAAGAGCGATCGCCTTGAGAAGTAGTACAAGGTGCCGAACTCCGCGCCCAAGTGCTTTTTGGCCCAACCTTCTCCGGACTCTGGTGTCCCTTGCGGCCAAGAGGAAGTCTTCTGGTGCCTCTTCCTCGGCAGCATCCACCCCGCCGGACAGCGAGTGCAAGAAGTTGGATGCCGTGGGTTGACGGGTCATGTATTCTGCAGCGACGACCATCAAGGCCACCAACGGCCTCGCCATAGTCGCACGCTATGATTGGGAGCTGTGATTCAAGATCGCTCCCATCCTGGATTTTCTTCCCGATGACAGTCAATCGCTGGAGATTCTGCAGGAAGGCAAGTGACGTCGGACCATACCATCACGGTGGCCATGGACATCGCCGACGCTGGGTTCTGCCAGAAGGGCAACAGCGTTTGCTTTAGTCATGGCTGGCTCAAGGCCACCAACTTTCGTCATGACGTTCAGTCGAAGGTGCTGGACATGCCCTTCGATGGAGACGATTTGTTCGGAAAGGCTGTGGATGAGTCTCTACAAGCATAAAGACGGACACGGAGACGGCGCGTGCCTTGAGCACTCTTCAACAACTGAGGCCGTCCTTTCGGCCCTCAGGCAGCAAGTCCCAATGATCCTCCAAGGGGTTCGGGGGGGTTCATCTTCCTACTGTCAACTCTCCTGCTCTTCAGCCCAGAAAACCATCAGGGGACGCTCCAAGTCCTTCGCAGGAGGACGTTGTCGTCAAGGTCCCCAAGGCGGCCCATTGACGTCCTAGCAGGATTGAACCGACCGTGGAGTCGCACCCTCACCGGTGCACCCCGGTGGGAGGCCGGCTAGCGGACTTAATCAGCGTGTGGAAGACCATCTCTACTGACCGTTGGGTGCTGGACGCTCTCGCCCACGGACACACCCTGGAATTTCAATGGAAGTGTCCCCGAATACCACCGGTGGCCCGGCAGGAAAACCATGTCCCCCAGCGATTGCTGGAGGTGCGAGCCATGTTAAGGAAAGGCACGATGGAGCTCGCCCCAAAGAGGCTCCGGGGCTCCAAGTGTACTTAAGGTACTTCCTCGTTAAAAAGAAGACCGGAGGCTTGAGGCCCATCTTCGACCTCTGTCGACTAAACAAATACATCAAGTCCTAGAAATTCTGGATGTTCACTCTTCAGCACGTCTTAGGATAGCTGGAAGAAGGGGATTTCCTGTTGTCACTGGACTTGGAGGATGCGTACTTCCACATTCCCATTCACAAGGGGCACCACAAGTTTCTGTGCTTTGTGCTTCAAGGGAAGCGCTACTAATTCCAAGCCCTTTCTTTCGGATTGAAGTCGGCACCAAGGGTTTTCACAAAGTGCCTAGTGCCAGTGGCGGCGCAGCTGCGACTGCGGGGGATTCACGTTTACCCCTACTTCGACGACTGGCTCATCCAGGCCAGTTCAAGGGACATTGCCGTCGATAACACAGCAAGGACTGTTTGCCAACTGACGGATCTGGGTTTCTCTGTGAACTATGCAAAGTCCTGCTTGACTCCATCGCAGGATGCACTGTTTCTGGGGTCCCGACTCAACACAGCGTCATGCCTGGCGGCTGTCAGTGGAGAGGATAGCAGCCATTTTGGGCATGGTACAACGGCTGTTGGCCCTGAAGGCGGCTACATTGAGGTCCATCAAGTGTCTG
Organism: Ambystoma mexicanum; assembly: GCF_040938575.1. Taxonomy (NCBI): domain Eukaryota; kingdom Metazoa; phylum Chordata; class Amphibia; order Caudata; family Ambystomatidae; genus Ambystoma; species Ambystoma mexicanum. Next base: position 1,235,915,443 of record NC_090925.1, on the reverse strand, counting down.
CTCTGCATAATGTCGTCATGCATCTATCTCATCCGACTATGCAGACTACAGATGCGTTTTTTACAGGAGTTCCTTGACGCCCGTTGGATACAAGTGTCGGGAAGCTTCCAGGACAAGATCACACTCTAGGGCTTCCGTCGAGCAAAACAGTGGTGGGGCGTTTGCACACATCTGTGTGGAGGCGTGGATTTCCAGACCCCACCGCACCAGGAGACGGTCATGACGGACGGGGAGCTCCCACCGGAAGTCTCTACGCAAGAGGCCTGTGGCTACCGTAGGAGAAATCATTGCACCTCAACGTGTTGGAGCTGCGGGCTGTGTTTTGGGCCCTCGAGTCGTTCCTTCTGTCCCTCCAGGGCAAGGTGGTGCGGGTCTTCACCGACAACACCACCACAATGTTTTACATTGGGAAGCGGGGGGCACCAGATCCCTGGTGCTCTACAAAGAAGCACATAATCTATAACACTGGGCTGTCACCTAGGGAATGTTCCTCTCCCGTTTAATCTGGCAAGGGAGCTGCGCTCTTGCCACGAATGGGAATTTAGGCAGGACCCAGTGTATCACCTGTTCCGCAGATGGGGAAATCTGCCGATCGATCAATTTCCAACTGCAACGAAAACCAAGTGCCAGAGGTTCGCCAGCAGGTTTCCCCAACCGGGAAGCATGGGGGACGCATTCTCATTGCCCTGGGGTGGCCTGTTTCTGTATGCGTTCCCTCCGTTGCTTCTTAGACTAGTCCATCAACTCCGATGGTCCAGGTGCAGGATGATCCTCATCGCACCCGCGTGGCCGAGGCAGATCTGGTACCCAGACCTTGTTGACTTGTCAGTGTCCTCTCCAGTCAAGCTTCCGGTGGTTGCAGATCTCGCCAGGAAAGGAGGCGTAATTCTTCACCACGACCCAGGATCACAGAGCCTGAAGGCCTGGCTCCTGCAGCATTAGAGTTCGGGAGTTATGATCTCCCAGCGGACTGCAAGGAGGTACTTGCCAAGGCAAGGGCATCGTCTACTATTAAATGCTACGGACATAAATGGAAGAGGTTCGCAGTTTCGGTGCCGTACACAGAAGATCAACCATCTACAAAACTGCTCCACAGGTGCTACCATATTTGATATCGTTGGCCAAAGCAGGACTGGCCCATGCCTCCACCAAAGTTCATCTGGCAGCTATCTCCCGTTACAACAGATCTCTGGGACGGTGGTTGTTATGGTTACACCGTCTGGTTAAGGAGTTTGTCAAAGGACTGTTTTGTTTGTTCCCGCCGGTGAAGGCTCCAGCCCGGCATGGAAACTCAATGTGGTACTGATTAGGCTCATGGGGCCTCCATTTGAACCTATGCAGACAGTTTCATTGAAGTTCTTGTCATGGAAGACTGCGTTCGTGGCCATCCCCTCTGCACAACGAGTGGGTGAGATTCAGGCCCTGTCCTGTAAGCCACCTTATTTGACTTTTCAGCACACGAGGGTGGTGCCCAGTATGTACCCCTCCTTCATGCCCAAGGTACCGTCAGACTTTCAACCAAACGAGCCCTTGGTGTTGGCTGTATTTTTTTCAAACGTCTTTGTTGCCGGCTAAAAGGGCTTTGCACTTGCTGGATGTGGCTAGAACGCTTAGGTTTTACGTGCACCGAACAGTTTCTAGAAGACGTTGCAACTTTTTGTGAACTTTGGTCCTGTGAAGGCCCTCTCCAAGGCTTTCATTTCCAGGTGACTCTCTGGCTTCATCACCCATTTTCACCAGTTGGCGAACCGACCATTGCCTGGCCGTCTGAGTGCACATTCGACCAGAGCGATCGCTGCAACTATGGCTTTCCTCTCTGGTGTGCCCCTGCTGGACATCTGCAGGGCTGCTACGTGAAGGCCAACGCACACCTTCACGAGATTCAACTGCGTCAACAGGGATTCCAGGTAGGAGTCCAGAGTCGGCCAAACAGTGCTGCGCAACGCCTGAAGGTGAGCCTGGTGAGGAGGTAAGAGATGCTTATGTTGAGCCTTGCCATCTCCTGTGGTTGTGCATGTGTGTACTGCTATGTATTCTTTATTCATGAGCATGTGAATCCATGCCAGACCCCATGCTAGAGTCGGAAAAAGTTACTTGCTTGTAACTGTTGTTCGAATGGATTGTATACTCCCACGCATTCCTCATCTTAGTTATGTTTTATCTTCCAGCTTTGCTGCATCGGGAAAAGAAAATTCCCCACCAGAGGGTACTGTGCTCGAGGTCGCAGCATCGATGTCCCTCGAGGGCTGCCGTCTAGTGTCGACGTCATCTGTAGTATAAAGGGCTTGAGCCGCGCCCGTTGGCTTCAGTTCAGTTTTTCCGATAGCTCTGCTTTGTGTCACGAAAACGGCGCTTTATTTTTCTGCCAAATGTTTTCCTCGTAGAATCCTTCCACGCCCAAAACTGGCTTTAAGAAATGTCAGAAGTGCGGGAACAAGAGGTCGATCACCGACCCCCATCGAAATTGCCTCTGGTGTTTGGACACTGGCCATCGGGTCGACGAGTGCGGTTCCTGTCGAGCTATGACCAAGAACACTATTAAGGAACGTAGAGGTAAACTAGCGGTGGGGAAGGAATCCTCAGTCTTCTTTGAGAAAGAAAAAAGAATCTCGGCATAGGTTGAGGAAATGGAGATCGAGAAGTCGCTCGAGGAAATCTTCCTCTTCATCTAAAAAAATCAAAGAAAAGACGACACTGATCTCCTTCGTCCTCTTCCTCGTCGGCTGACGCAAGGGTCCTCCCATATCCTTCAAAACATGATTCCCCCAAAAAAGGGGAGACCTTTAGGGCCTCAATCATTTTTGAGAATGCGTACCAGACCCCCTCGAAAAGCCGCATGGAGACCATGCTCAATCTCACTCCAAAAGTGACAAGGGGAGGTCAAAGTCCAGATGCGCGAAATCCGATGACAAGCAGTCGAGGGTGTTGTTGGAAGAAATTTCCCTGACCCCTCGTAAAGAAAGATCAGAGGTAATGACTAACAAGATGGCGCCGGGAATCCTACCGCCATCTAAGTCGAAGGATACTTTGACACATCTTTCGAAAGCGCACTCCAAGCCGACTTTGAAGATGGCGTCGCCACCTTACTCGACTATCGAAGGCTCCTTCGACGTTGTCAAAGCCAGTGGCAATGACATTGATGCCTTCAACGCCATTGTCGAGGCCAACTTTAATTGCGTCGCTAAAATTGACACCTTTGTTGAAGACTAGGTCGATGCCTATTGAGTCACCCAAAAAGATATACCAACCACAACCTAGACAAGACTTTTTCAGTTCTATATCGTCCATTTATGAGGAGCATTTCTCTGAAGAGGATATTACTCTGGCTGGTGTGAAATTTGGGACTGGAGATGTCCCTGAAGAGTTGATAGACCCTAGATCTAAGATGGCTGACCTGTATGAATGCCTGCAAACAGCAATTACCCTGGATACTTCTCCTGGAGTAGATTTTGATAGACCCGACCCTGCAGACCATGCAGACTCTGGGTACAGACATTTTATGAATAGATGATTGAGTTTATGGGATGGAACACTAGTTCCCCTAATTGTGATCAAGACGACATGACAGACATCCTTAATTGAAGGCCTTCAAAAGGATCCTGTCCTCCCCTTTCATAAAGCATTATAGGAAAGGGTCATGGCCACATGGGAAACGCCAGATTCTGGCTCAGCTATAAATAAAAAATGTGTAGGTAAGTACAGGCCTTCCTCTTCTGATGCAGAATACCTAGCAAAACATCCCTCGCCTGAGAGCTTAGTGGTGCAGGTGGCAACATCTTACAGGCAGTCGGCCTACCCTTCAATCCCCCCAGATAGGGACGACAAAAGGATTGATGCCTGGGCCCGGAAGTTTTTTTTTCTTCGGGCACCATGGCCTTAAAATCGACGAATGTGACTTGCACCCTTGCAAGATTCACTTACACCCTGGGGGATTGTATGACAGCAGCGGCTGAACACATTCCTGAAGGCGAGGAACTGGAAGGTTTTCTTGCAGTCGTCAAAGATGGAAACGAGGCTATGGGGGAATGCCTCCAATCGGGATTGGACACTGCTGACAGCATAAGCAGGTCCATGGCGTCTAGCACAGTCCTACGTAGATTTGCATGGCTGAGGAAGTCGTTTTTGCACCGGATGTGCAATCCTGATTCTCCAGCATGGGGTCTGGCATGGATTCACATGCTCATGAATATTCCCCATCGTCAGGCCGGGAATCCTCGGTATAGAAAAAATCAGTTTCGTTTCGGATCTGTCTCTCCGTAGTAACCAATCACTGGTCTCTGGGTCATACTGCCCCCAGCCAATGACTGCCCTCTCCCTAAGCCCCGCCCCTGGCAGCCATCCTCAGATTTTTACTGTACGTTCAAGTGTTGGGAGTCCTCGTGCCATAGCTCTTGCGCTTTTGCTGCGTTTTTGCGCTTTTTTCAGGAGATTTTCTCATTTTTTCGGTTAAATAGAGCCTCAAGCTCCACCGTTTCTACATCCGATCAATGGGGATCCATTTCAGAGTTTCTACGCCCCTCAAGGGTGAAGATTTCATCGAGTTACGCTTTTGGAGGATTCCAGAAGTTCCGAGGCCTACCCGGACATGGCCCAGGAGAAAGGGAGCTCGACGCCCGGAAAGCTGTTCAGGACCTGCCCTGGATGCCAGCTTCAGAACGTTTTCAAGGAGGACAAGCATTCGTTATGCCTCTACTGTCTCCATGAGGACAAGACGCACAAGGAAAAGGACTACGCGTTTTGTGGGAACATGTCGGAGCGGACCATGAAGGATCGCCACCTCCGTCTCGCCAACTGGCTGGAAGGTAAGGGCCCGCCAGGTGAGAAGAAGAAAAGTCTGAGCGGTCTTCTAAGTCCTGTGAGGGTGCCCCGGCGACGAGGGTCCAACAAAAGGCTAAGCACTGCGGGTCCGCGGGCACCGGGAGCGCCGAACGGTCGGGCTCCTTGGCTGCAAGGCAGGGCGCATCCTCCCCGGCGCCATCAACCACGAGCCAATGCACTGGCTCGGGTAAGAGGAAGTCAAAGAACCCGGCGAAGCTTCTGGAGAGGCCCCGGTCGATCTCGAAGATTCCGGCAGAGGGGGAGCGAGGCTCGGACCCCCCCCCCTCTCAAGGTGAAGGCCCCAGGCGTACAGAAGGTGACGTTGGCCTTAATTCACCCTGCTAGGTCCTCGATTGAGGATGTCACCACGGCCCTGGCTCAGCCTGTGGAGGCTACACCAGTGGAGGCGCCCTCAGGTACCAGAGTCTCCCTGCCACCACGGAGGGAGTCGTCTTTCAGGCCCATCGAGAAGACCCCCATGAAGTCCTCGTTGGAAAGGATGGGGGAGGGGCTGGTGGCCCTCGTGGATACGGAAACGACCTCTGAAGAGGAGCTCATCCAAGTCGTGGAGGAGGCCCAGCCCATCGGGAGGGATCCCGACGAGGGCGACGGTATCGCAGACGAGGCTCCTCAAGAGCCCTCGCTCCCGTCGTTTCCGGCGCCGCAGGACACCTCGGTGGCCATTTTGTCAGCCATCCAGTCCTTATGCTCGGAGATGAGGACTAGGTTGCCCCTTCCCCCGACGGAGGTACCTGAGCCAGACCCGACGGGGGAACCGGAGCCAGGACCTTCGGAGAGCCCACCACTTAATAGGAGGAGGAGGAGAACGCATCCTAAACCTCCTCTCCCGCCTCTGCGGCCTTCTCTGCTTTCCCCCCAGTCCACTACCCACGGGGATGATACAGGCATGGACACGACTACGACGGGTACGGATGACGACGGAGGCGACGACGGGACGTGTCCCCCGTCGTCCCCGCCCGACGAGATTGGATCCTTCCATGCTATGATTTCCAGGGCATCCGAGCTCTTCAGCTCTGCCCCGAAGAAAAGGAAGGGTTCCTTTACCAACGGCGCGAGGCTAAAAGGAAGACGGTCCTCGCCGTACCGCTTCTTGATGACATCTGGGATGAGGGGCTTGCCCTCCTCAAGAACCCTGCCACGGCTCCTGCGAAGAGGGACCGGTACGAGAAGAATTACCGGGTCCCCGACGCTGCCCCCTTGTGCCTTAGGGCGCAACCTACCCCGGATTCGGTCGTTTGGGCGGCGAGCCAAGAAGAAAGTGGGGGGGCGGGGCATCGGCCTCGACTTCAACCGCCCCGCCGGACGGCGAGGGTAGGAAGCTGGATGCGATGGGACGACGGGTCATCTCATCTGCAGCGACAACCGTCAAGGCGGCCAACGCCCTGGCCATCGTAGCCCGCTACGACAGGGAGTTGTGGTTCAAGATCGCCCCTCTGTTGGACTTCCTTCCGGACGCCAAGAGGGCTGAGGCCCTGGAAATCTGAGATTGCCTCGGACCACGCCATTACGGTGGCTACGGACATCGCCGAAACCGGTTTCCGTCAGTTGGGCAACAGCGTTTGCCTGAGACAACGAGGATGGCTCAAGGCGACGGATTTCCGCCAGGACGTACAGACCAAGGTTTTGGACATGCCTTTCGATGGGAACAACCTTTTTGGCAAGGCGGTTGATGAGTCCCTTCAGGCGATCAAGACGGACACGGAGACGGCCCGTGTGCTGGGTGTGCTCCAACAGCGACGGCTGTCCTTTCGGAGCTCCGGAGGCAGACAGGGTGCCTCCAAGGGAGCCCGCAGCAGCTCCTCTACGTACCGTCAAGCGGCAAGATCTTCGTCGCAGGAGGCCTACAGAGGACGCGGCAAGTCAGGTGGATCCCGCCGTCGTCGCCAAGTTGGTCAAGGAGGCAAAGCGGCCTCCAAGCAAGATTGAACCGACCGTTGGGTCGGGCCCCCGCTGAAGCACCCCGGTGTGAGGCCGGCTGACGAAGTTCGTCGGCGTGTGGGAGTCAATCTCCACCGACCGTTGGGTACTGGACGCCCTGGCCCTGGGGCACGCCCTCGAGTTCCAGAAGAGGTGCCCCCGCATTACTCCCGTGGCCAGGAAGGAAAATCGCGTCCCTCAACTGCTGTTGGAAGTAAGGGCGATGCTCAGGAAAGGTGCCATCGAGCTCGTCCCGAAGAGGCTTCGGGGCTCCAGAGTTTACTCAAGATTCTTCCTCGTAAAGAAGACAGGAGGATGGCGTCCCATCCTGGACCTGCGACGACTAAACAAATACATCGAGGCACAGAAGTTCCGGATGGTCACCCTCAAGCACGTGCTGGGACAGCTGGAGGAGGGCGATTTCCTTTCGTCGTTGGACTTGGAGGATGCATACTTCCACATCCCTATTCTAAAGAGACACCGAAAGGTCCTCAGGTTCGTGGTCAAAGGGCGGGACTACCAGTTCAAGGCCCTCCCGTTCGGATTAAAATCGCCGCCCAGGGTGTACACCAAGTGCCTAGCACCGGTGGCGGCGCGGCTGCGCCTGCAGGGGATCCACGTCTACCCCTACCTGGACAACTGGCTCATACAGGCAAGGACAAGGGAGCTCGCCGTGGAACACACTGCAAAGACCGTCCAGCTGCTCACGGACCTGGGGTTCTCCATCAACTTTCCAAAATCCCACCTGGTCCCATTGCAAGTCGCCCTGTTTCTGGGAGCACAGCTCGACACAGTGGCGCGGCGGGCCTCACCGTCGGAGGAAAGGATGAGGACCATCCTAGGAAAGGTGCAACGTCTGCTGGACACGGAGGTGGCCAGAGAGAGGTCTATCAAGTCCCTCCTCAGAATGATGGTGGTCTTGCATTTATCTGGTGCGCCACTGCAGACTTCGGATGCGGCCCTTGCAAGAATTCCTCGACGCCCACTGGATCCAGACGACGGGCAGCTTCGAGGACAGGATCCCGCTCGACAAAGTGTTCCGTCAGGCGATACGATGGTGGGGTGTCCGCTCTCATCTGACGGCGGGAACAGGTTTCCTAGCCCCGGCCCACCAGGTGACGGTGACGACCGATGCCTCCCTGTAAGGTTTGGGAGCGCACACCGGGGGTCTCCACGCGAGAGGCCTTTGGCTCCCGGAGGAGAAGACTCCATCAACATCTTGGAGCTCCGTGCAGTGTTCTGGGCCCTCAGGTCCTTCCTTCCGTCCCTCAAGGGCAAGGTGGTGAGGATCTTCACTGACAACATCACCACAATGTTTTACATTCGGAAACTGGGCGGAACCAGATCCCCTGCCCTATCCAAGTAAGCCCAGGATCTGTGGCATTGGGCCGTCGCCCAGGGGATGTTTCTGGTACCCTTTCATCTGGCAGGGATAAAAAACACCATTGCCGACTCGCTCAGCAGGGAGCTGCGCTAGTGCCACGAGTGGGAGCTGCGCCAGGATCAAGTGGACCGACTCTTCCGACGATGGGGCATACCCCAGATCGATCTCTTCGCGACGGCGGCGAATACCAAGTGCCGGAGGTTCGCCAGCAGGTTTCCCCAAGCGAGGAGCATGGGCGATGCTTTCTCGTTCCCCTGGGACGGCCTGTTCCTTTATGCATTCCCGCCGTTGCCATTGCTACTCCGGCTTGTCAACCAGCTCAAGAGGTCCCGGTGCAGGATGATCCTCGTCGCACCGGCGTGGCCGAGGCAGATCTGGTTCCCGGACCTCCTGGACTTGTCAGCGTCCACACCAGTCAAGCTGCCGACGGACGCGGATCTTCTCTCCAGAGAAGGAGGCGCCATTCTTCATCATGAACCAGAGTCGCTGAACTTGCAGGCCTGGCTCCTGCAGCACTAGAGTTTGGAGGATGCGACATCCCGGCCGACTGCAGAGAGGGTCTCGCGAAGGCCAGGGCATCCTCAACTCTGAAGTGCTACGGACACAAATGGAAGAGGTTCTCTGTCTGGTGCCGTGCACAGAAGATTAACCCTCTGCGGATTACGGCCCCTCAAGTATTGCTGTACCTATTGTTCTTGGCCAAGGCTGGCCTATCTCACGCTTCCATCAAGGTACATCTGGCTGCCGTCTCACGTTACAGCAGAACTACAGGACGGGTGTCCTTGTGGTCTGATCGACTGGTGAAGGAATTTATGAAAGGACTGTTCTGATCATTCCTGCCGGTGAAGGCCCCTGCCCCGGCGTGGGAGCTCAACGTGGTGCTGACTGGGCTCATGGGGGCCCCATTCGACCCTATGCATTCAGTGACGTTGAAGTTTCTGTCGTGGAAGACAGCATTCCTCGTGGCCATCACCTCTGCACGACGAGTGGGAGAGATCCAGGCCCTGTCTTGCAAGCCTCCATACTTGACTTTTCACGACACGAGGGTGGTGCTGAGGACGCACACCTCTTTCATGCGCAAGGTGCCGTCGGACTTCCACCTCAACAAGCCCTTGGTGTTGCCAGTTTTCTTCCCGTCGCCTTTGTCGCCGGCTGAGAGGACTCTGCACTCGCTGGATGTAGCTAGAGCGCTGAAGTTCTACGTGGACTGCGCGAAGAGTTAACGTTCTTGCCCATTAAGGCTCCTTACTTTGAAGACAATTCTGCTAGTGGCAATTACATCAGCCGGCAGGGTGAGTTAGTTGCAGGCGCTTTCCTGTAAGCCTCCTCGCACCATTTTCCATAGGGACTAAGTTACTCTTAAGGTCAAACCCTCTTCTTTTTTTTTTTTTTAATTTTTTTTTTTACTTAAAATAGTCTCACTTCCACCTGTCACAGAAAATTACCTTACCTTCTTTCTATCCTCCTCTGCATGCACGTAATGAGGAAGAAAGGCTACACAGACTGGACTCAAAAAGGGCTCTGTTTCTAGCTCTCCAGATTGCCTAAATTTCGACAAAGTGACCAACTCTTTGTCGGGCATACTGGACACCAATTTGATCTAGCAGTATCAAAACAGACGCTTTCCAGATGGATAATTTTTGCAATTACTGAATGCTATAAATTGGCTGGTAAAGAGCCTCCAGATGGGCTAAGGTTTAACTAGGGGCATGGCGACTTTAACGGCTCTTCAGAGGGGTATCCCGGTGCAAGATATTTGTGCAGCGGCCACCTGGTCGTCAATGCACACCTTTGTGAAGCACTTTTGCTTGGACTCAGCATCATCTCAAGGTGGTCCTTTTGCAAAATCCGTCCTTCACAAGGTTCATTAATAATATTTATGGTACTCCCTCCTCCGGATTCATACTGCTTTGCGAGACTATCTAAGATGAGGAATATGTGGGAAGACACAATCCATTTGAAGAACAAGTTGCTTCCCAACTGTAACATTCTTTCGATTGGATGTTCCTCCCACGTATTCCTTATTGACCCTCCCAGCCTATCCCGCTGTACAGTTTACGCTAGTTGCTCTCTAAATTCCTTAAGAGATGGAGGTCGATGAATGCCTGGTCACCTGATGCACTTGAACATATAGTTAAAAACAGGACTGAAGCCAACGGGCACGGCTCAAGCCCTTTATACTATTGATGATGTCGACGCTCGACGGCAGCCTATGAGGGGCATCAACGTTGCAACCTCAGGTGGGGCCATTTTTTTCCGAAGCAGCAAAGCCAGAAGATGGGAATATCTAAGATGAGGAATACGTGGGAGGAACATTAAATCGAAAGAGTTACAGTTGGTAAGTAAATTGTTCTTCTCCAGCATGGGTCTGACATGGATTCACATGCGAACCCTCCCGCCTACCCCCTCTGCGGCTCTTCTCTTGGGCCGACTGCCACTTAACGTGCTACCAAGATGGCTGCCAGAGCAGGGGCTTAGGTGGAGGGCAGTCATTGGCTGGAGGCAGTATGACTCGGAGCTCAGTGATTGGTTGCTAGGAGAAAGACAGTTAAGAAATCAAACTGAAACTGATTTATTTTCTCTACCAAGGATTCGACGGGGAATATTCATGAGTCCATGCCAGACCCATACTGTAGACGGTTACAGGCAAGTAACTTGTTCGTACATCTTGGCATTGATATATCATACACAGGTGTTTCAGAGCGCGACCAAGCAGAGGGAGGGGAACAAGGGAGAAACAAAAACAACGATCTCACTAGGCCCAGTGACAAGAACACGCGAGTCCATGGAAAAGGGGCAAAGTGCATGGAAGGGGGGAGAAGTGGAAAGTGCAGAACAGAGAAGAGACCAGAATAAATAATAAATAACTAAAGGCAGTGAAAAGTGGTAGTGCAGCCAGCAAGTGGCACGTTCATGATTAGTCAGAGTGTATCTGATAAGTGCAGGAGAAGGAATGGGGCACTGTATGGGTACAGATACAGATCCCATTGCAAGGGGTGGCCAGGAGGGAGGCAGGATTAGCAGGTACCTGAGCCCGAAGGACAGAGGGTGGCCAGGTGCATGGTGCCGAGAGAGAAAAGCAGATCAGAGTGGCAAAGGCAGAGAGGTCTTGAGGTGCTTCTGGAACCGGAGATGGTTCGCCTCAAGTTTCAGGGTGGCCAGGAGGCTGTTCCAAAGGGAGGCCCCAGCCGAAGGGAGATTTGCCCCCAGCTCGTTTCTTAGAGAAACGACTGACACTGAGGGAGTTGGAAGTAGAGGAGCAAAGGGCTCGAGAGGGGAGGTATTTACAGAGGGATAGTTGAATGTATTTTGGACCCAGTCCCCAGAAAGCCTTGCAGACAATGCACAGGGTTTTAAATTTAATCCTTGTATCCACTGGGAGCCAATGAAAGGATTTTGGAGCTGGGGAGATACGAACCCCGGGCTTGAGGCCAAGGACAAGTCTTGCAGTCCTGTTCTGGATTAGTTGTAAAGGGTGGAGAGTGGAGACAGGTAGATTGAGAAGCAGGCTGTTACAGTAGTCTAATCTCACAGAACCAGAGCTTGGTAGACTGTGAGCTTCTGATGACCCCGTGATTCTTAGCCTCGCAGGTAGGGGTAGGAGGCGGGCCAAGAGAGGCCCCACAGAGGTGAGGGGAAAGGATGGTGAAGGTGTACCAATGAGGAGGATCTCAGTCTTGTTGGCATTTAGACAAAGATCGTTGGCGGCACACCAATTTTGAATGGCGATTAGGCAATCTGAGATGAGGGTAGGAGAGGAGGTGTCTGAGGGAAGCCTGAAAATGATTTGGGCGTCATCAGAATAGCACTGGAAGTTTGAGCAGAAAATGGAAATGCAGTAGGCGAGAGTTGCCAGGTAGTGGTTGAAAAGCTAAGGCGAGAGGTTAAGCCCCTGAGGAACACCACAGGTAGAGAGGGAGATGGGGGATAGGAAGGACCCAAGTTGTACCTCAGAGGGTCGATCAGAAAGGAAAGAGGTCAGCCCGGCCAGAGCCTGATCTGTGATGGCCAGGTTCTCATGGAGACGATTGAGCAGGATGGTATGGTTGACCTTGTTGAAAGCAGAGGAGATAACGAGTAGGATGATTACGGAGGGAATGTTGGAGTCAAGGTTGGAGAGCAGGTCTTCACAGATGTTCAGGAGAGCAGTTTCTGTGGTTCTGGCAGTTCTGAATCTATATTGGTGGTCGAGAGAGCCAACAGTGAAGGTTAAGCTGGGAGATTGCAAGCTTTTCCAGGAGCTTCCCCAAACAGGGAGTAATGGAAATTGGCGATAGTTAGGCGGAGAAGAGGGATCAGCTGTGGGTTTCTTGAGGAGAGGTTGCACAAGGGAGTGCTTCAGAGGGGAGGGGAAGATCCAGAGGCAAGAGCGGTTGGAGAAATCTGCAAGGGCCGGAGCGAGGGTAGCAATGTGGTCCTTAATGGTTTTAGTGGAACGGGGATGGACCTGGTTTGATGAGGCTTTCATAGATTGGACTTCTCTAGCAACCTCATCCGGGGAGAAAAGACGAGGAATCTAACGGGAATCTTTCTGATGTGGATTGTTGAAGGGGAGTGGTGGTAATGTTATAAAGTTCCATTTATTCAATAGTTTCAACAAAGCAGTTGATGATGAAATGCATTTCCCGGCCGTTAATCTTAGCCAAAAATCCTAGGATGAGATCCAAGAAGAATGAATAACAAAGTTTACAAAGTATTTATTTCTAAGTGCGAGGGTGGCTGTGAAGACAGTCAGTGCACGTCACATGTCTTCAGTAAAACCTTCTCCACAAAGATTACATTTCCCCCCTCGAAGCGTCTAGTTTGTTCCAAAGTCTGTCAGTCTCATTGGTCTTAGTCGGCCCCAATCGGAAACGCATGAACTCTTTTCGCCACAAGGAACTGGGAAGCCTTCTAGTATAAGGCAACAGATAGGAGCTATGTTTCTCACTCAAGGGGAAATGTTTCATATTTTTTTAGATCCCAAAATGCTGCTCTAGTTTTTATCCAATCTGTGCGCATGAGTGTTTTTTTTTACTTTGTCATTGTTAAGGTGTAACATTGTGTTTTGCTTTCCCTGGTCTGCTTCATATAGATCTAAACCGGTCTTGAAGTTTATACCTATCTTTATGTAGCTGGATGCTCCTTTAAAAAGTATACATGTATTACTCACCTTGATTAGCTGCTGCCCTTCTAAACGTATAACCCTGTATTGTGCTTCTCTGAATTGCTTTGGTGCTGTTCTAAATGTTTCATAAAGTTCTTACTTACTTAGAAACTGTATTATACACTTTAGCTGTTAAGTAGCGAATAGTTGTGTACCAATAGGTCAATTACTTATCTTGAAATACATTGCGTCTTAAATTGTAATAGGGTTTTGCTTTCCCCAATTTGCTTAGGGCATTCTAAAATAGTTGAGTGTTCATACTTAACCACTGAGTAGCGTGAGGCACCTCCAGAAAGTATGAGTTGATTTACTAGCACTGAACTGAGTTCTAAAAAGTAATGTTGCAAGGAGTATACTTTTAACAGGGTTGGTTTATTATGCGATTTCATAAGTGTCACTGCATGACTGACAGGGTGAACTAGCCTTCAAATACTGATTGTATCTAAAAGTATATCTAACCTGATCTTCTCCAGCATTGGATCTTTCATGGATTCACATGCTTAAAATATTCCCCGTCGTCAGACTGGGACCCTCGGTACACATATATAGCCTTTTCCTATAGGAAAACTTCCGACACTTTTGTGTCCTATCTACGTCCTTTTAGGACCCGCCTACGCATGCTCCGTAGGCTGTCCCAGTATAAGAGGCCCGCCCCCGCGGCTCCCCCTCAGATTTCAACCGTCTCCAAAGTAGTGGGATCTCCTCGCGTCGTCTTACTATTTTGTACAAGGTTGTGTGCCTGGAGTTGGAGTTCGAGGACATTTTTCCTCCATGGCAGGAAAAGTGCTCTTCCGTCCATGCGCGACGTGCGGCTTGAAAAAAGTTTACGAGGGGGACGGACATATGGATTGTATATACTGCCTCCACCCTCATCATTCGGCTGATAACTGCGACATATGCAAAGGGTTTTCTCAAAAGACCCTCAAAGACCGAAATCATCGGCTGGTGGCATGGCTGAATGATGGAGCGGGGGCATACCCCCCTTCGGATGTAGGCTCCACACAATCTGTGAAAATATCACACCGCGCTGCCTCGTCGGAACCACCGGCGAAGAAATCTCGACCGACGGAAAAAGAGTCATCTCGGAGTCATTCAGCTAGAGAGTCCTCGTTGAAAAAATCGTCCTCTTCATCAAAAAAGTATGACAAGGAAAGGCCGAAATCCTCCTCGGGCGATCACCATAGATCGACTTCGAGTCGAGAGTCCAGTAAAGGCAGGCCAAGTGTGGAAAAGGCGGGACCGCCTAAACCACCTGCTAAGTCACAGTTGTCGACGGCGGCCCAGTCATCGGCCACCCTGCCACTTACGCATGTGGTATCCGCCGTACCACCGTCAACGACTGCGACGGTGGCCTCGTCAGCGGGGGTTCTACAGGAAGCCTGGAGGCCTGAAGTTTTTGATCCGATTCCCCCGGATACTTTACTGCAAGAACAGGCTGTGTCGCTGTCCTCGGGGGAGGACGAGAACGGGAGAATAGCTGGCCCGGCAGACCTAGGGCTACGAGTGGTTGACAAGTCGTCGACGAGGGGATCCGGTATACCGGTATCTGCCCCTCTTCTCAATCCTCAATCTGTTTTGTTGTTGGAAATTATGTCCACGCTTCAGTCTTTGGTACAGTCGTTGGACCGGAGACTACCTCAGGCAAACCTGCCACAGTCACCCGTCGACAAGCCGGGCCCTTCCCGTCCACGGACGCACTTACGCACGCCAATCTCAGCACTGGCACCCCAAGAGGAAGGTGAGCTGCCAGATTCGGAGTCTGACAGGCGAGCCATGTCGGATATCTCATCATCCCCCTCCAGGGATCGAACCTGGGAGTCAGAGGTGGAGTTAGAAACCCCAAGAAGCCCAGCCCACCCGTCCCCCCCCCCCCCCCCCCCCCCGGACGACATTGCATCATTCCATTCTATGATGGAGAAGGCGTGTAAGGAATTTGGTTTGTCCCAGGAAGAACAGAAAAAGGACTGTTTTTTGTTCGACCACATGGGTAAGAGAAGGTCTGTGTTCTCAATACCAATACTAGACCACGTGTGGAAGGAGGGGTTGCAGACAATGCGTCGCCCCTTTTCGGAGCCGGCAGTGAAAGGACGCCTCGTGAAAAAGTTTAAGGCTCCAGAGTCTACCCCCCAAGTGTTTATCCTCCCAACCAACGCCGGAATCGGTGGTGTCGGCGGCAGCGGCGAGGAAGGCGAAGGCCCAGCACAAGTGCACGACTCCGCCTGAAAACGAAGCAAGACGCCAGGATGCCTTTGGCAAAAAAGTGCTCTCCGTGGGAGCAACCACAGTAAAGGCCGCAAACTCTCTGGCTATTGTAGCCAGGTACGACAGATATGTGGCACAGGCTAGCGCCGTTGCTGGATCATCTTCCGAAAGAGCATAGGAAGGCAGCGATGTTACTTGTCCGAGAGGGTGAGGAAGCCTCCAATCACGCAATAAACATTGCGGTGGACCTCGCTGAGTCAGGCTTCAAGCAAGTCAATAATGGGGTCGTATTACGACGACAGTCATGGCTTAAGTGTACCTACTTCAGACCAGAGGTACAATACAAAGTATTATATATGCCTTTTGAGGGAGACCTTCTATTCAGAGAGAAGGTAGACGAGGCCCTAAAGGGAATGAAAGAGGACTCGGACACGGCACGTTCATTGGGTGCCCTCCAGAGTGGCCGAAGCTACAAGTCTTTTTGTTCCTTTAGAGGGGCTTCAGGTAATTCCAGATTCTCTGCGTCTGAAGACAGATCCTTTGGCAGGTCGGCTTACCCCTCCCAGGGATACAGGCGTGCTTCCCAAATGGCAAACCGACACTGGAACTTCCAGACGTCCAGGAAGAGACCACCCTATCCGTCGTCATCGAGAGACGAGCAAAATAAAGATCAGCAGTGACAGACAACACACCGTTCTGGGGGGAAGAGTGTCAGCATATGTCGACGAATGGGAACGAATAACGACGGATCAATGGGTGCTGGACACTATAAGGAACGGGCACTCTCTACAATTCAAGCACAGCCCTCCGCACATTCCACCTGCGTTCACCGCTCATTTCCATCTGAGGATACTGCAACAAGAGGTAACTCTCATGTTAGCAAAGGGCATGATAGAATTAGTTCCAACATCACAGAGAGGTCAAGGAGTCTACTCAAGATACTTTGTCGTAAAAAAGCCGTACGGCAAATGGCGTCCCATTTTAGACTTACGCGATCTCAAGTCTTTTAAAGAGCCTAAAATTCAAAATGTTCACGCTGCAGGAAGTGATCCGCGCCGTTCAAGAAGGGGATTTTCTAGCGTCCCCTGATTTACAGGACGCGTACTTCCATATTCCAATGTGTCGGAAACACAGGAAATTCCTGAGATTTGTAATAGGGCGGACTCACTACCAGTTCACGGTTCTTCCCTTTGGGCTCAAGACCTCCCCCAGAACGTTCACAAAATGCCTGGCCCCAGTAGCGGCCTGGCTAAGGAAGCAAGGCCACCACGTATACCCATACCTCGACAACTGGATGGTAAGGGGATCCTCCCCAGCGTCGACCAACACAAGTTTGCAAGCCACCATGCAGCTTCTACAACAGCTGGGATTTGCCATAAACTTCGAAAAATCCTCTCTGCGGCCATCAAGAACGTTGGTGTTCCTGGGGGCACAGTTCGAGACCCAGTTAGGGCTAGTGAAGCCTTCTCTCGACAGAACCTCAAAACTCAACCAGCTGGCGAGCCGATTACGACAAACCAACAGGCTCTCAGTGAGGAAATACCTTTTCGGTCCTAGGGGCCATGGCATCCTGCATCCATCTAGTGGCAAACTGTCGCCTATTCATGAGGCCAGTCCAGGAATTATTTGCAGACCGATGGACGCAGGCCCAAGGATCGTGGTCAGACAAGATAACCATCGACGACGACCAGCTGCTTCGGACCCTTCAGTGGTGGCAGAGTTTCCACAATCTGAACAACGGGGTACCCCTACAGGAACCGGAGTTTCAGCGAACCATAGTCACGGATGTGTCCCTAACCGGATGGGGAGCTCACATGGGTACTCTTCAAACGCAAGGTAGCTGGTCTCCAACGGAGTCACTCCTACACATAAACGTGTTAGAGCTCAGAGCAGTACGATGGGCCTTGAAGGTATTCCTACCACACATCAAGGGATCGCGAGTACGAGTACTGACCGACAATACGACGGCCATGTTTTATTTGAGAAAACAAGGAGGGACGCGATCAAGAACTCTTTCCATAGAGGCCAAGAAAACATGGCATTGGGCATTAAAGCACGAGATTTCCATCGTGGCTCACCATCTCCCGGGAGTGAGGAATTCGCAAGCAGATTCCCTCAGCAGAAGCATGGCCCAGATACACGAATGGGAAATGGACACAGTTCAGCTGATGAAAGTGTTCGAGAAATGGGGTCACCCTCCTCTGGACGCATTCTCAACCAAGGACAACAAGAAATGCAAGCAATTTGCAAGCAGATGGCCTCAGGAGGGTTCTATGGGGGAGGCATTCTCCTTCCCATGGACGGACATGTTCCTTTATGCTTTTCCTCCGTTCCCCCTCATACGGAGGACAGTACAGTGGATACGCAGATACAGTTGCCGGGTAATTCTAGTGGCACCGTGCTGGCCGCGGCAACCGTGGTTCTCCGACCTGCTTCACCTGTCGCTGGAACATCCAATAGCGTTTCCGAGAGTCCCGAACCTACTATCCCGGGACAAAGGCACGGTGTGGCATCACGACCCGGACAGTCTCAACCTTGCAGCCTGGCTCCTGACTTTTCGGAGTTCGGTGCGTTAGACGTTTCGGAGGATTGTCAAAAAATTCTGCAGGCGGCTCGAGCCCCTTCTACCAACAAATCTTACACCTATAAGTGGCGGAATTTCTGTGAATGTTGTCGAGGACAGCAAGACCTACAACCGTTGACGGTGACGCCGGAACAAGTTCTACCTTACCTGCTTCTCTTGGCGGAGAGGGGTTTATCCTTCACATCGATAAAGGTGCACCTGGCGGCCATCTCGAGGTTCACGAGGAAGAGACAGTCGTCTCCTCTATTCAGCGACAGACTTGTGAAACACTTCATGAGGGGTTTATTTCGAACTTTTCCCCCGGTAAAACGTTTCCCTCCAACTTGGAGTCTCAACACAGTGTTGGCAGGCTTAATGAAACCGCCCTTTGAGCCTATGGCCACGTCGGACATGAAATTCATATCGTGGAAGTTGGCATTCTTAATTGCTATCACATCAGCTAGGAGAATCTCGGAACTGCAAGCGCTGGTCGTAGACCCGCCATACTTAAGATTCTTTAAGGACAAGGTGGTCCTGGCAACTAATCCTACGTTCGTCCCAAAAGTTCTGAGTGTATCACAAACACTCGTCCATTGTTCTACCTACTTTCTTCGCGACCCCATCATCGGCATCAGAAAAAGCTCTTCATACCTTGGACGTTAAGAGGGCTCTGAAATTTTACCTACATCGTACACAGGAACTCAGGTCTACTCGACAACTGTTCATCGCATATGGTCCGTCGACGAGGGGAAAAGCGATCTCTAAACAAGGATTGGCTCGATGGGTCTCATCGACGATTGCGTTTTGCCACTCCAAGGCCGGAAGGCCGCTGCAAGGGCATCCTAGAGCCCATTCTACAAGATCAACGTCCTCCTCAGCAGCATTATGGGCAGGAATTCCGCTAACGGATATATGCCAGGCTGCGGCATGGACAGTGCCCCACAAGTTTACCCGCCACTACTGCCTTGCCAGGCCGCATGCGGACGAGGTGCAGATGGGAAGAGCTGTCCTGCGCCATCTGTTTCAGTAAGGTAAACTCCACGCTGTGGAGAGTCTGTTTTCTACCTTTTGATGACAGTATACTTTATGTGGGAAAGGTTATATGAGTAAACTTATTCCTGCTGTACATATGCATTGTGTATTATGGTGAGGGTATATTACATTACATTACATTCTCACCGCCGTTTCAGGTGTTACTGCTATACAATCTATTCTAAGCATGTGAATCCATGAAAGATCCAATGCTGCAGAAGGGAATAGCTTCTTACCTGTAACTCCATTTCTCCAGCATTGGTATCTTTCATGGATTCACATGCGCCTGCCAACCTCCCCGGATGCAATGTATTTGCGTGATAAGTTTAACCCTTCCTACTTTGGAGGAGCCGGAATCTGAAGGGGAGCCGCAGGGGCGGGCCTCTTATACTGGGACGGCCTACGGGGCATGCGTAGACGGGTCCTAAAAGGATGTAGATAGGACACAAAAGTGTCGGAAGTTTTCCTATAGGAAAAGGCTATATATGTGTACCGAGGGTCCCAGTCTGACGACGGGGAATATTCTAAGCATGTGAATCCATGAAAGATACCAATGCTGGAGAAATGGAGTTACAGGTAAGAAACTATTCCCTTATTCACTAAGAATAGTAGATTACTATCCTGAATTTATAACCTTATGTTTGACTAAACTTGACTTGCTTCTGACTCCGCTAAATAAGGTTATACCTTGGTTTGCATACCATTGAGTTGGGTTTTTATGATTGTTTATATGATGTTATACTACTTATCTAAGCCTACTTGTATTTAAATAAACCCTTTATTTTTACAATAGTGTTTCAGTGTTTCTTTGGACCAGATGAATACTGCAATTTCTTTGCCACCAAGCTATAGCCCTATCTCCCTCCTAAGATAAGCCTGGCTGCTCTGTCCATGCTACCACATTCTCAGGTGGTACAGCCTTATACTAAGAGTGGAGCGTATGAACTGTCCTAACAGAAACTGACAATCTTGAACATTGCGATACTCTCCATCCTATATGAAGTACTCTTATGGAAATGAGATCAAAGTGCACGTATGTCCTTGTATACTTGCATCAACCTAGAAGTTGCATGAAAGCAAATGCACAACAGATCAGGTGACATTAAATGCAGCTTTAATACTAATTTGTCTTTCAGACGCAAGTGACACAGCCTGTCCAAGCACAGCTTGAACCTCCCGGCAAAGCTGCTGGTGATGGAGTCAGTATCCTGGCACAACGGTGAGGACTTTGCAGTAGGCATAGAATATCCGAGAGAGCAATTGTTTCTAGGTTCATCAGTGATTTTGAAATGTACACATACTTACATAGAATACTGGTAATAGCTCACTTTTTAGTGTATCATTTTATAGTAAATAATGATACTCCTATGTCCCGTCCCCTTTCCTCCATACTTGTGTGACATTCCGTCCTTCGGGACGGGTCTGGAGCACTTTTGTTAAATGGGGCTCTGCCCCGCACATCGCCCTTCAGTCCTTTTCTCGGTGCGGTCTGGGCTGGACGCACTTGCATCACCTGGAAAAATTGTTTTCTTGTTCCCGTAGTCCTTATCTCCTCTGGTTCTGCGGTCGCGTAGTGCTCCGTCTATGCCGGAGCGTTTGGGACTTGTCCTGTTCTTCATGCAAACGTCGCTTCGCTAGGGCAGATCCTCATTCCATCTACTTGGAGTGTCTCGGGCCAGATCATCGCTGGGATTTGTGCTTCTACTGCGATTCCCTTTATGTCCGGGCACTCCAACGCAGTCTTCTTCGGTGGGAGGACATCTTTCAGCATGTTCCTCTACCTCATCTTCAGTCGACGCCCGTTACAGGCTTCACACCTCTGAGGAGATTGCCTTAGCGTCTTGTCCGCTCCCTTCCTCAATGGTGGTAGCTGCAGCCACACTTCAATCCAAGCCGGCCTCTGTGACCTCTACGGCTGCGGCTCAGATTCTCTCCAAGGAGGACAACATTTTACACTCTTTGGGCAAGAAAATCTTTGCCAACTCGGCACTGCAACTTCGCCAACCAAATACCGATCCTGGCGGCAGCTAATATGAAGCTGTGGAAGGAGTTGGCTGATTTCCAGGAGTGCATTCCTGGGGATAGGCTAGACGACTTAAAGGCCGGTTTATCAGACGCCAGGGTGTTGGCACAAGATCTCCTGGAAGCCGCGGCACATCATGTGGATATCTCAGCTCGAGGCCTGGTGGTGGGAATTGACACATCCCGCCAAGCGTGGCTCTATGCGACGAAGTTTTCGAAGGATGTGCAAGAGAAACTTCTGGACCTTGATGGCAAGGAATTGTTCCATTCATCTACGGATGACAAGCTTACAAAGACCAAGGCGAGCACCCAAACCGCCAAATCTTTGTTGGTCCTAGCAAAGGTCCCAGCTAAGGCCCCTTACATGCAGAGGTCAAGGTCTTGGTCCTTCTCTGGTTTCAAGGGGTTTCAGGACTCCCGGGCATGCAGGACTGAACCCCCGGTTGGCGGCACCCATCGAAAATTGCCACATAGTCGTTTTTTCTCTTGGCCATCAGCCTCCTTTCCGGAAGCAGGTTGTCTCCCTGCCGACAAGTCTGAAAAATATTTTTTGTCGGTCGCACAAGACTCCTGTGGGAGGACGAATCTCGTCTCATCTTGAGGCGTGGTAGACAATCGCCAAAGATCAGTGTGTTTTGTCCATCGTTCGGGCGGGCTTTCGGTTGCCCCTCCCACCTAGCCCACCCTTCAATCCACTTTTCCAACAGACTGGGACACCCTCTCTGAGCCGAGGTTCAGAAGCTTCTAGACTTCAGGGCGGTGGAACCTGTTCCCCTCGGGGAGCAAGGGGGGGGGGGCTTCTACTCTCGACTGTTCAGTGCCCAAACCAACCAGGCTGGCCTTCGCACCATCCTCAGACCTTTCCCAGATGAACCTTTCTCTTCCCCAAGAGAAATGCAAGATGATCACACCGTGCCAAATGAAGCCCTCTCTTCGGAAGGGCGACGTGCTCAGTGTAGTGGACCTTCAGGACGCGTATATGCACATCCTGATATGGAGGCCGCATCGAAAATATCTGCGGTTCTCCCTGGGGGCGTGGGGATGAGGGGAGTACTTTCAGTTCTGCGTGCTCCCGTTTGGTCTCAGCTCAGCGCCGTGCGCCTTTTTAGGAAGATGTCGGTCATCACAGCTTTTCTTTGGCTACAGGGTGTTCATTTATAGCTGTACTTGGGCGATTGGCTCATACGCAGCCCTTGTCTTCCGACGGCTTTGAGCAATCTCCAGTCTCTCCTCCAGCTCTTGTTCCAAATTGGGCTGTCAGTGAATTGGCAGAAATCTTCCATGATGGTCTCCCAAGACCTGATCTTCCTGGGTTTCCGTTGGAACACGATCGACTCCAGGGTGTATTTGACGACGGACAGGATTGCAGATCTATTCGCCACGTATCATCTCTTCAGTCAGAGTACATGACGGTTTAGTGGTTCCAAAGCCTTCTGGGCCTCAGGCATGCTTGCTCTCTCTCTGGCACGTCTCAGAATGAGGCGTACACAGCTAGCTCTTCGGAGCTCTTGGTGTCAGGATTCGGACTTGGATTCCAAGATGATTCCAGTCCCATCCTGCATGATGGCGGACCTTCCATGGTAGTCCTCGACCAACATTCTTACAGTGGGAGCCTCCCTTCAGCAGCCCTGCCCACAAGTGCCGATTACCACAGACTACTTCCTTCTGGGCTGGGGCATGCCGCTGGATCATTTCAATCTATGGGCACTGCAGGACATGCAGTTTCATATACATTATTTGGAACTCCTGGCTGATTTTCTGGCGCTGAAAGCTTTCCAGCCTTCCATCATGAACCAGGTGGTCCGCCTCCACACGGACAACTCGGTGTCGAGGTTTTATATCAGCAAGCATGGTGGTACCAAGTCACCACCTCTTGCAGACTTTGCTATTCAGATTTGGGAATGGGCCATCCAGCACGGCATTTGGCTGCTGGTGGTACACATTCCGGGGCAATTCAATGTGACTGCAGACGCACTGAGCTGACAGACTGCGGCCAGCTATGAGTGGGAACTGAACATGGAGGTTCTCCAATCTTTGGCCAATAGGGCACTCCAGATGTGGACCTTTTTGCGACTGCCACAAATAGGAAACTTCCTCTTTATGCATCCAGGAACGGTCTCGGGCCTTCTCTCTGGGGGATGCTATCGAGATTCTGTGGCACAACATGAGGGCATATGCCTTCCCGCCTCTTCTTCCTCTGATTCATCGGTCACTCTGCAAGCTCAGAATGCATCAAATTGCACTCGTCTTTTCATAGCTCCTTGGTGGCCAGCCAGATTCTGGTTTTTCGAAACTTCAGCATCTGTCGATTTTTGTCTTCTGATCAGACTGCCGTTGATTCCCAACCTGCTTCACCAGTGCAGTCAGCAGATGTGGCACCCCTCCCCACAATCGTTCCGTTTAGCTGCCTGGTGCCTGAATTCAAGTATTTAGCATAGTTTACCCTGTCTGAGGACAATATTTGCATTATCCGGGCGGCCAGGAAGCCTTCTATAAGGTCTCAGTAAAGGAGCAAGTGGCTCTGTTTTTGTCACTGGTGTTTGGCTAAGCAGCTATACCCCAGACATGCTACGATGGACACTGTCCTTTCGTTCATTTCTCATCTGGCCGCTTCGGGCATTCATGTTCTGTCTTGTAGGACTTGTCGGCTATTGCCGCTTACCTGTCCACTGACACCTGTTCCTTTTCTGTGACGAATCCAGTCATCAAAAGGCTCTTTGCAGGTTTATTACATCTTTTTCCATCTGTATACAATCCTCGTCCAAAGTGGGATTTAAATGTGGTCCTGACCGCCTTATGCCATAAACCATTTGAACCCATGGCTATGAAGGATCTGAAGTAGCTTTCTTGGAAGGTTGCCTTTTTGATTGCAGTAATTTTGGCAAGGCGTGTAAGAGAGCTTCAAGCTCTGTCCGTGGAACATCTGTTCCTTACCTTCCATAAGGATAATTTGTGCTCCGCACTCATTGTTCTTTCCTTCCTAGAGTAGTGACTGATTGTCATTTGAATCAATCTATATCATTGCCTGTCTTTTTTTCCGAACCCGGCCTCGGATGCTGAGAGAGTGTTACACAATTTAGATGTCAGACGAGCTCTGAGGTTCTATCTGAACAGAACATCTGAACTCTGGTGCTCCTCTCAACTCTGTTACATTCGTAGACCCGAAAGGGAAACCTGTTTCAAAGGCTACGATCGCCCGATGGATTACCTCCTGTATTTCAGAAGCGTATGCCATTCAGGGCATTCAAACTCCGAAGGGCATTAACGCACATCTTGTATGTGGCAAAGCGGCTGCTGTTGCCTTCCAAAAATATGTTCCCTGGGAAAACATTGCCAAGGCAGCTACTTAGGATTCCCCTTCAGCTTTCTGTAAGCATTACTGTTTGGAATTGAGCTCCAGGGCCGATGCTCAATTTAGCCAGGCTGTCCTTAACCTTTTTTCAGTAAGGAAGTTCCATCCACCTGTATTACCTGTGAGGAGTGCTTTGGAATCTCCAACAAGTATGGAGGAAAGGGGGACCGGACATAGGAGTGTGCAAAGTTACCATAGTGAATAACTTGCGCCTAATCCATAGTCCCCTTTCCTCCATACGCCCGCCATCCCCTCTAAGTAACCTCTATTATTGCTTAAATGGTTGCAGACCTGGCTATAGGAAAGGACTGAAAGGCGATGCGCGGGGCAGAGCTCAAGAGGGCGGTGTTGGGGCCGTGTGTGGTACCCCGCATAAAAAGAGGGCACATTTTCAATGTTTAATGCTTTTTAACAAAAGTGCTCCGGGCCCGTCCTGAAGGACGAAATGTCCCACAAGGAGTAATGAGGGCTACAGACTAAGAGCATGGTGAGTAACTTTAATCTCTCCATTGGTCATCTCTTGCCAGTAATGTTTTCAGGCCACACATTTGGACTCACTACTAGCCATTGGCTAGTTGTTGGTGAGATATATGTTTCTGATGTTTGTTAATCCGCTTAGAATCACATGCTGTGCATAGGTCCGACATCCAGTGGTCACTGCAGAGTATTGCATTTTGTTTTTCGTAGTCGAAAAGGGACGTCGACAAGGCGTGTCTGAAATACTATCCCTATAGTGACGTGCGTTGTACCCACAATCCCTCACGCGTCGAGGTCCCTCAGATTGTTTTTTTCCGCCCAGCTACTGGTCTCCTTTACGCGGAGCTCCTCGAGAGACATTGCAGATTTCTTCTCCTCGACCTTTCGTCGTTTTCCTACTTAATATATAACACATCGATCCCTCCCTCGACGCAGTTGTGAAGCTGTCTCCGCCGAGCAAGATCTTCGACGGAGGGGACGAGCGGAGGAGATCCTTCGGCGTTGCCGAACACGTGGCCTGGCCTCGCAGGCCAAATACAGTAGGGAGAGTGGGGTCGTGGGACATCTCTGGTTCTTTTCTGAGAATGCCTTTCCTTTTCCCCTTCCTTTCCCTTGGGGTCGTTATCACGATTTATTGCCTCGGCTATGGAGAGGACACCCTTTAGGTTTTGCCCGCTTTGCAAGGGCAAGTTTACTTGGAAGGACAAGCATTCACGGTGTAACAGCTGCTTGCCCCTCGATCACAAAGAGGAGGGTTGCACGGCTTGTCGGCTTCTTAAGCCAAAGACTCTAAAAGACCGTAGGGTCAAGAGATGGGCGGCCTACGCTATGTCGAAGGCCGATTCTTCACCCGCCGCTGCTACCACCGACAGTGACTAGGAACGTGATAACACGACCTCCGCTACGGAGGTCGTAGACCCCTCTAAAGAGCGCTCGCGCTCTTCGTCGTCTGTCCTCGGCCTCGACGGGCTCGGCTCATGCCCTGCTTATGGGGATGAACACCCCGGCGACACTGACGCACACGATACCACACATAAGCACACAACCCATGGCTCTTCTTCGTCGAAGACGAAGAAAGCATCATCGCCCAAGGAGACGCAGGTTCCACCGGCGGCCTCCTCGGACCGTTCAGGTTCGAAGCCCCTCTCGCAACTGCAGCCGCGACCAGCGACATGGGCTTTCGGCAAATAAGGGCGCCGCCCCCAAACCATCGGCCGGAGCGCACCAGCAGAGAGCGCACGCCGCCGTAGAACGATCGACACCCGTAACGTCGAAACCACAGCCCAAAGCTGACAAACGAGTCGCAGAGAGCTTGGCGAGGATCGTTCTAGCCGACGCCCAGAAGCGTACGCCGAAAGACACGTCGAGCGCTACGCAAAGGTCGAAAGACACGCCGAAAAAGCCCGAAGAAAGACAGGGACTACCCCCTTCAGTCAGGGGGACCCCCAGCACACCGGAAGGCTTTTCGGAAGGCGACGGGACACTTTCCTCGACGTTATGGGAGAGGTCGAGCCGTTTTCAGCTAGATGACACTAATTTTCCCCCGCTAGACCGCTCAGGGGTACCCCATGAAACCATAGAAAGGCTCCATCTCTGCATGGAGAGAATGGAGAGGTTTAGGAAGACCCAGAACCCTCCTACTCCCAAGAGAACAAGAGAAGGGCCTCAGGAGGACCCCAGGGCCAAATTCCCGAGACTATTCAATCCCCAGCAGGACACTGCCTCAGATTTCCATAATGTGTATGACCTCACTGGTGAGGAACAATACTTGGAGGTGGAGGATGAATTTGTGGATGATGAAGAGGGACAGAACCAGGAGGAAGGTCTGGAAGACAGCCCAGACATGGTAGGAGAAGGCTTCGGAGAAAATCCAGAAGAAGGACCTTCTCATCCCTGGCAATCCCCATCAGCATATTCGGACATTGATGTCCTGAACCTTAATCCTCCTGACAATTCACCTGTTAGAAACACGTCTCCCATTGACGATCAGCCCACATTCAATGCCCTGTTGCGCAGAGCAGCAGCACATTTCGAACTGGACACTCGGGAGATCTCTCCTGAAATAGACTTTGTGGAAAGAGTAATTAAGGAGAAACCCCCGGTCAGCCAGACCATTCCCCTCCTCGCTTCAGTGAAGAGAAGAAGCATCCCTTCGCTATCCACACCCGCACTAATCAGAGGAGTTAATCCAAGAATTGAAAAACTTTTCACTCCTTCACCCTCAGACCCGCTGTACATCAGGGGCCATTCCATTCCGGATTCCCTTGTAGTAACTAATACAAGGAAGAGGGCAGGGGTGTCGCTGTCCACCAGCGAGGCACCACCTGACAAGGAGGGCAAGAGGTTATATGCCCTTGCAAAGAGTCACATCCTCGGCTGCCTTTTCGGCAAGAATTGCGAACAACAATTCTTTGCTAGCTAGCTACGCAGACGCGCAGTGGGCCAAACTGCGCAAAGACGCCGAAGAAGCGCCGGAACCTCTACGTACACGCCTGCTATCAACTATTGGCGAAGGAACCCAGGTCAACCAGAGTATTGTAAAGAACTCTCTGGATGCTGCAGAGACAGCGGGACGTTCCCTGGTTCAGGGAATACTCCTAAAACGCCATGTATGGCTGCGCAACTCAGGGTTCAAACCAGAGACACAGGCGTCTTTAATAAATAAACCTGTTGAAGACTCAAACCTCTTCGGGAAAGCGGTGGATGAGGCTCTGGAGATGGCTAAAAAAGAGTTTGATACTATCAAAACTCTTGACCAGATCTCTAAGCCCACTACCAGACGCGGCTATGGCAACAAACGCTTTTTTCGTGGCCAACGCCAACAGCAGAATCAGCAGCAACACTACCCTGCCACCAATTATCAGACCAATAGTGGGCAGTACAGCCAAAGAGGCCAGCGCCGTGGCAAAGGGAGAGGTCGGGGGTCCACCCCCAGAGGCTTCCAAGCCCCCAATAACACCAAGTGACGCGAAGATTCGCGTCCCCTCCCATGCAACACCGGTCGGGGGCCGGATAACATCCTTTCTTCCAGCATGGGAGGGAATAACGTCAGACCGCTGGGTACTTTCCACCGTAGCCCAAGGATACTGCATCGAATTCAACGGTTCCCCAACATACAGACCCCCGAGGGGACGACGCATGACACCGGAACACCTTGCCATCCTTCTCCAAGAAGAACAACAACTGCTGGAAAAAGGAGCCATAGAGGTCCTGCCTCTATCTCAGGTAACTGAAGGTATTTATTCAGTGTACTGCCTTGTACCCAAAAAGGATCTAACCATGCGCCCTGTATTAGATCTGCGCCCAGCGAACAAGTTTATCAAACCCCAGAAGTTTCGTATGGTGATCTTACAGGAAGTGATCCCACTGCTATCACAGGGAGATTACATGACAACATTGGACATGAAAGATGCATACTTTCATATTTTAATGTTGCCAGCGCACAGAAGATACCTCAGGTTCATGATAGAGGGCAAACACTACCAGTTCAGAGTGCTACCCTTCGGCATAGCATCGGCACCAAGGGTATTCACGAAGGTACTGGCAGTGGCAGCGGCCCACCTGCGCAGGTTGTCCATCCCAGTTTACCCTTACCTCGACGACTGGCTCATAACAGGGGATTCTTACGAAACATGCTTCTCCAATACCCAAAAGACTGTAGACCTTTTGTTCCAGTTGGGCTTCTCCATCAACGAAAAGAAGTCCAGCCTAGACCCCAGCCAAATCAAACCATTCTTTGGGGCTCTAATTCAAACAAAGGACGGCCTCGTCTTCCCCTCCAACGAGAGGGTCCAAAACATGCTGTTTCAGATCCCTCAATATGTGACTGGTCGAGAGGTGACGGTACGCAAAGCAATGCGCTTGCTAGGCATGATGGCGTCGTGTATTTATTTGGTACCTCACGCGCGCATGCGCCCTATGCAAGAGTGGCTCAACAGCCAGTGGTGTCAGGCCAGCGGACTATGGGACGATCTAGTGGTGGTCTCGCAGGCCTTGGTTCTCTCGCTACGGTGGTGGACAAAGGAAAACCTGGAAAGAGGGAAACCCTTTGCCACACCCGCGGCGGAAGCCACTCTAACCACAGACGCATCCCTCACAGGATGGGGGGCTCACCTATCCCATCAAACTGCTCACGGAGTGTGGACTCCAAACGTAGCATCCAAACACATAAATCTACTGGAGCTACTAGCTGTGTTCAAGGCGCTAAAGCCTTCCAGGAACACCTACAAGGCAAGACTGTGTTGGTCCTTACAGACAGCACCACAGCCATGTACTACATCAACAAGCAGGGGGGCACCCACTCTCCAGTACTGTCCAAACTGGCCCAAAATATATGGAAGTGGGCTCTCAAACAAAACATGTTCCTACTGTCACAACATGTACCAGGGGAACTCAATCTGCTGGCAGACAAACTCAGCAGAGATTTCCCCCTGCCCGAAGAGTACGAATGGCGACTGCACGAAGACATCGTCTTCGACGTCTTCACACAATGGGGATTCCCAGAAATAGACCTGTTCGCAACCCTGGAGAACTCACAATGCCAAAGTTACGCCTCCAGGTACCCCCAGAACCAATCCAAGGGGAACGGTCTGTCGATGCAATGGTCAGGGAAATTTGTTTACGCTTTTCCCCCCGACTCCCCTTCTCAACAAGGTGGTGCACAAGATGCACCAGGAACAAGTGACCATGATACTGGTGGCCCCAATGTGGGCCCGACAGCCATGGTTCGCTCACTTGATGGAGATGTCTCTATCTCCCCCAGTGAAACTCCCCTGCCCTTATAACATGCTGTCACAAGACAAGGGCAGAACTCTGCATCCATGCCCCCAGAACATGAACTTAGCAGCTTGGCTCCTGTGATCATAGAATTCGGACATCTACAGCTCCCGCAGAGATGCATGGACATCCTCAGGGAAGCCAGAAAACCTAACGCTCGCCACTGCTATTCTAGCAAGTGGAAGAGATTTGTCATCTGGAGCAGAAGAAAAAGATTCAATCCGATTGACTGCTCTCCCACACATATTGTTCTATACCTGACCCACTTATTGGATTCAGGTCTAGTGTTCAATTCCATTAAAGTCCACCTAGCGGCACTTTCTGCATAAACCACTTCCCAACTCAGTGTCGTGGTGGAAGATCCCTGTTATAAAGGCCTTCATGGAGGGAGTAAAGAGAATACACCCACCGATAGCTGACCCAACTCCCGGATGGGACCTTAATGTGGTACTTACCAGACTCATGGGCTCACCATTCGAACCCATGCACAAAGCATCTCTTAAACACCTCACTCTTAAGACTGCTTTTCTAATAGCTATCACCTCCATCAGGAGAGTAAGTGAACTACAGGCTCTTTCTGTTCTAGACCCCTTCGTTACAGTTCACAGAGATAAGGTGGTTCTACGCACGCACCCAAGGTTTGCTCCGAAATTCATCTCGAAATTCCACGTAAACCAGTCTATAGAAATGCCAACGTTCTTTCAAAATCCTTCCAACTTGGGAGAAAAAACTCTGCACACACTAGATGTGCGCAGAGCGGTCATGTTCTACATGGAAAGAACCTGACCACTGAGGAAGACTAATCAGTTCTTCGTCTCGGTGGCAGCAGGAAGAGAAGGGGATGCAGTTTCAAAGTCCACTATTTCTAGATGGATTGTTCAATGCATCACTCTCTGCTATACTCTTGCTAAGAGAGAACTGCCCTTTAAGCCAAGAGCACACACTACTCGAGGCACGGGGGCACCCA
The DNA here is from genome assembly GCF_040938575.1 of Ambystoma mexicanum. Classification (NCBI taxonomy): domain Eukaryota; kingdom Metazoa; phylum Chordata; class Amphibia; order Caudata; family Ambystomatidae; genus Ambystoma; species Ambystoma mexicanum. Next base: position 1,235,884,766 of record NC_090925.1, on the reverse strand, counting down.
TAGCATTCATTGCAAATGTTCCCCTTGAGTCCATCTGCAAAGCGGCTACCTGGAGTTCTGTGCACAACTTTACAAAACACTACTGTCTAGATGCACACTGGAGATCTGACTCCCAGGTGGGACAGGCAGTATTAAGACATCTTTTCTCTACTGTTCCTTCTCATAACCCACCGCCAACTCCGGGTACTGCTCGCTAGTCTATGCACAGCATGTGATTCTAAGCAGATTAACAAACATCAGAAGACAATGCATTACTTACCGTAAAAGCATTTCTGATGGTTGTATCTGCTTAGATTCACATGCACCCACCCTTCCTCCCCGCTCGGATGGAAGGAACATAGACTTCCTTTTATATCTCTTTTCTGTACTCACTCACGTCTAGAAGGCTCCTTCAGGGCAGAAAAATACAAACAGAGGGACCTCGACGCGTGAGGGATTGTGGGTACAACGCACCTCACTATAGGGATAGTATTTCAGACACACCTTGTCGACGTCCCTTTTCGACTACGAAAAACAAAATGCAGTACTCCGCAGTGACCACTGGATGTCAGACCTATGCACAGCATGTGAATCTAAGCAGATACAACCATCAGAAATGCTTTTACGGTAAGTAATGCATTGTCATGTGGAGAACTGAGCAAGTTTGACTTTTTTCTAATTGAAAATGTTACCCCTAACTTTTTTTAATCTTACATCAGTAACACATGTTAACCAGCCCAATATCCTATTAAGTACACTCATCATTGCCATCCCTGCTCTCGTGGTCTGTCCGGTATAGTGCTGATTGACATTGCAGAGCTCTGCATCCTGTGTTGTGATCGCTTTGAATGTCCTGGTGTATCTGATAAAGGGTGTCATTTTCTTCATTGATCTTATTTACCCATAAATACTGAATCGCCCTGGCTATGCATGGAATCTTATTACAAGTTGTGTGGGATCAGAAAAGATGGCCAGTAATTGCGATACTGCCACTTATTCTAGCGTTAAAGGTATTTGTGCCGTGCACCATCACCACCGTAGTGGTCCCCAGGCGCTCTGGCGCATTTGAAAAGGATGGGTGGGGGTGTTAGTAGTGTGTAATGGGAATAGGAGAGTGAGAGCTGTGATGTCCTGTTGGCAGCTTTTTTGATTGATTGATATTTTATTTCTATCGCGCTCGTACACAAGTGTTTCAGAGCGCCGCAAGGGAGGGGAACAGGGGAGAACAACACAGCAATCTTACTAGGCCCCAGCCGAAGACGGAGATCTACCCCCAGCTCGTTTCTTAGATCAACGACTGACCCTGAGTGAGTTGGAGGTAGAGGAGCAAGGAGCTCGAGAGGGGAGGTATTTGCGGAGGGATAGCTGAAGGTATTTTGGACCCAGGTCCCAGAAAGCCTTGTGGACAATGCAGAGGGTTTTGAATTTAATCCTTGCATCCACTGGGAGCCAGTAAAGAGATTTCAGAGCTGGAGAGATACGATCCCAGGGCTTGAGGCCAAGAACAAGTCTCGCAGTCCTGTTCTGGATTAGTTGCAGAGGGCGGAGAGTAGAGGCAGGTAGATTTAGAAAGAGGCTGTTAAAATAGTCCAAGCTAGAGAGAACCAGAGCTTGAGATACCATGAGCTTCTGAGGGAAGGAGAGGAAAGGCAGAGTACCTCTGAGGAGGTGCAGTCGGAAATTTGACTTTTTAGAGACCTCAGAGATTTGGGCGGAGAAGGAAAGGGTGGAGTCAAAGATGACCCTGAGGTTCTTAGCCTCGCAGGTGGGGGTAGGAGGAGGAGCTTCATTCGGTTTTCGCCATCCGCTGAGCTGGAGTGCGGTTATCGGCTCAGTGCGAGTTCCCTTGTGCTGTTGATCCGGGTTATGGGTTTTGTTTGTTGTTGCAGTGTGGTGAAGTACGTCCGGATTGCTGTGCAGGGAAGTGGTTGTGTGCGTTTCTGTACGAGAAGTGTTTGGGGAAAGTTGACGTTTTAGAGTTGGGTAGCAAGTTTTTTCTTAGCTCTTTGTCTCTGCGTTTCCTTGCTCCACATCTATGATTATCATGTGTGTTTGGTATTGTAGTTTGTCTGCCTAGTTGGCAGGTATGATGAGGGTGGCATTTTCCTCTCTATTACTTTAGTGCTTTGTGTACCTCGCTTGAGCAGGTGTGTTCCCCCTCCTTGGAGTTGGCGATGTTTAGGTTAGAGGCTTCTGGTCCCTCTGTGCCTATTCCCTCTGGGGTCCTAACCTACCTATGTGTCCTCTGTGGCATAGCGGTATGTGGACATGGCGTGTGTCACAAAGAGTCACATTTTGAGTAGTTTTCTGAATTGAAGATGAATGATCCCTTGTGTTGCATATGTTTTTTCGTAGCCAATTCCAGGTTATTGGTGCCAGGTGAGAGAAAGGTGATCCTCCAAAATTTTTTTTGTTGTTTGGGTTTGGTTCTAGGCGTATGTCGTTGCTTGATCGGAGTGGTTTTGTTGGGTGGTAGATGTTTATTTTCTCTTTTGGGAACTCTGCTCCTTTGCCGTGGATTGCTCTGTGCTTTAAGCATATTGAGAGCTTTATTCCAGGTTTCATTGGTAGCCAGTGTAGCAGTTTTAGTGCTGCAGTAATGTGTTCTCTTCATGGTAGTTTGAACTGGAGTCGGGCCCCAACATTTTGGATGCACTGGAGTTTGACACTTGTTCTGACATTCCTAGGTATAGGCTGTTGGCGTACTCTACTCTGGAAATGGGTGCGATGATGGTGATTGTTTTGTGGGTGAAAGAGTAATGGTAGGATCCTTTCTTCTGCGTGTAGGAGTAAGAAACATGTCGAAGGGATTGTGTCCTCCGACGTAGTCCCTATCTTTGATATACGTTTCCAGCTTGCTGGCCTCGGAAATTTTTTCTCTGTGGAGGGCGCTGCGCGTCGACGTCTGCCGAGTCGATGTCCCTCGACGGCCACCGTATCGGCGCCGACGTCACCATGCCCATAAGACACGCGCTGCGTCCGTTGCTCAGTTCCGTTTTTCCGCGCTTCGTGGGGCCTCGGAACATCGTTGCTCAGTTCATTCAGGTTTATCTAAATCTATTTTGACGAATATTCCTTATCGTTCTCGATGGCTTCTTCATCAGAACCAACGACGCCGCAATCCGGCTTCAAGAAATGTCGAGACTGCGGTAAAAAAATGTCAATAACGGATCCACACAGGGTCTGTTTATGGTGCTTGGGGTCCGAGCACCATTGTTCGGAGTGTGGGGACTGCATGTCCATGACGGCGAAAGCCTTGAAGGAGCGAAAGGGGAGCTCGAGAGAGTTAAGTCAGCCAAAACCTCCTCGAAGGTTTTGTCGGCCGAGTCATTCGTCTCCTCGCCGTCAAACACTCCCATTCTAGATCTCGAAGCAGCTCCCACCATTCGTCGAGATCTAGACACTCAAAAAAGAGACGTCGAAGGTCCCATTCCTCGTAGTCTTCTGTGTCCCCAGAAAGAGTTTCCTGTCCCACCAAAAACAGTTCTCAAACTGAGTGGGAGGAATTCAGAAAGAAAATGTTAAGCGTCTTCGAGAACGCGACCTCGACCCCCTGGAAGACAGCGGAGGGTGAAACCCCGGTTGAAAAACCCAAAAAATCAAAACGCAGTGAGTCGCAGCACCCGGCGAAACATTCCACCCGAGAGCGCCATGAGCCATCGGGTAAGAAGGCACCATCTTCGACGCCGTCGTCGAGGGTTCCTTCGCCGTCGTCGAAGATTCCCTCGTCGCACGGGTCGGCGCCGTTGTCGAAGGGTTCCTCGACGCATCGGTCACTCGACGCCGATGAAAGAGAGGACCAAGGCTCCACAGCCAACGGTGTTTTCAAGGGCCTCCGGCACGACACCGAGACCGTCGTCGATGCCCTCGAGTAGGATCCCGATCCTCTCGAATTCTTCGAGGCCCCTTCCAGTTTTTTCGACGCCATTTTCCGCGCCTTCGAGGCCGGTTACATCGGCGTCGACGACTTCGAGATTTTCTCGTCCAATAATGAGTTTGGCTCCTTCAGCCCTAGAGATGGGCCTTACTCCATTTCAGAAATCAGAATACCCTGGTTTGTCTTCAATTTATGAAGAAAGAGCAGACTCTGACCAAGAAACTTTTGGTTTACAGAGATCCTCACTGCCTGCTGCAGAGGATTTCACCTCTGAAGAAAGGAGGCTGAAGGAACTACAGGACTCACTTCATGAGGCCAGTGGACTTGACACTTCCCAAGAAGTGGAATTTGTAAAGCCAGACCCAGGGGAACATGCCGAACACCATATAGAACCCTGATGGCAAGAATAATTGAGTTTATGGGTTGGTCTGCGCCTTCACCTGTTTTCCAACAGGATGATCTAACGGATATATTGGACAAAGGCCCACAGGAGGACCCGGTGGTCCCCTTCCATGCAGCCCTACAAAGAAAAATTGCATCCAATTGGGAGACTCCCGAAGTCATCCCAGCAGTCAATAAAAGACTGTCGATAAAGTATAGGGTAGCGGCTGCTGACCCTGAATACCTGTCAAAACACCCGACCCCAGAGAGCCTGGTGGTTCAAGCGGCAACTTCATCCAGCAGTAGGACTGCTTACCCTACTGTCCCACAGGACAGGGATGACAAGAGGTATGACTCTATGGCAAAGAAAGTCTTCTCTGCCCGTAGTATGGCGTTGAAGTACATCAACGCCACCTGTACGCTCGCCAGGTTCAGTCACACATTATGGGAGTGTGCTTCATCAGCGGCTGACTGCATACCCGATGGAGAGGAGAATGAAGCCTTCCTTAACATCATTCAAGATGGCAAAGATGCCATGTGCGAGTCTCGTCAAACTGGCATCGATTCCGCTGACAGTATCAGCAGGGCCATGGCGGCTAGTACAACAATCCGCAGGCATGCGTGGTTGCGAAAGTCTGGCTTTGCTCCAGATGTAAAGGCCAGACTTTTGAATATGCCCTTTGACGGCTCTTCGTTATTTGGAAAAAAGGCTGATGACAGTCTGGAAAAGTTAGACTTCTAAAGCAGCAGCAAAATCCTTAGGAGCTGCTATCCGCCAAACTCCTTTTCGCCCCTCAGGAACCTCTGGGAGAGGAAAGTCCTTTCGCTATTATTCCGCATTCGGAAAAGGCAGAGGACAGCCGGCTCAAAGAGGCCAAAAAAGATCCACCCGAGGTGGACTGGTCAAAGGTACTAAGACCGCAGCAGCAGCAGGTGCCTCTTTACCCTCGGCATCTGCATCAGCCACCCCCAAACCACTCTGAGGCCTTTGCACACAAGACACCTGTAGGGGGCTGGTTAACTCACCATCTGACGGAATGGCAGGCTATAACGTCAGATGCTTGGGCGTTGGAGACAGTTGCCCAAGGTTACTGCCTACCCTTTCTACACATCCCTCAGTCATCCACCGGGGAACATCTCCCAAAAAGTTCCAGATCCGCTCCTCTTGCAGGAAATTATGGACCTGCTAGAGAAAGGTGCCATAGAACCGGTACCTGTAGCGGACAGGAACAAGGGCTGGTACTCCCCCCTACTTTCTCATACCAAAGAAGGACGGAGGACTGAGACCCATCCTGGACTTAAGAGAATTGAACAAGTCCCTCAGGAAGGACAAGTTCAAAATGGTAACTCTCTCTCAGATCCTTCAGGCCCTCGTGCTCCAGGACTGGCTGGTATCTCTGGACCTTCAGGATGTTTATTTCCATGTGCCAATCCATCTCAAGCACAGGAAATACCTGAGGTTCGCAATTGGCAACTCTCATTATCAATTTCGAGTTCTGCCATTTGGGCTGACCTCCGCCCCGAGGGTCTTCGCCAAGCTGATGTCGGTAGTGGCGGCGAGTCTAAGGAGGGAAGGGATCCACGTCTATCCCTACCTGGACGATTGGCTGATCAGGGCCGTATCTTCGGAACAGGCCCGGACCCAGCTAGATTATGTCTGCCTCTTCCTTCACAGACTGGGCTTCTCCCTCAATTTAAAGAAGTCACAGATGATACCATCTCAGAGACTCCAGTTCATCGGAGCGGTCCTGGACACTTCCCTGGGAAAAGCCTCGCCACCAGAGGTGAGGGCTCAAGATATTCTACAGATGGTCACCAAGTTTCAAAATGCCCACGCCTCCCACCCTTCAGCTTTTTGAGGTTGCTAGGCCTCATGGCATCCTGCATCTTCCTTGTGCCAGAGGCTCGCCTGAGAATGAGATCTCTTCAGTGGGTACTGAGAAGTCAGTGGTCACAATTCTCAGGGAGAATGACAGATCTCCTCCGGATTCCGGACAAGGTAGCCCACGACCTTCAGTGGTGGGCCTATTCAGAGAACATCTTGAAAGGAGAACTGTTTTGGCAACCATGGCCGGAGATAACAGTAGTCACAGATGCGTCGCTCACAGGGTGGGGAGCCCATGCCAACGACCTGACCGTCAGCGGTCGTTGGTCTCCATCGGAGTCCAGACTACATATCAACCTATTAGAGCTGAGAGCGATCAGACTAGCGCTGAAAGCTTTCCTGCCATCAGTACAGGGGCGAAATGTCCTGATAATGACGGACAACACAGTGGCCATGCACTACCTCAACAAAAGAGGAGGCGTAGGATCACTACCACTGTGCAGAGAGGCAATGCAGCTCTGGTTTTGGGCAATTCGGGAAGGAATCTCTCTATCGACAGTCCATCTAGCCAGAGAGAAGAATTTGACCGCGGACGCTCTGAGCAGGCAGAGCACAGTCTCCCACGAATGGGAGCTAGCTCAGGAAGTCCTTCAAGAGATCTTCGCCCTTTGGGGAACCCCTCAGGTGGATCTGTTCGCCACAAGCACCAACAAGAAGTGCGATCTGTTCTGTTCGAGGGAATTTCCCCCGAGAGGAGCTCTGGAAGACGCGTTCGTAGTGGACTGGGAGTTTCCACTCCTACGCGTTTCCACCAATCCCTGTTATTCCTCAAATGATCAGGAGGTTGAGAAGATTCCGGAAAACCATGATCCTAATTGCCCCGGACTGGGCCAGGAGAACGTGGTACCCGGACCTTCTAGATATGTCCATCTGTCCTCCAATCCGTCTTCCACTCAAAAAGAATCTTCTCTCGCAGAAGGGAGGTCAGGTTCTCCATCCAGATATCAGAACCCTCAACCTTCACACTTGGCTTCTGAAAGGTTGAGGTACAAGGATTGGGATCTCCCTGATGACGTCATGGAGGTGTTGCTTTCGGCCAGAAGACCAGCAACAAAGTCTTTATACTGCTGCCGTTGGAACAAGTTTTGCATCTGTGAAGGGAAGAGAATATCAACCCTTTTTCATGCGATACACCAACGGTGCTATCGTTTCTACTCTACTTGGCAAACTCAGGCCTTCAAGTTGGCACTGTAAAAGGCTATCTCGCAGCGCTTTCTATCTTCAAGCGCACTGCGGAGGAACCATCGTATTTCAAAATTCCTCTAGTGGTACAATTTCTCAAGGGTCTGACTAATGTTTACCCTCCAAAACCATTCCAGGTTCCATTATGGGACTTAAATTTAGTCTTAAACTTCTTAATGGGCACTCCATTCGAGCCACTTCACTCTTGCGCATTAAGATTTCTCGCACTTAAAACTGTCCTACTTGTAGCACTAACATCGGCTAGAAGGGTGAGTGAGCTACAAGCTTTCTCCTGTAAACCCCCACGTACAATCTTCCACAAGGACAAGGTTGTCCTCCAGGTGAAGCCTAATTTTCTCCCAAACGTGGTTTCTGAATTCCATATTACTCAGAAAATTACCTTGCCTTCATTCTACCCTCCTCCCCATCCGGGGAAAGAGGAGGAAAGGCTATACAGGCTGGACCCTAGGCAAGCTCTCAGCTTTTACAACAGCAGAATGGCTAGAATCAGGCGTGCAGACCAGCTGTTTGTAGGATACTCAGGTCACAAGTTGGGACTACCCATAACAAAACAAACCATCTCCAGGTGGATTATCTTGGCCATCCTGGAATGTTATAGACTAGCAGGGAAAGAGCCACCCCAAAACCTCAGGGCTCATTCAACCAGGGGTATCGCAGCTTCTTCGGCTCTCCAGAGAGGGGTACAGGTCCGGGACATATGTGCGGCTGCCACATGGTCGTCCACACATACATTCACAAAATTTTACAATCTGGATTCCTCCACTGCTCAAGAGACCAGATTTGGCAAAGCCGTATTACACTCGGTCCATCCCTAAAGGGATATATAACACTATCACTCCCTCCTCCAATTACATACCACTGCTATGGGAGTCTATCAAAGATAGGGAATACGTCGGAGGACACAATCCCTTCGAAGAACAAGTTACTTTCTTACCTGGTAACGTTCTTTCGACGTGATGTTCCTCCGACGTATTCCTTATCGCCCCTCCCATCCATCCCCGCATTGATAACTTCCCTTGTGGTTGCAGCTTTCGCTCCTTCAAGGTTACTAACCAATTCAGGCATGTCTTTCTTATACTACAAAACGTAACTGAGCAACGGACGCAGTGCGTGTCTATTTATGGGCATGGTGACGTCGGCGCCGATACGGTGGCCGTCGAGGGACATCGACTCGGCTGACGTTGACGCGCAGCGCCCTCTACAGAGAACAAATTTCCGAGGCCAGCAAGCTGGAAACGTATATCAAAGATGGGGAATACGTCGGAGGAACATACCGTCGAAAGAACGTTACCAGGTAAGAAAGTAACTTGTTCTTCTTGATTATAGTGTTTACTCATGGTTTAAGTGTTAGTTCGTTGTCCATCAAAACTCCCAGGTTCTTTACTATTGTTGATGGAGCTGGCACTGTACCAAGTTCTGTTAGCCATGGGATATAGTGATTGTTTGCTCCGCTGATGTAGTTTCATTGTGTTAAGTTGTTTGGCTAGTGATTTATGTGTTTGTGGTTTCTTCGTCAAACCAGATGTTGAAAGTCACCAAGGATTATCAGGTGTTACTGTTCAATGGCTTTTGGGTAAGCATTATCGCAGTCCAACTCGTGTGGGACTACACAACACTTATCTCTTGGTATTATGTAACCCACCTTTTAATATAGGCCTGTACTACACAAGTTGGTAGTGTGACTGAGCAGCCAGGCTTATCTTAAGAGGGGTAATGTGAGCTGTAGAGCTCTAAAATTAAATCGCAAAATACAGGTATCCAATTAAACACTTACACACTTAGTTAAGTGTAAATATTTATTTAATTATATACAAATATATTTAAAGCATTCTTTAAAAAGCAGTAACATTAATCCCAAGTTGGGATTCAATTGAAAAGGTGAGTAATTGTTCAAGTTACACAATTTCCAGCATCAAGGGTGACATCATTTGAGGTCTGTAGAACGGTTATTTTGTATCACCTTTGCAATATTGAGTTATTAAGGAGGGAAAGGTTGGGGTTGGAGTTAGGGTTAGATGAGTAGATTCTCCCAAAGGGATGCAGGCAGTCTTGTATACCAGTATTCAGTGTCACACAATTAAAACCTGTAAGGGAACAAGCACTGCCAAAACCAATGGGTTCAGAAAGGGGCCTTTAGGGAGCCAAAACAGCCAAAGTCAATGGGCAAAGTCAAAATTCTGATGCTCTTCTTATTAGAAAAATATTATTACATAGTCGGTGTTCAAATGGAAATCACAGCAACTCAAGCTCGAGTCCCCTTCAAGAAGCACAAGCTGAAAGGCCAGTGCAAGTGAGTTGAGGTCAACTCAGAGTAGAGTTAAATAGCACTCCCAAAGGTAGGAAGCACTCCAAATGGTAAAAAGATATTCTTCCCCAAGCCCCACAGTAACTTTGAACTGAAGTTGCTCCAGGTGGATGCCTTCTGGATGCAATGCAGCAGACCCTTGTTCATGGTGATGAAAGGGAGGGAGTCTAGCAGGCTCCTGCGCCAGCAATCGAAAGAGGTACTCTGTTGCAATTGATTTCCCTCGATTCAGCGACTGTGTTGTTGGTGCCTTTTTCTCAGCGCCAAAGAACGAACTGCTCCGGGTAGAAGTTTGTTGATCCCTCGGTCCTAGACTCTGGACGCATATTTCCTGCTTCTGTAGGGTCCTCTGGATGCCCACTAAGACAATGCACTCACAGAGGGTCGAGGTCCCCCGGGTATTAGGATTCTGCAGCCTTGGTAAGTCGCAGCAATAGTGTCTCTTGAGTCTAGTTGGTCCCACCAGCTAAAGTAGGAAGCCCTCCCGTATGGGTCTTCCTTGTTGATTTGAAAACTGTGTCAGCACAGCGGCAGGGCTTCACCAGTCCTTTTGTGGTCCAGGAGGATGCTGCTGGCGTCTTCTCTCGTCTTCTGCTTCGGATGTTGTCCTCCAGTGGTCGACTCTGCTTCTAGTCCCAAAAACCTCACTTTTTATGCAAGTTCCCATTCATTCACAGCCCTAGGCTGTCCATCACAAAGCAGGATGGCTGTCCCTCAGGACAGCCAGCCGACAACAGGAAGTGGTTTCACTCGGGCACACCTAGAGACAAAGGACAGGGAACTTTTGAGACCCTCCCTCACTTCCTGCCTTTCCAGACACACTGGAGCCTAGGTGGGCTTTATGGCTGAAACCCGCCAAAGGCAAAACACACAAAGGCCTCAAACCTGATTCAAACAGAGTAAAAGCCCAGAAGAAACTGACAAGAAATGGCAAAAAATGAAGACCGGGCCATTTTGCGAAAATGGTCACCCTTGGGTGCAGCACTGCAGCCGAGTTATCACCCTGCACATACATGTCAGTAAGTAGTAAAAAAAAAAAAAACTGCCACAAGCCATTTCATTGCGTTAGTGTGACAAAATGTTAAAGGAGTTAATATGCAACACCCAGCACGCTCCATAGGGTGGTGTGTGCTGGAAGCATAAAGTAAAGGTAAGTAAGACTAGGGTCATTTTACTATTCTTGGGAACAATAGTTCACCCAAGAAAATGTAGTTAAACATTAAGTGAAGTCCAAGGGACTTCTCAGTGGCACTGCACAAAAAGGTGCTGTCTGACGCAATGCAAAAAACAGTTGCCTATGGAGTTAACAGCCTCCATAAAACAGTAAAACACAGAAAATCTTAGGAAAAAACACACGTGAGTGATAAAAAAAGTCCCACTCACTATGGAGTTGAAATTTAAAAGTCTGGAGTCAAGCAAAAGAGCTGGGCATCTCTAAGGTAATAGGGAATTGGCACAGAAATGAAAATTCTCCCGAACAACGGCAAAGTTGGTGATTGCTTCCGTGAACGCATCCAAGAAGGTTGGATTGTATGTCCGTCTGTATACCAGAATGAATTTAAAGTTTGTTTTGGGGTTTGTTGATGGGTGAAGGATTAGGGATTCAGTTTTTGATGCTTAATGGGTCCTTCAGTGTTCCTTGTATGCTATTGCCAGTCCTCCTCCTCTTTAGTTTTTCCTGTTTGCTTGTGAGCACTTGAAGTTGTCAGGGAGCAGTTATAGCGTGTGATTTTGTAATTGTCATCTAGCCATGTTTCAGTTATGAATAAGATGTCAATACCTCTGTCGTACAGGAGGCTGTAGATCTCTGTGGCATGTTTGGAAATTTACCTAGCGTTGATTGGATTGCAATGTATCTTTTTGATGTGGTTAGTTTTGTTTTTTTTAAATCCTCATTTTGTTTTGCGGATGTTTAGTTGGAGTGCTTCTGTGTTTGCAGATTGATTGGGGTTCCGTGGAGACTGCTTTGTCGTTGAGGCGGTCTGTTTGATAGTTGGGTTGATCAATTCTACAGCTTCATCAACTTTTGTGTTTTGATGAGGTTGTTGGCGGTGCCCTTGTGTTTTTGTGTTATATACGGATTAAGGGCGTTGGTATGGTACCTTTTTCTCTTCTTGGAGTCCAATAGGTTGTAAGCATGTTTAGACATGTTGGTGGCGTTTAAGTGTCGTGGTTCTGCAGTTGTTGGGAGGTACGGGTAAGGTATAGGGATTTTTCTCCTATGATGTTTGTTCTATTGGTTGTAGTGTTTGTTGCGGTGCATTCTGTATTCGTGGGGGCTTCTACTGGAGGAGGGTGAGGGTATGGTGGATACGTTCAGATTTATCCTTGTTCGGATTCTTTTTGGTCGACTGCCTTCCAAGCCAAAAGCCTCGCCTTTTATTCAGTTCCCTCCCATTAATTCCAGCCCAGCTGTCAGTCACCCAGCAGGGTGGCTGTCCTTGCCGTACAATCAGTTGGCCAATCAATTGAGCGTGCATTTGGGTCTCCTAGGAGACTAAGCACAGGGAGTTTCGGCACCTCCCTTACTTCCTGCCTACCCCAGACACCCTGGAGCCATACGCGGGCTTCACTCGTGAATCCCACCAAAGGCAAAGCAAACAATGGGACCAAACCTGGTTTGGCGCGCAGAGTAAATCTCAAGAAGGACCTTTCCACAAAGAAATGGCGAAAAAAGACCAGGGCATTTTGACAGAAATGGCACCCTTGGGTGCTTTACTGCAGTTGCGAACGCAGCCCGTGATAAATGCACACCACGGTAGTTAAAATGATACCACTGCCACCAGCCATTCAGTGAGGAAGGTTAACATAAAAATGTTACATGAGAAACTAGGTAACCCCTCCAGCCCCCTATTGTAAGATAGTGTGTACTGGGTCTAGAAAGTTACAAATGTAAGTAGTCAATTTCACTTCACTGCTCTTGGAAACGGTAGTCTATCCAAGAGATGGTATTTAAACCTTTGGGGAATCTGAAAGACTTCCCTGTGCCACTGCACTGAAGGTGCTGTGTGACACAATATAAAAGATGATGCCTATGGAGTATGTCAGACTCCACAACCAAAAGAAACCGTTCACAATCACATTAAAATACATGAGAGAGTGGTGAAAAGGTTCTCACTCTCCAGGTAAAACAAAAAAAAAAAAATCAAGTCCTTAAAATCCAGCAAAGTTGCTGGGGGTCTGTCTCTAAGGTGGAGGGAATTAGCACATTTCTGAGAATTCTCCCTAACACGCGTTGGAAGGGGTAGCACAGATAGGTATGGGAAGTTGATTCTGGGTTTGTGGTTAACTTTGCCAGTGACCTCGCTATAGTTACTAGCTTTCAGTGATTGCTGGGTGTTCCTGGGTAACGGGAGGGCCTAGAATTCAATGACGGCAGGCAATGATAGAATACACCTAGATTTGAGATAGCTAGATAAGGGGAGAAAAATACCTAGGCTTCAGTGAAATAACCAAACTTGTTCCTGCACTGCCAAAATGCAGCTTTGACCTTAAAGGGGAAGATTATCCTCCAGCATCATGCTTGTAGGTAAATCCGCCACTTAAAGGTAAACAATTGGCAGAATTACCACAGCAGAATTCTACCGGCATCCCCATGGAGTCCTATGGACTGCAAAAATGTAGATTGGACACTACCCTACCACCACTACTAATCCCCTTGGGCTTTTATATTGGTTTTGACTTTTTAGAAAAATACTATCTGGATTTTTATTTTTAGTTCCTCATGGAAATCGGATTAATGCTTCTCTTATGCACACTTAGATTTGTCTGAGACCCTTAGAAGAAACTGTAACAAGTGTAAAAGTGAAACCGGTGTGACTATATTGTTTTGGGGTCTTGTGAACCTGCTTAGATTTGCATGCTATTCTAGTAGTTGGCTCAGTGTATTGCATAGTTTTTCAAAAACTGAGTCAATTGGGACCTATCTGACGCATACATGGACCCACAGTCCTTCACGCATCGACGCCCTCGGATGTTTTGTTTTCTGCAATTGGTTGGCAGCAACTTTGTGACGGAGAAAAACTTTAACTTGAGAAAGCAATTTTCGGTGCCGAGCGGTAGACCTCGATTAGAAGCCTCAGCATCGATGCGTACAGCAAGAAGAATGGGGGAACATTTTTTGTTGCAAATTCAATTTCTATTAAAGTTTTAGTTCGGACTAGCATAATGCTGAATAAACACTCTGCGTCTTTTACATCACTGACCTATGAGAACCATAAAAAACAAAGTAAAAATCATGCTTATAATCAAATCAAAAACGTCACTGCTGTCAGCATTATCTTCCACTGGACCTCTGAAGGTCCAACCCCCTTCCTCCCCCCCCACACTCTGTAGAGACATCATATTAACAGGGATCTTAAAAAAAGCAGCCTAGCAAGGACTTTTCACAAAGACCATCAATTTTTGTGCAAGGTCTTACATAGTCTATGGGTGTCATTAAAACCTGGGGTGTGTGGGGGGAGGCAATCCTTTCAGGAAAGCCATCCTTCCAACTGGATTCTCACACTCAGGCTGGAAGACAAAGGGCTGCAGAATTTTGGACTCCTCCCTCACTTCTTGCCTTCACAGACACTTTGGAGCTGGGCGGGGAGTTCACAGGACTCCTGCCGAACATGAAAAAAAATCCCACAAAGGAAATACCCGCCCTTGAGGTCAGGGGAAGGAACAAGAAAGGGCAAGGAACACTAAAATGGCAAAAAAAAGTATTTTTTGTCATCAGGGTTCCTTGTCTTTTTTTCCTTCCCCTGACCTCCAGGGCGGGAATTTCCTTTGTGTTTTATTTATTTATTTTCATCTTCGGCAGGAGACCTTTGGACTCCCCGCCCAGTGTCTGTGGAGGCAGAAAGTGAGGGAGCAGTACACAACTCTGCAGGCTGTGGAAACGGCCTGCGGTAAAGGTGCATCAAATTAATAAAAAGGTTCACTGCAACCAGCCATTAAAGGCAAGTAGGTCCTTGTAGCATAAATGTTACAATTAAAATGAGTAAGGGGGGGTGCTCTGTATCTCCCCAGCACTCCACATAAGGTGGGCGTGCTGGTCTCACCTAATAAAATGTAAAAGGAATCCAAAGATCCTTTCTATCCTTGGGTACTGTAGTTCTCACAAGGTTAGGCAGAGAAAGTTAAAAAGGGGAGCCCCTAGGGCAACCCAGCAACAATAGGCACTTATTGCCAAACAGTTGTCAAAGAGGATAACTTTTAAAAGACAGTATGGAGAGTCTTAAAAATGACACCCATAAAAAGAGTATATAAGATTCTGTGAGTGTGGAAAAAGGAAAAATAATCAACCAGTAAAAGCAAAAAGTTCTGAGGTTGACACATTACTTTGAAAATCTTACGTAACAGCCCCCAAGATGTCTAGTTCCAGGGATTACTCTGGGGCACCCCCTTTTTCTAACCTAGTTCTGGCTTCACCGGCAGTGCAAGCTATACTACTACGCCCCGTCCCCTTTCCTCCATATTTATGGGACATTCCTCCGTCCTGTGGGACGGGACCGGAGCACTTTGTAAAAGCATCCAAAATTTTGCAAACATTTTTGTCCTTCCTCTCTTTCTACACGGGGCACGGCACTCGGCCATAGCCCTGCCCATCTCGGCTCTGCATCGCCCATTAGTCCTTTTCTCCGCTCGTTCGGGACTGGACGCAATTGCATCGCGGAAGATTTTCTTCCTTTTTTCCTCCTCTCTGGCTCTCGCTAGCGATCGTGTACTAGTCTGTCTCTAGTTCAAACTAGACTTTCCAGATTGTTTGTCTCATCGACGCTTCGCAAGGGTGGATCCCCATCCTCTTTGTTTAGAGTGTTTGGGTCCGGACCACCGTTGGGACTCATGTGTTTATTGCGATTCCCTTTCGGTCCAGGCACTTCAACGTCGATTGGAGCGGTGGGAGGGGGTGTTTCGACGTACCCCTCCTTCGCATTTTCAATCTTTCATCGAGAAGAAGAAATGCCCGGTAAGCTCTTTACTTTTCAGAGCACCCTGGCCGGGAGACACCTTTCTAGACCGCTCCATCACCGGGGATTGCCCCGAGGTGCCTTCTGGGCCTTAATTCTACCGGAGTTTGCTCCGAGGGTCTCCGTAAGGGGCCTGTGGATACCTGAGTATGCTCTGAGGCCCCTCCTGTGGGGCCTGCTTGTAGACCTAGTTCTACTGAGTCTTCGGGTACCGCAGCTCGCTCTGAGGCCTCTTTATCGGCTTCCCTCAAAAGTACCGGGGTGCGCCCCGAGGCCTTGGTTGGGCTTGGTGTTACCGAATGCATGTTGGAGGCCCGCGCTAGTAAGGCTGTGACCGGACCTGGGTCCGAGGTCCCTTGTACAGAGGCTA